>NC_092629.1:50440818-51770818 GCF_039555335.1 Amphiura filiformis | reverse complement strand
ACTTTTAGAGGTGTTATATAAGGCTTGGAGAAGTCTAACCATTTTTCTAGAGTAGCCTAGGTGGTCCATAGCCTTCCAAAGACCTTCTTGCCAAACAGTATCAAAAGCTTTTTGATAGTCGATGTAGCAGCAGTATAGTGGTTTCCCTATCTCCGTGCATTTTTCAGCCAGTTGTCGTAGCGAAAACAATTGGTCCACTGTACTCCTGCCTGCTCTAAATCCTGCCTGAGATTCTGAGAGGATCTCTTCAGTTTTCTTCTGGATTCTAGATTGGATGATCGAGCAAAATACTTTCCCTGCCAAGCTCAGGAGGCTGATACCTCTGTAATTTCCACAGTCCATTTTATCCTTTTTCTTAAATATTGGGACAATGATTGCCTTCGCCCAGTCCTCAGGAATTACTTCAGACTCCCATATCTTGTTACAGAGTTTTAGAAGAGCATTACATCCAGCTTCTCCTGCTGCCTTGATTTCTTCCGCTGATATACCATCTTCTCCTGCTGCTTTATTTCCCTTGAGGCGTTTGATGGCCAGTTCCACTTCAGATTTGAGAATGTGGGGCTCTATGTCTTCAGTTGAAGTACTTGGTAGAGACTGTAAGATACTTGTATCGGATGGGATGGGTTGATTATACAGCTCTTCATAGTTTTCTTTCCATCTGTCCTTTATTTTCTTGTCATCAGTGAGCACCTCGCCACCTTTGTCCTTTACACCTCTCATACGAGTAGATTTTGATCCAGTGATGGTCTTGATGGTAGTGTAAACCTCTTTGGTTTTCTTTGCATCATTTGCATGCTCCACATCTTTGCACAGATTTTGAAGCCATACTTCTTTGCACTCTTTACACTTCCGTTTTATTTCTCTGTTGAGAAAGTTGTACCTTGGCTTTTTTGAGTTGTCTTTGAGTCTTTCCTGCTTCACCTTACTTCTTTCTTCCGTCAGCTTAAGAACTTCGGCAGTTAACCAAGGTTTTTGTCTCTGAGGTTTCTTTGCTCCTAGGACCTTGTCAGCTGTTTCATTAAAGCCTGACTTAATATTCTGCCATAGCTCTTCCGTCTCTATGTCTGTGTCGTTTAGTTCAATTAGTGGGTTAAATTTTCCACCAATTGTTACTTGGTAGTCACTGTAAGTCTGCTGTAGGTACAGTTTGCTTACATCAAATTTCTTGATCTTGTATTGTTTCCCTCTGGATCTAAGTTTCAGTTTAATGTTGGCTAAAACAAGTTGGTGGTCAGATCCGATGTCTGCGCTGGGAAAGCTGCGCGAGGAAGTCACGCTCGTTTTCCATTTTTGTCGTATTAGGATAAAATCGATCTTGTTCCTTGTGGAACCATCTGGGGATTCCCAGGTCCACTGGCGACTTGGTTTGGATTCTTTGAAGAGAGTGTTTGTGATACACAGGCTGTTCGATGAACAAAAGCTGAGCAGCTTTTCACCTCTGTCGTTTGCTTCTCCAATACCAAACTTCCCAATAACGCCATTCCATGGTTCCCAGTCGATACCAACTTTCGCGTTGAAATCACCCATGATGATAAGGATGTCTTGGGAAGGTGTTTTATTTATTTCCAATTGCAGTTGGTCATAAAAGTCTTCAATATCTTCGTCTGGGTATGACGTTGTAGGTGCATACACCTGCATAATGGTAGCTGTTCCTATTTGAGTGCGAAGCCTTGCTGTAATTAGCCTTTCTGAAATAGGATTGTAGCCGAGGAGTGATCTCTGGGCATTCTTGTTGAGAATTAAGGCAACCCCTGCTCTGTGAGTAGATCCACTACCGGCGCTCAATATTTGGTAACCATCTTGTGTGAAATCTCCTGATTCTATCCAATGGGTTTCTGATATACCCATTATCTCCCACTTGTAGTTCTCCAATTGGTGAATAAGTAATTCTAAGTTGCCAGGCTGGTGAAGGGTCCTGACATTCCATGTCCCGATACCAATCTTTTTCTTGGCATGTAAAAGTGCCCTTCTATCATCAGGGTTATTACTTTTAGGTAACCTATGAACAATTTCAATTTTTATACACCTTCGCTGGGATCAGAACTTTAAGTCAAGAAAAACAAAACAAAACAAAACAAAACAAAACAAAACAAAACAAACCAAAAACAAACAAACAAAAACAAACAAAAAACCCGGTAACAAATCAATGTTCAATAATTTGTGTTTCCATGACAATAATTCGTCGCTGTTTTGGCATACTGTCGTATGACGAAAAATGCCGTTTTGAGAAAATCGCATTTAAAGTTTTTCCAATTTTTGAAGACCCACTGGAGAGCACCAAAGTAAATTATGTTTATTATTATCAAAGAATACAATCAATAATATATTTGTCTTTGTTCCCAACATAATACAAACTATTTATTCGTTCGCTAATTAGAAGTAATTAATCTGCAAACTCATACGGCAGTATGCCAAAATATGCACAATTTGACAACGTAAAAATATATGATACACCATGTGATACGACAGTATGCCAAAACAGTAGGAAACTGCAAATACACGGTGGCCTATGGCGACGTATCATGATACGACTATGATACGACTGTATGCCAAAACACATAATGAAGATTTAGGGGGGGTGTTACATAAAAACCATGTCGTATCATACTAATTATAGTGTCATATCTCATTGACTAATTACATTTAGGTCTCAAAACTTTGTGAATATAGAGTTTCATTCATAGATTTTGAAAGTTTATGTAACTCATTTTGCCCTAAAATCGTCATACGACACTATGCCAAAACAGCGACGAATTATAGTATCTCATAGTTTGTGCGACACTCTGATTTTAGTAAGCAAAACCAAGAATTAATAATGTTCACATAATTATATGTTCAACATTATAATATTGGAATAATATAGCATGCAGACTGATTTTAATAAGCAAATAATAATGTCATAACATTGTCAAGTTCATTACATAAACTTAACAAATTTGCTAATTTATCGAAAGTGCTTGAACGGGCACCTGATTTTAATAAACGAAAGTCATAAAATCATATATTGTTGTCAAATATTAAACGGAGATGAAAAAATATGCTAATTTATAAAGAGAGCTATAATTTTTATCATCGTATGGCTCGAACATACAACCATAAAGTCATTATATTTTCAAATTTATAATAAAGATGAAAAATATGCTAATTTTAGGGGCACACTATACACTTTTAACGCATGGCTTCGGACACCTGATTTTAATCATCAAAAAGTCATAAAGTTATAATTTACTGCCAACATAATATAGATGAAATAAATATATTAATTATATAGTGGGCTATACTTTTATGTTATGAGTGGACACCTGATTTGAATAAACAACAAAATCATAAAGGCATAATATTGTCAAGTTCATAATTAAAGATCTTTCTCACAGAAAGAGAGAGTGTAGTTTATTCGCATGGTTAAATCCATCGTGGGAAATCGTCTTTGTTCATTTTCCTAGCACTAGTCCCAGTGTTCCACCGTGCGCTGGATGGTGCACCTGTAGCGCACCTGCATTGGGAGAAACAGAGTTGCAAGGACGTTTTTCCGCCCAAATTGGGCGTATAGCAAAGGCACACACACCACACTGTTATAAAACGCAAAAATATGGTTTCATTGAACCCCAAAGAACTTCCTTTGTTGTGCTTAGGGACCGTTCACAAACACTTGTAAGGGGGGGCCTGATGCAAAAAAAAGGGGGGGCCTGACATTTTTGACCCTCCTAAGGGGGGCCCTGAAAAAATGACCATAAATTTTCCTGGAAAAATTGAGTTTATATGTGTTTCTATGGGGTTGACCCATATTTTTCATGTCAAAAGGGGGTCCCTGAAATTTTTGAGGTCTGTAAAGGGGGCCCCGAAAAATTTTCGCGATAAAATGTTTTTGCATCAGGCCCCCCTTAAAAGTGTTTGTGAACGGTCCCTTAATCCATTTTGCTAAGCCTAAAAATCCATCTACTTGCAAGGGTATAGACGAATCCAATGCCACGCATTCCTACACGTCAATGGCTGCCAAAGTTGGGTCCCCGTCGGCTCAATCTCACCTAAAATGTGAAATAATGCGACCTTGGAGGGTATTTTAAACTGCATTCTATCACCTGTGTTTACACGTAAATAAAAGAATGATGACAGTTTAAAACACAAAATAATCTAACATCGATTTTTAAGCGGCCTTTTGATGTTGCGGGGACCCAAAGATGGCCGACCAAATCCTGACCATGCATGACTTGGCTCGTTGGATTCGTCTATAGCGGCATATTTTTCTCTTAAAAGTAGCGGCATGTAGCGGTGTAACAAGTTACCAAAACTCAGGTCAAATCATTTGGCCCATTTTTAGCTCAAGTCAAGTCAAGCCAGTAAAGTTATGTACCAAATCAATGGGGTCAAGTCACTGATGAATATCACTCAAGTCATTTGACTCATTTCACCGCAAGTCACAAGTCATGACTTGTTACATTACAGCAGTGCCTAAAAGCGACCCAGGGGGTCACTCATCACTACTTGAGTTGCTATACGCATCCGCGTTCAAGAAAAACGTCTAACTAAAGGGTATGTTTTTCACCACACATCGTCGTCGATGACTTTTTGAAAAGGCATCGCCATAAATAGGGATCCTTTTTCAGCCAAATCCTTAGGCGTTTAGGGTTAGTTAATATTATTGTTTGAGTGAGTTTGCACTAGTTTGATAACAATCACAACTTTTTATTCGTTCTTGTTACCTGTGTGCATGTTTTCTTTAGTATCTATAGGTCTGCAACATCAAAAAGACACCTTGGGTATCACAAATTAGCTCATTTTCATGTTTAGGGTATAAATTAGATATTTCTCAGTTGACACCATTTAGGGTATGGTTTTTGCATGTGCGCCATTTAGGGTAGGATTTTGCATGTGTTTCGCCATTATAAGGGGTGCAATTTGGTTATGTGAAAATTCGCCATTAAGGGTGCATTTCAGAGATTGTCGGAAGCGGGTGGTTTGCACTTTTTGTGTGGGAGCAGTGGCGTACCGTGGCCGCCCTTCCTCGGGGGGCTGGAGAAAATCCTCAACAGCCCGAAAAGGTTGCCCCAATTTTTTTTTACGGTCGTTTGAAAAAGTGAAAAGCAAAAAAAAAAAAAAAAGGATTTATAGGCGCTACCGCCCCAAAAGCAACACATTTTGATGTATAGTACAATTTTTTCACATTTTCCGCCCTTTTTTCTTTACTAATTCTTTTTGGCGCCCTTCTGCCCTTCTTCTTCTTCTCACCGCCCTTCGTTTTGGCCGCCCCTGCTTTGACCCCGGGGGCTGGCGCCCCAAAGGCCCCCCCAAATACGCGCATGGGGAGTGACCCCCCGGAAAGTGACGTGATAATGAAGATTATGTATACATGCGACTGTCAACTTTTGCATTGTTCTTATATGAAAATACATCCAAGGTGTAACAGGTAATGACTAATGACTAAGTAACCCAATTTTGCGCAAGAACCGTGATACTGGCAACACTATAGCAAACGCGTCCAAACCATAGCTTCATAACACACCGCCTCACACTGTACACATTTATTATTTTAACGATATGAACGCCAGATAGGCCTACTGATGAAGAAGATGAGAATTTTGATGAAATTGTTATTAAATTTGCAATAAGATCTTTTTTTTTTCTTTGTTTGTTTTACACCGTAGGCCTGCTACCAAATGCAAATGGTCTTTGGCCTACTTTTATAGTAAATTTTATTTAAAAGGGTACAAAATTTAAGAAAATAGATAACAATTTTCCCCAATACTCTTTACTATACACTTTGATTATTTGCAGTGGCGTAGATTTCTTGGGGGAGGGGGGGAGGGGTTGTTGGAAAAAATCTTGAAGTAATCATAGTGAATCCAGCAGTTCATGGTACAAATGCATATTGAAGCAAAAAATAAATTCGCAAGAAGCGTGCAAAATTTAGCACTTTAGGTTAATTTGCAGAAGCCACATTACATGCATCAACATTTTGGGAAAGAAAGAAAGAAAGAAAGAAAGAAAGAAAGAAAGAAAGAAAGAAAGAAAGAAAGAAAGAAAGAAAGAAAGAAAGAAAGAAAGAAAGAAAGAAAGAAAGAAAGAAAGAAAGAAAGAAAGAAAGAAAGAAAGAAAGAAAGAAAGAAAGAAAGAAAGGAAAGAAAGAAAGAAAAGAAAGAAAGAAAGAAAGAAAGAAAGAAAGAAAGAAAGAAAGAAAGAAAGAAAGAAAGAAAGAAAGAAAGAAAGAAAGAAAGAAAGAAAGAAAGAAAGAAAGAAAGAAAGAAAGAAAGGAAAGAAAGGAAAGAAAAAGAAAGAAAGAAAGAAAGAAAGAAAGAAAGAAAGAAAGAAAGAAAGAAAGAAAGAAAGAAAGAAAGAAAGAAAGAAAGAAAGAAAGAAAGAAAGAAAGAAAAGATGAAGACAGAAAGAACAAAAAAAGGAAAAAAGAAAAAAAGTAATAAGTTATTTTCAAATCAGAAACTACGTTTTGACATAATGGCGTGAACCAGTATACTTGGGGGATATTTGGGGGATGAGTGTGTGGACCACCCCCTGGGAAAATATTAAAAAAGAAAGAAAGAATGAAAGAACGAAAGAAAGAAAGGAAGAAAGAAAGAAAGAAAGAAAGAAAGCCTACTGATGAAGAAGATGAGAATTTTGATGAAATTGTTATTAAATTTGCAATAAGATCTTTTTTTTTTCTTTGTTTGTTTTACACCGTAGGCCTGCTACCAAATGCAAATGGTCTTTGGCCTACTTTTATAGTAAATTTTATTTAAAAGGGTACAAAATTTAAGAAAATAGATAACAATTTTCCCCAATACTCTTTACTATACACTTTGATTATTTGCAGTGGCGTAGATTTCTTGGGGGGGAGGGGAGGGGAGGGGGTTGTTGGAAAAAATCTTGAAGTAATCATAGTGAATCCAGCAGTTCATGGTACAAATGCATATTGAAGCAAAAATAAATTCGCAAGAAGCGTGCAAAATTTAGCACTTTAGGTTAATTTGCAGAAGCCACATTACATGCATCAACATTTTGGGAAAGAAAGAAAGAAAGAAAGAAAGAAAGAAAGAAAGAAAGAAAGAAAGAAAGAAAGAAAGAAAGAAAGAAAGAAAGAAAGAAAGAAAGAAAGAAAGAAAGAAAGAAAGAAAGAAAGAAAGAAAGAAAGAAAGAAAAGAAAGAAAGAAAGAAAGAAAGAAAGAAAGAAAGAAAGAAAGAAAGAAAGAAAGAAAGAAAGAAAGAAAGAAAGAAAGAAAGAAAGAAAGAAAGAAAGAAAGAAAGAAAGAAAGAAAGAAAGAAAGAAAGAAAGAAAGAAAGAAAGAAAGAAAGAAAGAAAGAAAGAAAGAAAGAAAGAAAGAAAGAAAGAAAGAAAGAAAGAAAGAAAGAAAGAAAGAAAGAAAGAAAGAAAGAAAGAAAGAAAGAAAGAAAGAAAGAAAGAAAGAAAAGATGAAGACAGAAAGAACAAAAAAAAAGGAAAAAAGAAAAAAAGTAATAAGTTATTTTCAAATCAGAAACTACGTTTTGACATAATGGCGTGAACCAGTATACTTGGGGGATATTTGGGGATGAGTGTGTGGACCACCCCTGGGAAAATATTAAAAAGAAAGAAAGAATGAAAGAACGAAAGAAAGAAAGGAAGAAAGAAAGAAAGAAAGAAAGAAAGAAAGAAAGAAAGAAAGAAAGAAAGAAAGAAAGAAAGAAAAGAAAGAAAGAAAGAAAGAAAGAAAGAAAGAAAGAAAGAAAGAAAGAAAGAAAGAAAGAAAAAGAAAAGATAAGATGAAGACAGAAAGAACAAAAGTTATTTTCAAATCAGAAACTACGTTTTGACATAATGGCGTGAACCAGTATACTTTTCATCGAAACCATTAAAAATAAACCTGAATATATTATGCTCTCTGATATGCTTTATTAAAGTTAATTTATTAATGCCGGCTACTTTCGTTCTTTTCGCCAGCCCATAGGGCTGGTATCTAATTCTTAGATGGGATTTGTGTACACTAAAGATTAGCTAAGATTATAGCCTTCTTCTATTGGTATGATTTTTTTTTATTTCTTGTGGTGGAAATGTTTTTGATGTCTGCTAATTCGATTTGCAAGGAAAAGGAAGTATGTTTTGCCGTTTCAACGAACGAAAACGATTGAGTATTGCCAAAGTTATGTTTGAATTAATTATGCCTTAAAAAGTTATCATAGGTTTAATAGGCCTACACATAAACATAAACTTGTTCAGCAATCAGCATATCAAAAAAATGACATGGTCAACAATTATTAATTACCGGGGAATGATCACTGGAACGAGGTCATAGCATGATGTTTGGTTGCCTGTGAGTGCATAATTGATATGTTGATAACAGATCTAATAATGTTGTAGAATCAAAATCTTCATTATATGGACCACATTGAAGTCAAAGTAATTATCTATCCTATCCTGTATCATTTTATGGATACAAATGACTCAAAATGTTATTGATGATATTATTGCTATCTTTAACATCAGTTTTGTCTTTTCAACGGGAAAAATCCGATGGAAAATAAAGTTTTTAGGGGCTAGCTATAATATTGAACAATATATCCCATATTTTGACATGCACAATATAGAAAATAAATAAATTATTGTCTTACTTTATAAATTATAAATACTGTAAAATGACACATAACTAAAGTGAGGCCACTTTCTATCTTTTTTATTTGATTCATAACATTACATTCAACAAAATGATTGAAGACTGAGAAAACACACAATGCAGACTATTACAGAATGGAGTATAGGTAAGATGCCATGTCCATAGGTTTGCAGGAGTTTGGGACTAACAATCAACACATTCAAAAAATATAGTTTAAAAGTGAAGATTGTAGTGAATGATCAGTCCTTTATCATGTGCTTGCCACTATCTACTTTATAGCAAACTATACATTGCGAAATAGTATAAAATCATTTTAAAATAAAATGTGCATGTAAGTTGAGTTTACATAGCGAATTAACTAACAACTGCAGTGTATTTCTTGATTTTAATAATAAGCATGGGTAAAAAGCAGTAAAGACCAAAATACAGAACAATTTGGAGTAATGAATTAAAGAGTTGACAGGAGTTATAGGAGTTAATGTTTTTTGCTGTTTCAGTGTGCATGTTCTCACCATTGATGGTTTGGTGGACTGTCATGTAACATGGATGTAAGCGTGATCCTAAAAAATGCCTTTCACGGTGACCTAACCTATTTACAAGACCTCTTCTGCATTGAGGCTGGCCTTCCCTTTTGAAGGGAATTTTTATTTATATTATCATTATTATACTTTCTCCTGTATCGCTTTCACAAATGACCAGGTTTTATTAAGTTTTTGCTTATACGACGAACAAACATCATCATATATTTTTCTTTTTAAATATTCTTTAACCGATGAATATTTGTTAAAACTAAATGTTCGTAAAACATTTTTTAAACAGTGTTTATCTTCAGTTGCCATTCAAATATCGCAATTTTTCAGGATTATTTACATAATACAAAATATGCAATTGTTGTGCGCATACGTGAAGAAGGAAAAATAAAAATTCCTTTAAAAAGGAAAAGGGCGAAGCGGAGAAAAAAGTGCCCCCCCGGGGTAAAATCGCAAAATTTTGCGCGCTTGCGTACTGGCCCACAAGATCAAGAAGATAGCAAAACACATCTCATTTGAGGCTAAATGGTCTGAAATTGAAATATTTCGAAATCCCAGTCGCATATTGTCTATACCCAAGCTAAACCAGCTCTAAAACTAAACTTGAAATTGAATAATTTTTGACATCTAACTCACCCGACAGGTGAGAGTATCTGATATCGCCCATGCGTCCATAGCATAGTTCATATCCAGACACAAGGCGACTTATCCTCAGTTGAATCAACAAGTATAGTTTAGGTTTGACTCTAATTGTGCCAATTTACTCATCACCTGTGTATTCAATTCCACGAAAGTAAATAGTGATAATTTCACTTTTCAATTCTATAGTGTACCGAAACTTTTAAATGCTTTAATATATTATGGTGACTGTACTGGTGATTGTATTGAAAGAGATGTAGAGATGTGCAAATTATATACTAGTAGTAGTACGCACTTGCAGGCTGACTAGTCTCAGCTTGCAGGCATGCTTGCAGGTTCGGTATTGCTATTATATGTATAGCCTACTATAAAAACTATAAAAATCACCACTGAATCGTGGGTTTTGCATGCAAATCAACTGTTTAAGAGCATTTGTTATTGTATCAGTATTTTAAGACATCCAGTATAGTAATAATAATAGCAATAGGTGAAAACAATTTTGAATATATCGCGCTGCACTACAAGCAGGTTGCACTCATCACCTGTGTATGTCTGCAATCATAGTATTTAATACAATGCCGCATTCTTTTCAAAGATACCAATCTTATATATGTGCGAGTGATCAGCATGATATGGTTCAATGCAGAGGTAGCCCTACCGCGTGAACGTACTAGTGCATAATCAAAAATTGTTTTCACCTATTGCTATGGTAGTTAATCCGATTACTACGTCACTTCGTCTATAGTCCTACGCTGTTTAAAATGCTCCAGCCGAATTCAGCAAACACAAAACGTTTTACAAAAAATGTTGCAATGATATGGACTCGACCCCATTGAATAAATAAATAAATAAATAAATAAATAAATAAATAAATAAATAAATGTTAGGTTTTAAGAATAGTATAAAACCTATATTAAAAAACATTTTTGAAAACTCAATTTAAAAGAGTTTAACATAATGTTATTTAGTGTCGACGAAAATTAATATTTTGCAAAAGTGTTTACCTAAATATATTTTGCAATATCATTTTGACAAATTTTGTGTTTTATGAAGTATTTTTTTTCTCATATTAAACGTTTTAAGAATGTTTCAATGACTTCTAAATTACATGTACAATGTATTTAAATGTTATTAAAACGTTTTGTCCATAACTAAAACACATTTATATAATGTTTTATAAAAATGTGTTTGCTTGAATAGATTCCAATAGTGGTAAACTATGTTCTCAATCGATTCCTATAGTCAAATTTAACTAGAAACCATAACATTGCAATACGTGTCAGGTCAGGTTAACATTATTTGGTTCAAAAAACATTCAAATTTCGGGTCAAATTAGAACAAACATCAGGCTGGATAAATCTGTTAGTTTAAAGGTCCATTCAGTGATTGCTCATTCGGACGATCTTAAAAATGATCAAAATTCAGATTTTGGTACCTTTGTCTTTGTCATAGATGTGCATATATCCTACCATGGTTCAGCCGAAAACCACGTGTATTTAAGGGATCTGGAATGAGCGTTTTGAGCGTTTCGACAGTATTTTTTGTGGGACATTAGAGCACACCAGACATATCGAATAGCATTCTGAATACGAAGAATGTCTTTCTGATATCAAATAATTTTAATTTTTTGAAATTCACGATATAATACAAATTTTATGACAAATTATTCAAATTTGATATTTTTCACATTTTTGATATAGGTCCTATAACAGTCCTCGAAGTAAATTTTAAAAATCTAATGATATATTCTTAAAGTGTATGTAGCTGGGAGGAAAAGCCGACGATCAATTGAAAATTTTGACCTTTCATATTGAAGCTATGGATTTTTTTCCCCAAAAGACCTAATTTCTTTTGGTGTTTTTGGAGGAAAAATCCATATCTTCAATACGAAAGGTCAAAATTTTCAATTGATCGTCGGCTTTTCATCCCATCTACATACACTTGAAGTATAAATCATCAGATTTATAAAGTTTACTTCGAGTAGGTACTGTTAAATATCAAAAATATCAATATTTAATCATTTGCCATAAAATGTGTATTACATTGCGAATTTCAAAAATCAAAATTATTTGATATCAGAAGGACATTCTTCGTATTCAGAATGCAATTCGATATGTCTGATGTGCTCTAATGTCCCACAATAAATACTGTCCAAACGTTCATACCCCAAGACAAAATGAATCTATAATTTATATACTGACAGTATAGCATATAGCTACACGTATTTGAATGGGGCTTCAACTTCGTTAATAATGTTGTTTTGTTTGTTACGCTTTTTTTTTCTTTTTTCTTTTGCCAATTTTTCATTCCAAAAAATACCAAATGACAATTTGAATGACACTCCGATTCACTTTTTAGCAATTTATACACATTTGTTAACACTTGCGCTAGGATCACTGAATGGGGGTTAGTCAAACTCCATTGTGCCTACCGTTTCCGCAAATTTCGATTCATTTATATCTTAGCAGATTATAAATTAAGCTTATACGGTTTTCCAGCGAATTTCGTTCGGCAACTCATTTATATAGAATGTTTTAAGAGGGTATAGGAGTTTTCCCCCGAATTTCGTTTCAGCATCTCATCGATACTATATAGATTGAAAGAGTGTATACGGTTTTCCCGCGAATTTCGCGGCATCTCATTTATGTTGATTGTTTTAAAACTGAATACAGTTTTCCCACAAATTTAGTTTCAACATCTCATCCTACACATTATGATACCCCATTGAATCCAATGTGACCTCAAGAAGTGAAGTTGCAGGCATTTGATTAGACCAAGGTCCAGTTTTAAAAGTGACAAACTGCACTGGCCTACTCAAAACGCCACAGAATTCTGGTTTGAGTGGTGGATAGCTAATTTATGCGCGCCTTTATTGTATTTAAATTTAAAACAAAAGGAACAAAAGAAACCGAAACAAAAGAACTGAAAAATAAAATGTAAGTTGTGAAAGTACAGAGAAGAAAAAATTGAAATAAAAACTCACTGTTTGAAATAAAGCTTGACTAAGAAACTGTGCTGTCCCTTTGTTTCGCTTGTTGGAATCTTTTCGCCTTGTATGTCAGTTTGTCCCTTTTAAAACTGGACCTTCGTCCAATCAATTGCTTGTATAACTTTACTTCTTAAGTTCACATTGGATTCAATTGGGTGTCATAATGTTTACCCAAATATGGTTTAGTTTTAAAATTAAGATTTTTTCCAAGTGTTCGGATCATTTTTGGCGCAGTATAGAATGTTTTAAGAGCCTCTCGGTTTTCACCCAAGTTTCGTTTCAACATTTCATTCATCATGTTTATGTTGATCGATCTAAGAAGAGTGTATAGCATTTATGTAGATTGTTTTAAGAATGTATATACCAGTTTTCCCGCGTATTTCGTTCAACATCTATTATCTGTACTATTCTGTTCCCCCTCTGTACTTGTTGTTGTCGTCAAACTATTGTACTCTAAGAGACGCAGCATTTCATTGACTCACTTTGACAAAAAAAATCATAAAATGAAGTGAGTGATTTATAAGAACGCAAACACAGGCACACGCTCGGTGCGTTGCGTTGCTATTTCATTAGCAGGTGCGGGCTTTCCAACACAACAAGGCGTGGATTTTTAGTGAAAATAATACGAGGTTCATATAAAGGAATGTTGTATAGCACATGCCCTGACATAGGTTGTTTGTACTTGAACTCTAACAAAGCACGTGTTGTTCCTCTTTTTGTCAACTTTGTTAAGTTCCGTGGCAATTTAAACATCATTAGTAGTAATACGAGGTTTCTTTGTAGTATAATGATTATTATATATACTTGGTGAACAAATTCTAAAACCACAATTTATCCCAGAAAAAGCCACAAAAACAGTATAATTAATATCATATAGTTGGATATAAAAACAGTAAGTCCGTTTCCTTTTTTTTGATTGCTGATTATGTTGTTTATTTTCTCATCTGACGAACTGACAGATTATTTCACCGTATAATTTTAAAATATACACTCTTATAGTAGAATATTCGTATATTTTCTGTATGTAATAGCCTATTGGCTGATATCACATGTAGGGAAACGATCGAATTAATGTGCTATCTACTGATGATAGCACATAATGAATTAGTGAATGTGCTATCTACTGATGATAGCACAGCGTGAATCATAGAGCTATAATAGGTCGAATTAATGTGCTATCTACACTACCGTGACTGATGATAGCACATAGGGAATAGGTGAGTTTGATATCGAATTAATGTGCTATCTACTGATGATAGCACATAATGAATTAGTGAGTTATACCTATAGCTATCGAATTAATGTGCTACTGAGGATAGGCTGATACATAGTGAGTAATCGAGTTAGCTATCGAATTAATGTGCTATCTACTGACGATAGCACAGCGTGAATAAGTGAGATATACGTCGAATTAATGTGGTGCTATCTAATGATGATAGCACATAGTGAATTTAGTGAGTTAGCTATCGAATAAATATGCTATCTACTGATGATAGCACATACCGGTAGTACATTAGTGAGCTATCGAATAAATGTGCTATCTAGTGATGATAGCATATAGTAAATTTAATCGAATTAGTGTGCTATCTACTGATGATAGCAATATAGATATAAGTGAGTTAGCTATCGAATTAATGTACTATCTACTGATGATAACACATAAACAAATAAATGAGTTAGCTATGGAATTAATGATAGATCTACTGATGATAGCACATAGTGAATAAGTAAGTTTGATATCGAATTAATGTGCTATCTACTGATTATAGACAGCGTGAATTAGCGAGTTATATATCGAATTAATGTGCTATCTACTGATGATAACACATAGTGAATAAGTCAGTTATAAATGTGTAGAATTAATGTGCTATCTACTGATGATAGACAGCGTGAATTAGTGAGTTAATTGTTGATAAAATGTGCTATCTACTGATGATAGCACAGTGTAAGTGAGATACCGTATACGCCGAATTAATGTGCTGTCTAAACTGATGAAAGCACATAGTGAATAAGTGAGTTTGATATCGAATTAATGTGCTATCTACTGATGACAGCACAGCGTGAATTATATAGTGATTAAAGCTGTTAAATTTTGGCAAATTTAAGAAACTGGTAAATGTGTGCCCTTTGATGGTGTAGCCTATGCATTCGTCATTTTCATGGAGCCACCCTTGTAATCCCGTCCAGCTATTCTCAGCAGGTGCATATGAGCCCTGTATATAAGTTACCCGCTGTGCAACTAATCATTTCTACAACTTCTTAGCCACAAAACATGAACAAAAGTTAATAAAAAAAATCACTAAATTGCCGCGTTTCACCTCAAAATTCATAGACAAGTTAAAGCAAACACACAATGGGGTTAGACAAGAAAAGGTGTGAGTTATTGAAGCGAGTTGGTCGAGACAGGTGCCTGGGTTATTATGACGGAGTGCTTTGTATACATCTATCCGCTGAGGCGAAGCAGGCGTGCGCCGGTCGCGTGCCGACCCTGGGGGCTTGTACCGATGTTGTTCAGGGTATTGTTATCCGTCGTAGCTGCATCATCATTCCGATAGTGTCGTCGTGGAAAACATGCTTTTTTATCATGGTCTGTTGGTTTAAAGATTTTCAAATCTGAGATGAATGTCTCCTAATTTTAAATTTTTGTTAATTAAAAACAAAATATTCAAAATAGGTACAGGGACTTCCGTATCCGGTAATGTTGCCTTTGAATGTGTTGGGTTCAAAAATTCATACTTAGGGACAATTTAGAGCTATAGGTGTTGAATAGTGATTTATCGAACTGCTCAACTGACGATGGGATGAGACTCGTTTAATTGATGACAGGTTTTGATATTTTTAACAAGTTCAACTACACATCTACAGCAACTAAATCTACAACTGCAGCTACATCTACTGCAATACAACACATTGAAGAGTATTATTATTTACAAAAAATGTCAGTATTTGATATTTTGACAAGTTTTAGAGAAACAAAAACTATTTAAAACTATTCCTCATCAAGAAAGACGTAATTTAAGCATATTTTCATGGATAAATAGGGGGGGGGGTAATAATGCACTCGACTTACATCATAACATCGTTGTTCGTGGCTAGCGTTGGATGCACTGCTTTCCTTTACCACAATGACAAACTGCATGGTTTGGATACTATGTGCCGCAGTATTAATGATTACCAATGATTACTGAAAAAAGTCACCTATACTAAATCTTGAATAAAAACACACCAAAAAACAAATGTAACGGGAAACTATAAGGAAGTGACTTTCATTAGCCTAATAATCGCTTTATCTGAAACATATGGCCGATATAAAAAAAACACCTAGAAATATGGATATTTGATATTATCTCACATTTCATTTCAACAGTACGATAAGAATAAGACATTACAAAGCTTATGTGTTGGTAAATAAATACCCCCTGTTCCATTTTTATAGGGGAGAGGAGGTCTATGATAGGCCTGTAGTAAATATCACTTTTCCCAATTAATAATTATAACAATACTTATTTTAACTGAATTATAGTAATTCCAATATCAATCATAGTTATATTTGATACAAAGAAACCACAAAGTGGTTTTTCAACAAGTCATACTGCAGTTACTGTCCGTTTTCCTATACACAATACACAGTGCTCTCACCATTGACGCGTGACCCCTACAAATGATGTATGTTGGGAGAATGGACACTTGCCTAGTTAACATCACTGTGTGAAAAATAACCAGCCAATATTTTATTTATTCTCCAAAACTTCTAGCAAATATATTTCTCTAACATGACCTAAAATTACAGCTAGGTTAGATGTTCAGAAATGGTCGTACTTTTGTAAAATATGAGTGAGGGCAAGGCATAGCTAGCCAACTCCCCGTGTTATTTGAATGGAGATTTGACCGAAAATATTGGTATCGGACCGCTCACTTCTGAAGAATGCCACAAAAAAACCGGTAAAAGCTACATTTAAATTATTCTAAATAGGTTCTAGAAAATAAAGTTTTGTAACATGTCCTAAATTTTTAGCTAATTTAGGTGTTTGGAGAGGGTCGTACTTTTGTGTTTTAGGAAGGACATGTAAACGACAGATAACACCAAAAATATGAAGAAATTATTTCTAAACCGTGTTAAGTCAAAAATCATTATGTTGCTCATTTTCAAGAATGCTGGTTTACAAAAGCACGACATTGTCTGATTTCGTGAACAAAGCCACACATAACATTGTTTCCTTTCGTTTCCTTTGTAATCGGTTACCCAACTGAAGCTATGAATACCAGCTTTATTGCGATATCGCACATGAAAACAGTCACTTGTGCACAACCAGAGAAGATCCGATTTAATCAGTTGAGCTGTTTCAATGAGTGTTATCTTGGTTTAATAGCTTTTAATGGGGTTAAGTCCTGCAAAGGTCGAGATGAATTCTACTGTAGACATGACTGCATCATGTGTTATTTTCTGGTCCGTCGAGTTCGGAAACCGCGCCAATTCATTTTATATTCCTTATATTCCTATATATAGAGCCTAGACAGCGCTATCACCCAATGAGCTATATAATTTGAAATCCATACTCCCCCTATTAAAGACGCGACCTTAATCTCCCACACAGGGAGTGTGAATTACAAATGGCGTTACCTGAATGGGTGTCTCCATTTGAAATCTGCACCCCTTGTTGGGAGATTAACATCAAGTGTTATATAAGGGGTGTATGGATTTCAACCAGAATGGCCCAAATTACACCTTGCTCATGATCCTACATAATGTGGCGTTACCTGAATGGGTGACTCCGTTTGAAATCTACACCCCCCCCCCTATGTGGGAGAATAACGTCAAGTCTTCTATAGGGGGAGTAGGGATATCAACGGGAATAGCCCACTTTTGATGTACCTTGCCTCATGATCCTTTAGACGTTGACACCTGCTGGTATGCTGGCATGGTGAATGCGATCAAGAAAAATAAAACCAAATTTCACATTTTGCATTTTTAATTATTTTTTAGTCTAAATTCTAGACTTCTCCGTATACACTTGCCCATATTGCATACTCTGGCTATTACATTTAAGCATAAAAACTCTTGATTTGTATTAATTTGTGTGCAATTGATACATTTGCACATCAGTCACCGTATACTCCCTCTGTTGTTAGCTTCCCAAGTGGATTTTTAACACAGGCTTTCGCGATCAGTAGATTCCAAAATCAGAATTGTTCAGTATTGAAGTGAGCCATTATAATTATGCAAGATACGTTGCATTACATAGGACTATATATGCCTACTTTACTTTTACTGTCACTAATTATATAAACTCTTTATGACCATTTTACTATTGAATATACTTTAATTTTCGTATGATATTGAGTTTAACGGAATCATGATTTTGTTCATCATGATTAATTATATCATTTAAAAAAATTAAAAAAAGTCATCGCAAAACATATCATATTTAAAAAAAATCAAAATTCGAATATGCCATTGTCATCGCAAAACATATAGGAGGTATTTAATTCGCATTGTACGCACTGAAAAGATAAATTTAATGAAAAATAAACGGAAATGATGTCCTTGAAAGATTTGAAAACAAACACGCATGTTGAAGGGGGGGGGTAGATAGAGCAGAAGACCAAAACACCAGTTTAATTGATTACGCAGTGCACAAAACTAAAATTATCTCTTCGAAAACGCTTATGTATCATACTTTCCAGAAATATATTTTTCAAAACATTTTATATTTCTACCAAAATAAGCAAAAAAATGGCTTTGAAGGATGATCAGTGACTTTGTATTACCTGTTTTGAGACAGAGACTAGACAGAATGATAATGTAAAACTGATTTATAAGCTTTTATAGTTGATGATTATATGAAATAAAGTGTGCTCATTGCTATAAAGTTGTATATAAAACCAGAGGCGTAGGCAGCTTTCTTGGTCAGGAGGGGCAAAATAAAATTTCGGGGGCACAGACGGAAAAAAAAATATACCGGTTTGGTTTTTAGAGAGGCTTTATTGGGACGATGTGCGTGTGTAGCGCGCAAAAAATTTGTATTTTGCACTATTTTCGCCCATGAAAAGGGCTTTATTGTGACAATGCAGAATTACATGTACTTGTATGATGTAGGCCTATCTGTAAGATGTACAAGCACGGGAAAGTGCGCCAACATGGTGCAATGGCAGGTGCACTAATCCAAAATTGAGAGAGGAGGGCGCACTTATATTTTTAGGAGCTGTGTGCTGCTGGATGGCCTGTACCATATGCTAAAACCCGAAAGCCCGAAAGAAAGAAAGAAAGAAAGAAAGAAAGCCCGAAAGAAAGAAAGAAAGCCCGAAAGCCCGAAAGAAAGTCCGAAAGCCCGAAAGAAAGAAAGAACGAAAGGAAGAAAGAAAGGAATAAAGAAAGAAAGAAAGAAAGAAAGAAAGAAAGAAAGAAAGAAAGAAAGAAAGAAAATCGGAAAGAAAGAAAAAGAAAGAAAGAAAGAAAGAAAGAAAGAAAGAAAGAAAGAAAAGAAAGAAAGAAAGAAAGAAAGAAAGAAAGAAAGAAAGAGAGAAAGAAAGAAAGCATGCAAGAAAGAAAGAAAGAAAGAAAGAAAGAAAGAAAGAAAGAAAGAAAGAAAGAAAGAAAGAAAGAAAGCCCGAAAGATCTCCCGTCTAGACTACTGCAATCTTCTGTTAAATGGTATCAAACAAAAAGATTTGAATCGTTTGCAGAAGCTCCAAAACAAATGTGCCCGGCTGATTTACCAACAACCAAAATCTTGCCATATCACCCCCTTGCTCACTGACTTGCACTGGCTCCGTATTGATGACCGCATCAAGTTCAAACTTCTCCTCTGTGTGTATAAGTCACTGAATGGACTCTGTCCCCAGTACATGAAAGACTGTCTGGTGGTGAAAATACCTCGTCTTGGGTCAGTAACCACCCGTTCTTGTCACAACATGAACCTTGAGGTCCCTAAGACACATAAATGTGCTGGCGACAGGGTCTTCTCAGTGGCTGGCCCCAGAGCTTGGAATAATCTCCCAAATCACATTCGCAATTCTCCAACAGTTGAAGCCTTCAAGTCTGCTCTCAAAACTCATCTGTTTCAGATTTCCTATGTCTAGTTTTCTTGATTTTTGCTTCTTTGTTTTTATTTTTATTGCGCTTTGAATCCAGCGGTAAAGGCGCTATATAAGTGTCGGTAAATGTAAAAATGTAAATGTAAGAAAGAAAGAAAGAAAGAAAGAAAGAAAGAAAGAAAGAAAGAAAGAAAGAAAGAAAGAAAGAAAGAAAAAACTAAAAAGGAAAGAAAGGAAAACAAAGAAAAGTAAAGAAAAGAAAAGAAAAGAAAAAAAATTTTTGGATTGAGATACTTTTTAAAAGAATTGAGATATTTTTTAGTTTTTACCAATCAGTGCCGCCGAGAGCCATTATGGGCCCGGGGGCAATGTGAACGCACGGGCCCCTTTGATCAGTGATGACGGTGCAGGACTTCAGGTGTGTGTGTGGGGGGGGGCATAAATTTCTTTGTAACATGGGGGAGGGAGGTTGGTGTAAAATCCTTGAACATCTGTTGCAGCGGAGCGAAAGTAATATGTTTAGCTGCCAATAATCAATGCGCGCGCACAAATTTGCAATTTGCACGGTATGTTGCTCCCAGATTAAAGGCCCTTTCAGTGATTTCACAGGAACATGAAAATTTGTCAGAGTTGCTTAGAAATAAAGAATAAGTCTACAGAATTTCATTAAACCACTTTTCCCTGAATACATCGACAAATTAGTCAAAAACAGAAGTTTTAGAAAGGTTTTCTACTTCAACTCAGATCGACTCGAGAAAATCGAGATTTTCGTACAGTGCGCCACCAATCGACTGGAAAAACTTCCTAGTCCAGTGTTTCTAACACGGGGAAGTAGAGTCTAAATTGATTTAAAACAGACGTTTAATTTTTGTAGTAGAAAACAAAATAAGCAATTAAAGGTCAGTTAGGTCACCGAGGCAAACTAACGGTCAATTCAAATATGAAAAACAGTTAAAATTGTGTATTTTGTTTAAAATAGTAGCTACTGATGTAATAAGTAGTAGAAACAATACGCAACGCGTGTTCAAGTACGTGGAGAGTGAGCTTCTTTCGATCTCGAGTCGGACTTTTGTACTGTCAGTATCAAAAGTCCAGAATCATGCAAATGCTTTATTTTGTCTAAAATACACGGCTTTCGACCGAACCACTAGCAGGCTATGTTAGCACATCTATGCCAATTACAAAGGTACCAAAATCTGAATTTTGATGATTTTTACGATCGTCCGGATGAGCAAATCACTGAATGGGCCTTTAAGTTTTTCTTAACAACTTCAACGCGAAGTGCAAACAATTTGACAATTTGAAGCTAAAATGATCCAAGTATGAACCGTTGAATTGGACAAATGCGCGCGAAGCGTGCGAACATTTGTAATTCGAATTAGCGTCTTTTGCTCCCAGATTGGACCTATTGAAACAAACGCAGTGCGCGCGAAGCGCAGAAAAATTGCCAATTTAAAGGTAAATGATCAAATAATAAAATGAAGGGCAAATGCGCGCGAAGCGCGTGAAAATTTGCAATTCGTGTTCCCACGATTAAGCTGCACTCCCCTGATTCCTCGAAGATTTCATTATATCGAGGATGATCAATTTGGCAAAAGCAAACAGTAAATTCAAATATTTAATTAGAGTGTGTGCTTCAAAGGCTATCGTATCTTTGTTTTTTACGGGGCCCGCTACTTTTGTTTGCTGTTTATGGGCCGTAAAAGAGCAACGAAAACAGACCTTATAATGGACCCGTAAACGGGCCCGTAAAAGAAAAGAAAAGAGACCGTAGTGGGCCCGTAAAGAGCAAAGAAAAGATATATACCATAGGCCCGTAAAGTTAAAGGAAAGAAAAGAGACCTTAGTGAGTATGTTAAAAAGCTTAATAGCAAAGAAAAAAAAACCCGTAAGGGACCGTTCATTATTTCTATCGGAGGGGGGCCGGGAGCAGACAGAAAGTCACTGCCGAAAACTATATGACCCCCCTTCTCCGATAATAAAAATCATATGACCCCCTCCGAGCTACATGAAAATCATATGACCCCCCCCACCAACCAAAATAGAATAGTATTGCTGCATGCTGCAGAGGAGTGGGATCTTTGTAATTTTGGTTACAGGGATGTGCCACACAGACCTTTGAATGCTGACTTTCTCGCATCTGTACCATTTTTTCATCACCATGTAGCAGTGATGTCATTGTGCATTTCATTTATAGGCACAGCTTCAAGTAGCTAGTGGACACTTTAAGCGCTGAAGTATGCACATGCGCAATGACGCGCAATAGATGCTCGCATGGATCAGCTGCCTCAACGCATCACGTCACTGCCACATATCAGACTGAAAAAATATGCCTTTTAATAAAAGGAATAAAAAGTAGTGACATCTTACCATAAATCAGTGATGTACAGTAGCATAGATTTCTTTTTGACATGGGGGGGGGGTTGGAAAAAGTATAGTGAATCCAGCACCTTTTGGTGGCAAAATAAGTTTATGGTTCAAATGCGCGCAAAGCGCTCGAAAAATTTTGATATTTTAAAGCTAAACTGATGAAATATGGTGCAAAAGATTTGCACTTTTTGATCTAAAATGGGCAAATATGTGGTCAGAAACCTATATTCAGGCGTCAACATTGGGGGGATGATTGTATGGAGCATCCCCCCTGGCAAAATATTGGGGGGATCTACGCCTATGTTGATGTATCAATTGGACTCAAGTCCACTTTTTGCCGGACTCGGACACCAACAGACTCGGTTCGACTCAAACTTGGACACAGAAGGTCCAATTAGATCCATGTAAAATGTGAAATGATTATCTAAAAATGTCAAAATAGATCTTAAATGTGATTCAAAATTTGTTGTCATAATGATGATGATGATGATGATGATGATGATGTTATTTTTCTATAATGTATTTGAATACATTGCCCAAGTTTACTGTCATGGTGGTTTGGGCGAGTCTTTGTAGTTTAACTAGGGTATGGAAATGACACCTGTGTGGGGTGGGGTTTGATAGTAAAAGAACAAAGAAGAGTCTGACCACAGCATTACTGTGCAGCAGCTTGCAATTCTCTATTACGAAAATGGCAGTGTACATGTATATTTATGAAATATGGTTCAAAATTCTCTTATTTCAGCAAATTTGTATTGTACATTTGACATTTGGCAAAATCTAGAATTTTTCTCCATTTTTTGGAATGTTTTACCCAATGACCCATTTTTTCAAAATGTTGTAAAATTACTTACTTTGTGCAAATTTATGTCAATTCACACCGTGGCAGGTGAAAAACAGGTGAGGCCCGACTTAAGTCCAGACTAGGACCAAAGTGTCGACCGACATGCAAAGCGCAAATTTAATGGTCAGGGGTCATGGGGCAATGTTCCAGATGGGGGTCCCGGGGCGGAACCCCCCGGAAGCGCTAGGATTTTTGAGATGCAAAAACCATCTGCCCCCCCCTTTCAATAACTAAAAAACCATCCGCCCCCCCTTTTTGCCTGACAAAAACCATCTGACCCCCATGTATTCTCCCGGCCCCCCCTCCGGTGGAAATAATGAACGGTCCCTAATGGACCCATAAAAAAAAAAAAAAAGAGACCTCGGAGGGCCCGTAAAAAGCAAAGAAGAGATACCTTAGGCCTAATGAACACTTGAAAAAAGAGACCTTTGTTGGCCCGTATAGTAAAGCAAAGAAAATATGCCTTAATTGCAAGGTATCTTTTCTTAACCTTTTACGGGCCCCTGAGGTCCGTTTTCTTTGCTTTTACTGCCCCATAGTAAAGTATCTTTTCTTCATTTTTTACGGGCCCCCTAGGACCCCGGGCCCCGGGGTAACACCCCAGTTACCCCCCCCTTGTCGGCGGCACTGCCCTGTTTACCCCTGCTTGACCTTAATTGACCCTTACCAAAAATGTCTGACACTTGGAAGCGGGCAGCCCAAGCCATATTTGTTCATTCAGAACCTTTCAAAAACACTTATAAACCTTTGTTCTAAGATTTGGTCACGAAACATTGTGATTGTTCTTCTACTATGAGCAATTGTGTCACTATAACGATTTTTTAGGATTCATACAATTTCATGGATTTTATTAGATTGCTATACACAGTCTGACATTTTCACTAAGGTTATACATTCTCATTTTAAAACAGACATGCACATCGGCCCATTTTAGGCCAAAAAAAAAAACAAACAAATAAACAAAAACAAAAACAACATTGCTTGCTTGTCCATTGTTTGCTTGATTTTTAGGGTGGGTTGGTAGGTCGGAAAAATGTTATTATTAAATGACAAACTACTGTATGCCTTGGCAATGAGCAGCATTGGTCATAAAGATACCGTGAATACGCATGACACACCATAGAAATAGATTCAATTATGACTAAATACTTACAGGTTTATTGGAAACATGGATGCAAGAATGGACATTTATGAAATGTTTTATGAGTTTACAGTAATGGTATTTTCTTCTTAATTAAAAAGTTATTATAGGCCTATTGGCCAAATTTAGCTGAAATTTACACACAGGAAAAAGTAATACCGGTAATAATTAAAATTACAAGCTTAAATCTACTTTTTTAATTAATTAATTAATTAATTTAATTAATATATTTTTGAAAAGGGCCAACCCTGATTTTGACCAATTTTGGGTCGGTCGGTGTGGAGGGCAAGCAAACATTTTATTTTTGTTGCCAAATACCATGACCTAGAGTGTTTTAGTGCTATGCGCCCTTAGTGATTGGTGAGTGGTGACGGGCTGTTTGTAACACCAAAAGCACATAGTTCCACTTTTCTGAATCACTTTTTACACCGTGAAGTTGCACATTTTGGCCGTCTTACATGTTCTCACGGCTTCGTGTCGACTTTTTATAGGTTTATCATACCCTTATGTACAGTGTTGTCCGAGTGAGTACGACTATAACGTAGGTAACTGACTCATTTTTGATTTTGTAATTGTAGTAAGTAAGCTTAAATAAGTAAGCTTAAATCCGATATTCTGTCGGTCGTCGGGGCTGTTCCATTACACTTACCCACTTTTCACGTCTGTCAAAGCGGACTCCTTCGCGAAATCCCTATTGGTTTGTACAGGGCTCTGGTGGGGTCAAGTTGACGTACCCATCTGAATTACTGATCGCATTGATCGTTACCAAAATTGTGGAAAAAGGGGTAAATTTGAGGGAACGTCCGTGGTCGTGGACAACTTACACCACAAAATTGTGCGATTTAAAGAGAAAATCTCACTTTTTTTGTTTACCTCAAGGTGGTGCGCATACGCATAGCCAAAGCGTAAGTGACAGCTAGTATTGCGGAAATATTGAACGCGTAACCAAGCATACTGCTTGTTAATTATTTAAAGTCTTTCGAATGATGCGTTTAAACAAATCACAGTGCGCGGTTTTGAATAATAAATGGGTCGTGGAGGTAAAAGAAGTCCTTGACCACACGGTGTAAACTGTTACAATATTAAGAATTCTGTAAAGTTATTTTCCTGAGAATTTAAGCCTAATACTTTTATGATTATGTGACACCCTTATGTTGTTCCATTTTAAATATGTTACGGTAGTAAAATGTGCGAATGCGTGTTGAAACCTTATCCTTGAAATGTTAAAGAGGCAAGTTTGCAAATGTGTCCTTGGAATTGTAAAAATAGGGGCATTTCAAAGTACATTGTACCATTTTGTCCCTGTTTTGGGGTATAAAGACGGGGTAAAATTGATAAATTTGGCATGTTTTTAGTACTGTTTATTTAGAGGCCCATTCATTGATGCGCTCATCCGGACAATCGTAAAAGCATCAAAATTCTGACAGATTTTGGTACCTTTTAACCTTTGGTATGAAACTTTGAAAAAAGGATGGTCATTGGGGTAACAAAAAATAAAATGGGAGTCATTGAGTACAGGATTGCCAAAAGAGTATCATTAAGTACACATTAAGTGCCAAACTGCGTAAAAACAACTTGGCCACCTTGGAAATGTGAAAAATCTCATTATTTCTTGAGGAGAACACAAATACCACCTAAATTTGGGAATTAAAAGGGGGTCATTGGGTATAGCAGGAAATAGAAATAGGTGGTCATTGAGTACATGAATTTTTTTAAAGGGGGTCATTGGGTAATAGTTAGGACCAGGGCGGCGCCAGGGTATTTTGATAGGGGGGGCAAAACAATTTTGGAAATTTGTTATGCAGCGCGATAGCGCTGGCCGTCGCGCTTGCGCGACGCAGGGGGGTGTCTGAGGGGGGATGTGCCCCCCTCAGAATTTGGAAAAATTTCAAAATGAAAGCACAAATGAAGCCATTTGATGCACCATTTTCACCCTTTTTAGTGTTATTTATTTATTTTCCAACCGCATATTTTTATGGATTTCATTCACGGTCCCGACTTTCAGCCCGCTGGTTTTAGGCATGGACCTATACTTAGAGTTTTTCTTTTGTCAAAACCAATTTGAAGAAAACTTACTAGTTTTTCTTGCTGACAGTTTCGTCAGTTAGCAACTGACTTTATCAAAGCTTGGTGTTGTTGTGATGATCCAACAGCTGACGACTGGCGGAAGTTATGTCACTTCCGGTGTTAGTCTTGCTGGCAGTCTTCAGAAGTGGATCATACACGTGACTAAGATTGTAGACCCCTCGTCTCTGTTCATTACTCCTCGCCCCTCTTTCTGATCTGTATTGATTCTTTATTCCATCTGGCTTTCCTACCACTCTCTCTCTCTAAGATTTTGGACTCCCTCCAGTTGATAATATGATTAGCCCTGGCTACGTGATCGCTTATGGCTGAGTTCTTAAAATGGCTCTCTGATTCTTTCCTCTTTGACCTTGTATACTTTTGTTGACTTGCTTTCTCCGCCTCCCTCCTGTGTTCATCCAGACGCGTGCCGAAAGTTCTTTTAGTTTCACCAACATAAGTTAGCTCACAGCTACCGCAGGGAACTTCATAAACACAATTAGGGGTTTTAACCGGATCTTGTTTATCTTTCGGATGGACCACCATTTTTCTGATCGTGGTATGGGGTCTCATGGCGGTGGCGATGTCGTGTTTTTTGAGAGTTCTACTTATTCTTTCCGACACTCCCGCTACGTAAGGTAACACCACCAGACCTTTACTTTTTTGTTCAGATGTTGTGCTCTTACTTTTCTTTGTCTTTTCTTGTTGTTTGGCTTCCATTTGATTCTTGACTTTATCAATTGTCCACTTAGGATAACCACACTTAGCTAGAGCCTGTCGTATGTGTTCCTCCTCTTTGACTTTATCATCTTCCTCCGTAACTATTCTGTCTTTCCTATCAAGTAACGTGCGCACAACTCCCATTTTTTGATGAAGAGGGTGATGGGACGTGAAAGACAGATATTGGTCTGTATGGGTCTTTTTTCTGTAGACCATGAGTTTGATAGAATTGTCAGGTTTACGGATTATTAGGGTGTCCAAAAGGAATTTGGTGGTCCTGTTCTTCCTCATACGTGAACTTAATGCTAGAGGTAGTGTCGACCTGGTTCAGATGTTCTGTCAATGTTTCAGCTGAGTCTTTTTGAACTATTTCTAAAACGTCGTCGACATAGCGTTTCCAGAGGCGGGGTTTACACTGTAGTGGGGCAGTAAGGATGGCGCGCTGTTCTAACCATTCCATGAAGATGTTCGCTGTGAGGGGACTGACCGGTGACCCCATCGCTGCACCAAATTTTTGTTTGTAGATGGTGCCCCGGAAAGTGAAGTAGGTAGTGGTCAGAACAAACTTCATTAAAACCATAATATCTTCAACCTCTAACAGCGTGCGTTTTTTCAGATCCGGATCTTTTTCGAGTCTGTCACGGATTATGTCAAGGCATTCGTCTATAGGCACATTCGTAAATAGGGATACTACATCATGTGAGATGAATTGCTCATTGTTTTCGATCATAACCCCACATAATTCTTCTGCTAAATCATACGAATTTTTGACATGATGTTCGGTAGTGCCTACAATGGGATTAATGATATCAGCCAGGGCTCTGGACGTGTTATAACCTAAGCTGCCCGTATAATCGACGATAGGTCTTAACGGATTATTCGGTTTGTGGACCTTTGGCGTGGCGTACAATCTATGATCCACTTCTGATGATCCACTTCTGAAGACTGCCAGCAAGACTAACACCGGAAGTGACATAACTTCCCGCCAGTCGTCAGCTGTTGGATCATCACAACAACACCAAGCTTTGATAAAGTCAGTTGCTAACTGACGAAACTGTCAGCAAGAAAAACTAGTAAGTTTTCTTCAAATTGGTTTTGACAAAAGAAAAACTCTAATTATTCGTTCATTACCAAACCTGATGAATTTGTTTCATGGACCTATACTCAATTAGTAAATCCAGCACCTTTTGGCAACAAAATAAGTTCATGGTACAAATGTGCACGACTGTGAAATATGGTGGAAATGTTAAATATAGTCCAATGTTAAAGTCTCGCGAAGGCTGCGAAGCGCGAAAAATTGGCACTTTTTAGGCTAAAATGGCCAAATATGAGGTTACTTTGGTCAGAAACCCACATACAGGCGTCAACATTGGGGAATGATTGTATGAACCATCTACCCTATCAACGCATATGATATGCCGGTTTTTATAAATTGGCACGATAAAATGATATGAATGGGGGTGTCTTGAGGTTGGAAATATTTCAAACTGAAAGCCGTAATCAGGAGCGTAGGGGAGGTAGTCGCCCCTTTTTCAATCAGGAAAGGACAACATTTGCCCATTAAAAATTAGGTTCTTTATGCTTTCTTGGTCAAAACTTTAGGAAAAGGTCCAAAACAGGTCCACTTTTTAAAAATCAGACCCAATAAATCCTGGCTACGCCCCTGGCCGGCCGTAATGAAGCCAATTGCTTATTTATATTGGTGCATAATTTTTACACTATTTCTGAGAGAGGCGTTTTGGATATACAATGTGATGTGATGAAACCCCGTAAAAGTTGTGTGATCTATCGGACTGAAAGTTAACTTATTTATAATGATTATTTGCTGCATGACACAGACTTACATGTGTTGCCGCGCCAGGAAAGTGACATAGCCAGGAATTTTCCAAAGTATAGTTGGGAGAAAAGGCAAGAGAGGCCATGTGACTTTTATGGAGGAAAATTTGCCGAAAATGGGCCCAAAATATAAAAACCAACAACTTTAAAACCGCGTAGGTCAGCATTCCACAAGGGGCAAGATGTCCGAAGGGGGAGTTTCCTCCTTCTAACCATGGCCAGGGAGGGAATGGCTTCTTTTCTTCTTCTCCTCCTCTCTTTCTCTCCCTCCCTTTTCTCTCTCCTTCTTCTCTTTCTCTTTTTCCTTCCTTTTACCTCTTTTTGGAAAATCATAGGGGGGTAATTGCCCCCCTTGCCCCCCCCCCTGTGGCGCCGCCCTGGTTAGGACCATAACACAAAAAGGGGGTCATTGGGTACAAGCCGGTTTGAAAAAGGGGGTCTATTCCGAGGCACATGATGCATATCTGTCATGCAAGTGCACCCCCCCCCCCCGGGCCTTTGTCATTGTCATAGATTAGCCCGAGTACTTGCACCTCTATCACTACTATTTCCAATGAATTCTACGCACAGGTTTGAAATGTCTAGAGTAGACTGGTCCAGGGTACACACAAAATACCACTTTTTTCCACATAAATACCACTTCCTACCATTCCTCACGTGAAGATGAGACCCAAACAAAACATATTTCATGCGCATATTATTTGGGGGGGGCCTTGGGGCTCTTCATTTTTTCAAACCATCAAGAAAAAATGGGTCAACCTTTTCCGACTGTTGATGAAGGGGGCGGCAAAATTTACCTTTTCTGCAGTCCTCCGGGGGGGGGTGGGAGCAGCCACTGTACGCCACGTGCATGCTTGTAAAATTTGAGGGCCGCAACATGAGTTCAGGGTGCCCCAGCTTTGAAATGGTACCATGTTCATGGCCCTATGGTGAAGAAGGAACAACTAGGGCCATGATGTTTTGGACTAGTCATACAAATGTAGATGTGCTAACATTGCCTGCTAGTGGTTCAGCTGAAAGCTGTGTGTTTAAGGCAAAATAAGGCATTTACACGAATCTGTAATCTAGTATATATTTGAATGGAGCTTCATCTTTAATCAATACTGCTGTTTCCTTTATTTTTTGCCCAATTTTTCATTACAAAAATACCAAACGACAAAGGATGACTTATCCTTCACTATTATAAACAATTGTAATTTTTTTACACTTTTGCTGGATCACTGGGACTTAAATTAAAGTTAACGTCCCTGTTTGGAATTATATCATCAAGAGGTATTTATTTTATGGCATATGTTCTGTGATTTCCTCCATTGAGTGCAACGATAAGTGTCCCCTTCGTGTTGGGGGGAGGGGCAGCAAGATGGAACAGCCAAATTTCGGCAAAAGCAACCAATGGGAAGAGCTGATCTAGATCATAAATGACGTCATTCATGTTGACTTATGTACAGAATCCCAGGAGGAAGCTTTTTAATTTTATACTAAGGGAGTGTTCACATTCACAATACTTTGGTGGGTGGGTGTTGGATAGTTAGAACATCGGACATCAATAAACAAATGTTGGATTTTTTTATCACCCCTTTCTATGGTCTAGTATTTTTTTTATCCCCCCTTCATGTCCTACATGTCCTAAAAAAGAAACCACCTGATATTGGTGTTACTCATAGGAGGCATAGTGTTACCCCTGGTAACTTGATATAACATATCAGTGGTTCCCCCACTTTACAACCCTACACAGTTGAGAATACTCCTTTATAATGTCCTGGGTAGATCCCTGGCCATTTCAGCAGTGTAATGAGCTGTTACATCCCAGTTTATTGTTTATTTTACAAACTTTGAGGAACATTTTGTATTATTTTTTAAAGTGAAGAGAATCAAGAGATTAAAGTGACGGTTATGATAATAACTTTGTTTCGGTAATATGTCGGGCATTGTGAAAAATGTAAACACTTATGGACTCGGAATATTCCTCGGGTTCCAAAGGCAACATGTTTAGATTTATCACAATGTCCTCAAAATAATCGATGAGCAGTTATTAACCTCTGACATCATTGTACCAATCTGAAAAAACAAAACTACAAAAGCAAGACAAGACAAAAAAACAAAACAAAACAAAAACCAAAACTAGAAAACACGTTTTGTGTATGCCGGCTTAGTAGTAAGTCAGAAATTATGTTTTTCATTTCAGAGTTTTTATGTCCTATGATTTTTAGGATCAAGAACTCAACTTTCTGTATTTTGATGAATTATTCATTTCAGAACCATAACGAGTTGACAGGTTGGAAAGATGGATTACGCAAGCTATATCAGACCGTTTGTATGCAAATACTGTAAGAAAGTTTACAGCGATTTTATATGTTATCGCAGCCACATGCAACGACATCGAATGAAAATACAGGCACACTGGTATGGTAAATATTATCGCAGCTACACGCAAAGACATATGAAAATAAACTCCTACAGGTATGGTTGTATGAAGCACATTAATGGAACAGGTAAACACTCTATCCCAACTTGGGATGCTAACCAACAAACTATGGACGGATTGATAAATGGGAAACTTGGTCATTGTTTTGTGCAAGCAGGCAGTGTTAGACATGAAAGGATTCACACCAAAGAGAAACCTATCAAATGTGAATATTGCCACAAGAGTTTCACACAGGCAAGTAGCAATACTAGACAGGAAAGGATTCATGCCGAAGAGAAACCTTACCAGTGTAAATGTTGCAGCAAGAGTTTCACATACACGGCTGGTGATAATACCAAACATGAAAGAATCCACACCAAAGAGAAACCCTACCAATGTAAATATTGTAGCAGCAGATCCTCACAGGCAGGTAATAAGACTACACATGAACGGATTTACACCAAAGAGAAACCTTATCAATGTAAATATTGCAACAAGAGCTTTTCTCAGGCAAATAACAAGACTACACATGAAAGGATTCACACCAAAGAGAAACCTTACCAATGTAAATATTGCAACCAGAGCTTTTCTCAGGCAGGTACCAAGAATAGACATGAAAGGAGTCACACCAAAGAGAAACCATACCAAGGTAAGTATTGCAACAGGAGTTTCTTGACAAGATTAAGAGGTTATACACTACCAATTAGAAGTAGACAAAGTTGAATATCAAGTAGGGACTTGTACATGTATGTGGGCCATCTGGAGAAACGGCTTTAAAATATTTGAAAGTTTTGGTGAAATATTACTGAAATTAACTTCCGCCTGACACCCGTTTTGTCCAATCTTATTTTGCACCTCTTGTCATCCATGAAATGGTGGTGTGGCATTCATGTAAATCCAGCGGGATATCCAGGTTAACCTGTAATATTTTGTAGACCATGACCCTCAAAAAGACCTCCCCATGACCCCATAGGATTGTATAGGGGCAAAAATTAATTCGATTCAAATAACACTCTCAATAATAATAATAATGCCTTTATTTGTCTCGGCCCATGGATCCCAGAAATGTAGTGTTTGTGCGTGTGCGACCTATAGTTACAAAGTTATGGGGCACACAAGGTCTAAGGTCGACTTGTTTGTTGTGTATGGGTCAAAAGTCAAAGTTGCGCTGAGTCTGATTTCTGTAAAAGTCCAGGCAGATTGTTCACCTACCTTAGAAGTTTCAGAAAAAGAATAGTTTGCACTATCTGCGATGTCTAGGTAGCATGTTCAAAGAGTTAAAAGATATGCAGGATTCTATGAATGACATTTGTATTTATTTATCATCTATTTTCTGACCTTCACATCACAGATAGTAAAACTATTATTTTCCTGAATGCCTTGAACTCGAGGATCAGTTAACATCTATTTTTACAAATCGGAGTAACTTTAATTTTTCACCCCTGCACAATATGCAAATTAACCTTGGACCTGTTGAGCCTCATGACTTGTTAAGGAGACCAGTCAAGTGCAGATCCTTCGGAACACGCTTTTCAATACGGAATAAATACTAACCTCATTGTGACATCATCCAAGCAGCAAAGTTCATTTCCCATTGAAAAAGTGTTATCCGATGGATCTGCAGACGACCATTCTGTAAGTATATGTCATATGTTACATTTTTGTGATCCTTAGGCCCAGACAAATAATTGGATATGCTTTTTCATTAATTTGGAGCTTTTATTTTTGCCCCCTATATGATCATGTACGGGGGTTTTGGGTGTATTTTTAAGAGTCATGGGTTAAAAACAGCTTGGCAAAGTTTTTGAATTGAGCATACTCGAGTTAACCAAAATTATTTTTTTGCCAGCTTTTACGCGAACTTGCCGCTTGCTGCTTTAATAAGCTTTAATTTCCAAAATAGAACCAGTCTCACTGTGGGAGCTGTGAAACTGATCGAAATTTACCATTTTTCTATTGAAATCTGTAACAGCCAGTTGGTAGTGTATAACCTTTAGGGGCTGTGCAATAATTATGAGCCCTGGGGAGGGTAAAATTGGGGAGGGGCAAGAAATTTTTTGGCGAGCAAAAAGGGGGGAGCAATTTTTGGCCGAGAGGGGTGGCAAGCAACTTTTGGCACACATTCATGGGGCGCATTTTAAATAAAACGCTCTAAAAGGCTTCGGAAAACAGTACGGAAATGCTTTAATATGCAAATGTTCCTGGTCGCTGCGCTCGCAATATAATATATATCTAGACCATATCAGGTTTGCAAATTGGGATCCAAAGATTTTTAGGCGGTCGAGAGGGGGGGGCAAGCGTTTTTGGCAGGCCGAGAGGGGGCAAGCGATATTTTTCAAAATTGGATGACATCAAACAAATTGAAATTAAACATGGAGAAAACTGAGTTTCTGATCATCGGATCCTCACAATTTAAGATCTCATCCTGATCTCACCCTTAATGTTGGTACTGCTGAGATTAAACCTACAAATTCCGTCCACAATCTGGGTGTTATCATGGATTCGGATGGGTCAATGACCAGCCAGGTGGGGGATTGTGCCGCACTCTTAACTACCAGCTAAGAAACATTGGCGAATCAGGAAATATTTAGATGAGGACACTTGCCATCATATTATCAGGGCTCTTGTTCTATCTCGCCTTGACTACGGAAATTCATTGCTTGCAGGCATCACCAATGCGCAATTTGACAAACTTCAGCGTACATGTATTCAAAACAAAGCTGTGCGCCTGATTTGCGGTGTTAAGAGACGTGAGCACATATCTCCCTAACTGGCGAGGCTTCATTGGCAACGTGTTAATTTTAAGTTGCTTGTGTATATATCAATCTTTGAATGGCTCACTACCAACATACCTCTCCTCTGATATTACTTTATACAACAGTCAAAGCATTTCACATCATTACCTCCGTTCATCCGTTGATCATACTAGGCTCCACATTCCCAAAACCCATCGTTCAACAGGTGACAGAGCCTTTTCCGTTATTGGACCCCGCTATGGAACATGCTTCCTCTCTCCATCAGAGAAGCTGTTTCCCTTATTTTTTTTTTATAACACTTTTTTAAAAACACATCTTTTTATGTAATTGTAATTTGTAATTATTTCCTTATGTATTTTTTTTGTTTGTTTCTATTCCAGCCTTGGCTGTAGTTTGTAAAGGCGCTTTGACCTTTAATTAAATAATATGCGCGGTATAAATTGTATGTATGACAGCGTTCAAGCTTTGACTTACGTTTGGCGGACAGAATGGTGGGAACTTTAAGTGAAAGATATCCTACTTAAAGGAACATTTTCTGGGGTGAAATTTTGTGTAGAAACAGAATCTGACATAAAAAATGCATAATTGTCAACTTGAAAATTTTCCCCATAGCACTGCACAGGCATATTTCTGCCCAAGTCCTCAAATTTGAGCGAAAATTAGGCATAAAAAATAAGTCCTTCAAAACTGGGACTCTCAGGGCTATACAAATATAAACTTGCTCTAGAGGGAGGTCTTGGCTATAGCAAGTTTATATTTGTTTAGCCTTGAGACCTCACAGTTTTGAAGGACTTATTTTTTTGAAAACCTTTATTTTTTCACACCACTTGAAAATGTTAGGGGTAGGGGTAACATATTACTACTTTAATTTTTGTCAGTACATTTATCCAAGTTAAGTTTTATACCACTATTTAGCTAGTGAAATACTGAACAAAAAGACACAAAAAGCATCTCAATAGCTCATACCATTGAGGAGTTATGGCTTTTTCAAGCTCAAAATTAGGCGAAAATTTCATTTTTTCCCAAATCAATTGTCACCCTGACCCCCAACTTTCTAACCCTGTTACGAAAATAAAGAAACAGATTTATCCCATTTAATGATTTGAATATCACAAATGTACCTTTGTCACATAATTAGCATAAAAAATTAGGCACTACTCAGTAGTTTTCATGTTCATACACTCACAGGAAATTAGCAAGTCAAAATTTTTGTCACCCCAAAACGGCAATTTTCGGCCAAAATTGGACCAAAAAATGAATTTTTCTCAAAATCAGTGAAAAATAAGGGGTTTTAAGTACCAAAATCTGAAAATATGTGACATTTTACCCCTAGAAACATTTAAGTAATCAATAATTTTGACTGTTTTCACCCCTAAATATTTTTTTCACACGCGTGTCTGCCAAATGTAAGTCAAAGCTTGAATGCTGTCGTATGTATGTATTTGGTGGGCCATTCAGAAAGTTTATCCCCCGGAGGGCTCATAATTATTACACAGCCCAAACATAAACTTTTCGGTAAATCCCATAAACCTTTGCTTATTTAGGGGCTGTGCAATAATTATGAGCCCTGGGGAGGGTAAAATTGGGGAGGGCAAAGATTTTTTGGCAAGCCAAGAGGGGGGGCAAAGCAATTTTGGCAGGCCAAGAGGGGGGGAAGCAGTTTTGGCACACATTTATGGGGCACCTCTAAAAGGCTTAGGAAAATAAAAATACTAATATATTTAAACTGAGCAAATTGGGAACCCAAAAATTTGGAATATGTGCAAAAAGGGGAGCAAAGATTTTTTGAGCAGGTCGAGAGGGTGCAAACAATTTTTGTTAGGTCGAAAGCGGGGGGAAAGCAATTTTTGGGAATCAATACCCGGGGGTGGGGGCTTGTAATTTTGCAAAGCCCCTTACCACTGATGACATATTTTAAAACTTTTTTAGTCATGCGAGCAGCAAACTGATATCACATCGTTTTATCTTTAATACTGATATTTTTCTGTGTTTTTGTCCCATGCATGCAGGTCAATTGTGGTTTGTACCAGTTATTATCACAGTGTACAAGATGTCCAAGAAAATTGACCGTAGCGACAAATCTTCATGCAGGCTCTGGACAGGGCCACGAAAACCTCCAACTCGTGCAGGGAAAGTCTACGGTTTTACATCAATGAAGTTACCAGGGGATTGTAGGTGGACGAAGCGATATGCTCACCGTCTGGCCTATATGGCAAAACACCGGATGCTTCACCTCGGTGATAAAATGCACGTTGCTCATAGATGCCGCAACACACTATGTGTTAATGTGGAACACCTCAGTCTTGAATCTGCAGCAGTGAACAATGCCAGAACATTGTGTGCGAAACAAAATAGGTGCACAGGGCATGGTGAAAAGAAAGACTGCATTCTCAAAAGTGGTAAAAAATAAGCAGGTATATGAATGCAGTGTGTATCAGAATGATGAGAAACAGTTTCAAAACAATATCAATGCTGACAGTTATATCAGGGGCATGCCCAAAAACCAGGTCCCCGGGGGGTGCTGAAGTCTGAACGGAAAATGTTGAAAGGTTTAACAGTGGCGCATCACCGCCGCAGTCATGCAACAGGGGGTGTCTTGGGGGGATATGCACCCCTCAGAATTTTATTAATATCTCACGTAATTAACAGCAAAATGCTTAATTGTTCCAGCGTAAATATTAGTAACCTCCACGCGCGCCATGAAAGTGAAAGCCCCAATGGAGCCATTTGGTGCAACATTTGTACACATTATGTAGGTTATTTTCGGAGCATATATTTTAACTGAGCCACAAATTTTAGTTTTATATGAATATGCATGCTCAATATAACTCGCAATCAAAGCCTCAATGAAGGCACTTGGTGCAACATTTTTACATTATTATTGGTTATTTTGGAGCATTGGCCTATTATATGCATCTATTTACAGGAATATTTTCCATTCAGCTCTATTCTCGGGAAATTTAACCTAAAAAGTGGCTATAAAAATGTGTTCAAATTTCCTTCAAAATTTGTGAAATAGGTCTATGGATCAACTTTTGAGGTGCTTTTTTTCTCCCCTTTTGATTTTAGGTGGTACTATGCCCCCTGCCCCCACTTGCTACGCCATTCTTACTCCCTCCCTCTCTCTTCCTTCTCCCTTCTCTCTCTCTCTTTTTTCTTTTTTAAGACCCAGGGGCTGCAGCCCCAAAGCTCCCCCTGGGGACGTGCCTGCATATCCTGTGTCTCGTTTCAGGTTTAGAGTAAGCTGAAACGTTCATAGTTTACGTTGACTTCCCGCTTCCGACTCTGTACATATTCACAGAAAAAAAGGGTGTGCCAAAATCACTCTTTTGAATAAAATAATTTGTGATATCTGATTTTATAATATTGATTTACCTTTTATATAATAATCTTGAGTCTTAACCCCATGAGAACTACCTCTACCTGCCGATTGGCCAAAAAGAAGTTTTCATTTTCAATTGGACCAATGAGCAACACTGTTAGAATAATTTCACCACACAAAAAAATTGGGGCGAATTATTTGCAAAGCTCCATTCTGATTGATGATTTAAGTGAAGATATCATGTAATTGACCAATCAGAGATTATGTTAGATCGGCAGGTAGTGCTCAGGGGGTTAAAAGCCCCTCCAGCGCAGGGGTTCAAATTTTCATCAATTGCAGGAACCTGTTTAGGTTCTCGCAAAGGGCCTTTGCAAGAATCTTCGGTCTCATCATAACCAGGCTTTCGATTCCCACAAAATATTGAGAAAAACAGGTAAAATCATAAGCCTGTCACCACTTCCCCCTTGTGCCTGGCCTTCATATTTTGCAGTGTTTCTGACAGACAATGCATGTTGTTTTCACTGCCCTTTCACCAGGGCTACGAAATCACCGGTATCGTGGTACCGGCGTTCCCAGAAAAAAAATCAGAGTCGCAGAAAAAAAAAATCAAGACGGAAAATAATCTTTAATATCATTTGTCTGAAGCTCTGAAAATATTCTGTGAACACGATCATTCGTGAAATATTTTCTGCGAACTATCTGCGACGATAACTGATAAATAAAACTAAACGCCAGTGACCGGAATGAATATAGCATGAGTAGGATTCGTTCCCGAGAAAAGCAGGTTTTTCGTTGATTTGCCAAGGGAAATAATTTCTTTTGTTGCATGTTGTTTTGGAAAAACTTCAACTGTTCATATCTTTGGAACTAAATTAATGTTCAATAACTAGAATTTTTGGTCCTAAAAAGGGGGATCAAAAACAATTCAGTCCTTAATGAAGGGGGGGGGTCAAAAAAATTCGAGGGTAAAATTCCGGGGTAAAATGTACAAGAAGGCATGTACATTCCAAAAATTGTGCACGAATGTTTTAAGTATTCAATTTTGTAATCTCAAGCTACAAATCAACAAAATGTGCGCACTTTACAATCTGGGTGTACATAACACTACGACTCCAATGAGTAATAACTCCAAACGGTAATTTTTAGCTAATGAGTTAATGACACAGGGTAGATCCGGGTGGGGGATAAATCCCCCAATATATTGTTAGGGATGGTCCATACAATCATCCCCTCAAAATTGACGTCTGTATATGGGTTTCTAACCAAAATTAACCCCATATTTGGTCATTTTAAAATAAAAAGTGCCAATTTTGTGCGCTTCGCGCAATTTAATTCCAAGACTTCGCTGGGGCTTCGCCCCTGGACCCCACTTGTTCAATAATTGTGTTCATACTCGCGCTCGCTCCAAGCTCGCATGAAAATATTTCAAACAACAGTTCACGTTCCCAGAAAGGAAATTATTTTTCGCTGCCCTGCCTTTCACAATGATGCTCAAACTTAAATCTTGTTCTAATTTCATCTGGCCAAAAGACACAAAATTAGTAAGTGTTTTCTCAAATTTTAGAATAAATCCCAAATTTTGGTCACAACTGAATGAAAATCAAGTCATATTTTGATCGTTTTTGATTTTTTATAATAAAAACAAATTTCTTTTATCTTCTTCATAAGCACTACTCAATAGAGGCCATACATGCTTTTATCAATTTATGACAAAGGATTCGAACTGGTGTCCCGGCCGTAATCAATAGCGTAATGCAGTTCATTCAATAAACTGTTAGGATCATGGAGCATGTTTTATACTTTCAGTGGAATAAACTTGTGTGTTTGTTAGATATATTTGGTATGCTTCTATCAAATAAAGTTGAATATTCAGCCATGATTGTAGCTAACTAGCATTTTGAAAAGTGCCTGTCATGTAGGCCTACACCAAAACTGCCTGTTCAAAATTAGACCCTGAAAACATGAACAGACCTGCCCCTTCTGGTGATCAATCAGTTCAAATAGCTAAATTGCTATGGCCTTGATTTGTTCAAGCATTATTTCTAGAATTTTGCATATATGTCACTTATTATTGTCACAGGCACTAATGCTGTGTTTCCCAGGAGCAAACTGCCTGTCCAAAATGATGGGCGGCTAACCAACACCCTGTGGCTAATTTGCATGGCCTTAAAGTGCTTGTTGGTATCAAATTAAAGCCACTTGTATTTAAATTCAACTAGATCTAAAAGTTCATATTGTCCTTACAGCTCCAAAGACAAGGTCGGTCAGGTTCCTTTTTTTCTTCTAATTTTTTTAAAATAAATATTTTGCCACTTGCACTTGACAACATAATCAATTGACATGCTCACTGACTCAGTTAGGAGGAGATCAATAATACGGTACTTAAATCTGTTACCTTTTTTGACCAATAGTCGACTCGAGGTCATATATAGTACCGAAGTTATGATGTCACAAAACTTTTTTTGCATTTCAGTGTTTTGAATACCATGTATCGGTGGAGCATGATCAAAAACATCCACAGTCCAAATTTGGTGGGAATCGGATCATGAGGGCCCGAGATATGGTCGCATGAATACTTTATTAGCCCCATTGAAATCAGTGTAAATTGGCCTGGTTCCAAACAGTTATGAACCAGGCCAATTTACACTGATTTCAATGGGGCTAATTAGGTATTCATGCCGCCATATCTCGGGCCCTCATGATCTGATTCCCACCAAATTTGGACTGTGGATGTATTTCATCATGTTCTACTGAAATATGGTCATGAAATTGCCGAGATGTCACATTTAGGTACTCTTTGCCCTTTAACCCTTTCCCAATGCTCCAAATTCAAATATGTAAAAAAAACATGCTACCCTACTACTGAATCGGTTGGAGAAGGGCAATAGAACTTTTTAGGCTATAATTTTGAATAAATTATACACTGAATAAGACAAATTAAAGAGAATTAAATTTGTTCTTCACACTTTAATACCTTATCTTTAATGTGACTTATTTTTTGTTTGAATTTTGACAAAAGGCAGCGTTTCAAAAATGACAACTAGGCTATTCCAGTTGAATCCATACACCCCCTATGGAAGACATGACTTTAATCTTCCAACATGCAAAATTGTAAATGACGAACAATCACGCTGATTGGCTGATCAATGCACTTGACAACAAGCCGGCTGACCCATTAGTCTTCGGCGCGGCGTGTAGTAGGCGACCTTGTCACTTCTACGCGATCGCAATTCACCAGCACGTACCCGGACCACGGAAGTTTAAAGAAAACAACTTTAGGTTTTTTTCCTTCTCTTTTTGCTGGGGCACAAATATCCAAAATATGCACCCTGACAAAAAAAAAAGTGAAGAAAAGTTGCTTGCATGCCCAAACTGAACTTTGTCTCTTAGAGCTACAATACAGTATAATATACATTGTAGCTGCCCTATACTATGATCAGCTCTTAATTGGCAGGAACTATTTGGTTTTTGTTACTGTGCGAGTCAATAAAATTCCAACTTACGCACACATAAATTCACAAAAGCATGCATCATTCGCGCAAAGCACAGTTCGCGTAAGTGCTGCGTCTAGCTGTGTTTTACGCCATTCTGTATCAATCTACAATGTTATGAGTCCCGCCTATTAAGAGCTGATCAGAGTATGTAAATTTGACCATTACAGTATATTTTATTGTACATATTTCTGCATTCTATCTTGTACACATGACACCTGGCAGCTGTTAGAGATAGTTTGATCAGCTCGTAATCGGCGGGCCTAATAACATCGCGGATTAATATCAATATATCTTATTTTTAGAATTGTCTTGTGACATCTCTCCAGAAGCATCACAGGTTATTTATTGAAGTCCATTAATTTGTCTACTTTCTTCAACACGCAAAATATAGACCATAGAGAACAACTATATCACTCTTAACGTCGGTCTCTTTTTCGGCATAGTGATAAAAGTCTAACAATTCCCGCCGATTACGAGCTGATCAATGTATAGGGCAATGTTGGCACTGAGGTATTAGAACAAGAATGTCCTACCTGTAACAGCTGCCATATATGTACATTTTGATAATTTCTATATTGTATACATCTAAAAATATGACACATGGCAGCTAATGCAGATATGACATCGAGTAAGGCAAAAAAAAGAAGATTTGTCTCTGCATGGTCACTCGCACACTTTCATGAAATTGTGCCGATAATTCCTGCTTTTTCTTTTTCTTTTTTTTTCTTAAAAAAAATTGGAACTTGTCGTCTGCAGTTAACACCCGTGTGGAGAGGACTAATATCACACTGCTGGGCCACAAATGTATTAGGAATACACCCAAAATGTATTAGGAATACACCCAAATGTATTAGGAATACACCCAAATGTATTAGGAATACACCCAAATGTATTAGGAATACATCCAAATATATTAGGAATACACACCCAAATGTATTAGGATTACACCCAATTGTATTAGGATTACACCCAATTGCAGTCTGTTGTTGTCTGCACTCTGCAGTTGATACCTGTGTGGAGAAGATATCACACGCTGGACTGCTAGGCCACAAATGTTCTGTAACAGATCCTTCTTCTAGTTCTAGTTCTGAGGCTGTGGATAGCCAATAGTCCACTATCTACAGACTATATAAAGTACAATATATTTTGGTATAAGTTGATATCATATGTTTGACTGCTGGGCCAGGAATGCTCGTATCCTCTGTAAGAGATCCTTCTTGACTTCATCAGGAACTAATTCTGAGGACAGAAAAACAAGAGAATAACAGTAATCAAACAATTTTTACTTTCAAATACTGTGACTACCAGCAATTGATTTAATCCTGGTCAAAATCTGCAGAGGTATTGACTGCTTATTAAAGTCATAAAGTACGATCTTATAATATGAATTTGGTTAATTTTTTTCAAACCTGATTTTTTGGCATATTTGTAATGTTTACACATGTCACAACTTGCACCTAAATGGAATCAGCCAAATTTGTTGTGTTTGTAGGTAAACAGAGCAAAAGTTCGACATAAAGTCATAATTCAAGAAATTGTGACTTTATGTCAGCCCTAGAACTGCGTGTTAAACGGCCAAAATAACAAGCAGTGTTTCTTTCACGTTACCTCGTTATTTCAGCTCAAAATGGACAGAAACCATTCCCGATCATTATTACTAGTATTATTTCAGCATTTTGAGTATATAATGACAAATTTAAAATTTGAAGGAAATCGTACATTAAGCCTTTAAATGGCTGATCAGACTGAATCCATCACCGTCTACCACTGTGCACGTTATCTGTGTTATGCTTGTATTGACATATGAAAAACTTTTGTATCGTGTTGGACACACGAAAATATTCATGTGCGACTTTGATCGTCCGCCATAACGTGACTTGCTATCGGCTCAAGTGTCCTAACCTGCCATTGTGACAGAATCGCGCTATGCATTTCTAAAAATATGTGTTCAAACAAATGCAGTCACACAATTGCTCGGTGTCACACCACCAGGTTCAGACCCCAGATTCTGGTACAAAGTCAGACACTTTTTTAACACATAAGTTTCTCATAATTAGAGAGGGCGGCCTATCTGCTGTGTCATAGCATGACATCAGTCAATATGAGACATTAAATATTAAATGCGAAGTTTCTCAGTCGTCAACCCAGAACGATAACGAATGAGGACATCAGTCTAGTGGCGCCCTCTAGTTTGATATATCCATCATGTGACTTACCTCTGCCTTTTGGTGTTATTTCTTGTACAAGGTCATCAACTGTAACATGCTCTAAACCTTTTCTCCTTACAACCTCTGTAACAGAATACGAAAAAATGCATTAATTGCATAATTACTAAAAATACTATTTAAACTTTTAAGCAGTACAGTTTAAGCTTACTCATGTTAAAATTTTGAGAAAGAAAAATTGCTATGCACAATTTGGACAATTTCACAAAACAAATATTGGTACACAAAAATAATGTTGGAAATCAAACACTGGGTGCATTCCTAATACATTTGGGTGTATTCTTAATACATTTGGGTGTATTCCTAATACATTTGTCCAGGGGAATTTCAAGCTAACTCAATTTTTCCATAGGAACCGCCAGGATTCGAACCCGCAACCTCTCGCACTATAGTCGAACCCCTTATCAATGGAGCTAACTTGACTGCTACATTTGGGTATATTCCTAATACATTTGGGTGTATTTCTAATACATTTGGATGCATTCCAAATACATTTGGGTGCATTCCCTCGAGACATACAATGTATGGGTCTATTCTTATTACATTTGGGTGTATACCTTTGCAATGTTGCTTGAGTTGATCCCTCCATCCACATTCTATCAGTTTGTTTCTTAAAATTTCTTTTAATCTGTAAAAAAATAGCACAAGAGTTTAGAAACCCAAATTCAATGAAAAAAAAACCAATAACTTTGTTCAGTGCAGTACAGCGGCGTAGCCACTGCGGCCGTCGGCTTGAGTACCACCCCCCCCAAAAAAAATTGGCCAAAATCTGTGACGTTCTTCTGATCTATTTCAGTCGAAAATTGGAGAATATCTGTTTATCATGGTATAAACAGACGACACTAACCAAGGTCATACCAAAAAGAAGTCAAATGATTGTAATTTTATCTGGAAAAACTTGTACCTTTAGGGTTGTTTGATTTAAATCACTGATTTAAATCGTGATTTAAATCACTTGATTTTTTAAAATAAAATCACTGATTTAAATCAACTTTTTCCATTTTTTACCATTTTTGATAAATGTAAGTTAATTTCTTGCTTAGTTTGACTATTTTACTTCATTCTTAATGCTTCTACAACTTCTGGATACAAATCTCGCCAGAACCATTACGGATTATTAATTCAAGTCCTATACTTTCTTTAACACACAAAATATAGACCAGACAGGTCAACTAATAGCATTCTTAACGTGGGTATAGTGGAAAAGCCTAACATTTACCGCCTATTATGAGCTGATCAAACTATAGCATGGTTCAAGAATTCATTGATTCTGGGGAAATTTATCTAAAATCAATGAAATGAAAGTGACTACAAACCTCTCCTTTTCTCCGCTCTCTACAAGTTTTTGATTTATGGTAGATCTCATCTGTGCATCCTTAGCTTTCTTGTCTCCGTACCTATATAAGACAGAATAAAAAGACATGAGATGAATTCAATGGGAGAATACAATTGAATACCTGAGTGGAAGAAGGGCCCATCAACTCCATCAAAACTGTTTTTGAGATATGAAGAAAAAACTTAATATTTGGAAAAGTTTTATAGACAGAATGTTTTCATCTTCAGGGGACCTTTAATACATGAACATACAATATTACATACATTCAAAATTATATATGTTTCCATGGCAACGGTACAGGTCTTAATACAAGCTGGAGTTGGGCCCTTCTTCCACAAATATACTGCAAGTGCCAGTTCCGTAAGCAGATGTGTTATAAATAGCTACAGAAATTTGATAATTAGCCATTAATTGTCCAAGTACACGTAGAAGCATGTAATATGTTAGCAAGAAAGTTTATTGTAGTGAAAAGCAGATTTCATGGATGAACACAAAATTACTCTTTAGCGAAATATTTGTGGAAGAAGGGCCCAACTCCATGGAGTTGGGCCTTTCTTCCATGAAAACCATGATTAAGTGTATGTGGAAGACTATTTAGAGAGTGAATTTTGGCTCAACTTTCACACACAAGGAAGAACAGTGTGCAGGCAATAAATGATGGGTCTAACTCATTTTGGTAAAAAATTGGAGTTGGGCCCTTCTTCCACTCAGGTATTCAATTGTGACATGTTCTCAGCCCTAGAATTAAGTCTGAAGGGGCAAGGCAACTTTTTAGGGCAAGTTGATAATTGCCTTGGATTTTACTGAAAAGGCAAGGCAGCATGGCAATTTGTAATATTTCAAGAGGGCATCACGGCAACTGTTGAAAATTTGAGAAGGGCACCAAGGCAATAAAATCTCAAAGTGAAGAAAACACACAAACAGTCTGATAGATGATCTTATAACGAAGGGGCAGGGCTGGGGCACCGATGGCAACTTCATTAAAAGGCATGGCAAGTGACTGCCGTCGGTAAAGGATATATTTTGAGGGCATTATGGCAGTGGGGATGGGCACCCATGGCATTTTGCCGTGGGTTAATTCAAGGGCTGGTTTGTAGGCTGATTGTCATATCAGCATTCTTAGCTTGCTTTACATGTAGGCTATACACAATAAAAAGTGTAGATGATTGGTGACAAGAGCTTTGCATACGTGTATCGACAAAAAAATATCAGAAATTTTGTGATCGAAATTGAAAAATTGATTGGCAGAAACTTCGCTAATTTCCTTCTTTTTTACCAGCAACCCAAAAGATCTCATGCGACAAGAAAGTTATGAATCTTTTTTATCTACATGTAAATATCAAAGAATAGTTCATAATATACATTGTAGCATCCAAAATGGTCAAATCCAGCAAAATTGTGACTCCTTAGTCCTTTCCATGCTTTCCCATAAATGCTCATATACTAATTAATATAATAAGAACATCACCTAAATAATATTGTCGCTATAAAACTTGCTACAATGTATGCAAGGTTTTCAAAGTAAATAGAACCCTGCCACCCCCCCAATTACTAAATGGTCATTTTCACAGTAAAGGGTGTAACTTTTGATTTTTAGGGTCAAAATTTCAAACCACTTAAATATGTTTCTGTTTACTGTAATCATGCATAGAAGCAACTTAAATTCCAGTAAAATAATGTTTCAAGGTTTAAACCTTTTGATTTCTAAGATAAAAAAATTGACATTTCCATAACATTTTGGTTAAAATCTAAGAAAAAATGTATTTTACATAAGCTCAGAAAATTATGACATGAAAGCTGGAATATATGTGAAATCCCATTCCAAAGTAATTCAACAGATATAAGTTAAATTTTATACCATGTTTTGCTATGTTTGTAATTGCAATTTTGAAAATTTTTAACATCAAGGGTCATTTGCAATGGAAATTTCCCAACCTTAAACATATTTTTTAAGTTTTAATTGGGTTCCTAAAATAATTTGAATGTCTAACTTCATGTACAAATACTACACTGCTATTCAAAAGTATCTCGTTTTGGAAAATGGATCTCATTTTGTAATCATCTCAAATTGAATAGAATTGAGACACAATTTGAGATCCAATATGAGATCCAATTTGAGTGTCAAATTGAGATATAATCCACCCAATTAGTTTTATTGGGTGCTAACTGTTATGGTTTGTGAAGTATGGTAATGTATGGAACCAAGTACCCAGTGTCTGGACTTCCCATGGTCAAGTATATTAGGTTTAATTGCTGTTCATGGTCTTTTGTAAACAACCAATTCATGCTTGTTCTGTGTCCCCAAACAAGGTCAACCCTCTGATGTTGAATGTATTTTTACATATAATGTGTTCAGACGTAGGGTAGTTAACTCGAGAAAAGGGGTATTTACCTCGAGTAAAGTGCCCAGTCGGGAACAAGCTTCGTGATAAAGGTCGAGTTTGTGCATCGTCTGGACAGGAGTCGGGGCAGTTTATCCCGACCTTAACCCGACCAATTTACCTCTGAAAAAAGTCAGAGGTAAATCCTTAACCTGACCTGAGCAGTCGAGGTAGATGCACGTGTGGATCGCACCAGAGGTAACAGTCAAGATAAACAATGACCTTTTCGCCAGATTTGACCTCCCTTCTTGCTCCCGTCGCATCCTAACCAGTTCAAGCATCATCAGCCCTCGAATTAACCTACGGCACCCATGGCATTTTGTCATGGGTGCCCAACCCCGCTGCCGCAATGCCCTCAAAATGTGACCTTTACCCAAGGCATTCACTTGCCGTGCCCTCTAATGAAGTTGCCGTCGGTGCCCCAGCCCTGCCCCTTCATTATAAAATCATCTATCTATGTTTGTGTGTGTTTTCTTCACTTTTGAGAAATTGCCTTGGTGCCCTTCTCAAATTTTCAACAGTTGCCATGATGCCCTCTTGAAATATTACAACCTGCTGTGCTGCCTTGCCTTTTCAGTGAAAATCCAAGGCAATTATCAACTTGCCCTAAAAAAGTTGCCGTGCCCCTTCAGATCCTTAATTCGAGGGCTGAGCATCATGATTATTGCGATAAGCTTTTGCTGTGTATCATTTGCAACACCAATTTGCCGATGAAGCAACAGGAAAAACAATAGCAATTTTACAATTCCATCCATTTTAATACTCGCACGACATTTGTTTACAATCGGATTCAGATTTATTTTTAGAATCCGCGCAAATTAGCCCAGCGGGTCAAAGTAAGTGGCAGTACAACTTCCGGAAATTATACCCAGGTACAAAATGGTCGGGTAAATTTACGTCCGCCGGTCGACTCGAGCTAAAAGGTCGGGTAAAGTAAGTGTGGACAATCAGTCGAGTTAACAAAAATATTTGTGGTATTTTATTATCACGGGTTGTAAAAAATTTAACTCGAGTAATTATTCAGGTCTGAACGTGCCTATACATGTAGACTCTAAATTTAGAGTCTCAGTCTATGATTTTTAGTAAACTATTAGTAACTTCAAAAGTTTTTTCAGCTTTTCTCCAGTTTTAACTTAAAAGTTTGATGGGGGAATTGAAAAAATCTTTATCAAGTTTGTAGGAAAAAAATAGAGAATGTAATTTTCAATGTTTCAGAAGTAAGTGTTAGCTGAGAATGTGATCATAAATTTAATGTGCACATTCCTACAGAACAGTGGTTTCATTTTTAAAACTCTTTGAGCACCAACATTGAGTGAAAAATATGTCAGGTACTTTTAAGGGATCCAAAATGAGCGTTTATTGCGTTTCGACAGTATTTTTTATGGGACATGAGAGCACCTCAGACCTATCGAATTGCATTCTGAATACGAAGCATGTCTTTCTGATATCAAATAATTTTCATTTTTTAAAAATCACAATATAATACAAATTTTATGACAAATTATAAAAATTTGATATTTTTCAAATTTTGATATATAACAGTCCTCGAAGTAAATTATATAAATCTAATGATATATTCTTAAAGTGTATGTAGCAGGGAGGAAAAGCTGACGGTCAATTGAAAATTTTGACCTTTCATATTGAAGATATGGATTTTTTTTCCCAAAAGACCTAATTTTTTTGGTGTTTGGGAAAAAAAAATCCATATCTTCAATACGAAAGGTCAAAATTTTCAATTGATCATCGGCTTTTCATCCCACCTACATACACTTTATGTATAAATCATCAGATTTATAAAGTTTACTTCAAGTACTGTTAAATATCAAAAATATCAATTTCTAATGATTTGCCATAAAATGTGTATTAAATTGCGAATTTCAAAAAATCAAAATTATTTGATATCAGAATGACATTCTTCATATTCAGAATGCAATTCGATATGTCTGATGTGCTCTAATGTCCCAAAATAAATACTGTCCAAACGTTCATACCCCAGCCCTTAATTGGTAAATAAAAAACAAGTAGGCCTAATGCAAAATAATTTGCACAAAACATCAGTATATAGGCCTACTCATTTTAGGAATATCCAGCAGGATAGTTGGTTTCAGTTTGTTTGGTACTAGCATTTAAAAATTAAAAATAAATAAAGAGTTTTGTAATATGCAAATAAATCATTACAGAGAAAACTGAAACAAAACCCTGATAATGTGGGATACATAAATGTGAAGTATCAATAACACATACTGGTATTGACCTTGTCTTCTTGGCAGAGAAACATGATCTGTAAGTACTAAATTCCCAATGCTACTGAAATTGGAGTAATTAGGAGCTCTGTCAAAATACAATTTTGGTGATCCCCATCCAACTTTTTTGACCATGATATGACAAACATTCAGGGGCGGCGCCACAGGGGGGGCAAGGGGGGCAATTGCCCCCCCTATGATTTTCAAAAAAGAGGTAAAAGGAAGGAAAAAGAGAAAGAGAAGAAGGAGAGAGAAAAGAGAGGGGAGAGAAAGAGAGGAGGGAGAAGAAGAAAAAACAGGCTACCTCGGCACAATACCATTGCGTCAAAAGGCAATGTGTCCATCCCTTATGTGGCAGGGATCACAGAGTCTTTGCAAAGACTGTTCCGCTCCAACGGCATCAGCACTCACGTCAAGCCACAAAACACTCTTAGATCGCTCCTGGTAGCACCAAAGGACAAAGCGAATAAGCTCGACAAGTGCGGAGTTGTATATCAGGTGCCTTGCAAGGAATGCACATCCACTTATGTGGGTGAAAGTGCCAGAACCCTTAAAACTCGCTTGGATGAACACACCAGACCCTCCTCGCCTGTTGGCGAACATTCTGCCACGTTTCAGCACGAGATTGACTGGGAGGGGGTCCGCGTTTTGGACAAAGAAGAGAACTGGTTCAAGCGAGGAGTTAAAGAGGCCATCAACATAAGGCGAACCAACAGCGACCTTAACAAAGACAGAGGACGCCACCACCTCCCAAGATCATACAACCGGCTCATCGCGTCACGTGATTCTAGCCCTAACGGGCTAGGTCACGTGACCCCTCCAACTTCCCAGTAACATCAGTTGGCACCGAAGGTCGATGGATGTCGGCCGCAGGCCACCACAGCTAAACAAGTAAGTCGTGAGAAATTGGTTAAACTTTTCTTTCATTCAAGAAAAGGAGCCATTCCCCTCCCTGGCCATGGTTAGGACATCTTGCCCCTTGTGAAATGCTGACCTACGCGGTTTTAAAGTTGTTGGTTTTTATATTTTGGGCCCATTTTCGCAAATTTTCCCCATAAAAGTCACATGGCTTCTCTTGCCTTTTCTCCCAACTCATAAAGAACCTAGTTTTTTAAGCTCGCTACACTCGCTGAATGGGCAAATTTTGTCCTTTTCTAATTGAAAAAGCATAAAAAAACAGGGTTTTTTAAACTGCTTCACGCTTCAAAAGTGGAGTTTTGGGCTTTTAGTGATCATAGGGCGACTATACCTCCCGTCTCACGCTTCTGATTACGGCTTTCAGTTTGAAATATTTCCAACCTTAAGACCCCCCTTCATATAATTTTATCGTGCCAATTTATAATAAAAAACCCGGCATATCATATACAATGCAACTGACTTAACATACACAGCGTTGCGACCAGAGGCGTGAGAGATCCGACCGGTGTGGGGCATAAATCCCCCAATATTTTGATAGGGTAGATGGTCCATACAATCATTCCCTAATGTTGATGCCTGTATGTGGGTTTCTGACCAAAGTAACCTCATATTTGGCCATTTTAGCCTAAAAGTGCCAATTTTTCGCGCTTGAGGCGACTTTGTTTAACATTTCCACCATATTTCACTTCGTGCACATTTGTACAATGAACTTATTTGGTTGCCAAAGGTGCTGGATTTACTAATTGAGTAGGTCCATGCCTAAACCCAGCGGGCTTAAAGTCGGGCCCGTGAATGAAATCCATAAAAATATGCGGTTGGAAAATAAATAAATAACCCGGAAAAGGCGCATCAAATGGCTTCATTTGTGCTTTCATTTTAAATTTTTCCAAATTCTGAGGGGGCACATCCCCCTCAGACACCCCTCAGGACAGGCGGCGCTGTCGCACCACATAACAAATTTCAAAAATTGTTTTGCCCCCTATCAAAATACCCTGGCGCCGCCCCTGCAAACATTTTGTACTAAGCACCAATTGCAGGGGCGGATTTAGAAGGGCGCAGCCGGCCTAGCCCCCTCTATTTTTGACTAGCAAAGGCGCGCGGTAACTTAAAAATACAAAAATTGTAAGAAATTTAAAAAAAGGAACAAATTCGCCATTAACAGCAAACAATGGGCCAAAACCGTTGAGTTTTCGAGGGGTAACCCCTTTAACACATTTTTTCGTAAATCGACCAAAAGGCGCCCCCTTTATCAAAAATTCCTGGATCCGACCCTGAATTGGGTGATAATGGTCAATGGATCTCATATTGGTACTCAAATTCAATCTCATATTGCATCTCAATTCTATCCAATTTGAGACGATTTTGAAAATGAGATCCATTTTCCAAAATGAGATAGTTCTGTACAACAGTGCTACTTGATGAAAGGAACCTCCCAGCCAAGTTTCACAGAAATTGGAGTTATTTTTTAGAATTGGCATTTCAAGCGATTTGTGTTTCGGAGGCTTCAGTTAACAACACAGGTGATCATAAAAGTAAAATATTTGGCTAACTACTACAAGTTGACATAAACAAATAGGTAAAAAATATCACAATTACCAATTTTCATGCTTTGCTTCTAAGTATTGAATTTCAGTTGTGACAAAAATTAAATTATCACAGCAAGTCATTTTTTTTGTTTCGGAGGCTTCATGTTAACAATTGTTAAACATTGCAGAAGTAGTTTTTTGAAAACAACAGTGTTGGGATCATCTAAGCTGTTATTTTCTTGTGTGTATTGAATCAATGATTCTATGCGGCAGATATTGTAGATTTATCACATGTTAATTTTTTCACCCATTTGTTAAGTATGGTGTTTTTTGCATGTGAAGCCTCCGAAACAGGCTTTTTTGGGTATCAGTATATTTTTCAAACATTAACCATAATGTCAAATTTTTTTTTAATTTATGACATTCTGCACATATCAAGTAATAATTACAATGCAGATATCAGTATGAAACACACCAATTTAGATATGCATATATGATAATTAATCTTATTGTTGTTTCGGAGGCTTCATTTGTTTCGGAGGCTTCAATTGTTAACGGAAAGTTTGTATTGGGTCCCATTTTCAAACGGTGATATCTCCACGATTTAAAAACATGTGACTTGAGGATCTACTTTGCTACATTTTGATAAATAGATTGGATGAGCTCTTGTAGTTATATTTGCACAAGCTTGCTTAACAGTTTGTTTCGGAGGGTTCAAAAAAGTTAATGGAAAAACGGCTCTTTGAAGTCAAGATTTTATAAAAATTTTAAAAGCTTGCAAATCGACTAATTTTTGTTACCCATTTCAAGTTAAGATAACAACTGTTATGAATCAAGAAGAAGTGAAGAAATAACCAAGAATTATGAACCAAAGCTACACCTACAAAGTTTGTTTAATGTTAACAATTGTTAACGGAAAATGAAGCCTCCGAAACGACAAATATCGAAGTCCGGTTCTCAAAAATACAGGGCTGTTCACAATTAAATCTAATGTGGCAGTGTTTACTGAACATATGACTGTACTTTCAGGATAAGAAAAATTATCCATGAACTAACTGAAGAAAACACAGGGTTTTACAAAAATGTTACTGTTTTTTATAGTTTTTCAAAATGGCAATATTAAGTACATTTAAGCCTGCTAAAACTGAACGCAGTACATGTAACTCCCAAAGCTGATTATGCTACCCAAGGTAGATGCTAGGCCTGGCATTTTCGGGTAATTTTGTACCCGGGTACCCGCCGCAATTTTCGGGCGGGTAACCGGTACCAAATAAAAAAAAAAAAAAAAAAAATTTTTTTTTTTTTTTTTAAGTTTTATTTTTCGGTTTTGTAGTGTCTCTGGACCTAGACCTAAGTGCCAGGATCATTCATGGTTGACCTAAAAAAAAAAAAAAATTCAAGATAGTTTGTTATTTTTTATATGAAAATTGATAGTTTGTATTCATGTCATAGTCTATTAATGATTTCAAAATGTATTGAATTGGAATGCATTTTGAAATCATTAATAGACTATGACATGAATACAAATTATCAATTTTCATATTAAAAATAACAAAATATCTTGAATTTTTTTTTTTTTTTTTTTTTTTTTTTTTCTTTTTTTTTTTTTTTTTTTTTTTTTTTTTTTTTTTTTTTTTTTAAAATTTTTTTTTTTTTTTTTTATTTTTAATTTCAGGTACTCGGGGAGGTATTTCCTACCCGGGTAATGTAATCTCGGGCGGGTACCCGTTTACCCGACCGAAAATGCCAGCCTTAGTAGATGCTAACTAGATGACTTATGTGGCCAAAAATCATGGAATTCTGTGGCTTTATTAGAACACTACGGATTAAAATGTTAAAAATCCAAAGTTACACCCTTTACCGTGAAAATCACCATATGCATAGATGATAATTAACCTTATTGTTGTTTGGAGGCTTCATTTGTTTGGAGGCTTCAATTGTTAACGGAAAGTTTGTATTGGGTCCCATTTTCAAGCGGTGATATATATCTCCACGATTTAAAAACATGTGACTTGAGGATCTACTTTGCTACATTTTGATAAATAGATTGGATGAGCTCTTTTATTTATATTTGCACAAGCTTGCTGAACAGTTTGTTTCGGAGGCTTCAAAAAGTTAACGGAAAAACGGCTCTTTGAAGTCAAGATTTTATAAAAATTTTAAAAGCTTGCAAATCGACTAATTTTTGTTACCCATTTCAAGTTAAGATAACAACTGTTATGAATCAAGAAGAAGTGAAGAAATAACCAAGAATTACGAACCAAAGCTACACCCACAAAGTTTGTTAACAATTGTTAACGGAAAATGAAGCCTCCGAAACGACAAATATCAAAGTCCGGTTCTCAAAAATACAGGGCTGTTCACAATTAAATCTAATGTGGCAGTGTTTACTGAACATATGACTGTACTTTCAGGATAAGAAAAATTATCCATGAACTAACTGAAGAAAACACAGGGTTTTACAAAAATGTTACTGTTTTTTATAGTTTTTCAAAATGGCAATATTAAGTACATTTAAGCCTGCTAAAACTGAACGCAGTAACTCCCAAAGCTGATTATGCTACCCAAGGTAGCTGCTAACTAGATGATCATGGAATTCTGTGGCTTTATTAGAACACTACTTTACTGTGAAAATGACCAAATAAAAAAGAGTTTGGCAAGTTCAGGCAACTCTTACTCGAGAACTCTAGCTTCGAATTTGCACGTACGATAGTTACATTTGTACATATTCGATTCTAGAGTGTGTTGCTATCTTTTTTCGATCGACAAGCGGTGCAATTTTTTTGCACGGTGGTTATTATTCTAAAATGTTTAAATTTGAATTCTTGAAAGTTATTTCGATGAGTCAACTGTATCTTTTGAGCAAGATTTGCCTATTTTGAAGTGTTTTTATATTTTAGCAACATTTTTGATCGGCTGTGTTTATTTCAGAACTTACTTATTGCTTCACACGGTGTCATGCTTCAGCAAATCTGACTAGATTTTGAATGCAATGGTCTCTCTAGCCGTATTAAATGTGAAGCTATCGGTGAGCAAATTCTTAGCTAGACTTCTCGAGCAAGAGTGCCAAATGGGCAGGCAACTCTTAAAAAACGGATGCAATTTTTAGCTAAAGCTTGATGGAAAAGTAAAACTTTAGTCCTTATATAGCGAGGGTGGTCTAAAAAGTCAAGATCGCCTTTCTTGGGCTAGTGAAAAAAATTGTGTATCAAAATTTTGTCAAAACCGATCAAAATTCTGCAGCTTTAACCATGTTGACTGTACATGCAACATGCAATGCATCATTGCATGCACACATCACCTGCAGCAAGGATGGAGCTTACTCACTCTTCACGCACAGCAGTTATTTCTTAACATGTTTTACTATCTCTTTGACTTACTCTGTCATGATTCCTGTCTGGTTGTTATTGTATAAATCGCAGAATGTTTCCGAGTCATGCAAGTGCTTGGTTTGCGTTCTTCCAATGCTCAGGAATTGATTGTTTACCAATTTAGGGATGGGCGTTTCTTTTTATTTCTACGGTAGCAAACCGGTGCCGCAAATGACCGGGGGTGCCATACTAGACTAAATCCTCCAGTCCTTTCAACATCTACGCACGGTCATCGGGTTGTGCCACACTTCGTGCGTAACCGTCGATCTTCCTTGGTTGTGCTGATGGTGAGAACCTCCAGTCCTTTCAACATCTACGCACGGTCATCGGGTTGTGCCACACTTCGTGCGTAACCGTCGATCTTCCTTGGTTGTGCTGATCAAAGAGGTTTTAAATAGAAATAGAGTCGCAATAGATTATATAATCTTTTGTTCGTTTGATGCCGATTAGAAGTTGCGACAGGCTATTCATAAAAGTGGTACCATTGTTTCGAATAAAGGGGTTCCGCCATTAAATTGGTCACTGACCCGGCATCATATTAACGCTCTACACAACAGGCGAGTATCAATAAGTGACCACACTACAGTCATGTGTAAGGGCAGTCATGTGTAAAGTGGTACCATTGTACTCAATGTATCCCAAATGTGTGCTTGTGTGGGTCTGAAGACTATAAGGAGGCTTTAGCTGTCGATGCAATCATCTTTACCACCCACCTGACGATAGGTGTTTCATTTAAATAAATTGAATGCTCTTGGTGATCGATTACACATTAGAATGTATGAAGGCTGCCATTTCCAGTCCATATATCTATATTACACTATAATGGTAATCGCTATACGTATAGGGCCTACATGTAAGTATAAGTATAGGCCTATAAAGGTTGTTTTTAAGAAATTTCCATTTAATTTTATTTTAAGAAGGAGATTGGTATAGAAATAGTGGCGTACCCAAAGAGGGGAGGGGGTTGGGGAGGGACAGATTCACCTCTGTGAGAAGTCTTGGGAGGGGGAGGGAGGAAGAGGGGAGGAGTGGATATGGAGAATGAGAATGAGGGCTGGAGGAAGGGATAATAAAGACAAGTAGATAAATAGAAATATAAGGAAAATTATGGGAATGAGAGAGGGAGGGTGAGAGGGGACAATGAGAGCGAGGGAGTGATAAAATGTAGGCCTAGGAAAGAATAAGTACAGAGAAGGGAAAAGAAAGGAATGATAAATACATTTAATAATAATTATTAGGCCTATATAATAACTAAACACATAACAGCACTGGGCAGCCATTCGACGATGTCAATGCCTTTATTCGTTACGTAATTAAAACGCCCAGTCACATGTATTTCACACCTACCAAACACAACTCACCCAATTTCGCAAACTGGACGTTGAATGTACACTCTCATGAATATTGATTGGCAACATTTTCCAATATGTCAGCGCTCTAATCGGAAACAATAGAACAATAGACCCTGCAGAGCGTTGGTGCTGATGGTGAGGACTGAATCGTTCAGCAATCCAATATTGGTGCAGTGAAAAATGCTAAAATATGAATATTTAGTAGATTTTGATTACGTCATGGCTTTCAGCTACTATTGTGCCCCATTCTTCGTTCATGATGCTACCATGGGAATATAAAGACAAACGGAGCCCTGATTAAAGCCCGACATTTGGCTGATTTGGGTAGCTTTTGTTCGCTACACATAAAGCGAGCTTGAAAACAAACAGCTGAGTACCGATGCAGGGAATAAACCTCTTTGCCAGCAAATTTGGTAGCTGATGTTTAAAAAAAATTTCTGTTGCGTCCGCCATTAGTAGTTTTTACAATTTTCCCATTTTTAAACCAAAATAATCAACTTTGCACGATTTTTAGTCATCATGGTGAAACTTTTGTGGTTTTGTAACATATTGAGTCCATTGCACACCGTCAGATCGCAATATTTAACTTGATTTTGAGAAGGAAACATCGTCGCCACAGACCCCGCTCAGACCACAGTGACATGGATGCACTGACTATGCACAGCCTCGGCGTTCACGGTGCGGTGGTGGTAAACAATGTAAGTATAAAAGCTGAAGTTATTTCAATTATTTTCACGTGTAGTGTGCATGGTTTATAAGGCCATCTTTTACACCGTAAACAAGAGCAGTGTCGTGACTCATGACTGATTCACTCTTAGGCCGTATAAAATTAATGTTTTGGTTCTCGTCCAGAGGATTTTCATGAATTGATGAGGGAGGGAGGTGTTTTTTTTTTTTTTTTTTTTTCAATGTAAAATTAGCATTGTCAGTAGTTTTCGGTCTTCTCCAACAGTGCTCGAGGAAACGATGAGGCCCTTTTTTTTTTTTTTTCAAATGTGAGATTCTGAGGATAAACCCCTAGAGTACCACAAAAAGACTTGGAAGTGATGCGTGTTCTCTAATAAACTTATTTATATGTATGAAGATTTCATAAATCATTCCAAAGTCTAAAAAAATTGAAAAATCTAAAAAAAAAAAAAAAATCAAAATCCCAGAAATTGAGGAGGGAGGGGACGAGAACCAAAATATTAATTTTACACGGCCTTATATTGTAGGCTAGGCCAGGCCCGGGATCAGGCCACGAAAAAACATCAGTCATAAACAACCTGTATCAATGACAATTGATTTGATATGGCATGCACGCAGTTGAGCGCCAGGCATTGCTGTCTAGATTTTAAAGCCGAGTGGTTGATGGTACGCGAATGATGGTACGCGAATGGTTGAATTTTCACAATACACTTATTGGGGTAGGCCTATATTCAAATAAGAGTTTCGGTTTTAAAATTCACGTTCAAATGCACGCGAAAGGCACTAATATTTGTACCTTTCTAAATCGTTTTAACACTTAATTCGCTGGCTGATTTTGTGAGATTCGCAGCGAGTAATATTTAGTGTCCATGGCGAGTGGAAAATCGCTCACTAGAAATTTTTTTGGGGGGGCGAGCGGTGGCGAGCGAACGCTCACCAAAAAAAAAGTCAAACGGCAAGGCCTGGGGTTCAATAATTATAGGTAGGCCTAATTATGAATGCGTATTACTTACTGCTCGAAAAATAATGCATATGCGCTGATGCTGGACTTGCTGGTGCGTCGATGCATGAGCCCCAAAGGGGGAAGACAAAATTAGACGAATCGACAGCGCAAGTGCATTATTTTGCCTAAATTTCTCGAGCAATAGGGCCTACATGTAAGTAAGGCTAATGAAAGTCGATTCCTTGTTTCCCGTTACCCTACTCCGCTCAAAAGCAATTGCTGGCCAAATATTTCATTATTTTGAATAAAATGTTTATTTCTAACAAACTTTAACATACCAATAAATAATTGTGGTTTTAAAATATCATAAATCTCTTTCTGTTGATTTTCAGGGATTTTCTTTGCAGTAGGAGCATGTTATATGGTTAATAATGAATTTATAATGAATACCTACTCAATTCTTTGTCCCGCACTTTTGATTTGCTCTGATCTCATCCCGTAAAAAATATTGAGAAACTTTTGATAATAGTTGTACAATCACCTTCATGTGGTTGTAAACTACATCTGTAAACTACAAAAGTGATTTATCACATGTATACATAGGTAGTTATTGGTTTACACCTGTAACAGATGCAATAATGAAATGGTATAAAATAATGAATAATGGAAAATGAAATGGTCACCTACACAGCCATTAAAAATTGTGTAACGGGAAACAATGAATTGACTTTCATTGGCCTAATATGTGTTTATTAATCTATTTCATACAGTGGCGTAGGGCCTACCGTGGCCGCCCCAACCCCGGGGGGGGGGGTGAAGATAATTAAATTTTGCTGCCCTTCCTCAACAGCCCGAAAAGGTTGACCCATTTTTTTCCTGGTTGTTTGAAAAAGTGAAGAGCAAAAAAAAAAAAAAAAAGATTTCAGGTGCTAGCACCCTAAAAGCAACACATTTTGATGTATAGCAACATTTTTTCAAAAATTTGTATGCTTTAAATATCAAATTTTTCTGCCTTTTTTATTTATTAATTCTTTTTGCCACCCCCTTTGTTTTTGTTTTTGCCACCCCTGTTTTTTCAGCCCTTCAATTTCGCTGCCCCCTGTTTTTACTCTTGGGGGCTGGCGCCCCCAAAGCCCCCCAAAATAAGCGCATGTCATACACGACAAAAAAAAAACACATAATTTTAACTTTTTTTATGTAACAAATTATCACTCAAAATGTTGGAAATTAGAACCAAATATAAACCCGCCCGAAAAATGAATCAATCCTATGTGACACGAACACGCATGAAACACTGCTGTAGACTACGCAGAATGCACAATATACACAATCAATGCATGTTTCATACTTTTCTGATTGGCTGCTTTGATAGGAGTGTATGAATGCTGTACGCTAGTTGTGCGTTGTGTAATGCAGGACTGGCGCATGATTAATATGTGAATTTACGCGAGAAGTCTAGAGGCCCCTCTTGTAAAACTTTTCTCCATTTTAAGATATTATTTCTTTAATTTCCCCAACTAGGTGATACTGATGTCAACTTGATGTGAACTGTACAGTTGCAGCAACTGCTTTCAGGAGATGGTGGCTTTTAATGAGAATGTATAGTGATGAACTTGACAACAGTACTACTGGTGCAACAAAAAGCTGGTATGTACAATGAGTAACCAGGGACTGCCTTTTGAGGAGAGTGACATTCATGCATTTAAATTGGGATGCAGACAACCCAGGCGGACAACATGATCTTTGAGGGCACCTTAAGTTTGGTCGGTGTTTTATAAGGTGGAACAAATAAGACTTGTAACAAGAAACAACATGGTATTGATATATGTGTATGTAGAATGGCATGCACGCACTGCCATGCAGGTGGTCGCAAGCAATGCTTAAATCAAATGCTATTTGTGCGAAATTGACAATCTCCAATGTTAAGGCGTAAGGCTTTTTTTGTGAAAAATTTTTATCGCAAAATTTACAAAGGCGGAAAAAAGCGAATTTGACATTTGTAAAGCGGAAAATTTTGGGCTTTTTTTATAGTTAGTCCTGACTCCCATCTCACACATGATGATGAGCTGATCATAGTTTAGCCTTTAGGCATGAATGGGCAAAATGCCAAATTGCAATACGTGTGCTACGTACACTACGGATGCACCACCATTGATCTCCAACACAACTCCCATGCCATACAAGTCACACACAGATGCAATGATCAAATTTTTATCTAAAAGGTGCGCAGTAAATCCGCAGTTTACTTTTGTGTGCAAATAAATGGTAAAACAATTTCCATAAATATATATTGAATTGGTACCGTACTTAGGCCTCCCATATATGTAACTCTGGGGCTTGCAGCATGGAGCAGCCCAATTTCAGAAACCTGGAGGCACAGTGAAACATGCTTGTTCTTGTAAAACGTTTCTCCATTTTAATATTTTGTTTCTTGAATTTTCCCAACTAGGTGATACCACACACCGTCGACGTCCTATACGATAAATATAAATTTAATACTCCGTTGGTGAGCGATGGGCGAGTGGTAGTGAGCGACAGGCGAGTGGTATTTCACTGAACGCAAGAAAAGGAGTTCTATCTGATTGGCTAGCAATCGATCGCTTAGGTCGCTCAGTAGTCAACTACAAACTCATGCATTCAATTCGATTGAAATCGATTATTCTATTATTGACGAAGATAAAGAGCGTGATAGTGTGTCAATAATGTACATTGTATTGCACCTGGTTTTACCAGCATTCCTTTATAAAATAATTTTCTCAAAGAGTTGAATATTATCAACATTTTTACTCAGGATTTCAAATTTTTTACCCGCAAATTACAGTTAAACATATCCACAGCAAAATACCGGTCCTCACTAATTAGTACATTTAATTTCCAGTTAGTACATTTAAACGAAACCTGTGATTTACGTGACAACAAATAAAATTTTCTTACAATAGAAATATCATATGGGATACTGATATGGTAGGCCGCAACCGCCACAACGTGGAGCTGCTACGCGTAGCTGACTTTTTGTTCCGTGGAGCCAAATTGACCAATCATGTTAGAGTTTTTCATTACTCGGAGGTAAAACTGACCAATCAAGTACGACTTACTCATTACGTGAAGCGAATTTAGTCATTAAGAATTTGCCAGACGAGCTTCACGTAGTTGCAAGATATCCTCGGTCACGATAGTTATGATTCAAAAAGTAATTTATGAAAAGTACGAACCGACTTATTATTAAGATGGACATGCACTCACAAGAAACTCATACAGTATTGTACACAACTATATAGCTAGGCAGAGTGGTGGTAAACCATGCACACAATTCTGCGATCTGCAGTGTATCGCCGGGAGCTGATTAGTACATCTTGCGCGGCGTGGCCTGCGGAATTCGACCTTCAGCAAACCAGTTCGGATTTACTTTATATAGAGGCCTTGCATCAAATTATCGATTGGCTCCAAACAAAGGATTTGTACCGGTGTCCTTCACCGTAGTTATGGCGGAGTGCAGTCCATTCAATCAAATGTTGTCATCAACCTATTTGATCGTAGTGCAGGGTTATGTGTGTGGGACGAACTGTCACGGTAGATTGCAATCATGCTTTTGTTGAATGCATTTGAGTAGTCCGCCATATTTACGGGATGATACGTCACATGCAAGGCCTCTATACTAGTAGTAGGCCATACATACTGTAGTTTAATACGGTACTGCCCGTTTTCCTATACACAATACTCCGACGGTGCGCTCACCATTGACGCGTGACCTAGTGTATGTTAGAAGTATTATGCCATTGCCTATATGACGTCACTGTGTAAAAAATAACCAGTCAATATTTAAAGTATTCTCTGAAATTCTGGAAAATATAGTTTTGTAACATTTCCTAAATTTTTAGCTAATTTAGGTGTTTGGAAATATTGGTACTTTTGTGTTTTAGGAAGGATATGTAAACGACAGATAACACCAAAAAATATGAACAAATTATTTCTAAACCGTGTTAAGTCTGCAAACCATTACGCTTCTCATTTTCAAGAACGCTGGTTAACAATAAGCAGACTATTGTCTCATTTCGTAAACAAAAGCCCAGACAGTATTGTTACCTAGCGTTCGCTTTATAATCATTCACATAACTGAAACTATAATACCAGCTCATTGTTCATTGCACAGGTAAAACAGACACAAGTGCAGTGTGTATTTAACCAGAGAAGATCTGATGTAACATAGTTGAGCTGTTTTCATTGAGTGTTATCTTGGTTTAATAGCTTTTAATGGGGTTTAAGTCCTTCAAAGGTCGTGGTGAATTCTACTGTAGACATGACTGCATCATGATTATTTTAAAGTCAACAACATTCAACAATATGATCACCGTGATAGTATGACAGTATCAGTACCGTGGGTGTCAGTGATCCTGGCCTGACACAGTAGACAAACAAACAAACACGCCCCACACATGGCACATGCATGCAAGGTAACATTGACTATACACTAATCAAACAATGGTATTGATCCTGTACAACTGTTTGTGGTTTATTTACATTCGATTCATTTAAAATCCACATAGTAAACATTAATTTTGGCAAGAGTTTTCTCTCTGGAACGATGATGCATCAACTGGCTCCGCGTAATGAAAAGATCTAACATGATTGGTCAATTTAGCTCCATGAAGCGAAAAAGTAAGCTACGCGTAGCAGCTCCACGTTAGGCGGTTACGGCCAGCCATATACTGATCATGCGAAAATCGTAAAACATAGAATAGAAACAGTGTGGCCGGCTCTCAAAATCTCAAATTGTATGCATAGCCTGAGTCGCACGGCCTATCTCGAACAAAATAGCTCAAAATCACCATGCGTAGTTGTTGAAAAACGTGAGGATTTATCGTACTACCACGGCAATTATTAACACGAAGATATAGGGATGATGACGGTGTGTACCAGTGATGTCAACTTGATGTGAACTGTACAGTTACGTTGCAGCAACTGTTTTCAGGAGGTGGTGGCTTTTAATCAGAATGTATAGTGATGAACTCAACAGTACTGGTACAACAAAAAGCTGGTATGTACATGTACTATGATTAACCAGGGACTGCCTTTTGAGGAGAGTGAGAGCATGCACTCTCTACTGCTCTCCTTAAGGGGTACTACACCCCTGCCCAATTCTGTGATATTTTGCATTTTTCTCACAAATTATAGTGCATTTGTGACAAGTAAGATATGTATATTATAGGGGCAAGGACTACAACTACTGCACTGGAAATTTTATTTCAGCACAAACAACAGTTGTGGAGTTACAGTCAAAAATGAGGGAAAACCAGTATTTGATCAATAAATCAATAACTACTTGCCTTGAGTTGCTGAATTTTCAGTGCAGTACCGTAGTTGTACTCCTTGCCCCTATAATATACATATCTTTTACTTGTATCAAATGTGCTATAATTTTGAGAAAAATGCAAAATTAGGCACTAAATTGGCCAGGGGTGTAGTACCCCTTAAATCTGATATAGGAGAGTGATGTTTGACATGTGAAACGGCTCTCCTTGAAGGCTCATGAAGAGCTATTTATTGCTCTCCTTCAAGTTCCAAAAGACAGTCCATGAGTAACTGCTATATTGGTTGATGAAAGGATTAGGCCATAAGGCCTGGCTTAGTAACTCAGGCCCCAAGATAGTAACTTCAAGCCCCAAGATAGTATCTGACTTAGTAGCATGGGCCCCTTATTAATAGTCAGGCCCAGGGTTGTCACCACGCTGGACTGGGCCGTCTGGCACTCACTAAATTGGGGTTTTTTTTTAAGTTTTTTTTTCCAATTTTTTTTATATTTCCGGAAGTGGATGATGATATTTCATCATAAAAAGAGGAAGAAAATTTTTTTTATGGGGGTGGTACCCTCAAAGCCTATTCCCGATCCCTAGCGTTCAACTAAAAAGATAGTGCGAGGCGCGAGAGCTTCGCTCGCTATGCGAACCAGTACTATTTGGGTCCTGGTGACAACCCTGGCCAGGCCCGTGCTACTAATTCAGGCCCAAAGATATTTTTTCTTTCTATGTCACTTTTGGGGATCTGTAGGTTGTTCAATATTAAAATCTAAATATTTTAATTGATATTTTGGTTATTTTTCTTTACAGATGAAATATGAACTTATTGGAAGGAACCACCTGCAGCAACAAGCTTAAGCAAGAGACAGGTAAATGCTCCATAGCTTCAACGGCACTTCAACTAAAAATCAAGCGAATTTAACTTTGAGGGGAAAACTATCGACAGAAAAAGACATTGTCAACATATGGCTGTTACGGCCTTCGCCTACCTATCAATTAGGTTTAGTGGACTAGCTGGCTGGTAGCCACTAGCCATCACTGTTAATTTGGAACATGTTTTACCACACAGTGGAACTCATAATATATAATTATGATAATGTGGACTACAATTAAGTCAACAAATACTGGACACAGTGGTAACTAGGCGAGTTAAAAAAAGGCGAGTTAAAAAAAGGCGAGTTAAAAAAAGGCGAGTTAAAGAAAAGGCAAGTTACCCCCCCCCCCCAGAGATTAGGGTGTGGTTTTTTTCAATTACCCCCACAAAGTAAGCTAAAGATGAGTTACGACAAAGCCATCAAAGTCCCACCAGCGAGTTACGGCAAAGCCATCAAGTCCAAATGGCGATTTACGACAACACGATCAAATCGGCGAGCTACAGCAACGCTATCAAGTCCTGTAAGAGAGTTACAGGAATGCCGTAATGATGAATGGAAAATGGCTTTCACTATAGAAAAATTATCAAATTTGTGTACATCGTGGAACATACTCTTTGCGTGGCTGTGCGTAGTAAGCAGTTGTACGCAGATAGCCTCGCTAATATGGACGCATAGAGTAGCATTGTATGCGCGTGTAGTTAGCATGATTAGTCGCGGAGTAACAAGCGTAGTTGAATGTTCCACGATGTACACAAATTTAATATTTTTTCTATAGTTGAGGTTCATGATGATGAGAAAAAATCCATTTTACCCTAAATCAAATTGTAATCTTAACTTGCTGATAAGACTTGCCATAACTTGCTGATGGGACTTGCCGTAAATTTTAACTCATCGATGGGACTTGTCGTAACTCGTCTGCCAAAAATCTTAACTCAATGGCGAGACTTCCCGTATTCTCAGCAGGGATCAATCTTTAACCTCTGCAGGGACCAGGGGATATTAAACTTATCTGACTTGCCATTTTCTCTCGCTCTTACTCGCCCATTTTTAACTTGCCAATAACTGTCCCCCTACCCTGTTAAGCTACGTATGACTTTTGTACATGTATGTACCCATTTTACAGACTATGAATTATAGTAATAAATAAATAATAAATAACCTAGAAGAGAGGGATGTGGTGTAGGTTATACATGTACCTGTATGTATTAAACAGTGGACAATAATTAGATAATGTTAATTTTCAATTTTAGTGATCCTAGCATCCTCTTTTTATATCATTTTTAGGTAGATATCCCCCAAAAAGGTTATTCCCAAAATTGCGATTTCGATTTTGCATTTGCGAGGTATGCATGATTATTTGTTGTAATTTTGTTCTGGTGTACCAGAACATAATTCAAATTTCATGATATTTCTGCTGAACAAATTAATCTGCAAGAAATTCTTTGTACATAAACATAATGTTGCCAGAGGTTTCCAGTGGTATAAAAATCTTTTTTGAGAAAAGTGTGGGGGGTATGATGCTGTGGATCACAATCACAAAATGCCTTACTTCCAAAAGCAGCAATTTCAACTGCACTGACTACGGAGCCCCCAAAGTGACATGGAAGAAAAAAATCGAGGTCCGGCTTAGTAACTTGGGTCCAAGATAGTAACTCCGGTCCAAGAGTCACTCGGGTCCGAGATAGTAAATTGGGGCCCTGAGTTACTATTTCGGGGCACGAGTTACTATCTTGGGCACGAGTTACTAAGTTGGGCCCCAAGTTACTATCTTAGACCCCGAGTTACTAAGTCGGGCCTCGAATTATTATCTTGGACCCCGAGTTACTATCTCCTGTAAAGTGTGCTGAGGCTTGTGGATCAACGTCTAGGCGTTGTGCCTGTGCGTAGCGCACTATAAATCACTGCGCTTTTTTTTTTTTTTTTTTTTTTATCTCAAGGCTATCTCAGACCCCGTTTTTTTCTTCCATGTCACTTCGAGGGCTCTGTATAAATCAGCACAGTCGAAACCTAGATTTCGCCTTGGTTTACACGAATCAAAATCCATCGTAGTCACTGCACTTACTGTATGACACAAAGAGAGATTTTGATTCTCGCACCCGACTCTTACAAGAATCATTACGAGAATCGATTCTGTGATGCTCGTTGAAATCTAGGCCCTGACAGTGATGAGTGATGTACAATTTCATGAAAAGGTGTTCAGAATTGGCTAGGCCTCTTTGGTCATAGTTTATTAGGGTTGCAGATTGGACAAAAGTTGGGGACGTGGCAACTTTCAATTAAAATAAATTGATGTTTGTTTAAACATTAATGACCATATCAAGTTGTTATCCTTTTTGTATCAGTCATGTGTTAGAAAAATAAAATGAAAAGAAATATAACATGTGCCGGTATCTGTGTGTTTTCAGGACTAATCAATATTTGATGTATTCGGTGATACGTTTTCCAGTAAAAAAACACAAACTTGTAAATGTTAGAATTTATAAAATGAAACACAATTTTTCATTAAAAGAATTAAAATGTGCATGCCTTCTGGTACACTTACCCGGTACACTTACCCCGGACTTTTACCCTCAATTTTGTTACCCCGGCCTCCGCTATTAAGGACTGGTTTTATTCCCTTTTAGAACCCAATATTTTTGATCCCCACATTTTACACCCCCACCAAAGAAGTCATGAACACTCCCTAAGAACATATAAAGGTCATGAAGACGTGTTTACATGAAAAACTCTGCCAAAAAAGAAAAACATTTTTAAATGTCAAAATATTTGTATTTCTTTTTTAAAGTTCAAAGTTGAATTTATTTATTAAAACGTTGAATGCCCTTTATATAAACCCGATTTTTTTGCGGTTGCTTTTGAGAAATCTTAATGAAGGCATAGGGCAAAATTCTGCAATCAGTTTTGTTGAAATATTTAGAGACTGATATGAAACAACATCCCTGGACCCTGGTTGAAAGTAGTAGGACTACAGCGTGATTTTTTTTCTGGGTTTTTGGGGAATCAGTTAAAGTGAAAGTCGAGAGAACGGCATTTTGTGATTGGTTTTCTTTTTAACCAAAAAGTAAAAAATTAATTTTGCAAAAGTATAAAAAGAAAGTCCCCAAATATCACAATTTGTGAGCGTAAAAAGCAAAAAACCAAGTTTTTAACTTTTTGGTCAAAATAAGAAGGTCCAAAAACGGAGTACAAATTTTAGAAAGAAAGTCCACTTTTCAAAACCCCCCCCCCCCCCTTGGAAAAAGGTCTACTAATAATGGTAATAAGAAGAATATTAAAGAATAAGAATGATAATGATTTGCGGCAATGAAAGTAAATTGAAAACAAAAATATTAAACTTAAAAACTTAAACTGTTGCTTTTCCAAAAATCCCCACAAAAATCAATTAATGCTGTCTATAAACCGCTGGCTGCAGTTATAATTGTCCAGATTTCGACAATATGCAAGCTATGACGCAAACTCATTACTTATTCATGACATAGTCTCCTCAACCCGGGCCTCAGCTGCAATGGTTTGAGCGGAACAAAACTGGCGGTGTTGGAGACTATGAGAAAAAGTTTCCTACTGCGCATGCTCGTGGAGCCAGAATTCTGGCTCCAGACGAAAAAAGTGCACCAAAATTTTTCATGTTACGAATTCAGGCCCTGAATAAGGCAACGTGAAGGATTGTGGGTAATATAAAGACGCCGCAATTCTGGGCCTGGAAGGATTCAGGCTAGTGCCATACTTTGATCAGAGCTGATCAGCTCGTAATCGACGGGAATTAGCTGGAATTATTAGGTTTTTATCACTACGCGCTACGCCGAAAGTAGTATAGAACCACGTTATTGATACAGACTCATATAGTTGACCTGACTGATCCATAATGTACGTGAAAATTAACCAGAGAAAGTATAGGACTGCATTATAAATTTGTGATGTTTCTGGTGAGATGTCACATGGCAATTCTCAAAATAAAATTACTTGATATTAATGCGCGAAGGCCCAACGATTAAGCTCGATGTACGGTGTCTGATCTCCGCCAAACTCCCCCTTTTATAATTCATATCCCCAAATTTTAGTTTTCCCCCTTTTGCGAAATGCTTTCCCCCTTTTTCAAATATTTCCCCCTTTTAACTTTCCCCGTTTTCAAATAGTTTCCCCTTTCGACTTTCCCCCTTTTCAAATAGTGTCCCCCTTTTTTTCAAATAGTTTCCCCCTTTTCGACTTTCCCCCGACTTTCCCCCTTTTCAAATAGTTTCCCCTTTTCGACTTTCCCCCTTTTCATATAGTTTCCCCTTTTCGAATCCCCCCTTTTCAAATAGTTTCCCCTTATTTTAATTCCCCTTTCAAATAGTTTCCCCGTTTTCAGAATTACCCCTTTACAAATAATACCCTTTTATTTTCACCCATTTTGTAAAATTAATAGTTCCCCCTTTTTACAAATAATCCCCTTTTAACTTTCCTCCCGCTTTTCACAAATAGGTTCCCATTTTAAATAGTTTCTCCCTTTTTAAATAATACTCCCTTTTTGTTTTTAATACTCCCTTTTTGTTTGGGTACTCCCCGTTTTCCGTGCGTAGGCTTTACCAGTAAGCCTGGACCCTGGAGAGTACCGTGCACTCACTAGAGCTCATTTCGCTACATCCATTATTGGAAAGGCGTTCTACATGAATTTGGATACCAACGTAGGTAGATTTATAGCCTGTTGTGCAAGCGCCGCTAAATTCAATGGGTTAGGGATCCGTCAACTTTTATGCACATTTATAGAGGGGCTGTACAAAGAGCAAATCCGATATGATTGATAAACCAAATGATGTTCAGAATGTTAAACGGGTGAAATGGCATGCATAAATATTTATGCTGGTCAAATTCATAGCAATGATGTTTGAAAGTCTGTGAAGAACTTGTCTATAAACAGGGATATGTCAGAGACAACAAACAACTGGCTGCCATTGTTACAGAAGCCTAGATAATAAGAATTGTTTGTGCTATATAATTATTCAAAAGGTTTTTTTAAAAGTTAGCACCAAAGTTTAAAACAAGCGGTCTTAACAGTGAAATGACAATAAAAGCATACATTTATAAAACGGGCCTGGACAAAATGGGCATTGCATATTTATGACAAGTGTGGCTGTGTGATTTTATGCAACTTTATTTTTAAGCCAGTTCCGAGTAATTTTCTCTATTCTTTGTTTGTCAACAATCCCGTTAACAATAAAAAATAATGTGCTTTCTAATCAAAGGCTCTATGGCGTATATTCAATTGACCAGACAAATGAACCAGGGACTTCGGTCAGTGGTGCACGCCTCAAAAATCCCAAAAGAATTAGTAGGCCCTATATGTTAGATGAAGAATTAAGTAGCAATTAAGGGGGTACTACACCACTGCCAATTTTGTGCCTATTTTGCATTTTTCTCAAAAATTATGGCGCATTGGGGACAAGGAAGATATGTATATTATAGGGGCAAGGACTACAACTACTGCACAGGAAATTTTATTTCAGCACAGCCAACAGTTGTGGAGTTACAGTCAAAAATGAGGGAAAACCAATATTTGATCAATAAATCAATAACTACTTGCTTTGTGTTGCTGTATTTTCAGTACAGTAGTTGTAGTCCTTGCCCCTATAATATACATATCTCTTACTTGTCACCAATGTGCTATGATTTTTGAGAAAATTGCAAAAATAGGCGCAAAATTGGACAGGGTGTAGCAACCCTTTAGCCTATAGTCTTTTTAAAAGTCGAGACAAGTCCAAAATAATAACGATTAATAAGCCAATCTAATTGATTCGAATTCCAATCTCCTGGCCTTTTCCTTGGTCTTTATTTAGTTGCATGATATAATTCAGATTATGATTTTTCTTAAATGTAGATCTATATCCTATAGAATTCATAAATTACATAATAAGTATCATTTTATTCATTTTATTTAGCTCAAGAATTTGTATCAGACAATCACGTGCTTTCAACGTGTAGGCCGGACCTATTTCAATATCGAAGTACATGGGACGTGAATGCACGGTACTATAGATGGTCCGTGCCTACTGGTAAAGCCTACGCATCGTGAAAAGGGGAATAGAAAAAAGGGAGTAAAAAAAAAGGGAATAAAAAAATAAGGGAGAAACTATTTTAATGGGGGAAAAATCTGTAAAATGGTATTATGTAAAAGGTGAAAAGAAAATTCGAAAAGGGGAAACTATATGAAAAGGGGAAACTATATGAAAAGGGGAAATTCGAAAAGGGGATACTATATGAAAAGGGGAAATTCGAAAAGGGGGAACTATATGAAAAGGGGAAATTCGAAAAGGGGAAACTATATGAAAAGGGGTATTCGAAAAGGGGGAAACTATATGAAAAGGGGGAAATTCGAAAAGTGGGAAACTATATGAAAAGGGGGAAATTCGAAAAGGGGGAAACTATATGAAAAGGGGGAAATTCGAAAAGGGGGAACTATTTGAAAAGGGGGAAATTCGAAAAGGGGGAAACTATATGAAAAGGGGAAATTCGAAAATGGGGAAACTATATGAAGGGGGAAATTCGAAAAGGGGAACTATTTGAAAAGGGGAACGTCGAAAAGGGGGAACTATTTGAAAAGGGGGAAAGTCGAAAAGGGGGAACTATTTGAAAAGGGGGAAAGTTAAAAGGGGGAAATATTTGAAAAAGGGGGCAAGCATTTCGCAAAAAGGGGAAAACTAAAAATTTGGGGATATGAATTATAAAAGGGGGAGTTTGGCGGAGATCAGACACCGTATCGATGATAATTTATATGTTCGAGTTCTAAAAGATGCCGTCATGGGGCTGTACAGGCTCAGTAAGTAGGCCTGGCCTTAGACTGCTCTGCATTCCCCCTTTTTTTGATAAACAATTCATACCGGTACCTTTTTCCATGCATAAAACATAATACATCTGCAGTGACTGCCCTGCCCAGAGAAAAGAGGCTCTGCATTCCCCCTTTTTTTGATAAACAATTCATACATCATGCATAAAACAAATACAGGGTGAGTCAAAAAAAGTGCAATAGAGCAAATAATCGATATTTATGCAAGAACCAAGTCAAACTTTCCCATTATTGAAAAATTGTATAAATGCCACACTCAAAAGTCACCAACTTGATATGAAGTGAATCGCGACTTTAATTTTTATAAGTCCTTTTGCTGCGATACCCAATTTCGTTATTTGTCCACGAGGTACCATGTATTTTGAATGAGAGCACACATGCACGGTAAAGGCATTAGCTCTGAAATTGACATCAACTTAAAAAAGGTTGATTTTTGCGTTATTTTAATTTCTTTTTTTCTGTTCAAACAAACTTTCTAACATTACTTTAAGTCCTTCATACCTCACTCGACTCCAACTCCTGTTTTTTATGTCCAACTTTTTGTGATTCACTGATTTCACTCCACTTCAATTTGCGCGCATTTTATTTTGACATTTGAAAAAACCCGCCTACAAATGTGTATGTTTTTGATTGAGAATAAACATCTTTAAAGTAAAGGTAAGATAAAAATAACAACAAATAATGTTTCTCTTCCTTAAAAAAGACCAAGCGCAATAACACTTTGGGTGCTCAATTTAATTTCAATGCCAATGAGGTTAAGAAAATGGCAGTTGTTCCAAATCTACCTTTACACAGCGTGCGCTGACATTCAAATTTTAGATGTCTCTTGGACAAACATTAAAATTGGGTATCGCTATAAAATGTGTCATAAAAACAAAACGGTAAATGCTAATTCCTTTATTTCTTCACACAAAGTTGCTGATGAAAATATCATAATTATATAAAATGTTTTCAAACATAAAAGGTTCAACTCGGTTCTTTAATAAAAATGGATTCTTTTCTCTATTGCTCTTTTTTTGACTCACCCTGTACATCTGCAGTGACTGCCCTGCCCAGAGAAAAGAGGCTCTGCATTCCCCCTTTTTTTGATAAACAATTCATACCTTTCCATGCATAAAACATAAAACATCTGCAGTGACTGCCCTGCCCAGAGAAAAGAGCACTTTTCTCATTGATGGCCGAACTGTTGGATCAGAACAGGATTGATTTTCCATGGTCAGAGGGAGGGGATGATAAATTAAAGTGGTCTACTACAGTAGACTAGCCTGGCCTAGGCATATAGTACCTCCATTCCGGGGGCCAAAAAGACTAGGCAGGTACGCAGAATTTTTATTTTTTTGGGGGGGGGGGTGCTGATTTTTTAATGGACTTTTTTCCAAAGGAGGGGAGCGATTTTGTGAAAAGTGTACTTTTCCCCCCAAATTTGGACTTTTTTTGTCCAAAAAAACCGTAAAAACCTAATTTTTGGCTCGCGCGCTACGCTCGCAAATTCTTAAATTTTGGGACTTTTTGTATAGGCATACTTTGGCAAATTTGGGGAGGTGCCGTCGCACCGCGGCCCGCACCCCTGCGTACGGGCCTGCTATAGGCTAATTATTTTAGGCCTATCAAGTTCTCCGTGTCACGAATCTGACAGAAAAATCCACGGAATAGTAAGAAAACACAGAAATTCACGGAAAATGACATGTTTTTCCTATAATGAAAATGAAGTCTGTCTTCAAAGATGTCAACTAAAAAAATAATGTAATGTAAGTAACTTCTTTACCCTGATTCTTAGCGGTTCGCATCTTCTGTGACTGTTAACCTGGCCTACCTAGCACAAGGGCACCTTTATTAAATCTAAATCGCGGAATTTACCGCAGGCCTATATTCAAATCCACCCATCAAAACAGCATTTAATAGGATATCTCATAGAGCACCTTTTTATGAAGCTCAACGAGTAGGTCTACACAAAATCATCCCATGCACACTTTTACAACGATCTATATCTCCTCGTTTTTGAATTGAACTTTTCAAATTTGACAAGGAAAACCCAAAACCACAGCGTTGGGATATAGGCCTAATCATATGACAGATTTAAGTTCAAAATGGCTTTCTCCATGAATTGGACCCGGGAATTGGATCATCAAAATGACAAGAAACTCATCAAATTTTATAATATATAGGTTCTTATCAAACATGAATATGTTCTTATCAAAAATAACCCAAAAATTGAAATTTGAATAGTTTAATTATCTTCTCCGAGGGGGATACTAATAGGCCTATTCAGATTGAAATGGACATTCTTGTAATGAGTTGGAGATCTTTTTAATTTAAATACTAGTAGTTAGGCCTACTTAATAAATAAAACTAGGCCCTATTCATTTTGATAAGATCATAATGATGCTCAAATGATAGGCTACCTGGGCCAAGCCCCTAGTTTACGATGACCCCGGATCCCCCTGGGTAAAAGCAAATCTGTTACCGCCCAGCACTACGAGTTGTTGTTTTCCGTGTGGGGAAATTGACCGATGATTTGTGTTCTTTATTTGACAGAAATAACAGAATAAAATGGATATTGGGGAATTGCTTGCATTTCAGGTAAACTGCCAACAATTCGATGATTAAATATTTACAATTCTATTTGCTTTTGCTAATGTATATCTCCCGTAAATAGGCTAAAATGTAGCGTGTTCAGTGTCATGTGTAAAATACGGGAAGGTTGCCGAATTCTACATCTACAATCATACATTATGCATAATAAACATGATGAATTTGTAAGTTGTAACTGTACTGCAGCTGCATATTGCAAAGCACTATAATATTGTGCAGTAAACCTTTGATGAGAGCGTATTTTAAGCGTACATCGCGTATAATTTACTTGTCTCAGACTCTGATTGGCTGCTATTCAAGGCGATCATCTGCTGTTTCCGATTGGAAATTTACATACATGAATGAACTTGGGCTTGGCAAGCCAAGAATGGCATGTGCTGTACGCATTTAATATTAGCTGTGACTTTGCAACATCACGGTAGTACGCGCTCGCAAAGGTTTACTACAATTTATTATACATGTATAGCTTAGCCAGAGCTGCAGAGGTAATCGCACCTCCGTCAACACGATTAACCGTCGATTTCCACTAAATTCTCCGCACGCAGGTTCGAGGTAAAAATATTAAACACATAAGGTATATATTTATTAATATGCCTATGTGGCTATGGACCCTTTGTCATGACAATATTTAATGACATACAAAACATATAAGTTTACCAAAGTGTCCGTAAACACGGCTGGTCATCGCCAGTGTATTCAGGCAAAAAAATGAAAAAAAAGGAAAGAAAGTCTGTCTCGGATAGGCAGGCTCACATCACACACTATAGGTGGCTATTCGTCCATAGGTAGGCATGTTCACAAAATTTTCAAGTACCGTGGGATATTTCACATGGAAATTATTTTGTTTAAAAAGGTGATTATTTTAACTTAAAAATGAGGGGTCAACCATGTCTGTAGGTCAAAAACTAGCGAAGTTATGGGCAAATGTCTGTTTTTAAAAAAAGTAGACACTTTTCTGCGACCATCATTGACAATGCCTTACAATGACTTACTGTACAAAAAAAGCATGTAATGCATCATATTTTACCACAATGATCCATTTTAAACAAAGGCGATTTTATTTTATGAAATCTAATTGATAACTTTCACTGCATGCTGACTTCTGTATCAAGGATAAAGTACCAGCACTTTTTAGACTACGTCGTCAAGTTTCTGGTGTCGAAATTTCAAATTTTTGTATAATTTCCCTATGGGGATTACACAGTTAAGCATTGACTGTGAGCTACTGTGGTCCAAACTTTTTGGATTGAATGTCGCCCTCTATAATAAGCAATGTGGACATGTCTACCATAGGGAAGTGGAATGTGCATGTATGGTCCAAAAATGGCTTTAGGGTTCATACCACTAAATCCGCCTGTGAAGCGGTTTCAGGTAAAAGTTTGTCACGACTATAGTCCCAACTTTGCATAAAAAATGTGCAAAATCGGTACAATATTAACAATTTTAGTGTTGCAAATCATGTTTTGCTAGAACTTGTGAATGTGATCTCTACTAATTTGAACAGAAAACGCAAAAATTTGAGTGATGTTTACGATGATGAGTGCATGAACACACGAGGTCAAAACATGGTTAGCAGTCGGACGTAAACACGGGAAAATCAGGTCTTTTTATATACCGTAGCGCTATTTTTCTCAAAAAGTAGACCTAAAATATGGTGTCATTTTCAGATATGTTATGCAGAATTTTGTTCTGATTAAGATGATATCAAATATGGTCACGTGTCATATGGTGGGACCCCAAAATAGTGGGAGGCGTTACGGTACATTTTTCTCTCCTCTTTCAGATTTAACTTGTTGGTACAGAGCTATTCTTTGTCCAATTGCATTCTACTTTTCAAATATGTTTCACAATTTGAAATTATCATTTGTTTAATTAGTGAAAAATATTAAAACGTTAACGAGGATAAACCTGGAGGATAAGCGGTAGAGGATAAGCGGTAGAGGAGTATGTGCAATCTCTATGAGAAATGTTGTGGAAACATGATATCTTTTTGAATTTTAAATTTTATCATTGCCAAATTCTGTGCTACACATGCAAATCGTATCTCAAATCAAAGCTTGTTTATTCATTATTCATATTCAACTATTAGTTTGATTTATTTCATGTTTACAAGTACTCACTGAGAACCGCAAGTCACAAGACCCACAATTTTTCCCTATTCACTACACACAAATGCCAAGATTTTCAGTCACAACATGCATTTTGGCTTTAAATTGTTGTATCTTGAGAATTATACACCCTAAGAATAGGAAAAGTATACATTTTTGGAAAGCATTTTACCTCAGGAATCCAAATATGCAGTTAAAATAAATGTAGGATACACTCTAAAGAAAATATTTTCAAAAATGTAATCAACATTTGGTGCGTAAAGTTACGTACATTTTCACACCCTGTGACCCTGTACCACCACTTTGGTCAATCATAACATAGCAAAAGTATACATTTTATTAAAGCTCATAGTGTTGCCTGTCACAAAATTAGATTACATTAGAGGTACCGTATTCCATATCAGTAGCAAATGCAATAAATTATCAATTTTCTAGTAAAATTAATTCTTTTTATGATATCACCCTATATATTTTACACACCCTGTATACCAACATCATTTTTGCATTGTTGGATTCCTTGGAACATAAGCTTTCCAAAAATGTATAGTTTTGTTGGTGTGAGATGTATAGTTTTAGACATGTATCAATTTAAGTGAAAATGAGGACAAATGATCAAAATCAGTGTTTGTAACGCAAATGTGCCCCACCATATGACACATGACCATATATATTTCAAAGTAAAATGTAACTCGACTTATAGCCTAAAACGTGACCCCTATTTTGCACGTAAAGTCTATATGGAAAGCTATTTTGTGGCATGTACCCTTTACTGTGGGGCTCAATGGATAAAATTACTAAAAATGTATTTGACAACCAAAACCTAAGTGATGTTGACTTACGTTGGTACTGGCATACTGGATTCATAAACTATCACATAGTGCACACTGCAATCTATGTTCCACCAAGTCGACACTCGTTAACGCGCAAAAGCAATTTGTGTGTAAATCAAGACCATCCAAAACAGCTTTCTTACAGTAAAGAATAGGAGGTCATCTGGGGTCACATAAAGAAGTGTACATTGTACATGTGCCTGCTGTCACAATTTCACACACCAAATTCTGGACAATTTGGTGACACTATTTTTGTCTGTACATACATGTAACTTCAAAAGTATATGCACTAGAAACATGATTGATGACCCCTTATTGTTTAGGTAATTTGATGCTCTTTCAAATGAAAGAACCAAAAAATGTTGAACTTCAAAATTTTATGAACATCCCTATCTCGGACATAATTTGGTAAAGTGCTATATCATATGCTATAAGAAAGTGAGCTATGCGATATATTTTGCAATATTTATTTATTTTATTTTACAGTACAAGGCACAATATATACTTTTTGATATTCAAATACAGAAACATACATGTAGTATACAAATACACAATGAACAAATTGTTTACAATGGTGAAATGTGTACAAAAAAGAACCAAACTGCACAAAAACAACAAAATTGGATCCCTATAACGATACTGAAAAAAAAAAAATGTGAACATATGGGCAAAAAACAATTACGGCCAACTAACGCGTAGCGCTAAGCGTTAAGTTGGCAATTGGCATTCATGTAGCAATGCACGCTGGTGTACGAGACATGTACATTTTTTTGGCCTTATGAAGAAAAGTGATAAAAATTTTAATGTGAACGATGATTTGTTATTATTTACAGCCAGACAAGCCTGATCTAAAGAGACGTCATGGAGACGATGACGACGATTACCCTATGGAGGGCGCTATTCGTGACACTAAGCAACGGTACAGAAGAGGTGGAATAGAAGAAGCACCTAAGATAAGTGAAGAGGAAAGAGAGAAGATATTGCAGATGGTGGATGAAGAACCAGAGGTAATATGACCATATAAGGGATGATGTTCACCTTATAAGGGAGTAATATTACCTTATAGGGATGATATTCACCTTGTTATGGGATGATATCCACCTTATAAGGGATGATATTCACCTTATAAGGGAGGATATTACCTTATAAGGGATGATATTTTTCACCTTGTTATGGGATGATATGCACCTTATAAGGGATGGTATTCACCTTATAAGGGATGATATTCACCTTATAAGGGATGATATTCATCTTATAAGGAATGTTATTCACCTTTAAATAAGGGATGATATTCACTTTATAATAGCCTTGATCAAGTCTTCCTCCTTACTTTTTCTCTATTCGTGCTCTTCTTAGGACCCATGGTATTATATACTGGACTAGCTCTCTCAGATTTTTAGTCGGGTCAGAATGTTTGTGTTGGTGCTGGCAACATGAGCTAGGGAGGAAGTATACCTTGTGGGCATGGTGTGCATTTGCTCAAACACTACCCCTGTAGTGCACAGTACATGCCTAGGGTAAAGTATGGTAAGAAAGTAATAGCAATTCAAATGTCAAATAGATTTTCAGTTATGATGGTAAATAATAATTTTGAAAGAATAGATAAGGTCGCATGTCATAAGGTGGTCCACTTTGCGTTACAAGCCAAAAACTTACCAGAAAATGAGTTTTGAAGGTTTTGACCCCTTTTATTAATCAACATGACTTTTGAAGAAAAATTATGTTCCGTTTTTGCGAAAACGGACAGTTTCTGCCTAATTAATGTACAGGATTCAATGTAAATTTGAAACTTTAAATATGCATTTTTCTTGTTTTCGACTATTATCAGAGCAATTTACATTGCACATCATTGGAATAGAGTTTTTGGAATATTTTGTATCAGAATAGGTTCCAAACATGTTTGTGAACATCTTGGAGTCAATAAATGACTCTTTCAATAAAAGGCGCCTTGTATACAGGGTGCGTAAAAAGTACGTAAAATTAATAAATTATTTTTTTGAATTTTAAAGGACAACTTGTTAACACTTCAACCTACACAATTTTGAATGCAAATTTTGAATTTGTCAGCAAATTTCACCCCAGAAAATGTATACTTTTAGCATAGTAGGGTGATAATATAAAGCGTGCTATGGCAAAATGCTGTTTCTTCTAATTAGATATTAGAAAACAATAGAATACATAAGGAATTACAAGTGCATTCCTTGCAAATCAGCGTACCACTTTATAAGTAGTAAACTGAAAAAGTTTTAATGTTTCAGAACAATACTCTGATGTGTTACTCACAATTAAATACTTAAAACAGCCCCGTATTATGTACTGTTTAAAAGATATTCATTGCAAACATGTTTGGGTGTGACAAAAAATAACATTTCCATTCACACAGCACACACAAACCTCCTCCTGATCCACCTGCTCCTGATCCACGTGCTCCTCCAACCCCCGCAATTTCAAACGTAAACTGCTGCCATTTTTTTGTTTAAACTTCTGTTTTATTTGACATTTTCCACAATTTTTACCCCATCCTTCAGCTTTAAAATGATACCTAGCTCAATAGGACAATTGCAGTATAACATTTTTCATTCCGCCCCATTTAGAAAAATGTAACACCTCCACCTTTTTAGGGTACGAACTTGTGACATGCGACCATAACTTAAAAATTTTCAATATGATATTCACTTTATAAAGGATGATAATCACCGTGTTATGGGATGATATCCACCTTATAAGGGATGATATTTACCTTGAGGGATGATATTGCACCTTATAAAAGAGATATTCACCTTATAATAATGGATGGTATTCACCTTATAAGGGATGATATTCACCTTACAATGTATAAGGGATGATATTCATCTGATACTTAGGGATGAATTTACCTTGTTATGGGATGATATTAACCTTATAAGGGATGATATTCACCTTATAAGGGATGATAAAAAGGAAGGAATATGGGATCATAAGGGATGTGTCTCTGGACCTAGACCTAAATGCTAGGATCATTCATGGTTGACCTAAAAAAAGGAATTTTGCACTATCTGCGTGTTTATTTATTTATTTATTTAATCTTTCTTTAACCAGGGTAGCCCCTTCAGTAACTAGTACTGATCTCCAAGGGGGCCCTGAGTGACAATTCACAATATACATATACATTGTACAATTTCATAACAGAGATTAATATAAATTAAATTAAAAGCAATGCATGCAATCAAAAGTTACATGATACATTAGTTACATTGTACATCAGGTTCATTTTTACATTAGGTCTGGTAATACCAATAGTTACATGATTAAAAACTGATAATATTATAACAATGTACATGTTTGGCAATCAGATATAAGGAAAAGACAAAAAGATGAATAAATTTGTGGAAATTGATAAAATCTAATCACAAATCTGAAATACAGGTTTTAAAAGTATTAAGGGTCATGGAAGAAAAGTTTCTCACGGATGTCTTGAGGAGTTCATTCCAAGCATAACATGATCTGTAGTGAAAAGTTCTCTTGCCAGGATTTATGTTCCATTTTGGAATGGCAAGAGAATTGAAAGTTTGGCTTCTGGTACCATGAGTATGAAGAGATTGCATATAAATAAATTGAGAGGATAAGTAAGATGGCGCATTATGGGTAAGGCACTTGAACACAATAATCAGAAGTTGTTTTTCCCATCTTGTATGTAGTTTATCCCAGTTAAGAGACTCCATCATATCATTAATAGGAGTTCTTATATCTGCTGACAAAAGAGTACGAGCAAGTCTATTATGGTGCACTTGAAGTGAAGTTGAAAGGGTGTTTATGCAATTTGTCCAGACAGGACTACAATAGTCAAAGTGTGGCATGACAAGGGCATTGGCAAGCATTTTAAGGGTATCATTTGGAAGATAATACTTAAGTCTACGGATTATGCCAATGCGCTTTGAGATATTAGAAGAAATATGGCTTACATGTACATGTTCATTCCAAGATAATAATTCATCAAATACAACCCCAAGATACTTGAATTTATCAACTCTTTCAATATTATTACCATTGTATGAAACATCAATATCATCAAATGTATTCAACATATAACTTGTGCCAAAAATCATGAGTTTTGTTTTCTTGATATTCAATGTGAGATTGTTTTCATTCAACCAAGAGGCAACATTAGACAAATTACCATTTAATTCTGCTTGAAGAAGTGATGAATCATTAGAACTACATATAAGAGTTGTGTCATCTGCATACATTATAGTTTTACAGTTAACAGAGTTTGGAAGTGAATTTACAAAAATGATAAACAATAAAGGCCCTAAGATTGTACCTTGCGGAATACCAATATTCACATCTTTAAAGTCAGACATAGTAGAAGAAATATTAACAGCTTGAGACCTATTACTAAGATAAGATATAAACCATTTTAGACATGAGCCAGAAATACCACATTGCTTTAATTTGTTAATTAGAAGACTATGATTGATGGTATCAAAAGCCTTCTTGAGGTCAAGGAAAATTGCACCAGTTAATTTTCCATCATTCATATTTTAAGAATGTAGTCAGAGGTGTCAAGAAGGGTTGTAGTGGTTGAGTGGTTATTCCTAAAACCAGATTGAGATGAATGAAGAATACCATGTTTAGATAAATAAGAATATAATTGATTATGAACAGCACGCTCTAAAATCTTAGAAATAATACTTAATACAGAGATAGGTCTATATAGTTACTTACATCTGATTTGTCACCATCTTTATAAATAGGTGTGACTTTTGCAAGTTTCCAATCAGAAGGAAATACAGAAGTGTACAATGAAAGATTACATATATAAGTAAGAGAGTCACATATAATTGGTGCAGAAAGTTTCAAAAGTTTCACATTGAAATTATCAAGACCAGAAGATTTCTTATTAGAAAAATTACAAATTTCGTCAAATACAAAAGAAGGAGTAATAAAATCAAAATTGAAATTACTAGATACATCATCATTATTACATTCATCATTAGTAACATCATTAGCATCATCACTTTTATTTACATTATCAAATTTTTGAGCCAGAGTAATTCCAATTGATGTAAAGAATGAGTTGAATTCATTGGCAATGTCTTTATTACATGTTGTAAACCCATCATCAGTTTGAACAGATCTGACATTTGCATTATTTCTTGGAATTAGTTTTTTTATTGTTTTCCATAACTTAGTAGAATTATTTACATTTTCTTCAATGGCATCAGTACAATATTTCTTTTTTAAGTGTTTATTTAAGTTATTTACTTTGTTTCTTAAAGACTTGGCCATCTTCCAATCTTCTGGATCATTAGTTTTATGTGCTTTTGAAAAGAAGTAATCTCTATCTTTAGTCAGTTTAATGTAATCCCATTAATCCACTCAGGAAGATGACCTTTAATTCGTTTCTCTCTAAGTGGGGCATGTTTGTCACAAACATCATTAAATTTTTGCTTCCAAACATCCCAAGCACTATTAACATCATCATAATTTTTGATTTCATTCCAGTTTATGTTCAGATTGATGTTTTCAACAAAGTCATTAGGATTAAATTTTGTGAAAGAACGAGTTTTAATTATTTTTGGAGGAAGTTTAACTTTTTTATTTTTACGTATTATATAAATCATGCAATGATCACTAAGACCAAGATTATGAACTCCTGATGATGATACCTTATCTGGTTTGGTAACAAATGCTAAATCAATTTTAGTTTTACTTGTTTCAGTTATTCTTGTATAATCTTTAATAAGTTGTTTCATGTTACTGTGAGTGGCAAGAGTATTTACTTTACTTGCCTCATACCTTTTACATAAGTCTAAATTAAAGTCACCTACAATTATTACATCATCACAGTAGCGTAGCCAGCGGGGGGGCAGGTGGGGCAGAGTGCCCCCCCTGACAAAAAATGAAAGAAAAAGTGCCCCACAAAAAAAAATGAGAGAGAAAATCAGGAGGGCAAAGGAAAATAAAAAGGGCAAGGAGCCCCTTTTCTAGCAAAATTCAGGGCCAAAATAGTGTAAAATACAAAAATTTTCCGCGCTATGCGCGCAAATTGTAACAATGAAGCCCTTTTTAGCCGCATAATGGGCTAAAATAGTGTAAAATACCATTTTTTTCGCTACGCTACAGCACATCATCCCAATAAGGCCCTTTTCGGGAAGCTCAAGACATACAGTCTCTATGTATTGTATGATGCAACTGCAATTTTTTAGTCTGTGCCCCAAAATTTTATTTTGCCCCCCTGACCAAGAAAGCTGGCTACGCCCTGCATCATCATATAAGGAGGTGTGGTTTTGAAATACTTGATCTAATTTGTCAATATAATCTACCTTCGAGTTGGGTACTCTGTAAACTGTACCAAGAAGGAGAGGCTTTGTATGTGGCAAATTGATCTCGATCCAGAGTGCCTCAATACTATCATCATGCAAATTAGATTTTTCTTTAAAAACAACACCATCTTTTACATAACATAAAATACCACCATGCTGCATTCCTTTCCTATCAAGTCTACATAAATTGTAACCTTCAATAATAAGTTCATTATCAGTATCATCATTTGTTAACCAAGTCTCTGTTAAACATAAAATATCAATATTATTATGACTAAATAGAATTCTTAAATGATCAACTTTGTAGCGCAGGCATTGGATATTGAGGTGAGCAATCTTAAATCCTTTAGTTATATTACAATTAAAATCAATAAATGGTTCATCACAAAAAGGAAGTTCATAAAGACAAGTTCTAAAGAAGCAAGAATTACACCAATAAGAGGCACTAGAGTTGTAATCAATAGGTACACAATTAATGTGAAAATGAAGAGAACATTGTATACAAGAAACTATAGGCTGAGATGCTCTAATTTTACGGGAACAGGTGCCACAAAAATTCTCAGCTTTAGACAAATTTATAATTGAATGATTGTTATGAATATTATTTGGTATATTATTTCCATGAGAATGATTATTCGGAACATGGTGAATAACGTCATTTGCTTGCTGACAAGAAACATGTTTATGTTTATCGTCAATACATGTAAAATTTAGATTAGAATCTTTGTCAATAGAATCATCACAACATTGATCAATAGTTATTGAAGGAGATTGAATAGATGGAGTGGTTTGTTGAGATGAATGGTTAGTAGCACTTGAAACAGCATGGTTATCATTGACAGTTGAGCACTCTGTATTTTTACCCGGTAAACCTGGTAACCCACAATCCGATTCAGGCAACAACCACCACGTTTCTACTAATGCTTAAAATAAGGGTTGTGGTGTGTACCGGAAGTACTGAAAATATTTTCCTGACCCCCAAGCTGCTTTTAAGGTCACAATGTGATACATATAGAACGTGAAAATTTCCCACTCAAAAACGTAAGTCCAGTTGCCTAGATTGTAGTTCAAAATAATTTATTACAAAAAAGAAGTTCAACACACAGCAACCGTTAACCGTTGTGTTTCCACTGACAGAAATACCGGGTGTCACACCACATGGTCTACCTCATGAGGTGGATCACGGTTGCCGGGTGTCCACACCGCATCACTCTGAACAGATCTGTTTCCACTGAGCACATTAACCGGTAACACTCTAAACTAGACCACATTACCCGTCAATCGTTCCCCAGTAGAAACACGCAGATTGTTTTGTGTTTTTAATATGAAAATTGATACATAGTTTTCATGTCATACTCTATTAATGATATCAAAATGCATTCAAATTCAATGCATTTTGATATCATTAATAGAGTATGACATGAAAACTATGTATCAATTTTCATATTAAAAACACAAAACAATGTGCAAGATTCAATTTTTTTTTAGGTCAAGCATGAATGATCCTAGCATTTTGGTCTAGGTCCAGAGACCCTACAAAACCAAAAAAAAAAATTTTTTTGCAATTTCGGGTACCCGGTTACCCGCCCGAAAAACGTGCCGGGTACCCGGGCACAAAATTACCCGAAAATCACACCCCTACTTATAATAAGGGAAGAGATTCACCTTGTTATGTAATGATATTTACCTTATAAGGGATGATATTACCTTGTTATGTGATGATGAATATTCACCTTATAAAGGATGATTCAGCTTATAAGGGATGATATTTGCCTTATTAGGGATGATATTCACCTTGTAAGGGATGATATATACCTTGTTATGTGATGATATTCACCTTATAAGGGATGATAATCACCTCATAAGGAATGATATTCACCTTATAAGGAATGATTCACCTTGAGAGGTGATATTCACGTTTTAGAAGCAAGTGTGACATAAAAATCAATTAATAAACCAATCAATCAATTGATCAATCAGTCCAATTTTGTTGGCAGGTTTCCAGCCTTGATGAGGTGGGACTAAGGAGAGACTCATGCTGACCTTTGAGAAGAAAGTCTATAAAAATCAATCAAACCAATCTAACAATTAATCAATTTAGTAATCAATTAATCAATCAATCCCTCAATTTTGTTGACAGGCACCCAGCCTGGATGATGCTGGACTGAGAAGACTCATTCTTACATTTGAGAAGAAAGTCTATAAAAATCAAGAAATGAGGATTAAATTCCCAGATATGCCAGAAAAGTAAGTAGAATACTGTAAAACGTTTATTGGATGGCTTTGAGTGTGATCAATACAAGAATATGCAGCATGAGTCATGAAAATACTGACCGCGTCAAATTAAAGGCAAGTTCATTATTTTCATGACGAAAGCGATATTCTTGTATCACACGAATTTGATGTTATTAATTATTATATAATCAAAGATGCCACTTTCCGACTTTTGTTGTGATCAAAAGTTTATCCAACTTTGAATTAAAAAATAGCAATTTGAAAGAACCATAAGAAGTAATTGTAACGGGCCTATAATTTTGTTTTGTTTTTCAATTTTTGTAAAAAAAAATGCATACTTGTGAAAATTAGTAATCACCAGTGGCTTTCTAGGCAGTTCTGAGTGATAAAAAAAACTGGAATAGCCCAATAACTTAGCATCGGTTGCCTGGACAGGACCAGAATTTGTATTCAGGCATATTGGCAAGGTTGTATATACAATATGCAAGAAGTTGTTTGGAGGGTATGTGACAAAATTGAAACATTTTGCCTTTGGAACTGGGATGAGAAATATTTAGTTTCAGGTCAATCACCCCAATTCACATGGTTTATGAATACAGAGAACATTCTTTAACCATGTGACTTGGGGATGATTTGATGTGACCTCCACTTCGGAGATGAGTCTGGTATTTATTCCTAGCTATTATGTGAAATGAAACACATGTAGCAGCCGACAAGTGCATCGTTTTGATATGGATGTACACAATTGTCCTTTTCAGTCTCTGTGCAGGTCTGCAATACCCTGAAGAAGTGCTCGCGACCCACATATTTGGTCGCGACCCACTTTTGGCAAGCCATCAAGGACCCCTTTGCAATCACACCTTTTTTTTCTATGCAGGTTTATGGAATCGGAAATTGATTTAAACGACTCAGTACAAGAACTCCATGTGATTGCAACCACCCCAGATATGTACCACCACCTCGTGGAGCTGAATGCCGTCAAGTCATTGTTGCAATTAATCGGACACGAGAACACAGATATATCCATCGCTGTTATAGATCTATTACAAGAACTCACTGATGTAGACACTTTAACTGAGAGTGAGGAGGGGGCCACTGCATTGATTGATGCGTTGGTAAGTTATTATTAAAATGTAACAGTTTTAAGATGAATACCCCTCATCACCCTCAGCCTTACAGCATTTCCTAACTAAATCTCTGATTGGCTCAATATGAAGGAGATTTGGTTTACGCCAAAGTGTGATATTTCCCAAAATGGGATATACTCTTCTGTCGGCATGTTGAAGTCGGGTTTATGAAACAACGCGTCTGTCAATGTACATGTAAGTGGTCCAGCACAAAGATTAATCTGTTCCCAGTGAAGAAAGTCATTGGTTTTTGTTAACTTAAACTAACGGTGCGTTTTGTTGTGCATTTTGAAGTGATTTGGGGAAAAAATTGTTTCTGGGCTAGGGTGGTTGCCATCCGTAACAACTTTTTCCATTTTGCTTTTTGTTTTTTAACTTGATGAGCAGACAGAACTTGGACAGGGTTTGTGCATGGTTTGTGCCCTAGTCGCCAGACTAGACTTCTGTCATATTGCGAAGGCTCTGATTAAGAGTTTATATTTTTCTTTTTAGCTTGATGAGCAAATAGTTGCTACACTTGTACAGAACTTGGACAGACTGGATGAGAATGTGAAGGAAGAAGCACAAGGAATACATAATACATTAGGTAGCTAATGGGCTATTCCAGTTGAAATCCATACACCCCCTGTGGAAGATGTGACCATAATCTTCCACACAGGGAGCGTGAATTTCAAATGGAGTCAACCCATTCAGTGTTGTCTGCTCCAAAATGGGCTGTTGCAGTTGAAATCCATACACCCCCCCCCCATGGAAGACATGACCTTAATCTTCAACGCAGGGGTGTGAATTTCAAATGGGGTTACCCATTCAGTGGCGTCTGCTCCAAAATGGGCTATTCCAGTTGAAATCCATACACCCCCTATGGAAGACATGTCCTTAATCTTCCACACAGGGAGTGTAGATTTCATATGGAGTCACCCATTCAGTGTTGTCTGCTCCAAAATGGGCTATACCAGTTGAAATACATACACCCTGTATGGAAGACATAGCCTTAATCTTCCACACAGGTAGTGTGAATCTCAAATGGAGTTACCCATTCAGTGTTGTCTGCTCTAGAATGGGCTATTCCAGTTGAAATACATACACCTCCTATGGAAGACATGACGTTAATCTACCACACAGGGGCGTAGATTTCAAATGGTGTCACTGACCCATTCAGTATCGTCTGCTCCAAAATGGGTTATTCCAGTTGAAATCCTATCACCCCCTATGGAAGACATGACGTTAATCTTCCACATAAGGGGTGCAGATTTTAAATGGAGTTACCCATTCGGTGTCGTCTGCTCCAAAATGGGCCATTCCAGTTGAAATCCATACACCCCATATGGAAGACATAACCTTAATCTTCCACACAGGGAGTGTGAATTTCAAATGGGGTTACCCATTCAGTGTTGTCACAACAAATCATAAACAAACCGTTTCTGGTTTTGATTGACAGGTGATGTCAGGCGTGTAATTCTGACTTTTATTATAAACCATAATTTGTTTTCTTTCAGGTATTGTTGAAAACATGACAGAGTTTCGTACTGAGATGTGCCCTGATGCTGCCAAACAAGGTCTTATGCAATGGTTGTTAAAGAAGACAAAGCCTAAAGTGGCGTTTGATGGAAATAAGTTGTACGGCAGCGAGATCCTGGCTATTTTATTACAAGACACAGAAGGTGAGGGTTGCAAACCCATGAGAACTACCTGCCGATTAGCAAAAAAGAAGTTTTCATTATCAATTGGACCAGTCAGCAACATTGTTAGATTAATTTCACCACCCAAAAAATATTGGTTTGAATTATTTGCAAAATTCCATCTGATTGGTGATTAAAATGAAGATATCATGTAATTGACCAATCAGAGGCAATGTTAGATCAGCAGGTAGTACTCACAGGGGTTAAAACACACACATGCACACACCCCTGTCTGTGTTTGCCTCCAAACGTGGACATTGTGTTTTGCTATCTAACCGAGGACGTGTGTATGATGTTTTCATCGCCTAACCGTGGACTAAAATGGCGGATTTTTTGTGTGTATAATACGAAACAGAATTTTAGCCATCACCCTGCGGACGGTAATTTTTACACGTGTGGTCCTCGGTTTCAGGCAAATAGCGTTTAAAGCATCTAGCATGCATTTGAGGTCTTTTGCAGCAGTTTGAGACCGAGGACAGTCCTCGGTTGGAAGTAGGTCCACAGTTTAGGGTGAAAAATCTTGTGTGTGTCCTCGTTTGTCGGCGAACACGTACGCACCCCCACCCCCAACTGGCGTTCGCCTCCAACCGTCTACAAAGTTTAGTACTATGCAAACACGGACGTCTGAATCCACATTTTGTCGACATACCAAGGATGTTTTTCGCCATTTTGTGTGTGTGTGTATAAATTGCAATTCTTAATTTTTGGATGTAAATCCAGGCCCAATTACTGCCCCCTTTGGCCAATGTGACTCCCGGCTGGTCCAAGCCCACCCCAATGATAAACCAGAGTGGATAAACCATTATAGACAGAAAAATGTTGTGTAATGTTATTATGGAATTCTGTTGGCACACTTATCACACCATGTTGACAGATCTATCAATAAGAGTATCAGTATGGGATAATTGGAGGTATTAGTGGCTTTGATTTTATTCCTTTTTAATAGGGAACCTGGACTAAACATGTGTTTTATCCCCATTTTACAATGAATCTAATTCAGATACAGATGTTAAGGGTTGCAAATACATTATGATGATTTATTGTTAACAATATTTCTGAATAGAAAGCAAAGTAAAACGTTGACGCTAATCAACATTATTATACCGGCATAACCGGCGTATTCAACGGATGTTATTACTCGGAAGATTTGTTGATGGTAGTGATGTTGAGATACCACCAAACCAATGACGTCACAGGAGTGGACGACATCAAACAAGAAGATCAACTTCATCACCACAACATCTTCTTGTTTGATGTCATCAACACCTGTGACGTCATCAACGGTATCTCAACATCACTAGCAACAACAAATCTTCAGAGCAATATCATCCGCTGAAGTTTCTAGTTGAGCTGGTGAAAGCGCTCAGGTAAGTTGACCAAATCTGAGTAGCGTAGCAGTTTATTGTTTACTATTTATATATACCACCACATATGGATATACATCATTTAATATTACAAAAGATTCTTTCTATTTGTCTTTTTAGAAAACAGAGAGTTATTAGGGGAACTGGATGGCATTGATGTCCTTCTTCAACAGTTAGCGGTAAGTTAGAAAAACAGAATTGTTCTATACCATAGTCAGTCAGCTTAACTAGTTAATAACTGCACATCAGTTAGAAGGGCATTGATTGTGAAAAATCAAGGTTCAAAGCAAGATGTTTAGATTTTTCACAATGCCTGATACATATAACTGATGCAAAGTTATTAACCGAATTCATAACCGTCACTCCTCACCTGGCTAAATCTGAAGATTTTATTCTCAAAATTTTTTTGAAATAAACAAGTTACATTTCGCCCTTCAAAAAATCCAACAGACTTAACAATTGCAGCAAAGCAAAATTACGCCATGTGCAAATACGGTAGTTGCAAATGTATCAAAATGTTCTGGTGCAAATGATGTGCATATGTGGAAGTAATTTTATTGTGTAATTCCACGCTACGCTATTGATGGATATCAATAACATCCGCGCCTGTATGTGTATGTCATCTAAAGTGCAATTTGATTGGGACATATGTATGGTGTGATTTGCAGAGGCTATGAATTGATATGATCCATGGGCACCTGGTAACATGAAACAAGACTGCCATGCTACCAAATCTCAGGTAATGATTCACTACATAAACACAAGGATAAGAACTTTTTAGATTAATATCATCAAAATTAGTAATAACTTATAAATCCAAATCATTGTGTTATTCCATTTGAAACCCCTGCTTCCCTATGCAGACACAGGGAGTGTGAATTTCAAATGGGGTTACCCGACAGGGTGACTTCATTTGAAATCTACACCCCTGTGTGAGAGATTAAGGTCATGTCAGAAGCACTGTAAGAAATATTTTTGTTTAAATTTCAGGTTTACAAAAGGCACGATCCTTCAAGTAGTGAAGAAACAGAGTTCATGGAGAATCTATTCAACTGTTTATGTTCAGCCCTGATGCTTCCTGCCAACAAGGGCAGATTTCTGAGAGGAGAAGGGTTACAGCTTATGAATCTCATGCTCAGGTATGATGTATAAGTTTACTGTTGTTTATTGTTGAGCCCTGTAGAAGATATGCTCTATAAGTTCCATCACACGGCAAAAAGAGACTAGGGCGACAAAGGACAAGCTATCTGACTTTTATGTGACACTTTTGGACAGGTTATCAATTTTGAGTGTTGTACATGTCTTAAATATAGAGATATTTTGCTCCACAACGCCATTTTCCCCAGTGAAATCGGACATTCCTAAGCGAAGATATTGAGTTTGTATGTTATGGTATTATCAAAATGGAAATTGAGATATGGGCTAAAAATATTATTGACAATTTGAGTATAGGAATGACCATGAAAAATGTCTGAAAAAAATACAAGATGCCAGTTATATTCTGGTTTGAAACTATCAGAAAATATTTTAAACATTATTAACATCACAAATTTGCAACAAACCCAAATTGTGAAAAATTCATCCCGGGCAGATTTTTTTGCTTTTTCTCCATTTACGATCCTGCCCAAAAATGTTTTCGATATACCACGTCACATATACAATGTATGTGTTGAGAAGCTGCTGGGGATGCCAACAGCGATTTATACATTTACAACCAGATGCTATTGCTAGCTATGGATCATGATGCTTGTAGTCGCCTGCTCCACAGCCGAATGAAGAAGTTTACAAGGGGCATGTCAAAGTAATTAGAGATTAAAAAAAAAAAAGCGTAGTGATTTATAGTGCGCTACGCACAGGCACAACGCCTAGACGTTGATCCACAAGCCTCAGCACACTTTACAGGGTGTCGCTGACCACTACGGCCCACATCATTCCATAAACCATTAAACAACAAATCAGGGACTTTGCTGCTTCAAGAGCGCACACCCTAGACATTCCACAAATAACCATCGCAACCAGGATCAGCTCCCCGAGTTTCGTACGGGTTACAACGAGACAAATTAGCAGTAAGTTCCTTGTCCAGGGGAATTTCAAGCTAACTCAATTATTTTCCACGATAGCGTATTAGGCACCACCAGGGTTCGAACCCGCAACCTCTCGCACCATAGTCGAACGCCTTATCGATTGAGCTAACTTGACTGCCGAGTCAAGTTAGCTCAATAATAGGCTAATACATTTAAAATCCACACTCCCCCTGTGGGTGATTTTGTAAATATCTTCCACAAAGGGAGTATGAATTTTAAATGGAATGGATTTGTTAGGTAGCTCCATTTGAATTTCATACACCCCCTGAGAAAGATTCACCTTGAGTCATCCACAGAGGGAGAGTGAGTTTCAAATAGAGTTGGTTAAAGGGGCATTTCGTGATCCACAGCCTCATCCCCCCACTTTTCTCAAAAAAAGTTGAGATTTTTAAATCACTGGAAACCTCTGGCTACATAATGTTTATGTACAAAATATTTCTTGCAGATTAATTCGTTTAGCAAAGATATCGTGAAATTTGAATTTCGTTCTGGTGCACCAGAACGAAATTACAACGCATTGTCTATGGAGCAGTGTAATACACATAATCATGCATAACTCGTAAACGCAATATCGGAATCAACTGAAATTTTGGGAATATGCTTTTTTCGTGGATATGTACTGAAAAATATCATAAAAAGAGGATGCTAGGATCACGAAATACTCCTTTAATATGTTAATTTCATATCTTCATAGGAGTTAATGTTTTTCGTGCTGGTCATAGGCTTCAACATGAAAAGTCCAAATTTTAAGGTATTTTCTCAAAATATCTCAAGAACCGCTGAACCAATACAGGGCTTGTTTGTACTCGTTTTAATGCATTTTGCATACCGATTCTAAATATGGTCATGAAAATGTTCAATTCTGAAATTGTTGAAATTTTAAAGAAAATTTGGAACTTGTCGTCTGTATTCAAAGATGTTCTCACACTAAGCCCTTGTTTTATTCTCGCCTGTTACAGGGAGAAGAAGCAATCAAGGTTTAGCGCCCTCAAAGTATTAGATCACGCCATGACGGGAGCTGAAGGAGCCGATAACTGCGCTAAATTCATTGAAATCCTTGGTTTGAGAAGTCTCTTTCCGCTCTTCATGAAGACACCAAAAAAACTGAAAGGAACAGCAGAGAAAGAACATGAAGGTAAAGAAAGTTGCCCAAATATCTTGGGAATACACCCAAATATATTAGAAATACACCCAACTGTCTTAGGAATACTTCCAAATGTATGTATTAGGATTACACCTGTCTTAGGAAAACACCAAATGTATTAGAAATACACCCAACTGTCTTAGGAATACACCCAATTCTAATGTGAATACACCCAGTCTTAGGAATATACCCAAATGTCAAAATTTGATACATCCATCTTCTGAATACACTCAAATAATACACATAAATGTGTTAGGAATACACCCAAATGTCTTAAGAATTATACACCCAAATGTCTATTTTTCTCCCACCATACAGAGCATGTGTGTTCAATTATCGGCAACCTTCTCAAAAACACATCAGGACAGCTGAGGCAGAGACTACTAGGTAAATTCACAGAGAGTGATCACATCAAATTAGATAGACTCATGGAGTTACATTTCACATATCTGAACAGAGTACATCAATGTGATGATAGGATAGACCGGGAAAAACAGGTAAGCTTTCCTATGTATGTGTGTAGGGCTGTGTTTGCATGCGTATAATGAGAACACTGCTGGGTAAATTCACAGAGAGTGATCACATCAAATTAGACAGACTGATGGAGTTACATTTCACATATCTAAACAGAGTACATCAATGTGATGATAGGATAGACAGGGAAAAACAGGTAAGCTTTCCTATGTATGTGTGTAGGGGTGTGTTTGCATGCGTGTAATGAGAACACTGCTGGGTAAATTCACAGAGAGTGATCACATCAAATTAGATCGACTCATGGAGTTACATTTCACATATCTGAACAGATGTGATGATAGGATAGACAGGAAAAAACAGGGGAGCTTTCCTATATGTACATACTGCATGCGCATAATAAGGACACATGGTAAGTTCAAAGAGAGTTGTCACAGCAAATTAGACATACTATATTTTGGAATTTAATTTATATCTAAATAGAGTACATCTGTATGTGTTTGCAATCCTTGCCTAAAATGCCCTAAACCCTAACTTTAAAAATTTGCAGACTAATGACCCTCTGAATTCATGGCCTGTTCTGAATTCATAACCTCATTAATATACACGATACATGCGATCCAATCATTTTTATTTATGTGGCAAAACGCAAACGCTGAACGCGGTCACTAATAAACAACAGTGGACCTCCGCGCCATCAGCGTAAATATTAGTAACCTCCGCGCGCGCCGTGTTGTGGGTCGAACAAATTCCGAGAGCACTGGCCGCCGTATTTGGATTGAACAGATTGTGATTCGCACTTCTGTTATTGGTCGTCCTGTTTTAGCCTGATCGATTTTTGGAAAGGCAAAACGTAAAAATTGTTTATTTTTGAGGAAAATTGTGTGTTATTTTGTAAAGTGAAGATATGAAAGTGACGGTTATGAATGAGGTTAATAACTTTGCATCGGTAATATGTTGGGCATTGTGAAAAATCTAAACATTTTGCTTTGGACCTCGGAATATCCCTCGGTTCCAAAGGCAAAATTTGTAGATTTTTCACAATGCCCTCCATAAACCGATGCACAGTTATTAACCTCTAAATATTTGTACCAAATAGTTTTGTTGTTTCAGAGATATGTTAGAGCAAGTAACATCGTCGTTGGTGATGAAGGTGATGAGCACCATCTTCAGAGACTGGGCTTTTCTCGCCAATTGATTACATAATACATATCTTCAATTAAACGGAGCCCTAGATTGGTTGATTACATGATATAATCATCTAAGTAACCAATCAAAATAGAGCTTTGAGATATACCTTATGATCTATTCTAGCTCTACACAGCCATTTATTGCTTAAGCATAACATCCACTTTTTATCTAGGGACCCTCAATATCTTATTTTTATGAATGAACTTGTGCATAATGAGTGCGGAGTAAGTGTAAATTCTATGAATGTAGGTTAACATGTTATTGTACGTAGATTGTAGATAGGTACAGCGTACATAATAACAGTGAGCCTTATATTGAGGGCGCTCTCTGAAAGCGGTTGTAATAAAGGCCGTGTCCAGTGACTCCTTCATTGATTTCCCTTGACATTTGGATGTATTTTAATATAGGTATTGGCATTTTACTTTGAAAAAATTTATATAACATGGCTATAGTGCTAGTTTTCATTTCATGCGTCTCCAGAGAACTTGAACATTTATTTGCCTAAATCCTACCGAGGGAAATTAATGAGGAATCACTGGATGGAGCTAGAGTAGATAATAAAATATATAAACACTCTATTCTGATTGGTTACTCACATGATTATAACATGTAATAAACCAATCAGGGGTTCTGTTTAATTAAGATGTGAGAGATGCCACTGCAATTGGAACATATAATAATGTGTACATCCATATCAAAACGATGCACTTGTCGGCTGCTACGTGTGTCTCATTTCACATAATAGTTGAAAATATAAACCAGACTCATCTCAAGTGGAGATCACTTCAAATAATCCCCAAGTCACATTGTTAAGGAATGTGCTCTGTATTCCTAAACCATTTGCCATGTGATTTGAAATACAGTGGCCTCCACTTGAGATGAGTCTGGTATTTATTCCTAGCTCTCATGTGAAATGAGACACATGTAGCAGCCGACAAGTACATCGTTTTGATATGGATGTACACAATTACAGAATATGATGGGATTTTCTCTATCTGCTAATCCTTTTTTCCCCATTCTTTTTTTCAGAGGCGTGTAAGAGCGGGTGACATCATCGATGACGACGAAGAAGATGAATACTACCTTCAGAGACTAGACGCCGGACTCTTCTCATTACAACTGATTGATTACATAATACTGGAATTAAGTTGCTCATCAGGAATATCGTCAATTAAACAGAGGGTGTTACAGCTATTGAATATGAGGGGAGGATCTATATCTGCTATTAGGAATACAGTCAGAGGTATGTATACACATGTATGTGGTTTGGGGTGTTCTTACATTATTTAGGTGCATTCCTAATACATTTGGGTGTATTCCTAATACATTTGAGCGTTTATCTAATACATTTGGATGTACTCATATTACACCCAAATACACCCAAAATACACCCAAAAAAGGCAGAGGGAAGAACCATACTAACATGTTGCCAAAATCTGCAATGTACATTGTTTTCTTCCCGTTTTCCGGACTAATATTGATATATGTTGCTAGTGGCATGTGATGTTGTCGTGCAAAAGCACAAATTTCTAAATTTTGGCATTCCCCCCCCCACTTTCCTGGGAAAAAGTTTGGGTCAACAATTCACAATTTCAGTCATTCCCCTCAAAAAAAAAAAGCCCTGACTACCCACTGCTAGCAGGATTATGGGACTTTTTTATCATTTCCATTGTTTTTCCTTATTTCAGAATATGCCGGTAACCTTGGCGATGGTAACAACAGAGACAGCGCTGATGGAGAGAGGCAGAGATTATTAGCATTGGTTGATAAATTCTAGACTGAAAAGATTTGGGTGTATTTTACCCCATTTGATATTCACGCCCCCTGTGTGGAAGATTAAGGTAATTTTTCACATAGGGGTGTATGGATTTTAACTGGAACAGCAGAATGTGGACTTGGGTAGGACTAAATACAGGGGGTGCAAATTCATGTAGTAGCAGTTCGAGTGCAACATAATATTTGAAAGTAATTGAGGATGCTAGTTATCTCCAGACAGAAATAAAAAAAAAATTCCACAGCTCTTTCCCCAATGACAGAGAATGACGCGCTCAGACAAAGCATTGTGCCGCGCGATAACATATGTGATTGGATACCACAACGCATCAACGAATCACGCCATTGGCCAAGCTGATTACCCGGGAAATCCCGACCTATGACCCAGCTTGAAACTTGCTCTCTGCAGGAGATAAATTGAGTGTCACCGTGATATATGCGGTGAAACTGTATTCTGAAAAGGGGGTTTCACAGTCAATGCATTTCGAGATAAATGGCAAAGAAGGTTGTTATGTCCATATGTAGTTTCAATTCAAGAGGTGGTTTTGTTCATGCAGTTTCAATGCTCTACCACATTTATTTCACTATATGAAACTTGCACAGAGGGTGTAGATAACCCCCTTGGAATAGAAACTGACACTAACTCCATTTTAACATCAGATTTTGTGACTTAACCTCCTTTTAGAAGTAGCATCCTCAGTTGTAATGGATGAATGTATGTTATGTAATGCATAACAAAATTACACTCTGGGTATGAGAGAGTAGTTTTTTTAACATTCACCACACTGTGCAGACTTTTAACATTTACCACACTGTGCAGTATAGGACTATTCCAGTCGATATTCATACACCCCCTATGAAAGACATAACCTTAATATCCCACACAGGGGGTGTAAATTTCAAATGGAGTCGCCCATTCTGGTAACCCCATTTGAAATTCACACTCACTGTGTGGGAAGATTAATAAATTAATGTCTTCTATAGTAGGTGTGTGGATTTCACACTCCCTGTGTGGAAGATTAAGGATCATGTCACCCATATTAGGTGTATGGATTTCAAATGGACAAAGTACACATTGATGTGTAATAATGCCAAGTTCATCTTTCGTATTGATTGTCCTAAATGAAAGTTCAAAAATTGGACTTACAGTCCAACCTCTTTTATCCAGACCTCTTATACAGATCTCTCAGTTATCCGGATGTGTGATTTTCATGTGTTTTAAAGACACCATAGTTTGATGCTCCGAAGTATTATAATACTTGTGACACGATCTGGTCCATGGGGGCCAAAGACGGCAAATTTGAAACTGAGATAAAGGTAAAAATATGGAGTAAAAAAACAAGAAAATACATAAGAAAATAGACATCAAAAAACTTCATAACTTTAGAACCAAGTATGCTAGACCTTTGGTGTTTTCAGTAAATGATAGCCTATTGTATGCATAATGTAATAATTACAGTAACTCAATTGTCAAAAATGCCTCCTTCGGCCCCCCATGGACCAGATCGTGTCACATATAGAACATGTCTATGTTGCACATTACTACCTTCAAGTTTTAGTACAGTATTACCCGATACTGAGTAAGCTTTTGTTGTCCCAAATTTAGGACTTTTGGACATTCAGTGCAAAATTATTCATAGTTTACTTATCCTGGTATTTCACTTATCCGACCAATGCTTAGTCCCGTTATGGCTGGATTAGAGAGGTTGGACTGTATATAAAATCTGAAATCAATATTAACCCCCTGAGCACTCCCTTCCGATCTAACATTGCCTCTGATTGGCCAACTACATGATATCTTCATTTTAATCACCAATCAGAATGGAGTTTTGCAAATAATTCACCCCAAGTTTTTTGCGTGGTGAAATTATTCTAACAATGTTGCTGATTGGTCCAATTGACAATGAAAATTCCTTTTTGACCAATAGGCAGGTAGTTCTCATGGGGTTAAGTGAAGACTTAGAAGCATGATGATGACAGGTGATAAGTGTTTTGAAAACAGTTGTGGTCACCTGATTGACTGGTGTAAAAGCCATGTAAGGATAAAATATGCATATGAATTCTTATTTCAAGACACGGAGGCAAGTGAGACAAGATTGGTGTACTCCTAATACATTTCGGTGTCTTCCTAATACATTTGGGTATGTGTATTCATAATACATTTTGGTGTATTCCTAATACATTTGGGTGTGTTCCAAATACGTTAGGATGTATTCCTAATACATTAGGGTGTATTCCTAATTCATTTGAGTGTGTTCTCAATACATTTGAGTGCAGCGATCGAATTCGACGGTATCGCATCGCAAGATGCGATGCAATTTCCATCAACTGCTATGCACTTTTCCAAAATGCATAGCTAAAAGTGCTATACTGCTATGCAAACATGTGTTTTGCATAGCACAAACTGCGATGCAAAAATATTGACTGAATTCGAACCCTGTTTGAGTGTATTCCTAATACATTTGGGTGTATTCCTAATATATTTGGGTGTATTCCTAATACATTTTGGTGTATTCCTAATACATTTTGGTGTATTCCTAATACATTTTGGTGTATTCCTAATACATATGGGTGTGTTTCAAATACATTGGGGTGTATTCCTAATACATTTGAGTGTGTTCTCAATACATTTGGGTGTATTCCTAATATATTTGGGTGTATTCCTAATACATTTGGGTATGTGTATTCATAATACATTTTGGTGTATTCCTAATACATATGGGTGTGTTCCAAATACATTGGGGTGTATTCCTAATACATTTTCGTGTATTCCTAATACATTTGAGTGTGTTCTCAATACATTTGAGTGTATTCCTAATACATTTGGGTGTATTCCTAATACATTTTGGTGTATTCCTAATACATTTGGGTGTGTTCTCAATACATTTGGGTGTGTTCCTAGTACATTTTGGTGTATTCCTAATACATTTGGGTGTGTTCCAAATATGTTAGGGTGTATTCCTAATACATTTGGGTGTGTTCTCAATACATTTGGGTGTATTGTCAATACATTTGAGTGTATTCCTAATACATTTGGGTGTATTCCTAATACATTTGGGTGTATTCCTAATACATTTGGGTGTATTCCTAATACATTTGGGTGTGTTGTCAATACATTTGGGTGTATTCCTAATACATTTGGGTGTATTCTTAATACATTTGGGTGTATTCCTAATACATTTGGGTGTATTCCTAATACATTGGGTGTATTCCTAATACATTTGGGTGTATTCCTAATACATTTGGGTGTATTCCTAATACATTTGGGTGTATTCCTAATAACATAAACAATGCGATTTATAAAGCGCCTTTTACAAAAGTAGGCAAAGCGCTAATACATTTGGGTGTGTTCCTAATACATTCGGGTGTATTCCTAATACATTCGGGTGTATTCCTAATACATTCGGGTGTATTCCTAATACATTCGGGTGTATTCCTAATACATTTGGGTGTATTCCTAATACATTTGGGACAGGGTGTGTTCTCAATACATTTGGGTGTATTCCTAATACATTTGAGTGGATATACCTAATGGGGGTGTGTGTATACATTTGGGTGTATTCCTAATGCATTTGTGTGTATACATTTGGGTGTATTCCTAATATGTTTGGGTGTATTCCTACTACATTTGGGTATATTCCTGTACTTTTCAACGGTTGACCAACAGGGCCGCCAAGTTTTTCAGAATACCTTCTGTGAGATTGTAGAACAGGGGTACAGCGTAACAGAAATATTGTTTGCCAACTAAAAAAATTTCACCCCTGATTTTTTTTTGGCCGGGAGCTCGAGAATCTTAACGAGGGGGACAAACATTTTTCATGCGTTAAATTTTACTAGCATGGCACTTGTCGTTAGATTTTACTGCCAATGCTTGAGACAGTGCCCATATGCATGTGACTTGTGCTCAATGCATTAGAGTTTGCAACCCTGTTGGCCCGCCAAATTGTAGTGGGTATTTGTCATTGAAATTACATATACCAGACACATTCCATTTAGGAGGCACAACGGAATGGGTCTTAAAAGAAATCAGCACATTTCTTGTGCAACTTTGATGTACTTGCTGGATGTGTATACAATCATTAAACAGAAATTGTTTTGTATCACAAGATATCGCAGAATCACACCTTGTCTTTGTTATGCTGTTTGCCGCTTTTGTTTCAAAACATTGAAGCAAATTGGGACTCGAGGGGAAAAGAATAGTTTGTACTATCTACAATGTAATTGTTTTGTATCACAAAATATCACAGAATGACACCTTGTCTTTGTTATGCTTTTTGCCGTTTTGTTTCAAAACATTGAAGCAAATTGGGACTCAAGGGGAAAAGAATAGTTTGTACTATCTACAATGTAAAATTCAGAAGATAAATACAGGACTTTTTAAGCGTGACATGGGACCAGACAAATATTTTGAAGAAATGTTTGCAAGTGTAATTGGATTGAATCAGTATTAATTGATATCCACCAGTGGCGTAGCATCATAGTGGCACGCCCCCCCCCCCCAATCGATATGAAATTTAAAAAAATCCCAGAGGAAAATGGCAGAAAAACGGCTTGTGTCCCCCAAATCAGACCCGTGCCCCCCACCAATCGGATGACCCACGCTACGCCACTGGTATCCACCATATAATCCTGTGAGGTGTCTGGGTTTATGGTGTCAAAATACTGCCAGCAAACTGATTCAAATTTAGCTAATAATAACTAAATTAGAGAAGTTGTCAGTGCCCCCACCCTAACCGGCACTGATATGTAAACATGGTACTGGTATGTGCGGTGTCAAGGGTCTAAAGACACCTTGTTGGGAATCGTGCCCCAGTTCATGAGCTCCATTTCGAGTAAAACTCCCAAAATTGTAGCTCTTTAGCCACAATTTGTTTGATGATTTCATGATAGTTCTACAACCTATCACTTGACCCAAAAAATTGAGGTTGACTTAAAAAAAATTAAAGTAGTTATTTTGTGTTCGCGATATGCAAAGTTATCATTTGTGTTCATGTCATAGCTATTGATGATTTCAGAATAGTCTACAAATCCAATGTATTTTGAAATTTAATACCGTAAACGTTCGCCTAATGGCGCTTTTGGATTCTTAGAAATGTGAGAGCGCCATCCTCGTAAAATCTCAACAGCATTAAGGATACGTGTATGTTAAATTGAGTAACTTGGACATAATGCCTCAGAAAAAAATATCGTGACATGACCCAATACTTTAGGTCACTAGGTTAGTTGCTAGAGCATCAGATGTTTTGGGGTTTCTTCAGGTATTCTTTCTCAAAGTGCCATTTGACTTAATTTGTAAATCTTAATTTGTAAATCCATTTTGGTAAATTTTTTTATAACATTGTAATTTCTTCATATTTTTTGAATATTCTTCAGTTGAAAATTACACCCTGCTATTGTCTTACCTGTTAGCTCAGTCGATAGAGGGTGCGCCTTGAATGGGGAATGGTACTTGTTCGAATCTTGATTTCTGCTCCCACTTTTTTGTGAAAAAGGGTCAAGAAATGTTTTTGGATTTTGTCCCCATTTTACGAATGAATATTGTGAATTGTTTTTAATTTAATTTTAATTTTCTTATTTTTTTTAGATAAATAGGCACTGCGAACAAACGGCAACAAAAACCGCTGACAAAATTTGCTCCACCTGCTACCTATCAATGCGTGATATATATTCCACTACATTTAACAGTTAAATGACCTTTGAAAATAGAACGGCCTCAATGTTTCAAATTGTGTAACTACATTACTTTATTCATTTATGCATTATAAATGATCAGCTATTTTTCTTTTATTAAAAGGATCGAACCCAAGTAGATCAGACCATTGATCATATAACTATCAGACCACGAAGTAGTTACGTAACTCCGTGATGGTATCGGAACCAAGCACTGTTTGTATGGCGATCATTACGATCACGCTATTTTGGTATGCCTTTTTTCTGTACTGATTGTTTCGATTGTGGTTCATTACTTAAGCGCGTGATTCCATTGACATCGCTAACATTACGTAACTTCGATACCGGGCTTCGATACTGAATAGTTGTTGAGTGCACATAATATGGAAAACCATTTGGGTATTGTGTGCCTTCCAAAGCGCCTTATAACATGTTCTCATTGTGTTGTGGAATCCTAGCCAGTATTCAATGATAGCTATTATAATAATAGAGGCCTTATGCGTTTATCGATTGGCTCCAAACAAAGGATTTGAACCGGTTTCTTCCCGTAATCATGGCGCAGTGCAGTCCATTCAATCAAATGTTGTCATCAACCTATTTGATCGTAGTGCATTTTGTTATGTGTGTGAGACAAACTGTCGCGGTAGATGCAATCATGCTTTTGTTGAATGCATTTGAGTAGTCCGCCATATTTACGGGATGATACGTCATATGCACAGCCTCTATTCAGTTGGTCGCTGTATGATTTTGTTCGTTCACTCATTCAAATTTTATTTATATCATTTGAAGACTGAGCCTATTATGATACATCCTCCGTGGAACAGTTTCAAACAAATATAGCTAGGGATTATTGGGGCAGAGGTTATCTTTTGAATCCTCTTAGAGGGCTATCATTTTTTTCGGAAGGGGGTCCCAAATTTACAAAAAAGTCTGCGCCAATAAAATTGCGCACCCCTATTTCGCAACAGAAATTTTATGATCCCAAACCCCAAGATTGTATTGAAATCAGTCTTTTTGAATAAAATAACACACTTTCTGTGGTCATCGTGTGACTCCCTACATTTTGGTCATAAAACATTTTATGACCCCCTCCTATTATTCTTTCCAAGACTTTATGACCCCCGTATATTTGGGACCCCCCCCCCCTTCGAATAAAATGATATACCTCTTATGACCACTGATGCATAGGCAAGGACACTCGCGCGAATTGAAAGACTTGTCGCACACGACAGTTCGTCTCACACACATAACAAATGCTTATACAATCAAATAGGTTCATTACAACATTTGATTAAAATGAAACGATAACAACAAAGCATGAAAAAAGACACATACAAGATAAAATAATAAAATTATATAAACAATGTTAAAGATAAAATAGAGAATAAAATTTCCTCAAATCAGAAAAAAAACATTGACAGACATCATAATCTGTCAGAAATTACTGCATGAGATTCGAACCATCAATCTTCTCCACAAGTTCTCTTTATCCTCGCACTATAGTCTAATGCTCTGCTCACTGGGCCACAACGTATCAGGTGAATGATTAACGCATTATCATGAACAAGTTTGTTCGATCTTGTTCATAATTGTATGTGTCGATAGGTTTCACCATTTAACTACACGTACCCTTAATGATCAGTGATAATAGTCGGCTTTTACAGGGATGGCGCTCTCTCATTTCCATGCACTCCATAGCGCCATTAGGCGAACGTTTACGGTATTAATAGATTATAACACGAAACTATTTTGCGGGTGAAAATTGGGATGGAGTTTTCTTATGATAACCTTTGTGCACGGGAGATGCGACTGAAGGAAATTGAAGAAGCAATCACCTGCTTCGTGAGACATAGATAGATGACGTGTAGCTGAGATGACAATAGGGTAATAAAGTGTGTACAGTATCTTATTATGAAACTCATATCAATATTACATTTGAAAGTTATGATAGATGATTATCAAATACACCTATTGACAGGATTAGGTCTGGATACCTGCCAACTCTCCCTATTCCGGGGGGGGGGGCACTCAACTTAAATTTTGGTAGGGGTGTGCAGCGCAGAGTTGGAACTAAGAACTGATTATTAGACATAATAGGGGCTTGATGAACTGAAATTTCAACATTTTGATGGGGTATGTGAACTAAAATTGGGTCCAAATTTGAACCAAAGAGCTACAATTGTCAGAGTTTGAGGCTCAATGAACTGGAACATGATGCAAATGTGGGGCTTACGGAACTGCCAGAGAGCCTGAAAAAGGGACCCTTGAGCGCCGCACATACCCGTACCACCTTTACATGTGAGTGAGCCCCCCGGTCCCTATTTAACAGAGATTGTCCTATTTTTACTGAGAGTAAAGAGAGTGATTTTACCATGTGTCCCTAGTTTTGTAAAATTATGACTATATTAATGTATAGGAAATTTAGGAATGTCCTTTTATACTTTTCCCTCCCATTTTTGTCCCTATTTGTGAGGTTTTAGGTTTGACAGGTATGGGTCTATAATTCATTTTCATTGGAATTTGCTATCTCATACTGTCATGCATGCAGTGGCATAGGCCAACTGCGCAAAGTTTCCAAGAGTGCAAATTGTAAAATTGTCTCTACTAAAATGAGTTTACTGAGACAAAATGAGCACGATCGCCGGAAAATATGCAGTGGGTTAAATAGGGTTGATTTTGGTCTAAAACATGCAGAGAAGGTAATTTGCCTTTGTAAATTTTCCGGGTATTTCAATTGTTGGTAGACTCGGTTCAGTTCAGGTACCCAGCAAACACAAAACGTTTTGCAGAAAAACGGATTATAAGATAAAAATATTTTAATAATACTGTAAAACCTCGTCTACAAGCATATAGAGTGTTTTTGATGACAGCAATATACGAAACAGCTATAAATATGCCAATACAATAGATTCGTCTTACAATAATACTTGTTTGTATAATGCTTGTATCAGTAATTTATTATTTTGTTTATGGATGGCGCCTGGATTAATTTAACTTTTATCAAAAGCTCTCTTTATGCTTGTAGACGAGGTTTTACGGTATTCAAAAAAATATTGTTGAAAACCTGATGCAAAATATTCTAACATAATGTTATTTAAGTGTTGACAAAATATATCGCAAGAATATTTGCCCCAAAATATTTTATATTAACATTTTGACAACATTTAAAAAAATGTTGTTGTAGAGCTTTTTCATATGAAACATTTTAAAAACGTTTTCATGACTTTTATAAAACTCGACATTTAAAAGGGCATTTCGTGATCCACAAACCCCCACTTTTCTCAAAATAAGTTGAGATTTATACGACTGGAAACCGCTGGCTACATAATGTTTATGTCCCAAAAATTTCTTGTAGGTTAATTCGTTTAGCAAAAATATCGTCAAATTTGAATTTCGTTCTGGTATACCAGAACGAAATTACAACAGTGGCCGATGGAGCAGTGTAAATCATGCATAACTCGCAAACGCGAAACCGGAATCAACTGAAATTTTGGGAATAAGCTTTTTTCGTGGATAGCTACTGAAAAATGTCATAAAAAGAGGATGCTAGTATCACGAAATCCTCCTTTAAATGCTATCAAACCGCCTATAACGTTACAAGAAACACTGACGTCAATAAAACAATATAATGTGCGTCAATATCGGACACTCAGTGAACCATGGGAGTATAGGCTTCTCCGTCTTCTGGAGTGGTCGTTAAGCCATCGGTATCTTTTAGAAAGTAGGCCTAATACATGTGTACATGAAATATGTGTTTTGAGAAGAGTAAAAGCTATCGAGTATTAGGCACATTCTCCGATAAAGTGTTCAAAAAGCCAAATTTGTGTCGCCCATAGTTTCAAGTCGTATTCAGACTTGTTTCGTCAGAAAGAAATGACCTTTTTTAATATAACTAATACTTAGGAGTTGCTTTCTAAAATGTGTGGGGCTAGAGGTTCTAACATGCCTAGAACGTATAAAACAATAAAGCTGATTATGCATATCCATTGTTTTCCTCCATGTCGCCAGCCAAGGTGCGTTCCGTATAATGTGTCCCTGTTCGCTATACATGCGCTCATAATAATGGATTATAGGTACTATTAATTAGCTGGTATCATGCCCTAATTATAAAGTATAAAACATCACAACGCAGGTTATTAAATTTTTCCAACAGGTCTTTGAGACTATGTCGCCAATATTGTTCACAGATACGTTACCATATTTCTAATGGATAGCAATCTGTCAAAATAACTAGCTATATGAATGTTCTCATATGTGATGGATCAAGCAGGCTCCATAGTTATATTATATATGTGGTACATAACACAATGGTTTCAAAGTAAAAGAAATCAGGTCTATTAATGGCAAAAAATCCTGACGTTACGTTCATGTCGTCACAGATACGTTACCTAAATTCTACTCCCCTCTGAAAAAACGCTGTGATAAATGAAGCCAAATACCATACCAGACTTTAGTACTTTGGGTGATGACTGATCAAGTATGAGTATTAAGTCGATAAGTTTTTACACTTGCACGATTAAGACAAAAGTGTGAAAAGGCTTCACAGATACGTTACCACTGATACGTTACCACCAATGCGTACAAGTAATATTGCTCAAAAATTAAGTATTGTTGAAAAATCACCCATGCATTGTTTTGTGCTCTGAAACTATTAAAGTTTAAGATTCTGAATGATTTTCATGAATTCTTCGTGGTTGGAATTTTGCAATTTGCGAGACCAAACTTGGACGCTTTATCGGAGAATGGGCCATTAGTCAAATAGTTGCTACAATAGTCACATAATATTAGTGTATTTTTATTATCGCCTTCTCCTCTCTTCTTGCTCTTTTCTTTCCGTTTTCTTCAAATTTCTTCACTACATTTTCATCAGGCTCTTCGAACAAATTCAATCTGCTTTTTGTCATTTTATTTGGAAACGTTCTTTTCACTACTTCCTCAATGTCAAACGCTAAAGCTGACGCTCTTGTCCGTGACGTATATCTCTTCATCGGCGTCCCATCTGGCGAGATCAAAAACTTCTCAAAATTCGCTGAAATTTCATAATTTTCCGGATGTCGAGCATCGTCGGATGACGTCGGCAATCGTTGAGTAAGATACTCAAATACAGGATGTGTTGTCGGACCTGTGACGTCACATTTTCCCATCAGGTGAAATCGGGGCTTAAAGTTTCGGCCTGGTCGGACGTGTCGGAGACAATTCATTATCTCGTGGTCGTCATAAGGTTCGCATCCGAATTGATTGCAGGGAAAAGCCATGATGGATAACCCACGTGTACCATATGCTATCATCAGATCGTTTAACTGTTTAGAAAGAGAGAATGCTATTATTAGTTAAGGGCAAGGAAAAGTGGCCTATTTGGGTGCATTTTACACCTATTACGGTGTATTTGTCACCTATTTGGGCGTACTTTCACCTATTTGGGTGTATTTTACACCAATTTGGGTGTATTATACAACTACTTGATGGGTATATTTTACACCTATTTGGGTATATTTAACACCTATTTGTGTATTTTATGTGAGAATGCCGTTATTGGTTAAACAATGTGTGTTACACCTATTTGTGTTTACTTTACACATTTGGGTGCATTTTACATCCATTTAGTTATAGCGCCATTTCCAGTCTTCATACCCATAGACTTAAAGGTCCATTAAAAAAGAACCTCATTCAATTTGTAATAAAATTTGCAATGATTCTAATTGAGCAAGTACATAGGCAATGCGCCCTTTTCAAGAAAGGCTATTTAGTATTCAATTTTTTTGATATATTCTATATCACTGGTATGTCATGTATGTATGGTCTAAAATGCCCATCTGAAACATAATTGTATGGTTCGCCTCCAATTAATTGCAGGGTTGTAATTAGGGTTAGTATTAAGATATTAGGTTTAGGCTTAAAATAGTGTTCGTACTGAAACTCTGACCTGTGTAAATTCTCTTACTGTATTCATATCTCCACTCGTCACATTAGCCACTAATACCATAGGGTTATAATTAGGGTTAGTATATATTATGATATTAGGGTTAGGTTTAAGATAGTGTTCGTAAACTCTGACCTGTGTAAATTCTCTTACTGTATTCATATCTCCACTCGTCACATTAGCCACTAATACCATATATCCTCTTATCAGAGATAGGGTTATAATTAGGGTTAGTATTAAGATATTAATAAGAAATAGTAATGTCATCTTGCGAAAAAGTAAGATCATCAGAGTTGGAACCTGGAATGTGCGAACTCTTAACCAGAGTGGGAAGCTCGAAAATGTTAAGCAAGAGATGACCCGACTTAAAATCAACATACTAGGAATAAATGAAACCAGGTGGACAAATAATGGAGACTTCAAAATCGATGACTTCAAGATGATTTATGCAGGTGGTGACAAGCATGAGAAAGGAGTTGGGCTAATGCTAGATGCAGATATGGCTAAATATGTGCTGGGCTATTGGACTGTAAGTGAGAGAGTTTTGCTGGTCAAACTACAAGGACAACCTTTCAATATCTCTGTTATTGTAGTATATGCTCCCACAGCAGAGAGCACAGAAGAGGAGATTGATGCTTTTTATGATAAACTGGAGGAAGCAAAGTCTCAGTGCAAATCAGATGAAATACAACTGATCATGGGAGATTTGAATGCAAAGGTGGGGCAAGGACAAGATGGCAAAACAGTAGGCGAGTTTGGACTTGAAGAAAGAAATGAGCGTGGTGATAGATGGGTGCAATGGTGTGAAGCAAACAACATGGTAATCACAAACACTTGGTTTAAGGAGCACCCCAGAAGAATATACACATGGAAGAGCCCTGGGGATCGCACAAGGAACCAGATAGATTTCATACCCATTAATGACAGATTTAGAAGAGCAGTGAAACATGCGAAGACACATCCTGGGGCAGACTGCGGAAGTGATCATATTCCAGTAGTATGCACACTTCGTTGTAAGCTGAGAAAGTCGAAGAGAGCGAAGATCACGAAGAAGGTAGATTTTGAACAGCTGAAGAAACCAGAGATCCGAATGGAGTATTCCATCAAGGTGGAGAACAGGTTTGAGCAACTTACAGACGAAGGAGAAGAGATGACATGGGAATCAATGAGGGATATCTTGGTTGAAACAGCAGAGGAATGCCTGCCAAAGAAGAAGAGAGAAAGTAAAAGCAAGTGGATGACAGAAGAAATTCTATCAATGATGAAAGACTGGCTTACTATCAAGAACAGAATAACATTCAAAATCCTTGTCATTGTTTTCAAGTGCCTAAATGGCTTTGCTCCATCATACCTTGCCTGCAACTTGTCTCTGTACTCACCTGCACGAACTGGCTTACGATCTTCAACTGACACTACCAGACTCACTGAACAAACTTACACACCTCGCACTCTTCAATCTGCTGCCGACAGATCATTCGCATATGTTGCTCCTCGGTTGTGGAACACTTTACCACCTGCTCTGCGTTCTGTGCCATCACTTCAAATGTTTAAAAAAGGACTTAAAACACACCTTTTTACACAATGATTTTCTTTTGTTCCATATTATTTGCTTGCTTTTATTTTTGTTTTGTTATTTATTATATAGTGTATCATCACACACGCTGTGATATCTATGAAACAGCGTGTCATAAATAATTTGTATGTATGTATGTATGTAAGACAGGCAAAAGATCATGGACAGGGATTCGAAAGAATATAGAGAGTTGGCCAGGCAAATAAAGAAACGTTGCAAGGAGGCCAAAGAGACCTGGCTGAATAGTGAATGTGCCAAAATTGAGAGTCAATTTGGAGAGAATCGGAAATCAGGCTGTTCAAGCTCTGGGTGCATCAAGGCAAATGGTAATATGCTGGTAGGGAAAGATGATGTAATGAAAAGATGGATTGAATATGTTGGGGAGTTATTTCACGATGTAAGGGATGGTTTGCCAAGCTTTCCCGATTCTATTGAGGGTCCAAAGGTATTGCAGTCAGAGGTTCGATCAGCTATAAAAATGATGAGCAGAAATAAGGCTGCTGGGCCAGATGGAATAGTTGTTGAAATGATTGAAGCATTAGAGGATTATGGTAATGAGAAACTGACAGGAGTCATCAACAGAATGTATGATGATGGGATATTTCCAGAAGACGTGAGCAAATCAATCTTTATTGCTCTTCCCAAGAAACCTGGCGCTGTGGATTGTGAACAACACCGTACAATTAGCCTTATGAGCCATGTTACAAAGATAATTCTAAGAATCCTGTTACTCCGTGCAAGAAGTAGAATAAAACCTGAGATTGGTAAAGAGCAGTTCGGCTTTGTAGAAGATGCTGGTACCAGGAATGCGATTTATGTCTTGAGAATGATAACAGAGAGAGCGGTAGAGATGCAGAAGTTCATGTGTTTCATTGACTACTCAAAAGCCTTTGACAAGGTGAGACATGATCAGCTTTTTGGAGATCTTGACAGGCTAGACCTGCATGGAAAGGATCTACGACTGTTGCAGAACCTTTATTGGAACCAAACAGCGTGCATAAGGGTGGATGGAGATTGTAGTGAATATACAAGCATTAAGAGAGGAGTCAGACAGGGATGTGTGATGTCATCAGATCTGTTCAATTATTACAGTGAGCTGATTCTAAGGGAGCTAGAAAAGGAAAATGGTCTCAGTATAGGTGGACATAACATCACGAACATAAGATATGCAGATGACACTGTCCTATTAGCTGAGTCTGAGGGTTATAATTAGGGTTAGTATATATTATGATATTAGGGTTAGGTTTAAGATAGTGTTCGTAAACTCTGACCTGCGTAAATTCTCTTACTGCATTCATATCTCCACTCGTCACATTAGCCACTAATACCATAGGGTTATAATTAGGGTTAGTATAATTATATTATGATATTAAGGTTAGGTTTAAGATAGTGTTCGTAAACTCTGACCTGTGTAAATTCTCTTACTGTATTCATATCTCCACTCGTCACATTAGCCACTAATACCATATATCCTCTTATCAGGGATGGGGTTATAATTAGGGTAAGTATTAAGATATTGGGGTTAGGCTTAAGATAGAGTTCGTAAACGCTGACCTGTGTAAATTCTCTTATTGCATTCATATCTCCACTCGTCACATTAGCCACTAATACCATAAGGTTATAATTAGGGTAAGTATTAAGATATTAGGGTTAGGTTTAAGATAGTGTTCGTAAACTCTGACCTGTGTAAATTATCTTACTGCATTCATATCTCCACTCGTCACATTAGCCACTAATACCATGGGGTTATAATTAGGGTTAGTATTATGATATTAGGGTTAGGTTTAAGATAGTGTTCGTAAACTCTGACCTGTGTAAATTCTCTTACTGCATTCATATCCCCACTCGCCACATTTGCCACCAACACCATCCTTTTATCAAATTTCGAAAAGTGCACCATTTTTCCATCAATCCCAAGTGCCGACAACTCAAAGAATGATCTCACTGCCGACACTGGTAACAAAAGCTGACGATAATGCTGGGAAACCGACGATGCTAAACCAGCGTCGGCAGCGGCGGTGACGTCGGGAGAAGGTCGTTGTGTTGTAGTCCTTAACCCCGTCATGTCATCTGTAGGCTGAGATCTTCACATGCCGATATGATATGAATGGTCATGTTTTTATTCCAGTGCTGGCTGTATCAGGTAATGTTTCGCGACCCGTAGGCATAATGTCGGCGATAACTAGATTAACGGTGTTATCACGCGCATGCAAAAACTATGCGCAGTTTGCACACTGTGCATTACGGCTGTATACTGAGCTTGCGGCGCGAGACTGTGTACTGAGCCTGCGAGCGACTCGCTCTTTTGCAAAAGCGACCGAGTTCTTATTAATATGCTTTGTGTACGTGATGGTGATGTGCCTCACAACGAACGGCGGAAACTGCTCAAACATTCCACCTGTCCGCGTTTCCCTCACTGTAGGCATCGGATGCCGAGATGCTCGCTGAGAGTCCTAGCGACAAGTTCAAAATATAATTTATAAATTCAGAATTGTACATTTTATGACCATATCTGAAATCATGTTTGAAACATGCATTTAAATGAGTACAAACAAGCCCAGTATTGGTTCAGTAGTTCATGAGATAGCTCCTGATATTTTGAAAGATTACTACAAAATTTGGACTTTTTATGTTGAAGCCTATGACCTCCAGCACGAAAAGCATTAAAACCACAATGTACGATTTCCGTCATTCTTAATTTGGTTAATGTTCACCCAACATGAAGAAATAGGCCTAATATCAGTAATAACTGCCATTCATTAGGAAACGAATTTGGAGAAAACATTCTGTTAATAAAATACTATGCTGAGCCACCAGCCTGGGTGGCTCACGCTCCAGTAATTTCAGATGATTGAGCTCAGTAATACATCAAAGAATGTCTTCCAATTCATGAAAACAAATAGATAATCAGCTCATCGGATTAAAAGCTTAGAGGGAAGGTCTTGCTGCTCAGCGAGTGTTTGTAATTATCAGAAGGGTTTCTCCAAATACATTTTCTAATGTAAAGAATTCGCGGGAATATGAAAGAAAACGCATTTCCTATCTTGGCTGTGCTGTTCTATGGTTGATTTTAATATAAATTAATTCAGTGTTGTGGATGCCTTGCAATGTGACACAATTACAAAAACAATCCGATGATTATTTTGTTTGCTCTACCGCACAGTGTCGATCGACACCCTGTATTATAAATATAAACTTAATACTCCGTTGGTGAGCGACGGGCGATTGGTATTTCACCGAACGCAAGAAAAGGTGTCCTATCTGATTGGCTAGAAATCGATCGCTAGATCGCTCAGTGGTACAAACTCAAAATGGAGAGATGTATTCAATTCGATTGAAATCAATATTCTATTATTGACGCAGATAAAGAAAGTGGCATAGTGTGTCGATATGTACATTGTATTGTATTATAGACTTGTGATTTAATATTCTTACATAATTGTAATTCTCAAACAGTTGAATATATCACAATTTTGATGAACGATTTCAAAATCGTTATGGATAAAATGCAGTAAAAAATATCCACAGCAAACAGCAATCCCCGCTAATTAGTGTATTGCATTTCCAGTTAGTGTATTGGAAACAAAACCTGGGTTTTACCTGACAACAAATCGTAGAAACGTAGAATAGAAACTCTGTGGCAGGCTCTGTGGTATCTCATATCGTGTAAATGGTATGCTTAGCCTGAGTCGCTCGGCCTATCTCGAACAAAATCGCCATGCGTAGCTGTTGAAAAACGAGAGGATTCGCCGTACTATCACGGCAATTTTTTACACGAAGACAAGGGATGATGACGCTGTATACCGTGCAAGGCGATAAAAAGGCTTTCATCAACATGATCAACGAATATAACTTCATCAGGAATGCTATTGCTTGAAGTGGATCCATTACAAATCCCACACATGATTAGTGAATCGACATTATACTCTGCTTGCTAGCCGAAGCCTTCAACCTAAAATGTCCAAGTGTTGAGACATGAGTAACGACAGTGGCGTCCAAATGTGATTTGATCCCACAGAGCACATTGGCGTAGCTAGGGTTTGGGATGCCCGAGGCTTAGAATACATAATGGCGCCCCCCCCTCTTGAAACGATTGCTAATTAATTTTGGTTATAAGGGCTAGTGTGCAATAATTATGAGCCCCTAAATTGCTTGCTCCTCCCCCGGCCTGCCAAAAATCGTCCCTCCCCGACCTGCCAAACATCTTCGCCCCCCCCCCTTTGCACATGCCAAATTTGGAGATCCCACTTAGCATGCTTAGCAAACCTTAAAGAGTTAAATGGTCTAGAAATATGTTGCGAGCACAGCGACCAGGAAAATTTGCGCACAAGCGTTTCCGTACTGTTTTCTTAAGCCATTTTAGAAAGGCGCCCTTGAATGTGTGCCAAAATCGTTTGCCCCCCCCTCATCTTGGCAAAAATTGCTTGCCCCCCCCCCATCATTTTACCCTCCCACCAGGGCTCACAGCTCCTAATAAAGTCGAAGTCTTAAATTGATCTTTCAAATGACTATTTGTGCTGAAATGCGCGTGAAGCAGGGCAAAAACTTTTACTTTCATCGCTTGGAGGGAGCGCAGAATCGATGCTGCTGAATTGATCAATTTGGCACCCCCAAGGTGGCGTCCAGGGCGCGTGATTCCCCTTCCCCTCAGTGGCTACACCACTGCAGTCCCACAAAAAATGATAAATTCGCAAGGGTACTATCGAAGATACAATCCACTAAACACGACAAAATTCAATACAAACCCAAAGAAATTCTGGAGGAAATATCTATTTTAGAAGAAAAGTCATTGTATCATATTTGGTATGATTTTAAAGGGTATGAAATAAGGATTTCAAATCTGGAATATCTCAGAAAGTATTTTTGTCATCTTTATGCTCCTTATGTGGGAGGCACTGGGAGCATCTGAATGGACACAAAATGGTGGTCGAGTCTTACATTAGCTGCTAAACACATTCAATGGAATTTGGATATTCCTCTTGAAATTCACACACCCCCAATGGAAGACACGACATTATTCTTCCACACAGGGAGTGTGAATTTCAAATGGGATTACTTGATTTGGTTACTCCAGTTAATATACAACCCTCTGTTGTTAACGTCTTCCATTGTGGCCATAGATGGTGTGTAAATTTCAACTGGGACAGCTCGATACCAAAACGATTTTTACAAACTAAGTGGTCATGGTTTCGCAGCGTATGCTCCAAGAGGTCTGGCTTAAATTAACAGCGTTTTGCGCATCTGACGAGTCACCTGATGTTCTGCTTGGCTGCGAGTCATGGTTAGATGACACTGTAGGTTCTGCCGAGATCTTTTCTAGCGATTACCATGTCGTCAGAAACGACAGGAATAGACACGGCGGAGGTGTGTTTATTGCCATAAGAGACCATTTGCCCCGCATTGAGCGACCTGATTTATCAACAAGTGACGACGAGCTGATCTGGTGTCAGATTGTCACCGGGGAGTATTCAAATGTCTTCATTGCATCCTTCTACAGACCGCCAACACATAGACATAACTTTGCAACAGCCTTAAGAAAATTCGCAGTGAGTGTAAGTCACCCTACATTATTATTGGAGGGGATTTTAATCTTCTTAAGATAACCAAGTTGCTCACGGTGAACTTCAAGAGAGTATTCTCCGAATTGCAGCTGACATTGGACTTGATCAACTTGTTCACTTTCCAACCAGACGAGACAGTAATGATACCGAGAACATCCTCAGCCTATATTTCACCAATAGACCATCGCTGGCTGACAGTGTTTCTCCTCATTCAGGCTTAGCTGACCATGACATCGTGCTGGCAAGTTTCTCGCTGCAAGCTCCGCTACCAAGAAAACCACCTAGGGAAGTTTACAAGTGGGGAAAAGTCGACGAGACAGGCTTCAAAAGTGATGCCAAAGTCCTAGCTGATAACTTCCTTGATAGTGCACCTGAAACAAGATCCACAGAGGAAAACTGGTGCAGACTGAGGGATGGACTGCTTAATTTAACTAAGACACAAGACTGTCAGAGGGAAGAACAATGCACCTTGGTTCATTCAGAAGCACAAGAAATTGTGCAGGAAGAAAGAGCGTTATTACATCAAAGCAAAAAAGACCGGTAGTGATCACCACTGGGACATGTACCTGAAGGTGAAACGCGAGGTGGAGAGAAACCATGCTGCTGATATTGCTGCCTCTGATGACCAGAAAGTCATGTAGAAATACATCAAAGCCAAAAGAAAAGACAATGTTGGTGTTCAGACACTGAAAGTGGATGGTCAAACAATCTCTGACGACCTGGGTAAAGCCAGTGCTCTCGCGAAACAGTTTAGTAGTGTTTTCAACAGAGAGGCAGATGATCCTCCGGTTTATCTACCGAGTCCATACCCAAGCATGCCTGATGCAGTTGTTGATCAAGCTGGCGTCCTGAAACTCCTGAAAGAAACCAACGCCAATAAAGCGGTGGGACCAGACAACATCCCAAACAAGGCTCTGAAATTGGCAGCCGAGGAGTTGGCACCTGTTGTTTCACAAATCTTGCAACAGTCGCTTGACGAGGGCTACTTGCATGAGAACTGGAGACGCGCAGACATTGTTCCGCTCTTTAAAAAAGGGTCAAAGGCGGAACCATCTAACTACAGGCCAGTGTCGCTGACCTCGGTGCTGAGTAAACATCTGGAGCACATAGTTGATAGCCAGATGATGGCGCACTTCGACAGCCAAAATATACTGTCTGACTGCCAGCATGCCTTCAGAAAACAGAGATCTTGAGAAACCCAGCTCATCACAACACTTCATGACCTCGTCTCCTACCACAACAAGTCAATTCAGATTCAGATTCAGATTCAGATTAAATTTATTTCAAATTCGTGGCCCGTAGGCCAAATTACATGAAATATTACATTTGCATTGTTTACATTAAAAGACATAAAAAAAACACATATAAAATATACATAAAAACACCAAAAATTACTCAAAGAAATTAATTGCACTTGTTGAGGCAAAATCTCACTCTCTCCTCCATACAGCTCACACACCCCCTATATCTCCACACACACTTTACATACACCCACACCCAAACTATCAGCCCTCCATATACACACACCCACACACACCACAGATGCTCTAAAGAATTTAATTTTATAAAGCAGTATTTAATAAATAACATAATAACATAACAAAATATTGCACATATTTAAACTGGACCAGCCAAATTATAAGGAACAAATTGAATACATCAAGATAAAAATGCTGTCATAAAATCATTAAAACACACCAGCTGAATATGAACATAATGAGATGCACTAATTAAGTAGATGAGTGAGATAGGGTATTGAGCTGTTCCCATATCTTTTTGTTTTGGTTCTGGGGACCTGATACTTATTGCACTGTCTAAGGGTCATATTGTGGGTCCTCATATTGTGTGGAAACCATTCTGAGTACCTATCAGATTCGACACATTTTTGAGCAAACTGTGTACAGAGATGTAGTCTTCTATCATTCAAGGTTTGGAGTTCCAACTGGTCAAGGGAATCTGTGTAGGATGAGTAATTAGCACCAAGGATAATGCGGCAAGCCCTCTTTTGGATGCGCTCTAATTGATGTGCCTGGTCGTTGGTAATACTACCATGCCAGACAGGGGCTGCATATTCACATGTTGGGCGAACATAACCAATATAAACAGAGACTAGGTCACCAGTTGGAACACCAAAGCGTTTGAGACGTGAGAGCATGTACAACCTTCGACTGCTTTTTGATACCATATTGTTAACCTGAGACTGCCAGCCAAGATTGGACTGGACAGTCAGTCCCAGGAGCTTAGTCTCAGACACCACCTCAAGCTCAATCCCAGCAATGTGAAGACTAGGAGGGATAGGTGGTTCCCTCATGAAACAAACCTGCATCACCTTGCACTTACTCGGATTGAGCTTGAGATGATGGTCTTTTGCCCAAGCATCCAAGTCCTGAACATCGGGTCCAATCTGGCTGACTTGTTTAGCAGGACGAACCTCTCCAAGGGTGAGATCATCGACATACTTAAAGCTTTTAGTCAGAGACTCCTCAGAAGCATTGTTGATCACACCAAGAAATGTGATGGGGCCCAGCTTAGTGCCCTGTGGGACACCACATGAGATAGTTTCCCATTCTGACAGGGCAGAGTGGTACTGCACCCGTTGACGACGAGCTGTGAGGAAGTTTATAATCCACGGCAGTAACTCGCTTCTGACACCAAGCTCGTAGAGTCTCTGGATAGCTAAAGTATGGTCGATGCAATCAAATGCCTTGGAGAAGTCCGTCACAACTAGGGTTCCTACAGTTCCTCCTTTGTCTGTACCTTTGAAGAAAACATCAAGAATTTCAATTAGACAATGAGAAGTAGACGACCCTTTGATACTACCATATTGGTTGCGGTCAATTGCATTAGAAATATCATCAAGCACCCAATTTGCAACAAACCCCTCACATACTTTTGCCAAAAGGGAAGTCAATGAGATTGGCCTTAGTTTTGAGATTGTAGCAGGGGTTTCCTTTGGAATTGGGGCAATTGTGGCATCTTTCCAAACATGGGGGACCATTCCATCTTTTAAAGATGAGTTGAATATATCTGTTATTGGGATGCTAAACTCACAGGCAAACTCTCTAATCAACCTCCCAGGAAGACCGTCAGGTCCTGCTGCTTTTTTAATCAATTACCATTGATATAGCCATTCTAGACTTTAGTAAGGCCTTTGACGTTGTGCCTCATAAACATTTGCTGTTGAAGCTGAACTACTGCGGCGTCCGTGGTAACGCACTTGAATGGAAAAAAGCATTCCTGACTCATCGCCAGCAGAGGGTGGTTGTATACGGCCAGAAGTCTGAGTGGGATACAGTACTGAGTGGAGTACCGCAAGGTACAGTTTCCGGGCCACACGACTTCATCGCTTTCATCAACGACATCGTTGACGGTCTATCATCCATTGCAAAAATGTTTGCAGACGACCTCATTGTCTACAGGGGTATACGTGGGACACAAGACGAAGTGGAGTTTCAAGAAGATCTTGATAAGCTAGTTAGCTGGGCTGAACTGTGGGGAATGAAATTTAACGCCAGCAAGTGCAAGGTTATGCGTATCTCCAGAAAACGGGATCCTGGTCACCCAACCTACCAGATGCTAGGCACTACACTGGAAGAAGTCACCTCCACACAATATTTAGGCATTCATATCCAAAACAACTTGAAGTGGGATGTCCAGACTCACTACGCAGTCGGAAAGGCTACTAGAGTTCTCAACTTCCTGATGAGGAATTTCCACAACTGTACCAAAAAGATCAAAGAGCAGCTTTACAACTCAATGGTGAAACCCATCTTCAATACGCTTCCGCTGCTTGGAATCCAGGCACTGTAAAGAATAAGGATCTCCTGGAGAAAGTACAGAGAAGGGCAGCAAGGTTTGAGATGGGTGATTTTCATCGAACATCGAGTGTTACAGAGATGTTACAGCAGCTCAGTTGAGAAACAATTGAAGAGGGAAGAATCAAGACCAGAACAAGAACCCTTCAGAAGATCATCATGAACCGGTTAGCTATAGATATGGGTCAAAATACTTCAAGCCAAAACCAAGCAGGAGCAGAAGGGGGCATGAAAACCAACTTGTTTTACATGAGACTCCTTACACTGACATCATGAAGCAGTCATTTTTCGCAGAGGCAATTGCAATTTGGAACAGGTTCCCTGTTGTGCCTGTACCCGACGACGACGACGACAGTAAAAGTTTGACCAGCCAGAAGCCCCAACTTAATTTTTGACTAGACAAGACCCAGCCAGCACTCAAGTCAAACTCCAGTGATACTCTCGTGTGGATGTGTTATGGAGGAGGTAACGAGGTAACGAGGTATGGTCATGCAAACCAGCATCAAAAATCTTCTCCTCAGTATCTGTCTCACTCTCCCTCTTAAGCCCCTTACACTTCTGGTCATCTAACAGCATTTCTGATTGGTTGATAACTTGAAATGCTCATTTCAATTGCCAATTATGACTAGGCTTTAAACTATTTATGGTTAAACTTTTACAGATGATATTAATACCATCCTTGATTGGTTCAAAATTGAGCACAATATTCATTTTGGACAATCGACAGGTAGCTCTCATGGGTTTAAAAGTTACTATAGTTGAATCATTTTCTTACGATCCGTGACCATCCATAGCATACCTTTGTTTCTCTGTGGATTTGACTAGATGGACATATTCTAAGAAAAAATAGCTCCTATGTCCCTCCCAAAATGGCGGAAAATCTATTTATAGCTCATTTTTCAAAATGGCCGCCAGTGACATTTTGAAAAACATGAATATCTATATACCATGTTCTGGGTAGGCTATAATGACAAAAAATATGCCGTTTTCCACTATCTTTGGCATGCTCAACCTTTTAAGATAAAATTCAAAGTGTTGAGAGGTCATCTTGACCCCTAAATCCAAGATGGCCGCCAGTTTCATATTAAAAAGCATAAAAATCGATATATCATGAAGTGGATAGGCTATAATAACAAACAATGTGTCGTTTTCAACTATATTTGGCATGCAAAACCGTTTAAGATCATATTCAAAGAGTTTGGGGTCACATTGACCCCTAAATCCAAGATGCCGCCAGCGCCATATTGACAAAAACATGAAAATCTATATACCATGAAGTGGATAGGCTATACTGACAAACAATGTGTCGTTTTCCACTATTTTTTTGGCATGCCAAATCTTTTTTTGTCATAATTCAAAGCATTTGGGGGTCATCTTGAACCCTAAATCCATGATGGCCGCCAGCGCCATATTGAAAAACATGAAAATCGATATATCAAAGTGGATTGACTATAATAACAAACAATGTGTCGTTTTCAACTATTTTTGGCATGCAAAACCATTTAAGATCATATTCAAAGAGTTTGGGGTCACCTTGACCCCTAAATCCAAGATGGCCGCCAGCACCATATTGACAAAAACATGAAGTGGATAGGCTATACTGACAAATATTCCACTATTTTTGGCATGCCAAACCTTTTCATGTCGTATTCAAAGTGTTTGGGGGCATCTTGACCCCTAAATCCAAGATGAGTGTCTAAGCCATGTCGAAAAACATAAACATCGATATTTAAGATGTGACACACATGAGGCCAATACTTATTTTTACTCAATTACTTATACTATAGATTTTGAAAGTGTTACCTTTGTTCTTTCAGGAAAGTTGCACGTTTAAGAGCATGTGATGGAGAACAGAACAGACACTGAAGAGCTACAGAGCAACCAAGAGACTGATATAAACTAGAATGCATGCTGAAAGATCATTGCCCTGTAAAAGACAGGTTAGAAAATATAGAGAAATGGGAGAACACAAATTTTTATAATGGAAGGGCCTTGATAAATTTCAACATGTCAATACAACAGTGGAATGGGATAAAGGACCTTAGGGTTTTCATAAGCATGCTACTTGTTGTACCACGATGTCTAACACACACGCTCACTGCCAAGCCACAAAACGCAAGCACAAATCTGAGAAATAAAAAAAAAAAGGCTGGGATGTCCGGTCAGCAATTATCTTTCTCAGGACCTCCTCCCAAGAAACTTCGTTCAAGTAAAGGTGTTCTGCATGATAAGGCATTGTGCGTCCACAAAAGTCTGGTAACCGGGACAAAAACACTTTTGTTACTTTTGACACAAGATGCATGGAGATGATTCAAGGCACACACTATCTACATTGCAGACGAGGATACAAGAGAGTGGTTAGATACGTTTATAACGTCAATCCCAGACAGGCAAACAGCCTTTGGCTTGGAAATCAGATTCCACCGTCATTGCTGGCGTCAATATGTCAGCAATCAAGCGAGAGATAATCTCAGTGAAAATGCAGATCATCTACAGCATGTTAACCTTCGGGAGGCTCAAGCTTTGTTCTTTCAACATATCCAACAAGTCATATTTAAAGATCGTGAAATACACACCCTTGAAGGACTGCTCCAAGATTACATTCGCATTACTTCAAACTACGGGCACTTTTCCCAAGTAAGGTCCAGCTACCTCGAGGAACTTCTGATCAAAGGATTTGGAAAAGTCATAGGATTTCACGAACGTATTCAGAAGAATGTTAGTGAGCTTGTATGATACAAGAGCTGCCGGTGCATACATCGAGGCCGCGCTGTTATCACTAGGAGTAACGGATGACCAGTTGGTCAACAATGTCGCAACACGACTTAGAGAACAGGTCATCAAAAGAACCACTATTCCTTGGGCCCCGTACATACATGAGTTGGAGCAAGATGAAAACTTTAGTGAGCTCCTACTAAAGCTCATTACCTGGTTGAAAAAAACCTAACACAGGTTCAGCTGATGACAAGCCAAAGGTCTGATCAATTTCGTCAATCTTTAGAGCAATAGTTATTTACGACAGGGGTTGGCATTTTGAAGGGGGAACCCGATTTGTTTTATCTTGAGGGGGGGGGGTCGAAATTTTTTGTTGAACCAGGAGGGGGATTGTTAAGTTTTAAATTGAGTAATTAGTTTAAACAAGGGCGGAATTTGAAAATTTGCTTTCCCCCTCGCATCCACTCAAAATTGTCAGATTCACCCTTTTTAAACTTAACAATCCCCCTCTTGCTTCAACAAACAATTTTGCGTTTCCACCTCAAGATCAAATAAAAAATTCGGGTTCCCCCTCAAAATGCCCATTCCCCCTGTCGTAAATAACGATCTCTCCCTACGATTGATGTAATTGATCGGACCTTTGGGTTGTCATCAGTTAGACCTGTGTTAGGTTTTTCATCCAGGTAATGAAGTTTAGTATGAGCTCACTCAAGTTTTCAGCCTGCTCCACCTCATCTATATACGGGGGCCAAGGAACAGTGGTTGTTTTGATGACATGTTCTTGACCCACTGGTCATCCGTTACTCCTAGTGATAACAGCGCGGCCTCGATGTATGTATCGGCAGCTCTTGTATCATACACAAGCTCACCAACTTTCTTCTGAATACGTACGTGAAATCCTATGTCTTTTCCAAATTCTTTGATCAGAAGTTCCTTGAGGTAGCTGGACCTTACTTGGGAAAAGTGCCCGTGGTTTGAAGTAATACGAATGTAATCTTGGAGCAGTCCTTCAAGGGTGCGTATTTCACGATCTTTAAATATGACTTGATGGATATGTTGAAAGAACAAAGCTTGAGCCTCCCGAAGGTTAACATGCTGTAGATGTTCTGTATTTCCACTGAGATTATCTCTTGATTGCTGATATTTTGACACCAGCAATGACGGTGGTATCTGACTTCCAAGCCAAAGGCTGTTTGCCTGTCTGGGATTGACGTTATAAACGTATCTAACCACTCTCTTGTATCCTCATCTGCAATGTAGATAGTGTGTGCCTTGAATCATCTCCATGCATCCTGTGTCAAAAGTAACAAAAGTGTTTTTGTCCTGGTTACCAGACTTTTGTGGACGCACAATGCCTTATCATGCAGAACAACTTTACTTGAACGAAGTTTCTTGGGAGGAGGTCCTGAGAAAGATAATTGCTGACCGGACATCCCAGCCTTTTTTTTTGATTTCTCAGATTTGTGCTTGCGTTTTGTGGCTTGGCAGTGAGCGTGTGTGTTAGACAACGTGGTACAACAAGTAGCATGCATATGAAAACCCGTAGGTCCTTTATCCCATTCCACTGTTGTATTGACATGTTGAAATTTACCAAGGCCCTTCCATTATAAAAATTTGTCCTTAATGTTCTCCCATTTCTCTTCTTATTCTAAACTGTCTTTTACAGGGCAATGATCTTTCAGCATGCATTCTAGTTTATCAGTCTCTTGGTTGCTCTGTAGCTCTTCGGTGTCTGTTCTGTTCTCCATCATATGCTCTTAACGTGCAACTTTTCTGAAAAAACAAAGGTAACACTTTCAAAATCTATAGTATAAGTAATTGAGTAAAAATAAGTATTGGCCTCATGTGTGTCACATCTTAAATATCGATGTTCATGTTTTTCGACATGTCTTAGACGTCATCTTGGATTTAGGGGTCAAGAGGCCTCCAAACACTTTGATGCGACATGAAAAGGTTTGGCATGCCAAATATAGTGGAATATTTGTCAGTATAGCCTATCCACTTCATGTTTTTGTCAATATGGTGCTGGCGGCCATCTTGGACTTAGGGGTCAAGGTGACCCCAAACTCTTTGAATATGATCTTAAATGGTTTTGCATGCCACAAATAGTTGAAAACGACACATTGTTGGTTATTATAGTCAATCCACTTCATGATATATCGATTTTCATGTTTGCAATATGGCGCTGGCTTCCATCTTGGATTTAGGGTTCAAGATGACCCCCAAACACTTTGAATATGACAAAAAAAGATTTGGCATGCCAAAAATAGTGGAAACGACACATTGTTTGTCAGTATAGCCTATCCACTTCATGGTATATAGATTATCATGTTTTTGTCAATATGGCGCTGGCGGCTATCTTGGATTTAGGGTCAATGTGACCCCAAACTCTTTGAATATGATCTTAAACGGTTTTGCATGCCAAATATAGTTGAAAACGACACATTATTTGTTATTATAGCCTATCCACTTCATGATATATTGATTTTCAGGTTTTCAATATGAAACTGGCGGCCATCTTGGATTTAGGGGTCAAGATGACCTCTTTGAATTTTATCTTAAAAGGTTGGGCATGCCAAAGATAGTGGAAAACAGCATATTATTTGTCATTATAGCCCATCCAGAGCATGGTATATAGATATTCATGTTTTTCAAAATGTCACCGGCGGCCATTTTGAAAAATGAGCTATAAATAGATTTTCCCGCCATTTTTGGGAGGGACATAGGAGCTATTTTTTCTTAGAATATGTCCATCTAGTCAAATCCACAGAGAAACAAAGGTATGCTATGAATGGTCACGGATCGTAAGAAAATGATTCAACTACTAAGACTAGAACAAGTCTTGTAACAATCCAGCAAATCACAAAACGTTTTACTGAAAACGTTTTATTGTCGGGTTATATAAAGTGTATAAAATGTTTTTAAAAGATATTTTCAGAAACGTAATTCTGTTTCATCTGGTTCATTTCGTTTTGTCGATTCCCTTCCCCGTACATTATTCCTCCTCCTTTGGGACTCTTTTGGGAGTTTAGCTCCATAATAAAAAAAGAGTTAACAAACTATTTTCGAAAAACATTTGCCCAAAATATTTTACAATAGCTACCTGCCAATTTGCCCAAAATATTTTACAATAGCTGCCTGCCGATTGGCCAATAGCATAGTTTTGACATCTTCATGTTTTCATGACAATGCATTTAAAATGTTTTGAAACAAACCAAAAGGTGCTTGTAACACGTTTACAACGTAACGTAACGTAACGTAACGTAACGTAGAAAAAGTGACGTTTTAAAAACATTTTTGTGTTTAATTATCACAATTGTCTCGACTGTTTAAAAAAACCCTGCGCATGACCAAGTTTGTTTCAGAGCCACGTTTCTCGATTCCAGGGCGTCGTTGGGCATGAAAAAACACTATGTATACTTGTGGCCCATGAACATGTTCAAAACAAAACTGCCAAGAGGTTGCAAAGGAGGTTTTACTTTAAACATGTTCAAGGGCCAATGACATAAAGGAGCCGGGTACAGGAGGTTAAAAACGAAAAACAAGAAAAACGCAGTAAAAGTAAGTATCTGGAAATGCAAACAAAATGAACAATATGGTTTCTTTTTAATGAGGTTGAACATTCGTAAAGGTGGATTTATAGTTCATCGCTGAGAAACCAGCGATTGGTTTTTTGACTAATGAGGTAGGGTGCTTTTTGTTGCGTTGGGAAAAACGCGCTATCTCATTGGTCAAAAAAGTGAAAAAACAATATTGCACGTCGCTCACCAATGAAGTGTTAATATAGGTTTAATAAACATACGTGGGAGATGCTGAAGCCCGGTGCTGAAGTAGAAAGGTTTCTTAACGTTTTGCTCTTCCTCTTGACCATGTTTACAACTAAATTACGATCAGTGCGTCGAAGGCATCGTTTGAGCTAACAACAGGGACGAAAAAATGTGAATCAACGTGACTACAGTGTAAAGTTGAAGGTATCTAACATCACGGAGAAAGACGCGATCGATCCTAATCTATTCGTCAAACTGGTTTTATACATGAGTGTATATTAATGGACGACCAAGAATGAACGAGTAGCAGAGAGGTGGAGTGCGCTATTCCAGTTCAAATCCATACATCCTCTATGGAAGACATGACCTTAATCTTCCACATGAATTTTTAATGGGGTTGCCTGAATAGGTTACTCCGTTTGATTTCTACACCCCCGTTTAAGATATTAAGGTAATATCTTCCATAGGGTGCGTGGATTACGTAACTGCAACGTTTTCTAGCCATTATTTTGTTGATTTTACTGAAGACGGATCTCTTGGGTTAGCTACATATATCTTCTACAGCAAAACGAGGTTCATCATAACACATAGCGGTACCGCAGGGGTCTATTCTGGGCCCACCATCTTTTAAGCACCATGACTACTCTAAACAACGCTAATGATGACGAGCCTCCACTGAACCCTACTGACACTACCGCGTATTTAATCTGTAAAATTGTGTTACTGATCATCGGTGCGTGCGGTAATATCTTACTTATAACATCTGTTCTGACGGTAAAAAAGTTACGAACTCTGGATCATGCTTTTGTTTTTAACTTAGTGGTCGCAGATAGTCTTGCGTTGGTTCTCCTAGATGTACTAGGAATCATTGGTATTATCGCTGATGAGGGACATAGTCCGTTAGCGATCGATTCGCGTATCTGTAAAGCGGTATCGTTCTTCTGTTTATCGGCCTGCATTTGCTCCGTTTGGAGCGTAGCCTCGTGTGGGTTATACATCTATATGCGGGTGTGCCACAAGGCTCTATTTGATGTCTTCTTTACACCACAGATAGTCACTGTTATGATATTCTGGCTATGGACACTATGCCCTATGATCGTGTTACCGTCGATGATGGGCTGGGGAACTCACGGGTTCGATTCTCGTCTGATGCATTGTACGTACGACCCTTATATGTCATTAAGTTTTACCTATTTCATGCTGACGTTGGGGGCATGGGCACCAATGTCCATCACGATATATTGTTTGGGTCGCACTGTGTCAGAGCTTCGCAATCAGGCTGTTGATGTGAATCCACCACACGCACCCACTATACATGTGGTGATTACTGGGGATTCGGACTCGCCACCTCCTCCACCACCGCTTAACATCTCAACACGTGGTAACATAAATACTATGCGCTCGGTGATGTCCGTTTCTTTTTACATAGCGATTGCATGGGTTACAATGAGTACGATTTGGATCCACGGTGGGCGGAAGCAGTTAGGTGATGTGCAGTTTGTTTTCAGCATGGTTTTAGCCCATTCGCCGTGTTGTTTTAATGGCTTAATCTACGCACTGACAAATGAAGATTTCCGTGAGGCCTACTGGAAGTCATTGACATTTTGTCGCCGATGTGGCGAAGATGATGATCATGAAGGACCAAGTGATGAAGGAGTGGCTATTGCGCATGTGCAGCCAGGTAGGTAATGCGAGATTAGTATAAACCGTCTCTGTAGCGACTTAATACTCAAATATCACTCAGTGTCAGAATGATGCAAAGGTATGCGTCGTGGGCGATTTATAGTAACGAACCCATTTCCTTGGTCGTATAGCGCGATCGGTGCCCAAGTAGGCCTACTTACCCAGCAAACACCAAACGTTGACAGAAAACGTTTAAATGTCGGTTTATATCATAAAGGGTATATAGATGTTATAACGCGTTTTAATAACATTCAAAATCATTTTTGAAAACTTGCTACAAAACATTCTAACAAAATTTTGTCAAGTTTTGACGAAATATTTAACAAAAATGTTTGCCAACAAATGACATTTTGACAAACATTTTTAAAAGTTGTGGTGTTTTCATATAAAAAGTTAGGGGCTGTGCAATAATTAGGAGCACAACCACCGTTGGTCACAAATTTTCAAATGGTGTGCCCAAAATATCTTGTCTCCCTCACGGCCTGCCAAGAAATGCTTGCCCTTAATATCTTTGTCCACTCCCCATTCGCAATGTGGAATGTGCATGCACATGCCAATTTTTTGGTTCTCAATTTGCAAACTTTAAATGGTCTAGATATTATGATGCGAGCGTAAGGTGCAGGAAATTTTGCGTATTTGAACGTTTCTGTAATGTTTTCCGAAGTCGTTTTAGAGTGTGTTATTTATGTATTTAAAAGTTTAACGGTGCACGGCACTCACGGAATAAAGCGCGACTTCTGACTGGCATTACAGGTATACCTTATTACTTCATAGATCGGTTAAACTTAATCCTATACTTTATTTCGCTTGATTTCTCTATACAGAGCTGAATTCCCCGACGGGTACCTCATCTAGACGTCCTGTTGTTTGGCCTACTCTTCCCAGTGATGGCGCTGTTTTACACCAATCTCCGCAACTCCTGAATACCTTTCCAGATGGCGAAAACGACGGTTCTGTTTACACTAGACATAGCAGCATAGCTGAAGTAGATTAAATGGATTCATTAAGATCATTAATGGCGTCCCTCATGGGTCCGTTCTTGGTCTTCTGCAAAGACATTTGGGGGTATTCCTAATATATTTGGCCGGAACATTCGGGTAAACCCTAATACATTTGGGTGTATTTCTATTACACTTGGGTGTATATATTCCTAATACATTTGGGTGCATTCCACATTTGGGTTTATTCCCAAAACAATGGGTGTAATCACAAGACATGTGGGTGTATTCACAAGACATGTGGGTGTATTCACAAGACATTTGGGTGTATTCACAAGACATGTGGGTGCATTCACAAGACATGTGGGTGTATTCACAAGACATGTGGGTGTATTCACAAGACATGTGGGTGCATTCACAAGACATGTGGGTGTATTCACAAGACATGTGAGTGTATTCACAAGACATGTGGGTGTATTCACAAGACATTTGGGTGTATTCACAAGACATGTGGGTGTATTCACAAGACATGTGGGTGTATTCACAAGACATGTGGGTGTATTCACAAGACATGTGGGTGTATTCACAAGACATGTGGGTGTATTCACAAGACATGTGGGTGTATTCACAAGACATGTGGGTGCATTCACAAGACATGTGGGTGTATTCACAAGACATGTGAGTGTATTCACAAGACATGTGGGTGTATTCACAAGACATTTGGGTGTATTCACAAGACATGTGGGTGTATTCACAAGACATGTGAGTGTATTCACAAGACATGTGGGTGTATTCACAAGACATGTGGGTGTATTCACAAGACATGTGGGTGTATTCACAAGACATGTGGGTGTATTCACAAGACATGTGGGTGTATTCACAAGACATGTGGGTGTATTCACAAGACATGTGGGTGTATTCACAAGACATTTGGGTGTATTCACAAGACATGTGAGTGTATTCACAAGACATGTGGGTGTATTCACAAGACATGTGAGTGTATTCACAAGACATGTGGGTGTATTCACAAGACATTTGGGTGTATTCACAAGACATGTGGGTGTATTCACAAGACATGTGAGTGTATTCACAAGACATGTGGGTGTATTCACAAGACATGTGGGTGTATTCACAAGACATGTGGGTGTATTCACAAGACATGTGGGTGTATTCACAAGACATGTGGGTGTATTCACAAGACATGTGGGTGTATTCACAAGACATGTGAGTGTATTCACAAGACATGTGGGTGTATTCACAAGACATGTGAGTGTATTCACAAGACATGTGGGTGTATTCACAAGACATTTGGGTGTATTCACAAGACATGTGGGTGTATTCACAAGACATGTGGGTGTATTCACAAGACATGTGGGTGTATTCACAAGACATGTGGGTGTATTCACAAGACATGTGGGTGTATTCACAAGACATGTGGGTGTATTCACAAGACATGTGGGTGTATTCACAAGACATGTGGGTGTATTCACAAGACATGTGGGTGTATTCACAAGACATTTGGGTGTATTCACAAGACATGTGAGTGTATTCACAAGACATTTGGGTGTATTCACAAGACATGTGGGTGTATTCACAAGACATGTGAGTGTATTCACAAGACATGTGGGTGTATTCACAAGACATGTGAGTGTATTCACAAGACATGTGGGTGTATTCACAAGACATTTGGGTGTATTCACAAGACATGTGGGTGTATTCACAAGACATGTGAGTGTATTCACAAGACATGTGGGTGTATTCACAAGACATGTGGGTGTATTCACAAGACATGTGGGTGTATTCACAAGACATGTGGGTGTATTCACAAGACATGTGGGTGTATTCACAAGACATGTGGGTGTATTCACAAGACATTTGGGTGTATTCACAAGACATGTGGGTGCATTCACAAGACATGTGGGTGTATTCACAAGACATGTGGGTGCATTCACAAGACATGTGGGTGTATTCACAAGACATGTGGGTGTATTCACAAGACATGTGGGTGTATTCACAAGACATGTGGGTGTATTCACAAGACATGTGGGTGTATTCACAAGACATTTGGGTGTATTCACAAGACATGTGGGTGCATTCACAAGACATGTGGGTGTATTCACAAGACATGTGAGTGTATTCACAAGACATGTGGGTGCATTCACAAGACATGTGGGTGTATTCACAAGACATGTGAGTGTATTCACAAGACATGTGGGTGTATTCACAAGACATGTGGGTGTATTCACAAGACATGTGGGTGTATTCACAAGACATGTGGGTGTATTCCCAAGACATGTGGGTGTATTCACAAGACATGTGAGTGTATTCACAAGACATGTGGGTGTATTCACAAGACATGTGGGTGTATTCACAAGACATGTGGGTGTATTCCCAAAACATTCGGGTGCATCTGTGGTCACTGTCAATCAAATTCCCCACGACGCTTGACTGGATAGTATCGCGTAAAAGGAAGGTTGAATCATGGTGCCTTAGTTGAAAAAACAAAAAGGTAATCGCAGAAAATAGTGATGGTGAAAAATACGATCATGCTTTCCTTTTACAAGGCAAAAAGCAACTTTTCTAGGAATTGTTGACACACGCTCTACCTTCAGAAAAAAGTTTCCTATTTCTATATAAGACCTAACTTTTGAGAAGGTGCACAATTAACATGAGGACACGCTGTTTTACTGCCGTGTTTAGAAATTTCAATCATCATGCCAAAACTTGTAAAGAAATCGTTTCTGAGTTTGATTGGCAAGTGACGTCATCAGACGCAAACTAGTATTTTCATTTCTGGCCCCTGCACCGTATAATTGATCATTGTTTCGGATGTTTTAGTGGTTGTATTATATAATATACTGACATGTTTTGTAATATTTTTGTTTTTATGTCATGCAATAGCTATGAAATTATGTATACACCTAAAGAAGATGTGGCATTATTCTTCCACACAGGGAGTGTGAATGAATGGGTGACTCAGTTTGAAATCTACACTCCTTTTGTGGGAGAGTTTTACGATCTGCGCATGCTCATATGAGTAATATATTGCCCTCTTTGATGTTGCCAACACAAAATTCAATTTGTTGTCAGTTTTGTGTTTTCAATTAACTCACTGAAAGTTCATCTAAGATCCCGACACTAAGATACGATTATCTTGTTTTTTCAACACATATATTTAACTACAATTCCACAGAAACGTTTTTAAATCGACCGATATAATAATGTGATATATACAGCTGTTTGAGAATATAATCATATGAAAAGAATATGATATTTTGGTCTATAGCTAGGAATAAGTAACAGAAATACTTTAACGCTCACATGCTATGAATAAAATTATCGGCAAATGGCCCGGGCAAGTGGCGGTCTTTGCAAATCATAAGCTCTTGTATGTATTCAACTGTGTGTGGTGTGTGGCTCAATCAATTCTATAGAATTGAGTGCTAGCTTCAATTATCCTGGTCAATAGGATTTTGAGGACCCCCCCCCCCCAATATTCAATTATAAATATCACATACCGTTATATTTGGTATTAAGGCAATAGAAACAAATTAGTTCGATCTTTCGATCGACCATCGATGCTTGGTCGATCCTTATTATTTATGAAATCAATTAATTTACTATTGTTAATTGTGATAAAATAGTAATTTGTGCATGTAGGGATATTGACCAATATAAATTTAGCGTTAATTCTGCTTAATTAGTTCATAGTTCATTAATAACAAGCATCGAAGTAGCATCGACGGTCGATCCAAAGACCGAACATATTTGTTTCTGGTGCCTAAGTTGGAGTGAGTTACCAAAACAACTTATTGGGGGGATTCAACACCCTAACACCCCGGAAATACCCCACTCCAGGGCAGATTATAATATATTCCGTTAATCGCCCCCAAAGGGGAGGGAATAATTTTACCCCTTTGGGGAAGAATTTTGGATTTTGAAAAAGAAAAAAAAATAGAGGGAAAAACAGAAGAAAGTCAACAGGATTCAAGGAAAATTAAAAATAAAATTAACTAATTTGGGGGGAAATGTATAACTGGAACATGTATTATTATGTTTTATGGCTATTTTTGGAATGAAATTGATGGTCACTGGCTGGCAGTGACTGCTGTACAGGGTAGGTGAATTCATCAAGTGTCATTTAGGGAAGAATTATAATGGGTACATAGCATTAGCATATACATGTAATGGTCCCTTGGCCATTCCCATCCCAAAAACAATTATTTTGAGGGAAACCATGGACTTTAGCATAAAACAGGAAAAAGTTGGGTCAGTAATTCTTCCCTGCCTGGGCAATATTGACTAGTGGTCATACTAATAAATACTATAGCTCATAATGCAAACAAAGATTACGGGAGCTCTGCTTTGCATATATTTCATACAAAATCCATTTTCTTTTTAGTTTGGACATCTGCCTATCTATTCTAGGGAAGCATTTGAGATTCTAAGGGAAGACAGAACTATCAATTAGTTAACAGCTCTATTGTTCAAGTTTATCTTCCCTTTTAAACCTCCGCTTCAGATCCAAATTCTTGATTATCCTTCCCTAGGCCTAGATGCAATAGTTCAGTGGCAATCTTCGAACTCTGCTACAGAAGAATTTTAATTCTAAGACATGTGAGTCACCATATATAAAAGAGCTGAAAACGCTGAAAACAGTCAGCAAAAAGCTCAAAACACCTAGCAAAAAGCTGCAATTTTGGAAGATCCTATACTTTTGTACAGAGCATGTGTACTGGCAGTACTAAAAAGCTGAAAATCAAAACAAAAAAGCTGAACTCTCATAGCCCTGTAATATAATAAATCACAGCTAGCTCTGAAAATAATAAAGAGCCTTTTTTAGCTTTAAGGTGTTTGCCAGCCTGTCTTCCCTTTGAACCATTAGTCCTTAGATGCAATGATTTAGTGTCCAGACTGTACCATCCAGGAAAGAATTTGATGTTTTTAGAGAAGACAGAATAGAACAACTCACAACTTAGCCTAACAGTTGTGGGTCTGACAACACACCTATAGCAACCAGCCTATAATTTTCCCTTTTGGGTCCATTTTTGGGGGATCTCAGTTGGGGAAGAATCTGGGGATGGATGTGACACAGCACGGTAGGGTGAGGGAATAATTTCAATTTTCTGGAAGAATAGACACCCCTGGATTATATACTTCCGGCATTATTGTCAAGAACCCGAAATTAATTGACAGATAATTTGCGTCTTTAAAAGCTTTCGCGTTACAAATGTTTGCGCAGGGTACACCCCAATGCGGCACACGTAAAACGCAAACAACCACGCACAGTGAATCGCAGTTTGCCGGACGCATAGCGAAATAATCTGGAGGCCTGTGATCAATTCATCCATTGATATGTTCACGTAAATGCCTATTATAATATCTATGAACGTATTCAAAGAATCCTGTGTCTCCATGAAATTACTAGTGTAGTTGGTACTCTTTGGTTGAAATTGCTAAGCAACGTAAAATTACGTGTTTTGATATAAATGTAAATAATAGTAATTGAATGTGATTCAACAGGGATCCTCTTGTGTGTTCATGGAAGGCCATTTTTGGAAGCCTTATTGCTATAAGAAATGGAAGCCACGAATTGCTATTAAGGTTTCCCAGCATTTTAATGATACTAGGCCTACAGAATAGTATATAGCTAAGGCAATCACTGTATTTCACCATGTTGCACGGGCGTTCGATACACGTGTAGGGCTATACGTTTGGAAATCGCAATCTCTCTAGTCCGATATTTACTAACGTATTGGATTGCCATTCTTCCTCGGCTGTATCTTTAGCACAAAATTCGTGCATCGTTACGTTTGAATGTATCACAAAACTCAGTACAGAGTGAGGCTACTATCAATTCGAAGTTCTTCCTCAACAACGTTGCACCTCGAATTGACCTTTTCGGTAAATCTCATAAGCCTTTGCGAGTACGCCTGAGATGTCGTCATTTGACGTCACGCAGATGCGCAGTCATTTAGTGAACATCGCTACTGCGCATTTTAAAGCCGTGAACTAGTGCGCAATAACAATGTGCGCATCTGCGTGATGACACCACAGGATTACCCGCAAAGGCTTATGGGATTTATTAAAAGGTCATTTGAACCCTGCGGGATTCCACTATTCAGCCATTTCTTCGACGAACAGCGCATGCGCCGTATGGACATCTTCCCAGAATTCCTGCTTGGTCACATCGTCCAGCCAATGACAAACCTTGGGCCATAATTCAAAACTAAAACCGACCCACTGAAGCTGTAACAACACCGTCACAGCAAAACTATCCGCCACACTCCTCTCATCCCTGCACCCAAGATATTTATGTCCGTTGAGATGTCTCCTTTGTAGTGACTCTAGTTCTCTGGTGATGCGTTTTATACCGTGCTCTACCATGAGTTCGTTAGCGGACACTGAGGGCAGCATACAATCCTTAAAGACCTGCGGCAATGTAATTTGGTGAGACACCAACCTGCAAGAAAAATGAGGGAAAATTAATAAACGAAAACGTCCTTAAATATTTACGCGAGCCGAGTGGTTTATGGGGTGAATGAATGGAATCAGTTTCTTTGAATGAATGTAATTGACCCCAATAAACCCCATAAGCCTTTGCGAGTACACCTGAGAAAATTCGTGACTTCAAATGACGAGTTCTCAGGTGTACTCGCAAAGACTTATGGGATTTACCGAAAAGGTCAATATTCTTTTATGTTGCAGCATCAGGGTTACTAAACCGGCAACTTTGTAGCCCAATTTGGCGCGACTTTCCCCGTTTTATGCCCATATGACCGACTTTTCAGTGATTTGACCTACTCTGGCCAAATTTCGGTTCAAAAACATGCACTTGGCAATACTGGTTAGTATACTAATTCGATTTCCCACTTTTTTTATGAGTCACTAAAAGTCTAGGCGGAAGTACATAAAACATCTCACACAAGTTAATCTTCAAGCTGTACGAGATTCGTACCAGAATTAGGACCGTATAATTTAGACACTTTTTTTTTCTAGGTAGATCATTGATCCTCTCACCTTCAAGTTTTCATGTCAAGTGCTTAAACACACCTAACTTGTAGAATAGAACAACCAAATACACCCATTCTTGAGAGATAAATGCTTAAATACCATGAATACAGGGAAAATGCTATGTATTGCACACAAGAACAATTAAACATGACAATTTTTTTACAATGGAAACATAACATGCTTGGGTAGATAAACCAAAAGAAAAAACCCTTGGTATTCAACAGCAACTAAATGGTTCTTAGAGTTCAAGGACGGAATGAGCGTCCTTGAATATCATCCAAGGTCCAAAAGACTTGCTGACGTTACCACTAATGCATGCATTAATCCATTAACATTGGATATTCCAGGGTGTCTTCTAGATGGGTCCCAGAATCTTCATGTACAAAATTGATACCAATTGACATATTCAGGCCCACATCTTCTATATACTTAGAATGAGGACCGAGGCAAGTTTAATATATAAAAGGTGATACGTCTTACATTAATCACTGGAATTACGAGTGCATTTAGTGGAAGCACCTAGATCTCCCACCCCTAAGAAGATCATCACTCGGTCACCATAGTGTAAGGCCTTCATCGCTTTTTCTGAGGTCCAGGGAGAGTCTTGATTACAGATCATTTGGCAAATGAAAGTACAATCATAGACATATATCATATGTGAAGAAGGTTGATGGTAGGATTGTGACTGTTCTCGGATTGTGCCCCTTGCGCTATTCTTAGTTTGTCAAGCTGCCATTCACGACAGATGGGTCAGTTGACTAAAGTAACCACATTGTGGTTTAGGCATGACCTCCAGTTAGTGAAACCTATTTCAGAATTTTAAGTCCTACCTTCATAATATCAGGTTTGCTGGTGATCAATATTGGTGAGCCTTCACTGAAGAGTGGCTCAAGCAGCTATCGGAAGACTTCCATTGTGTTGACATAGAAGGTTTCAAGAAAAATTGCGACGGATGCATTAAGGTTTGTAGTAACCATGCTCAAGAGTGAGATAGAAAGAATTTGGCTAGTACTCTTTCAAGTACCTTGTTCTACGAACTTATTGACTGCCCGTCGTAATTTGGTGTATTTGCGTGTTCTTTTCTACAAATTGGGTGTATTTAATAACCTTTTTTCAAGATTGGTGTGTTTGGGTATTCTTTTCTACAAATTAGGTGTATCTAACCACTTTTGTCAAGATTGTGTGTATTTGGGCATGTTTGGTGTTCTTATCTACAAATTGGGCGTATTTAAGCCCTTTTTTCAAGATTGTGTGTACTATTTGGGTGTAAATACCTGTATAATTCTGAGTTGATCCAAGATATAAGTGATTCTGTCATCATTCTGGTTGCTAAGGTGGCGCCATATCCTGCATAATTGGTATACCTTGACGACAGGTATCGCAATATGGCTGGCCTAGTGAGTGATTGCAAATAAAACAGGTAAAAACCGGAAAATCCACGGAAAATATACGAATTTACGAAGAACGTAAATTGGAATATAATTTATAATAGTTTTCTTATTATCGGCCCCTTCCAGCCGTTAAAGGCGTTTAGGCCGGAATCAGGCCGGAATTTGCAAAACCAAGCTACACATTCGTCCTCGCTTTCAGTTTTCAGGCTCACAATTGTCCTCGCTGTCAGTTTCCGCTTCGAAAAATTCCGGCTTGATTAGAGTTAGCCGAGCCAACACGCTATCAACGACTGAAGGGGCCAATTATAAGAAAACTCTAAGTTGAATTTGTTGGAACAGAAGCACGAGAAAATGTATACTTTGAGAGACTAAATATTATTTATGAGCTTTGACATATAAACAAGTTAAACATTTGTGTTAATTTAAAGGAAGTGTCCGGCAATCACAACATTAGGTCTTATATGTTAGAAAAATAATTATCAAGCACGAATCACATGGTTTTATTTCAATCAAACTCATATTAACCATAAAACTAATAAAACAGCCGTCTCTCAACACGCGATATTCAAAATTCCCGCGCCGAAATGTTCTAGAGCAGTGACGTCATGGTTATTTGTGCTCATTTGTCGACAGGCTTCATTGAACTATGTGGACGTCACTGCTCTAGACAATTTCGGCGCGGGAATTTTGAATATCGCGTGTTGAGAGATGGCTGTTTTATTCGTTTTATGATTAATATGAGTTTGTTTGAAATAAAACCATGTGATTCGTGCTTGATAATTATTTTTCTAACATATAAGGCTTAATGTTGTGATTACCGGACACTTCCTTTAAAACAAGCCACAAAAAGATGCAGGTTTCAATGATTCAATGTCTGTCCTTTCGATCTGGGCAGCGCGGTTAAAGCCCACCTAGCCCGCATAATGGGCTATTCCAGTTGAAATCCTTACACCCCATATGTAAGACATGACCTCAATCTCCAACACAAGGGGTGTAGATTTGAAATGGAGGCACCCATATGCAGGCAACCATTTGAAATTTACACTCTCTCTGTGTAAGATTGAAGTCATGTCTTTCAAATGGGGTGTATGGATTTCAACTGGAATAACTCAATACACCACTGAAAACATATGGCTTCAGTAATTTACATAATATACTATGAGAAACTTCATATTTTTTCATTAAAAATTTTGGCCTTATTATAGCTCGCGTTTGGAGTTTTAAGGCTTCATGGAATTTTTTTAATGACACGAAGATTAATTGAGTTCTCATCAACACACAGTGCTCCTGATGGAGGAACACTATAACTTTATTGCTGGTTAGGCACGACCTCTAATTTGTCCCTATATCGCTAACGGTGCCCCGATATAGGGACCGATGGCTTTTTTGAAATGATAACACTATGCAAATATTGATTAGGGTCTATTATGCTTGATACGATTTAATACCAGGGTATGATAGAAAAATTTCTCGATACCTATCGGACACCGCTTGTGCTATAGGACTAAATTAAATGTGGTTCCTAAAGGGTTGGGGGAGGATTTAGACTTAGTATACTCCAAGAGCACAATGTGTGGACAATAATTCAATTTTCCATGGTATGACTATCAATCATATGCGATGATATACTATTTGCGGAAGTAAAAAGCCACGCCTTGTGACCTGTACCATAGTCGGGCTATTTACGGAAGATTTAATATCCTGCATATTATGCCTCATCAGTTACTTGGTATAACCGACAAGAAAGCCTAATTGAAGACAATGAAAAGTTTTCAACAATTAAACGATTGTTTTAAAGATAAAACGCTGGCCAAGTGTGACGGACGCATGAAATATCAACTTCACTTACGCTTCAAAAACCGTGATATCTCCATCTACAAGGATTGGCACTTGACGATGAGGGCAGTGTTGAGGAAGGTCTGATAGTTTCGTTTCTTCACTGAAGTCTTCGTCAGTGTCGTTATTGTGACCACGTGTTCCCTCGTCGGATGACGGTTTTATGTCAATGAGTGTATACGGGATCTTATGCTAAATAGAAATAAAAACATTTAATTTTCTTTATGATGATGAAGTCAATAGATAATTTCATTATTAAGTATTTCTAAGACATTTGGGTGTATTCTCATACGAGTGGGTGTATTCCTAATACATTTGGGTGTATTCCTAATACATTTAGGTGTATTCATAATACATTTGGGTGTATTCCTAATACAATGTGGGTGTATTCCTAATACATTTGGATGTATATTCCTAATACATAGGCCCTATATTTGGGTGTATATCTGATGAAGTCAGTAGATTAATTCATATTGAGTGTATTTCTGAGACATTTCATATTTGTATTTTGAAGAAATTTGGGTGAGAGTATTCCCAATACGTCTGGGTGTGTTTTGAAGATAAGTTGGTGTATTCCTAATCAATTTAGGAGCATTTTTGAAAACATGTGAGTGTATTTCCGAGTCATCTGGATGTATTCATTTGGGTTTATTACTAATAAAATGTTGGTGAAGGTTATTCATTTGGGTGTATTCTCATACATTTGGGTGCATTCCTTATACATTTGGGTTTGGGTGTATTCTTAATACATTTGGGTGTATTCCTAATACATATATTTGGGTGTATTCCTAATAAAGTCGGTAGATTAATTCATATTGAGTGTATTTCTGTGATTTCATATGGCCTATTTGTATTTTGAAGAAATTTAGGTGACAGTTTTCCGAATACACCTGGGTGTGTTTTGAAGATATTTTGGTGTATTCCTAATAAATTTAGGGGCATTTTTTAAGACATGTGAGTGTATTTCAGAGCCATCTGGATGCATTCCTAGACCTAATACATTAGGGTTTATATCTATATAATAAATGCATGTTGCAGTGGTGTATTGTATTTCTAGATATTTTAGTGTGTTCCTAATATTTTAGAAATATTTTAGTGTATTTATCATACATTTAGGTACATTCCTAATACATTTGGGTATATTCCTAATACATTTGGGTTTAATACTAATACATTTGGGTGTATTCCTAATACATTTGGGTGTATTCCTGATACATTTGTGTACATTCCTAATACATTTGGGTGTATTCCTAACACATTTGGGTGTATTCTTAATATATTTGGGTGTATTCCTTATACATTTGGGTGCATTCCTAATACATTTGGGATGTATTCCTAATTACATTTGGATGTATTCCTAATACATTTGGTTGTATTCCTATACATTTGGATGTATTCCTAATACATTTGGGTGTATTCCTAATACATTTGGGTGTATTTCTAATACAATTGGGTGTATTCCTAATACATTTGGGTGAATTCCTAATATATTTGGGTGTATTTCTAATAGATTTGGGTGTATTTCGCAGCCGGTTTCGAAAAGAGTAGGGTGTTAACCCCTGGCTGTTCCCAACCCGTCCCGGTGTTTAAATGGACCCAAAACCAAATGGAAATAAGCTTCAATAGAGACTTTCATGGGTTATCCATCAGGGTTGTCAAAAATCCGAACAAAAAACAACTCAATATGAGAAACTACAACAAATCGTTAGATCAACTCTGCCCTCCTTTTGCAAAAGGGTGTAAGGTAAGTTCGATCTTCATTACCCTTCAAAGGTCATGAGATATACACCTTTTTGCGAAATAAGGGCAGAATTTGATAAGGGCCTTACCTGAGCTAGATATAGCCAAACTATACGACATGTTGGTAAAAGACGTATAAGATATAGCTGGACGGGTTGATTGGGCTTGGTACTGGCACTTGATTGGGCGGATAGACGGCGTAGTAGAGAACTCATTGTGGAAAAAATCGGGAGTCAAGAGCAATGATAAGTCAAACCTGTTGGTGAATTGTTGAAAATTATACAAACGGTTTGATTGGAAACGACGACGTGTCATTCTTAGAGAAGTTATCATGAGTTATAGCAGTTTAATCTTCTCTAAGAATTTTAACGTAGGCCTATTATAGGCCTACAGTTCTTTTTGATTTTGATTCTTTAAACTTGTGCCAAGTCTTAAAATAATGTGACTACAAATGTAAGAAAACATGCAAACTGCACGTTTGTGGCCTCTTTTCCCTCAAATTGCAAAGATATTGAATTTGACTTTTATTGCCAGTTAAGTTAGAACTATAGCTTAAGAATATACGAGGTATTATTGGTCGAAGCAGCCAAAAAAAAATCGATTTTCATTATCTGAATCAATAGGCCCTTATTATTGAAAAATAACACTTTGGTGTTTTGCAAAACTTCATTCTACAAATCATATAGTTTTGAAAACTTGCTTAATTTATTGTTGTTAATGAGTTATGTATTTTTTACAAAAGTGTTGTTGTTTCAGCCCTCTTTACAACATAACTCAAGAACCACAGAACCTACAAAAGTATATCTGTGATATTTTAATTCTTCTACACGCTCGCTATGAATTGAGCAATTCACTTTTTGCTAAAGCTCACTACCATTCGCAAGATGCCGTGAACTACATTTTTATTTTTTTAATCCAAACAAAAATAGTGCTAGTGCTGTATTTTTCTGGAATAGAGAGTAGGCAGCGTAGCTGAAAGAGTGAAGTTAGTCAGCAAGTTTTTACAAATAGCTAGAAAAGTAACATTATCTTGCACCTCGGATTTTTAAAAGAAAATAAGTAACTTGACTTACCTTTCAAATTATTATCGCTGCTTGTTGGTTACCAATAGGCCTATAATCTGTAGGTCTTAAGGTGGTTGTAGGCTCTCAAAGACGGTAGCAACATAATCCTGCTGAGTGGTATAGGCCAATACTCACGCCTATGAACATATGAAAATATTTTCTCTTCTTTGGTCTGAAAGCGCACGTTTTATTTGTTTTAGCGCTATGACAATCTGATTAACTGTTTAACTGAGCGACTATACGCAAATAACGTAATGGTTTCACAAACACATATTATGTACACATAACATAATAACTATGTAATGGTTAGGTAAATAACATATACTAATATAAAGGTCAAATCATAAATATAGACCTGCTAATTGGAGAAAATGAGACACTTGTCGGTTATTAAAACAGGGTGTGAAAGTTCAATTAAAATATGAATTCAGACTTTTTGATCGTGATTTTATCCAAATTTCAGACTTTTTTTTTTATCTGTGGTCACTCACACCCTGTTAAAACCACATGATGTCGTTACAAATTATATTCATAAACACATTTGTTTAACAAAACACAAAAAACAACAACAACAAATAAAAAAAACAAAAAACAAAAACATTGTTTTTAAAAAGCTTCAAGATACGGATGCACAGTTTTTAGAGTGAATTTCACTATTGCTACTTGCGGAGGTTCTTGTAAAACATTTCTTTATTCCATAGTTCTACCAAATAGCTGCTTTGAAATTGAAACTGTTTTTCTTTGTCTTACATTTTCTTGATATATTTTTATGCATAAACATGAATTCTACTCGAATACAATAGTGTTCTATAGCAATCGCATTAGGACAAATAAAATAATAAACATGTTTTAGGTCCCCTCCCGCTTTTGTGAAGTTTCTTCAATTATATTTTTGAAATTAAGTTATAACTTTTCAAAAAGTATGTCTTGGAAGTTGAGACGCTTTCTATAGGCTTTACAAGAAACACTTTTGGAAGGTTTTGTGATAGAGGGTGTCTAGGCCTACTTCTCAGATCAAAAATAATAAAAAAGACCTCCTTTTTTCAGGCATTATTGTACACGTTAAAACCGCTAAATTGCGGTTATTTACACCGATTTTGCAATAAAAAATAGAAAATAAAAAGCCCCCTATTTAGGCCTACTTCTTTTTTTTTTTCTCGAAAACCCGGACGTGAAACATATTTTTTTTAAATGTTACTTGGCCTTATAATTTGGCGACAAACGACTCATTTCGTTAGATGAATTGGCATTTATGTCACTAAGCAGTTGTGACCCCTTGACCTTTATGCTTGGTGTTTCCAAGACAACGGAGTCCATGATTACTTTTTATCAAATTATGAATTTGAATGAAATTTGAAACCACCGAGAGCTTCAAAGCAGCTACCGCGAATATTATATTCCTATTGTGTGTAGTTCAGTGTTCTGCGTGCTAGCCATGCATTGGCTTCAACATCAACATGATCAAAGAAGCTAAAAGGTCCCCGTTTTGAGATATTTTCTCAAAATATCATGAAGAGCTGTCCAACAGAAGAATCACTGAACAAATACTAGGTTATACGTCAGTTTAATGCATGATTCCAAATACGCATATGGTCATGAAAATGTAGGCCTACATTTTAAAAATATTTGAAACTTGTCGTCTGCAGTCGACACCCGGGTACAAGAGAGTTGTTAAAAATATAATCGCAAGTGAACTGTGAAATTAGTTCAAACTTGGCAACTTGGCAAACCGCAAAAAAAGTACACACATGAACCACAATGGCCTCCATCCCAATGGCATAGTTCAATAACCTCTAGTGCAAAATTTGACCTCAAGTTGCAGAGTAGGCCTATGCGTTTTTGTACCCAAATTTTCAAAGGTCATTCAATGAATGTACAAATGTATTGGGGGGTAAAGAAATGTGGCATGATAGATGAGCATGTTGTGGATCCTAGTGACACGTAGGCCTACGTCTATTAGTAATAATTATGAAGAAATAAACAAAAATAAAACAGGCAGGCAAATGCCAATAAACAAAATAAATTGTAGCTGTGTAAACACGGTTTAATCAAAGCGGACCGAAAATTAAAGAAATTATTATACATAAGAACATGTGAAATTAATGTTTTGGTTCTTGCCCGGTGCTTGTCCCCTCCCCTTAAAGCCTTTATAAGATAAATAAAGTTTATTAGTGAAAAAAGATGACATGTATGTCTTTTTGTGTTAGTTGTCCCTCCGAATTTCATGCAAGGGGTGGGATATGAACGTTTGGACAGTATGACATGAGAGCACATCAGACATATCAAATTGCCTTTCGAATAAGAACAATGTCTTTCTGATATTAAATTTTGAAATTCGCGACATAGTCCACATTTTATGGCAAATGGTTAAAAATTGTTTTTGATGTTTAAGAGTCCTCGAAGTAAACTTTATAAATCTAATGATATGTATTTTAAGTGTATGTAGCTGGTATGAAAAGCCGACGATCAAATGAAAATTTTGACCTTTCGTATTGAAGATGTGGATTTTTCCCTTAAAACACCAAAAAAATAGGTGTTTTGGGGAAAATCCACAGATGCCTTTAATACGAAAGGTCAAAATTTTAAAAAAAAATCAAAATTATTTGATATCAGAAGGACATGGCACTTTTAACGCCTCCGTAAAGGACATTCTCGTATTCAGAATTCAATTCGATATACTGATGTGCTCTCATGTCCATTCTACGGAAGCGTTTAAGTGTCATCCGACTTGGCAACATATATCAGCGAGATATCAATCGATATTATGTCGACATAATGGTCAGATAAATTATCACGCCGAGTCGACATACCGAAATTGTATGTCGACATGGCTATATAAATTATCACACCAAATCCGGCCGGACGAAAACATTTATTGTATGTGGCCCAAATTAAATCAACATTGCAATCAAGTATTACTGCTATAGTCATCATGCCTTCCTCGAGCAAAGGAAAATCAAATTATGTGATTTTCTCAAAAACTGTTCATGTTTACAGGATTTGGGCAATTCCATTTAAAATCCACACTACCCCTGTGGAAGATTTTAGAAATATCTTCCACAGGGGGAGTATGAATTTCAAATGGAATGAACACATGAAGCAGCTCCATTTAAATTTCATACACCCTCTGAGAAAGATTCAACCTGAATCTTCCACAGCAGAGGAGGGTGAATTTCAAATCGAGCTGCTAAGGGAGTGTTCATAAATACTTTGGTGGGGGGCTGGAAATTTTTTTTCATGTCGAAAATTTTTTAACCCCCTCTTCGCGAACCCAAAACTTTTTGACCCCCCTCTTAATGGACCTAAAACTTTTTGACCCCCTCATATAGGTTCAAAACTATTTTGACCCCCCCCATCATAATGTACCATTCTACTAATTCAATTCTACTACCATTCAAATGGCATTAATGGTATTAAAATTTGTATTCAAGTGCAATAAAATTGTACGCATGTCATTGATGTGGAAATGTGGAAGCTAAACGAATGAAATTTGATGTAAAAGTGGATAACATAGGCGCGAAGCGCGCAAAAATTGGTACTTTGGGGGCTAAAATGGCCAAATATGAGCTTAATTTGGTCAGAAACACATACAAGCGTCAACATTGGGGAGATGGTTGAATGTGCCATCCCCCGGGATCTACGCCTTTATGTTTACTACGCCTATGTATTTTAGCCCAAAATACAGGGGCGTAGCAAGTTTTCTTGGTCGGAGGGGGGGAATAAAATTTCGGGGACACAGACGAGAAAATAAATTGCAGTTGCAAATACATATACCGGTTTTGTTTTTTAGAGACTGTACATGTATTTGAGCTTCAAAAAAAGGCTTTATTGGGATAATACGCGTGCACAAATTGTGTATTTCGCCCATGATGGGATGAAAATGCCTTTATTGTGACAATGTGGGCACACAGCGTGCAAACATTTTGTATTTTACACTATTTTTGGCCCATGATCGGGTTGAATTTATATGGAATATTGTCTAGGCCCTATAGCATTGCATTGCTTGTTGCATCGTATAATTTTCATTTGTCCATGCTAATCTCCTTTTTTGTCAGATGGGCACTTTTCTCTTTCATTTTTTGTCAGGGGCCCTTCCGCCCCCTGTCTACACTACTGCCGAAATGGTGTGTTTTGCTCTTTAAATTGATGGGCCAGTTCGCATAGCTCAAAATTGTGCAATTTTACCCTATTTGGGCCCAAAACATGGTGCTTTTCGATGTGCTAAAAAAAGTTGCACATGGCAATTATTATTATTATTGCTTTATTTTTTCTTCTTTAAGGATTTTTAGGGATGTCCCCCATGGAAAAAAAAAAAAAATTAGAGGGAGGACGTGTACCCCGTTCTCCAAGCTTCCTCCGCCTATAATTGTAATGCAACATGATTTAGTTGTATATATTAGTGATAATAAATGAATAATCTGTACTACATGAAACATTATTGTAAAAATTGTCAACACTAAAGAAGAGCAAAGATATGCAGCTTTTAGTGATTTAAAGAGCTGACCAGCAAGAACTGACACAAACCTCAAAATTAAGTTATAGACGACAATTTTTAACACTGGATCAAATGTACTTTTGTTCTGGATTAATATGGGAACATTTGCGCGCGCAGGGCGAGAAATTTTTTTACACCCCCCCCCCTCTACATGCCGAAAAAATTCAGAACTCCTAAATTTTTTTGACCTCGCCTACATATTTTCCGGCCCCCCACCAGAGTATTTATGAACACTCCCTAATGTGGTCATTCCATTTGAAATTCATACTCCCCCTGTATGAGATATTTCCAAAATCTTCCACAGGGGTAGTGTGGATTTTAAATGGAATAGCTCAATTAAATGCTATAATTGGATCCTTGCGTCATACATTTAGGCCTATATGCCTACAATGTATACGTGCACCATTGTGTTTATAATGCAATAGTTATGAGCCCTTCGGGGATGGGGGTAACATTTCCAAACGGCGTGCCCCCAGAATGATTGCCCCCCCCCCCCCTCTTAGCATGCCAAAAACCGTTTGCCTCCCCCTAGTTCTCGGGGCATGCTAAAAACCTCTACCCCCACCTCTTTGCACATGCCCAATTTTTGGTATCCCAATTTGCAGAAATTAATGATCTATAGATATATTGCGAGTTGAATAAAGAAACTAGTGCGGTTCACCATAGCTGAACCACGGGGCTTCCACAGTATTGTGGTATACCACTGTCACCCGGGAGTCTTGGGATTTAGAGATATAGGAACAAAATAGGAATTTTGACCAACTCTTTTGATAACTCTCACCCCGGCCCCGGTCATTGCCGGTGGGGAAATTATTTTATAATTTCTATACCGTTTTCTCTTTCATTTGACACCACTGGAGGTCATACCTTTTTGGCATTTCAAGTAAGTCATACAATTTCATGGTTCAGCAAAAATCCAAGATCCGTTAGTCTTTTTATATAATTTTTTTTATTATGCACGTAATAAATAAAGCCATGCATCTGCAACGCTTTTTATCATGGGAAAACCCCCGCTTTGGAGTTCTCTTCAACAAATATATTCTAAATTAGATTTTCCAACTCCAATTTCAATACTCAACCGGTTGCCATGGTAACGTTTGGTTTTTTCTCCACGAGTGTCAGATTGAGGATAATTATAGGCATGCATTTCGCTATACAAAAACAAGATTTGAAATGTAGTAGACATACCGTGTTTATAACATTGAATTTCGCGTAAATATGTTTACATGTATATTTTGGCCCACAATCTTTCCCAGTCTCACGGAGAGAGCCCTCTCTTTTTTTGGTCTTCTCACCCAATGACCACCATTTTTACGCCAAATCTTTCATCGAAAGTCCCAGTCTGAACTGCTGTCCGCACATCCCGGGCCCCTTCCACGATAATGATGATGATGATGATGATGATGATGATGATTTTTAAATTCGTGATATATAATAATATACAAATTATATTCATTCTTTTTTTAATTTTTGATATTTAACAGTTCTTGAAGTAAACTTAACTAATCTAATGATAGGGGCCTACTTAAAGTGTATGTATAGCTAGGAGCAAAAGAAGACGATCATTTAAAAATATTGACCTTTCGTATTGAAGGTAGGCCTACACATTTTTCCCCAAAGACCTAAATTCTTTAGGTGTTTGGGGAAAAAAATTCTATATCTATAAGGTCACAATTTTTCATATGATTTTCGGCTTTTCCTCCCATACAGTTAAAGTATATCATTTATTAGATTTATAAAGTTTACTTCGAGGACTTTTAAATTATCAAAAATAAATAAATTTGCATAATTTGCCATCAAATTTGTATTATATCACGAATTAAATATATATATATATATTTGATATCAAAAGGACATTCCTCATATTCAGAATGCAATTCGATATGTCTGATGTGCTCTCATGTCCTAGAAAAATTGAGTATCAGAGCCCATAATATATACAATTTATTGACTTAAATTTTGTTATGATCTTTATCAACATTTAGTTGACAAATATTTAAGGAAAAAAATGCTAAATACGTTGTATTTAGTAAAAGGCATTTATATATTATATTATTATCTACCACGCAACGACCTTGGAACGAACAACAGGATACAGTACAATTATAATTGAGTTTATACTCGATCGCTTTTGCAGAAAAACGAATCACACGCATGCTCAGTGTACTAAAAACCAACGTCGGTTTGCACATCGCGACATGCGTGCGATTCGATTTTCTGTAAAGCGATTGAGCACTATGAATATCTACAAGTGGCAATGGATGGGCATAATTTTTCTGGCACACGCATTACACTGTGTCATGTCAATGCAGAAACACAGGGAAAATATATGCTATACAGGAGCATGAATCTGACGTTAAAGCTACGAATGATGATGTCAATTATATATCCTTAAAGTGGCATTTTTTAGAAAGCCTTGAATTTGTGTGTGAATATGCTGATAGAACAGGTAGGTACGTGGTTAAAATATTTGGTTATGTTTTCATTATTATTTATCTAATTTATTATAACGTTACACAATATATTTTATACTATCTTTCTCTCTTTAGGGCCTATCGAAAAGCGCGTTTTTCTTTTTTGTTTTTTGTTTGTTTTTGTTTTCTCTTTTTTGTGTGCGCTCTAATCGCTCTGTAAGAAGCGCCTTGTAAGAAATTTTTGTATGTATGTAGGCCCCCTATGCATGTATCATATTGGGCTATTACCGTTGAATTCCAGTTCCACCCCCCTATGGAAGACGTGTACACACATGACCTTAATCTCCCACACAGGGGGTGTAGATATCAAACGAATCACGTACAGGTATAACCCCCGGGGTATAACCTCATTTGAAATTCACATTCCACCGAGAATAGGGTCATGTATTCCATAGGGGCTATGTAGGCTATTCTAAACCGGAACAACTTGCCCGGGGGGGGTCACTCCCATTGTGGCTTGTACACCATCCGCGATAATCAACTTTTGAAAAGCACCCTAAACAAGGATTTAACCCTGGGCTAAAACAACACCCTAAACAGGGATTTCATTCCTAACATCAAATTTCATACCCTAAATTTCATTTCCGCGTATTTAGAAATTGCACTCTTGCTACCCTTTTTTCCAATTTTTTTTGTTTTGACACCCTAAACGCGATACGCGCGTATCGTGCCTACCCACGAAAAACGACCCTTTTACGCGTTTTCATTATCGCGGATGGTGTACAGGCCACAATGGGAGTGACCCCCGGGAACAATGTCTAATGTAGCCTAATAATTACCGGAACAGAATGTGATAATTAACATGATTAATAGATAGAGTTATAGGCTTATGTGGGTAAATAACGACCACACACACACACACACCATTAAAAGAATCCAACAATTTATTTCTTATTTAGGCCTATTTGTTTGGGTAAAAAAATCAGGCCTAATTATTATCTCAAAATTATCCACGCTTGATAAGTCCCATATAATAGGCATACGGGCCTAATATCAAGGATGTGTACTCTTAAATTTAAATAACAGGACCATTTAGGGACCGTTCCCGGGGTTTAATATAGTTACGCCATCGGAAAGTGGGAGTTTTGACCAGGCAAAAATTACAAAAAATGTAACGTCTACCTCGAGTTCGCGCAACATTTTCGGATTCCCCTCTTGTTTTCCCATTTTTTTTCTCTAACAACTGACTTTATTTGCATAAAATCATCAAAATTGGGCAAATTGTCTGTCAATTATACTTCCATTTGTGGTGTTTTTATTCGTAGAGTGTCCTATACTTTGTTTGTACACAATGTAAGAAGCAAGTAGGCCTAGGCCTATTCGTTATGAGATTGTTCAACTTTTCAAAGACAACATAACATATAGGCCTAGCCACCAGCATTTATAGCAGGAGGATACCTGTATTTAGCACTGTTTAAGTCAAATTTAACTCACAAAACATATTTTGAAAAATCCATTAATTCCTTTTGTCATTGTAGGGCAAAATAGTTTTCAGTTGTGACTGTAAAAATTCGTAATTATTTGCAAAGATATGTATAATATTTTGAAATATTTAATAGTCGAAAAATTTCGTTTCAGCTTTTATTAGAGAGAAAATGAGAATTTTGTTGAAAAGTTGATAAATGACTCCTTTGAACGAATTAACGGACTCATTAATTAAAAGGTCGCTCGTCACGCTGTATTGAATGGCGAGGTCATCGCCTCCATTGGGTTATTCCATTTAAAATCCACACTACCCCTGTGGAAGATTTTGGAAATATCTTGCACAGGGGGAGTATGAATTTCAAATGTAATTGTTCAGAGTTAATCATTTTGAAACCCATACCCCCTGCATTATAAGCTTTACCTTTATATCTTCCACAAATGGAGTGAGTATTTCAAATGGAAGTTACCAAATTGTCTATTCTCTTCAAAACTCATACTCCCTCTGTGGACTTCACTTTAGCCTAGCTAAATCTTCTACAGGGGTAGTGTGGATTTTAAATGGAATAGCCCGTTATGCATGTGACGGTATTGTGTGTGCCATACAATATAAAGTCAAGGTCGAGCATCCATTCTTGACAACTAATGGGTATATACGGTGACACGTACACATCGGAAGGCAGATCCGGATTAATGCGTGTCAATGTGCGCTCCCGTGAACCGCACCGTGAAGTATAGCAAGTATCTATACACCGTGTGGCACTGCACTGATCCGAGTCCGCATTGATCCGAATCTTATGTAGGACACCGAGTGGAAAGAGTGGAAACATGCTCTAAATGGATTGAAAAAAGTAGTCTGTATAGGCCTACTCTCAAAATAGTGAATATTGCCAACAGAAAATGTGTACTTTCTTACATTTTAGAGTGTTTTCCACTCAAAAACGGGTTGTCCTTAAAAAGTGGAAATTCACTCTTTTACATTTAGAGAGTGGTGTGTCGCAACAACCGGGCTCAACAATCAACGCAGTATTAGTATAGATCATGGTATATATATTATGATATCATTTTTTGACAAAACGGTTTTTTATAGATAGGCCTATACATTGCTGTATTGATACAATTTCATAAAGAAAAAGCTTAAAAACCAAAAGTATGCAACTTTTCAACATCGTAGTGCGCAGGGGATGTCTTTGAAAAGCAAAACAAATAATAATAATAATTTTTTTTTTTAATGGATACATATATAGGACATGTTCAGCCCGTCAAGCAGTGGGACCCATTACTATGATCTGTGTACATCAAGTGCACGTTATTAATGTTAGAAATATTTTTGTGAAGACAACCCGAAACAGGAAAGCACACGTTGCTATTAAATTTGTTGTTGCTGCAGTTGAAATCTGTACAGTGTACACCCTATATGTAAGACATGACCTTAATCTCTCTTGTGGCATGCGCGTATTTTTTTTTGGGGGGGGGGGGCTTTGGGGGCAAAGCAGGGGGCGGCCAAACTGCGAAGGAGCGGCGGAAGAAGAAGGGGCGGCAAAAAAAGAGGGGCGACGGAAGAAGAAGGGGCGGCAAATAGAATTAGAAAATAAGAAAAAATGGCGGAATATGTGAAAAAATTGTACTATACATCAAAATGTGTTGTTTTTGGGGCGGAGCGCCTAAAAAAGGGCCAGGGTTTGGGGTGTGTTTTGTCGGGGTGGGGTGTGTGTATCAGTGGCGTAACCAGTGGGGATGTCCCCCCAGTCGGTATAGACGGAAGGCGTTGGTGAAAAAAATGGCAACATACTTTTTTTAAGCGGGTGAAAGAAAACGGAAAAATTGTAAGTAAGAAATGTTTAAAAATTAAAAATTGTGAAACGATTTGAATTAATTTTTTGTTTTGTTTTTAGGCTGCTGGCGCCTATCTATTATCTTTTTTTTTCGCACTTCACTTTTTAAAACCATTTCTGTCGGTACATTGCCCTCCCCGGTTCCGAAGTGAGGGGGTGTATGGGGTGGGCGGGGTGTATTATGTGTACGTTATTATTACATTAGGCCTACTATCAGTTTTTGTGAGGATTATTTGAACGTGCATCAAAGCTCACGTTCATGACCATTTTTGGAATCAGCATGAAAAATGCATTAAAATGTGTACAAAAAAGCCGACTATTGCTCCAGTGGTTCTTAAGATGGTTCTTAATATTTTTTTGAAAATATCTTAAAACTTGGACATTTAATGTTGAAGCCTATGGCATTATGTTAATTAGTTAACTTACTGCTCATCTGGTGAGAAAACTGCGATTGTGACATTTACTCGATTTTATCGACATCTTTTGTTTCTGCAGATTAAACCAGAGTTAGGGACCGTTCACAAACACTTGTAACTGGGGGGATGTTGATGCAGATAGAAAAGATCACATATTTTTGCAGGGTCCCCTTCCGGACCTAAAATTATTTTCAGGGCCACCTTTTTGGCCATGAAAAATGAACGTCAACCTTATAGAAAATAGTGTAAACTCATGTTCTACGAGAAAAATTAAGGTGATATTTTCAAAGGCCCAAAGTTCAGGGGGATAACAAATTTCTAGGTTACCTTTTGCATCAGCCCCCCCGTTACAAGTGTTTGTGAACGACCCCTTACCAAAGTCAATAGAAACATCATCAAGATTTCAGAAAATTCAAGAACTTATCGAACTGTGTTTTTTTCTTCTTAATTTACAGATTACACCAGATATATTTAAGTCAATGGTATAACCATAAAGCATTCAGTGACCGTACATGATTTTCCTGAGCTGACGATAATAGGAATTTAGTGTACAAACCATGGAAGCCATCTTTTTTTGTGTGTGTTTATGTTTGGCGCTGGTAGTCACAGTGCATTGTAGAGGTATGTACCATTATGTTTAATGTATATTAGGCTAAAAAATTGGTATAGTGTCTCAAAGCCGTTTTTTTTGTTCTTAGCGGGTCCATGGCAGCTGAAACGGCAAATTCATTTTTTATTTCCTTAGTTTTTTTGCCGTAAAATCATGAAATTCTGAGACAAATTTGGAAGAAAATTTACTTGATTCAATACTCGCATTATATAAAACAATTGATAATTTGTAAATCAACCACTATATAACTGTGTACTTTTGAACACTCAAAAATCAGATGACATATTTATAATTCGAAATTTAGTTTTAAAAAACCTTAAAAATGAAACGAAATGATTTCGCATTCGTTTTTGAAAATGCCATGGGCTTTGAGACACCTTGTCGTGACCTTTAAGAGCAGAGTTTCAAAGGTGGATTCCGGTGCAGGTCATTTAGAAAAACAAAATAACTCCTACGTACCTCCCAAAGGTGTGGTACGTACTCCAGGAAACGGCAAAATCCAAAATGGCTTCCGGTGGCCATCTTGGAATTCAAAAGATTACACAACTTTCGAATATATCAGCCTAGAGACATGATTTAGGGTCATTATAACATTTCAAGGACCCATGTTACAAGCCTTTTGCTTGGAGGAGAGCTATAACTGTCACTCTCCTACAGTTCTCTTGAATGCTTTTGAGCTATAAATCTCTCTCCTTAAATGCATGGGGGAGCTGTTTTTAATGACTTCACCCACCATCGGGGTTCTGGGGTGCTAACGGAATTGTATGGACGCTGAAGCCGGCTGTCATATTCTACTCCGACTTATTCCATGATTGTATTACTGAGCACTTAATTGTAATTTATGTTAACATGTTTGTCCGTGATCATGGTGATTCTTCATCCATATCAATATTCATTTATCTTTTTAGGTTCCCCGCGTGCAATTCGCTTAGTAGGTCCAATAGCCTACATTGGTGAAGTGCAAATCTTCCACAAAAACCAATGGGTATCAGTGTGTCAAGACCAATGGAACCTAAAAAATGCACACGTTGTATGTGGCCAATTAGGCTATGCTAATCGTGCCTTATCGGCGAGGTCAATGAGCTACGCGCAGATGGACGGTGACCGAGGAGACGCTATACAAGGGTTCAAGTGCCGTGGTAACGAGGCTAGATTAGATTTATGCCCCATTTTGGCGGGAAATTGGAGTCGACAAGAATGTAGCGCGGGAATGGCGGGTGTTATATGTCAAACACCCAGGGGTAAGTAGACCATATTAAAGGACCAAAAAATCTGTAACATTTTAGGTAGTCGCTAAAAATGGTTGATAAATCGGGAAAATACCTTTATACATTTTTTAACATCTGAAATATCAACAAACTGCATGTGAAGATAACTAAAGGCTACCTGCGTCTTTGGGATTACATTTACAACTTTTGATTGCATGTTGAGCATACAATATATTCTGTAGTAAATCGATGGAATGTGACGGTGATTGTTGAGGTATTAGGCTATATGTTTGATAGAAATAGACCGTCTGACAAGTTAGTATTCTCCCCCGCCGTCAGTGTGATTCCAGTCACTCCATAGCGTGTTGCGAAGGTGGAGGAGACTAAAGCTGTAGTTAAAAAAATGCGTTAAAAATGATGTTTCCTATATGTCCAGCATTGTTGCAGAGGTTCCGGAAGATTTTGAATATTTGGGGGGGGGGGGCAAAATCCTGCTCCGAGGCGTGAAAAGCCGAAGGGGGGAGGGTGCATTCATTACATGCATGAATTGTACCTTACATTTTGAATTACACCCTAAAATTTGAATCTGATCCTAAAATTACGAATTTTACCCTAAAATTTATGAATTTTACCCTAAAATTTATGAATTTTACCCTAAAATTTATGAATTTTACCCTAAAATTTATGAATTTTACCCACAAATTTATGAATTTTACCCACAAATTTATGAATTTTACCCACAAATTTATGAATTTTACCCACAAATTTATGAATTTTACCCACAAATTTATGAATTTTACCCACAAATTTATGAATTTTACCCATAAATTTATGAATTTTACCCACAAATTTATGAATTTTACACAAAAAATATATGAATTTTACCCACAAATTTATGAATTTTACCCAAAAATGTATGAATTTTATCCAAAAATTTATGAATTTTACCCTAAAATTATGAATTTTACCCTAAAATTACGGAATTTTACCTCAGATTATAGGGGGGGGCTCTAGGGTACTTGGACCCCCTCACCAAAATTATTGAGGGGCTGCCCCAGCCCCCCCCGGTTCCGGAGCCACTCGGAGTTGTAACCGCTTGACCCGGCATTACCCTTATGAACTCTCACCCTCCTGAGAGTTCCTTATGCCCGGGCATAAAGACTTACATAGATGTGTCTCTCTTGACAAGAAATCGTAGTATCTAGCTGATTTATAGGGTGGTGCGTTGAAACATTGCCTGTCATATTTTATATTGTAAATTGTAAACAATAATAAACAATAATAACCATCAAAACATAATAATTTCATTTAGATTTTATTTATCTGCTTATAAACTTATCACAATTCACTCAAATTGCTGTAAAATCTGAAAAACTTGACCAATTTACACGATTCAACTTGCACTGTGGAGGCTGCCATGTTAAAATTCTTGATTTTTTTTCTGGCGTTTTTATTCTTCAAAGTTTTTCAATGTCGCTTCGCCCAAATGTTCTTTACCCACAATGTTGAACGATGTCTAGCTTTTAGCCACTTCAGTAATACTGTAGCCTTTCATACGTAACTCAATTACCCGATTTCGCTCAGTTTCAGACGATTGTTTACCTTTTTTTGCAGGCTATTGTTTACATAAAATCCTATCCCTATTAAACCCTACAACGTGCAATAGTTACTTCCGGTATCACAATTCACTAAAATCGCTGTAAAATCTGAAAAAGTTCACCAATTTTCATGATTCAACTTGCACTGTGGAGGCTATAATCCTGTCTATGCACAACGTAATTGCCTCTAGTCTGCTGCCTTCACGTAAAATGCTAGAGTATACTAAACATGATAGGAGCCAGACCATGTTTAAACGCACCACCCTATATTTTGAAGCTCGTTTGTCCTACTACAATAGTAAATATTCTTAAAAGGTCAACAAAATGTAGACGATTAAGTGGGAAAAGATATTGTATTGGTCAAAACTGCACAAAAGGTCACAAAAATGACATTTTCACCTATTAATCATAATGTATTGAATTAAGGGGGTACTACACCCATTGCATTTTTTTTTTTTTTTTTTTGCATTTTGTGAAGAAATGAGAAAAAAATTGGACAAAGTGGTATGCAAAATGAAGGGGCAAATCTTGTCGTTCTACTGGTGGCATCGGTATCAATGTAGCTGTCATGCTTTTAAAGGTAGAAAACCAAAAAGTGGTACATCAGTGATGTACCACTTTTTGGCTTAAATACATTTTGGATTTTATAAAACGATGTTTTTGTGTATTTCATTAAAAAAAAAATTCTGTATGCACGTGACTGAAAATCTCTCGGAATCACAAGTAACCGTCTCAAGAATAAACATGCTTGAGAGATTTAGACAGGATGTTATGCCCCCGCCAGACTTTCTTGTCGCTTGCCGCAGCGACAAGTGGCATGACATATCAACCAATGACAGCCTTTATAGTGTCCGTTTGTCTGTAATGCGCGTGCGCTACGCCGCTCAGCGGCAAGCGGCATTGTAGTATGAAACCATTATTAAGCAAGTAAAATCTCAAAATAGTAAACGTTACTATAGTAACCAACCCGTCATTAATTTAGCTCAACGGGCGATGTGTGTTTAATATTGCAGTTTTAGAATTATAATTAAATCGTTTAATATTGCATGAATGGTCACGGTGAAAGTTACTCACTGCGACAAGCGATTACTTTACAAAGCCATTTATATGATTTATATCGCATGTAATTTCAGAGAAATTTAAATTTGGTTTATACTCTATATGAAATATTAGTATCAATTGCCAGGAAGGATTTGTGAAAAAAAAAAGTTTGGCGACATTATAGGTTTATGGTACAAATGCATGCGAAGCGCACAAAATATTTTGCCATAGTTTTGCAATACTATTCTGCCCGCTTAAAGGTGAATTTACACTCGATTCATCGATTGCGATGCATCGCTTTTGGAAAGCGATGTGCAATCGCCGAATTTTGCGATGCATCGCTCGTCGCGTTTGCATTATACTTACCACGGCGATAGCGATTGCAGACGATAATTTAAATAACCTAAATGCAACAAAATACATTTTTAGAACATCCATAACTGTCAATAATTATTGCTTTGAAATAATTTTTAATCACCGAAAGTTAATAATCGAGAAAGGTAAATTAATTAGCAAAATAATAGATCCAGTTGGTTGTTAATGATCGCTCGAAAGTTGAGATTTCTTCAACTCGCAAAAGCAACGTCGTTTTTGTCTCGGTGGTTTGTATCGATTGATCGGCTCTACGCTTTGAAAACGGAAGTAAACACTGAGCGTGCGTGAGAATCGCTTTTCTTAAAGGGAGTCTCCGGCAATCACAACATTATGCCTTATATGTAAGAAAATAATTATCATGCACGAATCACGCGGTTTTATTTAAAACAAACTCATAGTGACCATAAAAACGAATAAAAACATCCGTCTCTCAACACGCGATATGCAAAATTCCCAGGCGCCGAGATTGACGAGTGCAATAACGTCCCAGTAATACAAAGAAGGCTGACGACAATTGAGCACAAATAACCATTACGTCATTGCACTTGCACAATTTCGGCGCGGGAATTTTGAATATCGCGTGTTGAGAGCCGATTGTTTTTATTAGTTTTTATGGTCCATATGAGTTTATTTTAAATAAAACAATGCGATTCTTGGTTGATAATTATTTTTCTAACATTATATAAGGCATATTGTTAAGATTGCCGGAGAGTATAAATTCAGCTAAACTCTGGTGTTGGAATTGAATGTCTTAATTAAGAAATTAATTCAAAATTGCAGTTTTTCTAGAAGAACAATGAAACCAGTTGAAATGAAACAGGTTTGAAAAAAAAAAATAACCAATTCATTTTAAAAGATAGTACGTCATTTCTAATGAAAATAATTATCTTCAATTTCTTGCAGAATCGTCATATCCAGTAAGGCTAGTAGGCGGAGATAGCGATCACGAAGGCAGGGTCGAGATTAAACATGGTGGAGAATGGAATACAGTCTGTGACAGAGGTTGGGATAAGCCTGACGCGGATATTATCTGTCATCAGATTGGGTACAAGACAGCCGTACGGGCATCGACAGGGGCAGAGTATGGACAAGGCACGGGGACCATATTACTGAGTAACGTACAATGTAAACAAGATGATTTGAAGTACAGATATGACGTAAGGTATTGTAATGTGACGGATTGGTACCCGGATGAAGATGAATGTACGCATGCCCGTGACGCAGGAGTTGTGTGCGATGCGAAAGGTAAGTCCGCGCCTATATGTGAATATCATTGTATGTGATTAGCTAATAGCTACTGCGCATGAGTGAGAAAGGTTAGGGGTTATTGCGAATTCGTTAGAGTTTTAGGCATGTTGTAGCCCAGTCAAATTATGAAATCGCCCACCACTATAGATGAGTTGACCTATGATGTCACATGTTTACATTTAGACCGCCCTCTGTTGTTTCATGCCAGGCAAAATAATACAGGAGTGTCTATGGCAGACCACATAAATCTCTTCAAAACTCGACTTTTAAAAACATTTGAAGTTTTGTATGATATTATGTATATAGCTTGATGCATTTGTAAACAAGTTTGATAACATTTTAAGTATTATTTGCTTTGAAATCAAAGAAAATGAAATAAAATCAACTTCTTCCATGTAAACTATAGTGATTTTTGCCTGGCAGTTTTGATCTCACACCAACAGAGGGCGTATCAAATGTAAACACATGTCAACTCATCTATATGCAACAGAATCCATTTCACATGCGTCAATCTCACAAAAGCTCACACAAAAACATCAGAAGTCCTGGAAAATCCAAGTAGTGGAACAGTGCCTAATTTGCAAAAATCCCAAATGGCAACTTCTGCAGGAGTAAAATTGCAAAGTTCGAGGAAATTCTATTGCAAAATAAATAAGTATGATGCCAAATCCAACAACAGAATTTTCAATCGCGATTTTTTCGAAAAGAGTGTTGCGTCGAATGTATGTGATGCGACTGACGAAATGTCTTAAGAATACACCCAAATATCTCAGAAATACACCTAAATGTCTTATGTTAATTATCTTCTCCACAGATACGGAATTAGAAGTGCGTCTCACCGGTCCACAACACACAGTTCAAATCAAATACAACGACGATTGGATGTCAATATGCGATGACAACTGGAACAAGAATGACGCCGTCGTTGTATGCCGACAACTCGGCTTCCAATCGGCAACTAAAGCCTCTAAAACAGGCTACCATGGTTGGCAGGGGTATTACTTACGTAATTTCCTTTGCACGGGGAATGAAACACGATTGGATCAGTGTAAGAGACGAGGTGAATGGACTTTGCAGACTTGCGGCAATGATAGATTCGCTGGTGTGCAGTGTACTGGGGGATCGCACACTATCATACATCATATGAGTGGCGGGTCTGCAGAAGGGGGTAGTCACTACGCGACTCATAATAAAGGTACGTCATAACGAAACACTTATGGGGCGGCATTGTGAGATTTCACAAAAAGTGCGCCCTCAATCTTGGTCAAAGTCCAGTTTTTAACATATACGCAATGTTTGTCCAAATACTATTCAGTACGCAAACTCAAACACGGATATCCTACATCGCTTTATAACTGCATCCTGTATTAAATAATTATATATTATTAGTAGAACATCGAAGAACTTTACTTTAAGTAGGTATACTATAACTACTATGCTTATATTATGACAAAATAATAGCCATGATCCATGAGGTTGATGGTAACAACATAATGATGGGAACACGGTTGTTTGATGTGATCATTTATAATTTTTCTAACAAAACATTACAATGATGTTTAATTCTAGACCTGACCAATATCAACAGCTATCACACAAATATACACATATATTTTGCAGCTATTGTAACAGATTTTCGTTTCTATACCAAATTTATCTTTTTCTGTTTTTGTGGAATTTTTTCCTATAAACTGTACATTTGTATGCAAATTGAGGGCGCTATTTACATATATATTAAATATTAAATAGCCAAAAAATATGATATATTCCTTGTATTTCATGATAAAAATGTTTTTGAAAATGACCTTGCTATTTGTTAGTCTTTTTTCTGATGTTCTAATACCATTATACAAGTATCTACCCCTTGTAAATATGCAAACAAGATTTTAGATAAATAGCGCCATCATTGTTAAACTTTACTAAAACATTATTGCAATTTTACATGCCATCGAACACCCGTGGGAAGAAGGGAAAAGGGTGTATTATATTGTTATTACAACTGTCATTTTACTCTGTTTTCTTCCCACAGTTTCTGCCGTAGAAAGTGTCATCGTCGTCGCTATCGTTTGTGGAATTCTACTCTTTATATTTTCTGGTTATTTCATCGGACATAAAGCAAGACAAAGGCGAAAACGTAAGGCAATATCTCTTCAACTGGATGAAACAGAAACGGGAACAATATCATTAGAAGAGAATGAGATGGATCAGATGAACGCGACTGATGAGGTTGTAGAAGAGACTGATAGTCACTATGTTACAGTTCAGGATAATATACCACTGGTCCAGGAAGAAGATTGTGATTAGAGAAACATTGGGGTTAAAGTTCACACAACCCCTATGGAAGACATGATATTAATCTTGTACACAGAGCTATCAGACCTAAATGGGTGACTCCATTTGAAACTAGACTACAACCCCTGTGATTAAAGTCATGTCCGATGAGGGGTGTTTGAATATCATCCGGAATAGCACATAATTAGATGTACAATAATTGAATTTAAACTTCTAACCACACAACATGAATGATCTTTAACATAACCAGTGAAAAAAATTCACTGATCATCCTGGAATCGAACCCGGATCTTAGATTTACAGGTCCAATGCTTTACCAACTGAGCTAATGAGTCAGCAGAATGTTATGAGCACGCGGTTGGTAAGTATAGTGTGAGCGTCCGCGGCAATACCGGAACATTTGCGACAACTGGTCCACAAGTTCAAAGTTTATTCTCTGTCGCTGAGCGACGAGCGATTGGTATTCGACCAATAAGGTAGCGCGCTTTTCTAAGCGCAACAAAAAGCGGGACACCTCAATTACGTAGGTAAAGATGCTTTTTTGAAAGTTATACAGGGTGTTCCAGAAAAATTACCGAGTGAATGAAAGTCGAGAACTAGACATCAGAATCAAGAAATACAGAGATAAAAAAGACTAGTTCGCGTCTAAAATTCTGACAACTAGACAGAAAATGCCGTACTGCGCAGGTCGGCAACCAATCACGGTGCGCCTTTGCCCTGACGTTAGACGCGATTTTGTCTTTTTATCTCTGTCTTTCATTATAAAAGCATGCAGAATGTATATCTACAGCAGGTACGTCAAGCTTATTGTTTGAGAGTTGCATAGACCAAGGTGCAACTTTCAAAAAGTGCATCTTTTGCTACATAATGAGACATTGTGGTCGAACGCAACATTGTAAAATAATGGGATTAGTTGTGTCAAACAAAATGTACTATTATTTGGATATTTTTTTAATTTTCTAAAAGACTGCTTAGGTTATTCTAAAAGTCTTCAGGGAAACATAAGAGCGGTCATTATTTATGCCAGGGGAAAAGGGAATTTTAGGCGGAAATTCGAAATTTTGTGTGAGCAAGAGTGGAATAACCGAAATGTTTTGTCAGGAAAGGTTGGGAATGTGAATTTTTACATGGAGAATTTTCTTTTAAAAAAAGGGAGGGAAGAGGCATAGTGATCCGTCAATTCCCCCTCGGCGTAAATAGTGACCAAAAACTTCCCTTGGAGCATAGATTGTTTATTACTATTCTGTATCTAAGTGATATACTAACGCTTGTTGTACTACTGTCAGTGTCACTTGCCGCTGAGCGGCGTGGTGCACGCGCATTGCAGACAAACGGACACATGCAAGGCTTGCCATTGGCTGATACGTCATGTGCCGCTTAACAGGGGCATAATGAATGACGTTTATATTTATTCTGTTTGACTATTATATATACGAGTTAATTGCCCTTTACCGTAAATCCCATAATTCCTTGCGTTTGGACCCGAGATGTCGTCATTTGACGTCACGCCGATGCGAATCGTTATAGCCAACATCGTTATTGCGCATTGCAAGTAGGCATGACGTCATTCGACCTCTAACCACAAGGAATTATGGATAAAGGTCAATTATCAGTTTGCCTATTGCCCATAATACATCTTGATTTAACTTCTAAATACGTCATACATATGACGTCACATAAATGGCGAACAATAAATGTCACAAATTTACACCTATGAACAAAGGTATAGCTTTTTAAACCAATATGAACATGGGTTCATCAGCAGAAATATTTTTGATTTTTAATTTGATTAATTATGTTTTAATTAATGAAATAAGTGCAGTTTAAAATGTACTTAAAATGTGTCAGGAATGCACCCATATGTGTTAGGCTTATCACGCAAGTGTTAGGAATACACCTAAATGTGCCAGGAATGCACCCAAATGTGTTAGGCTTATTACCCAAGTATTAGGAATGCACCCAAATGTGTCAGGAATACACCCACATGTATCGAGACTAACGTAAGTGGTATTCTAAAATGCATGGATTAGGAATACACGAAACTAGTATATTATAAATACGGGTAAAGGGTGTTGGTCCGACTCGCCGCTAATCCGACACTTACACTAGTCTGAATCTGAAATGCACTGTAGTAGTCCAAAACTGAAAACCACTGTGCTAGTCCGAATCTGAAAAACATTCCTTCAGTCCGACACTACGCTAGTCCGAATCTAAAAAAACACTGTACTAGTCTGAATTTGGGAAACACTGTGGTAGTCCGATATTCGGAATTCCGATATTCGGACTCGCGCAGTGTTTTTCATTTTCGGCCTGACGCACCTTTAAGTATAGGGAATTTGTGTAGTCGGACTAGCGGCGTATCGGACTCGCACTGACATAAGTGGCATTCGAAGTTAATTTGAGTGTAAGACTATTGTAAGTTCAGTAACTTGCACTCAATAAAAATTCCTTTAAAAAGGAATGGGCGCCCAACGTGAGCTTTGATGTGATGTGCTGAAATAGCTTGAAATGTAACTGTTTGGATAACAGTTACTTACATTACAAGTCAATCAAAACGTGCCACAATACGTTTTATTCTTGCATGTAACAGCAAAACTGAACTACTTATATATACCATGTATACTGCACTTACGTTATTGTATCATTAAGCCTAGATGTGTAAAAATTATCAAAATCGTATATTTTATTATTATATAACTTTCGACAGTCTTGTATTTTATAAATTGTCAACAGAACAAAACAATTGAGATTTTTAAGAGTATGTGACCGTCCTCCGCAAAAGGGCTGTTATGTCGGCGTTTTTACTTTTGAAGATATGGGACAGCCACATTTTCCTTCAAATAAGCTTCATTACAATGATACATTACATGTTCCCTTTGCTAGTGTGTCATGTTTACAAGATAGTAAAAAATAAGTAAAAGGGTTGCTCAATCCTTTGTATTCTATTGTTTTTTGAGAAGTTTAATGGACCATATCTCCAAACAAGCTCTGCCGAATGTTATATTCTGCTTTCGGTTATAACGATCAAATTATTGTGTGCAATCTAAACACCTTGTTTAATTTTGTACTATTGTATATTTTGTTTACTGATTTTATTTTTGTATATTGAAATACACGGTTGTATAATTATGATGATTGCATAAACGTTATAAGTTAAAGGTGGTTGTTACAATTTTGTCATATTGAAATACAGGTGTATCAAGTATACTATATAGCTATAATTGAATATATGAATACAAAAGCCACCCAAGTCCATACGCTGGCCAAATTGAGTTAAGCATGGGAAATTGTTGCTATACATAGGCCTGTCATATGTATGAAAGAACAACTCAAATTCATCATATGTGTCTATTGAGCATGTGAGAAATAGCATGTATGAAAGAACCACCCAATTCCGTGATTTGAGTCTTGTAACACATTGATTGAAATCCAGTATGTATAAAAGTCCACTTGTAACACATTCATTGCTGGAGAGTGGCTTTTGAAAAATAAATGGGTTTAATAAAGGTACGTGTGTGGTTTATATTACATGGCAGAATGCTTATCAACATTATACATACCTGTGTGCTTTATTTTGTATTATCTTACAAGTGGTAATCTCATTCCAACGTTGTTGTCTTTGTATATGATTCAAAAAACCACCCGAGTCCAAAATTTAAAATGAACCCTACAAAGTCCCTGAAATGCTAATCGTCATACTTTATACATTTTAATCAACTCATTTGCACGTAAAACTTAACCATATTGACCAGGTAAATCTAACTTAAGGAATTAAAATGATACACAGGTTTTTCTCTCAAAATCACTTCCCATGGACTTGGGTGGGTTTTGTATTCATGTATTCAATTGTATACCAATAACGCCGTAGATTAAAGGTGGGTGCTCAGATTTTTGTCATTATTGCAATACATCTGTATCAATTATGATTGTGTAACCCATAAATAACATTCTAGCTTAAAGGGAAGAAGTGCAGCAAAAACACTCGTTTATAGTCATATTTCATTGTCATTCCAGGTAAAAGGCTTTTTTTTTTTTCTCTCACATACTTTTTATTCCACAAAAATCGCACTTACGGTTCCCAAGTAACTGCAATAGGAGCATCTTGCGCCGATCAAATGTATTATATATGTGTTTTATCGTTTTTCAAGCAGTGATATTTATTATGTATTTTATTGTTTTTCAGGTGACGATATATAATATTTATACAGTCAAAAATCAAAAAACAAATAAGCTTTTAACATGTTATCTTCACTACAAATTGTAATAAATAAAGTGCCTGCTTCTTTTATATGTTGCATGTAATAAATTGCCATCTAATTTGCATACAAAATTTAAAAGTTGTTTTCTACATGTTTCTAGGATTTTTGCATTTTTGTGCCTTCAAAATAGTACCGGAAGGCCATTTTACGATGGATTTGAATGAAATTTTTACAGAATGTGTGTTTTGTTATTTATAAAACAAAGTGTGAAAGTATAATATTTAATTTATTTTTCGTTTTGACGCACCGTCATATTTTTAGGTCAAACAAATCACATTTTTTGGCGTTATTGATTTTTTTTTTCAAAAAGAAGCATTTTATAAATAAAATCTAATTATTATTAATAATTACCTAATTCCACACTTTTATTTTCCTGCTTTCTATCTTTCATTTATAACAAAATACATCTCTAGCATCTACGGCTGCGTTCCGGTTCCGGTTTTTTTTCTTCAGATTTTTTGGTCTCAAGTGTCATTAAACACCAAATATGACGTTCCTAGCATGTTTAATTTAAAAAAAAAGATTTTTGGTGCACTTCTTCCCTTAAAGGTCGGTGCTCAGATTTTTGTGATATTGAAATACAAGTTGTATCAAATGAGGGTATGCAATACGACGTCACTCATAACAGAGTCATCCTCATTTAAATAAGATTCTGTCCTCCATAAGATACCACGCGGGAAAATTCGCATGATAATAAAATAAAACGTGTGATAGGTATGAATGGTTGTGGAATCGATCTAGAGACCTGTCCCTCTGTCATCTTAAGTTATCTTAGAACTGTCCTCCAGCATGGCTGCCATTTCAATTGTTTTACAGTTCCGGTTGGTTTATTGCATACACTTTATTATATTTGTATACCCATCGTTATGTATATAGCTTAAAGGTGGGTAGTCAGATTTTTGGCATATTGAAATACAGCATTATCAGTTATAATAAGCATGTATACCCATTGAAAAATAAGATAAGATAATTATTGTATACCCATAACGCTGTAGTTTAAAGATGGGTGGACAGATTTATGTCATATTGAAATACAGTACAGGTGTATCAATGATTGTATACTCATCATTATAGCTTAAAAATGGGTGCTCAGAGTTTTTTCATAATACAAGTTGTATTTTGTGTACCTATCGTAATAGCTTAAAGGGGGATAATATCATATAATTTATTTGGAGAATTATCTTGTAACGCGCAAAATATAGACCAGACAGGTCAACTATATCACTCTTAACGTGGGTCTACTTTTCGGCATAGTGATAAAAGCCTAATAATTCCCGCCGATTACGCGCTGATCAAAGTTTTTCTGTTGGTTAATGGTCTGGATATTTTGCGTCTGTGCACATAAGTATAATACACCCAAATGTGTGAGATAGGGAGGTTTATTAATGTATTATCCTCTATTAATTGCTGTACCACCCCCTCATATTTATTATCCGTCATAAAAAAGCACGCGTTTACGCCCAAACGTCCTAAGCTAATCATAGATCCATCCATACGCTAATTTTAGTGATTTTTACCCCAGCACCTTACCCGGCCTGGGTAGTTCCAGCAGTCAAAGATGACCATTATAGAGGTGGTGGGGTGGGGTGGGGTGGGGGGGGTGAGGCCCACTATTGGTTTCTACAGTAAAATTAATGATTTTCATTTCGCTCTTGTAAAAATATTCCAAGAGCAAATGACTTTTGACTTGTTAGGTTAAAATAGTCATTTCATTAATATAATAATGAGGAGAAAATTCGGTAAAAATCACATTAATTTTTTTGTAAATTTTTAAGCCGAAAATCAATTTTGCCTATACTTTTGTACATAGCCAGAATTTCACTAATTTGCATGGGCGCCCGCACATTATGACGTCATAGCGATATTATGTGGGGAATGTTTGTACTTATTTTGGTATCACTGAATAGAGAAGACCCATAGCTACACAACATAACGGTATATGACGTTTATAATTGAAAAAAACCCTCCTCCCCTTCATAGTCCGCGTTACAAAATATGGCTCAGTAGTTCTAGGGTTAAGGGATGGGGTGTGGACGTTTGGACAGTATTTTTTGTGGGACATGAGAGCCCATCAGGTATATCGAATTGCATTCTGAATACGAAGAATGTCCTTCTGATATCCAATAATTTTGATTTTTTGAAATTCGCAATGTAATACACCTTTTATGGTAAATGATTAAAAAATGATATTTTTGATATTTAACAGTCCTCGAAGTAAACTTTATAAATCTAATGATATGTACTTAAAGTGTATGTAGCTGGGAAGAAAAGCCAACGATCGATTGAAAATGTTGACCTCTCGTATTGAAGATATGGAATTTTTCCCCAAAACACCAAAAAAATTAAGTCTTTTTGGGAATGTAAAATGTATATCAATGATATGAAAGGTCAAAATGTTCAATTGATCGTCGGCTTTTCATCCCAGCTACATACACTTTCAGTACATATCAGTAGACTTATAAAGTTAACTTCGAGGACTGTTAAATATCAACAATTCAAAAAATATCAAATTTTAATAATTTGTCATAGAATTGTTATAAAATCGCGAATTTCAAAAAATCAAAATCATTTGATATCAGAAGGAAATTCCTCGTATTCAGAATGCAATTCGATAGGTCTGGTGTACTCTCAGCTCCCACAAAAAATACGTGAAAATGTCGCTATAGAGTAGTACCTTAATTATATGGATTTTCAAGTTGCCAATGTTACTGGCAAAAGCTTGAAAATGCAATTAAATGAATGAAAAATCACGGATTTGACCAAAATGAGCTCTCAAATTGAGGATATTCTCTTGGATTTTTTCGCCTTTGGACACTTTAAAAGTCTGCATTTCCAATAATCACAACTGGACAAAAATTCTGGAAATCCGAACTCCTATAGGTGTGCTTATATTTTCTGTAATAGCCCAATACACCCAAATGTATAAGTATTACACCCAAAATGTATTAGGAATACACCTAAATGTATAAGGATTACACCCAAATGTATTAGGAATACACCCAAATGTATTTGGAACACACCCCAATGTATAAGGATTACACCCAAATGCATCAGAAAATACACCTGTCTCATGTATTAGATGTATGGTTTAACAGTTATCGCTGTTTATTGGTATTATGCAGACATTATGATGAAATTTGTAAAGTATTGCGTGATTCGATAATTGTATAGTATATTTATGGTAAAACTTGGTCAAGATGTATAATGTTTGCAACGCACGAAGCCTTGTATTTTACACTTTTTAATATTATAAATTATTTTATGAAATAAAAAATAATACAATCTAAGTAATACAACAAATGTGATACTAATTGAGTCATTATTTGTACATTTACCCGAGAATTCTCAGAAATGCACCCAAAATTATTAAGAATTCACCCAGATGTGTTAGGAATAACCCAGATGAATTATGTTAAAATATTAGGAATACACCCTGATGGCAACATCTTCCAATGTCAGCGCTCATATCGGACACAATAGATGAATAGACGCTTGAGATTTGATTTTCAAGAGGTCAATGTTCATAAACCGTGAGTTTCAGAATTTTGTCATCATTGACATTTTGATGTAAACATTCATAGTTATCCATTGATATCAAAATGGTCACAATTTGAAAATCACAACAAAAATGTCCTCCCAAAGTGTTACATCAAGATAATTAAAAGATGAAACACCATTAGAAACGATTTTAACACCATTAGAAGTGATTATAACACCATTAGAAGTGATTTTAGCACCATTAGAAGTGATTCTAACACCATATAGAAGAAATTTTAACATCATTAGAAGTGATTTTTATACCATTAGAAGCTTTGTCCAAAAGTATTGCACGGAAACCTCAAAATCACTACGTGGCCTCTCTACTCCAATAACCATATGGCTTATTTTGTTTATATCTATTTTGATGCCCCACTTGTGTAAAAAAAATCGACATTGATACAAATAAATTTTAATTGAAATGCAAAAGTACAAACGACCGCCTCCCGCGGCGATATTTATTATCCCCATGACAAGGAATAAATAGTTTACATAGCAACGAACATAGTAACTGCTGAAACCACCTGCGTTGTGCGTGTTGTTTGTAAACATTACCTAGTTGGATGAAGTTGTATCAGCAAGACTGAATTTATCTGCCGTAAGTAGCCATATGCGTGTAATTAAACACTATAATCTTAATTTCGTTTAAAAATGACAGTATTGTATTTTGCTTCTGTCGCGCATCTATCGAGATAACTTATAACGCATATCACGTGTAGTACGTACCGTTCGCTATAGTAGCAGTCAAGTTAGCTCAATCGTTAAGGCGTTCGACTTTGGTGCGAGAGGTTGCGGGTTCGAGTCCTGGCGGTGCCTAGTATGTTCTCATGGAAAATGGAGTTGGCTTGAAATTCTCCTGGAGAAGGAACTTACTGCTAATTGTCTCGTTGTAACCCGTACGAAACTCAGGGAAGCTGATCCTGGTTGCGTTGGTTATTTGTGGAATGTCTAGGGTGTGCGCTCTTGTAGCAGCAAAGTCCCTGATTTGTTGTTAAATGGTTTATGGAATGATGTGGGTCGTAGTGGTCAGCAACAACCTGTAAAATGTGCTGAGGCTTGTGGATCAACTTATTAATCATAATGTAAATTTGAATTGGTCAATATCATTATAATTATGCATAGATTTATGTCATATCACAAGTAACAATTAATTGATTTAATAATACGGATCGACCAAGCATCGATGGTCCATCGAAAGATCAAACTAATCTTTTACAACTTTGTAGAGCTGGTCTCTATACTATACATACAAAATTACAAGTCATGTAGAGTTGGTCGTCCTCCCTTGTTCTGTCTTTACAGCAATAGCAATAAATACACTACAATCTACATTACACCCATCTACAGATAATACAACTGGCAGCTATTGCAGACGGAACCTTCTTGTACTAACTCCTCGACTTATAGCTGCCTTAAATGCATTTGCTAATTCTGCATTCTATATGTCCTGTATACATCTGCAAAAAGCACACCTGGCAGCCATTTCAGATGAAGTCTTGTTGCAATAAACCTTCGATTTATTTTGTTACATGTTTTCCATTTTTTCAGATTATTATTTTTTTAATTTAACATTAATGTTCTTTTAAATTTTAGATATTCAGCCCAAAGATTCTACCATGGATCTACCCAATACGAGAGGGCGTTCTCATTCAAAATCTCCCGACAGAGGGCGTCGTAGATCTCGTTCGTCTTCACGAGGATCGGATCGTGGTCGTGGTAGAGGGCGTGGTCGAGGCAAGAGAGGGTCATCGCCAAAAGTTGGATGTTTCGGATGCAGCAGGTTTCCCAATATGGTCAGTCCAAAGAGAGGGCGTTCGCATTCAAAATCTCCCGACAGAGGTCGTTCGTCTTCACGAGGATCGGATCGTGGTAGAGGGCGTGGTCGTGGCAGGAGAGGGTCATCACCAAATGTTGGGTGTTTCGGATGCGGCAAAGGAGAGTGCAAGTGCTGGAGGGGATTATTTAAAAGTTGTCGTAAACTGGGAAAGTAACAACGAGCTAAAACATTGCTTTATTTCAAGATCATGAGTCTGCACCATAAAATGGAGCATTATAGAGGGCGCTCTCATCAATATAGAGCCCGCCCTCATTGAAAAAAAAAAAACTGCCGTAATCTGGGAAATAACAGTGAACTAAAACATTAATCAAAGACGCTGCACCATAAAATGGAGCATTGTAGAGAACTTATTCAAAAGCTGTTGTGAATTTTAATTCAATTTTCGTTATGCTATCATACCTATTTGACATGTTTGAAGTAATGAAACAAGCAGCCTTCATAAACAGTTTTGTTTTTAGTCTTTGTCGATTATGACAAACTTAATTCGTATATGTTACGTAATCATCTGACTTGAAGGAACCGTGCATTTTATTCGCATATGTTTGTTACGTATTCATGTGACTTGAAGGAAGCGTGCCTTTGAAGGTAGCGTGCATTTTATTTGTATATATATATATATATATATATATACATATGTTACGTAAACATCTGACTTGAAGGAACCGTGCATTTTATTCGTATATGTTTGTTACGTATTCAAGTGACTTGAAGGAAGCGTGCCTTTGAAGGTAGCGTGCATTTTATTTGTATATATATATGTTACGTATTCATCTGACTTGAAGGAACCGTGTATTTATTTGTATATAATGTTACGTACTCATGTGACTTGGTAGGAAGCGTGCATTTTATTCATATATGTATGTTACGTAATCATCTGACTTGAGGGAAGCGTGCATTTTATCGAATATTTATGGTTGCAAACCGCTGATCATCTGAAGTTAATAAAATATATATTTGCGGTCTAATTTTGCATGAACATGATGAATATATATATTATTAGTAGTTACAATCTGTTCTCGCAGTGCCGTGATACAAGTAAAGGAGGCGGCGTTGCGGTTTATGTTAGATCACACATATCTGCCATGCATATTACAGACATAACAGTCCCTGATGAACTGGGCAATGTGTTTGGGTATTGCTTGAACCTCAAATGTTAGCGAGGGATGTTTCTGTTATAGCACTGTGTGCAATGTACATCACCACCGACTCCGCCAATCAACACCTTCGGCAACACCTACTTGAATCAATAGACTTGTTACAGGTTAAATATCAGGACATTAGTTTCGCCATTTTAGGTGATTTCAATAGAATGAACATTAATCTGATAACAAGATCTTACAATCTAAAACAAATTGTAAATTTTCCTACTCTTGAACAAGCTATACTGGACTTGATTATGACTGACTTAAGTAAATTTTATTCAGATCCATTACCTATGTCACCTGTGGGTAAGAGTGACCACATATGCATTGTTTGGAAACCCAATCCTTCCACCACTCGCAAGCATAAAAAATGCTGTTAGAGTTGTCCGCACCTTTAAAGATTCCCAAATCAGGGAGTTCGGCACTTGGATTCAAGATCAAAACTGGTCTAAGCCAACAATACTCAGGAAAAGGTGGATGCCTTTTATGAACATCTTAACAGTGCAATGGAGTCATTCTTCCCACATGTCACAGTAAAGAACCATGACAATGATAAAAAGTGGATTACCCCCCCATTAAAAAAATTGATTCGAGAACGCCAAACAGCCTTTCTGGCTGAAGACAAAACTCAGCGGCGTCAACTTCGTAATAAAGTTCAACGTGAAATTGCTAAAGCTAAAATTAATTATCAATTATTATTTTGAAAAATGGGTGATGTTTCAAAAAGCTTAGGGTACCAGCTGAATTGAAGCAGCTAATCCTCCTGAGCATTTTGACACCTTTAAAAAAAAAATCTGTTGAAAAATGAGACAGTGCGGGCCAAAAAACTACGCATAAGGGGGATTTCTTGGGACCCCCTATTTTTCACTCTTTTGACAATTATGGGCGTTTTCTCTGCTGTTTGTTGGATTATAATGATTATTTACATGATTTTGGGTCCCCTGGATATATTTATGCAATTTTTACACAAATCACATGTTTTGATGCAAGTTTAAGAGCCAATTTAGGATGTGAGGGCGCTGTTCAGCCTAATAGCTGTTACTTATCCCCCCTACTAAAATTTTATCATTTCTTATTATCAAATCAAAGCTACTGATAAATAACAGCATCTGTCCAAATTTGAACTCTCAACCTTATTTCACTTGTGCGTGGTACCCATTTGAAAATGTGTAGAGACGCTTCCATTGACCCCTGTATATTGATATGGGCAGGTTACCCCTGTATTAAAAATTAGCGCCATGGCCACACCAAATGTGATAAATGGCTGAATATGGATGATTGATGATTATCTCTAGTATGATTAACTTTAAACTTAAAAATAAAAAATGGTTCCGTAAGGGGTCGCTAAAAGGTAAAGCGCCCTCACTGCCTAATTTTACCCAAAACCGTTAATTTTAAGGACACTAAAAAGTTTCATTTAACACAAAGTGCATAAATGACCTTCATGTCCCTAAAACAATGTAAGTAGATCCCAAAAATGCATTACATAATCCTTAATGTGATAAAATTCCCTTAAAACTACAAAATAAAGGTCAAATTTGCGCCCCCCCTTGTGTGTCGTTATTTGGTCGGCACTGTCTCAATTTTTGGCCGATTTGAATAAAATCGGTGTCAAATTACAAAGAACAACAAGCTGCATCAAATAAGCTGGTACCCTAAGCTGTTTGCAACTACACCCTTATATAGCCTATCACTATATCATGCCAATTCTGTCCGGAATTTACAACATAAGGACCCACGTAAATGGCACTAACAGCATCAATGAATTATTTGTGAATGTGTCTTCCAACATCAATCCTCTGGATAACACAAAGCTTCCATCTTATTTACCTGCTTACAAGTCACCACTTCAATTGAATACATGAATACAATTATACAAAACCCACCCAAGTCCATGGGAAGTGATTTTGAGAGAAAAACCTGTGTATCATTTTAATTCCTTCAGTTATATTTACCTGGTCAATATGGTAAGTTTTACTTGCAAATGAGTGGGTTAAACTGTATTAAGTATGACGATTAGCATTTAGGGACTTCGTGGGGTTCATTTTAAATTCTGGACTTGGGTGGTTTTTTGAATCATATACAAAGACAACAATGTTGGAATGAGATTACCATTAAGATAATACAAAATAAAGCACACGGGTATGTATAATGTTGATAAGCAATCTGCCATGTAATATAAACCACACACTTTCCTTTATTAAACCCATTTTTTTCTTCAAAAGTCACTCTCCAGCAATGAATGTGTTACAAGCGGACTTTTATACATACTGGATTTCAATCAATGTGTTACAAGACTCAAATCATGGACTTGGGTGGTTCTTTCATACATGCTATTTTTCACATGCTCAATAGACACAGAGGATGAATTTGAGTTGTTTTTTCATACATATGACGGGCCTATGTGTAGCAACAATTTCCCATGCTTAACTCAATTTCGCCACAGTATGGACTTGGGTGGGTTTTGTATTCATATATTCAATTGTATCCTTGGGACGTGTATGCTGAGCTCAGCAAGGTAAATCGGAGTAAAGCTTGTGGGCCTGGTGGCGTCCCTCCAAGGTTAGTTAAAGAATTTGCCTATGAGCTGAGTGTACCCTTAACAGAGGTTTTGAACAACACCCTCATTGAGGGAGTAGTCCCTTCTCAATGGAAGAAGGCCATTGTAGTTCCAATACCAAAAACAAACCCACCAAGCATTAAGAAGCTACGCCCTGTCTCACTTACTGACTGCTTTGCAAAAATCGGGGGGGAGGGGTTTATATCCAAGTGGGTTTTAGAAGATGTAAGTCATAAAATTGACCACCAACAGTTTGGTAATTTCAAAGGTGTGTCAACCTCACATTATTTAATTAGCATGCTTCACTTTCCTCATCAAGGCGCTGACAAGGCCAGCAACGTTGGCACAGTGGTACTCACGGATTTCTCAAAAGCATTTGACTTGATCGACGATACTCTGCTTATGGATAAATTTATCCATATGGGAGTCCGTGAGTCTATTGTGCCATGGTTGTCTGACTTTGTCATTAATAGACAACAGTGTGTTCGTTATGTCCTTTCTGACTACAAAACTGTAAATGGAGGTCTCCCACAAGGTACAAAACTAGGCCCAATAGGCTTTCAGATTATAATCAATGATGCTGTATCAAGTAGTGTGCCTAAAACAAAATGTTGGAAATATGTTGACGATTTGACAATTGTTGAGAACTGTATGCACCCCAAATCAAACCAAATTCAAGATGTTTTGGATGAATTCAGTGAATGGTCTGCCAATAATAATCTGAAACTTAATCCTTTGAAATGTCCAGCCCTGAAGGTCTGCTTTAAGAGGAATCCACCCAATAATGTTATCAAAATCAATGACACTCCTATCAACTTTGTTTAGGCAAAAATTTTGGGTATTTGGATGCAGGACAACCTCAATTTTTGGGATAGAAACATTGCTGAAATTGTGTCCAAAACCAATCGTCGGTTGTATATGCTTAGGATCTTAAAAAGGTTTGGTTTTATACCCAGGAATTATGTTCAGTTTAGAAAGGATACGTTCGACCATTACTTGAATACGCAGATGTAGTTTGGCATTCCTCACTCACCACAACTCAAGATCATACTTTGGAGCAGCTGCAAAAAAGAGCTTGCAAAATAGTTCTGGGCACATTGTATGACGGTTATGATAACGCTCTTATTCCGTGCCAGCTGGACTCTCTAGCTGATAGGAGGGAGGACCATTGTCGTAAGTTGGCCGAAGGGCTCTCTGCTTCTATCCGAACAAAATATCTCATCCCTCCTACCAGACTGGAGAGTCATGGCTGGGTCCTTCACAATGCAAATCATATCTCTCAACTTTATGCATGGACCGATCGTTTCAAAAACAGCGCTATTCCATACTTTATCAATTTATTGAATAACTAAGTGCCCTGAACTGTTTTGCACACAATCTGACTTTTTTTAAATCTGTAATATTGAGCCAATTTTAGCCTTTTAATGGTTTGTATTTATAATGTTTTTGAATGATGTCTTGAATAAGTGTAATATTTTATTTTCTATCAATAGCAGTTGCTGTATTTTTCCTTGTTAATATTGATACTGTATTTTTTAAATGTTTAATTGTTTTTTTAATATTGTAAACCACTTGTAATATGGCCTCAGGGCCACGATTTGTGTGTGAATAAAATATACTATACTATACACTACTCCCCCACTATTTTTTTTTTTTTTAATTAAAAAAATATTATCCTGTTTTGCCAAATGAAACATAGCTCAATCCTAATCCTTTAGTTATTCGTAACTGGCAATGAAAGTAACATTTTAATATTTTTGCAATTTGAGGGAAAATGGTCCATGTTTTCTTACAATTATTGAAGTCACTTGGCACAAGTCTAAGCATGTTCTTTTTGCTAATTGGTTATGGAAAAGTTTGGAAAATGTGTTTTCCAAAAATTAGAATGCATAACTTGAAATTAGTCTTTGTTCAAGTCTTTGTGCTTGATTGTCACAGAATACGAAGAAGGTCGAAAAACGATCTAAAAATGCATGTTTTTGGACCTTATTTCCAAAAATTGACCAAATATTAACATTTTACTTTCATTGCCAGTTAGGACTAACTAAAGGAATAGGATTTAGGTATGTTTCATTTGGCAAAACAGGATAATATTTTTTTATCCAAAAAAAATAGTTCTGTATTTTTCTGGAGTGGGGAATAAGCATAAGACATTATTCGCAAAAGGTTAACAAATGTTTAAATGTCGGGTTAGGGGCTGTGCAATAATTATGCAAGTAAAAGCGAATTCGCTTGCCTCCCCCTCTCGGCCTGCCCAAAAATCGCTTACCCCCTCTCTGCCCGCCAAAAGATCTTTGCCCCCCCCCTTTACAAATGCACAATTTTTGGGATCCTAAATCTTAAATGGTCTAGATATATGGATATAAATGTATTAAGGGCTGGGGTATGAACGTTTGGACAGTATTTATTATGGGACATTAGAGCACATCAGACATATCGAATTGCATTCTGAATACGAAGAATGTCATTCTGATATCAAATAATTTTGATTTTTGAAACTCGCAATTGAATACACATTTTATGGCAAATCATTAAAAATTGATATTTTTGATATTTAACAGTACTTGAAGTAAACTTTATATATCTGATGATTTATACTTAAAGTGTATGTAGGTGGGATGAAAAGCCGACGATCAATTGAAAATTTTGACCTTTCGTATTGAAGATATGGATTTTTTTTTCCCAAAACACCAAAAAATTAGGTCTTTTGGGAAAAAAATCCATATCTTCAATATGAAAGGTCAAAATTTTCAATTGACCGTCGGCTTTTCCTCCCTGCTACATACACTTTAAGAATATGTCATTAGATTTATATAATTTACTTCGAGGACTGTTATATATCAAAATTTGAAAAATATCAAATTTTATAATTTGTCATAAAATTTGTATTATATTGTGATTTTCAAAAATGAAAATTATTTGATATCAGAAAGACATGCTTCGTATTCAGAATGCAATTCGATAGGTCTGAGGTGCTCTCATGTCCCACAAAAAATACTGTCGAAACGCAATAAACGCTCATTTTAGATCCCTTAAGAATACACCCAATGTATTAAGAATACACCCAATGTATTAAGAATACACCCAATGTATTAAGAATACACCCAATGTATTAAGAATACACCCAATATATTAAGAATACACCCAAATGTATTAAGAATACACCCAATATATTAAGAATACACCCAATGTATTAAGAATACACCCAATGTATTAAGAATACACCCAATGTATTAAGAATACACCCAATATATTAAGAATACACCCAATGTATTAAGAATACACCCAATATATTAAGAATACACCCAATGTATTAAGAATACACTCAAAATACACTAAAATGTATAAAGAATACACCCAATGTATTAAGAATACACCCGTATGTTTTAAGAATACACCCAATGGGAAATGAGAATACACTACAAGTACACGTAAACAGGATAGAAATCCGAAGCAGAACACCATCTGAGTAGTATCAAAGTCAACTTTTACAACAATAAATCATGAAAGATGATTTAACCAGTAATATAAGTTAACCATAAGTCAGCTAGCTGGCTGAAAGATGATTACTTTTAAATATAAACAATGATACATCTAAATTACAGTTTTGAACACGTGTCTTACTAGTGTAATTTATATCGGGATGTGTTTACTTCGCAGATGGTGCGCGGTGGTTAATTTCATAGCTTTTTTCTACATTAAGGGGGTACTACACCCCTGTGGTAAATTTGTGACTATTTTTGCATTTTTCTCAAAAACTAATAACACATTGGTAACACTAGTTATGTATATTATTGGGGCAAGGAATCCAATTACTACACTGAAATTTCAGTGAATCAAGACAAGCGGTTCAGTAAATATGATAGGAAATGAGGTACATCCTAGCGGTACCTCATTTTCTATCACAAGTGTCGAACTGCTTGTCTTGGGTCACTGAAATTCCAGTGTAGTAATTGGATTCCTTGCCCCTATAATATACATAACTTTTGTTACCACACAGCAAAAAAAATAAGGAGTAAAGTGCTACCGACTAAAGTATGTTGATTAAAAAATTGACCAATTATTTACTCATCAACGAGTAAAAGACGATATTTGACACAACTCTTTGCCAGAGTAAAAAATGGTCAATGGAAAGAAGTAAAATATTTTAATCGCCACATATATTTTACTCAAATCGCGTAGTAAATTCAACACGCGGAGTAAGTTTAATTCGACGACGTATTAAAATGCATGTCATCATGGCGTATAAAAGCGGAGCCGGGATGCGGAGGTGCAGTGTCTGCTGGTGGGATTGAGTTTGTCAGCAGTACAACCAATATTTGAAGGTACTAATTTCATTCCTATTATTCATAACTTTATGTCCATATACCTGTTACACAATTTAGAAATCTTATTGTATGATTTGAACCGGATATAGACAGGTTTTTAAGTTAGTTAAGCTTATCAGTATGAGTATGGGCATCGGCTCACCATGCTAGCTGTGTACTTGTATATTTGCGATCGTAACTAATGTACTAGTCTGAGCAACCTCGAAGTACATGGTCGAATCCAACGAAAAGTGTACACGGCATGTTCAGGGCCATAACTTAAAAGTATTAATCAATTGGCATTCGTTTTTGTATTGTGTTTATTCGCCTTGATCATACGCTTCGCGCCATATATAATAAGACCCCTTCTGTGAAAAACTTAGACACAGAGACCCCAAAATATGCTATTTTTACCTATTTTTTCAAAGTATTTCTTAAAGTATTTTTAAAAACATCTAAATCAGTTATGAAAAGAAGTCATTGGATTGAATCTAAATTGATTTCCTGAAAGGTGTGTATTCAAAGATTGCCTGTTCAATTTTTCACATATTTGTACATAATTATGAATTTTTTGTGATAATTTTTTGAGTGGTATTTTCTTACATTACTTATGAATACATTTTGTCATATCTCTAGTTATATCTTTTAAAAATGGAAATTACTAATAAATGCGCAATTGATACAAGCTTTGATATGTCCAATACTGAAATGCATTGCATTCGGACATCTTTATTATTGTGTTTAGCTGCCAGAAATTCTAAATGGCACAAAGGTGGGTTTGGTAAAAAATATGCATTACCTCCGAATACATGTTAAAAGCTGTGCCATTTCCACAAAGTGAGAGAATAGTAAACAATAGTTAAGCAATAGGTGCAGGGTAATACACTCTTTATTTCTACCAAGTTTCAATAACCTGCGTTTAAATATTTCTGAGATGTCAACAATAAAAGCAAGTATTCGTAGGTAAATTTCGGTAATCGAATGTTACCTACGAATACACTTTGACATCATGACAGTATTGTGAAACACCGCCATTCATGCCAATGCCCATATTGGTACATAACGAAGGCCTGTATGTTTGCTATCAAATCATATGTCAATGAAAGTTGCGAATTCACATACATGCCCACCATGCAAAACTGAATACGGCTTAATTGGTGAAAAATATGTACTCAAATAGACGACGGTCTGCTCATTTGAAAGAAAAGTCAGATTCAAAGAAGATTAGAAGCCGATAAATACTTGGATTTGTCAACTGTCATGTGTGCTTCATTTTAAATGTTTACCGACCTTCTGGTTTCTGAGTAATTTGTGTCCAAATTGATTTATTCGAAGGTAACTTTTGACGTTTTCGCTAAGGTTACCTACGAATACCATGGAAAAACGACTGTTCTCATTGTCTCATGATCTAGACAACACATTGATGGACCCTGGTATAAAGCTAATTATAGTTGCCCTCAAACGAAAGGCCACAAGACGTAACTGACTCCAAGATGGACTTCACAAGTCTGCAATAACGGTTTTAAGCGATTTGTGTGCAATTAAGCAAATTAAAGTCACTTTAGCGCCTTTGTTTCTTACTTCAATCCTCTTTCAACCGCTGTGAACCGACATTATTAATACATGATAGGGTCTAAAGTATCAATAAACGCACATAAAGAAAATAATACATTCAAAGTGCTTTATAAAATGAAGTTTTGATTGCGATATCCACCAAAAGTCTAATTCTTACCTACAAATACTGAAATGTTACTTACGAATACAGCATAATACATGACATGTGTAATGAAGTGTCCCTACCAATGGAAATTAATTGTCAAAACTTTAAGCGGTACCCCAGGACACTATTATTACCCATATACGGATTCATTCAACAATTATTTATTATGTAAAATTGCTGATTAACTACTTGTATATCAAAATGAAGTGGTCAAAATCTTGCTAAAAGCATCAAAAAAATTTGATCTAAGGTAATAGCATTTATTCATTTGGACGTACCATCTGAAAGAGTCTAAAAAACTACCATTTTATTAATTCATTACCATAATAGCAAAATTTAAACCTATAAACTCAATATAGATATTGTTAAATCGCTCATGTTACCTACGAATACCCGGGTTTCTTCACCTTTTCATTGTATAAAGCGTTAGGTGTATGCGTATAATTCCTAATATTCTTGAAAACATATATCATACTCGTTCTTATACAATGTGTAAATTGATTCATACTCATTTGATAAATAAAATACAGAAACTGACCTAAACTTCATTTAAAAAATAAACTAGCATAAATTGACTAAGATCATATTGATCGCGTTATAAAAATAAAAACAAATATTTTCTGGTTGAGTTAGCATTTTCCTGACACCCTGTGGTCTACATTACACGAAAAAAGCGTTAATGGGAATATTCCATTTGTTTTAGGTTGATTAGTATTGCGATAGTGAAAGCATCCTAGTGGTATTCGTAGGTAACATTGGGTTTTGATATCACATTTACTATCACACGCCCTGGATTTATTTTTCAAGATTAGTAATGGCACTTTTGGTTCCTATAAGGCCAATATGTCATCAATCAATGGGCAAAAGGAAAAATTGTGGAGACATTTTTATTTCGGACTTTTATTTTTGGCCCGTGGACACTTTTGGTTGGATTCGACCACATACGCTGATGTGGACCAGGCCCGGGGACCAGGGGCGTAGCAAGCCCGGGTAGCAAGCGGATAGGGTGGACAAAGTCCATGGGCCCCGAGCAAAAGCGAAAATGAAGTGGATAGGGATAGGGCTGATAAAAGGAGATGTTTAGAAGGCCTCACACTACTCCTTGTCCATATGCCCCAAAGCTCTTGCTACGACCTGATCTTGATGTTGACTCGTGCCACATAACTTTTTTTTGCAGTTATATGTAGTAGAAGAGTGAAACCATTGCAAAATATCACTTGAAATTTTTTCCACAGGCAGTTTTCTTTTTCAGTGCATTTATAATATTGATCTATATTTTACTTACAGATCAGATGTGACTTTGGGATTTTTGTACTGCCCTACCTCTTTCCAGGAAAGATGTTGAAGAAAGATGCACGAACTTCAGTCAACAGGTAAATTTCTATCAATAATGTTGCATTTAACTTGCCAATTTCTTTGTGCATTTCAGAATACATGTAGTTCATTGAATGTGTAGTTCATGAAACCTCAAATGCCAAGGGGAAACCCCCTGTAGAACCCCTTATCCTCACCCGACAGGTGTTGGCTATCGTGAACTTTGAATAATCAAGCGCGAATCTTATAATTGTCTTGTTTAGCATTTCTGTAAATTCTTGTCTCCTAAAGTTTGTGTCCCCTTGAAAATAGCATTGCCCGCTATCACAGGAATAATAATATAATAATTATAAAGATATTTTATTTGCAAAATCGCATGAAAGTAGAAATGCCAATGCAATGGGTGATTACAATGTAAATTACATGTAAATATGTCATATTTGCTTTAATATTTCAAGAATTTCAGCAAGAGTTTTCATTTTTGGTTATATACCATCTGACCAATTATAGACAGTTTAAAAATAAGACATCCATAAATTTGGTTATTTATATTTTAAACCTTCCATCTGCTTCATCACTTTCGAGTACCAAACAAATTTTGATTTATGGTTGATACAATGAAAAGGTGGTGGATTTTCTATTTTAAGGCCGCTTTATTTCACTTGAATAGTCCCAATCCATGAAATGAATGTCCTTTATTACATTTTCTTTTATTTTACATGTTTCAGGAAGGCACAGCTTTGGACTGGTTCCTCGCCAACTTTACTGGACGCACGCTGCCATTTATATACTTGTGAAGCAAGTTGAATCCAGAACAGTGTTTTTATAATGGATAGGCAAGCTTTTTCAATGCGCAACAGTGATGAAAGTTGTAGAACTTGTGCACAAGATATACCAAATCATTCACATACAATCACTTAGCATATCCAGTACAGGCTGATCACTGCTATTTGGCAGTTCCTGGACACTATATCAGCTACTAAAGAACCTGGTAACATTAGACAATTCTTGAGTGTTAAAACATGAAGTGAAGACTTAATTTCTGTCCCATTTAAAACACTCAGCATCTATAACATTAATTTTCAAATGACTTTTTCTCATCAAAAGTTTTGGGAGAGGTGACCGGCTTCTATTTTATTCTATGTTTGCTCACATTGGGTAATGAGACAATAGACATGCTATATTGTGATTTATTTGATACCTATTGTGAAAATAAAACCAGGAAAAATGCAGAATATTATATTTAATTTTGTATTCTTTTCATTCTTTTACTTTAAAATACTGCTTTGTTCCAGCTGCAGATGGAGCCACAATACAACTCGAAAGTGTTTTTTGCTCAATATTTGTTGAGTAAAATACGTTTCATGTTGCTCAAAATGTTGAGTAACACTTTACTCTTCATCATTTTACAAATCTTTTCACTTAAGTTTTACTCAAATAATGAGTAATCGTTTTAATCAACACTTGCGTAAACCTTTACTCAAGGTTAAACGAGTAAATTTTTCCTTGTTTCAGAGCAAAAAAGGGAGCTACTCAATATTGGGTAAAATTTAATCAACAAACGTTGAGCAAATATTACTCCATAGTCAATGAGTAAAATTTACTCTCATCTTTGAGTAAAAAAGGGAGCTACTCAATATTGAGTAAATTTTACTCAACAAAAGTTGAGCAAATATTACTCCAAGTGAAAGAGTAAATTTTAGTATAATCTTTGAGTAAAAAGGGAACTACTCAATATTGAGTAAAGTTTAATCAACATGTGCTGAGTAAACAATTAATCAACCGAAGCTGAGTAAAATTACTAAAAATTCGACTAGCTCCCTTTTTACTATCGTGATGAGTAATATTTTACTCAATATTGAGCTTTTATTTTTTGCTGTGCAGGGTGTTATTAGTTTTTGAGAAAAATGAAAAAATAGTCAACAATTTACCACAGGGGTGTAGTACCCCCGTAAGTTTCATCTGACAGTAAGAGTTGGACTTTACAACTCTATGATGGATGTTGCTTTAAGTTTGAGTTACTAACTATTACTTTTTACCAAGTTTCAAAATCCGAACGTATTCGTATTCCAATACTCGACATTTAATTTGAACATTCGACTTTGGGAATCTGGAATGAGCGTTTTGATCGTTTCGACAGTATTTTTTTGTGGGACATGAGAGCACAACAGACATATCGAATTGCATTCTAAATACGAAGAATGTCTTTCTGATATCAAATAATTCACGATATAATACAAGTTTTATGACAAATTAGTAAAATTTGAGATTTTTCACATTTTTGATATATAACAGTCCTCAAAGTAAATTTTATAAATCTAATGACATATTGTTAAAGTGTATGTAGCTGGGAGGAAAAGCCGACGATCAATTGACAATTTTGACCTTTTATATTGAAGTTATGGATTTTTTCCCCCAAAAGACCTAATTTTTTTGGTGTTTTGGGAAAAAAATCCATATCTGCAATACGAAAGGTCAAAATTTTCAATTGATTGTCGGCGTTTCATCCCACTTACATACACTTTAAGTATAAATCATCAGATTTATAAAGTTTACTTCGAGTACTGTTAAATATCAAAAATATCAATTGCCATAAAATATGTATGACATTGCAATTTTCAAAAAATCAAAATTATTTGATATCAGAAGGACATTCTTCGTATTCAGAATGCAATTCGATATATCTGATGTGCTCTAATGTCCCACAATAAATACTGTCCAAACGTTCATACCCCACCCCTTAAGGGATGTGAGAAGAGCGAACCGTGGTTTGGATTCTAGAGGGAGGGTGTCTGTAAGAGGCGCAGTCATCAGAAAATAAATAACCGAGATCGCGCGCGCGCCAAATAAACTTACTGTAGTAATTTTCCTGGTCTTTAAATAAATTAGGCATAGGTGGGATTCGAACCCGGTACCTCCTGGTTCTGAAGCCCGGATAATACCACTAAACCAACTTCCTATCTGCTCTACAATCTGTGATATTAATCCTTGATAATGCTTTACGAAAAAAAATCAATGTACTAATGTATGATGTCCTAGAAACATGACGTATCAACCAATCACAAGGCTTGATTGTGTCCGTTTGTCTGCGACAAGCGTGCTTAAAGTATTTATAAAGTAAATACAATTACATCTATTGACCCATGCCCCCATTAGCTACAGCTTTAATCTCATGGTTCATTCTCATTAAAGGGCAGGTCTATTGCAAAAATAAGTTGATCTTTATTCGAAGAGAATAATTATTACATTACAAGTTGACACTTGTTGCCATTTTTTATGCGTATTTCTCCTGAAAAAGGAGAAATTGTGTGGATAAAGTTCAGCCTCGTACCGTTTGAAGCGTACGTGTTCTCCCCCGTTTGGCTGATGACGTAGGTAAATGAAGCGGTCACTATCATGCTCTCATCATATAATCACAATCACTTTGACAAGTTTGACATTAGCAACAATGAGTTGTACTATCATTTGCCGTAACAATGCTGCATAACAATATGCAGATTGTTCTCATTTCGGAAACAAAGCCCACACAGTATTGTTACTATGCGTTATTTTATCCAACTGAAACTATAATAACTGTAACATTGCAATATACATGGAAATCAGATACATGAGTTTGTGGACTTAACACGGTTTATATGCTAGTCTCAGATAAAATTCTAAGCTCAAATTATGTATTTAGTTTTTAGGCCTAATATTTCTCATGATATTGATATACATATGAATTGTAATATCACCATTTACTAATATATAAAAAAGAAGCAGTTGATTTTATCCATATGTTTAAAAACCATTAAATTTGTAATACTTAATTTGGAGTTGTTGTTTTTTTCTGTGAACAACAACAGTATACGTCCTGTCCATTGAGAGCGTTTATAGTCCCTTTTCTCAAAGCGGGCACATCTCATTTCATGACGTCACCTTTTTTCTAGGCCAAATCTGTCTCGTTCGAAGGAACTCACCGCTTAAAGGGGTACTACAGTAACTACACCCCTGTGATAAATTTGTGACTAGTTTTGCAGTTTTCTCACAAAATAGTAACATACTGGTAACAAAACTTACGTATATTATTGGGACAAGGAATCCGATTACTACACTGAAATTTCAGTGATTCAAGACGGTTCATATATGATCGGAAATGAGGTACATTCTAGCGGTACCTCTTTTCTTATCATAAATAACGTAACGCTTGTCTTGTGTCACTGAAATTCCAATGTAGTAATTGGATTCCTTGCCCCTATAATATACGTCGTACATAACTTTTGTTACCACTGTGTTATTAGTTTTTGAGAAAAATGCAAAAATAGACACAAATTTATCGAGGGGTGTAGTGCGCCCTCAAGAAGGTTTTTGCGGAATATCAATTTTAAACGTCTTATTTCCTCAAAAAAGGAGTCATTTTCATTGTCCTCATAATATTAGCCTATACCAATGATATGATGTTGTTTTTGCAATAGACCTGCGCCTGCCCTTTAAATAAGAAGGGTATAATTCCATCGTCTATAATTGAAGACCGAATTAAAAATACTAGTTTGCGTCTGACGTCAGTGCAAAGGCGCGACGTGATTGGTTGCTGACCTGCGCAGTACGGCATTTTTGGTCTGGTTGACAGAACGTCATACGCAAACTAGTCTTTTTAATTCGGTCTTCAATTATATCATTCAAGATTAGATATGCGTTCGACTTTTCACTTTGCATTTGAAGGGGTGCGGGAAGTGCGTGAATTCGTAAATGCGCGTGATTTGTGCGTTAAAGTAAACCCTGTATGAACAGAAAACCGCATGTAAACCTTTTGTCATTTTATGTAAAGAATTGCTATTTTGACAATTTGTGACATATGTGGAATTTTGCACATTTCGTTCGTGTATAATTAAAAAAATAACGCTAGTGATTTAACGTTTTCTTAATTTCATTTGATTAAGAATATCCCAATAAATGTTGTGCCATGATAAAAAAAAAACCAGAAAAAAATAGATAAAAATACATTTACACCATTTGATATAAAAAGAGTGAAATATATTGAAGTTTACGAACATTTCCGGGAACCGATCGAGGGCCATAAACTCGATCTGGACAACAAGTGTTATCACTCACAAGTAAAATCATTCTCTTAGAACGGATATGACAACCCTTATCAAAGCCTTGCATGTGATATCCTACAATTCCTCTTGTGTGTCAGCTTTATTTGCACCGCTAGTTCATGCTCCTATCCCCTCCGATCCGCCATAATAAACCTTATTATACTCGAGCGAAGGGGTATATACTATACAGGGCGTTTAATAGTCCAACACTTCGCTAGTCCGACACTCCGCTAGTCCGACACTTCACTAGTCCAACACGCAGCTAGTCCGAATCTAAAATACACTTTGCCATTCCGACACTGCGCTAGTCCGAATCTAAAAAATACTGCGCTCGTCCGAAATTAAAAACCATTGCGCTAGTCTGAATTTGAAAAACACGGCACTAGTCCAAATCTGAATTTGGAAAACACTGTGCTAGTCCGATATTCGGACTAGAGCAGTGTTTTTTAGATTCGGACTAGCGCAGTGTTTTTCAGATTCGGACCAGCGCAGTGTTTTTCAGATTCGGACTACTAGCGCTGTGATTTTCAGTTTCTGACAAGCGCTATGGTTTTCAGTTGCGGACTAGCGCAGTGTCGGACTGAAGAAGTGTTTTCCAGATTCTGACTAGCGCAGTGTATTTCGGATTCGGACTAGCGGCATATCGGACTGTAAAAGTGTTTTCAGATTCGGACTAGCGGCAGTGTCGGACTGTTTCAGACTAGTGTATGCTTTTTTCGGACTAGCGCAGTATTTTTCATTTTCCGACTGACGCACCCCTAAGTATGGGTGGCGTGTTGGACTAGATGCGTGTTGGACTAGCGGCGTGTCGAACTGAGCGGTGCACCCCGAGCAGAGAGGTTAGAAATCTGTAACAAACCACTATCTTTAGTGTCAAAGACAACTTCCACAGCAATCTATTGACGGTTATTTATTACTAATTAAGTTCTTGGTCACCACGTATTACAATCTAGGTAAAAAATTGGCTTCTATAATATATGTCCGTATAATTGTGAGGAAAATTGAACTAAACAAAAGATAATATTACAGGGTTTATTGCAATATTTCTTCAGGCCAGGAACGTATTACCATCTGTCACTTTATCCTGAAGGCATAAAAGCACTCAACATTCACCGATAGTCATGCATTCAATGGCAACAACCCAGTACGATAGTTACTGAAGTTTGAAGACTGTAGCTTCTGTTTTCCCGGTCTGTTCTAAAGTTTCGTGTTTGGTGAGTAACCTGTTATTGTTATATAGTTCGTCGCCAGCTTATTGATTGCTATGTGAATCGGCGAGCTGGTTTGTGTAGAGCACCGTGTTTTGAAATATTTTGTGGAACTTTTTGTGGTAAATATGTCTGTAAGTACTACTATTCGATTTGTAAGAAAACGAAAGTATTTGGTGTTTCAACAAATGAAAACAAATTAATTTAATATTTCCAAAGTTATGTTTTGAAGAAAATATGAGTTTTAGGGCCTACATAGTGTCCACAGCGGAAAGTGCATAAAAGATCATGCATTTGCAGACTAAAGAAGCTCCATGGACTGTCTGATTTACTCATGGTATACTACAGGTATTAACAAAGAAAACAACTATACAATTTAGAAAATAGCATTAGGTAAACATTTTACTTATTGATTGTATTGAATTTTACTTCGTAATTTCTTAAGGCTACTACATAAGCTTTGTTTCAATAAAATCGGTCTACAAGCGAACATACATGTAGGGTCAATTGTATAGAGTAGACCTAAAATAGCTTGGGCCACTTTCGTGTCTTGGCCTAGAAATCATGCGCGTATATTAAGGGGTGGATGAGGCTTTGTTTGTTTGTATGAAACAAAGCGATGCATGGAGATGATTTGATTATGAATTAGTTTATTATCCCCGGTAAGCACAACCCATACCTCTTACCTGAGGCTCCCCTCCCCCCACCTATATAACCTCCTTTTCCCTAAGTGCCTCCTTCGCCCCTCATCGCCTCCCCCTACATTCGATATATTCCGAGTTCTCCTCTCCCCACCATTCCCTTTCTACTTCCAATGCTCTCTCCCATCAGTTTCTTTTTTCCCTCCCCTTACCTCCCTGACACTCTTTCCCCCTCTATCTTCATTTTTCCAGTAAAAATTGCTTCAATAAAAGTCACTAGCTTATATCGGAAGTGATATAATGGCCTTCCATCGATTGTCGTATCCATGCGATAAGGACATGAGTCGCCTCTTTTGTAATTTCGAATGCAAATATTTCGATGGTCTACAATTTTTCAAACCTATAAGGCCAATGAAAGTCGATTCCGAGTTTATCGTCCCTTTTTTTTCCCAGGTTGGTGAGGTGACTTTTTCATTTTTCATTTTTCATTATTTCATCAGATTTCATTATTGACCTAAAGTGAGTGTTGATTTAAAGCCACACTCATACATGTTATTTATAAACATGTTTTTATATGGGTAGGGGCTAGAAAAGTTAGAAAAGAGCCTGGTTTTGGTTCCAAGTTATAAATTTATATGTTTTACAAACAAAAATATATGTTTCCAATTGCTAAAACTGGTGAAAACACTGATACTTTGAAGATAATGAATTATTTTGGCATTTTTGAAAATTTGACGCGGGTGTTTTTGGTGTCCAAAAAGTGACGCGGGCGGGGGACGATAAACTCGGAATCGACTTTCACCAGCCTAATAGCTATAGCTTATTGGATTTTCGAAACCACGTTTTTCAATGTGGATTGACATGCTCGATTTCTCTCCTCGTGAATAAGGCACGGTGATATTTATACATTTCTTTTGTATACTTAGATCAGGTAACTTCAAACTAAGTGATTTTCGTCTTCACACCAAGAAACTGAAATTAAAACCGAATCTCTTTCCTACAAATTTCAAGTTTCTAACAAAAGGCAGAAATAGAGATGTCAATAATCTTGTGAGTCAAGAGCTTAGGCAGGATAATAGGAAACCACGTGACCAAAACCAAAACCAAAACTCAATATTTGAAATGAGGCAGTTTCAGATAGAACACGAACATGCATGGGTAATGTAAAATTTGTATGGAAGACTATTAGAATTAAAGGTCAGGTCTATTGCAAAAACAAGTTTATCTCTATTCGAAGAGAATAATTATTACATTACAAGTTGACGCTTGTTACCTTAAACAATAAGCAATTCAAGAGCATATCATAGGCCTGTTTGAAGGCATATGATGATATGAAGTTCTAAGCTGTTCTAATGTGCTTAGAACATAACGCATGCAGTAAATGAATTTAAAAACTCGGTCGAGTTTTCCAAAGTTTAAAAAAAAAGTATAACGAACAGTTATACTACAGCCATAACATGTGACTTGCTTCACAGCGACGTCCTCAATTTTGTTGAATTTTTACCTTTTGTATGATTGTAATGCTCAATGGTGTAATACAATACCATGTGTGAAAGACTAAGCCTGAAGTGCTTTAATTACAGTAGCATTTAAGATCTCATGTTTTGTTCAGAGTTCATTGAATCAGAGACCTACCAACTGTGTGCATACTCGCTATTCGTCTTAGGTCTTGTTTGTTCGTCCTAAGCTGTGTGAGGTTATGCCAATTATTCATGATAATAATACTAAAGTAATCGGCATTGTAGGCGCTGGAATGAAATAGCAGTTATCTTCGTTTTACCTCATTTTGGCTCGAAATTAAAAGGGAACAATATCAGTTCGGCCGGGGCACTCGTAACTCACGGACGGGTCAGTGATTTCACATATATGGGGTCTGTGATATCACATACGTCGAGCTTTGTTGACAACTGGGCATTCTGTGCAGCACATCGGAACGAAGCTAAGTATATTAGAATAGTAAGCTTTCCTATGTTTAGCAAATATCTACCTATCAGACAGAAGACTGTGCAAATTCTGACAATGGTCCCAGAACACACTTAGATTGCAATGGCCAAAATCAAATGTTTTGAAGTAAAAAAATCCCAAGAGTACCCGAGACTGGGCTCTAAATCATCAATTGGATAGTAAAATTAGCAGGCACTCAACTTGGGCTAGATAGTACAACCCTGATGATAAGGCCTACTCACAAAATTATTCCCACTGAGCTGGCACGTTCACCAAAATTACTAATATCGTTTGCGACTGGGTTTTGAAACTAGGGAGTATGTGATTTATGAGACGTCTCTGAAATATGATACTGTTATGTGACATGACGCTTCAAGAGTGATATCAGTACCAGTGGGCTATATCGAAGCCAAAATTACTGTTTTGGATATTTTTGTTTGCAACATGCAATGACACAATATTTGGTCTAGTGTCCGAGAAAAAAAAGTGTGCAACGCCCTCTTGTGTCACAATACCTTATCATTGTGGAGGGAGTGGATTCGAGTACAAAATCCTTCATAGTACTCCTTTTCTGGCATGTTGCTATGATTTTGGTGTCTAAATATAAGTAAATAAGCTCAAAATATTTGTCATATATTTCATGCTGAGATGAAAAACTGTTTACCAAGCAAAAGAAAGTATGAGCCATTTAAAGCCCACTCCTAATATCAGAGACGTGCGTGAATTATGAATGAACAATGGAGCGGGGCTATCATAATTGAAACTAGAGTTACCGTACAAAGTTTATTTACACGGGAAATTATTATGAAAAGACTTTTCTAACTAAGTCAAATAATTGAAAGGTTCGAGCGGTTAGACAAATTCCGAGGGCACATTACTTTAGGTTTTGTCGTTGGCATATGCATTGCACACCGACATCGCCTGGCTAATAATTACTTTGTCAGCAGAGCACAGTGTCTGAGTGCTATGCACGAGTTTGATATGAGAAGAAAATCTTTGGATAGCGGGGTAGAAAATGATGAATATCTCCCGTAAATGATTTCGTATAAAGAAACCAGATGTGGTTCCTTGCGCTTGAATATATATTTTGAACAGATATGATAGTCATTAGTTTGCGTCTTGAGAGAGTAGCTTGCGTCTTGAGTCAAAAACAGACAATAAGGCCAAAAAAATAAATTGTTGTGTTGCCCTCACAAGGCAAAAATCAAGAGGACCGGACGGTCGGAATTTTTTTTTTAATTATATTTTTTATTTTATAACATGCTATTTCTAATATTTTAAGGTTACAATGAGTGGCTAACAGTATTGTACACTAAAATTTCCACAAAAAATTAAAGAATGAGCATTTAAAATGCCAAAGAATTGTTGAAAATGCACTTTTGTTGTGACTGAAAATGTTAAAAATCTGACTTAAAAAAAAAAAAATCTGAATTTGAAATCTGAAAAAAAAAAAATTAGGGTCGGTATTCTTTTGTACACTAAAAAGCTTTTCCAGAATTTTCAAAAATCGGACCGGTCGGGTGAGGGCAACACAACAATTTTGTTTTTGGCCTAATTCTGAGTTATATGTGCCGAATTATATAGCGCAGTGTATAGGCCAATCGTAAAGGTAACTAAAAGCATATGACTTATGTCGTACCTTGCTCGACTGACACAGAGCGAGGTCAGTCACCGAGCTAATCGGGGCTATTGTCAGTAGCCTTAGTCAGATGTCCTTCGGCCTATTGTGCGACTCAAAACTATTAAACAGGTCGATACAAAATGGCCATGCGTGGCGGTGGATTCAACCTACCATGGCAATTTCTGCCATGAAGATATCGGGGCGATGACACTGTGCATTGCTCTATTACGTAGTCTATCACGGTAGTCTTTATACATTTATTTTCTATTCCAGAATTCTACTCATCAGAAAAGCATTTCAAGATGGACAAGTTGGCCATAGTTCTTAGTATCATCATTGCCAATTCTGCCTTGGGATCAGCTAATGTAAGTATACAGCTTGATAAAATATATTATATCAAAACTATGCCATTATACGGTAATTGTAAGTTTAAAGGTCAAATGTACATTAGGTCTATAGGAGGTTTTCTTACGGAGAAACATGATTCTATTCGTGATTAAAGAGTTTAACTTCAACACTACACTATTTTTCGCTCACCTGGAACGTTTTCACTAGTTCGACTAGCGTCTTCAGCAGATGGTGATGCTGTGATGGTATCTTGTCTACGATCGGGATAACCTTCACTGATGACGTCATATATGATTGACAGAATGACGTCATAGGATGTTACGATGTAGCGGCGCCCCCCCCCCCTGGCCATCAGTAGGTTGTCCCAAATTGGGTCTATTTCGAGTCCTTTGTCACGATTCAGTCTCGGTTTCTGAGTTCTTATGTGTATAGCTTCCAGAACTCTGCGGGAATATTCTTTTTGTTCCCGTTCTAGCACTTTTACATTTTCCCAGTCAATCTGGTGTCCTTTTGATCTGACTACGTGTCACTGGCCACTGATTTGGAACTGCCGGCAGTGGATTTGTGTTCACGAATCCTTTTCTCTAACTTCCTGCCAGATTCGCCGATATAACTTGCATCACAATCAGCGCAGGTGATCTCATACACAATACCAGATTGCTTAATGGGTTCTGTCTTGTCTTTTGGGGCTACTAAAGCACTCCTAAGCGTATTTTGTGGTTTGAAATTGGTAGAAAATCCCGCAGTCCTAAACGCTCTGCGTAACTTCTCAGAAAGGCCTTCTATATGTAAGGCAAGGTGACAAAACCTTTGTTGGCCGTCTCCGAGTCCGGGTTCTGAGAAGCGCGGTCTTTCTCCTTGGGCTGGCCGCGGAAGAAAGTCCAGTCTTTATATCCACAGTTCCTTATGGCGTTTTTAACATGAGCGATCTCCTCCTCCTCTGTTTGATCTGTCACAACAGTTTCCGCGCGATGAAGTAGCGTTCTCACAACACTGAGCTTATGTTCAAGTGGGTGGTGAGAAGAGAAGTTCAAGTATTGCTCTGTATGTGTGGGTTTTCTGTACACCTTAACTTTGAGAGTTCCGTCATGTTGGCGACAAACTAAGGTGTCGAGGAATGGAAGTTTACCGTCTTCTTCTTCCTCCCGCGTAAACTTTATACTTGGATCAATGTTATTGATGTGATCAGTGAATTCTCCGATGTGCGTAGACTTTATCACCACGAAGGTATGATCTACATATCTTTTCCAAATACGCGGCGGGTGGGGGGCAGATGTTAACCATCTGAATATCCACTCGTATATGATTCTATTCGTCCTCCCTATTATTGTAATGCTTCCGCAGCAACTGTCATCGGTGTTGTTAGAGACTGGAACCAGTTAGCCCTTTCTGGTTACTCAAAAGGCTAGAGCAAATATTGTACCGTCCAAAAAGGATTGTTAAGATGCATAGGCCTACACGATCAACATATTGATCAATATTGGGGATTCTTGATGGAGGAGTGGATACAAAATCTGCTATTATTTTGTATCCACTCTTGTATCTAGGGTCTTTGATATTTATCAATAAGATTGAACATATAGGCCGCCCTACGACGAAGTGAAAGACGTAAAAGTTTGTAGAAATTGGCCTATAGTTGGGCCAGGGGTAGTGTGAACCGTAACCCTCTCCTATTATGGCGAGTTCATACGGGAAGATCATTTAAAACAAACAAACAAATATAATTCCTGATAATTATTATTTATATTTCTTTCAAATACTTGTTAAATACCAGGATATCACTGCGAGTCCCGTCTTTAGTTTTTCACCTCCAGGTCTATAAAATGTGTAAAAATGTTATTCCCGACGAGCCAATATCGATAACGTATAAAAATGTCGAAAGGCATGAGCAATCGTGCGCCATTATTCGTGATTCTTTTTTCCGATGACGGCACCCGACCGTATTCCAGAATGTAGTGAACAAAACTCTGTACACCCCCGGAGAGATGATGTGTTTTGCGACACCCGACAGGCGGAAGTACCCCCTGGAATAGTGCATGATGGGAAATAGTGAAAAGGTCTATAAGCGGGTTTCTTACGGAATCATAGGCCTACATGATATTCTACTAGTCTTCTACTCATTAGGCGGAGGCAACGTATTTAACGTTAGCTTTGGATATTTAATTATTTTATTAATTTTACACCCGGGTATGTTAGGTGGAAAATGAAGAAAATAATTAAATATCCCAAGCTAACGCCAAATATGGCTCCTCCGCCTAATGCTTCCGCGCCGCAACTGTCGTCAGAATTCATGATATCCGGGCATGATATTTATTATTTATATTTCTTTCAAATATCATATTTGTTAATTACCAGGATATAAATCTTCAGTGCACATCATCAGCACCATCAGCAGCTGGAGTGACGTATATACGATGGGGGCGCACTACTTGTCCCGAAACAGCGGAATTAGTATATAGTGGTAAGTAAATTACGGGGGGGGGGGGGCACTCACTAGAAAGAATAAGTACAGAGAAAGGAAAAGAAAGGAATGATAAATAAATGTAGGCCTTTTATTATAGAAACTAAACACAGCCCCCCCCCCCCATAGGCCTAACACTAACAGCACTATAGGCAGCCATTCGATGATGTCAATGCCATTATGCGTTACGTAATTAAAACGCCCAGTTAGATGATGTATTTCACACCTGCCAAGCACAAGTCACCCAATTTCGAAAATTGGACGTTGAATGAATATAAATTGGAAATTAACATTTTTCAATATGTCAGAGCTCAAATCGGACACAATGGAACAATAGACCCTACAGTGCTTTGATTGTCTTGAGGAAGCCGTATCATGGTCTACAGCCTGTCTCAAAAAAAATTCTGCAAGTGAAAAGCGCCCTCTGTGGCAATTAGAAAATACCGTTGTCACATGATGCTTACATCAACGTCAAGGGCACAGTCTTAGCTCTCAAATACCGTTTGTTCTGTTCAATTTGCTCTTTTAAATCTCGAGATATGTTTAGTTAACAACCAAAGGGTAAAATCACAATTGTGCCACTTTTACTAGAAATAGGGCTGTACATGTAAGTCAATGATAGCTGTTGATGCGTCTAATGCACTCCCCCTTCGGGGCTCGTGCATTAGACGCATCAACATCGTCGCGCGTGCATTATTTTGTCTAATTTCATGAACTTGTCAAAGTTCATTAACCTATAAGTGTGCAATATTTGCTTGTCTTTTAACATGTATTGAATGACAAAGAGAACATTATTTATGATAAAATCATTGACATGCACATGTATTTAATTTTCATCAGAATGTGAAATATTTATTTATCGTTTAATTTGTGGAAAAAGAGAATCATTATACCTTTATCATGATAAAACAGTAAAAACAATTTTGTATTGTTGTGTAATTAATGCATTCTTTTGATTTCACGATGGAACTCTTGATAAACTTGATGCTATCAATCATTGATTTACATGTACATCCCTCTTCCCTAGTATAGTAAAAGTGGCACAATTGTGATTTTACCCTTTTGTTGTTAAGTAAGCATATCTCGAGATTAAAACAAGCAAATTGAACAGACTAAACGGCATTTGAGAGCTAAGACAATGCCCTTGACGTTGATGTAAGCATTTTGTCACAACGGTATTTTCCAATTGCTAAAGAGGGCGCATTTTAGTTGCACAATTTTTTTGAGACATGCTGTATATAGAAGCTGCGTGGGCATGGTATGAGCCTAAGCAATTTCATCATGGACACTGCGCACTTATTAGCTCTTATTGTTATTTGTTGCAGGCGTAGCGGGCGGTGCTAAAGGAGCGAGCCTGGATAGTGCCCCTAACAGTGGAGCAGGACCTGATGTACCGGGTGGAGGTTCCAATTATCTATGTTTACCAAGTAAGCCTCAGCTACGCCAATCGGTTTCAGGCATTCAGGATACCAGAGCACGAATCTATGCGGTGAATTACCGCTCGGGTGATCCAGGTGCACTAAGGAAACGGCATCATCACGGAGCCCCATGCGCCTTCTGTCAAAGCCGAGAGGGTCGATCACAATCCTTTATGATGCCCGCGACCACGCAATGCCCGACTGGTTGGACCAAGGAGTACGATGGTATCTTGGCCGCAGCTAGATGGAATCATCCACGAACCGAGCATGTCTGCCTTGACCGAAACCTCGAGAGCACAGGCAAAACGGAGAGCGATGACAACAGGGCTCCAATTTCTTACTTTTTTGAAATCGAAGTTGGTAAAGATAGTGGTTTCCCTTCTGCATATAAACCTGGCGACGATTTGGGTTGTGCCATTTGCACAATGTAAATTGTGTCAATCCATTAAGTCAACACCTCCCCTATCATCTTTTACTGGGGTATTGTGAATTTAATCGGAATAGCCAATTAATTGTCGACTATTGTGACAAGCACTTGACTTGTATAGAAATAAAGGCACTCTATTTTCCTGAATAACATATATTACCCCGTGATTACGCCCACTCCCTAATAAATGCTCAAATCTGAATATGAGTCTGACTGTCGTCAATGGACCTTTTCGGTAAATCCCATAAGCCTTCATAACACTTTTTTTAATTTTCTGCCCAAATATGTGAGTGTGACTTCGACAATTTATTTCAATTACTTAGACAGTTATATCAGACTTTTACTTTTACTGTATCAGTGAGGTTAAATATCTTTATCAATACGTAAATCGTATGCATGCACATGGACATGAGATCATAACAGACATATTGAATTGCATTATAGATACGAGGAATGTCCTTCTGATATCGATATAATACAAATATTATGGCAAATTATTAAAAATTTATATTTTTCATAATTTTGATATTTAACAGTCCTCGAAGTTAGCTTTAATCTAATTATGTACTTAATGTGTATGCCCGGGAGTGTATGTAGCTGGGACGAAAGGCGACCATCAAAAATATCAAAATTATTTCATATCAGAAAGACATTCCTCGCATTCTGAATGCAATTTGATATGTCTGATGTGCTCTCATGTCCCACAAAAGTATGTTGCTATCCGATCACTTAAAGTAGTCGTAATCGTGATAGATTCTTATTAAATCGTGCTCTTTGTGTTATCGATCATGTTGAGAGAACTAAGCGTAATGGTGATCAATTCGTATTAAATCTTGATGTTGGTAATTGATAGTATTGTTTAAATTAAAATACCTAAATGTGATACTATTGATCAATTCTTCTTGATGCTTGCAATACGCGGATTTAGGGTTTATCTACCGGAAGTCAATTTGTGCCGAAATTCCTTCCCACAATGCAATATGCGCATTGCATAACAAAGAATATTGATTAACCGCCGAACACTATCGATTGTATGTTATGCAAAACGCTTTTTGCATTGTGGGAAGGAATTTCGGCACAAATTGACTTCCGGTAGAGAAACCATAAATCCGCGTAATGAAAAAAGCTAAACGTAGGCCTAATGGGGATAATTCTAATTGTTTAGAGGTTAATGACTTTGTTTCAAATGACAAAATTAATACCAATGTAGCCGAGGTTTATTTTTCAAGAGAACAATATCCGACCCCAAAGGGAGAGTGTAAAGCCAAATCGGCATTGGAAGTTTGCAATGCATCGCGGGACAGTGTTTTTTTCAGTTTTTGGATACTTTGCCCTCTGACCTATCAGGAAATAGTTATTTGTGCGTACAAAATATTATTTAAAATGTTTGTCTAGAATAAAAATTGTTAAAAAAAACATGATTGATTCATAAATTAATTATTTCAAATTCCTATTTTTACTGATAACGTTTATAATAAATGAATGAATAATAATTACAGCAATTTACCCGATATGTCAGATGTCAAAGTGTCCCAAAACTCAATAGCGCAGCGTCATAGGGACACGTACGTGCCCCCCATCGATTGCAAAATTTAGGAATTCCCATAGGAAAATAGTCTTGTTCAAGGCCTTCTAAGATTTCCTCCCATCCCTCATGATCAGCACTCTGTTCAGCATATCTATACATGTATGGCGCGGAACCATTTTCGGGCTCGCCAAGTCAATGAGGGCCACAGATTACGGCTACTAATGACCTACTCGGACTGAGTTTACGAACCACCAAAACAGGCTCGAGTTCAATCGTTCAATTTACGCATGATTATAACTGAGACTAGTAAATCAGTTGGTTTATTAGTCTCAGATTATAAGCAGCCTGCAGCCGCACATACCGACATCGCCCGGTTAATAATTACATTAGTACAGCCAGAGACACTGAAATGAATACACGGGATCGATACACGTAAATGTGCTATGCACGATTGATATTCAGACGATAAATCTTTGGATGCCGGGATAGAAAATGATGAATATCTCCCGTAAATGATTTCTATAAAGAAACCAGATCTGGTTCCTTGCACTTGAACATATATATGTATGTGCAACAGATATTATCGTCGTTAGCTAGCGTCCTGAGAAACTAGCGTGCGTCTTGAGCTGAGAAAGTGACCAAAATTCAGATTTTAAATAGCGCAGCTTAGACCCTCGTGGAGGTAGTCTCGGGCCAGACTGTATGTGGCTATCACGAACATACAGGATCGACGAGTGTCAGGCAGTCTAAAAGGCAGTCTATGTATGCTCGCTGACCGTACAGAGGTCAGTCACAGGCTAATGTCATTAGCCTTAGTCGGATGTCCTTCGTTTAAAAACTATTAAACAGGTGGGAACACAATGGCCATGCGTGGCTGTGGATTCAACCTACCATGGCATTTTCTGCCATGAAGATATCGGGGCGATGACACTGTGCTGCAGTCTGTGGCCCTCATATCATGGACTTGGCGAGCCCAACAGTGATAGGATTCAAGTGCTGGTCATGAGGGAGGAAACTTAGAGGGCCTTGAACAAGGCTAATAGAAAAATTGCCAAAAAACGGCTTGTGCCCCTCCAATCAGACCCGGTGCCCCCAATCATAGTCGGTGCCCCCCCCATCGGATGCCCACGCTACACAATTGAATATATGAATACAAAAGCCACCTAAGTCCATACTTTGGCCAAATTGAGTTAAGCATGGGCAATTGTTGCTATACATAGGCCTGTCATATGCATGAAAGAACAACTCAAATTCATTCTCTGTGTCTATTGGGCATGTGAAAAATAGCATGTATGAAAGAATCACCCAATTCCATGATTTGAGTCTTGTAACACATTGATTGAAATCCAGTATGTATAAAAGTCCACTTGTAACACATTCATTGCTAGAGAATGACTTTTGAACAAAAAATGGGTTTAATAAAGGAAAGTGTGTGGTTTATATTACATGGCAGAATGCTTATCGACATACATACCTGTGTGCTTTATTTTGTATTATCTTACTAGTGGTAATCTCATTCTAACATTGTTGTCTTTGTATATGATTCAAAAAACCACCTAAGTCCAAAATTTAAAATGAACCCCACGAAGTCCCTGAAATGCTAATCGTCATACCTAATACAGGTTAATCCACTCATTTGCACGTAAAACTTACCATATTGACCAGTTAAATCTAACTGAAGGAATTAAAACGATACACGGGTTTTTCTCTCAAAATAACTTCGCATGGACTTAGGTGGCTTTTGTATTCATGTATTCAATTGCAAACTGCTCTCAAAAACCGAAAGTTACAATGCCGATTGTGCTTTTTGTGATGTAAAACAAAAATACTGTAGTTGTCATTTGACAAAATCATATCTGGTCATTAACCTCATAAACAAAAGTGTTGTTTGTTAAAATAGCTACGGTAACCATAGTGATGGTAAATTCTCATCTTGATACTTGTAATCGATAGTGTTGCTTGTTAACCGAAACATAATCCTTACCTATATTAAATCTTGATGCTGGTGATTGGTATTGTTGCAGGTGTCTGCCTTTCGTCTCTTTCGTCAAAATATTCATTTGGAGGCAAATAATTTACACTTCTAGATGGGATAATATCACAAAATTGAATCCAGAGAAGCCGGACTCCCTACCACTACGCCACAGACTTCTATAAACATCAAGAAAAGAATGCTTGCGATATAGAGGCCTTGCATGTGAGTCGTATCATCCCGTAAATATGGCGGACTACTCAAATGCATTCAACAAAAGCATGATTGCAGGCCTTGCCGTTTGAGGCGAGCGATCGCTCTCGCTCGCCACCGCTCGCCCAAACTCGATTTCTAGCGACCGATTTTCCACTCGCCATAACTATCACTCGCTGCGAATCTCCCAAAATTAGCAATTGAATCAGCCAATTCAGCATTTAATCGTTTCTGTGCCCTGCCAAGCGGAGAAAGTCACAAATTTTAGCGCGCTACTCGCGCATTTCAAAATAAGTTCATAAAATACCGTTTCAAGACCAAAGCTCTACTTGATTATACCAAATAAATGGTATTTGTGAAAATTCGACCACTCGCCTAGCATCATGCTAGCGAGTGATTAACCACTCGCCTTTAAAATCTAGACGGCAAGGCCTGGATTGCAATCTACCGTGACAGTCCGTCTCACACACACATAACCATGCACTACGATCAAATAGGTTGATGACAACATTTGATTGAATGGACTGCACTCCGCCATAACTACGGTGAAGGACACCGGTTCAAATCCTTTGTTTGAGCCAATCGATAAAAGAATGCAGGGCCTCTATAGACGAATCCAATTTCACACATTCCTACACCTCAATGCACTACGAACTTACACACTATACCGCTGTATCTAAATACTCGACAGCTTTGTAAGGTCAAACCTTTCACTGTGAGGTTACCACGCTTGCGCGGAAGCTGTTTTGTGTGACCTTTATGCTAATTCAGTGACCCGTGTTCACTCACGATGCACGAGTACTTTGATCAATACCACACCACTCCACGCCATACATAAATTCTGCCAGTCACATTTCCCCAATATGAAATTTTTTAAAAGTAAAATTTCAATTTTAATTTTACTTCATTAAAGTTTGGCGGAGGCGGGGTTCGAACTCACGGCGGCGGCGGACTGCTTTGGATACACTATGAACCCAGCGCCTTAGACCACTCGGCCATTTGTCTTCTTGGAATTCATTTGAAACTTATTTGAAGGTATAATCGCAACTTCAACATAGGCCTACCACGTGACAAGCAAAGGCAGAAAACGTACCATATTTTGGAATTTTATTTGCCTAAAACATTTATGACTATTATTAGCGCTCAATTAAGTTAACTGCGTGTTTTATACAAAAAAAATCCAATAATAAACAGTGATAACTGGGCGTCTGTATGGACAATACATTATATCGATTTTGACACGTGCTTGTGTCTCAGTACATTTCCATGGTCAGTAAAATACTATAGAGGAAAACCTACCATTTTCTTGTATCACGTTCGATGTTTTTATCAATTACATAAAAATTCCATTTTAGACCCCAAATGTTTTTTCAGGAAATAAAAGATTAGATTACCATAAAAACGAAACAGTAATCTTTTGCCGGGTCTAATGTAATATTCACATAGGATTTTCAACGTTTTTTCTATCCTTATTTTTGCTCAATTAAAAAAATATTTTGGCGTATATAAAATTGAAATAAAATTCTCTGCTTCTTAAACGACATCAAATGTGCCACAATTGGGTATCACGAATCGTTATATATGATGTGCAGTTAATATTCATATTTTCTTTTAAGCAGAGGATGCTTCAGTTTTGACAGGAAAATATTTTCTTGAAAACCCTCTCACTCGGTTATTTTAAAAGGTAACCACGCTTCCCTAGAATGTGCAATAAATTAGCATTAAAATTTTTCTTATTCTAACAGCAAGCGTTTCTAGAATGTATTTTGGCGAAATGTGGTGTGGATCAATACCAGTTAAACAGATGATTGGTATTGTACTCCATGCATTTGCATGTCTTCTGGAGCGTGCCTGGAGGATGATTTGGCTGAGTAAAAATAAAAACATGTTTCTCGTCCGGGTTTTTAAAAAAGAAGGAAAAATGGCTTGAGGCCCTTTTTATTTTATTGTTCTGGTAGGTACGCCCCACTAGTAATCACAGAACCATCCAGAAGTGTTTCTTGCATATTAGCAAGGCCATAGAAAACATCTCAACTTCCAAAACATCTTTCTTCAAAAGTTTTGACTGAATTAAAAAAAAAAAAATTTGAAGTGACCTCAAAAAAGGAAGCGGGAGGGGACGAGAAACATGTTTTATTTTGATCTTTATTATCTTCTGTGCAAGCACCCGGCACCCTATACATGTAGAAAACGGGAAAATCCGAAATATTGCTCAAATTTGGTCCAACTTTGGCGTAAATGTAACACAAAACTCGAAAATGTAACACGTTAAAACTTGCACAGTGTTATACTGTGTAGTTTTCCGATGATGAAAAATATCAAAGTATTCATCGAAAAAGTCCACGAAATTGTGAATTTTGCGATGAAATGTATACCCCAAAATGTTCCAGAATTGTCAACTTGCCTAAAAATTCTGATGATCAAAAAGATGTGCGCTGAAAAATGTCATTATTTTCCTTATTTTTCCACCGATTGTCAAGGTTTAAAAAACTTGGTGTAGATTGCCATTTGGTCTAAATGCGAGTAGAAAGTTGTCAGATTCAAAACATCATTCAACCCTCAAAGACCTTTCTAAAATCCCCGTGCCGAACACACGAAGATTAAAAGTTCGGCTGGTCATTCGGCAAACATCGGCAGGATCTCGCTGAGTCGACTGTGATTGGTCCAGTGGCTGGAGCATGCGCGAGTGATTTAACAAGCATTTGGATACAGTAATATTTGTAGTGCAATGGCAACCATAGTTGGGTCCCCGTCGCACACCGTCGACGTCCTATACGATAAATATAAATTTAATACTCCGTTGGTGAGCGACGGGCGAGTGGTAGTGAGCGACAGGCGAGTGGTATTTCACTGAACGCAAGAAAAGGAGTTCTATCTGATTGGCTAGAAATCGATCGCTTAGGTCGCTCAGTAGTCAACTACAAACTCATGCATTCAATTCGATTGAAATCGATTATTCTATTATTGACGAAGATAAAGAGCGTGATAGTGTGTCAATAATGTACATTGTATTGCACCTGGTTTTACCAGCATTCCTTTATAAAATAATTTTCTCAAAGAGTTAAATATTATCAAAATTTTTACTCAGGATTTCAAATTTTTACCCGCAAATTGCAGTTAAACATATCCACAGCAAAATACCGGTCCTCACTAATTAGTACATTTAATTTCCAGTTAGTACATTTAAACGAAACCTGTGATTTACGTGACAACAAATAAAATTTTCTTACAATAGAAATATCATATGGGATACTGATATGGTAGGCCGCAACCGCCACAACGTGGAGCTGCTACGCGTAGCTGACTTTTTGTTCCGTGGAGCCAAATTGACCAATCATGTTAGAGTTTTTCATTACTCGGAGGTAAAACTGACCAATCAAGTACGACTTACTCATTACGTGAAGCGAATTTAGTCATTAAGAATTTGCCAAAGTACGAACCGACTTATTATTAAGATGGACATGCACTCACAAGAAACTCATACAGTATTGTACACAACTATATAGCTAGGCAGAGTGGTGGTAAACCATGCACACAATTCTGCGATCTGCAGTGTATCGCCGGGAGCTGATTTGTACATCTTGCGCGGCGTGGCCTGCGGAATTCGACCTTCAGCAAACCAGTTCGGATTTACTTTATATACTAGTAGTAGGCCATACATACTGTAGTTACGGTACTGCCCGTTTTCCTATACACAATACTCAGTGCGCTCACCATTGACGCGTGACCTAGTGTATGTTAGAAGTATTATGCCATTGCCTATATGACGTCACTGTGTAAAAAATAACCAGTCAATATTTAAAGTATTCTCTGAAATTCTAGAAAATATAGTTTTGTAACATTTCCTAAATTTTTAGCTAATTTAGGTGTTTGGAAATATTGGTACTTTTGTGTTTTAGGAAGGATATGTAAACGACAGATAACACCAAAAATATGAACAAATTATTTCTAAACCGTGTTAAGTCTGCAAACCATTATGCTTCTCATTTTCAAGAACGCTGGTTAACAATAAGCAGACTATTGTCTCATTTCGTAAACAAAAGCCCAGACAGTATTGTTACCTTGCGTTCGCTTTATAATCATTCACCCAACTGAAACTATAATACCAGCTCATTGTTCATTGCACAGGTAAAACAGACACAAGTGCAGTGTGTATTTAACCAGAGAAGATCTGATGTAACATAGTTGAGCTGTTTTCATTGAGTGTTATCTTGGTTTAATAGCTTTTAATGGGGTTTAAGTCCTTCAAAGGTCGTGGTGAATTCTACTGTAGACATGACTGCATCATGATTATTTTAAAGTCAACAACATTCAACAATATGGTCACCGTGATAGTATGACAGTATCAGTACCGTGGGTGTCAGTGATCCTGGCCTGACACAGTAGACAAACAAACAAACACGCCACACACATGGCACATGCATGCAAGGTAACATTGACTATACACTAATCAAACAATGGTATTGATCCTGTACAACTGTTGGTGGTTTATTTACATTCGATTCATTTAAAATCCACATAGTAAACATTAATTTTGGCAAGAGTTTTCTCTCTCTCTGGAACGATGATGCATCAACTGGCTCCGCGTAATGAAAAGATCTAACATGATTGGTCAATTTAGCTCCGCGAAGCGAAAAGTAAGCTACGCGTAGCAGCTCCACGTTGTGGCGGTTACGGTCAGCCATATACTGATCATGCGAAAATCGTAAAACATAGAATAGAAACAGTGTGGCCGGCTCTCAAAATCTCAAATTGTATGCATAGCCTGAGTCGCACGGCCTATCTCGAACAAAATCACCATGCGTAGTTGTTGAAAAACGTGAGGATTTATCGTACTACCACGGCAATTTTTAACACGAAGATATAGGGATGATGACGGTGTGCGTCGGCTCCATCTCACCTAAAATGTGAAATGATGCGGCCTTGGAGGGTATTTTAAACTGCATTCTATCACCCGTACGTGTTACACGTAGACAAAATAATGATGACAGTTTATAACACAAAAGAATCTAACATCGATTTTTAAGCGGCTTTAATCCACCCAATTGGGCAGTCACAACACCAGTTTGGTGCTGCAGGGACCAAGTAATGGCCGACCAAATCCTGGCCATGACTTGGCTTGTTAGATTCGTAACCGGAAGCGCTGCAAAAAGTACCTCAAATTATGTAAATGAGGAACATCCGAGACCGTAAATCATGCAAATAATGAACTTCAGCTACCGCTTTATGGGCATGGCTGTTGATATTCATACATCAACAGGGAGGCTTGTCAATGGAACGATCCTTATATGGGCATATGTAGTTAATATTCATGATTCATATTACAGTAACGGTACAGCAACCTGTATCTTTCCCAAGTCACCTAAATCTTTACCGTGAATGAATACCAAATACATATCAAAATTTACGGGACTAAAGATCCAATTAATGCGTAATAGAATCCTATTTATGGGTGGCATATCATTCATGTGCCCGGTCATTGGGGGTGGGGGGGTGAAGTAACTATTTATTCTCTAGTATTCTGTCGGTCCGTGCCACGTCACTTCCAGTTGATGATGCGACTCACGGTCGAGTGAAAACAAGTCTCTGATTCGATTTTTGTTGATGATTTCTGTCATCATGGTCATTGGTGTTATGTAAATTTCCATCGCAAATAGTCAGTGGAATCAAACAACCGTTTATAAGTCTTCAGAGTGGAAGAAACTTACTTGATTTACCGTTTATATACTGACAAACTTAAAATTAAATTCCATGGTCGAGTGTCGTTTTTTCCGAAATTGAATGTCACTCCAACAACATCGCTATGTAGCCTCCTTCACAGCCGGATTCTGTTGTTCATAACAAACCGTGAGCCACATGCAGTTTGGGCCCGAGACTAGAGATAGCCCGGATGTTGGACCGACAGAATATATGTATTTATGAATATTATCAATCAACCAGGTAAATAAAATAGTTGGACTAAATTATAATTCTGTTCAACTGGACTGTTTTTGATGGCTAAACAGTATCACGCATCAGTGAGGCCGACGGATATGACGTGATACCACGGCTGTATATAGAATTGGCTTCATTATTAACTAAATGCAAACTATAGATGGCGCTATTTATCCTAAATCATATTTCTTTATTTGCAAGGGTTGGGTGATTAATACCGTCATTAAAACAGCTGGAATAGGTGAAACAAGCAACAAGGAAATTTTATAACCATATTTTATCAAATTATCTGAAATAAATTATTTGTATTAAAAGCTTGAAAGGGTAATTTCCAGTAACTAAATAGAGCCACCAATTTTGTCATTAAAAGCTTTAAAAATACTATAAAAGTGAATAATTTTGTAAAAGAGGGGAAATTAAAGTGAGAACGACTCAAAAGCATCTGTATACATTAGCACGATATCACTTTTAGCTGTTTAAGCCTAAAATTTGGTTATACATGATGTTTTGTTTGAAACACTAATAAATGATCCCATCAAACAACCGTGATATACTGTAGCCATCAGAGAAAAACGAACCAACCAAACAAACAAAAAACAGTAAGTCCAGTTGAACAGAATTATAAGGCCCCGTGTCACATGGGGGGAAATAGGAGATCACACAAAAACACAGCCAGATTTTCTAAAATAACGACAAAATCTGTTAAAACAGGCTGATGAATTCTTCAAAATTGTGATAAATGAGGAGAAATAATGCTAAATTATGTGTGATTTACCATTTCCCCCATGTGACATGGGGCCTGATAATTTGTTGATTTGTTTTCATTGATAAAACTGCAAATTACCACAGAAATTCAGTTGTGAATATGCTAGGTGTGTTGAATTGAGCAATTCACATCGATATTTTTATTTTGAAAAACAATAGGAACAGTCCCTGGCGTATTTTTGCTCAGTGAGATCATTTATTTAACACACAAAAAGTTGTTGGTTGCCCATCCATCCAGCAGCTGACCATGCACGATCGACTCAACATGCTCAATGTTGGTCAGTGGCGTAGCCAGCACTTTTCAGAGGGTGAGCGAAAGGGGCAGGCCAGTTTCAAAGTGGGAAAACTTGAACGAAAATGGGCTAAAATGTACAAAAAGCCTAAAAATCGTAAATATCAGGGCAGCCATCATCCCACGCGGGGGGCAAGAAGAGGGGGAAGACTTCTCACAGAAATCCCCCTTGGCTACGCCACTGATGTTGGTGCCATGTGGTGGGCCCCTGGTAGCAATTAACTTCGAGTTGTTATACCGGTGTGCTCCAGAAACTTAAATAGTGAGAAAAAAAATCATATCATTGAACAAAGCTGCTTTGTAGATAGAAAAATTACATCACAGGAGAAAGAGGAAACAAACTTCAACACGAGTAAAAAAAAAGAAGGATTAGAATGCAAAAATCTACAGCACCCGGTATTCCAAGGCGGTCTCCCATCCAAGTTGGCCTACTAACCGGGCCCGACGACGTACCGGGCCCGACGACGTTGCATGCTTAACTTCGGTGATCGGACGAGAACCGGTGTATTCAACGTGTGACTTGGCCGTAGACATCTGAAGCTGCGATTTTAGCTTAGTTGCTCACCCTTTTCCCCCAATCGTTTCTATATTAATTGTGCAATAATTTATTGCTCCTCGTGAAATATACAACTTAAAACTCTAATCAAATTGTTCTGTAACATCCCAGTTTTTTTTTCATTTTTTGGAACTATAATAAATCACGGGTTGCACGTCCGGTTAGCGCAAGTTTACAAATTCAGTGTCACTTTTATGTAAACTGGTCGTCTTTGGCAAGATGCAACCGATTTACTACAGGTAACCGATTCATATACTAAAAGTAATACTACTACCACTAGGGTGCACACCTGTAAATAGCCTCCATTGACTCCCTGTACAAAAAAGGCAAGGGAAAACGTCATTTTCTTGACTTCAGAGCAACTCAGCTATTTAAAACTTTCACTTTCCGCAAGTTGAAGGTCAGCTGAAGACATCTAGTCGTCCAGAGAAATCTTACGGAGTCCAGCATTTTTTTTCCATAAAATTGCTGACTAGATCACCCTATATAATATACAGCTTACGCCGGCTCACAAATAGCTTGGTGTTTCTGAAATGTAACACATTTTGAAAGCTTAGCCAAATCTTCATAAAAAGTCGGATCCTGCTCATTTTTTTACAGACAATCTTATTTCCCAGGCCTAAATGAGGATTAAATATGAATCAGGACCGAATTATTTGTTTTTAAGTCTTTCCTAATGTATTATATTCAGTCGTATTGCACGTTTTCTCGTTTGAAACACTGTGACTTTTCAAACAAGGATTATAGGAGATTCCTATTTACTGGTGTGCACTCACTAGCAATTCAACTCGTTGATAGATGTATAGGATTATACGGCACCTCGGTTACGTACCATTTGTCTCGAGCTATCTTCAGTAGATAGCACAAATTATCAGATTACATCAAAAATCAGCCGGTTGGATTCACACACCACAAGTATTGGTTATATATGAACGACCATACCATTGAGATTAAAACAGACTTTAAACATACAGGTGCAATCTAATTTTAATTTACGCTCATCCAACGAATTAGCTACGCGCATGACGTGTACGTGTAGGCCTAGTGTTACATTACTTGCACGCGTCTACTGTAGATGTGTATTGATCATTGACGAAGTAGTGCATTGCTCACATTAATTGCAGGTCTATGTGTGAAATAATATGTTATTTGATATTTAAAATAAACTTGTTAATTAACCATTTATTACTAATAATAAAAACGGGAATAAAATGCAGTAGGCAAAATATTATATAGAATGTCCCACCGTAACATTTGTAGCTGTTCCCCCTGGTAAGTTGTGTGTTTCTTGTTAGGGAGAGCTCATACATATACCTCTGCGAACTCAGTGCACACACGAAATTTCTTTAATGCAGACAGGTGTTATCAACATGCTTTATACTGTTCAACTTCTGTAAGGATAATCTATTCTAGTGTTCTACTTTATTTATATTAATCCATCTGAAGTGTACTGGAAGATGAGTAATTAACAAAGCCTCAATTATTGATGTGAATATTTTAATGTCAACAATGTACCCTTTATGACGAGAGTGGAGTCCACAGGGCCAAAAATGTGCAACTTGTCAGGGGGATGGCTACTTACCAAAAGTGGGTTAACCAATAGTTTCATGTTTCACTTGTGTGGAAGGCAAACAATTAAGTAACAATTAATTACTGATACATGAATGAATAAATGAATGAATGAATGAATGAATGAATGAATGAATGAATGAATGAATGAATGAATGAACGAACGAACGAATGATATATAATCCAATAAATCGATCTATATATGTGTGGAAGGCAAATAATTTTAAAGTAACAATCAATTACCGATGCATAAATGAATGAATGAATGAATGAATGAACGAACGAATGAACGAATGATATATAATCAAATAAATCGATCTATATAAATAAAATAAAATAAAGTAAAATAAAATAAAATAAAATAAAATAAAATAAAATAAAATAAAATAAAATAAAATAATATAAAATAAATAAATGTTGATAAAATAAAATAAAATGAAATAAAATAATATACAGACTTGACATTTAATATGGAATATTTTTTCGCAAAATTCCAGGACTGGTCTGGTAGAGGTCTGCATAAACAGCACGGGCTAAATATTAATTGGGGTGTGTCGGGAGATGGTGTAAAATAATTGTTTGACAGATAACGAGCTTTCCATTAGTTTACATTATGGCGCTCATAATGTAGTGAATTAGCCTGAAATGGCGGATTTAAGGAGACTGAATTTGAATTTTGTGGGGGCAAAATTTTTGAATTTAAGCAACATTATTCTGACATTATCAAATTTATTGAGGTTTGAGGCAATTTTAATCAACCTAAATACCAATAAGTGTTCGTCAGAACTGAAATGCACCTGTGATCTACCAGTTTTGAAAGTGGGAGGAGCTTTAAAAAATATGGCTCTATAAAGTGGTATGCACTCGGAAAATTTGAATGGTCCCCTGGGGCCTAATGTTATAAACTTACTGTACACAAAGAAACAGTGTGAGGTCATTGGACAACCAGGAATCAGCACAGTTGTTTTTGTACCGTAAGTTTATAACATTTGACCCCAGGGGGCCATTCAAACTTTCTGAGTGTGTACAGCTTTTAAGAACCCTATTTTTAAGCTCCTCCCCTGTTCAAAAACTTGGTACATCGTAAGTGTATTTCAGTTGTAATGAATGCCAGTTGCTGACGAGGTCTAAGAAATATCACCTCAAACCCCTATAAATTTGATAATAACAGAACCACGTTGCATAATGTCCGAAATTGTGTCCCCCGCAAAGCTCACATTCAGCCTCCCTAAATCCGCCATTTTAGGCAAATTCGCTACATTATGAGCACCATAATGTAAACATATCGAAAGCCCATTTTCTATCAAACAATTATTTTACACCATCTCCCGACACACCCCAATTAATATTTAGCCCGTGCAGTCTATGCAGACTCCGTCCAGACCAGTCTCGGAACTTTGCGAAACATAGGGCCTGCACTTTGGCTCGACATTTGAAAGGGGCGTGAATTCATTTTGGATACGCCCTATTATAATTAGGTAATACTCGACTCACACACATTCCCTATATTAATATGTATATACATGTACCACATGTAGTCAATCTGTATTGTGCCCCTTCTTAAGCAAATACGGTAGTTAAACACGATTTCATCAAACATTATAACAATAGCTCTTTTACAGTGTGCAATCATCCCGGGCAATAATTGGGCAATAATAGAGGATGTGCGTGAAATTATTGATTGGCTCCATACAAAGGAATTGAACCGGTGTCCTTCACCGTAATCATGGCACAATGCAGTGCATTCAATCAAACGTTGTCGTCAACCTATTTGATCGTATTTGTGCATTTGTTATGTGTGTGAGACGAGCTGTCGCGGTAGATTGCAATAGCTTGTAATCATGCTTTTGTTGAATGAATTTAAGTACTCCGCCATATTTACGGTATGATACGTCATAATCTAGGTGATTATTTGCATTGGATATCTTGAATACGCCCGGTGAATACGCTGGTGAGGTTGTGTAATAATCGGATTAATGCTATAACAGTAGGTGAATACAAGTTTTGAATATATCGCGTTGCAAAGCCCCATTCAGTGATCCCAGCGAAAGTGAAAAAAAAATCAAATTGTTACTTTTATAAAAATTTTAATGAAAAAATTGGCACAAAACCCAAGAAAACGGCAGTATTGACGAAGTTGAAGCCCCATTCAAATACATGTAGCTAATTTATATATACTGTCAGTATATAAATTACAGATTCACGTAAATGCATTATTTTTGTCTTAAATAGGCCTACACGGCTTAGGGCTGAACCACTAGCAGAAGACACCAAGTTGATGTTTTATGACCTTTGACATTCTTTTGTGGCGAGTGACATGCTCAGTTCAATTCACGCCGAGTCAGTTAGCAACCTGGACAACCGATTCTTTTGTTCTGCAAGGCTCACTCAGTCATTTAATGAGGCAATACAAACGATCGAATTTGGTGTTGAAATGAGCTAAATTTTGCGTTACACCTTTTCATTGTAAAATTAATTTTCTCGGCCAAATGAAAAGCAATCCTTTTCATTGTTTCAGTAAATGTCAGGAAAAACTGTAGTGCTTGATACTGTATTTTTTTTTCAAATCTAAGTGTTAAACTTAGGCGTGAAATTTAGTCATTTAGTGTAAGATTTTCGATTTTGATAGGCTTAAACTCTGCCCGCGAGCCTTTTTTGGATCAACCTTTTAGCTTTTCAAAGTAAGATAGTTCGCTAATGAAGGATTTTTCCCAACTTTCTAACGCACATCACCGTGAGCGATATATCATAGTTTTGTCAGAATTTCCGTTTTGATTTCACCATCTTTCACTGTCGGCTGAAAAAATTTCAAAATCAACACGTGAAATCTAAGGCTAGTACTAGCATTGTGGATCGATATCCCTGGGTTTAATAGGAATACCGGCATGGCTATAGTGTTGCCAGAACTTCAATATAGCAAAGAAATTCCCAGACCTATAGCGCTCCTACTGATCATGTTTAACCAGAACACCCAATTGGGGATTTAATCGCTGGTCGGGCAATTTGCTTTCAATGAAAAATTGACCTGGATAACAACAAAGGAAATATCGACTATTTCTGCTGGTTGCTCTCGAGATAAAAATACTCACCATTACCTACTTTTACTTAGTTTGACATTTTCGGAGCATGAATGGAAAAAGGGTAAAACAAAAACGGAAATTCTGACAAAACTATAACATATAGACCCACACGATGTGCTTTACAGAGGTGGGAAATATCTTTCTTTAGCAAACTATGTTAGTTTGAGACGCTAAAACATGAATTCCGTAAAAAGCTCGCAGGTGAATTCAAGGCCTATAAAAATCAAAAATATCACACTAAAAGACACAATTTGATGCTTAATTTTAACACCAGGATTTAAAAAAATGTATATCCAAGCACCAAGTTTTTAACTGACATTACTGAAGAAAAAAAAAATATTGCTTTATATTTGACCGAGAAAATTAATTTCATAGCAAAAAGGTGTATCTCTGAATTGTGCTGATTTTTGCATGTATCGATCGACTTTAGCGCGACTAAGCATTTCTAAAGAATTGGTTGTCCAGGCGGCTGACTGGAGTGTCCTTGACAGGTTTAACTCTGCTTCGGTGGTCATGAAAGAATTCAAAAGATAACCTCTGCCCCAACAATCCCAAGCAATTGTCTGAAACTGCTCTTCGGATGATGTATCATAAGAACTCAGTCGTCAAATGATGATAGTCATATAATGACCAAAAGATTATTACTGACTATATCATTGAAGACTGAGTTCCGCAGTCTTGTACTAGACTGCGGAACTCAGTCCTCAATGATAGTCAGTCATTTATCTTTTGGTCGTTATATGACTATCATTTGAGGGACTGAGTTGTTATAATATATCTTCCGAGGTGCAATTTCAGACAATAGCTGGGGATTAGTGGGGCAGAGGTTATCTATTGAATCCTTTCATGACCACTGAAGCCTAGTCAAGTCTGGCAAGGACACTCGGCACAAATTGAAAGACCATCACAAAAGAATGCATGCATGTCAGGTCATCGACACCAATTTGGTGTTTGTTATGACACAAATTTTGTGTCTGTTATGCACCTCGAAATATGTACCTTAAAGTCTGTATCTAGTCTTGTACAAAATCTGAATTTTGATGATTTTTACGATCGTCCGGATGAAAAAAAATCACTGAATGGGCCGTTAGTTCCCTCCTCTCCTTACACTGGCAATATGGATCAAAGAAAAATAAAGAAAACAAGAAAGAAAAAAAAGACAAAGAAAAGAAACAATAAAAGAAAAACAAATATGAAAAGTTCGAACAATATTTGGTTTATAAAATTAATGTGACCGTGATGAGGCTCGAACTCACCACCTTCCGATTTAAAGTTCGAAGCGCTAGTGTACCAAATTCTGATGCCTTACCAAGTGAGCTGTGCTCCTGAGATACGAAATAAAAATAAAATAATACACTGTATACCTGCTTGTGTCGGTAATCGATTTGCTCAAATTCCATAATGGTACAGTGCAACAGAGCAAAAATGCCCAAAATTTAAAAGCTATATAATTTATGACCACTATACACTACACATAAAAATACTAATACAAGGGAATTTCAACGTAAGAATCCAAACAATTAAGTACCAACATGCACAGCTTTGTCCTTATATCACATTTGGGTTTTAACAAAATGTTATCAAACCTCTACTGTGATTGGCAGCTGCACAAGGCATCTCTTTGATAGCTGATCATGGCCATCCATTCAGCAAGTGGCTACTAACTGACCTTGACAGGCTTGAATGAGCACTGTCATCTGCTACAAAACCATCACACTCTAGGACCTGGTCACTCCATAATGCTACAGCTACAGGGAGCACAGTACTTTGACAATGGAGTGAAAGACTATTATTATTGATTAGGCGCGGATTTTAAAAGTACAGCTCCTATGCGTGTATAGCAAAAAATTGGAATAGAACGTTTGGAATCATGTAACTAAAGTACTAAATGCATTCTGCAAAATGCGCTCTGACCAATTTATAAAGCATTTCATTAGCTTTAATTTGACATATTGTTTAACATATTTGGAATTATGGTAAATCATTAAATAAAATATTTATTAATTAATCAATTATGTCAATTAATTAAAATTTAATGCAAATATGCATATTTTCTCTGACAGAATTGTAGGATTTGACAAGAGCCATCTTTCTTGTAAGTTTGATTCTTATAACATACCGGTATCGTATTGCGTCCCGTTATAGTTGCAGAAAAAAAAAATACGCGTGCAGGACACACATACGCACCCCCCCCACACACACACCCCCCACCCAGAGGATCGTACTGTTTTACAATCTTATAACATTCATTGGCGCTAGTAGTAGTAAATTTCAATTTTCTTTGCTTTACCTCACTTGTTCTGCTCAAAATTAAAAGGGACATATCTAGCTGACAGTAAAAGCTTACATTTTATGGAAATTATGTTTAACTATTTGCTTAAACAGCACAAAACAGATAAAGCAGACAAATTTACTATACATAGGCCTATACATGTATGGTATTATGCCAGGGACTGTTTAAGAATATAACATTAGATTTATGATATTTACTTCGAGGACTGTTATTTATCAAAATGTGAAAAATATCAAATTTTAATAATTTGTCATAAAATTTGTATTATATCGTGAATTTCAAACAATGAAATTTATTTGATATCAGAAAGACATTCTTCGTATTCAGAATGCAATTCGATATGTCTGATGTGCTCTCATGTCCCACAAAAAATACTATCGAAACGCTCAAAACGCTCATTCCAGATCCCTTAATTTGGTTAATTTTCTTTTCTTGTTTTCTTTATTTATTTTTCTTTGATTTATATTGCCAGGGTAAGGAGAGGGAACTAAAGGCCCATTCAGTGATTTTTTGATTTTTTTTCATCCCGACGATCGTAAAAATCATCAAAATTCAGATTTTGGATACTAGACTGCGGAACTCAGTCTTCAATGATAGTCAGTAATTTTTATATTTTGGAAATTATTATGACTATCATTTGAGGACTGAGTTCTTATGATCCGAGGAGCAGTTTCAGACAATTGCTTGGGATTATTGGGGCAGAGGTTATCTTTTGAATTCTTTCATGACCACTGAAGCATAGTCAAACCTGTCAAGGACACTCGGCGTGAATTGAAAGACCATGTCACTCGCCACAAAAAATGTCAAAGGTCATAAAACACCACTTTTGTGTCTTCTGCTATCTAAAGACCTATGGCTGATTTTGTACCTTTCGTCATTGTCATAGATGTGCTAACATAGCTTGCTAGTGCAGTGGTTCAGCCGAAAACCGTGTGTCTAAGACAAAAAATAATGCATTTACGTGAGTCTGTAATTTATATACCGGTACTGACAGTATATAAATTAGCTACATGTATTTGAATGGGCCTTCAACTTCGTCAATACTGTCGTTTTCCTGTTTTGTTTTTTTGCCATAAACGTAACAATTTGATTTTTTTTTTCACTTTCGCTGGGATCACTGAATAGGACTTTATAGTGCGGATTATTCAAAACTTGTTTTTACCTACTGCTATATAGTATTAATCCGATTATTACATAACTTTGCCAGCGTATTCAAGACATAGGTTATGTAGGGATAAACTGTACATGGGTATAGAAGCCCTGCATGCTTTTATCGATTGGCTCCAAACAAAGGATTTGAACCGGTGTCCTTCACCGCAATCACGGCGCAGTAGCCTACAGTCCATTCAATCAAATGTTGTCAGTGTGCGAGACTTACGATGTATAAATCTGGAGGTCACATCATCACTTATCATGCTTATTGTAAAAAGTTTGTCCAATGCATATACTGTGTGTATTGTTCCCGGGTATTGTCAATACAGTCAAGCAAACAGGTATTATATTTTGAAAAGGCCGCTATAGTATATTCACAGGGGTGTCTTGAATGGCCAATCATATGGGACATAATCAAATTGCAGTGACTGCTTCCTTTGATACCACATGTCAGTCATCTTGTGATTATTGGACCATGTAAACCTGCAAAAAACGAGCCAAAGTGCAGGCCCTATGAATATTCCATATTAAATGTCAAGTCTGTAATATAAAATAAAATAAAATAAAATAAAATAAAATAAAATAAAATGAAATGAAATGAAATGAAATGAAATGAAATGAAATGAAATGAAATGAAATGAAATGAAATGAAAAAATGAAATGAAATAAAAAAACAAAATAAAATAAAATAAAATAAAATAAAATAAAATAAAATAAATAAATGTTGATAATGATCATTTTGACAAAAGCATCCGTATATGATGGACATGCCGAAGAAGAAAATAATCGTATCCAACAGCGCGTTCTGATCAGGTCCTAGGCCTACTGGACAATTGGAATGTAACATCAAATTTAATATACCAAAAGACGAAAAAGTAGGGAAACATCCACCATCTAACGACTCATAAAACCAACACTCCCTTGACATAGGGCATACACTCAAACAAACAAATAAACAAACAAACAAAATCGTCATTTTACATTTTTGCAGAAGCACATATAACACAAATGTCAACATGCGAATACTTTTTTTTTTGGCACCTGAATAGCAATCAAAGGGATAGCAATGCTGTAGTGAGCCAACATCAAGCGCGTCGACGTCAGGGCGCTGTATGCGCGTGAAAAAATGGTTTAAGTTTACGCGTACGCATTACATACGTGATACGCGTTTCATTGACAATATTGTCGCCAACAATCAAAACAATCGCAGATAGCAGTTTGATGATACCTGTTTTTAAATAATTACGGCACTTGTTCTGTTCAGCTTCTAGCAAGAGTTGTGAAGACACTGAGATTTTACCGTGTCACCTATTTACGCCTTTATTTTACCAAAACAAAATGTGTCTTATTACTCTATTTTGTGATAAAGGAGGGATTTCTACTTGAAAATGCCTGAGATCTTAAGCATCCGCTCTCATTGTCAGTCTCTCTACCGCGCCGTAGGTAAACTCCATAAAAATAGTAAGTTTCAGTAGGATAATAGGCCCCATGTCACATGGGGAAAATGGGAGATCACACAAAAACAGCCAGATTTCCTAAAATAACGACAAAATCTGTTAAAACAGGCTGCTGAATTCTGCAAAATTGTGATAAATGAGGAGAAATAATGCTAAACATGTGTGATTTACCATTTTCCCCCATGTGACATGGGGCCTGATAATTTGTTGATTAAATCAAACTTAAATAGTGAGAAAAAAAATCATATCATCGAACAAAGCTGCTTTAAAAATTACATCACAGGAGATAGAGGAAACAAACTTCAACACGAGTAAAAATAAAAATGAAGGATTAGAATGCAAAAGTCTACAGCACCCGGTATTCCAAGGCGGTCTCCCATCCAAGTTGGCCTACTAACCGGGCCCGACGACGTTGCATGCTTAACTTCGGTGACCGGACGAGAACCGGTGTATTCAACGTGTGACTTGGCCGTAGACTTCTGAAGCTGCGATTTTAGCTTAGTTGCTCATCCTTTTCCCCCAATCGTTTCTATATTAATTGTGCAATAATTTAGTGCTCCTCGTGAAATATACAACTTAGTAAACTCTAATCAAATTGTTCTGTAACATCCTAGTTTTTTCATTTTTAGGAACTGTAATAAATCACGGGTTGCACGTCCGGTTAGCGCAAGTTTACAAATTCAGTGCCACTTTTACTAGGTAAACTGGTCGTCTTTGGCAAGATGCAACCGATTTACTACAGGTAACCGATTCATATACTAAAAGTAATACCAGTACCACTAGGGTGCACACCAGTAAATAGCTTCCATTGACTCTCTGTACAAATAGGGCAAGGAAAACGTCATTTTCCTGGCTTCAGAGCGACTCAGCTCTTCAAAACTTTCACTTTCTGCAAGTTGAAGGTCAGCTGAAGACATCTAGTCGTCCAGAGAAATCTTACGGAGTCCAGCGTTTTTTTCCCCATAAAATTGCTGACTAGATCACCCTATATAATATACAGCTTACGCCGGCTCACATATACAGGGTGAGTCAAAAAAAGTGCAATAGAGAAAATGATCCATTTTTATTTAAGAACCGAGTTGAATCTTTTAGGTTTTAAAACATGTTATAATTAACATATCCATTAGTGATCTTCTGTGAAAAAATCAAGGAATTAGCATTTACCGTTTTGTTTTTATGACACATTTTATAGCGATACCCAATTTTAATGCGTGTCCAAGAGACATCTAAAATTTGTATGTCAGCCCACTCTGTGTAAGGTAGATTTGGAACCACTGCCATTTTCTTAACCTCATTGGCATTGAAATAAAATGGAGCACCCAAAGTGTTATTGCCCTTGGTCTTGTTTAAGGAGAAGAAACATTATTTGTTGTTATTTTCATTTTGCCATTAATTTAAAGATGTTTATTCTCTATCAAAACCATATAAATTTGTAGGCGGGTTTTCAAATGTCGAAATGAAATGCGCGCAAATTGAAGTGGAGTGAATTGGACATATTGGGATTAAAAAACTGGAGTTGGAGTCGAGTGAGGTATGAAAGACTTAAAGTAATGTTAGAAAGTTTGTTTGAACAGAAAAAAAGAAATAAAAATAACACAAAAATCAACCTTATTTAAGTTAAAGTCAGTTTCAGAGCTGGTGCATTTATCGTGCATTATATGCTCCCATTCAAAATACATGGTACTTCGTGGACAAATAATGAAATTGGGTATCGCAGCAAAAGGACTCATAAAAATTAAACGGTAGAAGCGAGTCACTTCATTTTTTTCACAGAAGGCGACTATTGAGTGTGGTATTTATAGAAACTTTCAATAATGGGAAAGTTCAACTTGGTTCTTACATAAATATCGATTCTTTTCTCTATTGCACTTTTTTTGACTCACCCTGTAGCTTGGTGTTTCTGAAATGTAACACATTTTGAAAGCTTAGCCAAATCTTCATAAAAAGTCGGATCCTGCTCATTTTTTTACAGACAATCTTATTTCCCAGGCCTAAATGAGGATTAAATATGAATCAGGGCCGAATTATTTGTTTTTAAGCCTTTCCTAATGTATTATATTCAGTCGTATTGCACGTTTTCTCGTTTGAAACACTGTGACTTTTCAAACAAGGATTATAGGAGATTCCTATTTACTGGTGTGCACTCACTAGCAATTCAACTCGTTGATAGATGTATAGGATTATCATGATTATACGGCACCTCGGTTACGTACCATTTGTCTCGAGCTATCTTCAGTAGATAGCACAAATTAACATCAGATTACATCAAAAATCAGCCGGTTGGTCTCACACACCACAAGTATTAGTTATATATGAACGACCATACCATTGAGATTAAAACAGACTTTAAACATACAGGTGCAATCTAATTTTAATTTACGCTCATCCAACGAATTAGCTACGCGCATGACGTGTACGTGTAGGCCTAGTGGTACATTACTTGCACGCGTCTACTGTAGATGTGTATTGATCATTGACGAAGTAGTGCATTGCTCACATTAATTGCAGGTCTATGTCCCATGTGTGAAATAACATGTTATTTGATATTTAAAATAAACTTATTAATTAACCATTTATTACTAATAATAAAAACGGGAATAAAATGCAGTAGGCAAAATATTATATAGAATGTCCCACCGTAACATTTGTAGCTGTTCCCCCTGGTAAGTTGTGTGTTTCTTGTCAGGGAGAGCTCATACATATACCTCTGCGAACTCAGTGCACACACGAAATTTCTTTAATGCAGACAGGTGTTATCAACATGCTTTAAACTGTTCAACTTCTGCAAGGATAATCTATTCTAGTGTTCTACTTTAATTATATTAATCCATCTGAAGTGTACTGGAAGATGAGTAGTTAACAAAGCCTCAATTATTGATGTGAATATTTTAATGTCAACAATGTACCCTTTATGACGAGAGTGGAGTCCACAGGGCCAAAAATGTGCAACTTGTCAGGGGGATGGCTACTTACCAAAAGTGGGTTAACCAATAGTTTCATGTTTCTCTTGTGTGGAAGGCAAACAATTAAGTAACAATTAATTACTGATACATGAATGAATAAATGAATGAATGAATGAATGAATGAATGAATGAATGAATGAATGAATGAATGAATGAATGAATGAACGAACGAATGATATATAATCCAATAAATCGATCTATATATGTGTGGAAGGCAAATAATTTTAAAGTAACAATCAATTACCGATGCATAAATTAATGAATGAATGAATGAATGAATGAATGAATGAATGAATGAATGAACGAATGAACGAATGATATATAATCAAATAAATCGATCTATATAAATAAAATAAAATAAAGTAAAATAAAATGAAATAAAATAATATAAAATAAAATAATATAAAATAAATAAATGTTGATAAAATAAAATAAAATGAAATAAAATAATATAATATAATATAATATAATATAATATAATATAAAATAAAATAAAATAAAATAAAATAAAATAAAACAAAATAAAATAAAATAAAATAAAATAAAATAAAATAAAATAAAATAAATAAATGTTGATAATGATCATTTTGACAAAAGCATCCGTATATGATGGACATGCCGAAGAAGAAAATAATCGTATCCAACAGCGCGTTCTGATCAGGTCCTAGGCCTACTGGACAATTGGAATGTAACATCAAATTTAATATACCAAAAGACGAAAAAGTAGGGAAACATCCACCATCTAACGACTCATAAAACCAACACTCCCTTGACATAGGGCATACACTCAAACAAACAAATAAACAAACAAACAAAATCGTCATTTTACATTTGTAGCTGTTCCCCCTGGTAAGTTGTGTGTTTCTTGTCAGGGAGAGCTCATACATATACCTCTGCGAACTCAGTGCACACACGAAATTTCTTTAATGCAGACAGGTGTTATCAACATGCTTTAAACTGTTCAACTTCTGCAAGGATAATCTATTCTAGTGTTCTACTTTATTTATATTAATCCATCTGAAGTGTACTGGAAGATGAGTAATTAACAAAGCCTCAATTATTGATGTGAATATTTTAATGTCAACAATGTACCCTTTATGACGAGAGTGGAGTCCACAGGGCCAAAAATGTGCAACTTGTCAGGGGGATGGCTACTTACCAAAAGTGGGTTAACCAATAGTTTCATGTTTCTCTTGTGTGGAAGGCAAACAATTAAGTAACAATTAATTACTGATACGTGAATGAATGAATGAATGAATGAATGAATGAATGAATGAATGAATGAATGAATGAATGAATGAACGAATGATATATAATCCAATAAATCGATCTATATATGTGTGGAAGGCAAATAATTTTAAAGTAACAATCAATTACCGATGCATAAATGAATGAATGAATGAATGAATGAATGAACGAACGAATGAACGAATGATATATAATCAAATAAATCGATCTATATAAATAAAATAAAATAAAGTAAAATAAAATGAAATAAAATAAAATAAAATAAAATAAAATAAAATAAAATAAAATAAAATAAAATAAAATAAAATAATATAAAATAAATAAATGTTGATAAAATAAAATAAAATGAAATAAAATAATATAATATAATACTATTTACAGAGTGTCCGTCCGTCCGTCCGTCCGCGCGCTATCGCGTCGCGCATAGCGCTTTCGCTGAGTCCGCGAGCTATTGCGTCGAGCGGAGCGCTTGCGCTGAGTACGCGCGCTATCGCGTGCACGCGGATCGCTTTCGCTGAGTAGCAACGGGTAGCAGTGTGTGCAACTGAAAGCATTAGGCCTAACAGTGTGACTACCATTGAGGTGCATTTCATCGGACCAATAGGCCTATTTCAATACGGAACGAGTGCATAGGCCTATTTCAGTAGAACATGACTATTTCCGTGGTCCTCCAAAATGGTTAACATTAAAATAATCAGTTCTGGTAAGGCATTATAACCCGTTATATTAGGCGTTATTGCGTTTACTAATTTCGGGGTATTTTCGGGATCCTCCTTGGAAGACGTAGGCCTAGGCCTATATCATAGTAGTCAAAAGGTCAGGGCAGGTATATTGGTATTAGAGATAGGCCTATTACAAGAACTGCCCGATCCGAGAACCGCGAAATCTAGTATAATATAATCTTAATACTAACTAGCGGGACACCCGCGCTACGCGCGGGTCCCCGCTAGGTGAGTAAATGGGAGCGTTCACTAAAACGGGAGGAATTACTGAACAGGTAGAATCATTGAAAAGGTAAATTTCATTTATCTGAGTCTGACCCTCGTTAAGCCTAAGTTTCCATTTTAGCTTCTTTCTTTCTTTTAGTTTCTTCTACATGGGCCAATTTTGTTCCATTTTTTAAAAACATTTTGCTGCTAAGCTAGCAAATTTCCGTTACCATGTTTTTTATTTACTCAATCCCGTTCCCATTATTTTCTAAATCTGTCCTTTCTGACATTTCCCTGTTGACTTCATTTTTTATTTGCTGCTTAGCTTGTGATTTCCCGTTTTCATGTTATTTATTTAGTTCTGTCCTCAGTTTAATAGCTTTTTTTTATTTAAATCATCTAATTTCATTAGATTTTATTATTCTTTCCTTCTTTAGCCTATTTTATTCCCGTTTTCATTTTCTTACTGTGACTAACTATAGGCTAACCCACATACTCGTAGGCCTACCTGTTTGTCCTCATTTTGTTACGGTCGGTCGTTCACCCGTATTATCATTCATTGCGCGACTCTGCGTCGTTTACGCGCGACATGGCGTAGTGCTGCGTTACCCGCGCGCTATTGCTGCGCTACGCGAGCGGCTTGGCATTAGATACTGACTCCCTTTTTTGTTTACCCAGCATAGCAACGTACCACATTTTCACTGATTTTGAGGCCAATTCTTGACCGTTTTCAACCAAATAAAGTTTAAACACGTTCCCGTATATTCATCGATCTCCCGTATGAATTTGTCGACATTTGGATCGAAACTGACGGAGCCTTTATAGCATACATAGATAGATAGATACATACATACAACATTTCCCTATTTATAGTAAGATTATGGCGTGTCCGTCCGTCCTCTGTCCGCGCGCTATCGCGTGCGAGTGGCTCACTAACGCGTGCTCGCGGTGCGTATCGCGTGCTCGCGGTGCGCTATCGCGTAGTGCGCGGTGCGCTATCGCGTAGTGCGCGGAGTACTGACGGGCGCAGTGCAAGCATCGGAAAGCATTGCAGTGTGGTTAATCGTGCAGGTGCATCTCATCGGATCAATAGGCCTATTTTCAACATATTTCAATACGGCCTATTAGGCCTACAGCAGAACATGACTATTTCCGGGGTGCAATATTTTTTCCGTTGTTAACATTTGAATAGGAGAAACGTATACCCTAACCCTAACCTATTACCCGTTATATTCGGCCTGATTGCGTTCACATTTATCCCGATTGATGTTATTACTTTAGCATGTTTTGTAACGTCCTACACTGCAAAAACAAGTGTTTATATTTAAACACCATATTGTGTTTATCAGAGCAACACTTAATAAACACATAATTCATGTTAATGGTCTAACACTAATGTTCATAAATTAACACTTGGTGTTATATTACAAACACTAATGTTTGTAATATAACACCAAGTGTTAATTTATGAACATTAGTGTTAGAACCATTAACATTAGTGTTAGACCATTAACATGAATTATGTGTTTATTAAGTGTTGCTCTGATAAACACAATATGGTGTTTAAATATAAACACTTGTTTTTGCAGTGTACATCCAGATACTAATTTAGGGGTATTGGGTTCCTCATATGTGGTAGCAGGACAGGGCTTGGAAGAGGCGAACAATCTAGAGACGTATATACCATAGTACATGTAGTTTAAAAGGTCAGGCATGTAGGCCTATATGGGTAACGGGTGTTGGGTAATTAGAGAGAGTCTTATCACGAGAACCACCCAACCCGAGAACCGCGAAATCTTAATACTAATTATGGCGTGTCCGTCCGTCCGTCCGTCCGTCCTCTGTCCGCGCGCTATCGCGTGCGCGTGGCTCACTAACGCGTGCTCGCGGTGCGTATCGCGTGCTCGCGGTGCGCTATCGCGTAGTGCGCGGTGCGCTATCGCGTAGTGCGCGGAGTACTGACGGGCGCAGTGCAAGCATCGGAAAGCATTGCAGTGTGGTTAATCGTGCAGGTGCATCTCATCGGATCAATTTAGTTGAACATTTCAGCATTTTATTTTAGTGTTCATTTGAGTTGAATTTTTTTAAGTAGCTGTTGCTATCATTAGACATGTAAGACCTACTCATTTTGAATGATGATTTTTTTAACAACGAATATAATTTTTTTAAATTCTTTCATCATCATCATGATCATCATCATCGTCATAATCATCATCATGATCATCGTCATCATCATCATCATCATCATCACCATCATCATCATCATCATCATCATCATCATCATCATCATCATTATCATCATCATCATCATCATCATCATCATGAAGACCTATATGATACCAAATAGTTTGATACTCGTATATATCGTACTTTTCATAAGTAGGCCTATTACAATATTATTTTGGAGTGCCTATATTATTAGAGGTTGGACATCAATTTAATACAATAGAAGAAGGACAAAATTGGTAAAGATATAGTAAATATTTGACACGAAACAATAATGCATGCAGTATTAAAACTGAATTTACGGATAAGATGCATATAATATTGCTATATCTTCTACTTAAATAATTATAAATATTGTACCAACCAATCAGCAGTAGATAACACGTTGGTTGCTTTTCTTTTTAGGGGAATCACAGATCCCTTTCCATTAGGCTTACAGTTTTACCCTTTTTGGGATGCAAAGAAAAAATCACGAGTATAAAGCATAGACGTATCATTCATACAAGTTGGACTCATAAAAAGTCAAGTGGAAATAAAATAATACATAAAAGACACAAAAACAGACACAATATTCTTGCATCAAGTTGTGTACGGTACACAGTGTCTTCGACCCTATATCTTCATGGCAGGAATCGCCATGGTAGGTTAAATCCACAGCCACGATTAGCCATTTGGTTCAAACCTTTAAAGCTCTTTTAAACTAATAATTAGTCGAGGGACATAACTAAGGCTACTCTCAATAGCCGGGTAATCGATCTTGGTTGTGCGTGATTAAGCTTGTATACCCCATTGAGGTCAATGGTCATCGACTTTTATACTGCCTACAGTGAGTGCAGCTGTACTACACGCTGCACGCTGTAGTCCATAACAGGACCAACGCAATATAAAATGGTCAAATTTTGAGTTCAAAGCGCACGGCCAATTTTCAAAGCGCATTCTAGCGACTATCAAATCTGTTCAACACGTATTTCCAAGTTTATGAGACCAAATCTGGTTTCTTGAGAAAAAAATCATGACGGGAGATATTCATCATTTTCTAACCCGGTATCAGAAGATTTTCGTCTGATATCAAAATCGTGCATAGCAATTCACGATCGATCCCGTGTATTCATTTTAGTGTCCCTTCTGCACCAAATAATTATTAGCCAGGCGGTGTCGGTGTGCGGTATAAGCCCAAGCACAAGACCGCGGGTCCAGGCTAGTCTTTGCGCCGGGAACATTGCGATAATGAGACGGCAACCTTGTTAGTACGGTAAACCGTGAGGACCACAGCTTATGTACATCTACCTCCAACAGCCTATACAATTAAGTCGCTGGTTGAAAGGGACGAGGTTTTCAAGCGTTAAGCCTACACGGCCACTAAGACTAGGTTGAATTTGCGTTGAAGAAATCCGGCTTGAGGCTAGACAAGACGGTTGACACTGAGGGCAGCAGTCTAGCCTGGACCCGCGGTCTTGTGCTTGGGCTTATACCGTACACAACTTGATGCAAGAATATTGTGTCTGTTTTTGTGTCTTTTATGTATTATTTTATTTCCACTTGACTTTTTATGAGTCCAACTTGTATGAATGATACGTCTATGCTTTATACTCGTGATTCTTTCTTTGCATCCCAAAAGGAAAGGAATCTGCGATTCCCCTAAAAAGGAAAGCAACCAACGTGCTATCTACTGCTGATATCAGTAGTCTTCTCAGATCTCACATGAAGTTATCTGTTGGTACAATATTTATAATTATTTAAGTAGAAGATATAACAATATTATATGCATCTTATCCGTAAATTCAGTTTTAATACTGCATGCATTATTGTTTCGTGTCAAATATTTACTATATCTTTACCAATTTTGTCCTTCTTCTATTGTATTAAATTGATGTCCAACCTGGTATAATATAGGCACTCCAAAATAATATTGTAATAGGCCTACTTATGAAAAGTACGAGTATCAAACTATTAAGGCTTGGATAGGGACAGGTGGTATCATAGGTCTTGATGATGATGATGATGAATTGATGATGATGATGATGACGATGATGATGATGATGATGATGATGATGATCATGATGATGATGATGATCATGATCATGATGATCATGATGATGATGAAAGAATTAAAAAAAAAATTATATTCGTTGTTAAAAAACCATCATTCAAAATGAGTAGGTCTTATGATAGCAACAGCTACTTAAAAAAATTCAACTTACTCAAATGAACACTAAAATAAAATGCTGAAATGTTCAACTAAATCGAACAATTACTTACCCACAGTGGCGTAACTAGACATTTTCATTTGGGGGTGGGGTGGGGGAAAGCCAAGCGGGGGCAAACATAATAAATGAGGGGCAGGCATCGTTCATGCTGTTTGGGTTTGTAAGGGGTGGAGTGGGTCTGAGGAGTTATGGGATCTGCTTGGAACGTGTCCCCGGAACATTGGCGTAGATTTCTTTTTTTACATGGGGGGGGGGGGGGGGTGGGATTGAAAAAAAAAATTATGGTACAAATGCCATATTTAAGGTATTAAAGCTGGTGACATATAGGCCAATGGTACAAAGGTGGGATAAATGCAATTTATTTAACCTTAAAAATTGAGTTTTTAAGGTTAAAATGACCAAATAATGAGGTTAATTAACTCTCAGAAGTAGGCCTAATTTACCTTTTTCATGGGGGGGGGGGGCAAGAGCTCCCCGCTCCCCCCTAGTTACGCGACTGCTTACTCATGTTAATTGAAAGACCGTCAAAAATATGAAAGATAAACTTTGCGTTACAATTTAAATAATTTGTAAATTGAAATAGACCAAGGCTTACGACCTGACCTGCTCTGAGGCAGGGCCAAGAAAAGCCGCTGTAAGCCTGGTCTAACAGGCTTGCGTAGACTACGGCTAGAGAAGACTGATTTCGAGAAATGCAAATTTTACTGAAGCCTGGGGCTAATCCTACAAGCCTGGCCCACGGGCTAACGAAGCCTCGAGGCTATGGTAGCCGTGCTTCGGGAAATACGTTTTCAGTTAAGCCTGGTCTTACGACCTCTTAAGCCTTGAGGCTAGACAAGCCAATTGCTAAGCCACCCGTCGAGAAATTCGCCCTAAATGTCGGGTTAAAGGTTATGTGAGGGTCAAGGACATTAAAAGTTTTAATAACATTCAAAAAAACCCTTTGTTCTAAACTTGCTGATAAACGTTCTAACACAATAGACACTTAAATATGTTTGCCAAATGATATTTTACAATAGCATTTCGAATTTTGGCTTAAAATGTTGTTGCATTATTTTTTCAGTATAACACGAGTTTTCATGATTTTTATATAAACATACATCGATATGTTATCAAAACGTTTTAACTAAAACCAAAAACACATGCATTATCATGTTTTAAAAACATTTTGGAGTTTGCTGAATAGTATCCATAAGCAAAACACTTTGACAGCTGTTTAATGCACAACGAAAAAGCAAGGCGAAAAATAGCGTTGCACGAACTTCTGTTCCCCGTCCTAAAAGCTCCTAAACAGACATTATACCGCATTTATGCCGTAACCCCGGGGCCGTAACACGACACAATCTTGCCTAAAACGCCTCTTCGCAAGCTGATTTTTGGACGGCATTTTCCACACACAAATGAATAGGCAATCTGCCCGTTCGAATTCGCGTCGAAAAAAATTGAAATTTGTTCACTTCTTCTTGTCTATATGAGATCAAATTTTAACCCCCAAAATGGATTCTATTACATGTCGGACTCTACTTGTTCTATTAGGATACTTTAATTCGTTTCATAACATGATAAACATAACATTTTTCTGCATGTTATAATGCGTTTTTTTGTCATTTTGGAACGTCATTTTTTGCTACCAACCGCAACGTAATCGCCTTACGGTAATTCCACGATTGACCAATTCACAATAGATTTCACCCTCTAGAGGGCATAATAACCGATTTTCGACTAATGTAGCTTGCCGTTCGCGTTCCCGTGTCACGTTTCACGTAAATTTCACAATCTCTCTAATGTCTCTCATCGCAAGAAAGCATTCCCGGTTACCCTTATTAAGAATACACCCAAATGTATTAAGAATACACTCAGATGTATAGTATTCCGAATACACCCATGTGTATTAAGAATACACCCAAATGTATTAAGAATACACCCAAATGTATTAAGAATACACCCAAATGTATTAAGAAAACACCCAAATGTATTAAGAATACACCCAGATGTATTAAAAATACAGATGGATTAAAAATACACACAGATGTGTTAAGAATACCCCGGTGGATTAAGAATATACCCAGATCATGAATTAAAAATACAATTGCAATATGACCTTCCATGGTTTGCATTTTATATTTTTTGCATGCGTAATTTATATGTAAGGCCTAAAACGTAATGTGTAATTTTGATATTGTGAAATATTTTATATGTACATGTATGTGTTTTTCCTGGCAAATGTGATATATATGACATGTATGATATTATATTTGTGCCAAATGTTATACAAAAATTACGCAAATGTATTCTTAATCCATTTGGGTGTATTCTTAATACATTTGGGTGTAATATTAATACATCTGGGTGTATTCTTCCAAATACGTTTGGGTGTATACAATTGGGTGTATTCTTAATACATTTGGGTGTATTCTTTAACACCCAAATGTATTAAGAATACACCCAATTAAAATAATATAAAATAATTTGTGTGTATTCTTTATACATCTGGGTGTATTCTTAATACATGTATTCTTAATCCTAAATTTTGTTAATATCCCTATTTATGCACTGATTTGGCAGGTTTAGTCATCAAACACCGTATTCCAGCTTCGGGTGAAGCAGAGACGCTAATAACGCGTCCCTGAAATAGTTCAAATATTGCCCAAAAGGGCTTTGAAAAAAAAAAGAACTTGAGGAAATAATTTCAATGGGGGCGATTATTAAATCGCCCCACCCCCTATCATTCAACCCTGGGATATTTATGATGATCTGAAGAAATTATCTGCTTCAAAAGCAGGAGGTCCAGATAATGCTCCACTAAGATCTCTGAAAGAATTTGCCTATGAACTCAGTAAGCCTGTTGCAGATATTATCAATTCTTCTCTCAAGCAAGGTAAAGTACCGTAAAATGGGGGTAACTTCGGTCAGCGGGGTAACTTTGGTCGGTCAAATATATTTTTTTGAATGGTCATATTTTCGTACAGCAATATTGTTTTTAGTCATATTTGGTGTCAATTTGTTAAGAAATATGTTTGGAAGAAATAATAGTCGCTCATGTGTAATTTCCTTGAAATTTACGAAAAAGCGGAATTTTGACCAAAATCAGCATTTTTTACATTTTTTCAGAAAAATAAAAATCGATATTTGTGAGCAAGGATGTGTGTTTGATTAATTTTGCAAGGTGTCTAATGTCACAAAAAACAACAACTTGCCCATATTCAGCGAAGATCATTTTTTTCCTTCATGGAATGTAATACTGTGACCAAAGTTGCCCCAAAGGCGGGGTAACTTTGGTCAGGTCATTTTTAACCCCTAGGGCACCCTTACAAAATTATTAAAAAATCTTTTTCAACTTCAAGGTGTAGAAGGGTTAAGAGTTAATTAGAAATATAATTGGTTTTGGTTGGAAGCAGTGGTTTAAAAACTCTGAAAAGTGCCCAAAGTTACCCCATTTTACGGTACCCTCTCAGTGGAAGGACGCTAATGTAGTGCCTATTCCAAAACAAACCCCACCTTCCATTGACAAACTTAGGCCAATTTCTCTTACAGCTGGTCTTGCCAAGGTTGCTGAACATGCTGAAGCCTCGTGTAGCCAAATGGGTTCTTGAAACTATTCAGCCCTTCATTGATCATAGACAATATGGTAATCAGAAAGGAATGTCAACCACCCATTGTCTCATTGATGTTTACCATCATATGGTTTCTGGAGCTGAAAAGGCTGGTAATGTTTGCACTCATGTCCTTACGGACTATACCAAAGCCTTCGACATGATAGACCGCAGAATTGCTGTCATCAATTTGTTGAAGATGGGCATGATGGGCATGATGGGTGTCTCCCCTGCAATTGTGGAGTGGGTGATTGACTTCCTTTCCTCCCGTAAGCAGAGGGTTAAATACAAGCAAACCTTTTCTGAATGGGTTACTCTCTCTGGAGATGTTCCACAAGGTACCAACATGGGACCTATAACCTTTCTTGCCATAGTGATCAACTATGCCTTAAATGATGTCCAGCATACAAACAATAGAGTCTGGAAATACGTTGATGACCTGACAATAGGTGAAAACCGGGCATATAGTGATGATAGTTCAATCCAAGATAATCTTGATGCCCTGTAGGCCTATGATATGAGTGGTCTAAGAGCAATAAAATGTCAGGCCACGCAAGTTCATTTTGGCCAGAAAACTACCCCACATATAGATCTTTCCATAGATGATCATAAATTAGCTGTTTTGAGAAGGTGAAACTCCTGGGTGTTATGATCAAAAACAATTTATGTTGGGATGATCAAGTTGATTCCATGTATGCGAAGGCCAATCGTAAACTCTTCATGCTCCGCAAACTGAAGGAAGCATCTCTCTCACCTGAGGAGTTAATTGTTATTGGGCCGGTGTAAGGGGTACATCCGCCCTGTTTTAGAGTATGCCGCCCCACTTTGGCATTCATGGTCTTACTCATAATCAGGTGGCCCAGCTTGAGAAAATTCAGAGACGTGTTTGCAAATACATCCTTGGTAGTATGCAGATTCCTTAGCTACCCTTGATCTTCATTCGTTGTCTGAGAGGAGACCAAACATCTGCAAGGAATTTGCCCTGAAAGCAAGCACGTCTGTACGGTTCATAGGGCCTGCACTTTGGCTCGACATTTGAAAGGGGCGTGAATTCATTTTTGGATACGCCCCTATTATAATTAGGTAATACTCGACTCACACACATTCCCTATATTAATATGTATATACATGTACCACATGTAGTCAATCTGTCTGCTTTATCTGTATTGTGCCCCTTCTTAAGCAAATACGGTAGTTAAACACGATTTCATCAAACATTATAACAATAGCTCTTTTACAGTGTGCAATCATCCCGGGCAACAATTGGGCAATAATAGAGGATGTGCCGTGAAATTATTGATTGGCTCCATACAAAGGAATTGAACCGGTGTCCTTCACCGTAATCATGGCACAATGCAGTGCATTCAATCAAACGTTGTCGTCAACCTATTTGATCGTATTTGTGCATTTGTTATGTGTGTGAGACGAGCTGTCGCGGTAGATTGCAATAGCTTGTAATCATGCTTTTGTTGAATGAATTTGAGTACTCCGCCATATTTACGGTATGATAAGTCATAATCTAGGTGATTATTTGCATTGGATATCTTGAATACGCTGGTGAGGTTGTGTAATAATCGGATTAATGCTATAACAGTAGGTGAATACAAGTTTTGAATATATCGCGTTGCAAAGCCCCATTCAGTGATCCCAGCGAAAGTGAAAAAAAAAAATCTAATTGTTACTTTTATAAAAAATTTTAATGAAAAAAATTGGCACAAAACCCAAGAAAACGACAGTATTGACGAAGTTGAAGCCCCATTCAAATACATGTAGCTAATTTATATATACTGTCAGTATATAAATTACAGATTCACGTAAATGCATAATTATTTTTGTCTTAAATAAGCCTACACGGCTTAGGGCTGAACCACTAGCAGAAGACACCAAGTTGATGTTTTATGACCTTTGACATTCTTTTGTGGCGAGTGACATGGTCAGTTCAATTCACGCCGAGTGTCCTTGACAGGTTTAACTCTGCTTCGGTGGTCATGAAAGAATTCAAAAGATAACCTCTGCCCCAACAATCCCAAGCAATTGTCTGAAACTGCTCTTCGGATGATGTATCATAAGAACTCAGTCGTCAAATGATGATAGTCATATAATGACCAAAAGATTATTACTGACTATATCATTGAAGACTGAGTTCCGCAGTCTTGTACAAAATCTGAATTTTGATGATTTTTACGATGGTCCGGATGAAAAAAAAATCACTGAATGGGCCGTTAGTTCCCTCCTCTCCTTACACTGGCAATATGGATCAAAGAAAAATAAAGAAAAAAATAAAGAAAACAAAAAAAAAAGAGACAAAGAAAAGAAACAATAAAAGAAAAACAAATATGAAAAGTTCGAACAATATTTGGTTTATAAAATTAATGTGACCGTGATGAGGCTCGAACTCACCACCTTCCGATTTAAAGTTCGAAGCGCTAGTGTACCAAATTCTGATGCCTTACCAAGTGAGCTGTGCTCCTGAGATACGAAATAAAAATAAAATAATACACTGTATACCTGCTTGTGTCGGTAATTGATTTGCTCAAATTCCATAATGGTACAGTGCAACAGAGCAAAAATGCCAAAAATTTAAAAGCTATATAATTTATGACCACTATACACTACACATAAAAATACTAATACAAGGGAATTTCAACGTAAGAATCCAAACAATTAAGTACCAACATGCACAGCTTTGTCCTTATATCACATTTGGGTTTTTAACAAAATGTTATCAAACCTCTACTGTGATTGGCAGCTGCACAAGGCATCTCTTTGATAGCTGATCATGGCCATCCATTCAGCAAGTGGCTACTAACTGACCTTGACAGGCTTGAATGAGCACTGTCATCTGCTACAAAACCATCACACTCTAGGACCTGGTCACTCCATAATGCTACAGCTACAGGGAGCACAGTACTTTGACAATGGAGTGAAAGACTATTATTATTGATTAGGCGCGGATTTTAAAAAGTACAGCTCCTATGCGTGTATAGCAAAAAATTGGAATATAATGTTTGGAATCATGTAACTAAAGTACTAAATGCATTCTGCAAAATGCGCTCTGACCAATTTATAAAGCATTTCATTAGCTTTAATTTGACATATTGTTTGACATATTTGGAATTATGGTAAATCATTAAATAAAATATTTATTAATTAATCAATTATGTCAATTAATTAAAAATTTAATGCAAATATGCATATTTTCTCTGACAGAATTGTAGGATTTGACAAGAGCCATCTTTCTTGTAAGTTTGATTCTTATAACATACCGGTATCGTATTGCGTCCCGTTATAGTTGCAGAAAAAAATACGCGTGCAGGACACACATACGCACACACCCCCACACACACCCCCACCCAGAGGATCGTACCGTTTTACAATCTTATAACATTTATTGGCGCTAGTAGTAGTAAATTTCAATTTTCTTTGCTTTACCTCACTTGTTCTGCTCAAAATTAAAAGGGGACATATCTAGCTGACAGTAAAAGCTTACATTTTATGGAAATTATGTTTAACTATTTGCTTAAACAGCACAAAACAGATAAAGCAGACAAATTTACTATACATAGGCCTATACATGTATGGTATCATGCCAGGGACTGTTTAAGAATATAACATTAGATTTATGATATTTACTTCGAGGACTGTTATTTATCAAAATGTGAAAAATATCAAATTTTAATAATTTGTCATAAAATTTGTATTATATCGTGAATTTCAAACAATGAAATTTATTTGATATCAGAAAGACATTCTTCGTATTCAGAATGCAATTCGATATGTCTGATGTGCTCTCATGTCCCACAAAAAATACTATCGAAACGCTCGAAACGCTCATTCCAGATCCCTTAATTTGGTTAATTTTCTTTTCTTGTTTTCTTTCTTTATTTTTCTTTGATTTATATTGCCAGGGTAAGGAGAGGGAACTAAAGGCCCATTCAGTGATTTTTTGATTTTTTTCATCCCGACGATCGTAAAAATCATCAAAATTCAGATTTTGGATACTAGACTGCGGAACTCAGTCTTCAATGATAGTCAGTAATTTTTATATTTTGGACATTATTATGACTATCATTTGAGGACTGAGTTCTTATGATCCGAGGAGCAGTTTCAGGCAATTGCTTGGGATTATTGGGGCAGAGGTTATCTTTTGAATTCTTTCATGACCACTGAAGCATAGTCAAACCTGTCAAGGACACTCGGCGTGAATTGAAAGACCATGTCACTCGCCACAAAAGAATATCAAAGGTCATAAAACACCACTTTTGTGTCTTCTGCTATCTAAAGGCCTATGCCTGATTTTGTACCTTTCGTCATTGTCATAGAGCGTGTTTATAGTGAGCCAGATTATCCGGTATTTAGCGTATAAGTACATCTTATACGGTATTGGTCGCCACTATAAACAGACCAATAGCGCTATTTGCCGCACATATTATACGGAACTGATATCCTTCGATATCGATGGATATTGCAGTATATTTATTCCGTATACGGCCACTATAAACAGACAGGGATTAACGATACCGTTATTCAAGGAAGTGGAGCAGGGTTATATAACTCTCCGAGCTCAAATTTGTCAATGTAATAACATATCACCTATAAAATATGGTACGGTACTCTGGCAAAAATGTTAAAAAAATAGGCCAGTATCGTTTCGACGGCAAACTGTTTGAAATTGGCACCATATACGTGTCTCCCACATTGCATTGCCAGGGGCGGACTGGCCACTGTGGCGTTGTGGCGATCGCCACATGGGCCGCTTGGTTCTGGGCCGCTCAGGGCCGGTTGCTCAAAAAGAAGAGAAAAAGAAAGAAAAAGGAAAAGAAAGGAGAAGGGGAGAAAAAAGAGAAAGAGAGAAAAGGAGAAAGAAAAGGAAAATAGAAGAAAAGGGGAGAGAATGGGGAAGGAGTATCTTAAGACATAGGCCCTATGGCCTGAGGCATAGGTCCGAGAGCCGAAGGCGCAATGCCTAAGACATAGGCCCTAGGGCTTAAGGTATAGGCCCTAACACTAAGCTATTATAGGCCGGCCACTAGTACACCGTCGCGGCATCACCTACAAATGGCCTTTTGAATCAATTCTCTAGAAAGTAAACACAGCAAAAGGCCAATACCGTACTCTAGATGCGATACAGTAAAATTTTTAAATTTTAAGCCAACAGCAAAATATTGGGCTGGCTGTCAATGGAATATTGGTATTTCATTGCGGCTGCGGAATGAGGCTAGGGCCGGTATGGGCATTTGGTATTAGGCAGACATATGAGAAAGAAAGGAAAAGAGAAGAAAGGAGGGGGATCATTGAGGGGGATGAGTAATACAAGAGCCTACACAGTGTGCCCGCTGCACTGTTTGTCTGCATAGTGATAGGGCCTAAGGCCTGTAGAAATAGGGGCATAAATCCCCCCCAATATTTTAAAAGGGGGATGGTCCATACAAGCCCCCCATGATGACACCTGTAGGCCTATGTGAGTTTCTGACCAAATATTTATTTGGCCATTTTAGCCTAAAAAGTGTCAATTTTTTTGCGCTTCGCGCGAATTTATTCCGCTGCATCATCACCAGTTTAGCTTCAATATGCCAAAAATGTCTGTGCGCTTCGCGCGCATTTGTACAATAAACTTATAATGTCGCCAAAAGGTGCTATTTCAAGAATATTTTTCCAACCCCAATGTCAAAAACAAATCTACGCCACTGTGGAGTTTTATCACGCTCGCTATGAAATGATCAATGCAATTTTTGCCAAAGCTCACTACCATTCGCTAGATGCTGTGAACTCCAAATCGCAATAGTTTTAAAAAAGTTGCTATTAACCTTTACCCAGTCCGGCCTAAACAATTTTTAGCATTTGTCTTTTAATGATTGAATATATACTCACGATATGATAACACAGTTCTGCAAAGATGTAATTCTATATGTGTACAAATGAGTCAAAACATAACACATATGCACACTACTTATATTATTGAATAACTATTGGTTTGATCTTGATTATTGCAAGTGAGTGAAAATGGATAAAGAATATTTCAAGTCTGTACAAATGGAATTTGGCTTCAGAAATCGTTGTCAAATCCGGGCTTCCTGACCCCCTAGAATAGCTAAAACCCTTAGTTGTCCGGGGCTTCGCCCTGGATTCCCCCACCAGGGCTTTGCCCTGGACCCTACCAGGGGCCCTTACGCGGGCCCCTGGACCCCATGCGCTAGTCGCTACGCTCACTTCGCTCGCTGCGCTCTATTTGAGTAATAGGGCCGGTCTTAATAAATTTGCCACGGCCGCCTAAAACCACCAGTCCGCCCCTGTGCATTGCGGTGACCTCGAACACGCTGAGTTCAACCACCTCGGATTCAGAATAGCGCTATTGGTTGCCACTATAAACAGCCGAGATAACGGATAAGTCACATTCCATCCTAATCCCATATGCGTATACCGTATAAATACCGTACACCACTATAAACACGCTCTTTGATGTGCTAACATAGCTTGCTAGTGCAGTGGTTCAGCCGAAAACCGCGTGTCTAAGACAAAAAATAATGCATTTACGTGAGTCTGTAATTTATATACCGGTACTGACAGTATATAAATTAGCTACATGTATTTGAATGGGGCTTCAACTTCGTCAATACTGTCGTTTTCCTGTTTTGTTTTTTTGCCATTTGTTTTTCATCAAAAAATTTATAAACGTAACAATTTGATTTTTTTCACTTTCGCTGGGATCACTGAATGGGACTTTATAGCGCGGATTATTCAAAACTTGTTTTTACCTACTGCTATATAGTATTAATCCGATTATTACATAACTTTGCCAGCGTATTCAAGACATAGGTTATGTAGGGATAAACTGTACATGGGTATAGAAGCCCTGCATGCTTTTATCGATTGGCTCCAAACAAAGGATTTGAACCGGTGTCCTTCACCGTAATCACGGCTTTGTAGCCTGCAGTCCATTCAATCAAATGTTGTCAGTGTGCGAGACGAACGATGTATAAATCTGGAGGTCACATCATCACTTATCATGCTTATTGTAAAACGTTTGTCCAATGCATATACTGTGTGTATTGTTCCCGGGTATTGTCAATACAGTCAAGCAAACAGGTATTATATTTTGAAAAGGCCGCTATAGTATATTCACAGGGGTGTCTTGAATGGCCAATCATATGGGACATAATCAAATTGCAGTGACTGCTTCCTTTGTTACCACATGTCAGTCATCTTGTGATTATTGGACCATGTAAACCTGCAAAAAACGAGCCAAAGTGCAGGCCCTATGGTTCTCACCCTGGTTTCCACCTAGTATTAGTATCAAACATGACTCTCAGAAGACAACCAAAATTTGGGTCTTTTAGATGTAGGACCAACAGATTTCAGAATAGTCCCATACCCCGGTACCCTTTCTCACCAACCTCCTAAAAGCAATGTAATTTTTTTTCTTGCCAGTCATTTTTTGATACTGTTCCAAATCCAGTCAAGTGCAATTCTATATAAGTTCTTATTTATTTTCATGTTTTTAATGTTTGAGTGTTTTAATTATAATGTATGTATTTTTCATAATGCTATTTTTAATGTAAATGTCATGCAATTCAGCCGTTGGCTGCTACAAATGTATGTGATTTTTTAACAAAATTATAAAAATTAATATACGATATACAATTATTTAGCGGTGTGCTCCCTTAACTTTGCTATTGGCAGCATGTAGTAGGTTTTGCAGAGCTGGTTGTACGCAAGCGCAATACAATGGCCGGTATTTGGTGCCACATCGAATGGCTTTGCTCTGTGTTCTGAACTTGAGTCATGAAAGTACATTTATTCGTTATTTCTTACGAATTTTGGAAGGTCCAGTAACAGGTAATTAGTTTTTATTTACAAGAGTCTTGGTGTTGCAAGCCCGGGGGTTGCAAGTATGGTCGAAAATAGCCCGACACATCATCGCCCTATTTGCCAATGAATGATTGCGAAAATATAGCCCGACACATGCATGGCCCATATTAGACTCGCTTGCCAGTCCTATATACACCGTACCTATGTATATAAAGGACTGGCTTACGCCATTTTGGATGTCAATGTGAAATACACACTTAACGATTTGCGCCGGTTAGAAACTTGAAAAAAAATCTTAAAAACTTCATCAATGTATATAAAAGTGGTACCAACCTTATTGTGCTTGCTAATTTAAGACTCTGTTGAAACAAAATTAAGGATCGAATGCATTTTAGTGTCCAAAAGGCAAAAGTTGTGCGAAATCGGCACCCTTATGAAAGGGTTCAGAATTGAATCGAAGCGAAAATATCCGATCTTTGCGATCAAAAACACAAAATTATAACTTTAAACATACTATTGGCAAAAGACATTTAATATTACCAAACAATATAGAATAGAAAATTTGACATCGTTTTTCTCAAAATATTGAAGAAATTTGCTCACTAGACATCGAAAAAGTATGCAATCCAATTCCCGTTCAAACGCGTGGGAAACTGAAAGTGCATAATCCCCACTAGCCCATATACATCATGCATGCATGCATGCATGACATTGTTCGAAAATTCTAACTTTAGTATTCAAACAACCGATAGCTTGTGATACGAAAGTTAGAAGATGTGCAAGTATTTGTGCTCATGTCACGTACCTTGTTTGGCACATGTACACGGTTGTCATACAGGGCCCAATGTCATGCATATGATTATTTATTTATTTATTTATTTATTTATTTATTAAAGGAGTATTTCGTGATCCTAGCATCCTCTTTTTATGACATTTTTCAGTACATATCCACGAAAAAGGCATATTCCCAAAATTTCAGTTGATTCCGATTTTGCGTTTGCGAGTTATGCATGATTATGTGTATTACACCGCTCCATAGACGATACGTTGTGATTTCGATATCTTTGCTAAACGAATTAATCTGCAAGAAATATTTTGTACATAAACATTATATAGCCAGAGTATTCCAGTGATATAAAAATCTCAACTTTTTTTGAGAAAAGCGGGGGGGATGAGGCTGTGGATCACGAAATGCCCCTTTAAGGTATAAAACAATCCAGAAAGCAGGTCACAGAGCTGATACGCCTGGATAACAAATAAAAATATGTATAAAATCACTAGACAAAGCAACAACAAAATGCATAAAATAGCATAACATTCAAAGGCAAAAAAAAAATCACAGATTATTAAGACGCTCAACAACTTGAGGAATGGTAGATTGCATGTACCTGGTTCGCTTACAGCGAGGAGGATCAATCTGCTGGGCATACCTAAGATTCCTACCGTGTCGATCACCTTTGGATTTAGGCAGCATTTGAGAGTGTTTAGCAGACGCTTGCAAACCTTGGCCAAATCGCACCAACAGCTGATCTCTCCTCTCACATAAAGAAACCAAACCTAGTTTCTCCAAAGCAGCCCGATAAGATGTGTAGCTCTGGCCCAGGATGATACGACACGCCCGCTTCTGGACGAGCTCCATCTGCTCAGATTGTGCCCTGGAGATACTAGTATGCCATAAAGGGCTGGCATATTCCATGATAGGCCGAATGTACATTTGATAAACAGAAGATAAATCATCCCACAAAGCATTGAAGCGTCTCAAAACATAAAGCATATACATTCGTCTAGAGGCGCGAGATATCATTGAATTGACTTGAGTAGTCCAACTAAGATCACTTTCTAAGGTGATACCAAGAAGTTTCATATTCTGAGTGACATCTAAAACAGATCCATTGAGAGTCAAAGGATTGAAGGAATGCTCCCTTTTCAAAAAACTGATGTGCATAATATGACATTTGGAAGGTTTTGGAAGCATGTCATTTTTGTTGCACCACTCACCTAAACCATCAAGATCTTTTTGCAGTTGTGAACAGCATTTACAACTTCACCAAACGTCAGGTCATCAACATATTTCCATCTCAGGGGGGCTTCGGAAGCAGCATCATTGACCATGGCGGAAAAAATAATCGGAACCAAATTTGGTGCCCTGAGGCACTCCCCCCGAAATAGATTGACATGCTGATGACCTGCCTTTGATTCTAACAGAGTGGGTGCGATTACACATAAAGCTACTAATGACAGGAATAATACTTGGGCGAATACCTATATCAATTAACTTTTGAACAGCAATATTGTGATTAATCCTGTCAAAGGCTTTAGTAAAGTCAACAGCACATAAGGTTGCATAATGACCAGCCTCATCAATACCTCTAAGGACAGTGTCTACAACATCCACTAGATAGTGAGTAGTTGAGCTGTCCTTCACATTACCCTACTGTTGTTTATCAATGTGAGAGTAAAAGTCGACCATAGTCCACTCAGCCAGAAAGCTCTCAAAGATCTTACCGTTGAGGCGGGTAAGGCTGATAGGCCTTAGTTGATCAAGGCTTTTTGCATTAGGTGTTTTAGGTATCGGAGTTATTGATGAGGTTTTCCATACTGCTGGGAACACACCTTGGTTTAAACAACAATTAAATATGTGAGTTAATGGCTCAGTTAGTTCCAACGCAAATTCCTTTGTGACACGTGGTGGAATGTCAGCCGGATGCGTGGACTTGTTAGACTTAATGCTACGTAATTTCTTGTTAACTTCACCAGGTGATATGCGCGGCGGAGGTAAGGTAGGACAATAAGCGGACAGGTTCCTAAGATCAAGCGGGGGTAACTGGTTACAAATATCAGCAAAATGATTGTTGATTGCTTCAGCGATTATAGGAGGATCCTTTGAGATTCCATCGATCTCTATGGTCTTTGCAGTGGATTTTCCTCCCGCTATGTTTTTAACATATTTGTGCCATGTACCTGGTTGGTTACAACGTAACCCATTGATGTTCTTATTGTAAAAGTTGGTTTTTGCGTTCACTATCTCGCGTTGCACTTTATTACGTAACTGCTTATAGGTGTCCATATTCCCACATATATAGGCCTGCTGACGCTGGTTTATTAACCGCTTTATGGATTCATTCAGCCAGGGTTTGTCATCCTCCCTGTGTTTGACACATTTCTCAGGAAAATGAGTATGGAATTTTTCCAACAAGAGCTCTTCCAAAACAGAAGCTTTCTCATCAGCGCTTTCAACAGCGTAAATCGCTTCCCATTTTTCAAGAGTTATCCACTGCCCAAAGCTGCGAATTGAAGAGTCAGTTATAGGACGCACATACGAACGATCAGCTTTAGGTTTGCGAACTTGTCTAATAAAAACTTCTTTCTCAAGTTAATTATTGTCTCAAAAATATGACGATATGGTTCTTGACATATTCGTGACACATGTGCCTTCATCAATTCACCATGACTTTACTCACGACTAGAACGATTACAAGCAACTATTGACTCGTTTTGACTAGAGCGGGCATTTAATTATTTCACAACAATATTTCGATTTTATAAATTTAAGTGAAGGTGGAGTTGTACTCTTTGTAGGTATCCTAGATGAATTCAAATTTGCCATCAAAATGCATCATTTTAGGCGCATGAAAGTCGATTTCAAGTTTATCGTCCCCCTCCCGCGTCACTTTTTGGAAACCAAAAATACCCGCGTCAAATTTTCAAAAATGCCAAAATAATTCATTATTTTCAAATTATCTGTGTTTTCACCAGTTTTAGCAATTGGAAACATATATATTTTTGTTTGTAAAACATATAAATTCATAACTTGGAAGCAAACCAGGCTCTTATCTAACTTTTCTAGTCCCTGCCCATATAAAAACATGTTTATAGCTCACACGTATGAGTTTGGCTTAAATCAACATGCATTTTAGGTCAATAATGAAATCTGATGAAATAATGAAAAAATGAGAAATGAAAAAGTCACCTCATCAACATGGGAAAAAAAAGGGACGATAAACTCGGAATTGACTTTCATGGGCCTTATATCAAATTAAAGCCCTTGAGTAAACAAAGCCAAAACTGAAAACCTTTTTTCATAGCACTTTCCGTAGCAAAGTTACATCTTGTCAAAGATTGACTTTCATCAAAAAGATTCAGCTAGCAAAATTCCCCAAAACGGCATTTCGGGGTGTTTCTAGATCTTAGTCTCAGGCCAAAAAAAAAAAAGTGTTTGTTTGCCCAGACATGGGGTAGAAAGGAGTGGGTCGGTAGGTCGATTTCCTTTTTTTTTTTTTTTTTTTTTTTGTTAGATCTGTACATGTGTTGCAGCAAGTGGGGTAAGAGAAAATATAAAATATACAACATTCAGCCGTACACTTTGTACTTGTATCAAACTTTAATTATAGGTTAATGAACGTGTATTAACTTGTTGGGAGTGAAAAAATAATGCATGCGCGCTGATGTTGATGCGTAGCGCAAGTGCATTATTTTGTCTAATTTCTCAAGCAACAAGTAATACGCGTTCATTAACCTATTTGAATAGTATTTCATACATGAGAAGAAAAAAAATGTGATTTTTGCTGTTTTTATATTAACAAAACTATCACTAAAATAGGACCAAATATAACCAAATATAAATATAAATGAAAGTATTGTGCGTAGTACGCAGATGGCACATTATATTACACAATCAATGCACTCCGCATACTTTTCTATCCGCTTTTCTGATTGGCTGCTTTGATATAGGAGTGTATGAAATTTGCCAGCGAAGTGGTTACATAACTCCCTGGTAACTGGTTCATGCACCTTTTGGAATTGGTAATACATGCCATAGACTTTGTGTTGCGATCATTGATCGTGGTGCAGAACTCAAAAGCGTGATCCAGTTGACATGGTGATAATCGGATTACATGTAACACTTCGCTGGCGATATGGGAAAAATGAAAGCTGTGATTGCCAGGAATATTAACTTCAAGTGTCATTTGGCATTTTTAGGGGGAAAAACATCATTTTCTTTATTTTTGTATCATTGTAAAAAAAAAAAAAAAAAAAAAGTGTATGATGTTTTATTATTTTTTGGGTCGGTCGCGTCTGGGCAAACAAACACTTTTTTTTTTTGGCCTCATTATGATAGCAACTTTTTTTAATGGAACTGCTATCAAAATCCCTCTAAAATTCCATGTGCGATTGTCTTATCACCAAAAAATCATATGTTTGGGTCAAGTGAAGTATAGAAAACATATTTATGTATTATTATTATTTATTATTTATTCTTTCTTTATTGAGGGTTATACTGCTTCAGTGACAAGCACTGCTTTTCAAGCAGGCCCTCATTGATACATGTTATATAGCAACAAAATGTATTACGATACACAATATTTACAAAGTATCATACAGTATTTACAACGTATTTACAATATATTACAAATAAGTATAATGGTACCATCAACTACAAGATAATTATAAATACCATGATTCAAAATACAGAAATACAATAATTATATTTATATACAAAATCAAGCAAGTAAATGAATAAAATATAGAAAAAGACAGGCCTAAATTTCTTTAATTTTTGATTGAAATTGGCCTAAAGTCATATTTTGCATCTGAGCTCTTACTGTCGGTGGCAAAGAATTCCATGCATAGGCTGCCCTGACATGAAAAGTATGTTGACCTGAATTTGATTTAAATTTTGGTACAATCAATGTATTAGAAGTATGATTTCTAGTTATATGATTATGGTTATCATGAACAAAATCAAATTGAGAAGATAAGTACGATGGATATTCATTCTTTAAACATTTGAAAACAGTCATTAATAGAGTATTATGCCATCTTTGATCAAGTTTAACCCACTGCAATGTATTCATTAAATCATTAGTTGGTGTCCTTATATCTGCTGAGAGAATTATTCTAGCTAGATTATTATGAAGTACCTGAAGCCTATTATGGTACTCTACACTAAAATTTGACCAGACCATGCTTCCATAATCAAAGTGGGGAATAACAAGAGCATTGGATAACATTACAGTGGTTTTGTATGGAAGGAAATATTTTATACGTTTTATTATGCCAGTTCTTTTGGAAATAGTTTTACTAACATTATCGACATGAGCTGACCAAGACAGCTTGCTATCAAATTTCACACCTAGATATTTAAACTCATCTACTCTTTCAATATCATTGTTGTTATATATTAAATGTACATTGTTGAACTTTTCAAGCATTTTGTTTGTACCAAAGATCATAAACTTAGTCTTTTCAACATTTAAAGTGAGTTTGTTTACTTTGAACCATTCAGCTACCCTACTTAGACATGACTCCATTTGAATTTTAAGATCAGATTCATTTTTAGCTTTACACATTAAAGAGGTATCATCTGCATACATTACAGTTTTACATTCAGACACAGCATTAGGTAAACAGTTAACAAAAATTATAAACAGTAAAGGACCTAAAATTGAGCCCTGAGGAATACCAATATCAATTGGCCTAAAGTCAGAAAAAGTTGAGTTAACATTAACAGTTTGTTCTCTGTTGTTTAAGTATGATTTAAACCATAATAATTCATCCCCACATACCCCATATTGTTTAAGTTTCCTAATCAGAATATCATGATTTACAGTATCAAATGCTTTCTTTAAGTCTATAAATAAAACGCCTGTAGCATAACCTGTATCCATATTCTTTAAAATGTAATCTTGAACATCTAGAAGGGTTGTTGTTGTGGAATGATTTGGACGAAATCCTGATTGAGCATTTGATAATAGTCCTACATTACTCATATATTCATATAATTGATCATGAACAGCTCTTTCAATGATCTTTGATACAAGTGGTAATACAGAGATAGGTCTATAGTTACTAACATTAGTTTTATCACCCGATTTAAATATTGGAGTTACTTTAGCCTTCTTCCATGCATCAGGAAAAGTAGACCCATTCAAAGACAGGTTGCAAATATGAACAAGGCATTTTGAGATGAAAGGCGCAGCCAACTTTAATAACCTTACATTGAATGGATCTAATCCTGATGATTTGCAATTTTGCATTTTACTTATTTGTTTCAGAACAAATTCATTAGATATTGCTCTAAAACTAAATTTGTTTACACTATCATTTTGATGAGAACATACAGTATTACAAGTGCATACATAATTATCATTGTTATTATTAAATTTGCTCCCAAGTTCATTACCTATAGAAGTGAAAAACTCATTGAACTCATTTGCCATATCCTTTTTATTACCTGAGTAATTACCATTCTTTTTAACAACTGCTGTAGGTATACTTGATGTTTTGTTTGGTATAATTTTCTTAATTGCTTTCCAAAGATTTTTACTATTATTTATGTTGTTATTTATAGCCTCGTTACAATAACTCTTTTTCAGTGAATATTTCATATTGTTTACTTTATTTCTAAGAGACTTTGCTTTACTCCAATCTTCAGCATTATTTGTCTTATGTGCTTTTGAAAAATAGTAGTCCCTATCTTTACTTAGTCTAAAAAATTCACTGTTCACCCATTCAGGTAAACAACCTTTAACTTTCTTTTCCTTAAATGGTGCATGCTTGTCACAGGCAGCATTGAATGAAGACTGCCATTCATTAAGTGCTTCATTGACATCATTTATATTACATATTCTACCCCAATCAATATTTTTGATTGTATCAATATAATCTACTTCATTGAAGTTTTTGAAACACCTGGATCTTACAATTTTAGGTGGAAGTTTCAACTTATTACATTTTCTTACAGCATATATTAATGAATGATCACTAAGACCTAAACTATGAACACCAGATGAGATTATAAGTTCTGGTTTTGATACAAATATTAAGTCAATTTTTGTTTTACTAGTTTAGGTTATTCTTGTATAATCTGTTATAATTTGTTTCATATTAGAATTGTTTGCCAACCTTGTCACTTTTCTTAAATTACCAATTTTAACCTGATCTAAATTAAAGTCTCCTAAAATATATACATCATCATATAAATCGTTACATTTCTTAAATATATCATCAAGATTATCAAGAAAATCAACAGTACAGTCTGGTGGGCGATAAATACTGCCAACTAAAATAGGCGTTGTATTGGTTAAATTAAGTTCAATAAAAATACCTTCAATATCATTATCATATAAATCCTCATTTTGTTTTGACAAAATACTGTTTTTAATATAACATAAAACTCCACCCCGTATTTTACCATTTTGTCTATCAAGTCTATAAGTATTGTAACCATCTATTTCTACTTCTGAGTCATCAACATCCTTATCTAACCAAGTCTCATTAATACATAACACATCAATAGCATTGTCATTCAAAAGGAAGTTAACCTCATCAATTTTGTGGATTAAACCCTGGATATTTAAATGAGCTATTTTAAGACCCTTCCTAATCTTACACTTTAAATCAATAAAACCCTCATTAAGAGGAAGTTCATCATTAGCAAGTTTGTGAAAACAATTCTTACAATACCAATAATTATTTTGCTTAACATCATTGTCATCAACACATCTAAAGTGAAAATCAAGTGTACAATTATTACAAGTTACATAAAGATCATTTTGTAAGATTTTTCTTACACACTCACCACAAAAATCATTTTCAGTTTTCTTACAAATTTTGGCATTCTCTACAGTTTTTAAAGTTACAGTTCTTTTTTACTTTTATCACTCACAGTTTCTTTATTAGTTCTTTCCTTTACCTGCTCCTCCAATGAGATGTTACAACACAAAAATCCTGGTGAAATACACTACTGAGACAAGACAAATAGTTCTCTTGAAGAAGTTGTGTTCCTAATCGTGATAAATGTAATCCGTCAGACTTTGCAATATGATGATCCAAAGTGATATTCCTATTGTCTATGAAATTCAAGTTCTTGGTATAACACATGTCATAAAGTCTCGCGTTAAATTCCTTTATCCACGCACAATGTCGTTTGTTCCTTTGGATAGTCAATGAAGAGATAGCAATGCGAATAGTAGGTCTGAATGCAAAAATAGTTGACAAAAGGGTATCATACATAGAAAGGCACTCATTCACATAACATCTGGACAGGTCGTTCGTTGCACAATGAATAATAATAAAGTCTGGGTTCTCTTCTTCAATAATAGCAGGGGCAAGTTTATTCCATAGTCCTAGTTTGCTTCCAGGGATGCATCGGTTCCTAATAATACAACGTGAAGTCATTCTGCGGCCCACAAGGTGCTTTGGAATCGAGTCTCCAGTAGGTTTCCTTCTTCGGCCAGTTGTTTTAAATTTCTATGTAAATATGCATTGACAATGTGGGCGAATTTTGCTGACTAGCAAATGTGTTAACTAAGGTTTGCCTGGGATACCTACTCTTTGTTCTTTCATCATTATTGTTGATATTATTAAAGTCAGAAAGTGGCACAAGTAGAAGTAGTTGAAAGTTATTTTAAAGGAGAAAATTAGAAATAAAAATAAAATAATTAATTATTTTGAGATTTTCAATTTTGGACGTGGGCGGTAAACAGGTATCAAGTGCGAAGGGCCTAAGTTTGCAATGACAAGTCAACATTTGCAAATCAGGAGATGGATTGATTTGCCCAGCACTGGATTTTTTCAAATCTTTAATCACCGACGCAGTTGACAGTTGTAAAAACAACTTTGATCAAGCAAGGTTGCAGAATTTAACGGACTCATAATATGGTCGGAATTTGTGCTTCAGCGCCTGTGTTTCCGGTTAAAAGTAAGCAAACACTTCAGCTAAGATACATAAATGTTAGCCAAGCTAAATTGAAGCTAAATTGGACAATCTAAACAATTGTTTTAAATCGTTTTAAAACTGAAGACGCTACGATGACTGACCGTGTTGTACTAGCACTCTCTATTTTCTATCCACACAGTAACCCATGTGCCGTCGTGGATAGCAGATAGATTTCTTGATCAAGCATGACATGTCTATTTAAAGTCATATTATAACATTTCAGTAAAAATAGATGTATTTATTTTCCATAAAATGTTAGCTTTTACTGTCAGATATGTCCCCTTTTAATTTTGAGCCGAACAAGTGAGGCAAAACATAGAAAATTGGAATTTACTACTAGCATGACTAGCGCCAATGGATGCATGTTACTCCCGCGGTTGTAATACGGTAATACAATACTGTGCATACATGTTCGACTAATATTTCCATCATAATAATAAAACGATGGTTCCGTTGACAAAACTACAGCACCTAAAGTCTAGATTTTTGCAGAATATCTTTATTGACTAAAGTACATTACAATCGCATAAGAACCAGAATTTAAAAGTTTTTTGAGGGCGTTCTCCTCAGCAAATGTTATAATTGGTTCACAGACCAGTCACTGCAGATGAGTTTGCTCTCAATTTGAATAACCTGGTCCACAATTTGTTTATGCGGGACCTATAATTCAGATCCCATTTAGTTAAAAAACAAAGTTGCAATATCCATGGCTATAGAATACAATTAGTTAAAAATTTGTTCCCAAATTGATTTTGTGGACTGTGGTTAATACAATTTGAAATTTGCACTACATGACTTATTTTATGGGCATTCGATGTACATGTTCGGATCAATTTTATTAATGTTAATTTATATATTTTTTGGTACTATCCAAAAGTTAGGACAATTAATTTGCTTACAACTGGTGTAGAAAGTCATGTTCTGAAATGCAGAGCGCAGCGCAGCAGGAATTTTCCACACACCTGGACAGGAAAATTTTGTTGAAAAACAGCATGTGGCGTTTGGCCCTATGGATATATTTTTATATTGTTGTACTTTTTTTACCGTTTAGAATTCAATTATGACCTTAAATTCCTCACAGAACACCTTTTAAAAACAACAAAGATATAGTTTTCTTTCATTAGTTTATAGTTTGGCTGAAAATGACCAGAAAATTCCTGATAGTTGTTATATAATTTTATAATATTTGGCAAAGAATAACCATTAAATTAAAATTTGACCAAAATCGTATATATATTACAGCTTTGATTTATTTTCCTTTTTGCATACACTGTACCCCACAGAGTGCTGGTAGCAGAAGTGTATTGACGATGGCTGACACCGTGGTGTGCAGGGAGACCTATGGGTCACACACTGAAGGCAGATATGTGAAGCAATGGGATGGATCAATTAATCGAACAGAACGAAATAAAGACGCTACATTCACTGGTATCAGGACATTTGTTAGAGTAAGTTATGTGCTTCCAGTATAGGCATAAATCCCTGAGGGATGGGGGGGGGGGGGGTAAATCCCCTATTATTTTGATGAGGAGTGGTCCATTTAATCATCCCCAGAAATCCCCCCCCCCCCCATGTTGACTCCTGTATGTGACTAAATTATTTGTGGCCATTTTAGCCTAAAAGTGCCAATTGTTGTGCCCTTCCACTTTTGCAGCATCACCATTTTAACTATGACAAAATTGTTCAGTCACACCCTACAGTGTATCCTTTTGATATGGATGCACGCAATTCATTTTAATTTACTTTATTTTCAGGATGTGTTTTTACCTCTGGGTTATCCGGAAAGTGTCAGCGAAGATTACATGAGCTATCAATTGTGGGACACGTTGCAGGTGAGTGAGAAAAAATGCACCCAAAATGTTGTAGGAATACACCAAATGGCTTAGGAATACACCCAAATGTCTTAGGAATACACCAAATGTGTTAGGAGTACACACAATTGTCTTAGGAATACACCCAAACGTCACACGAATACACCCAAATGTTTTAGGAATACACTCAAATGGATTAGGAATACACCCAAATGTCTTGGGAATACATCCAAATGTGTTAGGAGTACACACAATTGTGACCGTCCAGGTCAAAACGCTCGTAAAGACGGCCCCTGGTCAAATTTGTTTTTTTACGTTTAAAAAAAATATATATCACAAGCTTTACAATGATATATGGCTCTGTTCACAATCAATGTTGTAACTTCAAAATTGACAGTTAATGGTGTGTAATATTTTAATAACTTGATTGATTTGGCTGTTTTTTTGCAAGGAGACTACTTCCACCAGGGGCTACCTCAGGTAGCATAACCAACTTGCTAGCTTTCTCCTTTCAGATTTGGGAGCCAATAACATGGTGATTATCTTACCATTTGAAGGGTAACTATTTTCATGTTCATTTTCTTCAGGGCCTCCACTTTTTATAGGGATTGAATTCATAGTTGTTGTTTAGTTGCTGTAAGAGGCAAGTGTTGAAACTTAAATGCTAGCGTGGTTTCCCGGTTTTTATCCATCTAATTTCTGAAGACACGTTGATGTAAATCTGTGTTTCGGAGGTGACATTTTCCGTTAACAATTGATGCCTATTTTTGAAAACCTGTTGTTCCCTACAAACAAGATTAAATTTTGTAGTTACCCACAAACTGTATCCTGTACTAATGCTGCTTCAACTACATTGTAAAAAAAGATTTCATCTGTGACCTAAAAAAAAATTGTGAAAGTTTCAAATTGAGTGTTAACTTTTCCGTTAACTTTTTGGTCACATCCGAAACAACGATTTTTTTATCATAACATTAATATAGGCAGTAACAGTTCTATTTTTAACACACTAAAATTTTACTTTTGTACCCATATCACATATAAATGACCGGTATGAAATAGTACCCTATTGCTAAAATTTCTGAGGCATTCTAAAGTTTCCGTTAGCACCTGTCACTTCCGAAACAAGTTGTCACGTCCGAAACAGACCAGTTACATTATCCAAGTTATCCTTGCTTTAGAGAAGCCCATTTCAACTGAATGTGAATGTAGTACTTATACTCACCCTTTGTACATTCTAGTGGAACCAAACCTGTTTTCATTGTGAACATAATAACTATAAAAGTTACATGGAACTAAAAATTAGTGTTTCGGAGGTGACATCCTGATGTATACAACACTTTTTGTGCAATTCCAGAGTAAATAACCCTAGATTTGTAGGTTTAATGGTAGTTTTATCATTAAATGAATAGTGTAACCTGAATATTGCACTTTGAATGTAAACTGGTACATGTTTGATGTTAATAAATTAAAATATTGGATACATATACTAGTTTTCTACCTCCGTTACCAGATCTGATTTAACATTTGACATACATTTACACCACAATTGTTGAGGTTTTCAACATTATTTTCCTCCAGACAAGAGCTTGCAAAAAGTTAATACTCTCAGAACTACTCTGGGCAAATGAACTTTGGAAATAAATTTTAAAATACACATGTTTTTGAGTAACTTAACTATGTTTCGGAGGTGACATACTAATGTTAACATTAGTTTCAAAATGAGAACAAACAGCCCGAGACACTTCCGCTGTTATTTTGTTTCAAATGTGTGTTTACATAATTTGCTTTTTTAATACATTTTACAACTGCAACTACAAATTCATTACAGAAAGTGATAATTGTAGCATTTTTTATTAAGAAACATTAAAGAAAAGCTATAACTTAACTGAAAGGCCCAGGGTTGTTTGATTTAAGTCACTGATTTAAATCGCGATTTAAATCACTTCATCGTTTTATAGAAATTAGTAATTTAAATCTTTTATTATTTGTAAAAATTATGAACAAATTAAAGCTGTTTTGGTTAATTGATCATCTTCTTACATCCTATTTCGAAGTTCTTTACCATTTTCAAGCACTTAGAGTGCCCATGGGTATGTCAAATACCTAATTTGGATTTTATCATGTGAAAGTACTCAATTTACCTCCAATTTCTACATAATTTATTCAAGATTTTACCTTTTATCATTTTTGTTTCATTTTTATGCATTTGTTTTTTTTAATTGCATAATTGAAATGGACAACTCTTACACATTGTGCTGAACTAGTTTGGTTGGTTTCTAGGGTGTTAGTGGTTGGAAAGAAAAAAAATTAAAAAAAAAAAAAATTAAAAAAATCTGATTTAAATCAAATAAATCTGATTATTATTTTATTTTAAAAAAATCAACAATAAGGTTATGCAACTGCCCAAGAAAATATGAATCTGAAAAGTGAAAAACCTAAGAAAAAACATTATAATTTATAAAACAAGGTATTCTTTTTCAAGGTATTTAAATCTACATGAAACCACCCCCCCCCCTACAGAGAACGTAAATTAATTTAAAAAAATATAGTAACACAATATAAAATTAAGGTTACATTTAACACCTATGGTCGTTTAGCTCCAAGAAATCAATTTTCATTGTCTTCATGCATAGTCAGGGCTTGAAATAAGCAGGAGCAAGGGACAAATTTACCCTTGCTAAAAGGCAAAATGCCCCTGGTTCTGAAAAAGAACTGTGTGTATTTGTATAGACCAGGGGCAATATTTACATAAAAACACCCAAAATTGCTCCTGGATCTGAAATCCTTTACATTTCAAGCCCTGTGCATAGTTGAATAGAATTGTAGGCCTATACATTAGAACCGTTGTGTTGGCATACAACAATGCATAAAATGGCTGGCTTAATTTATGTTAATTGTATCATTGATCTATAAGGGTCGTTTTATGATGAAAACTCAAATCAACACTATTTGCGATATCACCAGGCCCAAAGCCAGGATTGGTTTAGAGGGGGGGTGGGGGGGGGCTGAAACAAAAAAGTGGACCTTTTTATCTTCAAAGTGGATCTTTTTGGACCTTATCCCCAGAAATAACCCAATTTTGGTCAACTTTTAGTCACAAAGAAGCCCACTTGACCTTCAAAAACCCAAGAACCTCAAAATCTACATGTACAAACCAAAGGTGGCGTTTGGCACTTAAGACGTCCAACAAAATACTAATGCCTCAATGTACATCAAAGCTGCATATTCGTAAGAGATCGCTTTTTGACCAATTAGTACTAAGCTTCCTCCTTTAGTAATAGTTCTAAATATATACAAACAATTAATAAACAGGCATTGAGTTTTGCAAAGTGACAGGTGTGCTGTAAATCGCACGCCTGGATAACCCGAGGTGTGCTCTTAGGTGTGCTGCAAATCGCACACCTAAATAAATCAAGGTGTGCTTTTTTCAAAACTGGTGTATGACTATGATTTCATTTTCAGTTAAAACTTAGCAATATTGTGACTACATGTACTTTTTTTATTTTGTTACGGTTAAGATCTGGGGTAATGAACGGTGCATTCTGCAAAGATGTCTTTTAGCTGTAAATTTGCTTTGGTGATAACTTTGCTTGTATCATTCGTTGTTAATTGAAAAAATATAATAAACAAGAAAAAATTATTTTACAAGTTGGTATGCACAAAGGGCAAAGTTGTATATTGTGTTCATATCACAATCTACCGTAATTTTTTAATTTTGTTTTTTACATTTTATATTCTCCTGGATTTAGAATGTCCCTGGACCTTGGACTAATTGCTAGTGTCATTTGTAATTAATTTAATAAAAAATACAAAAAATTACAAAAGATTAAAAAATTATAAATTCTTGTTTAAAATAGGCAAATTAAGTAACTTATGTTCACATAATAATCTATGAATGATTTTCAAACGCATTTGTTTTGTATGCTTCTTTACATCATAAATAGGTTGCAATGTGAACATCAATTATAAATTTGCCTATTTTGAACATGAATTAATAATTTTTAAATCTTTTGTAATTTTTTTTTTTTTATTCTAAAAATTTTTCAGGGACATTCTTAAGTTCCAGGAACATTCTAAATCCAAAAAAAAAAACTTAAAAAAAAAAAAAAAAAAAAAAAAATTTTTTTTTTTTTTTTTTAGGCGAAAAAAAATCGCACCCTCGGCGCATTTTCAGGCGTGCGGCGCGTGCGAATCGCACTCGCACGCCTTAAAACTCAATGCCTGAATAAAAATTCCTTTAAAAGGAATATATTATTTATTGCACTTCATATAATAGGTACAACTCACAACATCCCGGGACCAGTAATTTTCACAACTTCGATGTTGTAATTTGTATTATATCATCAGTCAGTTGTCAAAACCTATTCTACTGCCTGAAAGGGGAATTGGAATGTGGTTTAATTCTGAAGACATGTCACATATTGCACAATTCATTACAAATAAACTACACAATTTAACTAATTTAGATGAAAAATTAATGTACTGTAACTCTTTTAATGGGAAATTTCATTTCTGCATATTGTGTTAACATCTATAATGTCACCTCCGAAACACTCAATTTACTTGTATGAAAGCCTTCAATTCATTTTGTAAAGTAAAATTTTTAATTGAAAATCATTTATGCATTTATAAAAAAAAGTCATTTAATGGGAATTATGATCCTATTTCATACCAAATTAGCACTGTTTCTGCATTTATATTGTGTTAACATCTATAATGTCACCTCCGAAACACTCAATTTACTTGTATGAAAGCATTGTAATCATTTTGTAAATAATTATAACTGAAAAATAATTTATACATTACAAAAAAAGTCATTATAAATTTTGATTCTTGAACTTTGGTGAAGACCTGAACACTTTATAACTTGCGATCTGTTTGGTAGAGACTTGTTTTAATTGTTCTTTACCGTACATTGCATTGATACAAAAATGTGGTAGCAAAACAAGTTTGTTCATCATATTGTAATTTAGAATGACTAGCGGGATACCCGCGCTTCGCGCGGGTCCCCGCTAGATGAGTAAATGGGAGCGTTCACTATATAACAGGAAGATTTACTGAACAGTTAGAATCATTAAAAAGTACATTTTATTTATCTCAATCTGTCTCTTCTTACATTTTCTTTTTTAGTTTCTTCTGCTTAGCTTGTGATTTTCCGTTTTCATGTTATTTATTTATTTAACCCCGTTCCGATTATTTTCTAAATCTGTTCTTTCTTACATTTTCCTTTTATCTGTTTTTTATTTGCTGCTTGTGATTTCCCGTTTCCATGTTTTGTATTTAATTCTGATCTCATTATTTTAGGTTCTTTTTTTCTTACATTTCCTGATTAGTTTCTTTCCTTCTTTGTTTCGTTTCCGTTTCATTTAGTTACTTTAACCCGGGATTACTCGTATACCTTTTTTGTCCTTATTTTAATTTTCTTTTTCTTTATAGTACCGCTTCATGTTGTTTATACAACAAACATCTTTTTCCCGTATTTATTACGTCCTCTCATAGCGTGTCTGCGGATGTGTTCACCCGCATAATCCCGTGACCCGTCCATATACCTTTTTGTCCTTTATTTTTCCTTCTTTCCGTATCATGTCCACAGTGGCTCGCAAGTCAAATTGGCGTAGTGCGCATTACGCACGCGGCGCCGACGCGCTGCCGGCCAGCTGCAGTGACGCGTAGGCTGGCAACTGATTTTCATAACAAAAACCCTGTTTTTACTCATATTTTCACTGTTTTTGCAGCCAATTCTTGACCGTTTTCAACCAAATAAAGTTTAAACACGTTCCCGTATATTCCCCGATCTCCCGTATGAATTTGGCAATATTTGGATCGAAACTGACGGAGCCTTTGATTATCTCACATACATAGTCACAACATTCCCCTATTTATAGTAAGATTGAAAAAGATGTTAATTACATTATAAAGGTGAGCTAATGAATGTATGAACATCCAGGGTCATTAAATATGATGTTAACATTTGTGTCACCTCCGAAACACTCAACTTTGTTAACTGTCACCTCCGAAACACAAGTATGTGAAAATTTTAACTTCGCTAAAAAGTTGTATTTTTTTCCAGGAGTTGGATTGGAAAGTAGCCCCTAGTGAAGGGATTTGTGCAGGGTGTTTGATGTAGATTGTCCTTGTAGAATATATTTAGAAAATAAAACTTTCCTAACCAAATTGGCATTTTGTCTCTTAATTTTATACTTATGGCCAAAAATTTTGTAGAATAAACCAACTGATCAAACAAAAACTCGTTTTAATTTGATTAACATATATTTCTCCACTGGATAATGATTCCCTCTTAAAAAATATCCAATTTTTTTCTAAATTTGGATTTCTTGACAAAATTAATGTTTTTTTACAAAATTATGGAATATCTCACAAGTTTGCTAAAATGTAACTCATTTATTCCAAAGATTAAGCTCTGAAATGTTTAGAATATTAAAATTTAGTCATATTTCTACAGGTAATAAGTAAAAAATATTGCAAAAAAAAATAGATTTTAAATTTTGACCCTCAGTTACCATATTTCTACCATTGATTGTGAACAGAGCCATATCATTTGACTTCAAACGATATCCAGAAGCGGAGTTATAACTTGTTAAACTTTGCTCCTTCAGTAAAAGGGTACATTATTTTGGCACTACATAAATTTCTTTTTTTCCACATTGCTGGTATTAAATATCAAATGGTCATAAATTGGCGGTCACTTCAAATCATCCCCAACTGAACGAGGTTCAGGATGTCCTCTCATTGTTAATTGTTGGTTAACCCACCACTTAAACAGGATTTAGCCAAAGCAAACAAAGACTTAAGCTTTTTACTAATGCTATACATAAGTATAAGCTTACAATCCTCTTCAACAATAGGATTAAAGGTTGGTGTTTGACTGGACTAAAATAAGAAACATGTCGGACAAATATTAGGGACATATGAATATAACCTCTATGCATACTTTGCACTGTAACTCGAAATACAATTTGCCGACTTTACAAGCGGTTTGAGATGGATGGTCACAATTGTCTTAGGAATACACCCAAATGTCACAGGAATACACCCAAATGCCGTAGGAATACACTCAAATGGATTAGGAATACACCCAAATGTCTTAGGAATACACCCAAATGAATACACTCAAATGTATTAGGAATACACCAAATGAATACACTCAAATGGATTAGGAATACACCCAAATGTATTAGGAATACACCCAAATAGATTAGAAAAACACCCAAAGGGATTAGGAATATACCCAAATGTATTAGGAATACCTCAACTACAAGTTCTCAATCTATTATATAGGTTTATTGATCTTTCTGTGCAGCTGGGAGGCGTAAACCTTAAATGGAGTCACAACTTAATTTGAAATACATATTCCCTCTGTGAAAGATTAAGCTCTAGTTTTCCATTGGGATGTGAAGATTTCAACTGGCATAGCCCATTGTTAAAAAGTACCAACTTACTCCATATTCCAGAAAAATACACTGTATTAATTTTTTTTGATTAACAAAATATTATTCTGTTTTGCCAAATGAAACATAGCTAAATTCTAAGTTCTAACTGGCAATAAAAGTCAAATTTTAATAATTTTGCAATTTTAGGGAAAATTTGCCAAAAATATGCAATTTTGCATGATTTTTTACAATCGCAGTCACAAAAGTCAAAGACTTAGCACAAGTCTAAGCATTCTAAATTTGGAGAATAAGCTGTGAGTTTGCTCATAAATTTAGATTTTTATGTTAAATGTGATAATAGAACATAAAAAAATTAGAATACATGACCCTGAAATTAGTCTTAGTACAAGTCTTTGGGCATGTTTTGGTCCTTATTTCCAAATATTGGCCAAATATTAAAATTCGACTTTTATTGCCATTTAGACCTAACTAAAGGATGAAGATATTTAGCTATGTTTCATTTGGCAAAATAGCCTAAATAGGATAATATTTTTTTAATCCCAAAAAATTAGTGCTGTATTTTTTCTGGAATGGGGAACAGCTTAGGTGCATTTATGTGAACTCTCCCAATGTACAAAAATTCACCAATTATTTTCTTATGTTTATTACAAATTATGTCTGTAGGCATTTTGCAGTACTATAATAGGAACATTAGCTACCCATGCTATGCTGAAAGGTGCAGGCGTAGGGGATGAAACAGCTACAGCTACAGCAGCTACTATCACATGGCTGCTAAAAGGTAAATTAAATGATCATCAGCAACAGCGGGAGTCACCCAATTTTGCAGTACTATAATAGGAACATTAGCTACCCATGCTATGCTGAAAGGTGTAGGGGATGAAACAGTGACTGTAGCTATGATCACATGGCTGCTGAAAGGTAAATTAAATGATCATCAGCAACAGCGAGAGTCCCCCATTACCATAATAGGTACATTGGCTACCGATGCAATGCTGAAAGGTGCATAAAACAGTGACAGCAGCTACGATCACATGGCTGCTGAAAGGTAAATTAAATGATCATCAACAACAGCGGGAGTCCCCCATTACCATGATAGGTACATTAGCTACCGATGCTATGCTGATAGGAGATGAAACGGCTACAGCTACAGCAGCTACTATCACATGGCTGCTGAAAGGTAAATTAAATGATCATCAACAACAGCGGGAGTCCCCCATTACCATAATAGGTACATTAGCTACCCATGCTATGCTGATAGGAGATGAAACGGCTACAGCTACAGCAGCTACTATCACATGGCTGCTAAAAGGTAAATTAAATGATCATCAGCAACAGCGGGAGTCACCCAATTTTGCAGTACTATAATAGGAACATTAGCTACCCATGCTATGCTGAAAGGTGTAGGGGATGAAACAGTGACTGTAGCTACGATCACATGGCTGCTGAAAGGTAAATTAAATGATCATCAGCAACAGCGGGAGTCCCCCATTACCATAATCGGTACATTAGCTAACGATGCAATGCTGAAAGGTGCATAAAACAGTGACAGCAGTTACGATCACATGGCTGCTGAAAGGTAAATTAAATGATCATCAGCAACAGCGGGAGTCCCCCATTACCATAATAGGTACATTAGCTACCCATGCTATTCTGATAGGAGATGAAACGGCTACAGCTACAGCTACTATCACATGGCTGCTGAAAGGTAAATTAAATGATCATCAGCAACAGCGAGAGTCCCCCATTACCATAATCGGTACATTAGCTACCGATGCATAAAACAGTGACAGCAGTTACGATCACATGGCTGCTGAAAGGTAAATTAAATGATCATCAGCAACAGCGGGAGTCCCCCATTACCATAATAGGTACATTAGCTACCCATGTTATGCTGATAGGAGATGAAACGGCTACAGCTACAGCAGCTACTATCACATGGCTGCTGAAAGGTAAATTAAATGATCATCAGCAACAGCGGGAGTCCCCCATTACCATAATAGGTACATTAGCTACCGATGCAATGCTGAAAGTTGCATAAAACAGCGACAGCAGCTACGATCACATGGCTGCTGAAAGGTACAGCAGGAGTACCCCAAATGTTAGTCCAAAGGATCATTAGTCTGAAAGGGGGTAGAGCAAGTTGCTCCAGTGGTTAAGATCTTTGACTCTGGTACAAGATGTAGGTCCCTGGTTTGATTCATATTCAATTATCCGCTCTATATTACTGTATTTGAATTGTTGGACAGATGCAGGTGATGACAAAGATCTCTACGTCAGTTCCTATCAGCTCAGAAACTTGTACAAGTTCAACCTACGGCTCCTTGGAGAGCAGTGTTTCAACACTGAATGATTTACCTAGGTTAAATGAGACTAAAAAAGGCTTAAGGCACTTTAGAGTTTGTGTTAGGATTAATTTTCACTTTGTGATGTTACCATTATACTACTTTAAGAAAATTATTCTGTCCCTCATACAATTTGAAAAATTTGAAAGTGGAAGTAAGAAAAAAACCCCATGTATTTAGCATCCGGGTGGTAGGTTATATATTGTGTTTGGGAAGTGGTTTTGAAATTTAAACTTGACATTGTCCATGCAAAATAATGCTGCAAATCAATTTGTAACCAAGGAAACATGATGCACATATTAATTTTTTGTGATATTTGAGATTTAACCTAAGTAAAGAAAAAGTGAAAGCTAACGCTTGAACAACTTAGAAAAGCTGGATGGGTTGTTATTTTGGGAAGGGACAGTTATTAGGTCAGCACTGGTTTAATGTGACTTATCGCTATCTCACACATACTCATAAACCTTGTTACATATTCTTGTCGTTACAGATGGGACTTCAATGACGGGTAGAATCATGTTTGCTTGGTATAATAGGTAGGTAACACATATATCTGAGGCAGGCGAGGGACTCAGTACATTGACCGTATAGGATATATGCCGCAATCATGGGTCTCATTTTCGGCCATTTTGTCTATCTATCGACCCCTTTTACTAGGCCAACTTTGGTATATGGAGGAGTCATTTTTTCAAACCGTTCCAATTTTTTTCTGAAAAATAGCCCTATTTTGCCTAACTGTAAGGTATTGAAGAAAAAAAAAGTAGATATTTCCGCAAAATTTGGCCAAAAAATGTGACTTTTGGTATAGTGATGGGTCAACAGGTGCAAGGTTAAAGGCCATCTATGGTCATTTGAGGTCATTTTACAAATCAAATATGTTAAATTTTTTTAAAGAATCACGAAAGCTTCTTTGAAAAGCCATAAGGTATGATATCTATCAAATTTTAATTACGTTATTCTTTACTCAAAAAATATGCTGAGGTAATATCAGTATAAAGGTTTCTATCCATTTCAAGTCAAAATAACAAGTGGCATTTGGTGGCATTGTTTCCCACATTTTTTTACAAAGTGTAAAAGTGGGTTCAAGTCTCGGGATCCAGCATTGTGGTTTGAGAACCGTCCTCTCAGCAGGGACATGTTTTATGCCCGGCCCCCAACTCAACACAAAAATTGACAACCATGAGAATTACCAAATAGCGCAGAAAAGGAGTAATTTTTTTACCAGTAGCGAGGACCGCGAAATTGGGAAAATAGAGGGTATTTAATTTGGACAGTGCGCAAAATTTGACTGTGAAATCAGCAAAATAGGGGGTATTTAATTTGCACTGTCCGCGAAATTTGGATAAAAAGGGTACTTGGGAAAATCCGGTAATTTTATGTCAATATTTTATAGTGTCACTGAAAAGGGGTGTTGGAAATTCTAGTCATTGAAAACCACAAAAAAGGGGTTGTTTTTGGCCAAATTTTGTCCTTGATTTTGCATGAAAATGGGGGGTAAATTTGATGAAAAATCATTGCAAAGGGGGTCATTAAAAGATTTGGTAACTCTCATGGTTGCCAACTTTTGTGTTGAGTTGGGGGCCGGGGTTTTATGCACTAATTTACTAATCTACTTGTCATTTTTGTATTATTATTCATTTCAGTTCCAATCTAGACTGTGACTGCAAAAAATGGAGGTAAGGAAAACTGCCTTCTTATACAGCCCCTCTGATTGGTTAATTGCTTGAAATAATTATCTGTGTGACCAATCAAAATAAAGGAAAATAATGATAACTCCATGGACACTACCGTATCCCTAATCCAAACCTAAAATGGTCTAAATCCTAACGTTTCAGACTATAAATGACCCTTTGGACTATTAAATGGGCAGTTCCCATGATTTTGAGTGCTGCCCTAATTATTTGGCATTCCCCCTCCCTGTTGTCTGCTCTAAATTTTCAGATTCCACTTTTGTTCTCCCCTTTTTCTTTATTTAAAACTTTAAATTGCCCCCTCATGGTTCATGAGTAAGAAATTCAGATTCCCCTAAAGACCCCCCCCCCAAGTTTGCATTTCCCCTTAAAACTACCACTCTTTCCTGGCATAAATTATTGAATGGTCCAATTTTTTGTATATTTACGTTCAGATTATTTGCAGATATTCTCAACGATACTGCCTTCTGTGTCCAAATCCTAGCACCAGCCTTCTCGAGGAGTTTGTATACCCTTATAGCATGCATATCAGGACTATGTTTTGTAAGTAGAAAATAACATTGACCCCATGAGAACTACCTGCCGATTGGCCAAAATGAATATTGTGCCCAAATTTGAACCAATCAAGGAGGGTATTAATAAGATCATCTGCAAATGCAAGGTTGACCATAAATAGCTTAAAGCCTAGTCATAATTGGCAATTGAAATGAACATTTCAGGTTATCAACCAATCAGAAATGCTGTTAGATGACCAGTAGTATCCAGGGGGTTAAATCATATGCAATCACTCGCGTATACCAGGGGAGGGACAGTTAGGGAGCTAAGTGTGACGCATTCTCCAAAATCCATGAAAAGGTCCGCTTTTGCAGGACAACCTTTTAGATTCAGAGAATTGAATCTCTGGAAATGTTGAATGGCAATTGCCCTTTTTGGTAAGCCTTTGCGAGTAGATCTGAGATGTCATCATTTGACGTCATGCCGAAGTGCACATCGTTACTGCTCCACTTCATGGATTTGAAATGCCCAGTAGCGATGTTCACTAAACGGTGTGTGCAACGATGTGATGTCAAATGATGACATCTCAGTCTACTCGCAAAGGCTTACAGGATTTACGGAAACAGTCAATTTTGTGTCATCATGTTTATATGTTTGTTTGAAAGATAGTAATATGCTGATTCTGTTGCGACTTTTCACCACTCAATTATTGTGGGTCAACCTTAGAAGAACAATGACAGAGGTCCACTTTCTTTTAAGTGTCATGCACCCATCCAAATAAAATCCTGACTAAACGCTTGGTTTGAATATAAGACATTGGGCTATGCGCAGTTGAAATGTACACACCTCAGCTATATGGAAGACATGACTTATAATCGACCACACAGGGGGATGCAGATTTCAAATGGATTCACTCATTTAGGTAACCCCCAGCCCAAATTTTTACCAATGCGATCATGTTCCCACATGCACTCGCCATTTGCGACCTAAACATTTGCTAACTAGTCGCCAAGCAATTCCGGGCACTACTACTGATCATTATGACCATACAAATCTGTAATTGACCAATTTTGAGTAAGCTTTAAAATTTTGAAAAACAAACAAACAACACAAAATTGGTTCCGACTTACGAGAATTCAATTGAATACCTGAGTGGAAGAAGGGCCCAACTCCATTAAAATTGTTTTTGAGATATTAAGAAAAAACTTAATATTTGGAAAAGTTTTATAGACAGAATGTTTTCATTTTCAGGGGACCTTTAGTACATGAACATACAATATTACATACATTCGAAATTATATATAATGTTTACATGGCAACGGTACAGGTCTTAATACGAGCTGGAGTTGGGCCCTTCTTCCACTAACATACTGCAAGTGCCAGTTCCGTAAGCAGATATGTTAAAAATAGCTACAGAAATTTGATAATTATCCATTAATTGCACAAGTAGAAGCATGTAATATGTTAGCAAGAAAGTTTATTGCAGTGAAAAGCAGATTTCACGGATGAACAAAATTCCTCTTTAACCCAATATTTGTGGAAGAAGGGCCCAACTCCATGGAGTTGGGCCTTCTTTCTTCCATGAAAACCATGATTAAGTGTACATGGAAGACTATTTTGAGAGTGGATTTTGGCTCATCTTTCACACACAAGGAAGAACAGTCTACTGGCAATAAAATGCTGGGTCTAACTCATTTTTGTAAAAAATTGGAGTTGGGCCCTTCTTCCACTCAGGTATTCAATTCCCCGAAGCATAGCATTACATGATTTACACCTGCAGTTCACCTGTTCTTAGATCACGGGAATCCCCTAAAGCAGTGTAGTGACGTAGTGGGATTTCCATCGCCCCAAACATGTGCCATGCATATCGCACATACGCGTGTATTATACATGTATTTACATGTCACAATTTTAGTTATTAATGAGGTCAATCTGACTATTTTTTAAATTAAAAACAGAAAAAATATGACACAACACTCAATGGGGGAGTAACACAAAACATATAAATAAAGTTAAAAACCCGACATTTCGAAAAGACAAAACTTTTCTTTCTCAAGGGATAAAATAAGAGACCTGCTCTCAGTATAGTGGAGACCAGCTCTGATCAAAAAAAGAAAATAAAAAGCTGCATTGACTGGAGCATTGATTAAGCAGCAGAAAATAAACGAAATCTGAATAACAGTAGAGGCTTGAGTGGGTTGGGACAGGTGTGAAAAACCATAACTTGTACTGTAAACAGTAATTCAATTGCTGGCGACTAGATTTCAACTTTAGGAGCCAATGGCTGCCAAATTATTTTTCCTGTGTACAGGGTTGGTAACCCCATATGGAATTCATACTCCCTGTGTGGAAGATTAAGGTCATGTCTTTCATAGGGGGTGTATGGATTTCAACTGGAATAGACATGGCTAACTGTGAACCCTGTGTTATTAACTCATTATTTCTTCTATTTTGTAATTCAGGCAATAGTTGGGCTAGTAGGAGGGGCAACTAGGGCAGCATTAACTATGCATCAAGCAAGGAGGAATAATATGGCGGATGTGTCGGCTAAAGACGGGAGTCAGGTGAGTCAGAACGTTTGTTTGTTTGTTTTAGTAGCAGTGAGGCTAGGGCAGCCTTAAGGATGCACCCAGGATTGTGTTTTTAAACTTTATTTTCACTATATCCTTTAAGTAACAAAGACAATTACTGTGAATTATGAAAGGAATTCAATTATATCCTTAAAATTTGGGGGGAAATTACACCTTTTTGAAAAAGGTGAAAAAAAAAGTCAGTTTTGCATTCCTTTCATCATTTCCTGTCCAAAAAAGCTATACTTTCAAATACTTGTCATCGGTACTTCAAAACTTCTAGTGAAAAGGTTTTTTTATGTTAATTTGAAAATCAAGTGTAAGTCATCAAGTCCAAACATGTGCTATTCCACTTGAAATCCATGAAAGGTATGACCTTAATCTCCCACACAGGGGGGGTTGTAGATTTGAATTAAAGTCACCCATTCAGGTAACCCTATTAATTCACACTCCCTGTGTGGGAGATTAAGGTTATGTCTTTCATATAGGGGGTGTATGAATTTCAACTGGAATAGTCCATAAAATAAACAGTTATTTTCTCAAAATCAAGAGTTACCGTAAAACCTCGTCTACAAGCATATACAGCCTGTCTCAAAAAAAGTTGTGCAAGTGAAAAGCGCCCTCTTTGGCAATTAGAAAATACCGTTGTGACATAATGCTTACATCAACGTCACGGGTGTAGTCTTAGCTCTCAAATACCGTTTGTTCTGTTCAATTTACTTGTTTTAATCTCGAGATATGCTTAGTTAACGCCGAAAGGGTAAAATCACAATTGTGCCACTTTTACTAGGGAAGTGAGTTTTGCATGTAAATCAGCGATAGCATCAAGTTTATCAAGAGTTCCTTCGTGAAATCAAAAGAATGCATCAATTACACAATACAAATTGTTTTTACTGTTTTTACTGTTTTTACTATTTTATCATGATGCAGGAATAATGATTCTCTTTTTCCACAGAAAAGATAAATAAATATTTCACATTCTGCTGTAAAATTAAATACATGTGCACGTCAATGATTTTATCATGGTAAATACTGTTCTCTTAGTCACTCAAGGCATGTTAAAACACAAACAAATATTGCACACTAAGGTCCGTATGCACAAAAGAGTTAGAGAGGGTCTAAAGTTAGACCTGGTCTAACTGGAATCAAGTTCCACCGGGAATGGTCCTTTACTCTTATTTCCTGCCTAGAGTAGCTAGCAAATTCTAAAGATTTTAATGCAATGTTAAAAAATAATACAAAATAACTTTGTAGAGTTCTAGAGCTAATGTAAAGGAAAATGTCCTTTCTCATGGTACTAAATTCCACTTAGATCAGGTCTGACTTTAGACCCGGTCTGACTCTTTTGTGCATACGGACCTTATTTTATATTACTTGTTGGGAGAGAAATTAGACAAAATTATACACGCGCGCTGATGTTGATGCGAATAATGCGTCAAATGCACGAGCCCCGAAGGGAGAGTGCATTAGACGCATCAGCTATATTGATTTTACATGTACAGCTCTCTTCCGTAGTAAAAGTGGCACAATTGTGATTTGCCCCTTTCGTTGTTAAATAAACATATCTCGAGATTGCAACAAGCAAAGTGAACAGAACAAACGTCATTTGAGAGCTAAGACTGCGCCCTTGACGTTGATGTAAGCATAATGTCACAACAGTTTTTTCTAATTGCCAAAGAGGGCGCTTTTCACTTGCACAATTTTTTTTTTTTTTTTGAGACAGGCTGTATAGTGCTTCTGATGAAAGCTAAATTAATCCAGGCGCCATTATGTAGTGTGAGCAAATAAATTACATATCCAAGCATATACAAACAAGTATTATTGTAAGATCAATCTATTGTACTGGCATGTTTATGCATGTATGGTATTAATTTAGCTTTCGTCAAAAACACTATATATGCTTATAGACGAGGTTTTACGGTATCTCAAGAATCACTGAATCAATACTAGTCTTGTTTGTACTCATTTTAAAGTATTTTTCAGGCTGGTTCCAGGTCATGAAAATGGAAAATTCTGAAATTTTCGAATTCTTAAAGAAAATTTGGAACTTGTTGTCTGCAATATTTTAATATTTTTTTCTCTTTCAGGAAACAATGGTCAATTTAGCTGGCCTATTAATAAGCCTGATGATTACACCAATTGTGGCTGGTCATACAAGGTATGTATACAATGGTTTGCCTCAAAGTTCAGTGACATAGGTGCACATTTCGCTATGCGCAGTATCAAATCGTGCACATAAGGTTAATCTCTCGGAGCGTACATGTACAAGGGCGGTTTGTCGGCATGCTTGCAGCACAATTGCGGAAAGGCATTGCCATCACTACTGAATTTGAGGTAAACCAAAGAATAATGATAATATACCGTAAGACAAATATCTTTATAACAATGATAGTTTTATGATGTTTATGAACAAGGTTAATGACTGATGTGATTTTTTTAACGTGCAAATGACAAAACTAATGCACATGCCCTTTAATTTTTCCCATCGCAATGCACTCACCCTTCATCAGGGTCATGCATTGTTCTGGTGAAAATAATTAAAGGGCCTGTGTATTAATTCTTGTCATCTGCACTACCACAAAATCATATTCAGTCATTAAAACCTCTCATTTATTCCACTGACACTAGGATATTTCACATCAGATAGCTACTAACAATAATAGCACTGCATGACTGCTCCCCATTTTACACCTGGGTGGAGTGGCGTTGAGAATACCATATGAAAAAGCAGACAGTACACAAGTAGCACTTTGAAGTCCGATATATTTTTATCCTTTTGTTTCAGTTTGACCTGGAGTCTATTCCTATTGGCAGTTACCATGCACATATATGCCAACTTTAGAGCTGTCAAATCAGTCGTCATGGAAACGCTCAATCAAGCTCGATTTCATATAGTCTGTCAAGCGTTTCTAGATTGTAATCAACAACAGATAAATGGGGTGATGAATCCAGCCGTGGTGAATCCTTTAGAGCCTGTGATTTGGAGTAAGTATTCAATAGTTTGTCAAGCAGTGGCGTAGCGTCATAGAGGGGGGGGGGGGGCACGTTCTCCCCAATCGATTCTAAAATTTAGAAAATCCCATAGGAAAATTGCCAAAAAATGGCTTGTGCCCCCCATCAGACCCGGATCCGCCCCAATCGGATGACCCACGCTACGCCACTGTTGTCAAGTGTTTCTAAATAGTAATTAACAACAGATAAATGGGCTGATGAATCTAGCTGAATCCTCTAGAGCCTGTGATATGATATGGAATAGTTCGTATATTCATTATAATTATGTGTGGACCAGTTTCAAATGACCTAATCCAATTACATTCGCCACTACGATGGCCGTTTATGTGTCAACAAAAATCTAGGTCTTGACCATGTGCCCTAGCTTTACCATTATGGAATATAGTGGATTAATTTGCAAATCATAGTGGACTGACCAGGATGTGAGGTTATTGTTTGTGGCACACGCTGCCTGATGGGTATATTCCTAATACATTTGGGTGTATTCCTAATACAATTTAGGTGTATTCCTAATACATTTGGGTGTATTCCTAATACCCGGGGGGGGGGGGGTTTTCAAAATTTTTTGTACGGGGGGGGGCCGGGCAGAGTTTCGGATGCTGGCTTTCTCTATACCAACTTTTTGCTGTTTTTGCTACCCATCAGTATACCAATTTTCAAGAAAAAGCACCCAAATTTGCCATAATTGGGTGCTTTAAGGGCACTTTGGCCAAAATGCGCCCAATTGGGCGCACTGGTCTCCACTGAAAACCCACCCATTGATATACCAAAATCGCTGAAAAGGTACCCCAAAACCGTGGCACATCCCCGTATACCTTCAACCAGGAAGAACCCCCTCCGGGTCCTAATACTTATGGGTGAACATTGTACAATGTATTCCTGATACATTTGGGTGTATTGTATTCCTGATAGTACATTTTGTACAATGTATTCCTAATACATGCAGTTGGGTGTATTTCTAATACATTTGGATGTATTCCTAATACATTTGTGTGTTTTTCATTTGTTTCAGGTCAGACCAGACCATTTACTTTACATTTAGGTGTACAGTTGAGCAGACTATTACAGAGGTAGGTATATAAAAGGGCTATTCCAGTGAAATCCATACACCCCCTATGGAAGACATGACTTTATAATCTTCCACACAGGGGGTGTAGATTTAAAAAGAACTACCTTGAAAGGTGAGGGAAAACCATTGACTAATATAGAGATACAAACCAACCACAAATAGCCAAAGTCCCAGCATCACCCGATAATGAGATAGATAGATAGATAGATTTATTATTATCTTTTCACTCATTACATGATACAAGAATAATACATAAGAATAATACATTATAAAGATATCAGGAATAATACATATATAATAAACTATGGAAATGCATAATACAACGATGAGTGAAGGAATTACAGTTGAGGCCCAAAGGCCTGTAGCTCTGTAACCCCTTGATACAGGTATATGGCATTTATTTGACATGGCAGCAGGTTGGTAGACAACAAAAATGCCGAGTCCAACCAACCAGCTGTCATGTCCATCAATGACATATCCTATGTTAACATTTAAGGAAAAACAAAGAAAAACAAAATGCACATATCAAAACTAATTATTGAAAGTAAATTAATGAAATTAGTGAACAAAATAATTGGTGAGGTACACATGATTGAAAGACTACATACAATTTAGAATAGCTTTGCATGAGATGTTGTTTATACTTTTTCCGGAATTGCTTCACTGATGACGAGCACTTGATATCAGTATCAATAGCATTCCAAAGCTTTATACCTGCATATTTAATAGATTTCTCACAAAAGACTTGTGAAATGAGTGCCGATTGTTCCATGAAGTGCGGCAGACAAAACTGCTATGCACATAGTGCATATTTTTACGGTCTAGCTTTCGCATGTGAAGACATGTAACACAAAGGTACGCAACACTGGAGTGATTGTTAGACACGCATTAGTCTATGGGGAAAACATACTTCAATTATTTCCTAAACTTAAATGATTATTTCTCATTCCCCATAAACCGTTTGCAAATGGGCTATATATTCATTTAAAATCCACACTACCCCTGTGGAAGGTTTGGGAAATATTGTTCACGGGGGAGTATGAATTTCAAATGGAATGATCACATTATTAACCAACTCTATTTGAAACTCACCCTCCCTCTGACTATGGATGATTCAGATTGAATCATTCTCAAAGGGTATATGAAAATCGGGAGCTGCAAATTGTGTTCATTCTATTTGAAATTCATACTCCCCTTGTAGATATTTTCTCCCTGTCGGAAGATAATTCTAACATCTTCCACAGGGATAGTGTGGATTTTAAACAGAATATCCCAATTCACCTTTATCCAAGATGGCTGCCTCATGAGCGCCATCTTGGATGTGCAAGGAAGGAATTGACCATTTCAGTAAATCCCATAAGCCTTTGCGGTTAGACCTGAGATGTTGTCATGCCAATGTGCACATCGGTATTGTGCACTTCATGTCTTTGAAATGTGCAGTAATGCTGTTCGCTCAACGATATGCACATCGGCGTGGCGTCAAATGAGAACATCTATCAGGTCTACACGCAAAGGCTTATGGGATTTACCGAAAAGGTTAATTGAATATTCGCATGTATGTGTTGGGTGCAGGAAGTGTTAAGCTTATCTGCTATTGAACCGGTTGTATATAAATAGTTCGGATCCGCAACTTTATTACAAAATAATGAAATTTGACATGACAGATGCGTAATAAAGTTGAACTATTTCAGACGCCTGCATGTAATAGTATAATTTGATGCGATCAAGCAAAATGAGTCAGATGCCGGGAATATTGATTTTGAGATATAGCCAATAATAATATTCAACTTCTTTTGCATTTTATTGTTCTGAGTAATATTAAAATGACCATATCTCTAGAACCATAAGTCTAATTATGATGGGGTTTACAGCAAAATGAATTTATGAAAATGGCTCATGCAATGAAATTGAAAACCGAATTTTGATTTTAATTGACACCAGACTCTTTTAGCTTGATCGCATCACTTTATTATTTAGTCAAAAACACATGTAGTGGGTAGTATTAGGTTGTGGTTACAAGGACCATGTCCCTCGGCGATTATTGGGAGGGGTGTTCCTCCTTTGGGGGTGGGGTGGGGGAGGGGGATCCTACAGGACTACTGCTATGGTGATCATAATGTCAGATAGGTTTGTTCTTTCACAGTTCTCTAGACTTGGATAAGTGCAGTAATAAGGTGGAAGGGGGGGGGGGTCATCCGGTATCTAACCTTATGGTGATCATAATGATAGGTTTGTTTTCACAGTTCTCCAGACTTGGATGAGTGTATACATAGCAATGATAAGGTTGGGGGGGGGGGATATAGCAATGATAAGGTGTGTGGGGGGCATAGCAATGATAAGGTGGGGGTCCTGCGGATCTACTCCTATGGTGATCATAATGATAGGTTTGTTCTTTCACAGTTCACCAGACTTGGATGAGTGTCTGCATAGCAATGATAAGGTTGGGGGGGTCCCTGCTGGTGGTCATAATGATAGGTTTGTTCTTTCACAGTTCACTAGAATTGGATGAGTGTCTGCATAGCAATGATAAGGTTGGGGGTCCCTGTATCTACTCCTATGGTGGTCATAATGATAGGTTTATTCTTTCACAGTTCACCAGACTTGGATGAGTGTCTGCATAGCAATGATAAGGTTTGGGGAGTGGGAAGGGGGACATAGCAATGATAAGGTGGGGGAGGGTTCCTCTGGTATCTACTCCTATGGTGGTCATAATGATAGGTTTATTCTTTCACAGTTCACCAGACTTGGATGAGTGTCTACATAGCAATGATAAGGAGCATTATCTAATGGGTTTCAACAACCGGAAAGGTAAAGTACAATACTAGCCCTTGTTAGGCACCAGGACCAAATTTGTTTGATCTTTGGATTGACTGTCGATGCTGCTTCGATGCTTGTTATTAATAAGCGATCAACTAATTAATCAAAATTAATAGTAAAATTGTATTTGACGATGCATTGCGTACAAAGATTATATGTTATAATAATTAGCAGTAGCTAATTAGTTGATATTTCATAAATAGAAAGGATCGACCAATTATCAATGCTCGATTGAAAGATTGAACTGATTTGGTTCAATTGCCTTGGCCTGTAAATTTAGCATTATGTGTACATCTAAAACCAAAAAAGAATGTTGCTGCTACATGTGTCTCTTATAGCTAGGAATAAATAGTACCAGACTCATCTCAAGTGGAGGTCAATTCAAATCATCTCCAAGTCACATGGTTTAGGACTAATGTGTCTCATTTTCAACCATATGACCTATTTTTCTAAGCCAATTTTGGGTCATGTTTTAATTTTCCCAATGTATTCTGAAAAATAACCCAAATGTAGCCAAATTTTTGAGATTTAAAAAAAAATTAACATTTGGCCAAAATTTTTGATGTAGCGATGGGTCCAAATTTCTTGGAAAGATGGTATATGAATGGGTCCACTTTCAAATTCCCAACTTGCACACCCCTACCAAAACCAAACTTTACCCCCCCCATTTAAAGTCCTTGAAATCCCTGAATTACAGTTGAACCTTTTTTTCTGTGAACCAGCAATAACCAGGCAGTACATTTAACCCCATTTTCTGCCTCTGAGTACTATTTTGATTGGTTACAAAGAGGGCTATATCATGTATTGAACCAATCAGAGATATGGTAAGAATAGTCAGTAAGGCTAAAGGGGATTTAGCTTAAAATTGATGAGGGATCTAAAAGCTCTATTTTGATTGGTTACTCAGATAATAATATCATAATTAACCAATCAGTGGCTATGTTAGAAAGACAGTAGTGTCCATGGGGCTAAAAATGCCAACTTAGTGAGCATATTTTCCTACCTAGTTTTACATAGGTTCCTAAAGAGGACATTTAGAGCTTTCAGAAACTGAAAACCCCATGTTGATACAAGTTTCCTTTGTGAAGTTACATCAATTTAAAAATTGCTGAAAACAGTGTAAAACAAAAGAATTTGAACCCTTTCTTTGCCAATATCTCAAAATCAATATAAGCGACAAGCGACTCATTTCCCTTGATCGTGCCACATATTTGTCTGAAAAGTTCCTGTCTGTTTAGCTCTGCGGTGCAGATCACCTGGTGGTCTTGGTATGGCGTCACCCATGGGTGACATGGGCATTAAATTAAGCAAATTTTATTAAGTAGCCTAACACAGCTGCTGGAATTGTTCATTTATTCTTTTGCTCTCTTTTTTGCAGGTGAAATTAATGTAGTACTTCATCATAATGCAACAGCTGAAGACGTGATCAAAGCCTGCTTCCAGGTGGAGATTGTCATGTTTGCAAAGAAACAAGCTTCTGAGAACCACCCGGTAAGACTGTAAGGCCCCCTGCCAAAAAAATGTTTGCTTGCCCTCAACCGACCGACCCTAATTTTGGAAATCGGAAAAAAAAAATGTCTATTTACTGTACAAAAGAATACCGACCGTATTTTTGGAAATTCCTGAAAAAGGTTGGTTTTTTTTTCAAATTTTTGCATTCTGAAGATGTAAAAAACGTATTTTAGAGATTGTGTTCAACATTTTAGATGTTTATTAGTAATGTTAGTTGATTCATTTTGACACCAAAATTGTCTGATTTTAAATATTTTGAGCCTTAATTAATACAAACAGTAGAGTTTGCTAGTACCGGGGGTAATTAAAAAAAAATCCAGACCGACCGACCCAATCTTTAAAATTCATTTGAGGGCAAGTAAACAATTTTAATTTTGGCCTAAGCTACAAATGCACATACAGGACTGACTGTAAGCTACATTCAGGTATCATGGCCCTTGTATACATGGGACTGACAGCATAATATCCTTTGTGAATGTGTAAAAGATGGCCAAGGCAAAATATGTCTCTACCTGATTTATGTGCATGCATCATAAAAACCATGTTAGGCAAAAAAAAAAAAGTTTGTTTCCTGTAGCGTGTGTGCATTACGTTTTGACGGCTAATTTGCGCATTAGAATTTTTTTTTTTTCACTTACAAAGAAAACAACCAAAAAAACTGAATAAATCGCAAAAAACAATACAAAACACTACTGGAGTAAACATTTACACTTCACACAACAAAAGAGCATAGTGAAAAACTACTTGAGAAAACATCACACATATTTTAAAATACCTTTTTGAATCTGAAGGTTGAAAGGGGAGCATAAAAATTCTTGAATATGAAGAAATATGATTTTTTTGTGTGTGTGTCGAAGAGACCCACTGTAAATTTCCACTCCAATTTGCAGCAAAAAAGTGTTTTGTTTTTTTCATTTGAAGACATGGATTATAATTTTTTTGGCCTTATCAGACTCCAGCTAAACACATTATAAAACACATGATTGGGCTCTTCCAATTGAAATTCATACATCCACTATGGAAGACATGACTTTAATCTCCAAGACAGGGAGTGTAGATTTTAAATGGAATCACACATTCAGGTAACCCCATTTGAAATCTACACACTCTCTCTCTGTGAAAGATTAAGGACATGTATTCCATAAGGAGTGTGGATTTCATCTGGAATGGCCCATTCTATTATTGTGAAAAATAATTTCAAGCTACTATACGTGTACATCCACATTTAACTATGCACTTGTCGGCTGTTACATATGTCTCTTTTTACAGATTATATAGCTTGGAATAAATATCAGACTCATCTCAAGTGGAGATCACTTCAAATCATTCCCAAGTCACATGTTTTAGGAATACAGAGAGCACTCCTTAACCATGTGACTTTGTGGATGATTTGAAGTGACTTCCACTTGAGATGAGTCTGGTATTTATTCCTAGCTATTATGTGAAATGAGACACATATAGCAGCCGACAAGTGCATCGCTTTGATGTGGATGTACACATATTGCAAAATTTGTTTTTGTATCACACCCATTTGCAGATACAGCGACAAGCTCCTAGTCACTTTGTTAAAGATCTCATTGATGTGTTCACAAATGGTAAGTAATACAAAGTTCATACATACTCACGATATAACGACGTTTCTGATTGGATTTGCGCTCTCTTTTGCTGGTCATAAATACCGTTTATGACCAGTACGCAGGGCATAAACAAGCTGCGTCACGCAGCGTTGGAACCCAATTAACACGATCCACGATTTGCTAGTGTTGCGTACACGCGCATGTCACCGTGCCCATCTCACGCGGAGCGCAAAAGATGACGCGTATCACGCGTTGACTCCCGGCCGTTGACCTCATGAGCCGAGCTGCTTCCTGCATGTAGGCCTACTCATTTTCTTCCAATTTATGAAGGAAAACGGTATGGAAATGTTATTTAAACTTGTAAACCCTTATTATTTTCATCTGTATTGCCTTGCTAAGAATGTTGGGTATGTATGATCGGGGTTTATTGATAGAATTTATGGCATGATCGCTGTTTATGCCCTCGGCTTTCGCCTCGGGCATAAACATCGATCATGCCCTCAATCCTATGAATGAACCCCTAATTAATTTGTAAATTAATATCAAAATCAAAGTGATTATTTCAGATTCCAGAAAAAATGCAGCACAAATTTCTGTGGATTATAAACATATCCTGTTTACCAAATAAAACAGTTCAATCCTAATCCTTTAGTTGAAACTAACTGGCAATAAAAGTTTAATATTGATATTTGGCCAATTTTTGGAAATAATGACAAGAACATACAATTTCGTATGTTTTCATACAAATGTAGCTCTTCAACTCTTCTTGACACAAGTCTAAGCATTCAGAATTTTGAGTATACATGTAAAGCTCTCTTCCCTAGTAAAAGTGGCACAATTGTGATTTTACCCTTTCGTCTTTAACTTAACATATCTCGAGATTAAAACAAGCAAATTGAACAGAATAAACGGTATTTGAGAGCTAAGACTACACCCTTGACGTTGATGTAAGCATTATGTCACAACGGTATTTTCTAATTGCCAAAGAGGCGCTTTTCACTTGCACAATTTTTTTTGAGACAGGCTGTAGATTAAGATATTACTCTTATTCTTACTCTTTTATGTTAATTTGTAATATTTCATTATAAAACAAAATATTATCTTGTTGCCGTCGGACAATAAACTTGTTCGACGGCGAACCCGATAAAAACCCACTAATTGTTTCGAATTCCTGTTGTAAAAGCCTATCCCACAATTTAAAATAGAATTATGTTTGCAAAAGTCAGAGTGCATAAACCAGGGTTTGGGGTTGATTATCACAGAATCCTAAAAACACCCTTAAGTGCATGTTTTTCGGTCCAAAAATTGACAAGAATTGAGCTGTTTTTTTCTATACTTTCTTTAATAGGTGGCCCCTTATCCAATGCTGAGTGCTGGCAGGTGGTAAGACTCGCAAACCAAACATGTAATAAACTCTTCCCAACATGCATTGCTCAAATGCAACAAGCCGGGTGGATTACGAGTCATACTTTATTAGGACCTGATGAATGGAGGGCTACATGGAGTGACACTGGGCTAGAACATGAAAAAATATTCTAAACCTTACCCAGAATGCATTGCTCAGATGCAGTAAGCTGGGTAGATTACAAATCATACTTTAATAGGTCCTGATGAATGGAGAGCTACATGGAGTGACACTGGGCTAGTACATGAGAAAATATTCTAAACTAGCACTGATAAATCAGCGAAGCCTGACAAAACCATCAAGTCGATCACGATGGGTTGACTAGTACTAGTAACTATAGCACCAACTTGCCACAAATGTTGTAAATCAACGACTAGCTAGCCAGCCAGTGACCCTTCTGTCATATTTTGGACAGCAATCATGAAACCTGGATGGTCTGAAAAAAGCCTAGGCTATCAATAAACTCCTCCCAGCATTCCTTGCATAAATGCAACATGCAAGCTGAATTACAGCATGTATTTAATAAATCTTTTTCCCTACTTCCCATCATGCACCACATTCCGGGTGTGTGGGGCACTTCCACTGCATTCAGCCTTTTCGAGTGCCACAAAACACAGTTTCTCTCTGGGGGTTGTAAAGTTTTGTTCATTAGGGACCGTTCACAAACACTTGTAAGGGGGGGGGCTGATGCAAAAAGGGAGCCCTGAATTTTTTTGCCCTTTTAAGGGGGGGGCCTGAAAAAAAATGACCACAAATTTTCCTGGAAAAATTGAGTTTATATGCTTTTCTATGGGGTTGACCCATAATTTTCATGTCAAAAGGGGGGACCCTGAAATTTTTGAGGTCTGTTAAGGAGGGGCCCGGAAAATGTTCGCGATTTTTTTTGCATCAGGCCCCCCCCCTTACAAGTGTTTGTGAACGGTCCCTTATATTGATAGAATACTTATCGTCGTTTGGCATTGTGTCATTGGTCCCTGAAAGCAATACCTCTTATGTAACTTCTTGGCAGTTTTGTTTTAAACATGTTCAGGGGCCAAAAGCACATACAAAGTTTTTCTTGCCCAACGATGTTATATTTTGGCTGGTGCCTTCATCGAAGAAAAAAAGGAATTAGGAATAATGGGGCTGATAACTAATACCTTTCGAAGGCAAACAAAAACAGCCTTTGCACAGACTATCAGCAATGAACTACAATCAGTCAAAATCCCAGCATCGCCCAATAATGAGGGCTGATCAGGCATGAAGTGTGACAGATGAAACAGTCTTTCCTGAACACACGCAGCGCTCTATCGCATACGGAAAGGCACGCAATCTGGCGTAATTGTAAGAAATGCATGATCGAATGATTGGCGCTCATGAATATGTGAGAATTCACAGCATACAAAGCATGGGGACTTTGATTGTAGTTCGTCTGTGGTAATTTGTGCCCAAATTCTTGGGAATACACCCAAATGTCTTAGGGATGCACCCAAATGTTGTGGGAATATATCCAAATATCTTGGGAATACACCCATATGTATTAGGAATGCACCCAAATGTTCTGGAATGCACCCAAATGTCTTGGGAATACACCCTTAGTGTTTTGGGAATACACCCAAATGTTTTAGGAATACACCTAAATGTATTAGGAATACACCCAAGTGTATTTGGAATACACCCAAATGTATTAGGAATACACCCAAATGTCTTAGGAATATACCTAAATGTGTAGATATTATTATGTTTCTATCCATCTGACTAATAGCGATGCATCTATAGTACAGTAGAATCTCGTTAACACTAAAATTGTCAGGACCTTTTGGGTGTATTTCTAATACATTTGGATGTATTCCTAATACATTTGGATGTATTCCTAATACATTTGGATGTATTCCTAATACATTTGAGTGTATTTCTAAGACAATTGGGTGTATTCCTGATACACTTGGGTGTATTCCTTATACATGGGGGGGGGGGTATTCCCAAGACATTTGGGTGTATTCCTAATACATTTGGGTGTATTCCTAAGACATTTGGGTGTATTCCTAATACATTTGGGTGTATTCCCAAGACTTCAGTTTGTGTTAAAGTCATAATGTACGATCTTTTTTCAGAATTTACCTTTATTTTTTTCAAAACCGATTTTTTGGCATATTTGTAATACTTACACATGTTCTAACTTAAATCTATGAGCAAACTGTCAAATTCGTCCCTATTTGTAGTAAAGCGGGGCGATTTTCTGTTGGTCCGACATAAAGTCATAATTTTAGATTATGACTTTATGTCGGCCACGATCATAAACCGTAGTCTCCTACAAAACTAGCTTGATTACGCTCCCTCCACATGTGGAGGGAGCGTAACTCAAACTTTAACCGCTGTGGGGAGACTAACTCTGAGGCCGCACTTTCGCTGTCCTAATCCAAATAGTGCGAGATGTTTGAGTGATAAATGTGAAGTTTATGATGTTGTTTCTTTGCAAATTCCCAATGTTTTTCGCGTCCAAATGTATTGGGAACTTTCATAATGATTGCATATTATCATTTTAGAAGAAAAAAAGAAAAATCTAAAAATTTAAAAAGATCGTACATTAAGGCTTTAATTTGTTCTCCCATTTCACAGTGTACATGGTTTTTTTTTTTTGGGGGGGTGCTTAAAATTTTGTTTGACAGGGTGTGCAGTATGAGTTTTAAGTGTCATCATACTTTTGGTTTATTCCTTAGGGATTCAATCATGTTACACAGGGAATAAACCAAAAGTCTGATGACCTTCTATAAATGAACATCCATTAGCCTCCTGATGAAACCACTTTCGTTTACAGGATGTCATCAAACTTTTGGGTTGTCCCCTAAATGAATAAGGTATTATTTAGTGTTTTATTATTGATTAATATTTTACTGTTATTGTTTATACTTTTATTGTAAAGTATATTGTGATCATGGGCTATTCCACTTGAATGCATACACTCCCCTTGGAGACATAACCTTAGTCTTCCACACAGGGAGTGTGAATTTCAAATGGAGTCATTCCAAGGTAGTCCCATTTGAAATTCACACTCCCTGTGTGGATTAAGGTAGAGTCTGAAGTTTACCGTTTTCTAAAATACATTTTCCGTGTTGTAATCTGTGTTGTAAAATTTGTATATCCGTGTCATGAATAAAGCTTAAAATACATGTATAAACAATGATATTAATGTCACAACAAAGTGTTTAATATCGCGATCAAAATGCTCTGATTGGAACATTCTCACGACAATAGGCCGACTATTACGATGTTTGGAGGGATATAGGGGGTTCATGCCTTGGCAATATAACTTAATTTCGGTATTATTAAACAGTATTTTTATCATAAAAATTAACATACACAACTCATGATTGTTTTTAACATTTATTTCTCTTATCTGTCATTTTCCGTGTTGTACCTCTGATTCCGTGATTTTCTTCCGTTTTCCGTGAAACAGAAAACTTCGGACTCTAGATTAAGGCCATGTTTTCCGTTGCGTGCGGGTATGGATTTCAACTGGAATAGCCTAATAGTATGTACCACCATGCATTCTCTGAAGAATATGTGAATAAAACATTTGGAATCTTGAAACCATCAAGTTGGTTATCGTTTGTAGTCAATATCAATTATACTGCTAATATGTGACCTGCTACCACGAAATGAGCGTAAAGTCGCAAGTTGGTAGTTTCGAGATATCCTGGCTACTGTGTTGATGTTCTGTCTTTCACATGCACCTGTTCAAGCCAATAGTGTGTATATCCTTTGTGAATGGGGGCACAATGGGCCATTCACAAAGGACATACTACTGGCTTGTGCAGGTGGGTGGCAAACAAAGAACATCAACTCCGCAGCCAGGATGTCTCGAAACTACCAACCAACGTCTTATCTACCAACTTCCAACTTTGCGCTCATTTTGTGGTAGCAGATCACTTTATGAGTAACTATATCTGCAGCTGATATTAGTATTGATGAAGTAACTATATCTACAGCTGATATTAGTATTGATGAAGTAACTATATCTACAGCTGATATTGGTATTGATGAAGTAACTATATCTACTGCTGATATTGGTTTTGATGAAGTAGCTATCTACTGCTGATATTGGTATTGATGAAGTAACTATGTCTACTGCTGATATTGGTATTGATGAAGTATCCATATCTACTGCTGATATTGGTATTGATGAAGTAACTATATTTACTGCTGATATTGATACTGCTGAAGTAACTATATCTACAGCTGATATTGGTATTGATGAAGTAACTACTTCTGCTGATATTGGTATTGATGAAGTAACTATCTACTGCTGATATTGGTATTGATGAACTAACTACATCTACTGCTGATATTGGTATTGATGAAGTAACTATATCTACTGCTGATATTGGTATTGATGAAGTACCTACAGCTACTGCTGATATTGGTATTGATAAAGTAACTACATCTACTGCTGATATTGGTATTGATGAAGTAATTATATCTACTGCTGATATTGGTATTGATGAAGTATCCATATCTACTGCTGATATTGGTATTGATGAAGTAACTATATCAACTGCTGATATTGGTACTGATGAAGTAACTGTATCTACAGCTGATATTGGTATTGATGAAGTAACTATATCTACTGCTGATATTGGTATTGATGAAGTAACTACATCTACTGCTGATATTGGCATTGATGAAGTAACTATATCAACTGATGATATTGGTATTGATGAAGTAACTATATCTATAGACTTCTCCGTAGTCCACTTGCCAATTGTGCACTACTCTGGCTATTACATTTTTAAAAGCTTAAAACTCTGATTTAATTAATGAGTGCACAATTGATAGATTTTCACAACTGATCTTTTCAGTCACCGTCGCCCTCTGTTTGTTAGCTTCCCAAGTGGACTACTGACTTTGCCTTGAGAGTTAGGCCAATTTCTGGCCTAACTAAAATTAGTGATGATGTAATGCATCTTTAAAAATGAATCTGGCTTGTGATTGGTCGCCCAGATCTCGTTATTGTTTAAATCCTCCCGACGCGTACTGGTACCATTATAACTATACATGGTACACAACTATCTAGGGAATGCGGCGCTTTTGTGCTGGTGGATGAACGTATGCATCTAGCGCGTATTGTACCACCATGCTTAGTCTTGTGGTTAGATTTTATTGATAAACAAGTATGATTGACAGTGTGTGAGTCCCGGGGTAAAGTTCTGCTTAAAAGTGAAAGTCCATAGTCGGTTTTTCGGATAATAAACTGGCAGATTCTAAAATTAGAATTGTTCAGTATTGAAGTGTCATTATAATTATGCCATTATGATATGTTGCATTCAATAATATAAGCCTCACGTAGGGCCTATACTTTACTTTTACTGTCACAAATATAATTATATAGCCTAAACTTTTTCATAACCATTTTATACTAGTATTTTGATGTAGGCCTACTAAATATCAGTATAATTTCGAGTTCAACTGAATGCGTTCATCATGATTAATAACATTTTTATTTATCAAAAATCGACTATGGCATAGTCTACTATATCTACAGCTGATATTGGTATTGATGAAGTAACTATCTACTGCTGATATTGGTATTGATGAAGTAACTATATCTACTGCTGATATTGGTATTGATGAAGTAACTATATCTACTGCTGATATTGGTATTGATGAAGTAACTATATCTACTGCTGATATTAGTATTGATGAAGTAACTATATCTACAGCTGATATTGGTATTGATGAAGTAACTATATCTACAGCTGATATTGGTATTGATGAAGTATCTATATCTACAGCTGATATTGGTATTGATGAAGTAGCTTTCTACTGCTGATATGAGTATTGATGAAGTAGCTATCCATTGCTGATATTGGTAGTAGCTATCTACTACTGATATGAGTGTTGATGAAGTAGCTATCTACTGCTGATATTGGTATTGATTAAGTAACTATATACTGCTGATATGGGTGTTGATGAAGTAGCTATCTACTGCTGATATTGGTATTGATTAAGTAGTAGCTATCTACTACTGATATGGGTGTTGATGAAGTAGCTATCTACTGCTGATATTGGTATTGATAAAGTAACTACATCTACTGCTGATATGGGTATTGATTAAGTAACTACATCTATTGCTCATATTGGTATTGATGAAGTAACTATATCAACTGCTGATATTGGTATTGATGAAGTAACTATATCTACTGCTGATATTGGTATTGATGAAGTAACTTTCTACTGCTGATATTGGTATTGATGAAGTAACTATATCTAATGCTGATATTGGTATTGATGAAGTAACTATATCTACTGCTGATATTGGTATTGATGAAGTAACTATATCTACTGCTGATATTAGTATTGATGAAGTAACTATATCTACAGCTGATATTGGTATTGATGAAGTAACTATATCTACAGCTGATATTGGTATTGATGAAGTATCTATATCTACAGCTGATATTGGTATTGATGAAGTAGCTTTCTACTGCTGATATGAGTATTGATGAAGTAGCTATCCATTTCTGATATTGGTAGTAGCTATCTACTACTGATATGGGTGTTGATGAAATAGCTATCTACTGCTGATATTGGTATTGATAAAGTAACTACATCTACTGGTGATATGGGTATTGATTAAGTAACTATATACTGTTGATATGGGTGTTGATGAAGTAGCTATCTAGTGCTGATATTGGTTTTGATAAAGTAACTACATCTACTGCTGATATTGGTATTGATTAAGTAGTAGCTATCTACTACTGATATGGGTGTTGATGAAGTAGCTATCTACTGCTGATATTGGTATTGATAAAGTAGTAGCTATCTACTACTGATATGGGTGTTGATGAAGTAGCTATCTACTGCTGATATTGGTATTGATAAAGTAACTACATCTACTGCTGATATGGGTATTGATTAAGTAACTATATACTGCTGATATGGGTGTTGATGAAGTAGCTATCTACTGCTGATATTGGTATTAATGAAGTAACTATATCTACTGCTGATATTGGTATTGATGAAGTAACTACATATATTGCTCATATTGGTATTGATGAAGTAACTATATCAACTGCTGATATTGGTATTGATGAAGTAACTATATCTACTGCTGATATTGGTATTGATGAAGTAACTCTACTGCTGATATTGGTATTGATGAAGTAACCATATCTACTGCTGATATTGGTATTGATGAAGTAACTATATCTACTGCTGATATTGGTATTGATGAAGTAACTATATCTACTGCTGATATTAGTATTGACGAAGTAACTATATCTACAGCTGATATTGGTATTGATGAAGTAACTATATCTACAGCTGATATTGGTATTGATGAAGTATCTATATCTACAGCTGATATTGGTATTGATGAAGTAGCTTTCTACTGCTGATATGAGTATTGATGAAGTAGCTATCCATTTCTGATATTGGTAGTAGCTATCTACTACTGATATGGGTGTTGATGAAGTAGCTATCTACTGCTGATATTGGTATTGATAAAGTAACTACATCTACTGGTGATATGGGTATTGATTAAGTAACTATATACTGCTGATATGGGTGTTGATGAAGTAGCTATCTACTCAGTGCTGATATTGGTATTGATAAAGTAACTACATCTACTGCTGATATTGGTATTGATAAAGTAACTACATCTACTGCTGATATTGGTATTGATTAAGTAACTACATCTACTGCTGATATTGGTATTGATTAAGTAACTACATCTACTGCTGATATTGGTATTGATTAAGTAACTACATCTACTGCTGATATTGGTATTGATTAAGTAACTACATCTACTGCTGATATTGGTATTGATTAAGTAACTACATCTACTGCTGATATTGGTATTGATTAAGTAACTACATCTACTGCTGATATTGGTATTGATTAAGTAACTACATCTACTGCTGATATTGGTATTGATTAAGTAACTACATCTACTGCTGATATTGGTATTGATTAAGTAACTACATCTACTGCTGATATTGGTATTGATTAAGTAACTACATCTACTGCTGATATTGGTATTGATTAAGTAACTACATCTACTGCTGATATTGGTATTGATTAAGTAACTATATACTGCTGATATGGGTGTTGATGAAGTAGCTATCAACTGCTGATATTGGTATTGATTAAGTAACTATATACTGCTGATATGGTAGCCATATACTGCTGATATTGGTATTGATGAAGTAGCTATCTACTGCTGATATTGGTATTAATGAAGTAACTATATCTACTGCTGATATTGGTATTGATGAAGTAACTATATCTACTGCTGATATTGGTATTGATGAAGTAACTATATCTACTGCTGATATTGGTATTGATGAAGTAACTATATCTACTGCTGATATTGGTATTGATGAAGTAACTATATCTACTGCTGATATTGGTATTGATGAAGTAACTAAAGGGTTCACAAAAAATAACTCCCCCCTAAAATTACAAAATATTTCTTTGCATAACTTGACATATATTTCGTTGATTTGAAATATTTAAAAACCTGTGAATAAAGGAATCATTTTCCTACCCTTCCAAAGTTCTTTCTTTAAAAAATATTTTAGTTTTGGTCAAAAATAATCACATTTTCCAAAAATGATGCTTTCAGAAAAAGTGGCACTTTTCAACATCCTCATTTATGTGAAAATCAGCTTCAAGAAATCATTATTTTTGCACTACATGATGGTTGCATGGGTGACTGAGAGATCAGAGACAAGAAGGTGAAGGAAAACAAAACAATTAAATCAATCATAACATTGATATCGAGAAAGTTTTGTATATTACATGTATGGAATGTTGAAAAGTGCAAATTTTTTTAAAGCATCATTTTTGAAAAGTGTGATTATTTTTGACCAAAACAAAAGGATTTTGAAAAGGTATAACTTTGCTAGGGTAGCAAAAAGATGCCTCTATTCACAGGTTTTTAAATTTTTCAAATCAACTAAATGAATGTCAAGTTATGCAAAGAAATTTGTACACATGTTTTTCTCCCACCACCAGATCTAAGTACAGGGAATAAAAATGGAAAAAAAAGAAAGTTATGCAAAGAAATGTTTTGTAACTCCTAAATTGATTTTACCATTTTTGAAACACCGGCTCAATAAAACCTTCTAGAAAAACCCTGTACATGTTAATGAATAATTGTTTTATACTGCAAGATGATTGTATGGTTGACTGGGTAATCGTATACATAAAAATGAAAAAAACAAAAACACCATTAAATCAATCAAAACATTGATATCAAGAATGTTTTTGTACATTAAATGTTGAGGATGTGGAAAAATGCAACTTTTTCTGAAAGCATCATTTTTGGAAAATGTGATTATTTTTGGCCAAAACAAAAAGATTTTTTAAACAATGAATTATGGGAGGGTAGGAAAATGATTCCTACATCACAGGTTTTTAAATTTTTCAAATCAACAAAATGTATGTGAAGTTATGCAAAGAAATATTTTGTAATTTTAGGGGGGAGTTATTTTTTGTGAACCCTTTATATCTACTGCTGATATGAGTATTGATAAAGCAACTATATCTACTGCTGATATGGGTATTGATATTAGTAACTACATCTGCTGCTGCTTATATTGGTATCGATGAAGTAGCTATATGTAGATATAGTTACTTCTGCATGAAGTAGTTATCTACTGCTGATATCGGTATTGATGTCATTGTTATCTACTGCTGATATTGGTATTGATGTCATTGTTATCTACTGCTGATATTGGTATTGATGAAGTAGCTATCTAACTGCTGATATGGGTATTAATAAAGTAACTATCTACTGCTGATATGGGTATTGATAAAGTAACTGCACCTACTGCTGATATTGGTATTCATGAAGTAACTACATCTACTGCTGATGTGGGTATTGATAAAGTAACTATATCTACTGCTGATATTTGTATTGATAAAGTAACTACATCTACTGCTGATATTGGTATTGATGAAGTAACTATATTTACTGCTGATATTGGTATTGATGAAGTAACTATATCTACTGCTGATATTGGTATTGATGAAGTTAACTATATCTACTGCTGATATGGGTATTGATAAAGTAACTGCGTCTACTGCTGATGTGGGTATTGATATTGGTATTGATAAAGTAAAAGTAACTACATCTATATTGGTATTGATGAAGTAACTATATCTACTGCTGATATGAGTATTGATAAAGCAACTATATCTACTGCTGATATGGGTATTGATATTAGTAACTACATCTGCTGCTGCTTATATTGGTATCGATGAAGTAGCTATATGTAGATATAGTTACTTCTGCATGAAGTAGTTATCTACTGCTGATATCGGTATTGATGTCATTGTTATCTACTGCTGATATTGGTATTGATGAAGTAGTTATCTAACTGCTGATATGGGTATTAATAAAGTAACTGCACCTACTGCTGATATTGGTATTCATGAAGTAACTACATCTACTGCTGATGTGGGTATTGATAAAGTAACTATATCTACTGCTGATATTGGTATTGATAAAGTAACTACATCTACTGCTGATATTGGTATTGATGAAGTAACTATATTTACTGCTGATATTGGTATTGATGAAGTAACTATATCTACTGCTGATATTGGTATTGATGAAGTTAACTATATCTACTGCTGATATGGGTATTGATAAAGTAACTGCGTCTACTGCTGATGTGGGTATTGATATTGGTATTGATAAAGTAAAAGTAACTACATCTATATTGGTATTGATGAAGTAACTATATCTACTGCATGCTGATATGGGTATTGATAAAGTAAGTATATCTACTGCTGATATTGGTATTGATGAAGTAACTATATCTACTGCTGATATTGGTATTGATGAAGTAACTATATCTACTGCTGATATGGGCATTGATAAAGTAACTACATCTACTGCTGATATTGGTATTGATGCAGTAGTTATCTACTGCTGATATGGGTAGTAGAGTGTGACGAAAAACACTGATGAAGTTTTCTACTACTGATATGGGTATTGGGTATTGATGAGGTAGCTATCTACTGCTGATATTGGTGTTGATGAAGTAGCTATCTACTGTTGGCATTGGTATTGACGAAGTTGCTATCAACTGCTGATATTGGTATTGATGCAGCTATCTACTGCTGATAAGGGTGTTGATGAAGTAGCTAATTACTGCTGATATTGGTATTGAAGTAGCTATCAACTGCTGATATTGGTATTGATGAAGTAGATATCTACTGTAACTGCTGATATTGATATTGATGAAGTAGCTATCTACTGCTGATATTGGTGTTGATGAAGTAGCTATGACTGTTGGCATTGGTATTGATGAATTAGTAATCCACTGCTGATATTGGTATCGATGTAGCTATCTACTGCTTATGTGGGTATTGATGAAGTATCTATCTATCTACTGCTGATATGGATATTGACGAAGTAGATATCTACACTGCTGATATTATTAGTATTGTTGAAGTATACTAGCTATCTACTGCTGTTATGGATATTAGGGTGTGCGCAAAAACACTATTTTTCTCGGATATTGGTGTGATGAAGTAGTTATCTACTACATGATATGGGTAGGCCTATTGATATTAGTCTACTGCTGCTATTGGTATTGATGAAGTAGCTATCTACTGCTAATATTGATATAGTTATGCTTTGTCACTCAAAGACCCCCTTTTTCCCAGTCTGTCATCCAACATGTCCAAAGGCCCTTATTTCAGTTTCAATTTGAGCATGTAGACCAGCAACTTTCATTTATTAGGGCCTGCTGCATGATTTTGTTCTAGGGCCTACTTATTTTGATAAGAAAAGCCATTTGAAATTAAATTTTCGAGGCTCAGTTGGACCGAGTTTTGGCCCTCAAATCCCGTTTAAAAAAGGGCATGATCTCACCCAAGATCTCACCAATTCCCCCTATAATTTAGCTCATCTCTCACCCAATGATCACATATTTTTTTACCATTATCACCGAATGCCAAAAATCATGGTTAATTATGTGCAATATTTATTATGAATAGGTCTACCTCAGGAGGGGTTCTCAAAATGGTCTCAGCCAAAAATCGCTTGGCCTTTTTTGACGTGCTAAAAAACCTTTTGGTGCCTCTCCCATCCCCCATCCGAAGTCTTTGGGACTAAATTGTGCTATGCTACACCTTTAAATTAGTGTTTATGCCTTGAAACGGTGCCCAAAACATCTGTGCCCCCCCCCCCCCTTTCAGCTCCATGTTTCGATTCGGACCTGTCGGAACCCTGATGCCTTTAGTGAATTGCCGGATGCCGCTATTGCCTGGCAGCTGCTACTTCTACTTCTACTTCTACTGCAATACTTGGCATAGTCCATCAGCTTGGATTTCCCGCCAAGGAATAAGGTTGTACATGTGCGGTGAAGGTGCCATCAGTGCAGAAAATTACATGTGCGAGTAAAAAGACCATGGGAAATTATGGGTTGGCTGCAGCTACTGCTCCTGAACACCTCATAAGATGGTGATGACAAGTTGCTCGCTGGAAGGGTATTCCACCACACCACTGTACGTGGGAAGAAGGAGTAGCGATACAACTGGATACGTGATGGAATACGTTGGAATTTGTCTGGATGGTAAGACCTTGTGATGGATGGAGCCATTGGAGTGAGGTAACAGGCTGGATTTACTGCCACAATGCTGTGCTTGATCTTGTACAAGAGAAGGAGGCTGGATGTTTTACGCCGCTCTTCTAGTGAAGTCCATTGTAGCTCCTGCAACATAGCAGTAACACTCTCACGACGGTGATATCGGTGGAGGACAAACCTTGCAGCTTGACGTTGGATATTTTCAATCCTGTTGATGGCCTTGGTGGTGTAAGGATTCCATATGGGGCTGCAGTACTCAACATGTGGGCGCACCAAAGATACATAAGCCCGTTCTTTGAGCTTCTGGGAGGCACCACGAAGGTTACGTCGGATGAGGCCAAGGATTCTATTAGCTCTTGCCGTTGCTCCATTGGTGTGCTTGGTCCATGACATGTTGGTGGAAAAAGTCAAGCCTAGGTATGGGTACTCTGAGACTGCTGAAAGTACACTACTTCCAAGATGGTAGTCGTTTTTGATTGTGTTACGGCGCAAGGAGAACAGCATAGAGTGGCACTTGTCCGTGTTGAATTTCATCTGCCATGTGTTAGTCCATTGGTGGAGGAGATCAAGGTCATGTTGGAGAGTTGTGATGTCTTCTGCTGTGGCGATAGTTCTATAAATCAGGCAGTCGTCAGCAAAGAGACGGATGTTTGAAGAAATGCCAGACGGAAGATCATTGATAAATGATAAAAATAGCTGAGTTTTCCCGTAATTCTTTGAGTGTCAGCCCTATTATGTACAGCTATGAAATACTATGACAATGCCCCCCCTCCTTCGTGGCCAGTGACCCCTTTTCAAACCCCTAGTTAGTTATTGAATCATAGAGCGAGAGACTGTCAAATCAAATTCTTATCGGATCACGGCAAGCGCTATCTGGCATGATATTTTAACTTTTGAAGCACGCCCTCATAAGATTATTTTGCTTTCGCCGATTATATTTGTTTAGCTTGGATACCTTACGTAATGTACAAAAACATTAAAAATAAAGACAATTAACAATGTTTTAATAAATGATACTTATCAGGGGGAACAATGAAAACATATGTAGCAATGTGATAACTTAATGGTAAGTTTGCGTTCTGTTTTAATTTGTTTTATGGCTGTATAAATTGTTCAATCAATTAGTGGGCGACAAAATGACAAGGTTGTCGAATTCTTCTACCTCCTAATTAGCTGTACAAAAAACCAGGAAAGTTGAAAAAGAAGGAGGAAGAACGGAATTATATCCTTGAGATAATCCCGTAGGTTATCCTGTCGCACCTATTCATAGTCCTTTATTCTCAAGTAGTTACACATCTACTTGAAAGTAGCCTTTGATGTGATGTGCCTTGCCGACTACGCCTACGCTACGGTTGATTAATTTTCACTCCAGAATTGAAACCATATCCAATGTTTCTATAGATAATTCCTTGAAAGTATGACACGTGTGTGTTAAGTACCTGATGTTGCTCTGCTTGTATATCGCACGTGGATTCTATTAGAAAGAAATGTAGTTTTGTAAAGATTCCAAAAAATCCGCCCATTTTGGAATATATATTAATTATTTAGGAGAGTGTTTTAGGATTTTGTTAGAAACGGGATGATTTTTGATCATCTATATTTTATTGTTTTAATGTATTTTCCTGTCATTTCCTGCAAACCTAATAAAGATATTTTGATAATTGAAAATAGTCTGTATCATAAATCGTAGAGGGTTGAAAGCGTAACCAAGCGTGCAAAATTATTATTTGCCATGGAACTTCGGTCATATTTTATTTGAAATAAACTGGATGTTAGGATCTGCATGCATGGTATGCATGGTATTGATGGTATACAGACACTGACCTTTCCCTAAAACCAGTAAGCAGCAACTTGTGTATCACACCCGTCATGGGTTCGAACCCTTTTGTTGTATTTTATTGTTAAACCTAAATAGCGTGATTGCTTTTGAATGAGCGGCAACACACATATTTTGTTTGAGGATAGCTGGATCTATCTCCTTCTTCTCTGAAAAAACAATGTACTAAAGGGTTCATACCACTAAATCGTCACCCCTATTTTGCACGTAAAGTCTATGGAAAGCTATTTTGTGTTTTTATGTGTACCCTAAAGTTAATTTTTTATTACTTCCGTGGTCCGGGTACGCGCTGGTGAATTGTGATCGCGTAGCCTTAGGCGTAGTAGTGAAAGAAAATAGGTCGCCTACTACGCGCCGCATCGACGACTAATTGGTCAACTTCATAACCCAGCAAGGTATTGTTAGTTAGTATCTTAATGCTGTATATTTAAATATTGTTGCCATGTGTTTATGCTTTTATGTATGCTTTGTAAAGCGCATTGAGATTTGTTTGTAATGCGCTATATAAGATTAAATTATTATTATTATTATTATTATTGAGATGGATTATGTACCTGGATAAATTTACGATCTGTACGCTGATAGCCACACCAGGCGTTTTGTGCAGTAGCAGACAAGACAAGACAAGAGTCAACCGGCTTGTTGTCAAGTCTGTTGATCAGCCAATCAGCGTGATTGTTTATTTCTTCTGTGTGTACACTCGTCTAAGCTTTGTGCACAGCTCGGACCACGGAAGTAATAAAGAATTAACTAGTACTGCCTACTGGTCGTGCGTCATGAATTGGGTACTAGGAAAAGATGGAGGCGTTACATTTTTTCATTTTATTCAGGACGTTTTGTCCCAGATCTCAAGAATGGAGAGGGGTACTTAGAAACTAGTTTTGGTCTCATCATGCTCATTTTGTTGCTTATTTATCTAGCTCAAATTGTCATTGTGGAAAGAACATGAGAAAGAGCTTCACACATTATTTACTTCTTGAGATATTGCAATTCAAACGATGTGAAGTCAGGGGTGGAGGATCCTACGGTTGAGGATCCTATGGTTGAGGCGTGTGTAAAAGTATTCTCTCGGTCGGGGCCACGTCACATCCATTCATGCATTGGAGTGAAAACAACTTATCGCATATTTTTATTTGCAGAGAGTTGAACCTGGCACAATAGTGTGATAGCTTGTGATACACTCCAGAGTTCAGTGAATGCGAATGTTGTTTTCACTCCAGTGCTATTGTCAGCCGGTTCATGCCCGGATGTCTGACCGACAGAATAGGGATGTTGATTTTAGTGCTTCACAAATATATTTTTTACTGTAAAATCATAACCCAGCAAGGTATTGAGATGGATTATGTACGGTACCTGGACATATAATTTATGTCTAGTTTGAAATGTGACCAGTTTTATTCCAAGCTAAGTTAATTTGTTGCAAGTGTGCTGCATTCTGTGTCATGGGTTCTAGGCTTTTCCTTGTATGTTACTGTGTTAGGTATTCATTGATGCCCCGAAATGTTCTGAAGGTCATATTTCTTGAAGGAGTTAGGCCTACCCTACTGCTGTAAAAGTTTACATTTTTTGGATGGAAATTCGATGAGGAATTCAAATATATGCCATTGGTTTTTGTGTAGGTCAAGAAGGAAAAAAGTTTTGATTGATGTAATAAAAATCATAAAAATTATGTACCGGTACGACTTTTGAACACCCTGTATCTCAGTTGGGCAACATATCTCATCATTATAAGTTTGCTCTTTTTGGAAGCCTCAAATGTTATTAGCACATCTACAAAGGTCTTAGCAGAACAGGAGTTTATGTTAGTAAATAAGAGAGGAACAAAATTGTATACTTTTTGAACCAAAATTTAACTTTTCCACCATATGACATTTGTGTCACCTTGTATATTGACCAATTGTTTGTATGTGTATTCCTGGTACTTTAAGGGGGTACTACACCCCTTGCCAATTTTGTGCCCATTTGTGCATTTTTCTCAAAAATGCTAGCGCATTCGTGACGAGTAAGATATGTATATTATAGGGCAAGGACTACAACTTCTGCACTGAAAATTCAGCAACTCTAGGCAAGTATAGTTATTGATTTATTGATCAAATATTGGTTTTCCCTCATTTTTGCCTGTAAGTCCACAACTGTTGTCTGTGTTGAAATAAAATTTCCAGTGCAGTAGTTGTAGTCCTTGCACACCCTTATAATATATACATATCTTACTTGTCACCAATACGCTATAATTTTTGAGAAAAATGCAAAAATAGGCCCAAAATTGGGCAGGGGTGTAGTACCCCCTTAAGCTTTTACACAGTGATATATAGTTATAGGGTTTTGATGAAGAGTTTATGAATTAGATCAGTCAAAGTACAAAAACATGTAAATTGTTCAATTTTTTAGTATACTGTCATAGGCGTAGATCCCGGGGATACGCCTGATAATGGGTTTTTGACCAAATTAACCTCATATTTGCCCATTTTAGCCCCAAAAGCGCATTTAATCTACTTTGACATCAGTTTAGCTTCAAAATAGCAATAATGTGCACGCGCAGCAAGATTTATATCATAAACTAATTCTGTCGCCAAAGGGTGCTGGATTGACTATACTTCAAGATTTTTTTCCAACTTCATCCCCCCCAATGTCAAAAAGAAATCTACGCCACTGGGTACTGTATGTAACGCATTTGGCCCCCAATTCATGGCGCACGACCTACTACAAACCGTTTAAACCTGACTCATCGCCTATTGTTATTATAATTTCAAGTGGGATTATTTTTACCTTGATGGCTAGCCTTGATTTCAAGGCGTAAGTGCTTCTAAGATAGTGGTTTCTACACAGATACTACTCTGAGATCTTTTGTCATTATGCCACAGTTAATCCATGGACTACCAGTGTTTTCATGGTTTTTATAATATTAAAAATAATATAGCCACAAGTCATCTATGGTCAACCACTATGTCTATGACCATACATGTATGTCCAGATATGTCAACTGACTGTCACTCTTTCCTTCAGTCTTTCGGACAACAGCAAGAACTCCTTGAAGCCCTGTCACTATATAAAACAGCTGGAGGGGAGGGAGAACATATCACACCTATTAATCTTCAGCACTTAAAAAGAGATTAGGGCAATTAGCAAAGATAGAGCTAGACACTGGCTGGGTATACATGTACCAATGGATAGAATACTAAGTAATTTGGTATGTATATAGGCCTATTCTCGTAGGCCTATTTTAAGATGTTTAAGAATGTGGCTTGGCGATGAGTGACCAGGGCCATATAAACGAAACAAAAGAACAAGATATCATATCACAGACCTCAGGTCCGAAAGGACTTGAGCAAGTCTATTGATGGCAGGAACCATCAATAGACTGTAGCCAATTGACTTGCCATTATATACCCAGCCATTGATCGTCTCTCATAGACTCGCTTGCCAGTCCTATACGCCGTACTTACTATATAGAAAAATTACTTAATTCGTGTACATCGTGGAACATACTCTTTGCGTAGTAAGCTGTTGTATGCAGATAACCTCGCAATATGGACGCGTAGAGTAGTTTCCAAAAAGGCAAAATTATCGTCAAAGTTCTGCCGAATTCTGCACCCTTGCGAAGGGTTCAGAATTTGAATCGGGAATAAAAATATCCAAATCTTTGCGATCAAAAACACAAAATTACAACTATAAACATACTATTAGCAAAAGACATTAATTGCCAAACTATATAGAATAGAACATTTGACGTCAACTTCTGAAAATATTGAAGAAATATGCTCACCAAACATTGTGGGAAACTTGTGCATAATCGTGGCCATGCGCAGTCTCTCATGCTCTGTCATGGCTTCAGTCCATCATCTCCATGATGAATTATGTATGCAACAAGTACCGATGACTGACGTAGTATAGTCCCACCCCGCTTTTTGGGTGAACATTTTTCAAAATTGGGGGTGGGACTATACTCGAATTAAAAAAAATTTTTTGAAATTTTGCGAAAATTTGGGGGTGGGACTTTAAACTCGAAGGTGGGACTATACTCGCGTCAGTACGGTAATATAAAGTTTAAGTTTAGGCACATGGAATGAATTGACCAAAACTTTAATTATCTTACTATAGGCTAATGTTGTGGGTATGAAGATTGAAAGGCTCCGTCAGTTTCGATCCCGATGTCGCCAAATTCATACGGGAGATTGAGGAATATATGGGGAATGCATTGCACTTTATTTGGTTAAAAACGGTCAAGAATTGGCCTCAAAATCAGTAAAAAGGTGAGTTTTTCAGGCAGATTACGGGCTATGCCAACAAACGCGTGGACACATATCTAGCAGAGAGTGCGTCGTTAGCGTGTCGGCGCGGCGTACACAAAGCGCGCCACTTGACCCGCACGCACTTGCGTACTGGGTTATGGGATAACGGGGGGAAAACGGGATTAGGCCTACGAAGACTATAAATATACGGCTAGGAAGGAAGGAAGCAAAAATATTAAAGAAAGAAAAAAGAATGAAAGAAAGAAATATACTTGAAAGAAGAAAAAGAAATATGGAGCGAGCGAGCGAGCTAAAAAGGAAATAAATAAAATTAAAGGAAAATAGTAGTCTCTATCATGATGTAAATCTGTTCAGCAATTCTTCCCGTTTTAGTAATCTCTCCCGTTAATTCAATGACATAAAGAAAAATTGAATTAAAATGAGGACAAAGAGGATACGATTATTATAATCGTATATAGGCGTACGGGTTAAAGTAACTAAATGAAACGGGAACGAAACAAAGAAGGAAAGAAACTAATCAAGAAATGCAACATTGTAAGAAAAAGGAAGCTAAAATAATGAGAACAGAATTAAATAACATGAAAACGGGAAATCACAAGCAGCAAATAAAAAAAGGAAGATAAAAGTGAAATGTAAGAAAGAACAGATTTAGAAAATAACGGGAACGGGATAAGAGCCCCATTTAGAAGAAACTGAAAAGAAACAAAAAGGAAATGTAAGAAGAGACAGATTTAGATGAATAAAATGTACCTTTTCAATGATTCTACCTGTTCAGTAATTCTTCCTGTTATAGTGAACGCTCCCATTTACTCATCTAGCGGGACCCGCTAGTTTTAATTAAAAAGTCAATTACCGTATCTGAAAATTGAGATGGAAATAGTGATAGGCTGTACAGCTCCTCCCAAAAAGGGTGATGTTTCAAAAGGCTTAGGGTAGGGGAGATTGGGGTTAGTTGGAACACTGGGTAAGTTGAAACATTGTATTTTTTTCTGACACAAAAAATTAATTTGGTAAAATACTGGCACCTAGTAATAGGTATTAGTAAGGGTCATCCACCAAATTAGCAACAGCACTGATGCCCCACCAGTGTTGGCTTGGGAAAGGAATATCTGTTTTTGACTTGCTGACTAATTTTTATACCCCTCAGAAAAGATGCGTTATCTCCATGTTGTTTGAAGATTCAGGGATTATTTTTGAGTATCATAAGCACTAGTAGTAAGTCCCAGAATAATGTTAAATAAAAGTTTTATTGTATTTTTTATTTTGTGTAATGAACTTTGAAATGTAAAAATAGGCATCGGGGTTAGTTGAAACTTTTGAGGTGGGGTTAGTTGAAACGTGAAAATCGCATAGAAAAATATGGTTAAAAATTTGACTTTTTAAAAATTTGTAACATGTTTACCATTTCTTCAATATTGCTTTAATATGGTTAAAAAGCAATAATACAAGCAAAAAGTGCACACAGAAAGTACATTTTATAATATTTTAGGCTTCTCATATTTTTATCCATGGTGTCACTCGTCACCTTGTGTCCAATGTATTGACCCGCGCTCCCACATATTTATTTATTCATTTTTTCACACTGATTGTATGTTAAAGGGTGCCTTCAAGGGAAGTATAACCCTAACAACACAATAATAATTATTTTGAAATTTTTACAAGCCATGTTTGAACTAGCATCACCCTATGTTTCAACTTACCCCAGGGGTGGGGTTAGTTGAAACACTTTTTTTCAAATTTTCAAATTGGATTATATGAATAATCATAAGCAGGTCCAATAACATTTTAGGATGTATTTTGTAGCATGTATGTATATGTTTATACTGATATGGTTAGTGTTTCTTGAAAGTGATCGGTTTGCGTTAAAAAGACGATTTTGTGAAAAATGTTTCAACTAACCCCAATCTCCCCTACCAGCTAACTTGAAGCAGCTGATCCTCCCTGAGCATTTTGACACCTTTGACACCTAAAAAAAATCGGTTGAAAAATGAAACAGGGCTGGCCAAAAACCGCAAAATTTTAAGGAAACCAAAAAGTTTCATTTGACACAAAGTGCATAAATGGCCTTCCTAGACCTAAAACTATGTATAACTAGATGCCAAAAATGCATTATATCCATAATGTGACAAAATTCCAAAACTAGAAAATAAAGTCAAATCTGTCATTATTTGGCCGACACTGTCTTGATTTCTGGCCGATTTCAATCAAAATGGTGTCAAATTACTCAGAACAACAAGCTGCTGGCCATGCGTTTTAAACTGGGTACATATGGTGGAGCAGTACTTTTGTGCAAGATTTTTTATGCTAATTCTTAGTCAAGGGTGTCACCTACCTAGACAAATTACCTATCAATTTAAAGCTTTTGATGAGTTCTTTGTATTGATACCACAACAATTTATGTAGCTTAAACCATTCTAAAGTTATTTTGATTTCAGTGAAAACATGACAGGGTGGAGCTGAGGATTGATATGGAGGATTCAGGATTGATATGTAAATTTAACTAAAAAATTCCAAAAATGGGGGTATATTGATATATTTGCTTCTTTTAATTGGTTTTATGTTGTAAAGACTTAAGAACAATCATTTAGAAACTAAAAAAGGTAATGCAAATCACTTGATTACAGAAAATGCCTTAAATTACACTATTTGTGTGTAAACCCTATTCGGAATGCCTCAAATCTGTGTTTCAAATATGTTCGCACACAGCGAAACCTGTAGCAGGTATCACAATAAAAGTATACATTTTTTAAAGCTCTTGAGCCAAGGACCTCAAATATGATGTTCTTTTCAGCATAGTAACAGAGGGGCACTGGATGTATCATGGCGAACCATCATTATAAGTCTTGCGGTTCTGTGTTGTCATGTTGTAGGTGTTGTATAGACGAGTTAAGTCATATATTTAGTTTCTCCAAACAGTAATGATGAGGCTCCAAACTTTTGATGATGTAATTGTGCTAGAATAGTAATATTTTGTTTTTATATTTTATTTCCTTCCAGTGTTGTATCATATATTGATACTCTCAGGTGTAGATGAACCAATCAATACCATGATGATAGCGACAAGTAGTCAGCAGACACTGACCGTCACGCTGCCTCCGACGACGACGACGACACCACAAGTTTCTCCGAGAGAATTGAGTGACACTGATCATGATATAGTTTCTAATGGAAACAGACATGGTAATGGGCTGTTCCAGTTGAATCAGCTATTCCAGTTGAAATCCATACACCCCCGGTGGAAAACATGACGTTAATCTTCCACACAGGGAGTGTGAATTTCAATTGGGGTTTATCCCATTCAGTGTCGTCTGCTCCAAAATGGGTTATTCCAGGTGATATCCATACACCCCCTATGGAAGACATGATGTCCGTTAATCTCCCACACAGGGAATGTGAATTTCAAATGGAGTCACACATTCAGTGTCGTCTGCTTCAAAATGGGCTATTCCAGTTGAAATCCATACACCCCTTATGGAAAACATGACGTTAATCTTCCACACAGGGAGTGTGAATTTGAAATGGAGTCACCCATTCAGTGTCGTCTGCTCCAAAATGGGCTATTCCAGTTGAAATACATTCACCCCCTAGACACATGACGTTAATCTCCCACACAGGGAGTGTGAATTACAAATGGTACGTGTCATGTCTTCCATTATATGGGGTGTATGGATTTCAACCGGAATAGTCCAATGAAGTTTGCAAAAAAATTTCAAATCTGAATCGGAAAAATTAAGGCCAAATAAAAAATAAATTTGTTTCACATTATTCGCTTTCCTCCTCAATATCTGGGATCAGTCCATATTTTTTTAATTTTTCCATTTTCATATTAAATTTTAATACTTTAATGAATCACTTGGCCCGTGTTTTTTGTGGAACTCTTAAGGGGCTAACAATGTCATTGTACTTGAAAACTAAGCTGTATTTTGTCAATTTAGCAACAAAAAAAAACACCTCCCTCCTCACTTTTCCAAAACCTAACCATTGGTTTCTAAATTCTATGAAACTACCAGAAGTCTCAGGTGAGGTCCTAATGTTGAAAAGTAACCCAATTTTTGTCATAAACATTGGTTTTTATGGGACAGGAAATTGTCAAAAGTCACATAAATTTGTTAGACAGTCTGTAAATAACGTTTGCTTGCCCATGAGACAAAGTGAGGTGTATGGTTTAGTACGCTAGGGAACTTTTGGACGAACAAGCCTTAGGACTAGTGAAACATAGGACAAGCAGATGCAGTTGTGTAGCAAAAAGTGGCAGCTTCCCCCTGTTGCTCATCTTACTGTTCCCCCCCTCTCCCCACCCCCTCCCCCTATGAGGGATGATTACTGGTATATTTTTGATTTTTACTTTTTAAACCTTTTTTGACAATTTTTTGCAATTTTCATCAAGTCCCCTTCGTGGAAGATGCCTTGCCCCTCCTACCCCCTCCCACAAGTCACTTTTGACTGAGCATGTGGTGTAGTATGATTTTGCAACAAAATCTCTTTCTCTCCTTAACCCCCCCCATCTCTCTCTCTCTCTCGCTCTTTCCCTCTCTCTCGCTCTCGTCAACCCCGTCTATAGTATGTGTCCCCCTTTTCCCCCAAAGAATTGGATTTTAAACATTCTTTTTATTCCCACAGATGTAGATGTTGAAACAAAACTTCTCTTTCACAAAGTTGTTGAACCAAGTCTTGGCACAGTTAACAAGCTATCTACAAGGAGAGGAAGCTCACCAGTAAACCGAGTCCCATCAGCTAAGCGACTCTATGGCCAATTGACTGCCTTGAAGAGTAGACCTAAAACACAGACTTTCTCAATGTACTCAGGCTTAACAGGGCAGGTAATTTGATTTGATTAGATATATAAAGTTATTGATTATTTATAATTTATTTATTCACTTCATTAATTAACATTTTTCTTAGGCTGGATAAAAGGGATTGTGTATATCCGGTCATGGGCATCAATCCTGGGGGGGGGGATGTGCCCCCACCTTTTGGCAAAATGATTCACTTTTGTTCTTTTCAGCCACTATTTGACAATTCAGGTCAAACCCCCCCCCCCCCACATTTCAACACGGATTGATACAAATGTGTCTTGGCATCCTGAAGGGTAGGTTGTGCGGTAAAATATTTTACTTGATGACGGAGTATGGTTACTCAGAAAAAATGTGAGTGTTGATGACTAGTTTTAAACTTTTCTTTGATTTTACTTTATATTTTGAGTTCCATTATATTTTTCATGTTAATTTCTTGTTCTTTTTTAGCACGACTATGTTCAAGAGGACATCATCAATGTCCAACAGAGATCCTCATCGCCATTATCTCACAAGTAAGTTTCAAAATATTTACTTTCTTGCTTGGGTGCTTGCTTGCTTGCTTTGCTTGCTTTGCTTGCTTTGCTTGCTTGCTTGCTTGCTTGCTTATTTGCTTGTTAACTTAATTTGTATAACTATGTAGGGAGCGGAGAGGAGTCGCAATATAGGGACAGTGGTACTTACGGATTTCTCGAAAGCGTTCGACCTTGTCGACCACACGCTTCTTATTGGTAAGATCGTCGATATGGGAGTCCGTAGGTCAATTGTTCCTTGGATTTGCGATTTCCTCCGCAACCGTCAACAGTGTGTCAGATACAACAGTGTACTTTCAGATTATTCAACTCTTCATGGTGGTGTACCCCAGGGTACAAAATTTGGCCCAATTGGGTTTCAAATTCTTATAAATGAAGCTGCCCAAGAAGCTGGTAGTCGCTGTTGGAAATATGTTGATGACTTGACATTTGCTGAGAATTTTTCCGGTGGTTGTGCTAGTTCACTTCAGGATGATCTTGATCAGTTCTCAGAGTGGGCTAGTGACAGCCACCTGAAATTGAATCCCAGCAAGTGTCAAGCCATGCAAATTGCTTTTTCTAATCCATTGCCACCGCATCGCGACTTAAGAATTGGTACTGAACCACTATCATACGTCACCGAAGCCAAAGTTCTTGGTTTGTGGCTACAGAACAACCTTAAATGGAATGTCCAGATGGACGCGATGTTAAAAAAGGCTAATTCCCGGGTGTTCATGCTACTAACCTTGAAACGCTTTGGTTTCTCCACTCAAGAGCTTGGTGTTGTATATAGGCCAATTCTTGAGTACGCTGATGTGGTGTGGCATTCTGGTATCTCGGCTAAACAGTGCAATGAAATAGAAGCCATTCAAAAACGTGCATGCAGAACAATCCTGGGTCGGCACTATTTATCCTATAGTGATGCGCTTAAAGTTTGCAAGCTTGACACCCTTTCTGATAGCAGGGAGGAGCACTGTCTTAGGTTCGCCGAAGGGCTTGCCAAATCTGATCGAACAAGTTCTCTCATCCCTCCTACCAGAAAGGAGTGTCTTTTCTCAGTTTAGGACTAGGACTAATCGTTTCAGAAATAGTCCTCTTCCCTTTTTTGTTGATATTCTTAATAAATAAGTTTTGCTTTTTCTTTGCCACCCAGAGTTGTTCTGCATGCTATACTTTTATATGATAATCTTTTCATGTCATTTTATAATGTTAAAAGTACAATATTATGATAAATGTTTTTACTGTGACTTTTATATATGCAATTTTCTTAAATAATGTAATTCAAATTGTATATTTTTGTGTGTCTTATCATGTGCAATTTTTTGCTTAAATATTTAATTCTGATTGTTTAAATATGTGTATTTTTATATTGTAATTTATTGTATGTAATTTGGCCCACGGGCCACGAATTTGCAATAAAATAATATCAATCAATCAATCAATAAAAACTATGTGTATCTATGATTTGCTCAAAACAACCCTTTACACTTTTGTGGATGAGGTTCTTCATGTTTGCATGCTTTAAAAGCGCTTGATAGTAAGTACATGTGCTAACTATCAAGTTTTTACGGTATTTGACCTATCACGTCAACTCTTCAAATATAAGTTTTTTGGCTAATATAATATCCATATTTCATAATTCTAAAAATGTATATTGATCACTTTTTCATCTTTGAAATAGATTTTGCCTACTGTATCAGTTGGATGTTTTTTAAAGATATAAAAAATAGGCCTATTGGTTTATTTAAATAAAAAATTACATATTTATTTATAAGTGTACTTTTTTCTGCTGCAAGGTCAACCAATGTCAGCGCTAGTGTACCATGGACTTTTCAGTAAGTTGGTTTCATGTTTTGACTGTACCCACCATAGATGAAATAATATAGAGACCATTCACCAACAGGCAAATGAAGCATGCGCACAGAAATTGTACACCCATTCTTGCGCCTGTTAGGGTGTATTTTGTTAAAGTACAGTTTTGACACCTACTGCATAAACGTACATATAGGCACCACATAGAGCTGATAATAAACCATAATACAGCTTCATTGAGCCGTATTATGGTTTATTAACATCTCTGTGGTGCCTACATATGTGTGCATGATTTAGACACAAGCATTAAGATGATCAGCCCTCATGAATATGCAAGGATTCTCAGCATACAAAGCACAGGGACTTTGCCTGTTGGTGAATGGTCTCTGTATTTTTTCATCCACAATTCCCACACACTGATCACACCACACTAAATAGAGAAGGAGAATCTGGACTGTCCAAGTACCGCCATGTATATTGGTGCCGTCCATCAGCTATGGGAAAATGATATTCAGAGGTATGCTGAAACACACTACTTCATTTAATGTTCGTACACCTCCTATGGAAGACATAACCTATAACCTGCCACACAGGGGGTGTAGATTTCAAATGGAGTCGCCCATTCAGGTAGCCCCGCTTGAAATTCACACTCCCTGTGTGGGAGATTAAGGTCATGTCTTCCATAGCATGAGTATGAAGTAGCTAGCCCAATTCTGTCTCACATCATATGATAACGGTTTACGTCACTTCAGATGCAATCAGTGCCATACCGGTTCCTACCTGGTAATCCAAAGGGGCGTTATTTCGAATTGAGCAAAGCCTTAACCTATACCATAACCTGTACCCTTATTCTGTATTCTTAAACACTTGAGAATGTTCTTGCAATCTTATTGGTTCTTAACCGTGTGATATGACACGATATCACACACCATAGCGCGTATGTGTTGATGCAATACTCGTACACACCATTTGAACAAATCGGATGTGCATATATAGCAACAATAGGACTGCAATGATCGATTCCAAGCCCTATAGGTAATATGTAAAATGTAGGATTTAATTTAATTAAAATTTGGTATACTTATGATTACTATAATTATCTATTTGAATTGAAGTGTTTAAGAATGAGAAGAAAGGTATGGTTTTTAGCTGCATCTATCGTCTCATATAACAAGCGACATCATTATAAAATAATGATGTCGCCTGTGTTATATGAGATGATAGATGCACTCCAGTGGCTAAAAACAATACCTTTATTCTCTAACTGCAACCCAAAATTTTGGAATAACGACCCTTTGGAACAATTCTGCTTTTCTTAATTCGGAATAAACATCCCTTCAGAATAAGTGGCCCTATGAAAGCAAAATATGAATACCCCCAAATATTCCCCCATGCCCTGGTTCTCCTTCTCTACTTCTGTACACTTCACAAGGAATTCAATGGGAGATCCCATCATCTGCCATGTTGCAATTAACAGTTGGAATTGGTTATCTTTGTTTTTTGATAATTGTTCACCATACACAGCACACTAGACTGATTATCACACCAAGATTGATAGTGATATGTATTTGGGATTTTAAATGGAGCCCATTTCACTTTCTTTATCTCGACTTTACAAGTATTTTACCACCACATTATTCTTCACTGTCAAGCTACTAATTAACGATATCACACACCCACACCTGTTTGTAAATACCTCCAAACGAGGACCTCGACTTAACGAGGATCTAACCGAGGACTCACACACCCGTTTTTAATCAACACACCGTGGACCTCGCAGAGACACACCAGACAACTTACTATCCAACTGTGATCTGTCCTATACCTCCTATGGGGGACCTACATGTATCTTATATGCATATTTGCATCATTTACGTCATCCTGGTCATAGTAACAAACCGAGGACATCCTCGTTTGGAGGTATGTCCTCGTTGTATGGTGTGTAGGTCCTCGTTTGGAGGCATTTACAAACACACCCCACCACACACACACACACACACAATTTGTGGATTCCACTATAATCACATGTATGGTCATGGTATGTGTATTATGTTATGGAGTCTTAACTCATGAATATCTTTTAAAAACCAAGGATACACTGTATTTATGTATTGTTGAAACATTTTGTTCATGGCATGATCATATGGCCTTATTGGCATCTCGGCCATCTTCTCAATATCATTGTACATAATGCATTTTAAAAATATTTTTTCTTTTATGTATATCACTAGTTGTATTAATTTATGACCCTGTGTGTTGTTCACCTCCACAACACGGGTGTGTGGGCGGGGCTTATTTGTCAAATAGTCAAATAAGTTCAAAAGTAGATGCCTATGGATATTTCTTTTATCCATGGACGGGCCGAATCTGGAACAGACTTCCTTCAGTTGCAGTCCATCCATCCAGATGTTCCGGTCAGCACTCGGTAGCACTCCCAGTTCTTAGGGAGATGCGTCCATCACCCAGCCTCAGAATTCTCTAAATAGCAGCACAGCATCCGCACCAGCACGTTTTCCTGTATTATATACCTGTTTGATGGCACCCATCTCCTGAGCTTGTTTATTCTGCACCTTGAGTTGACACTGCACCGGCGGAGGCATCAGCAAGTTTCCTCCTAGTTTAGCCTTCAAGGCTGCTATTTTGGAGTACTGACTAAAGATCGACTGAAGACTGAAATGGATCATTGGTGGTCCGGCTGTCTGGGCAGAAGCAACTGAAGCCTAACTATAGTATGATGAATATAGAATGATAGGATGATCTCTGCATGGTGCTCTATAATTTGGCAATATATTATCGACATATGAATATTAATGAGTTAATATTTATGTATATATTCGACTGCAATTAGTTTAATCCACTCTACTGCTGAATGTGATGCTCAGACCTTTGTTGCTGTATAGTTTGCTTATTTCCATTTTTGAACTGAAATTCCATTTATCAATGCTAGCACCTAAACATGGATTAATTGATTTGATTTTGGGAAAGGTGATCAATCAATATTTTTGTGGAGGCCAATATTGCGCAAGGGCCAAACAATCTGTGTTTGCGGGCCAAATACATCTTGTTTGTTTTAGTGTACAGTTCAGAGGTGCTCAAAGGCCGTGCAACCACCATTGGTTCACGACAGGATCTGCCCTAGCTGCTTGCCTCCTATTGGGCTAGTCCACTTAAAATGCACAACCTCTATGGAAGATTTGGAAATATCTTCAACAGAGGGAGTAGGAATATCAGAAGGAATGAACACATTAGGCAGATCCATTAGAAACTCACCCTATGTGTTCATTCCATTTGAAATTCATAATCCCCCTGTGGAAGATATTTCCAAAATCTTCCACAGCTAGGGGGAGTGTGGATTTTAAATGAGTAGCTGATTGAGAACCGGCAGTGTAGCATTTGTTAATGGTCATATGTCAAGTTGATATAAAAAAAGTTACACTTTGCAAATTGAGAGGAAATAGTCACCAATTCTGATTCAAATGAACAGAACTTTTATTCTATACATATCTGATTGACATGAATTAGTAAACATTTAAAATGTTTACTTTATTAGGGTATACTATGAGATATTAAGACTGAAAATCACACTGAAACGGCAGAGTAACACTGAAAAATTATGCAATAGATAATACCACTGAAATAGCACTGAAAAGAATTCTTTTGTTATCAGATTAATGTCTATAATCACACTGAAAATTGACCCGCAACATTCTCAAAGTGAGAGGCCATTCATTAATCCCACTTAAATGGTCCTAACCACACTGAAATGTATTGGGCCATGCTATTAATTGTTATGAAAAATAATCCCTAGACAATAGCCACACTGAAAATACCCAGAGTAACAATGGAAATGACTAGAGTAACACTGAAAATGGTTTTCAGTGTGATTTTCAGCGTCAAACTTTCAAAGTGATATGGCACTTTAAAAAAGCATCATTTTGACCAATTTGTGTGTTAACTCTATGGCTGCTCCCCCACCGACTCCACCCCTGACTACTTGGACATTTAAAGGTCCAACTATTTGTCATCCGAATGAACTGGGGTTTTCTTTATTTAAAAGAAGACAGAATTAGGAATAAAATGTAACCTTACATCATGCAATAGGGTAAGTACTTTCAACTTTAATTGATATCTTTTAAAGGTGAACCTCATTGAAAATAAAGTTATATATCAATGGAAAGCTTATGATATCAGGATATTAAAAATAATTTTTTCCGATTTTTTTTGATGGCCAATAAAGCTGAAAAATTAAAAAAATGAATGAATTTTTGGTCTTTTTTAAGTCGCTCAAACAGCACCCAAATCAATCGTCTTTGACCTTGAGAATGCTCGTGGCGTAAGCTCAGGGTTCGTGAGTCACGTGATCCTACTCGAACATGTAAACAAGACTTGCTTCCTGTACTTTGCAAGCTGCCCGGCAAGTCTGATTTTCACAATAAAGCTTGAAATGAGAAGAATCTTCAAGTTGCTGATTCCTTCTATATATATTAGAAATAATAGAATTATTGTCAACACGAAAATGTTCCGTAAATTTTGACAAAATCAGTCATAACTGGCTGGGTATAACTGGGTAATTGAGTTTGAATTTCGCGCTGGGATCAATTCCATGCGCAAATGATTGCTGCTACCGTATACCGTTCATGTCATATCCCTTATATTTGGAACATCTACAGGAATAAATTTTGCTGATGAAGTAGCAATAAGTTGGAAATATCAGAATGTGAATATCAAATCGGTCATTTTGTCTGCAAGTACAGTACGTACAGTCATGGATACGGAACACTCGGCGACTGAGTGAGTTCACCCTACCGTATGTATCTACGAGTTCGCCTATCATACATGACGGGTTGTAAAGTTAAGAAATAATAAAAAAATCCCGTACATGTACTTTATTCTATTCCTTCATTCTCATTGTGATAAGTTCATCTCAACTTGGTGTGACGATCTGAACTGGTAGCACTAGCAGTTATTTTTTGCAATCCGTTTTCATTCCGGTTCTTCGGTGAATCTTCGCTCTTCGTGCTTTACTGTAATATTCCCTGATCGTGAATGGCTTGGCCTATCCCAAATCACCCCGGCCAGCACTTTTCCCATTTTTTAATCCACACACTTTATTCAGGAACTTCATTCTTGATTTGATCATGATGTTTCCTTCATGTTATTCTTATTTTATTGAAGATATTTTTCATGTAAAGTAAGTTGGCAATAACTGAGTTCGTGCATTGGCCCGATGCATGCCACAGTAATGCATGGACATTGTGTTTACAATCAAACCCGGAAGTAACTGTGTGTCCTCGTGTTGACGCCATCATCGAAAGCGCCAATTTGAGCGATTTCGTTTTGTAATTTAGGGGGTGCCAATATCCAATCTTTGCATGGAGATTATGTCCATCCTGGTGCGTTAGGCAAATAAAAAATATTCTTTTCTGCTTCCTGGCATCATAAGCTTTCCATTGATATATAACTTTATTTTCAATGAGGTTCACCTTTAACACAAAAAATAAAAACATTTGTAACTACTCCACCTTATTTGATATACCAATTCACAACATATGATCTAATACTCTCTGTCTCTCCTTGTTTCCAGTTCTACCACTAAGATGAAGCAACTATCTCTTCCAACACCATCTCGTTCCACCACACCCTTCCCCAGAGTAGGGTCTGCCAAGGGGGTGCGGTCAGTTCCAATATGCACTGAGAGATACTTAGGCACAGACATCAAAAGTAAATTGCATTTAAGGTAAGATACTGGCAATGAAATGGGTTATAACCCCACCCTGCACCGTCTTGCTTCACCATACCCTTCCCAAGAGTAGGGTCTACCAAGGGGGTGCGGTCAGTTCCAATATGCACTGAGAGATACTTTGGCACGGACATCAAAAGTAAATTGCATTTAAGGTAAGATACTGCCAATGAAATGGGTTATAAACCCCACCCTGCACCATCTCGCTCCACCACACCCTTCCCCAGAGTAGGGTCTGCCAAGGGGGTACGGTCAGTTCCAATATGCACGGAGAGATACTTAGGCACAGACATCAAAAGTAAATTGCATTTAAGGTAAGATGCTGGCAATGAAATGGGTTATAACCCCATCCTGCACCGTCTCACTCCACCACACCCTTCCCCAGAGTAGGGTCTGCCAAGGGGGTACGGTCAGTTCCAATATGCACGGAGAGATACTTAGGCACAGACATCAAAAGTAAATTGCATTTAAGGTAAGATGCTGGCAATGAAATGGGTTATAACCCCATCCTGCACCGTCTCACTCCACCACACCCTTCCCTAGAGTAGGGTCTACCAAGGGGGTGCGGTCAGTTCTAATATGCACTGAGAGATACTTAGGCACGGACATCAAAAGTAAATTGCATTTAAGGTAAGATACTGCCAATGAAATGGGTTATAAACCCCACCCTGCACCATCTCGCTCCACCACACCCTTCCCCAGAGTAGGGTCTGCCAAGGGGGTACGGTCATTTCCAATATGCACGGAGAGATACTTAGGCACAGACATCAAAAGTAAATTGCATTTAAGGTAAGATGCTGGCAATGAAATGGGTTATAACCCCATCCTGCACCGTCTCACTCCACCACACCCTTCCCCAGAGTAGGGTCTGCCAGGGGGGTGCGGTCAGTTCCAATATGCACGGAGAGATACTTAGGCACAGACATCAAAAGTAAATTGCATTTAAGGTAAGATGCTGGCAATGAAATGGGTTATAACCCCATCCTGCACCGTCTCACTCCACCACACCCTTCCCTAGAGTAGGGTCTGCTAAGGGGGTGCGGTCAGTTCCAATATGCACGGAGAGATACTTAGGCACAGACATCAAAAGTAAATTGCATTTAAGGTAAGATGCTGGCAATGAAATGGGTTATAACCCCATCCTGCACCGTCTTGCTTCACCACACCCTTCCCCAGCATAGGGTCTGCCAGGGGGGTGCGGTCAGTTCCAATATGCACTGAGAGATACTTGGGCATCAAAAGTAAATCGCATTTAAGGTAAGATACTGGCAATGAAATTCCGTAAAGCTCCGTGGGAAATCTGACACATTTGTATTTTTTGCTCATTGTGACCCAACTACTATGCCAGTTGAAATCCATGCACCCCCCATGGATGACATGACCTTAATCTCCAACAGAATCATCCATTCAGGTAACCCCATATGAAATTCACACTCCCTTTGTCGTCGATTAAGGGCATATAATCTTCCATAGAGGGTGTATCTTACTAAAATAGGCGAATGTTGTATGAAGATCGAAAGGCTCCGTCAGTTTGGATTCAAATGTCGCCAAATTCATATGGGAGATCAGGGAATATACATGGAATGGATTTGACTTTATTTGGTTGAAAATGGTCCAGAATTGGCCTCAAAATCAAGTGTTTCGGGCTAATAGCGGCTGTTTGTTTACGGGCTATGCCAACCATCACGTTCACATGTCTAGCAGAAATCGTGCTGTCGTTAGCGCGTCGGCATACACAACACGTGCCACTTGACTCATGCTTGCATCGGGTGCGCATAGCCAACTTAAGGGACCTACGAGGTTATGGTTTATGGTATACGGGATGGGATAACGATATTAGGCCTACAAAGACTATAAATATCGTAAGGGGGTGGGATTAAGGAAGCAAAAATAAGAAAGAAAAAAACGAAAGAAAGAAAGAAAGATTATTAACCTTGCAGTGAAGGACGATACATGGATATTAGGGTACATGTATATATGGGGGTACAGGCTTATGGGTTAGGGTATTTACGTAATAAAATAGCTATTCGGTGTGGTATTAAACGCCATTTAGGCCCTAGGCCTATAATAGTATCTAATCATCATGTAGGCCTAATCTGTTCAGCGATTCTTCCTGATTTAGTAATCGCTCCCGTTTACTCAATTAGTGGAGGCCCGCACGGATAGTGGATTTCAACTGGAATAGTCAAATATCATTTTAGTGAAAAGCTGAAATTAAATGGTAATTTGGAAAACATGACCTTAATTTATCACACAGGGAGTGGGAATTGCAAATGGGATTACCTGAATGGGTGACTGCATTTGAAATCGACACCCCCTGTGTGGGAGATTCAGATCATACGCATGTCATTTTATGGGTATTAAATTAACTTTTCCATGTATTTTCTATTTTATAGGAGTAAATCAACAGAATCCATCCGGAGTCCTCGCTCCTTTACGGATCAAGTAAAAAGATTTGACAATGAAAGGAGTGCACTGTATAGAACAAGAACACTCAGGAAAACAACAGAGGTATGCAATAGGGGCAATGTGGTAATACACCCAAATTGGTCAAGAATACATCCAATTGTGTCAGAAATACACCCAAATGTATCAGGAATAGATATTCTTTTGAATACATAGTTGTATTCCTGACACATTTGGGCACCCAAATGTATCAGGAATACACCCAAACATATCAGGAATACACCCAAATGTGTCAGGAATACACTCAAATGTGTCAGGAATACACTCAAATGTGTCAGGAATACACCCAAATGTATTAGGAATACACCCAAATGTGTCAGGAATACACCCAAATGTATTAAGAATGCACCCAAATGTGTCAGGAATACACCCAAATGTATCAGGAATATACACAAATGATTTAGGACTACATCCAAATGTGTCAGGAATACACCCAAATGTGTCAGGAATACACCTATATGTGCCAAAAATACTCCAAAGATATCATCTATAAAGGAAAGTTTTGGGCTACAGATTGCCTTGAAATATTGTCATATTACTATTTTAGCTGGAAAGGCAGTGTACTCCTTAATATTGATACATTGATCTTATAGGTAATGAGTCACGCCAGTAGCATTTCTATTTCTGTAGGTCTTGCGATTCAAGAGTTTAAGCCACTAATATATAAAAACAAACATTTTTGAGCGTTTTCTTACCCCCAAGAAAAATCAACATTTGACATCCCATAATTATATCAAGCTTGGGATCTCCTGTAGAACCCATATCATTCCTCTTGTGTGCCAGCTTTGTTTGTCTCATATGAGTGGAAACAGCACCAGGTTATGCTCCCCTCCAACTCGCCTTAATAATATATGTTTTTTGAAAGCTATGTAATCTATTTTCGTTTCGACAGCAAGATTCCTGACATTGGGCCATTCCAGTTGTACCCCATATATATTAGGCCAAAAAAAAAAAATGTTGTGTTGCCCTCCGCGGCCGGGTCAAAATCGCGAAAATCTGGGCCCGGGTTTTTTTTTTTTTTTTTTTTTTTTTCAATTTTTTTTTTTTTTTTAATAATTTTTTTTTAACAACTGATTTTTTTTTATCATACATGTACCCCCAAGCCTATTCCCAGATCCATAACGTTCACTAAAAAGATTGTGCCCCAAGCCAGCACTTTAAGGGCAGTGTAATGGTAGAGAACATGGACCTTTTCGAGCATCATTATTTCTGAATTGTATGTCAAAAGTATATAAAACTATACATTTTCGGAAAGGAAATGAGTCAAGGAATCCCATGGTGACGTCAGATTTGTTCAAAAATCTCGAGTTTTTGAAAAAAATCACAAAAATTCACTTTTTTACCCCAATTTTTTTGTGACAACTTAGAAAAAATCCGTTTGGAGTAAAAAAAAATCAGTTAGCTTTTCATAAAGAAGAGACATGAACTTAGGGAAGGTTTTTTATTTTTTGAAATTAAGTCTCTTTTTCGAAATATTGAAAAAACATGTGAAAAAAGCAATTTTGTCACTCTATTAAGCTAAAAATTGCACAGAATGGTGTATATTTTGTTTAAAACAAATATTTTGAAAAAATGAGAAAACCTTCCCTAGGCTTTGATGTACTCTAAACGATAGTGCAAAAGTTTACCTTTTGCTTGCATATTTTTCGAGTTATCTTGTCACAAAAATCGTGCAATATTGTCAAAAGTGAACTCTGAGAAATCGACGTTTTAGTAAAAAAATGTCAAAATTATGCACAAAACGTCCTTATATTTTAAAACGGCAAGACTTTCACGCTTGTAAAAAGCTGTATCTGGTGCATGGTCTAAATATGCATCTTTTTGCACCAATAAATCTATAATGTCTGCTTTCAGTGTGCCAAAATTCAAAATAATTTAAAAATCTAAGTGGCATTTTGACTGCAAATTTTTGTTTTGTTTACACCACAATTGCTGGCGTGAACAACAAACCGAATGCGCCTAGACTGCGCGTTGGACATATCGCAAGCAGAGTTGCGCCACGTCACGCTAAGCGAATCGCGCGTGTAATCAAGATATTTCGCATTCGCGCATTTCTGACTCATTATTTCCCGCCAATTTACTAAGCTGTCTTGAGCCATATGTGACTTTTTAGAGTTGAAAAGAGTGAAACAAATCAAGCAAAAATACGAGTAAATATTAGCAAGTTGTATTTTATCAGTTTCAAGTGAAAGAATACATCTTAGTGTTGATAAATATCAAGAAATCTCAAATTCGGGCGTGAACGAATGTGTCTTCCATTACTCTGGCCTTAATTGGATAGTAGGACTGACTCATTGAATCCCAACAACATGGATGTTTAGGCCCTTCACAATTGATTTTGAGTTTCCTATTTCCCGCCCGCATCAAAAATTATTTGATTTTTCTCTGTAATTTTCTCTGTTAAATGACATTTTTGTTACATTAATTTGCTACTTTCTTACTTAAATCATGAATCCTGAACAAACAAATAACACATATTATTAATTATCAATGTATAAAATCAACTATAATTGCAATATGATCTGCAGTGCCAAAATGTACCATGCAGGATGTTCATGTTGATATTGGACTGTGCCTGTGACCACTTGTTTCAAAATGAAGAAAATAATAAGTAATACATATAACTAATAATTAAGTTACCTCATGCCTATTTTAAAATCTTTAAATAGTAAACTAAGAATTAATTGTGAAGGGCCTTAATATTAATATTTACTTCAATAAAATATTCAACATTGGGTAGAAAATACAGCCAATATTAAGCATATGCCTCTCTTCACTCATGTGACTGTGAAATAGTAGGTATCAAATGGTTGAGTTGCTAAAAACAAAAAAACAAAAAAAAAAATCCGCCGGGTGTACTACCAGATTTTAGGCTTGGGAGGGCAACACAACAATTTTTTTTTTTGGCCTTTTGGAAGATATGACCTTAGTCATCCACACAGGGATTGGGAATTCAAATGAGGTTATCTGAATGGGTGACTCCATTTGAAATTGACACTCCCTGTGTCATATCTTCCATGTGGGGTATATATTTCAACTGGAATACCCCATTATGTTAACCCTAGCTGCATTCATCACATTTATTTTACCCTGCCATTACGTTTTCAGATTTACAACCATCGTCTTGACCATGGATATTTCATGTCGGGATCCGGCGTCGGTTTGAACAGTAAATATCATATAGATGATGCGGAGCTAGAGAGATTGAGAGAGTTTTCAAGATCCAAAATGGCCTTCAGGACTGGAAGGTATAGTAAGGGGCTATTCCAGTTGAAATCCATACCCCTTATGGAAGACATGATCTTAATCTTACACAGGGAGTGAGATTTTAAATGTGGTAGACCTGTTATCGATTGTCGTATGTGTCATATTATCGTCAATTTGGCCCTAAATCCGACACTTCAAAAGAAATTGTCCTTTTTCGACACTTTACGACACTCATCAAAAAAGAAAAAAAAAAAGAAATTTCCATGCTATTTTGTCCAAATAAGCTTACCGTACGATCATGTTTTCATCGGAAAGTCGAAAATTACCCCCCAAAGTTGACCCGAACCCGGAAGTACATGTAGAACAAACCAGGAAGTGTGTTTACACCGGAAGTCGGTGATCGTAATTCATATCGGTGTGATTTTAAGCTTATCTATCGACTTTTTCAGCTTTTTTTTTATCTCATTACAAGTTTCGACACATGTCGATTGTCGAATTTTTTTCCCCGACACAGTGTTGAATTAGAAATCACGTGTCGATAACAGGTCTAAACTGTGGTGACCCATTCAGGTAACCGGCCTATTTGAAATTCACACTCCTTGTGTGGGAGAATAAGGTCATGTCTTCAATAGAGAGTGTATGAATTTTAACTCAATTAGCCCAAGTAACACATAAGAAATGATCAATCATAACCCATTCCAGAATTCCTTTTTCCTTTTTAAAAATTCAAGAGAAATGAACTAATGTAGATGTAATGAGCTATTCCAGTTGAAATCCATACACCCCCTATAGAAGAAATGACCTTAATCTTCCATACATGGGGTGTAGATATCAAATGGAGTCACCCATTTAAATAGTCCGACAAATAGGACCTTTTTTCTAAGTTACCAGACTATATTCAGTTCAAACTATGATCACTGTCTCACATGGCGCAAGAAAGACGAATCGCAAAAGTCCAGTGACCGCACCGCCCAAAAAAAGGGAAGGGCGGTTAGTGGATTTTTGTGGTTAATCTTTCTTGAGCGATCAGAGTCAGAGTATATATAGTTGGTATACCAAGAAAAAAAAACAGGTCCTACTCGTCGGACTACATGCAGATACCCCATTTGAAGACTAATGTCATGTTTTCCATAGGTGTGTATGGATTTCAACTGGTATAGCATAATATACAAGAGGTTTTTGCCCAACAAGGCTAGTGCATGATTAGGTAAAACTAAGCGGTTGCTTAGGGCAACAAGGTTTGAAGGGGCGGCAACATGTTCCAAGCAGCAAGGAATCTGGCCTTTTAATTTAAGCCTATGAGGGCAAATGGGAGCTTGTCTAGGGGCAGAAAAGCAGCCCCATGCATGCATGCATGCACTAGCACTGTTTTGCCATCTTGGCTTTAAGTGACAATTTAACTGTTCTTTTTATTCAACCCCTCCCTTTAACATGTTTTATTGATAACCCTGCTGTTACCCATTTTTTAAATAAACACCCTCCCACATTATCCTCCCGTAACTCAATTGTAACAAATTCTACATTTAATTTTAATTGTTGTGGCAAATATCTTGTATGATAGATGTTGCTTTAATATGGGGGTCAATTTTGCCTTCTGCTTTGAGAGAATCAGATTTGTGATTTGTGGAAGGAAGTTCTCAAGAACTTGCAAATGTCTATTCTCCTAACTGTGACTTATATGTGTCTAACATATGCATGATTTTAGGAGAATTGAAACTTGATGCCTGTTAGAATGCGTATTGCAAGAATGTTTTACAGAACCAACAAATTCTCCCACTATGATCTACATGTGCATGTACGAGCATGTGAATGATTTTAGGCTGAGAATTAATATATATTTCGGGAGATTATAAGATCATTAGAACTGTCAGCTATGTGTGGAGAATATGAATGATTTTAGGGGAATTAAACACAAATTCACTGATTCTCACAAAATGGGCTATTCCAGTTGAAATTCAATTGAAATCCACTACCCCCCCCCCCCATGGAAAACAACCTTTATGTCCCACACAGGGAGTGTGACTTGCAAATGGGGTTACCTAGGGGGTGACCCCATTTGAACTCTACACCCCCTGAATGGGAGATAAAGAGTGTGTCTTCCATAGGGTGTATGGGTTTCAACTGCAATAACCCAATTCAAAGGCCTTGTATACCCATACTGCATTTGGTTTTCAAGATCTGCTTGCTGTATTTTATTCCCCCAACCTCTGTTTGCTTGCTTGCTTATCTTTTTTAATTTGCATGTCATTTGCATGTTATTAACATCTAATTTGCATAGTGCTTCATCCCAGCGGTTGAGAAGTAGACCGAGCTTAACAACCCCTACCAGTGGTTTCTTTGTAACACAAAAAGATATGGTAAGCTTGTTGTTAATTTGCATGTATTAACATCTAATTTGCATATTAATATACCATTGTTAATGTTCTTTTTTTCTTAATTTACCCATGATAATTTTAAATGATTTGCATGTCTTTGTATAACTCTGATGATATGCAGGAAGAGAAAAGGTAAAGAAAGAGCATGGGGGTACATCTCAGTACAAATAACCATACATAGACGTGCTGCAAACATGGCTAGCATTTTTTGGCCTGTTGTTATATCAATGACCCCATTTTTAGGCCACTTTTGGATGAGACCTTTTTTTTTTCAAAATATTCTCAAATATCCCAATTGTGCCTCACTGCAGCCAACTTTAAAAATTTCCCAAAAATCGTAAAAACTAAGACAATTTGTGCCATGAAATTTGTCAGAATATTTTGACTTGGTATTGGTCCAAAATTCTTGAAAAATTGGTATATGGATGGGTCCACTTTCAAATTCTCAGCGGCACACCCCTACCCAAACCAAATTTGAGTAACCCCCCCAGAAAGAGTTAAATTATATTGACAAGATTTCACAAGCAACTTTTATAATTTAACAAAGCATGCAAATCACAAAAAAAAAAAAATTATATATGCTAATAGCTGCCATTTGCTAAATTATATTGATCAGTTGAGCTATTCCAGTTGAAATCCATACACTCCTATAAGACATGACATCTGTCATGCAGGGGATTCACCCGTTCAAGTAACCCCATTTTAAATTCCAATGTAGGGGGTGCATGGATTCAACTGAAATTAGTCGATTTTTAATGTTTAATATTGTTTTCTTTCAACTTCTCGAGATGCCACGTTTATCTGAATTTTTTTTAGTGGTGTTTTTTTTTCACAGTCCAAATTTATGCACTTCTATTTATCATGAGCCTGTTTTTTGTTTTTGTTGTTGTTATTGTTGTTGTTGTTGTTGTTGTTGTTGTTGTTGTTGTTGTTGTTGTTGTTGTTGTTGTTGTGGCAAAACAGGATAATATTTTTGAATTCCCAAAAATTAGTGCTGTATTATTCTGGAATCTGTAGTGCATGTAAGTGGCATCTCTGCACTTCTGCAAAACCCCTGAATACATTTGGGTGTATTCCTTATACATTTGGGTGTATTCTTATGACATTTGGGTGTATTTCTAAGAACTCTGGGTGTATTTTCAAAACATTTGGGTGTATTCCCAAGACTTTTGGGCGTATTCCTAAGACATGTCATTGTATTCCTAAGACGTTTGGGTGTATTCCTTTATTTGTCAGGGTATTGATGCTGTCTCAGGAATGGTCATCAGCGGACATCAGATTAACAGTACAGCACCCTCAGAGGCGGGTAAGACTGTCCCCACACGTTCATCGTCAGCTGTAACAGACAGGACTCATGGGATAGGTGGACAGACAGGAATGAATGGAGATTCAGGGAATGAAACTTCTGGGAAGGACTCAGGGGATGTGCAAAGTACTCATGTTAATGGTATGTATATGTATTACATATAATTGCACAGCAGGAAAGCATGATATGGGATTGCATGGATACACTCATAATAAATACAGATGATTCACAAGCTGGCAAAGTCCCATCATCATTCAATATTCCCATGAAGTGTGACATGCAAGTCTGCTACTCCCATAATGCACAGTTTATGTGTCTTTTGCGCTAACGCTAAGGCATACAACCCTCTCTTATGGTTTGTGAAGGCATGATGCAGTGCTTGTATGATTTGTTAGATTGTCAATAGAATAAACGACTTTCTAAATAAGGGAGAATTCTCATTACATTACAAATCACAGGGAATTTGCCTGTTGGTGCACCATCTGGATTTCTTTAGTGGATAGCATAGGCTATGGAAAGCATAGGCTGGGGATAGTTCACTTGGCCATGGCATGTATCAGCCAGTAGCTTAGCTTTTTTTAAACTGTTGAACAGTGTCGCTTGTCATATGAACTACACTGACCAATCATTGCATAACAACAGATTTGTTATTTTGCTGATCAGTTAAAAAGGAGTACTAAAGTGATGATCAATGCATTGCAAAAAGGAGTGATTGTAATCACTTTCGGTGATGAAGTAAAAATTCAGTTTATAATGCATAATAACTTGTTTTCTAGTTCTTCAGGAAATTCCCAAGACGTCACTGACACTGATGACACTTGGGTGTATTCCTGATACATTTTGGTGTATTCCTGATACATTTTGGTGTATTCCTGATACATTTTGGTGTATTCCTGATACATTTGGGTGTATACCTGATACATTTGGGTGTATTCTTGATATATTTGGGTGTATTCCTAATACAGGTGGATGTATTCCTAATACATTTGGGTGTATTCTTATTCTTTAGGGAATTCTCAAGAAGTAACAGAAACTAATGGTACAGTATCCCCCTCCACAAAACCACATCAAGGTGCCATCAACAATCAAACTGAAGGCACAGATAGTGACTCCAAAACTGACGCAAATCAAAATCTATCCAATGGGGATCATTCATCCGATCTCAGTGAAAATAAACCATCACATAATGAGCAAACTGGTGATGTCAGTAACCATGGTGATACAAATGGTGGTAATGTTAGTTGCCATGGTGATTCAAGTAACCATGGAGGTGCAAGTAACCATGGTGAGGATGGAACAGGAGATGCAAGTGATAAAGTGGATGGGCTGATGCATGCTGGGAAGAATGGGGATGGTATTGGAGGAAACAAAGATGGACATATCAGAGGAGGAGGAGGGGATGGTGATGGTTGCCATGGTGATGGAGGTAGTGGCAGTGGCGGAGATGGTGATGGCGACAGAGATGGAGATCAGGTTGGTTTTACTTAACTTGTGACCTTGCGTGTTAGGGACTTTGCCCGATCAAAGTCTGTTTGAAATACAATGTCCATAGTCGATTTTTAACCCGGATTTTCGCGATTAATAAACTGGTCGATTCTAAAATCAGAATTGTTCAGTATTGAAGTGCCAATATAATTATGACATTATATGTTGCATTCAATAATATAAGCCTACGTATACTTTGCTTTTACTGTCACTAATATAATTATATAAACTTTTTCATAACAGTTTTATACTAGTATTTTGATGTAATAAATATTGAGCAGTATAATTTTGAGTTCAACTGAATGCTTTCATCATGATTAATAACATGTTTTACTTATCAGAAATTGACTATGGCATAGTCTAAGAGGGCATCTGATTGGTTAAATAACATGATATTCTCATCTGAATAACCAATCACATTATGTTACAGAATGGGCAAGGAAATATTGAAGGTGAAGCAGATGACAAGACTAGTGAGGAGGTGCTACACATAAGGTAAGGTTATATTGTCGTCTGTATCACATATTACCGTATCTCAAAAAGCTGCCTTGTGTGATTTTTATTATCACTGTTGTATTTCACATTATTTTATATTTCAGCCTGCTGCTTTCTTTTATTAATGGATATGAGATGGTAATTGTGATAATACCTCAAAATTTATAAAGTGAATTTTACAGTGTATCTCATCACAATTAGATGACAATAATAACAAAATCACAAAAGGCAGCCTTTTAAGATATGATAATATGTGAAGCAGATGACAAAATATGGGGAACATCCTCTCATCCCAACTTTTTTGATATCAGATGTCTTCCTACATGCAATATGTTTGATTGAGATGAAGTATCGTAGCCCGCATCACATACTGTTTCAAAGAAAATAGCAATTGAAATACATTTCAAAATACATTTTTGTCATGTATGTATGTTGCTTTGTACATGTAGACATATTTCATAGTAGTAACTAACTTTAAGAAAAGTTTCTCAAAATTCTACGCCATATTCCATCTTAGATATGGCATCAAAGTCATATCATAGTGAAACAATATTTCTATAGCTGCTCCCAATTTTACAAACACAACACAGATGCGACACTGTGTTCACATTCACATTCCATGGGCTGGGAAGCAGGGGTAGCGCTAAGTTGCTTTTTGGGGTCCCGGACCCACCACAATAGAGTTCGGACCCCCTGTTTTTAAACTTTCTTCAAATTCAGGGGTCCCTACAGACCCCAGGTTTTCAATCTAGTGCTAATTCAGACATACTATTTATGCTGCATTTGTGCAACTCGGACTCACCAAACTCTACTCCGGACCCCCTATTTTTTAATTTTCTTCAAGTTAGGGGGTCCCTGCAGACACTGGAGTGTTTAGTTCTAGCGCTACCACTGCTGGGAAGAATCAAATATCCTTGGGCGGGAGCTTGACAAAAGGTCTGGAGAGGTACTGGAAGCCATCAAAATAATAAGACGGCTTCGCCTGTTATTATGAGACATCCCCATTCATAATTTTGTCAGCAAAAAGTGACCACAGTATTGTCAGCAAATTACAAGAGTCATATAAATATTAACTGTGCAGTTGATACCAACTTGGGCTGTTGTTGTTTTACAGTATTGTTAAAGGGGCATTTCGTGATCCACAGCCTCATCCCCCCACTTTTCTCAAAAAAAGTTGAGATTTTTATATCACTGGAAACCTGGCTACATAATGTTTATGTACAAAATATTTCTTGCAGATTAATTCGTTTTGCAAAGATATTGTGAGAATTTGAATTTCGTTCTGGTGCACCAGAACGAAATTACAACGCATTGTCTATGGAGCAGTGTAATACACATAATCATGCATAACTCAAACGCAAAATTGGAATCAACTGAAATTTTGGGAATAGGCTTTTTTCGTGGATATGTACTGAAAAATGTCATAAAAAGAGTATGCTAGGATCACGAAACACTCCTTTAAATGTAGAAGTAGTTACTCCTGAAAAAATAATGTTGAGGACAAATTTTGATCCTCACCCCCACCCCAACCCCCACCCCGCCACTCTTCACACAATGGTTTTTTGTTTCATATCTGCTTCTTTTTATTTGTTTATTGTTTTTTATTATATAGTCTATCATCACACTTGCTGTGATCTTTATGCAATAGCAAGTTATAATATTATTTTTTATATATGTATGTATGTTGTACATTGTGTATAGCCCAATTGGCATAGGAAGTAAACCGGGGATGTCCCCGGTTGATGGCATATCCCCAGTTTATAGGTATAGGATCACAAATGTATCCCCATTTACACATACACCCATATATAATTGTCTCCAAACGTGGAAGCTGTTTAGGACCATGCAAACATGGTCATCTGAATCCGTACTCAATCAACATACCGAAGATGTTTTTGGCCATTTGATTGTGTATTTTTATGTGTATGGAATTTAACCTAGCAACTGCGGATGCTATATCTCACGTACAATAGAGGATGTATTTCGCAAATGCATTAGACATGCATTTGCTGTCTTTTGCAGACCTCCAGAAACCAAGGACGGTCCCCCATTACAGAGTGGTCCACGGTGTATGTGAAGTGAGAGTATGACTACCATTGTAAGTGTTTGGTGAACATCACATTTCATATGTTGGCATTTTACCATTTGACATTGTCTGATTTTTCCTGCCATTTTTCTTGCCATTTTCCACGTAGTCTGACTGAGGGCATCACACTCATATCAAAATCATCAGGAATCATCAGAAATAAAGATGAGTAAGTATTCATTTATTCCAGACATTTTGTGTGTCATTTAATTAATTTTAATAAAGCCTTTCGCGATTTCAATCTCGCATGCTTAGAACAACTGATATATTCTGAAGGTTGGCAGCTCTGTAGGACCAGTACATTTGGTTATATTTCCAATATATTTAGGCGTATTCTTGATACATTTGGGTGTATTCCTGATACATTTGGATGTATCCGTAATACATTTCGGTGTATTTCTAAATACCTTTTAGTGTATTCCAAATACTGGTGTATTCCTAATACATTTGGGTGTATTCCTGATACATCTTGGTGTATTCCTAATACATTTGGGTGTATTTCTAATACATTTGGGGGTATTCTTGATACATTTGGGTGTATTCCTGATACATTTGGGTGTATCCGTAATCGTTTGGGTGTATTTCTAATACCTTTTAGTGTATTCCAAATACAGGTGTATTCCTGATACCTTTTAGTGTATTCCAAATACAGGTGTATTCCTGATACATTTGGGTGTATTCCTAATACATTTGGGTGTATTCCTGATACATCTTGGTGTATTCCTAATACATTTGGGTGTATTTCTAATACATTTGGGGGTATTCTTGATACATTTGGGTGTATTCCTGATACATTTGGGTGTATCCGTAATACATTTGGGTGTATTTCTAATACCTTTTAGTGTATTCCAAATACAGGTGTATTCCTGATACATTTGGGTGTATTCCTAATACATTTGGGTGTATTCCTGATACATTTGGGTGTACTTCTGATACATTTGGGTGTATTCCTACATGTAATACATTTTGGTGTATTAGTAATACATTTTGGTGTATTCCTGACACATCTATATGTATTCCTGATACATTTGGGTGTATTTCTAATGCATTTGAGTGTATTCCTGATACATTTTGAAGTATTAGTAATACATTTGGGTGTATTCCTGATACATTTATGTGTATTCCTGATACATTTAGGTATATTCTTGATACATTTGGGTGTATTCCTGCAGGCATCATATTCATATCCAAACCATCAGAAGTAGAGAGGAGTAAGTAATCATTTAATCACTTTTAATAAAGCCTTTTGCAATTCCAATCTCGCATGCTCAGAACGACTGAGATAATCCGGTACATCGATGCAAGACTAGCAATCCAATCTGCTCCAGTGAGGAGTGAGAATAAACTGTGAATTTTCAGGAATTTGTATTATTTTCTGTTTTTTTTTGTTTTGTTTTTTCAATCACAGAATTTATATGACCAATTTTGACAAGCCAAATATTGACAGACTGAGAAGTGAGATGGAGGACATACAAAGGAATAACAACCTCAGCAGTGATGATGAGGATGACGATGATGAGGATGCAACAGGAGATGGTTGTGATGGCACAGATGATGCCAAAAGGTACTATTCTGTTAATAAAATGTGTTTAAATCATGTTTTCAGCGCAGTATGCTCTATTTGTGTACCCAGTGGCTTTAATTGCATTGGAGACAGATTTTTGGCTATTCAAGTTGAGATTATGGTCATGGCTTTCTCCGTAGGGGGTGTATGGATTTCAAATGGAATAGCCCATTAATACAACATGTGCCCATCCACCACAAACTGGTCGTAAAGTCGGCATTTTCCATTTTGAGATACAATCAAAAACAGTATAATTATGGATTTCTATGTAAAATATATTAGGAATTTTACCTTTGATGAACCACAACTTCACTTCCAGAAAGCTGGTTGAGGTGTCATTTTAAAGCTGAAAGTACATTCTTTCGAAATCAGCAATAAACTGAAAATGATCTAGAGCCAACTTTACTACCACTTAGTGGTGGATGTTCACATATATACTATCAAGGCAGAATCAAGACTCTCTGGCTAGTTTAATCTATGATAGACTTAATGACTTTTATATAGCTCTGGCAAACTGACATCCTATAATAGACGCGGGCCTGTTTGCCTGTCCTAAGCTAGCACACCTTAGGATTAGTGAACCTGCCCCATAGATCTCACAGGTTTCTAGTCTAACATTTCATTTTACTCAAATTTAATACAGATATCACTTGAACACAAGGGACTCTGAGATTTCCAGAATGGAAGAGAAACTACAGAAGGTCAAGCTGTTAGAAGCAGATATATCTTCTGTAAAATCTAGATATTATAGTCAACCTCATTTTTTTTACACACATTACAGGTATCACTTGAACACAAGGGACTCTGAGATTTCCAGAATGGAAGAGAAACTACAGAAAGTCAAGCTGTTAGAGGCAGATATATCTTCCGTGGGACATCTGACGGAATCAAAAGAGGACTTGATGGAATTGCAGAAGGAAGAAGAGACAGCAGAGAAAATTGCTGAGAATGTGGCATCAGGAGACTATGATACAGGCATTTTTGCTCAGGTAACATGTCTGTTTCAAATTTTCTTTAAAAATCCAAAAATGTCAGAATTGTACATTTCCATGACCATATTTGGAATCAGCATGAAAATGCATTAAAATGAGTACAAACAAGCCTAGTATTGGTTCAGTGGTTCTTGAAATAGCTCTTGATATTTTTAGAAAATATCTGAAAATGTGGAGACTATGATACAGGCATCTCTACGCAGGTGTCTACTGCAGATGACAAGTTTCAAATTTCCTTAATTTTTTTTAAAATTCAGAATTGTACATTTTAATGGCCTTGTTTGGAATCAGCGTACAAAATGCATTAAAATGAGTACAAACAAGCCTAGTATTGGTTGAGTGGTTCTTGAGATAGCTCTTTATATTTTGAGATCTGGGTGTTTATTATCTTCAAATTATCTTTAAAAATCGGAAGAGATGAATCTTTTGCAGCTTTGCTATGTTGCGTCCAGAACCATTAGACTTCATCATACGACTGAGCTATCCTATTGCACTTAATGATTCTCCTTATTATAATTATGTGGTTGGGTCCCATGTAAATCTTCACATAATAACAGAACCTCTGCATTGTTGCTAATGGAGCTTTTAGGTACCTGTGAATCCCGCATAGTTATTGCATGTGTTCAAAAATTACGAGCTCTGCTATTTTGGAAAAAATCCCGCCAAACAAAGCTTTTTGTTCCCCCCAATTGATTGTCCCCACCAAATGAAGTTTGGAAAAGAGACTATAAAGTGAACTCTGATATTTCTTTTAGTGTGTGACTGTCTTGTTCTTTTGACCAACCACAAAAACTTATTAAAGCGGTATTCAGGATTTTGAATTTACTTATTTTTTATTTTTTATTTTTAAAGGCGTGAAAATTTGTTCATGCCCAAGGGTGCAGCGTAATTTACCTAATCTTTTTGTTGTGCTGCTGTCGTTGAACTGTTATACTTTGTCAATTATATTTGATTTCAATAAGTTATAATATTATTTTGTTTTATTTAGGCAAAGAATGATGAGGAAATGAAGGAAGCAGAAGAGAGAAGGAAGGAAGCAGAAGAGAGGAGGAAGGAAAAGCAAAGACTGCGGAGTCCATATAGACCTACTGTGAATGGAGGAAATAATGAGACAAAGAAGGAAACAAAAAAACCATATAGATTCCAGGTATGCGTTTGAAAGAGGGGGGGGGGGCAGGCAGAGGAAGATTACCCCCTCCCCAACAAAAATTATGAGAAAAGTGCCCCCTGACAAAAAAATGAAAGAGAAAATTGGTTAGGCAAAGTAAAAAAAATAGGTCAAAGGAGCATGTTTTGCACCAAAATAGTGTAAAATAGCAAATATTTGCATGTTACATGTGCACATTGTCTCATAAAGCCTTTTTTTTTTTGGAAGCTTGCAGACTTTACATGTACAGTCTCTTTAAAATAAACCAGTATTACCCACCAATAATAATGGGTCGAAATGATGCAACCGTGTTATGTCATTCCGTCCATCTGATGAGGTTGTTAGTGCAATTTCTCGGTGGAGAGGCAATTAGCGATCTTCAATTCACATTAGGTTTTCATCACAAAATATGCTAATTTGGTAGCTCATTTGCATAAATTTTGTTCCATCCAATATTTCTTTACAGTTATCGGACATCTACAAGTTCATCAACTCAAGACAAAGGGCAATATTTGAGGAGAAATTTGAAGAATTGGACAAAGACAACAACGGCAAAGTGACACTGAAAGAAATCAAGCAGAAGATGAAATCATCAAATGCACCAAAGGAACAGATTAAGAAATTTATGCAGGTAAAAAGATTTGGGTGCATTATTGGGTATATTCCTAATACATTTGAGTGTATTCCTAATACATTTGGGTGTATTCCTAATACATCTGGGTGTATTCCTAATACATTTGGGTGTGTTCCTTAATCCTAATACATTTGGGTGTATTCCTAAAATTCATTTGGGTGTATTCCTAATACATTTGGGTGTATTCCTAATACATTTGGGTGTGTTCCTAATACATTTGGATGTATTCCTAATACATTTGGGTGTATTCCTAATACATTTGGGTGTATTCCTAATACATTTGGGTGTATATGATCTCCTGTACTTGTGTACTTACGTAATATTTGTTTATGTATATTGTATACCTCGATTGCTCACATCAGACCCAGTTTTAACCACCGTTTATCAGTGGGAGCTGGTAGCCTAATGGATGAGTTGAATAGAGCTGGTAGCCTAATGAGAGCTGATAGCCTAATGGTTCGAATCCCATGCGGGCACATTCGCTTCCTTGATTTTCCAAGTTGGGTTGTGTGCCGGTCAGGATTTGTGTTTATTTGTTGTCTTGTTTAATTGTAAAACACTTTCATTTGGTAAACTTCTTTCATCCTAATCATGTTTTGTTGCTTTTTTCAGGTGTTTGACCTGAATAAGGACAAGACTATCGACAAGCGAGAATTTGTGACAGTTGCTGCACTGAATGATAAGCTTACAGGGCATGAGACACAGAGTACCGCTGAACCATTAAGGCTTGATTTAGATGCACTGTCTTTTAACATTCAGGCTTACAAGGTAGGGTAATGTAAAATAGAATTTTGCTTGTGTTATGCTGGTTTCAAACTAGTATGCCGCTTGTCACGACGGGATGCTTCATCAAGCCGCTTGCACTTTTCAAAAATCGGGAGCGTCACACCGATCAGCAGCAGTTGCCTGACTATGAAAGCCAATATCGTCGCTCAGCATCGCCAAAAATTGTATGTTGTTCGTATACGTCATACGACATTGCTTCCGAATTAACTTGAATTGAGCTCCTAGTGGTGCTGCCACTTGGGTAAAGCGGTGGAGTGATCGATATATTGGCTTGCCGCTAGTCGCTTTTAGTATGGCTAGCATTTCTGGTGCGACTTAAGTGAAGCAATATCTTCGTCAAAGCGGCAAGCAGCAGGAAAGTATAAAACCAGCCTTATATGTGATGTGATAAAGCAAAATCAGTCAGAAGTCAGATATATACTTTCAGATATAGCCAAACAAAGACAATAATTTCTTTTGTTGCATATTGTTTTGGAAACACTAACTTAAAGCCAAGAATTTTCCGCGTTGCGGAAATTCCGCGAAAATCACGGAATTCGGAGGTAAAGCGGAAAACGCATTTCTGAGAAAAAAATAAAAAAGATAAGCAAAAATGACCTAGAAAAAGAAAAAAAATACCTTTGAAAAGAAATAAATAAAATATTAAATGAAATGGGTCTTCAAAATTCATCAAAATAAAGTAAAATCCGTCATAGATTTACCGTACAACGCCTGTTCTACCTCCCATTTCAGCTTGAGTATCCCACAATCCTTTGCGCGCCCGACTAAAAATAGCTCTTGGGGCTTTCATGAGTCCCGACCTTTTGAACGTAAGATTCTTGTGAAATTTTATTATGTCAGAAATGTGCTAAAATTACAAAGCGGAGAATTTAGCATTTGTAAAGCAGAAAATTCTTGGCTTTACACTAACTGTTCATATCTTTTAAATCTTCATTTATTTGTTGTAGTTCAAATGGCAAATATCATGCACCATTTGATGTTTTTACAGAATAGTTATTGTGATGGGGGAAAAAAACAACTGTTAAGTGCATTCATATCTGTCATTTAAACGTCAACCAAATCATATCTAGTCATTAACCTCATTCATAAATGTCATAAAAATATGTTATTTTATTTTTATTATTATTATTAAAACGGCATTTCGTTTTGTGATCCACAGCATCATCCCCTCACTTTCCTAAAAAAAAGTTGAGATTTGTATACCCTAGAAACCTCTGGCTACATAATGTTTATGTACCAAAAATTTCTTGCAGATTAATTCCTTCAGCAAAAATATTGCGAAATTTGAATCCACTAAAACTTTGCGAATGAGCTGTTTTAGGGGATATCTACTGAAAAATGTCATAAAAAGAGGATGCTAGGATCACGAAAGGTATAAAACAATCCTGAATGCCGGTCACAGACCTGATTTCCTTTTAAAAACTTTCAATTATACAAAATAAATGGCTAGAGATTTTTCATTAGTAAAAGTCCTTGCCTACCTGTTATGAAATTGAATCAGGTATTACAGGGGTCATTGGTGTATTTACCTCATGAATATTAATTTGTTTATGAATTAGCAACAAACCGGACATAAAAGATGTACAAATTGAAGTGTCACCAGATTCTGGACCAAGTTGACACAGTTTCTACACATGCACACACGTGCACAGGACATGTACACAAACACAACCACCCCCACCCCCACCACCCACATGTTTTTGCCTCCAAACGTGGACACAGAAAGTCCTAACTATTCAATCGACAAACCGAGGATGTTTTTTGCCATTTTTTGTGTGTATTGTTATGAGATGCAATTTTACGTAGCAACCGTGGACGGCATATTTAATGCACGGTGCAGGACATCTCGCAAATGCATTGTACATGAAATTGTGGTCATTGGCAAACCTCCGAAACCGAGGACGGTCCCCCTTTGCAGAGTGGTCCATAGTTTAAATGTGAAATGTCATGTGCATGTCCTTGTTTGTCAGTAAATGTATACGCATGAATGCACAAGTAATCAGAACATAAATCCTAATGGACTATTCCAGCTGAAATCCATACACCCCCTGGGGTGAAGATTTCAAATGGAGCCTCACTCATTCATGTCACTTCATTTGAAATTCACACTGTGTGTGATTAAGGTGATGTATTCCATAGGGTGCGTATGGATTTCAACTGGAATAGCTCATTATGATACATTTAGGGATTCAATCATGTTTCACCGTTGTTCATCACCATTTAACAACGATGGGTTCGCTTCGTCGGTGTGGTTTACACCGAAACACGATTAAATACGTTTCAACAACGACAGCAAGCTAAAGATCATCTAATTCACATGATTATTTCATTACGACTGTCAATTTGTCATTGCCATTCTACTTAACCAACCAGAAGATTGGTAATTTCTCTGTTGATATTGGCAATAAAACTAAAGAATAAAGTGGCAATGTTTAGCTGATCCCTCCAAAAAATAATACAGAATTCAATATTATCAACAGAGCTTGACGAATTTTACATGCTCATACGTAACGAGTACGGTTAACGTCCGTTCGTGTATACACTCAGGAAAAGTGTGGATTCATCACCGATTAACAACATTTGGTTCCTGTCTGTCGTACAAAGGTATAGGAAGAGTTGTTGAATATTCACGCAATGCAATAGATTTATCAAGTTTGTTGATCAATCAACAATTTCTAAATTTTGTTTCTTAAACACTGTGACATGGTGTATTTTGGAGATGCTTGGTAACTATACAGGGATGTAACTTTTCAGGCTTTTGCCTGAATTCAGGCTTTTCTGTAGTCCAGATTTACGCAATTTCTTTTATTTTCAGCCGTTTTATGGCCATTCTGGTTATTTTCACACTGTTTTTTAGGCTTTTCAGGCTTATTGTCAACAGTGGAGTTACATCCCTGACTATATAACACAGAAAGACTGTTGATAGCTATCAGGAATTTGTCCTGTAACATGCTGTGACTAGGACAGGTTTTTTTCTCACAAATCATCTATTTTTTTTAAAATAAAAGTCTTTGCGACAATTGATTAAATTTGCTGAAGAATTCTTGTCAAACTGCTAACCCCAGGCTGAATGTTCTCACAATTGCACTTAAGTCATTATTCATTGCACATTTATTAATTTCACAGGTGGAGGAGGGATGGGAAGAACCCATCATACAACATTGGGTGGAGGAATTACAAAGTAGTTCTCCCCTGCCTGAGGAATAATATGGTACACCAATTATATAAATAGTAGAAATCTGATATCCATGCTTTGATGTGTAGTAGCTTACTTTAGCAATAGCAAGAAAAGTTGACTACTTTAAACCCCTTCCTTGACAAGTAAAATACAGAATAGTCTATAGTGTCGGATAAATGCATGCCTGCTTTGCTGTGTAGTACTAATTATAGTAGCTTACTTTTATAGCAAGAAAAGTTGACAACTTTAAACCTCTTCCTTGACAAGTAATACAGAATAGTCTATAGAGTCAGATAAATACATGCATGCTTTGCTGTGTAGTACTAGTAGCTTACTGTAGCAATAGCAAGAAAAGTTGCCAACTTTAAACCCCTTCCTTGACAAGTAAAATACAGAATAGTCTATAGAGTCGGGTACATGCATGCCTGCTTTGCTGTGTAGTACTAGTAGCTTACTTTAGCAATAGTAAGAAAAGTTTAAGACTTTAAACCCACTCCTCACAAGTTAAATGTTACAAAAAGTTTGTAAATAGTAGAAATTCAGGTCGTACTCTAGCAATGGCCAGAAAAGCTCCCTCCTTGATAAGCAAAATGGTACAGTATTTATGTAAAAAGTAGAGATCAGATATGCATGCTTTGCTGTGTATAGTAGCTTACTCTAGGAATGGCGAGTCTTTAAATGCAAAACAAAATAGCGGGGCAAATTCAATCAAAAGTGGTCAATGTATCCTTTTCCCCTTTGACCCAATTTAGCATTGAAATTGCAAATTTGTGTGCGCTTTCATGCAAATTTGTCTTGATAAAGTAATTTTACTAGCGGGTCACCAGAACTATTTGGAAAATTTGCGCCCCCCCTGGCTCAGTGGCCCAGGTATATATATATGCCCCTGCCTTTAATGATGTAAGAACGCCACTGTAGTCCACATGGTTTCTTTGAGGCAGTAGCCAGCATGTGATACACACACAATCAAAGGCAGTTTATCTGCTGAGAGCAGTCACTTTGCACGCCACAGATACACCACCTTTGATCATGTGGGTATCACATGTGGATGCTAGCAGATGTTGTTGTTGAAATTAGTTACTAGCTGAGAGTTGTACAGTAGCTTAATAATAGCTAGAATTACCAAAAGTAGCACTTTTACAGTTTATTCTAAGCAATGTCTTGATAGTTTTAACAATTTCTGGCAATATACCTTTTGCATGTGTTTATGAAAAGGTTTTGTTTTTGCTGTGAATTTTGCCTAAATAGTTGATTTGGATTTGTACACGTGTAGTGTAGTGTTAATTTGAACTTCATACCTTCTAAATGTAAAAGATTTTTTTTAAACTCTTGTAAATGAAAATTAACGCCTGGCTGTCAACTTTTCGGAATTGCTTGGTGTGAGATATTGTCAAGGGGACGGGATGGAAATATTGTTTGCCGATTAATTTTTTTAAACAGTTTTCTTTTCACCACAGCGCTTGAAAATCAATTTTTATCAACAATATTTTGACAATGCGTGCGATTTAACTACCTTGACGTGTGATTTTACTACTGAAGCTGAATTTTTTCAGTCCTACATGACATTCTTACAATATCTCTGATTGGCTCAATATATAATATAGACCTCATTGTAACCAATCAAAATGCCCCCATGCAGATGTTATGATAATACCATAACAAATGCCAAACAACAATTTTCCAAATCATTTCGTTTCTTTTTTGTCCCAAACAGGAGATGTTCCACGTTACAGACAAAAACAGAGACAGCCGGCTCAATCTCGAAGAAATCATGCTTATCGTCGCACTCTCCGTTGGCGTTGACATCGGCTCTGACCCAGAGGTCGTCAAGCACATCCACAAAACCATTGACGCTGATGACGATGGTTCCATAGATTTCATCGAGTTTTTGTCGTATATTCCGTTCTTTCTCAAACTTCATCATCAGATTCTTGGCAGACCTGCTACAATTCAAGAGATAGAAGAAGCCAGATTGGCAGTTAGAAAAGCTGTGTTAAAAGTTGGTGTCAGATAATAATAGCTGGGATTGATTAAGATGAACATGAACTGATGATGGTCTGCCCTTCCTCTTGAGAAAAAATGCAGTACCTACATCTGGGTGTATTCTTAAAATACATTTAGGTGTATTCCTAATACTTTTGGGTGTATTCCCAATACATCTGGGTGTATTCCTAATTCATTTGGGTGTATTTCTAAAACATCTTTGTATATTGCTTATACATTTGGGTGTACACCTAATATTCCTAATTTATCTGGGTGTATTCCTAATACATTTGAGTGTATTCCTAATACATTTGGGTGTATTCCTAATACATTGGGGTGTATTCATAATACATTTGGGTGTATTCCTAATACATTTGGGTGTATTCCTAATACATTTGGGTGTATTCATAATACTTTTGGGTGTATTCATAGTACATTGTGGGTGTATTCCTAATACATTTGGGTGTATTCCTAATATGTTGGGGTTAATGGGATGTATTCCTAATACTTTTGGGTGTATTCTTGGTACATTTGGGTGTATTCCTAATACATTTAGGTGTATATTCCTAATAGTTTTGGGTGTATTCCTAATACATTTGGGTGTATTACTAGCTACAATTCAAGAAATAGAGGAAGCAAGATTGGCGGTTAGAAAAGCCGTGTTAAAAGTTGGTGTCAGATAATAATATGGGATTATGAAATATAGTTATAGGCCATTTGTCAGTCCCAGGAAACACACATTGTTTTGTTTAAACGTTGGGTTATAATAGGGTATTAAAATGTTTTTACATTCATAAAACATTTTTAAAAGGTGATGCAAAACATTCAAACAGAATGTTTACGTATTGACAAAATATTTTACAAAAATGTTTGCCCAAAATAATTTACATAAAGTTACATAAAGTTTTAAAAACACATTCATGATATTTATATAGCCTGACAGATAAATGTCATTAAAATGTTTCGAATAAATGTTTTAAGAACATTTTTGTGTTGTGACATAAATGTGGGCTTTTCAGACTTTTGAGGATTTACTGCTCTTTAATACCTGATCTTAAAGTGTAAACAAAATTCCGTTTGGCACACAACCCAAGTTAAAAAAATTGTTGAAATGGGTCGTGCACAGACTGGGATTTTGTTTATGTTTTGTAGTACAACTGTAACACTTTGGGTTGGTTATATTAACCTCTTATAATAATATGAATACAGTGGCAACTCTTTAACACAAATCCTTGTAACATGAAGTTCCTGATAACAAGAAGTATGTTTTACATTCCCAAGCATGCATTTCACATGTTATTAGAACTGGATAACATGAACTCCTGATAACAAGAAGTAAAATTTGAATTCCACACAACTTTGTGTTAATGAGTTTCCACTGTAATAATAATAATGTGAATTTGTAATCTGCATATATTCAGTTGGTGCAGTCCCGGGGCGCAGTGGTAGTCCCATCGCCTTGCACCACTGAGGTTCAGGATTCAAGCCCCGGCCGTGCCCAAGGACTGTATGTGCATTTGGTTTATCGCAATTCCATGCTCACTCTTGCACGTTTTCTCCAAGATCTCCTGTTTTCTCCTGCTTCCAAAAAGTTGGTGATTAGTTGTTTGGTTATCAAAAACTTCCTTCTTCACCCAATGTAATTTGGGGAGCTGCACAATTAATTGGTAGTTGTTACACTCTGCAGATAGGTCTGTGCCAGGTTCTGCATCTGATTGGGATGATTCACCATGGCTGTGACATTACAGCGCTTTGAATCCTTCAAGATCTGGAAAAAGGCGCTATATAAATCCGATATTTATTTAATATTTATTTAGCATCCAAGGTCCGATACAGAGATTACCTTATTTATTTATTTGCGCTTGTGTTATACAGGGTAGCTCCTTCAGTGACAAAGCACTGCTATTCTATGGGGCCCTGTTACAGAGTATAACTATAAATATACTGCACCAAAAGTATCCGTGCACTTGGAAAAAAATTCTGATTTAAAAACTAAGTCATATTTGGGTAAATTTGTTTTTAATAGTTGCACTATCTAATCCTGCACATTATGACACCTCATTGAATCCAATGTGACATCAAGAAGTAAAGCGACATGCATTTGATTAGACAAAGGTCCCATTTGAAAAGTGACAAACTGGTTTAGATACAAGGCGAAAAGATCCCAACAAGCACAACAAAGAGACAACACAGTTTCTTTAGTCAGGGTTTATTTAAAGCAGTAAGGGATTTTTTTTCAGTTTTTTGTTCTCTGTACTTTTCACAACTTTTATTTTATTTTTCAATTCTTTTTCAGTTTTCTTTTGTTGCTTCTGTTTTCGATTTAAATTAGCCATCCACTACTCTCAAACCAGAAGTCTAGTCCGTGGATTTTTGAATAGGCCAGTTTGTCACTTTTAAAACTTGACCTTCTCATCAAATGCTTGTAACTCTACTTCTTCAGGTCGCCATGGTCGCATTGGATTCAATCAGTGGCGTAGCTGGCAGGGGGGGGGGGGCAATTGCCCCCCTGGCAAAAATTTCCTATTTGGGCCCCCGCCCCCTAGTGCAAGGAAAAAGGAGGGAGAAAGAAGAAAAAGAGAGGAGAGAGAGGGAGAGGAGGGGCAGAGAGATGGGGAATCCATACTATATGCAATACCATATGATTATTATCAATAAGCCTGGCAAAAATTGTCTATTTGGGCCTCACCCCCCCCCAAAAGTGCAGGGAAATTTGGTGGATTTGGGCCCCCGCCCCCTACAGGCTTGCCCCCCCCCCCCTGGAAAAAAAATCCCAGCTACGCCGCTGGATTCAATGGGGTGTCATAATGTGCAGGATTAGATAGTGCATCTTTTCAAAAACATAACTTTACCCAAATATGGTTTAGTTTTCAAATTAGGATTAGAAGTGCAAGGATACTTTTTTGGTGCAGTATATAAATAAAAGTACATTAAAAATGGAATAACATACAGTACATAATTAAAATGGTTAATATACAATTATAAATATGATTATATAATGATCAATCATCCTTAATATATTATTTGAATTGGCCAATAGACATTGAATCAAAGTTTGAATGTGTATTGATGTCAACTGAGTTATTCCAAAGATTAGCTACAAAATAAAATTAACTTATATTATACAACATTGGGTTACTCATTTGAACGAATATGTGCTTCAGGTGCTTCTAGTCTCCATCCCAGTTGATTTGTTTAGTGAGGACGGAGCCCAAATCGACTCTGATCAAGACTGTGCTTCACAGGTCGATTTGACTATTCCAGTTGAAATACATACTCCCCTATGGACGACATGACCTTAATGGGGGTTACCTGAATGGGTGACTTTGTTTGAAGTCTACACTCCCTGAGTGGAAGATTAAGGTCATGTCTTCCATAGGGGGTGTGGATTTCAACTGGAATAGCCCAAAATAATGTTGTTGCTTATATTGTAAATATCATCACATTCATAATCAAGTGTTAAGGCCTAAAAAATATTGTTTGATTGACGTAACCCTACCCTAAAATTAGGCCTGACCTGGGTTTGTTTTGTTTTTGAGGGTTTGTTTAATTGTTTTGCAAAATAAATAAATAAATAAATAACGAAATTTAATTTTAAAAAAGGAAGAAAAAATGTTCCAAGCCCTTTATCAAATGCAATTTGCAGCTTTAAAAGTAAAAAAAAAAAAAAAATCCCTATACCTACCTACCCTAATATTTTTTTTCTGTCACGCCAATCAAACAATTTTTTAGGCAGGCCTAAGTCATTAATTATGTGTATACTATATTGAAGGTGAACAGTTAGGTGTATGTACAATTGCAATAAAACATTAGTAAATGTTTCTTACAACACACAGTCCTGATAGATATTTATTTCATAACTGTGGAATTTGCTGCAGTGGGCATAGGCGTAGATCCTGGGGGGTGGACCATACAATCATCCCCCCAATGTTGATGCCTGTGTGTATGTGGTTTTCTGGACAAATTAACCTCATATTTGGCGATTTTAAGCTCAAAAGTGCCAATTTTTGCACACTTCGCATGAATTTATTCCATTTTTGTACCATATTTCACTGTATTAATATGGCAAAAAATGTTTTGCACGCATCGTGCACATTGGTACCATGAGTTATATTTTTTTTCACAAAAAGTGCCGGATTCACTATCGGACCTACTTCAAGAAAAAATTTCCAACCGCCTCCCCCAATGTCAAAAAGAAATCTACGCCACTAGCAGAGGGTCGTATCTTGCTGCCCGTGTCAGGGAGGTAAATAAGGATAATTTACTGGGTGGGCAATTTAATTTATTTTTGCCCTCAAATTGGGGAAAATAATTTACTGGGTGGGCAGCGATAATTAATGGCATCCGGGCGTTTGGATTTTCGGAAATGTAGACCTGGTTTTGCGTGGAAGTTGGCTTTGATGTAAAAAGTGGACTTTACTCTCCCCTAAATGCATCTTGTAATAGATATTAGCATATTCATGTTGCAACTTTCAAGAAAAATTATATCGTATTAGTTTCACTTTGGACATTTAAAAATCTTACTCTAATTATCACTCACCATTACTCCTAGGTAGAGAAAAAGCAATAAATTTAGATGGAAAGAGTAATGGTTTTATTTTGTATTACAGTGAAATAATGTTTTGACTTTTAATTCTTGACACAGACACAAATCACTCACAGATTAAATAAATATAAATTTAATTATAGGCCTACCTGTTTTGGAGTGGTATTTTCTTAAATGTATTGAAATTATTTGATTAGAAATTATGAAAATGTGTTAAAAACAAAAACATGAACAAAACTATATTTCTAAAATTTATACAAAAAATGATTGCCAAACCAGCATTTGACCAGATATTTACTAACTAAGTACTTCCCAGTAATTTCCGGTATCAGAGATGCAACTTTTCCTTCTCGTGCTTGAATTCCTTCTTTTATTTAAGTCAAAATGTCCGCACTTTTAATTATCTTCAGCCCATTTTATTGAACTTTTTATCCAAATTTACACATTATTACAGGCATTTTTTCACAAAGTTTCAGGCTTTTGAGTGGCCCAAACTGGCATCTCTGCGGTTTGGTATTCCCCGGTATCACCCTAGCCGGAAAATTAATTTACTAGAATTTGGCAATAATGGACAACCCTCAATTATATTGACCTATTTCCCAACTATATAATTATTAAAATGTTTATTTTGTTAATTCTTAAAACATAGGCCGAATACTATAGACCTGATTGATTGCATGAAATCATTTTCATGATACTATAAATTACCTATTTGTGCATGCTCAAAGATTTGAAATGTAATGTATATCTGGATTAAGTTTCGATATAAATGTTTCAAGTACCGTATATTAAAACATGCATATCCAAAGAATATCCCAATTTATGGGCTCATAAGAATTCTGTCAGGTTTTGTATGGAAATTGTTCAAAATAATATTCATTTTTTGGCTTCCTATACCATTTTGTACTTTGTGATAATTATTCTAAGTTGTAAACATGGTAAATGAATGAATTGAGAGATGTTAAGAAAATTCATTATTCAATAAGTTGATTTCAAGAGATGCACGTTGCCTTGGTACTAATTTTATGATAATTATTATATGGTGCCCAATATTTTGTGGGCAAATTAATTTACTGGGTGGGCACTTTTGGGCAATGGACAAGTTGAATTTACTGGGTGGGCAAAATAATTTACTGGGTGGGCATTTGCCCACCCAGTTAACATGTTATTTACCTCCTGGCCCGTGTTTTTAAATCCACACAGGAAAAAAAAGAATGTTCAGCTATATCCGGACATTAACATCCCTCTTACCTTCTGAGTGTTTCCCCGCCCCATCCTAATTTAAGTGGAACTGGTAGGGATATGAAGGGTAGATAATCTTAACTTTTTTCACAGGCATGGTGTTTTTTCAGAACACACAAAGACCGAAAAGGCGAATGATAGAAAGAGGGAATAAAAACGAATGAAGAAAAAAAGTAGCAAAAGAACAAAATGAAATTCTGAGAGAAAAACAGTTGGCTACAACGAATTCGCAGAGGATAAATGTAGCGTGTCAAACATCGTCAGACCAGATGGTCCATTTGATTCATTTAAGGGTAGACGAGGTATTGTTGGTCGAAGCAACATTAAAAATCGATTTTCATTATCTATATCAATATATTATTAAAAATGAACGCCTTGATGTTTTGCAAAAGTTCATTCTACAAATCATATACTTTGCAAACTTGCTTAATTTATTGTTGTTAATGAGTTATGTACGTTTTAGAAAAGTGTTGTTGTTTCAGCCCTCTTTACAACGTAACTCAAGAACCGCAGCACCTATAAAAGTGTATCTGTGATATTTATATTCTTCTACACGCTCGCTATGAATTGAGCAATGCAGTTTTTGCCAAAGCTCACTACCATTCATAAGATGCTGTGAACTACCAAATCACAACAGTTTAAAATAATTAATAACCTTAATTGATTCATTTATGGTTTGTTAAAAGTTATAAATCCATTAAACTATTGAACATTTAAACTTATACCAAATAGACCATAAAACTGGTTAACATTCAGATTTATATTGCCTGTATGTCGTCTATCACACTGACTGTAAAAAATGTACAATATTGTAATTTTGTTATGTAGAAAAAAAATGAGAGATCATGGCAACAATGTTATATGCAGTGAAATCGGTAAAATATTGGCTAAAAACTTTAATAACTTGGTTTGTGTTTTATAGGTCGGGCTCAAACACTATGAAGCGTGCAACTTGCTAAACTTGAGTCCAATCCTCGTTTACGGAGTTTAGGGATAGGGTGTACGGTTGGGGTAGGGCAGTCTTGTAATAAGACCAGTAGAGTTGCACCCTATTCGGTAATCGCTCTTAACTAAATTGTCCCGAAAACGAGAAAAAATCTTTCGTGATTAGCAAATGCGTTTTTGCTTTTCAGAAAAAACAATAAATAAAAGGGGTCAGGGCGTAAATGTGATATGCAGTAGAATGAGTAATTTGCTTATAGAAACACTTAGGGATGAAATCAAAACTTGACCGGCGGTTCCATCCGGTTGCTACGGTTCTAAACAATGGTAACCGGACAGAACGCCGGTCGAGTTTTGATTTCATCCCTTAACTTGGTTTCTTTCCCAGTTCAGATTCAAACGAAATGCCCGATTTTACTTAGTAGCCTATTGCTAATCGCCCGAGTTAAACCACTTTTTGCCATGTTCGCACATATCAAGTTTAAAATAAACTCTCATGCTTTACGTCATGCTAAGCGGGTGGAACTTGACCACCTCCTCCCCCCCAAAAATGGGACGTGATTGGAATCATGGCTCGTGAAGGGGCTCGAAAGACCGGGACAATAATTGACAAAATTGCGATGTGCATCTTCTTTTTTCTTTAAACCTAGTGTCACAAAATGGTTCACAAGATATCCATATCTACGTTTCGGAAAAAATACCTATACACATGCATCTTAATTTAAGAGTTTTCCGCGCCACGCGCAAAAATCACGATAAATTGCCACTTTTTTTTTTAGTGTAAAAATGATACACAAAATGGCTTCAGTTGAGACTCCGGATCCGCGGACTTTTTTTTTTCTTTTTTTTCGCTGGAAGCGTTCAACTCGAAGTTTTCATTTTTCAATCTTGCAAATTGTTTGTAGGTTTTCGTACGTACAATAGCCTGAATTTGAACTCTTATATTGTTTAATGGATTTATGACTTCGTTAAACAAATCTGATAGATGTTTCTAACTTGCCATGATTACGGTAATCAAATACGGCGTTTAAAATGAATCCTCAACTAGTCAACTTATCTTATAAGCCAAGTATGTGTCCCAAAAATGTCGGTTTGAAGGAAAATACAGATAGGCCATAGTATTAGCTCATATATCATAAAAAGGTTAAAATTTCTCATAACAAGCTGATTTTTTCAGGATAGGTCCAGGAATATGTATAGAATCAAATTCCAAAAGTCCCCGAGAATCCTCTTTGTGCTTCCTTCAAAATCCAAGATGGCGTCCAAAATGGCCGCCATTTTCAGTTTTTATCATAATTTTGCCCCAGACATGTTAAAATCACAAACAAAGCATCTAAATATATGTTTTGAGGTACAAGAAATGTTTTAAAAACATTTGCAAGAGGTTTCAATGATCCTAAGTAGCCAAAATCCAAGATGGCGTCCAAAATGGCCGCCATTTTCAGTTTTTATCATAAAAAGGTCAGTACCAACTCTCTCACATATTTGATGAATTCCTGACTCAGGGATCAAGAAAATCCCTTGAAAGAAAACAGACTGACAACTCTAAGATCAACGTTGGAACTACTTCTAGCGTCGGTTGCCAATAGCAGTCACTACCCATCAAGTGTTGATAAAGACAACAGGTGTTGTACAAAAGTAAGTGAACTTTCTGGATCAGATACAAAGAACTTTGTTAACCAATATCGAATTGCATTTTGAATACGAGAAATGTCCAAACAATTTGTAGTTTTTGCCATTATTAACATTTGCTTTTTTTTTAAATTTATTTTGCTATTTAACAGTCCTCGAAGTAAACTTAATTAATCTAATGATGTGAACTTCAAAAAGACCTAGGCCTAAACACAATTGGTAATACACGGCAAGTGATATTACGGACCATGAAGATTAACTAAATTCATGATTTGGTATTTTATTGACCACAATACATTATTTGCTCCTAGCTGAATGGATACCAATTCAAAACCACATCAAACTACAAGATAATGCTCAATTCAATTGTTCGTTTGGTCTATTGCTTATCACATACATTTTTTATTCATATTTGGGTGAATAATTATGTTAATAATCAATAGCTAGTTCAAGATTAGCCCGGGGATGAATATGCATTCTGTGAACAAGGGAGATTGATTGTCCTACGTCCACCCTGTCAACTTCCTTTTTCAGTGAATTTAACAGTACAACAGCAACTTCTTTTGTTCCAGTGGCTATTTTAACGTGCCTCCTGGCACGTTCGTGCAGTGAGATGAAAAATCCGTGCAGTGTCAATTAAAAATCCGTGCTTAAAATGTGCAATATAGCTTGTAGAGCCTTTCTTACGCCAACTTTCAAGTAACATTTTTTTCGCGCGCTTTTGAGAGCACTCAACACTTAATCGACACTTCAGCAATCCTTTTCTTGAAAACAACATAGGGCAGATGCACATAGAAATAGTTTGGCAACCGCTACCTTAGAGCAAGCGTGTATACAGAGGGTGCCCATCCCCAAGAAGGAGAAAAAAAGGAGAATTGGTAAAGGAGAGAAAAGGGAGCAAACGAGAAGAGAAATGTTAAATATTATTGCACCTAGGTCTAAGTGAGTCGACCCATGTCTGTATAAATATCGGCGGATCCAGGTTTTTGTATAGGTTGTTTTGTATGGGTTTTTGGATCCAGGTGTCTGTGTCAATTGAGGTACAAGATTTGGTTGGATATGTTCTCCCCAACCCCCAAAACAAATATAAAGACATATTGGAAGCCACATGAAAATATGCCATTAACAGCAAAATTATGATATTTTGACGGCCATTTGGAATGAGGTACAGCAAAGCTCCTCCACAGAGATGAGGAAAGTTATCCCAGATGGATAAGGAAATCCATATGGATTCGTCACAGAGGTGACAAAGCAATGAACATCCAAGGGGACGCAGCATTCATCCTCAGTCACAGTTATGACCATTTGATCCAGAACACTTCCAGAAACACTACATCTTCTAGAAACACCACCAGTGTTGCTGGATCAAGTCATCACTCATGATTAGGAAACCAGACAAGTAGGTTTCGAAACGTCGAGTCTCCATAAAATGTGAGTAGGCCTACTTTGTACATGGATATGTTTTATAGAACTAAGCTACGAATTGAACATAATAGAGTTTTTGAATTAAATCTAATACTGGAACTTTGCGACCTTGAAATGTCAACAGAGAAAATGGAGCTCATATATTCTCCATATAATACCCTTAGGTAAAATGATCTTAACTTAAATGCGGATAAAACTATTTTGATCAATATATTGAGTCATTATATTAATGAAAGTGAACATAATCATGATTGATCTTGAAATGCCGTGTCAACAGAGACAATGGAGCTCATCTATTTTCGAGGCGTCTGGGCTCTGGAATGGTGTGTAAAGTGATAACATCATCCCCAAATGTGGTATACCGGACTTACCATTTTATGGGCCATTGTGAAACACGTTTTTACTTCGATACCGCTAGTGTATTTTAACTCAACTTCCGAAGCTTGGGAATTGGATTATTTTGATACAGGCCTCACCATGCTCACTGTGAGGTACAAAACACAATATTCGAATAAATCTGATCACCTACCTTCAAGTAGACCTACAAGCCTAATTAAAAAGAATAATAACTATTTTGTCCAATATATTTAGTGATTGAACGAATTAAGGATCAACTATTTTAATCTGTTCCGAATGGTAGTGAGCTTTGGCAAACATTGCATTAATCATTTCAAATAGCGAGCGTGTAGAAGAATTCCAATATCACAGATAGACTTTTGTAGATCCTGTGGTTCTTAAGTTATGTTGTAAAGAGGGCTGAAACAACAAAATTTTTGTAAAACGTACATATCTCATTAACAACAATTATCATTATTATTAAGTTTTCAAAGAATATGATTTGTAGAATGAACTTTTGCAAAACATTAAAGTGTTATTCAATAATAATTATATTGATTTAGACAATGAAAATCTTTTTTTTTTGTTTTTTTTAACAGTCTACCCTTACAGTGAACATGATCATGATCTTGAAATGTCAATAGAGAAAATGGAGCTCATCTATTCTCCACTTAGATAAAATGATTTATATATCTTAATTTCAGTGCTAATATAACTATTTTGCTCAATATATTGAGTGATTAAATGAATCATGATCTTGAACTGCCGTGTCAACAGAGAAAATGGATCTGATCTATTCTCCATAATACTCTTAGATAAAATGATTAATCTTAATTATTTATAGCAAATTATAAGGCTTAAAATGAAGAACCTTATCAAAATTTATGTGCATAAACATTTACGTATTTAGTAAAAAATACGAAAGCTGAAACTTAATATAAATGGTATTATCACAACAATAATTTATTTCATAATTATGTTCACGATTCACCTGTTAAATATACTGTACTTGTACTAGATCATCTCGTCTTATTTGTGTATAAAAATTAAAGTATAACTTCAGTTCACTTCTCTTCAAATGGAGATATATTATTTACAATGATATAATAAATAATATTTATAATGATATACTCCGTCAGATTTACAATACGAAATTTACTGAATTACTTATGAACGCCAGAAATTCGACAGTAATAAGATTTCTTCGACCTCACCTGTGTTACAAACTCTTCATACACGCTCGTTTTAAGGAAAAGTAAACCCCGTAAATAAGTTCATCACGATTGTCAGTAATATATATTACGATAAACAAATATTTTGGGTAAATGATGTTAATACTGTTTCATGCTACATCGTTGCACTTTCTGAAATTGACTGACCAATTTTCAAAATCCTCATAGTCTGCTTCATGTTGGACGCCGGTGGCGCTGTTTAAGGATTTAGGAGCTGGTCAAAAATGTGCGGTAAAAAGTGATTTTCCTATCAATACGTAACGTCAGTAATTGAGGTACGAGGGATGAACACTTAACAAATGTTTGAATATCGCATGGTCATTAGCCAACCAACAACACTGTATTGCGTGTTGCGAAAATTAAAAAGTGGAGGAAGAAGATTTCACAGAATTTTTTATGGGTTGTGGGCACGGTGTTACGACAATGTTGAAATTCAGCCGGCAATATGGAAAATAATGAAGCTTGAACATGGCCAAAGTGGCCCGAAAATTGAGAAAAAATGCATGTCACAATCACAAAAATGTTCATATCATCAAACAAAAAAACGCGGGCGTCAAAAATGGGTGTCATGTTAAATAATAACTAAAGATAGCTTGCTGAAAATGTCATGAAATTTGGTAGCTGTATATGCCTTATATATGTCTGTATATGCCTGTATTTTTTTCCTATAAACACACTTTCTCTATTGTCGGTTATTTATCTTGAAAAAATGCTGCATGCACGAGTGAGCCACTGAGTGAAAATAAGGTTGCTTTAAAACCCAAAACTATCGAGCCACGCGTAACGGTAAATCTTTGGACGCCAGAACTATAGACTCCTGGTTCTAACTTCGGTTTATATATTTTTTTAATGCTAATTTTGAAACTTTTGTTAAAGCCATAATAACCAATTTCGGTAAAATATCAGTTTAGTTATTCTTTTCCAAAAATAATGAAAATATTTATAATACTATAACAACTGCCAGGAAGGTTTTCTGGTCATTTGAAGCAGAAATAATGAGGCAAAATGAAAGAAAAAGAAAACATCAATTATCTTGACCACTGCTGTTCTCGAGGATTTAATGTCTTAATAAGACATCAAAGAGGCCCTCGAATTTGGCTGATTCCAAGTAGGTGTAAGCCACGGGTGTAAGTTGATGGGACGTGCAATTATTGCAAATATGCCTTTCAAATATCTCATGATTTGATAAACGTATAAACATGATAAAGAAAAAAATGCAGGTAAGACCAAGGTAAAAAACGTATTGCATTGATATTTTCAAATAATTATAAATGACCGACCTTCACCCACACACACACCCACCTCACCCTACACACATAACAAGATAAGAGAGTGGAGACAACAAAGATTCGAAATCTAACCACTACACCACAACAACCTGTTATACAATACTCGTACTTTTTGCAACCTTATTTCTCATTCAGTGTCTCACTCAATAACAATCCTTTTAAAATTGATTGTACTTCAGTAAAATGAGGTGATATTACTTTTTATATTAACTTCAATATTTTATAAGACAAGGAAGTGTTTTGCATTAATAAAAACATCACTGCACGATTACTAATCGATATATGGACATGGCCGGCTGGTGACACTGATCACAATGGTCACGCATGATTACGACACGAGGCCTCTTTGAAAGAATCTTTTCAACCTACGACTCGATTATTACACCAATGAAAATTTAATAAAAGCTGAAGTTAGTTAATGACTATCATTACAGAAAAGCATTTAGCCCGCGTTTGCTCGCAGTTGCAGATACAATCATCTGAGTAATCGTAACATCTATATTGTCTCCTTTTTAAAGCTACTTCGCGCACCATAAACATTATTTTTTCCGTAATAATTCAACTTTTGATACGTTATTGTTTGCTTTATACTCGTGTTTCATATCTTATCTATGGGCTCAATACGGAAATAAGCGAGAAATGACTCGCGTATTCCCCTTTTTGAGTGTTTTCCAAAAAATCGTATTCGCCGGCATATTTTCATCATTTGGTTAAAATACCGGAAGTGAGCTAAGTTCCTGTCGTACTGTTAATACATGTATGTATTTATGAATGAGTGTTATAAATGGCACTTACAGCGAGTAAAGCTCTATAGTAAAAAAAGGTGGGTTCAAAATTACTACAACATTGTCACTCATTAAATTTTGTCTTGAAATAACCGATCTTGGAACCCGACCCCGCCCTATCCCCTCCCCCACATAGCACTTTTATAGTGTTATAACATAACATTATAAAGCAGAATATCTTAAACTTACCAACTGTTCATTCTTCTTTCTTCTGGTTTTCTTCCTGTTGTCAGAGTTTTATATTTGTGCCGCAATCATATATTGACAGTGTTAGAATCCTCTTGAAATGCACTCCTTACTCCAGAAATAAGAAGATCTCTTTCTCGTTTTTTATCGTTCTCACCTCTTTCTAATTATTACAGAGTAGCTCGAAACAACGCGTTTCTATTTGTTTACTCTCTCATAATATGGTATAAATGTTCAGCATACAATGGGAGATGATTAGTCAAAGAATACGTATCGGAACTTAACTACTCGAATATGAATCGACAGAAAGCATGATGTATTCCCATTTATAAGCAATGTATCCCAGCTAAAGGTCTAATGGAAGCGAGCAATAATAAAATCAGCGTTTCTGATCATGAGCAAAACCTAAATAATGGATGCGATGATATACAAAAAGTACATTAACCAATAGAAAAAGAATGTGTTGCTAACGTACAGTCAATATAATGTATACATATTTTTATTCCAGACATGCTCCGTTTGCTGGTTTTCCTGCTGCAACTAAATTATTTACTATGTACATGGAAAACAAAATATGTTCAGGCAAAAATAAAAAATAGCATCCAATTTTTATTGTAACGGCTGATGGAATGAAAATCTGCTCGTGGACCGTCTGTATGAAATGACTTTTATTTCAGAGCTGTAAGCCAAGAATAAGCCACTTTTTGTTATTTATTTTCAAATTGGTTTCCTTGGTACTCAAAGGTATGTTTAATGTCATGTGCCCCAAAATAGTCCATAATAGACCTTTTCATAATAAGTTATTCCGATAAAAACCGAAGCATGAAATAATTTACCCTGTCGCGGTGTCAGAGATGACGAACCAAATATCCTAAGGAATAACCTTTGCAATAATGGTTTCTTTTATGTTTGGAATATTTTTATATGAGGTGAGATGAATATCAAATTGCGTTTTGCTCTAGGTAGTAATGTATCTGATGGTCATGTAGGCCTACCATTCTCCACAGAATTCCAAAATATTATCATTGATGATATGTTTGATGCCTATTGTAAATCGTACATAAAACGTGCATGGTCTTTAAGGACACATTTGAAGGCACCATAAATAATGTCTTTATTATTTTTCTTTTTATATTCAAGTTCTGATTAATGTCCTTGAGTAGGCTACTAATTAATGTACATATAATGAGGTTTACTTCAGTGTAAATATTTTGTATTTTGTATTTTTCATGTTTGAAACGTATCGTTTGTATTTACTTCTGTTTAATTTTAAATTAATTTAATTTTGTTTTATATATTTATTCACATTGTTATTATTTAAATGTTTTTGGATGCACCATCATATTGATGAGTGCCACTGATGTAAAAGTGATATCCGAATAAAAACTAAACTAAACAAGTACCTCTTCAGCATGTACAGTGCGAAGTTCCAATGTATAACAGGCATCATAAACTACGATGAACTTCGACGGTCAATTGTGGATGAGAGAGGTACTTTTGCCAAGGATACTCAACGTGCAATCAAACGTGTGGTGGTAGTGTTATGTAAGAGACTGACTGTGGAAGAGGTGATGCATATAAACAAAACGTTCTGTAAAAAAACTGACTAAAAATGACGGACATTGTCCATTTCTTTCCATTCGTATTTTATTGTGAAAAACCAAGTAGCTGAGGTGTTAGCTCAATATGCTAGGAAAATATTTCTCACGATGACCCCATGTTCACATTGGCTTAATAAGCTGTAGTTTCGCGCAAAAGGGTGTCGCAATTCATGGCATTTCTTGTCTGTCAGTTTGGGTACAATTTGACCCCCCTAGCTTACTGAATAAATAGCGCGGTTTTCCGACCTTTTCCGATCTTGATATGAAAAAAGTCTATATTGATTAAAAGTTATGCATTTGTCATCAGACATTGGTTTTCACTTGTTTTAATATTTATCTCCATTGATTGATTTGTGTTGAGGTAATGTGTTATTTTTAGAACTGACTAATGATTGGCTTGTGGTGATGTAATGGTCTATTTTAAAAGGTAATCTAATGGGCCATATATGGAAGAATTAAATGCTGTCATATGTGTTGCCAAAAAGGGTAATTTTGTCCCTTAAGGGTTCTAGTAACGAATAAAATCGCGTCATTTGTTTGTTTTCATCTCCTAATGTACATAATGTATATTGTTTTGAGAATTACATGGTGTGATGAGCACTTACGAAATCTTTTTTGGTTTTGTGGTATTGAAAATGATTGTCTGTTTACAATGACACTTATATGATCGTTTGAATATAATGGATGTTTACAAGCGCTTGGATACAGTGAATTTTGACGAACGCTTGGATACAATGAATGGTTACGATCGCTTTGATACAATGAATGTTGACGAGGGCTTGGACACAATGAATGTTTACAAGCGCTTGCATACAGTGATTTTTTTACGAATGCTTGGATACAATGAATGTGTAAAAACGCTTGGATACATAACTGTTTACAAAGACTGAGATACAATGAATGCTGACGATCGCTTGGATACAATGAATGTTTATGAGCGAATGTGGATACAGTAAGTGTGAACTGCATCGGGCAATTATTTTGAGATAAGGATTAGGCAAAACCGTGAGTTCATTTAATAGGGGAAAGATTTTCGCGGGAGATCCCAGGGACTGTTGTGGTGGCGATTGTCACCGCACATATATGACACCGCATTCTCATACTCTTTGGTACGAGGAAGAGTTCGATAATTTACATCTTAATGCAACAATTTGGTATTGAATCTTGATGCTTGCCTTCGTCTAGAAAACGCGTTTGAATTGGTATTTATTGCTCAACTGAATACTTAGCTAGTATTACACACGTTGAGTTTTACGGGGTTTTTTTTACTTAAAAGCTTCAGTTCATGGCATCCATTTTGTTCATGACATGGTTGTGCTTTGAGGCATGCAGCAACCATCGTGCATAATTGAATATAATATCCAAGAACACATAGCAACTGAGAGCAGTCGTCGATAGTTGTTAAGTGCATCATAATTAAAATTGTATTATCGAGAGCATTATTTTATGTCGAATTCGAAGATTCCGATAGCTTTATTAAGTTAACACATTCAGTGCGGTGTGTCATTCATTACCAGGACCGTGTGCAATTATTTTGGCAAGGGTATTACATTTCCAAAAGTTGACCCCCCCGTTTACACGTGAAACCCATTTTTGATGAAGTCAGTATGAAGAGAATATACAATTTGAATGTAAGACGTACATGTATTTATTATGAAAGATCTATGTTTAGTATACATGGAAATTGAGGAAACAACAAGTACATAATGAAAATTTAGGAGGAATGTGCATTTATAAGTCTGTTTGCTGATGTTCCAATATCATTTTACAAGTGTCTACCCTAAAAGATGCAAACAAGATTTAAGATAAATAGCACCATCATTGTTCAACTTTTCTTAAAGATGAATCAGTTTTACATGTCATCAAACAACCGTGAGCCATGTGTGAAATAATTTGCGTACCTTGCCCACAATCTGGTCTCCCAACTAAACTGCCGGATATAGTCGGTTTACAAATGATCTTAAACTGATCATATACTGCAGTTTAAGATCAACCTCTTAGCGCCCTCTGTTGATACCTAGAACGGTTCTCGCGCCATAGCTAAACTATGGGCTTCAGCTGTTGGTCAATGTTACATTAAGATTACTCTTGTACTCTTGCTTTCTTGCCCTGCTGGGCCCTTATATTGGAGTCTCACTTAGAGGAGGGTTTAGTCGTCGTATGTGAGTCGCCGGCCTCGGGCCCGCCGGCCCTGCGGCCTTGGTGTTTTTTTCTTGATATTAAAACAACAAAAGAAATATATATACTTCGAATTTCTTTTGTTTCTTGGCGATTTCTTAAATGTAGCAATGCAAAAATATTGAAATATTCAATATGAACACATTTAAAGTTTATCAACATGATCAATGATGTAGATAGGTTAATAAAATTAACGTGATTTAAAATTCAATGGATATAAATACCTTTACGTACGGTTTAATTTGCATAATATGCAAATTAGCCCTTTCTGGACTTAAATGCGATTTTCCGCTTTCCAGAATGGACCATCTGCGGTCTTTACCGGAGCATATCTCGGTCAAGAAATATGATAGAAAGGCCATGAATACATTCAAAGTCTATCAATGTTGTAGATTTTTAAAATTAATATCTACTTTTTCCCAAATATATGCCTATCGTGATGTTTTTCATGGCTATGATAGGCCACGATATATATCGTTGTCTTTTCATAATTTTTTGTTTATTATAGTTTTTTCCTCTGTTTTAGGAATGTTAAAGGAGTATTTTGTGATTCTAGCATCCTCTTTTGTGACATTTTTTCAGTAGATAACCATGGAAAAAGCTTATTCCCAATCGTTCACTAGTTGATTTCAGTTTTGCGTTTGTGAGTTATGCATGAATATGTTTAGCACATTTTGTTGTAATTTCGTTCTTCAAACATGTCAAACCAGAACTTGGATATTTTTGCTAAACGAATAAATATGCAAGAGATTTTTAAAGATTTTTTTGAACATAAACATTATGTAGCAAGAGGTTTCCAGTGGAATAGAAATCTCAACATTATTTTAGAAAAGTGAGAATATGAGGCTGTGGATCACGAAATGTCCCTTTAATAATGCAACGGACTGTTTTCCTGCCTAATTACAAAAGCAATCAATCGACTTGTTGACACCAATGTCCAGCTCATTTGCTGCTTAAAAGCAAATTATTGCCAGTCATTTGATAAATTGTATCAGCTTTCCTGTCAATTTGAAACAAGCTAAACACTTGAATGGGTTTTTATTGATCTGGTTTCCATGGTTTTCTGTTGGTAGTTAAAACAAGACACACGATTTCTGGTATCAGTAAACTAGTAATCATGGTAATTGAACCGCCTACGTATGAAATTTTAATAGATATCACGCGCGCGAGGTTTGGACATTTACACTGCTCAAACACCAATCTGTTCTGAGAAGATGTGAGATGAAACAAGAGCTTACGTTTATTACGCTTATCTTCATTATATCTGATCATATACTCCTATAACTCGGCTCCGTTTTCAGATTTCGTGTTATTATTTGATATTAGGAACAACCGTGGCACGATGATAAACCCTTCGTTGGTTATGTCGGTGTCTCTGATTAATTACGATTCATGAATAGTTCGTAAGACGTGATCTGAAAATAAGCCTGACACATTTTTTTTGCAAATACCTACGAAGTGTTTGGAGTGTGTATTTTGTGATCAACAATCAGTTTAGATTGCATCAACGTTGGAATCTGTATGAGTTCCACCATTAAGACATTAACAGCACTTACGGTAATGCTGACGGGTTGGCGCCTAGATAGCTGTTAACCTCCTTTTTGAATCTGATCCGTTTTACAATTTCTGGAATGTGAGACGGGAATATATTTCATGGGCTGTAGATGGAATGAAGGACCGTTTATGATCAACAAGGTTAGATCTTGGAATTTTAACTGCAAGGTCGAGAGATCTAACGGACCTGCTTAGGACGCTGCGGACTGCAGGGAACACCTTTATGGTAAACAGATATGTTTTGGAGCCTATCGCTGTAATATCTTATCATTATCATCCCTTATAAATACACTTAGTATTTGCATGCTTCCTAAGTTGAACATCTTCAGGTCGATTTTGTCGTGGCAACTTTAGACTTCACCGTCATTTTAACCTGATTTGGACCTCTGTGTGGATTGATAATTCCAATATGGCTGACATTATTCAAGTAATATGTTGGAGTCTCCTAGCTTTGTTATTGCTCCCTATAAACTTCATCTGTCTGCTTGTTCTGTGGCGTACAAAGCGCGTCAATAAAGTCACTAAAATATGTCTACTTTCCCTAACATGTGCTGATCTTGATCTATTATTTATGTATGTCATACCAGCCATTGGTATCGCTATATGGGACAACCAATGGCCTTACAGTAATACATGGTGTATAATACAAGCCTCGATAATTCAACCACATTTCTCTATTGTTGTCTTGACTTTGTTCGCTGTCAATGTTGAGAGATTCATTGCCATAGCATACCCCTTGAAATATCCACAAATTGTTACTGTGACGCGCACCATTGGGGCGTTGATCATATTATGGTTCTTTCAAGGTGTCATTGGACTCACTTTAGGGTTCTTGTACGACTGGAAAGCAGAGTATAACCCCATGAGACAATGCTGTACATTTACAGACAATTTTGTGTACCTCATGATTATTCAAGATTGCGTAGTATTTGGTATAGTTATGATTTATGCGCGTATCGTGTGTATTATACGCAAACAACGTCAGCGAAGTATAAGACTTGGTATTCAGCGGACAAACCAATCTGATTGCTGCAATCGCAAAGCTGCTAAGACCATCTTTCTCATTTCTCTATCAGCGTTTATCTGCATCATTCCTTTGGAGCTGGTGCTGTGGATACAGTTTCTTGGTGATGATGTTCCGATACAAGCTGCAAGATTCGCCAATCTGTGTTTTGCGAGTAGTGGCATATGGGATGCAGTTTTGTATTATATGCGAAATAAAACCATTAGAAATGAAACAGTCGATTTCTTGTCAACATTTAAGTTCGGTACTTCAAAACCACGACTTTCGACAATATCAACCTAAAATACTAGCCGACAATACCGTCATTGTTACCAAAGGCTGTGGTATTTTATGTCTTACCAGACTATACCATAGTCGAAATGACCAATGTATTCCCTTTTTGGGGAAACTGCGCAATGTTGGCGTACTTCATTCAGCGGCTGAATTGTGACACATCACGAGTATTCAATAGATAATCATAAAAAGGTTAATATTTTTTCGCGGTTCTCGGGTTGAGTGGTTCTCGTGATAGGACTATCTCTAATTACCCAACACCCGTTACCCATATAGGCCTACCTGCCCTGACCTTTTAAACTACTATGCTATATACGTCTCTCAATGATCAAGACCCAATTTGACACAATAATCAACTTAGTAGTTTTGTAGCTGTGAGGCTTACTTAGCCGTAATCTGCAAACCCATCGTTCGCCTCTTCCAAGCCCTGTCCTGCTACCCCTAAATTAGTATCTGGAACTACGGAAAAAAATATTGCACCCCGGAAATAGTCACATTCTGCTGGATAGGCCTAATAGGCCGTATTGAAATATGTTGAAAATAGACCTATTGATCCGATGAGATGCACCTGCACGATTAGCCACACAGTAATGCTTTCCGATGATCGCACTGCGCCCGTCGGTACTCCGCGCGCTACACGATAGCACACCGCGAGCACGCGTTAGCGAGCCGCGCGCACGCGATAGCGCGCGGACAGAGAGACGGACGGACGGACACGCCATCATTAGTATTATGATTAGTCACAATGAAAGTACACAAGTGCCACTTATTTCAACACAAAGCAAATTACTGTAAACCATATGCACACACCAACTGATGTGCGGGCAATGAACAGGTTTGCCAAAATTTGTGATCATTTTGTTATTGCTTTGCTGATGAAACGGTTTTTGATGATATACAATGTAACTGTAAAAGGGATTCCCAATCACAGAATTAGAGAAGGAGAACCGGGACTCCTATACCGCCACGTACAGTCACGCCGTCAGCTATGGGGAGAAAATTGGGGGTATTCGGGTCCTTGCCGACGGCGCGCGGAGACGAACAAAAACAATTCTGCGTCTCATCTGATGCGTCTTGGTACTCGCGTGCATGTCGCATCATGTGCGACTCTCAAACTGAATACCCCCAATTTTTGCTCCATGCCTGTATCAAGATGGCAGCCGAGTCCCGATTCTCTGTCTTTAATTCTGTGTTCCCAATAGATCCTATACCATATCTAAACAAAATGTTGATACATCTAATACACGGTTGTTTGATATGATCATTCATTAATTTTTCTAATAAAATATTATAATGTTCAATTCTTGACCTGGTCAATACAAACAGCTATCACACTAATAAACTGTAGCTACAGCTATATTTTATAGCATTTTTTACCTTGGGTTTGCCTTTCTATATCAAATTATTCATCTTTTTCTGCTTTTTTGTGGTAATTTTAATTCTGTGTGGAAATTGAGGGCGCTATTTTTTAAATACACGTATTTTAAATTTAAATCAGCCATATTATAATGAATTACTCCTTATATAGGCCTACATTTCATGATAAAAAAAGTTTTTTGAAAATTCTCTTGTCATTTGTTAGTCTGTTTGCTGATGTTCTAATACTATTTTACAAGTGTCAACCATTTGTAAAGAAACTTGAAATGTTAATAATGATCTTAAAAAAGGTACTAAAGTTTGCCACTTACATACCTAAAGCCTCCTGCCTCGTTTTGAGGAATTAATATTATGGCTGAAAGTCAACCCTTTTCATATTACACTTTCTGAAACTTGGCTAGATAATACTGTTTATGACAGTGACATTTACATTCCTGGATATATTATTGAGCGTAAAGAAATAAATAGACATGGCGGCGGTGTAGCATTCTATATAAGTTCGTGATGATATTCTGTATACCAGAAGAAATGATATTGGTAAAGATAACTTTGAGTCTCTGTGGATTGAAATGCATCAGGTGTATAAGAAATCTGTCATTTTTGGTATTCAGACCGTACAATGATGGTCTGGAATACTTTCATTATTTGACTGACATTATGGATAGTGTTATTAATGAAAATAAGGAAATTGTCCTCCTTGTGATTCTTCTAGTCTCCCCCAAATGGTTAAATCTGATACAATAATAACGCTTACAATAATTGAAACACTCATTGATGTGATTCTACAATAAGATAAAAAAGGGCTTTATAGTGACAATGTGCGAGCGCAGCGCGCAAAAAGTTTGTATTTTACACTATTTCGGCCCATGATCGGGGTGCCCTTGCCCCTTTTCTTTTCCTTTGCCCTCCAGATTTTCTCTTTCTTTTTTGTCAGAGGGACACTTTTTCCTTCATTTTTGTCAGGGGGGCACTCTACCCCCTGCCACCCCGTTGGCTACGCAACTGACCAATACTTGGATGATTTACAAGTCATTTAGCTTCATTTAGTGACACATTAGTGTCCAGACCATGGTTTTAACCTATCTTAAGCTGAAAGGTGACATAAAAGGTAAAGCATACCACCAAAGAGTTTAGAAGCTTTAAAAATTTCAATGTCGATGAATTTGTTAATGAATAAGATGATGTGGACTGGGCAAGTGATGATTCACTCTCAACCCCAGTTGCCTGGGATTTGTTTGTAACTAAGGGGCTGTGCAATAAAAATGAGCCCCCCGTGAGGTAAAATTTCCAAACAGCTCGCCAAAAATCGCATGCCCCCCCTCTCGGCCCACCAAAATCGCTCGCCCCCACTCGGCCCGCCAAAATCTTTGCCCCCCCTTGCACATGCCAAATTATTTGGATCCCAATTTGCACACCTTAAAGGAGTGTTTCGTGATCCTAGCATCCTCTTTTTATGACATTTTTCAGTACATATCCACGAAAAAAGCCTATTCCCAAAATTTCAGTTGATTCCGATTTTGCGTTTGCGAGTTATGCATGATTATGTGTATTACACTGCTCCATAGTCAATGCGTTGTAATTTCGTTCTGGTGCACCAGAACGAAATTCAAATTTCACGATATCTTTGCAAAACGAATTAATCTGCAAGAAATATTTTGTACATAAACATTATGTAGCCAGAGGTTTCCAGTGATATAAATAGGAAAAATTGCATATTTAAGTGTTCGCGTACGGTTTCCATAAGCCTTTTTATAGCGTTTTATTTAAACGGCGACCCAAGAATGTGTGCCAAAATCGCTTGCCCCTCCCCTCTCGGCTTGCCAAAAATTGCTTGCCCCCCCCCTTTCGGCTCGCCAAAAATTCTAACCCCCCCCCACCAATTTTACCCTCCCACAGGACTCATAATTATTGCACAGCCCGTAAGTTTACAAGGGAGTGTAATAAACATGCTCCGATTAAAACCATCAGGTGTTGGGATAATCTGTGTCCATGGTTTATAAAGCCATGATGATATTTTAAATGCAATGCATGAAATTAAATATTCAACGGGTGACATTTATAGAGAATGTGGAAAACCCTGAAGAATTCATTACCTTATAAGAAAGGTAATGTGGCATCACCCGACAACATCGAATAGCAACACTGGTTTGGCTAATGATTTCAGTAAGCATTTTACTAACATTGGTACCACTTCATATACTTCCTACAATGCAACCAGACCCGTAGCCATTTTGTGTGTGTGTGTGTGAGGGGATGCTGATTTTGAAAAAGTGGATGGAGGCAATTTGTCTAGTGGACTTTCTTCCCCAAATTTTGACCTTTTTTTGGCAAAAAAGCTTTAAAAATCCAATTTATTGGCTCGCTACGCTCACAAATTCTTAAATTTTGGGACTTTTTGTATAATTGTTTTGGGTTTTTTTTTGGGGGGGGGGGGGTGTCGTAACCCCCTGTTATTTTGTGTCTTGTGTTTGAAATTGTAAATAAAAGTATCTAACTCACAACATTGCTGTAGATAATATGTTTTAGTCTCGTCTTTGTGTCTTGTATTTGAATTTGGAAATAAAAGTATCTAACTCACAACACTGCTGTAGATATAGGTGTTAGTCTTGTTTTTGTGCCGTGTATTTAAATTTGGAAATAAAAGTATTTAACACACAACAACAGGCACAATTTTAAATATCTTTAGCATCCTATATTTGTGAAATTTAGTCAGATAGTTCATGAATGAATAACAATGTTTTAAACACACTAGTGTGTGCAGTGAAAGTCTGTTTTGGGCTGTTCGTAATGATTTCCGTTAAGGGTAGACAAGGTAGGCCTATTGTTGGTTCATTCTAAATTGCACCCTAAAAAGCCTGCAGGAAAACATTAGGAACGAACTAGTCTTTGTCAAAGACTGACTCGAGATAGTGTCGGACTCGCGATCAAGGGGGGGGGGGGGCGAATTCGAGCCGGCGAGTGCTGTGTGTGGTTCCCAGTAGTTTCTCCGCGATCTCCCTATGCGGGATAATATAGGTACACGGTCTGTAACACAGACTAGGAACGAACACGTTCAAATATGCAAAATTTCCTGCTTGCTGCGCTCGCTCGCATTATATGATAAGACAATTTAAGGTTTTAAAGGAGTAGTTCGTGATCCTAGCATCCTCTTTTTATGACATTTTTCAGTATATATGAAACAAGCTTAGGCCTATTCCAGTTGATTCCAATCCAATTTTGCGTTTACGAGTTACCTATGCATTACACTGCGCCATATAGACCATTTGTAGACAATTATGTGTTGTATAGGCGTATACCAGAACGAAATATAACGAATTAATCTGCAAGAATTTTTTTGTACATTTAGCCAGAAGTTTCCAGTGAAATAAAAATCTTTTGGAGAAAAGTGGGGGATCATGTTGTGGATCACGGAATGCCCTTTTAAAATCGGGTTCCTAAAAATCTTACATGTGTAAAGGGGGGGGGGGCAAATATTTTTTGGCAGTTTATTGGCACGTCAAAAGGGAGGGTAAAGGTTTTTTGGCATGACAAAAAAAGGGGGCGGGGCAAAGATTATTTGGCACGGCCAAAGGCGGGGGATGGCGGTCAAGCAATTTTTGGCAGACCGTTTTGAATATTCACCACCCCGGGAGTACACATAATTATTGCACAGCCCCAATACTTTCTTGTATTTTCACGTATGTTTCAATGGGACGTTTATTTAGTGGTGTGCGCCCTTAGGATGGAACACCTGCTGTTCGTAACTATTAACAGCCTGTGACTTTTCAAAACCGCGGCGTCGACAGGATTTCTTTCTCAATTTTGTCTGAATTTCAGAGACGATTTAAATTATGTTCAATAGCCAATGAACCGTACATGTAAATAAGCAGAATGTGGTTATTTGAAAGCTTGACAAATCCAGGTAAGAGAGGACGAAGACTTCGTCTTATTACTTTTATTGTCATGCATGATATGCCCGGGATGATGATGATTCTGACCATTGCTGTTGAATTCGACGTACATGACGTATAAGCCCTTTCGCAAATTCAGATCATGGTGCATCATGGGTAATATTTGCCGATAAAATTGGAGATAAACACGATGAGGCTATTGTACATTTTCAATGGGGTGAACTTTGCCGTTTGCATAAAAATGTTTTGTCCTGGAATTTCGCTGACAGTTTGGTCTTCATTCCTTCACAATATTTGTATTTCACAGGAAATATTAACATATTTAGGAAAGAATAAAATATGTTTTACAAAAATATGTTTTTGAAGGAAGTGCAAAGTTCGCCACCATTGCAAATGCACTGCAGCCTCCTCGTGTTTATCTCTTGTTGAAGAATGTGTGACGATGTCTGAGCATGCGCATGTGCAACTTTCCGAATTTGCGAAAGGGCTTATTGAAGCTTACAGTTATGAATGTAATATGTATCATGTCGTTTTTACCAATGCTTATCAGGGCTGTCAACTCTCACGCATTGGCTGTGAGTCTCACGCATTGGGTAGTACGAGGAACCCATACCGTAGTAGCTCTGCACAACGGTATGGGATGAAGTGTACATACAAAAGCTAGTGCAACGTTGCACTAAAAAATACAAGCAGGCTCCTGTACTAGCTTAAATAGTTGCATGTTTGTCATAATATTAATTACACAGCTTCTTGTACTTCTTCTAAACTCTTATGCTTGTAATTGTAATTAATACCCCATTATTTATCCAGAATAAATAAAAATTCATTTAAACACATGATCCACATCGGCGCACCAAAACTGAGATGGCACTTCAGTGCAAACTTACATGTAGATAGGGCATGCACCAATACGAAAATGTCATACCGATAAATGATGTGTCTGTTTTGCCCGTTATTTAAGTTTGTGTTGCGAACTATGCATTGGGTCACTTTCTCACGGTCTCACGCCAAGGTACATGTAGTATAAATATTAGTGATGTCACACAGAAATTTTTTAGCTAAGTTTGTTTAATGTTTACATGAAATAACCCTAAATAAAGATGTTTAAGGTATTAATCTTGATTAAATATGCTAATTAATTGCTAATTAAGCGAATTCACTATATATGCAATTTTTGTACTGGGAAATTCCTTTATTTGTTCGTTATTTTATGATTTTAAAAATAATTATCTAGTCTTCTAGAAGAAGAAAACTATTTATTTAATGTAATTATAAAATTAATAAATGATTTAAAATTGAAATATTTAATTAATGCTATCTTTATCTTATAATTAGCATACAAGGTGTGTTTAAGTTCATAGGCTATGTCTACACTATACTTTTCCCATAGAGCACTATGTAAAATCTGTAAAAAGCCTTCAAAATGCTCTCAACCTGCCCACATTATCCCTACTTGCGGCAAAATGCGTAATGCCCTAGCCCCATGTGTTTGATATCATTGCAAAGAGGACCTTCCAATATGTCTAAAAATCACAATCATCAAAGATCATCAGGGGGTTAAGCTTAAAAATGGCTCACAAAGTCAAAAATAAGTAAAATTACACTAAAATGGCACAATTCCAAGCCATTTGGCTAATTTTAAAGCTTTTTCACCATTTTTTTGTCATTTTGGGGAATATATTGCTTACGATAACGTTTCTAGATTATTTCCGATGCTTTACCCCCACAATGCAATGCGAGACCCGGTAATGTGCACAGGTCGCCATTTGTGGTAATTTCAACAATCGCGATTTTCAAACCACTAAATTCACAATTTATTTATGGAACTTTTCCAAGCTTTTATTCAAAATTTGAATTAATATTTAGTTAAAACATACTTTAACTACACTAGCATTAAATTCTAGCAAAATATTTCAAGTATTAATGGAACTAGGGCAATTCTCCGAGAGCAAGTTTTTACATGTTACAGAATAGCAGCACCGATTTACGTGTGCTGTGTGTCATCGCTATAAATATAATCTCACGCTCACGCATAGATCTCACGGAAAAAGCTGGAAAATGAGTAAAATCTCACGCATCGTACAAATAATTTGTTGTCTCTAAAATTCATAATGCGGGCGGTGGACGCTAAACTCAGAATCAAGTTTCAAGTGCCTTAAAGGTGCTTACATTTTTTACAAATTCAGTCATTTTTTACTAAAATATGAAACAACACCACCCTATTGAGTACCGTACACCAGTTCACGACACACGGCCATATGTGTTTTGCCTGGCATACCTACATATTTACATAGAAATTAAAAGAACAGCTAGGTCAAGGAAACCTACATTGTTGTCTATATTTCGCTTGACCCAAATATATGATTTTTTATGGTGATGAGACACTCGCACATGGAATTTTAATTTTGATAGCAATTCCACATTCTCTTGGTCGGGCTGACGTCACAAAGGCGAAATAGCATTGTAAAACCAGTGTGCGCATGTGCAGTTCCCCTTTCTCGAGCTGGTTGCTATGCGCAAGCTTGTGCAAAGGGCACGAAGGGGACAATGTTCCCGGATGTCCGACTGAGTGAATAGAAAAGCTGCTATCATCATGAGACTAAGATCTAGAAACACCACCGAAATGCTGTTTTGTTAGCTGAATCTTTTTGATGAAAGTCAATCTTTGACAAGATGTAACTTTGCTATGGACAGTGCTATGACAAAAAGGTTTTCAGTTCTGGCTTTCTTACTCAAGGGTTTTAATTTGATTTATAAAATGATGATGCAATTTGATTTCACTGTCTGTCTTCCAAAAGGCCTACAAGGGTAACTTGTCCATACAAGTTTGAACGCTGCTGCACCTGGTCAAGCGCTCCTCCAGCAGATGTAGCTATGTAAACCTGTAATTTCAGATTGAGTATCTCGAGCTACATGTTATTAAAATTGCACTTCAACTAATTTTGGACCAGAAAAAACTGGCAAACCCTGTTCCCGTCGTAAAAGCCTATCCCAAAGCACTATAAACCATCTTTTTAAAATTTTAATTTTTTGTTTTTGTTTTACAGGTGTTCGGTTCCATCTGCTGGTTGGTGAAGACTACCAAGTAGGACGTAAAGGTAAACACATATTATAGCTGCCATATAGACATATAGCTGCCTGATATAGCAAACTCAATATCAGTGTAAAGCTGCCCCATTTCACTCAACTTTACAAAGTTTCGTAAGTTTCAAAATCAATCGTAACTTACAACACATCGGAGTTATTGAAATATTAAAATTACTTATGCACATATCAAATGCAACCACGGCCCCTGGGGACCCGGGGATGGCCGGGTCGTGGGCCGTGGATTTTGGGTTTAAAAGTTCAAGTTCCGGGTAAACACCTGGCCAGTCCCGGACCCACCCGGGCATAACTCTTAGCCACTCCCCGGCCCCCCGGGGCGAATATTCGATGCAAATCGATGCAAACCCCGGGTATTCCTCGGCCCAAGTTCCCGGCTCGGAGCAGCGGATATAGGCCTGGATCTCAATATGGTTTTAATATCGCGGCAATCTTGTCATGCGGGCTCAAATTTCGGCAGGTATGTCTTCAATGGACTGCCAAGCTCTGGACATGCTGGGTGGATTCAAACGCTTCAAATATAGGCCTACATGTGTGTTCCATTGCAAATACGTCAGTTACTCATCTTGTTGCGGAACATGTAAAAACGATAAACGAAATTAGGCTACTTAGATTCTCGTCAATAGCGCAGAGCAGCGTAATTCTTTCCTTTACTTCCTATTATATTAGTTGTAGGCCTACTTAATTGCTTTACTGTTTGAGTATCAACGCACAGCCTTCAACACTATATTTAATATATGCATGCTTGTTTTAAATATTACGAGGCATGAATGGCGTGTCGGAATAACCAGGAATATTGTATTGATATAGGGCCTACATGTAGGTCTATATATGATTAAAACATCAAAGATATGAAAGAAACATATCACTGCATTTACATCTGTCCAGGATACTGAGTGGCGAATGTTCGATCTTTGCATAAACATTTTAAGCACATAATATTACACTAGGCCTATATATGATTTTTTTATGTCAATCCAAAATGCAGCTTCAATTATAATGAGGCTATTCTGTAAATGCCCATACCCCATCCAAATAGGCCTACCTTGTATCTTGTTTAAAATCAAATGACCATCTATCAAACTTTTGGCACACAAGTTATTAATATTTTGTTTCACGAGGTTGCTATTTTGGATATCATTAAAAACGCTCCAACATGAAAATATAATATACAGTGGCTCCGGAACCGCCCGGAGCCTGGAGGGCCCGCCCCCTCAATAATTACAGTGGTGGGGGGGCCCAAGTACCCTAGAGCCCCCCCCCAATAATCTGAGGTAAAATTCATAATTTTCGGGTAAAATTCATAAATTTTCGGGTAAAATTCATAATTTTAGGGTCAAATTCATAAATTTTCAGGTAAAATTCATAATTTTAGGGGTCAGATTCATAATTTTAAGGTAAAATTCATTATTTTAGGGTATAATACAAAATTTTAGGTACAATTCATGTAAAAATGTATGCATGTCAAAAGCTTCCAGCGCTTGGCGAGGCGGATACCCCTCCGCACCCACCCCTTCAGCGTTTGGCGCCTCGGAGAAGGCCACAAATTTTGGGCCCCCCAATATTCAAAATCTTCCGGAGCCTCTGATATAGTTTTGAAAATCTGTATATTAACACAAGACATTGAATTCAATTTTTATATCATACACCTATAATTATTTTTTAAAGAAGAAAAATACAGTTCGAGAATTTATAAAGAACATGTACACTACCTATATAGTATAGTTTTCTATTAAGTATTATGGCCATGTAGCAGTCGATCGCAGATGTCACAAAGTATCATGGATTCTTTTATTATCACAGTCAGTTTTGTTTTTCAGGGTAGGCCTAATAATTTAAAACTGTCGGCGGGTGGTTAAAACTTAAAACAAATAACGTAAAATAATAAAAACCAATACATTTGGCAAAAATATATAGCAGGCTCTCGTTTGCACATGCATGTCAAGAAACCAGCGTGGTCTGGTTAAACATGCCTACTTTAGAGCCCTGCTAAATACATGGCCTACTGCAAAATTTTAAAACAACAGCCAAGATCTTTTTTTTGAATGGATTTATATAACATTAATCATCCACGGCTACGGCCAAGTGATAGGATTCCCCGCGGTCCATAAATGCGGGCATCCTTAGAAAACCACGGCCATGTTCACGGCCCATTTTACTGGTTGGAAAAACCCGGGTAAATTACGACATAATCCCGGCCCTCGCCGGGGAAAGTCCCGGCCCAATTTCCCGGGGTTTTGACCGACGTCAAGTCTTATACCAGTCCCGGCCAACACCGCTCCCCGGGACACATTTTGAGGCAAATCCGGGTCACATGATGTCAAGTCCCGGACCATCCCCGGGTCCCCAGGGGCCGGGGTTGCATTTGATATGTGCATTACGATCGGTAATGGATTTTCTATATAGGGACCCTTCGTAAAGTTACGTCTAGTAAAAGGATAAATTTGTGTGAACATTTACTTGAGATACTAAGGGACACCAGGGGTTATTAAATAAAAATAAAAATTTCTTAAAGTGCCACTTTAAAATGTGGATAATACACCCAAATGTCTTGGGAATACACCCAAATGTCTTGGGAATACACAATACACCCAAATGTCTTTTAGTAATACACCTACTTTTGCTTTACTTTTTTGCTTTTAAAAGATGAGTGGTGTGTTCTCGAACTACAACAGCATGCAAGTCCTTGCTGTCCTGCATGGCCAGTGGCGGCGCCAGGAATATTTTTTTGGGAGGGCATTGGGGAGGGGCAAAGTGAATTTCAGGGGGGCAAAATTGGCAAATTTTGCCCAAAATTGCCGCAAATAGTGGAAATTTACATGATTTGGGGTTTTGCCTCAAAAGTGGGGGCAAGAAAAATATTTGGGTGCTCCCCTTGCCCCCAGTAGCGTCGCCACTGTGCATGGCTGTTCCCAAATCCATAGCATCAAGTCCAGTGTCCTGTTTCAATACATCCACATATGTTATGTATATAAATGTCCAAGTAATATACCCAAATGTTTCAGTAATACACCCAAATGGCTTAATAATACTGTAAATAAACATACAAATCCACATCAGAAACAGGCGTAGAAACAAGATGGGGTTTGTGGACTCACTTCAGGGCCTCTGGTGTGGTCTTTCCAATCAAGTCAGTGCTGCTTGTCATGTGTAAATTCTATTTCTTTTCCTAGATTGTCGGATTGTAGTTTCCAAGGACCAGTCAGTCAGTCGTAAGCATGCAGTACTCAGAGTCATTCACCCAGACGGTAACTTGGTAAGTTTTAAAAAGTCGGAAACCTGGAAGTGAACCAGAAGTAAGTGTTTCTAGTTCATAGTTCGTCATTTCAGTGTGAGGTTTTTAAGCTTACCTAATGATTTTAACGGGAATTATCGTTCTAAAAATGACCTCTAATAAATGCCCCTGTTTGGAAAATGCAATGCCCCTGGGGCGTTTATTTGAGGGAATACCATATACATATTTAAAAAATCTTTTGCATGAACGTGAAGACACACAACGCTCTATCGTGTAACGCAACAGCATGCAATGCTGGTGTTATTGGCCCTCATGAATGCGATAAAGCTCAGCATACAATTAAAGCACAGGGACTTTGCCTGATGGCAGGGCTTGAAATAAGGATTTCAGATGCAGGAGCAATTTTGGGTGCTTTTGTGTAAATATTGCCCCTGGTCTATACAAGTACACACAGTTCTGTTTCAGAACCAGGGGCATTTTGCCTTTTAGCAGGGGTAAATTTGCCCCTTGCTCCTGCTTATTTCAAGCCCTGCCTGTTGGTGAATGGTCTGTATCTCTTTAGTCTATGGCTCCTTCATAAAGACTAATGCCCATATCATACAAAGCAATAGAAAGGTGTGTAGCCTTTTTTTTTGTGGCGTAACTTCTATCGCTTATCGGAAAAGCTAAATCTTTGACCATCACAGGCATTTTGTCAAAAAGGATCGTCACTCGCCAGTCATGTCTTTAAAATTAGTTTCAGTTTTAATAGGGTAAGCCATTTACTCTGACCCTGCAAGATTCTTCAAAATAAAACTGGGCACCTATGTCAACAGAAATGTTGTCTCTATAAACCTAATAACAACATATTTCACCAACCAAGTCAATCAAACAAACATCTATTTTTTCAATCCCCCCTCACTTCATTTATAGGGTAAGCCGTCTGCTCCATCAACAGTTACCCTGAAAGATGCTTCCAAATTCGGCACCCTTGTCAACGGTACTCAGATGCCTCTTGGAAGTAGTGTCACATTGAAGGATGGGGACCAAGTTACCTTTGGGGCAAATAACACCAACAAATGGAGGTAAGTGTTAGGAATACACCCAAATGTCTCAGAAATACACCCAAATGTCAAGAATACACCCAAATGTATTAGGGATACACCCAAAAGTATTAGTATACACCCACATGTATTAGGGATACACCCAAATGTATTAGGAATACACTCAAATGTATTAGGAATACACCCAAATGTATTAAGAATGCACCCAGATGTCTCAGAAATACACCCACATGTATTAGGAATACCCCAAATGTCTCGGAAATATACCCAAAAGTATTAAGAATCCACCCAAAGGTATTAAGAATACACCCAATTATGTATAAGAAAGTTATACACCCACATGTATTAGGAATACACCCAAATGTATTAGGAATACACCTAAATGTATTAGGAATACACCTAAATGTATTAGGAATACACCCAGATGTATCAAGAGATACAGATATCTCGGAAATACACCCAAATGTATTAGGAATGCCCCCAAATGTCTCGGAAATATACCCAAATGTATTAAGAATACTCCCAAAAGTCTCAGAAATACACCCAAATGTATTAAGAATGCAATAAAATGTCTCAGAAATACACCAAAGTTTATGTATTGGGAATACCCCCAAATGTCTCAGAAATACACCCAAATGCCTCAGAAATATATCCAAATGTTTTAAGGGTACTACACCCCTGGCCAATTTTGTGCCTATTTTTGCATTTTTCTCAAAATTATAGCACATTGGTGACAAGTAAGATATGTATATTATAGGGCAAGGACTACAACTACTGCACTGGAAATTTTATTTCAGCACAGACAACAGTTGTGGAGTTACAGTCAAAAATGAGGAAAACCAATATTGGATCAATAAATCAATAACTACTTGCCTTGAGTTGCTGAATTTTCAATGCAGTAGTTGTAGTCCTTGCCCCTATAATATACTTATCTTACTTGTCACCAATGCGCTATAATTTTTGAGAAAAATGCAAAAATAGGCACAATTGGCCAGGGTGTAGTACACACTAAGAATACACCAAATGTCTCGAAGTATACAAATGTAGCAACCAGGGGGGGGGGGGCTGTTGTGGCATTCACTACCCTCCATAGCTCAGGGAAGAAGATATTGAAGACTCTAATCATGCAGCTAAAAGGACATGTTGTTTCTGATTGGAACAGAGAGTGCACAAACCTAGTCATTATTCATTTTATTTTGTATTCATAACAGGTTGACATACAAACCTCTTGTTGCGGCATTCTCTGCCGTCCAAAGCGCAGAGAAGAAGATATTGAAGACTCTAATCTTGAAGCTAGGAGGACATGTTGTTTCTGATTGGAACAGAGAGTGCACACATCTTGTTATGACTCAACTCAGTGTTACCATTAAGGTACGGTATGATTCTTGATTTTATATTGACTCGCACAATAACCAACCTCAAATAATTTTCACCTATCATAAAGCCTTCTGTCATGTGCTAGAAAAGTGTGAGAAATAAAAAAAAAAAATTTGCACATACGTTTGCATGGAGGACCTGGTGTTGATAGCAAGATGGTGATTCAATGAAAAGGGAGAATTATAAGCCGAACATACTTCAGTGGAAAGGTGGGTACAGGGTAGATATCTAACCCTTCCCAGAATCCTTTGCAATCTGATAATTCTTGTCATTTCATCAAAATATATTAGGCTGGCAAGTAAGCATCATTATCTCGTACACTGGTGTGTGCTATGTGTTGTTTGTACTGTTTACCCTGACTGCTCATATCCATAAGTACCAGACTTGAGCCCTATTTATCAGAGAGAGTCAGTGATCGATTTTCGTATATTTTTTTGTGTAGCAAAGAATGCTACTCACTTTCAGATTTGAGTAGCAATTCCAAAATTGTGAGTAGCATTTTGCAACATGCTAATCCTGAATGTTCCATTTTCAGTTCAAGTCAGTGGCCAGTGATCGAATTTCGTATATTTTTATGTGTAGCAAAAAATGCTACTCACTTTCAGATTTGAGTAGCAATTACAAAATTGTGAGTAGCATTTTGCTACGCTAATCCAGGTAAATCGAACACTGGAGAGAGTCTGTGTAGCTCAGTGGTTAGAGTGCTCGCCCCATAAACGAGAGGTCTGGGGTTAAAGTCCCGCACCGACAGGTATCATGTCCGGAGTTTTTACTCTGGTTTATCTGCCTATGCATGTTATGTTTTAGACTATGCCATTGTCGAATTTTATTAAAAATATGTTATTATTAGTCATGATGAACCCATTTCGTTGAACTCAAAATTATACTGACGTTTATTAAAATTAAAGTATTCAATAGTAAAATGGTCATAAAGAGTTAAAAATATTAGACGATTAGTGACAATAAAAGTAATTGAATGCAACATTATCTTGCATAATTATAACGGCTCACTTTAATACTGAACAATTCTGATTTTGGAATCTACCAGTTTATTGATAGCGAACCCGAAATTTCGACTATGAACTTTGAATTGTAAGCAGAACTTTACCCCCTGGACTTTGCCCTCTAAAAACACACTGTCAAGCATACTTGTTTATCAATCCATTAACCACAAGTACACGCTAGATGTTTGATGAGAGATTAATTTTCGCGTCAACACAAAAGCGCAGCAAATACCACAGACAGTTGTTTACGGTGTAGTTAATGGTAATGGCGCGGGCCCAGACGATTTAAACCATAGCGAGGTATGGGCGACCAATCACAAGGCAGATCCATTTAAAGATGCATTACATCATGGCCAATTTTAGTTAGGCCAGAAATTGGCCTAACTCTCCATAGAGTCCCGTGTTAAAAATCTTAACCGCAAGGCAATGTCAATAGTCCAATTGGGAAGCTAACAAACAGAGGGAGTAGGGTGACTGATCAGATGTGAAAATCTATCAATTGTGCACACATTAATTAAATCAGAGTTAGCTTAAATACAATATCCAGAGTATGCACAATGGGCAAGTGGACTACAGGGTAGTCTAGTTATGTTTCAACTTGTAATTTCATGTTTAATTGTGCAGGTGTGCAATGCGTGATTCTTCTCTCCCCTGTATATTGATATATTAAGAATATTTGATTAAGTATCATTAATTCGATCTTGTGCGCTAGTTTGTAATATCTATGTTGCAGTGTATGATGTGTAAGCCTCTTCCCTTGTTTGCTAATTGTATTTTATTTTGTTTGCTTCATTGAAGTAATGGCAACAACTAGCTGTATTTTGGCCTACAATGCTGGCCATAAGTGTTGGGACGGTTTGATAGGGTAATGTAAATAAGCCCCCCACTCCCCGATCAATGTTGAATTTGACTTTTTGGTCACACGAGCCTTGTGGCACCCAACATTGATTGGTGGGGAAGGGAGGGTTGGGTGTTAGGAAAGTGTTTAGGCTTGACACCAAAGAAACCTCCACTTTATCACGTTAATAATAACGAAATAAGGTCATACTATAGTGTACGTTTTCCATAAGTGTCCCAACACATTTTGGCCATGGTTGTATTTGAAAAGTTGAAAAAAATCATCTAATTTCAGTTTTTTGCTTATAACTCAAAAAGTAAATATGATATTGACACCAAATTTGGAGCAGTTAGAGATCTTATCATGTGGCTTTACCAAAAAAATTTGGATGGCTACATTTGAAATTTAGGGACTGGTCACTTAAAATGTCTTAAAACGATATTTTGGCCCTGTCTAAGTTCACTATTCGTCACTTTAAGGATGCACACAGGATCACTGAAGTGTTACATGGCCAAAATTGAGTTTTCATCACTAATGTCATCTTCAAACCGTATTTTATCTTGTCATTAATAGATTTTAAAGAAATCTTAAAATTTGAACCATAAGAAAAGCTATTTTAAAGACCCTTTTTCATTAAAAATTAAGTCAAAATGCAAAAGCAAATAAATCATTGTTTTCCCCGCAATATATCGCGTTCTAAATGCTGCGTATGCTGCGGCGCACAGCTAGCAAAGACACGCACACATGGTAAACATGGTAAACTGGATGGGCGAGGTGATTGCTGATTGAGGCGCTGGAGTCGCCAATCGCGATCACTACCGTATTTATCTCTTCCAAGGTAGGTAAAGCTTGCACCATTGCATTATGCGAAACTGCGGGCCGACAGACCACCACCGTCCCGTCCCAGAATCAGTAGGCCTACTCGATAAATTTTGCCAACAAAAGTGCCGGTATAGTGGTATAAATTATAGGTTTTTATTATAAAAACATAATAGTGAATTTTTGTTTGTTTTTGTTTTGTTTTTCAAGTTTAATTCTGAACTTGAAAAGATGAAATTTATCTGTAAGAAGTAGGGCCTAGTTACCCGTAAGAAGCCCTGTGGCGCAATCTGGTAGATACGATAGAAAGCGTAGGCCCTAAATATTTTGCTAGTAGGCTAGACTTAGCCCATATAGTACATCATTAGGCTTATTATTTTATGTTTAAAAATTTGTTTTATTTCATTCATTCATTATTCATTCATTCATTCATTCATTCATTCATTTCATTGTTATTATTTGATTTACCAAGTTGGTGTAGTTGGACAAGAATATAGGCCTATTATATTAGCTTATATTTTATGCATTCCCAGCCTTGGTTCGGGGGCCTCTGCGGTCGTTCAGTCTCGTCTTAATTTTGAAGACCATAAAAAATAGGCAAGCAGTTACTACCGGTAGGCCTATATTAGATACCGAAGGCCCTGAATAATGTTTCAAAGTGTTATTAAAACACGGATTTAAGATTCGTTCTCAAACGTTCTCTACTCCTGATTGACCGTTAACGCAATGTCAAAAACGTTGACATTTCAATACATCATATCGACCATCTAGGCATAGGCCTACAACTCTATGTCAAAAGTGTCGATATTTGAAATTGGCATAGCGAGCACGCGTTTATGAAAGAATTTTCATGAATGTTTTAATGCTAAATAATACTTGCAAACGAGAAATATAATCGAAAACGCAAATTCGTGATTTTTTCATAACCCATTTTAACTACATTTCCATTAGTAGGCCTATTGCGATAAAAGCTTTTGGTTTACAACACTTTTTGCGAATGTTTTGGCCGAATGCCTTTTTATTTGCAATGTTTGTCTGGCTTTCAACTTTCACGTTTATAATGTTTTCTGCATACTTTAAAAGGCAAACTGCTTTAAAGCATTTTTCGTGAATGTTTTCATGCAGTGTTTTAAAACGCTCTTTATAGCATGATGCCTATATAGGGGCCTACGGTAGGCCTACTGCATAAACCACAATCTAATTTAAAGCTATAAGTGTTCCGTTTTCTACTTTTGAAATTCGGTTTTGTTAGGCTATGTCAATTTCCGTGTTTTTCATTTTCTTGTGACCTCTCCGTGTTTTGCCCGTTTATATATAGGCCTACTTTTTGTCCGTTTTACAAGAAGTTGATTCAAGACATATTACAACTTTTACCCCACTTTTTACATGCTTATTTGATTGAAAACAACAACAGACACACTTGCGGTACAAATATTTTACAACTTTATTGTGGCTTTAGGCCTATAATAGGCCTATCGCCTATGACTTTTGTACGTGTTTGATATTCCGTAAAAAGTTAAAAATAAAATATGATAACAACAAACAATTACAATAACAAAAACGGAATATTGAGTAATGCGACACATCAGAATCTTTTAAAATTTTACTTGGGATTCCTGTGGTGTAGGCCTAGTACAAGGAACTTATACGATGTCCTCATTCACAAGTTTACGTGGTGAACTAGTGTAGGCCTAGCTATAACGGGCGTTAAAATGCCTATCTTTGGCGCGGACGGGCCGCTGTGGGCGGCCTCTCAAAGCTTCTCAAGCACCAACTAAAAAGAAAAAGCAACGAGTAGTAACAACTAACAACATCATGTTTGCGGTTCACAAAAGGACAATGAACATAAAAATGCAATATTTGTCAACACCAAAAAAAAAAAGGGAAAAAAAAAGAAAAAAAAAAAAAAAAAAAGAAAGAAAATCACCAAAAACGCGATAAATTAAACACATTGCATTTTTAAAGCAAAATTATGAAAATTAGGACAAAACAGAAATTGCAATTATCATGATTATGTCTCCATTTATTCTTCATTTCATATTCTTCATTTCAATTGCTTGTCAGTTATTCTATGCTACTTTTAATGTTCTGATGTCCGCAAATTTTAATACAGAGCATGATCTTTTTTTTATACGGAACAGGACAAATAATTTGTGCTTAAATAATCATGGTTTCGTTCGCGGCAACACGACCATGCACTGTGCAACTTATTCGCGTAACCTGTCTGTCTGTCCATGCGCCCTGTCGCTCCTCAAACGCCGACGCTTGACGCCATGCCTTGCCGGAAGCTCTGCTGCACCATGGAAACAAGACTGCAGTAAATAAAATGGCTACTCCATGTGGATAAACATCTGCCGAATGTGCATGGATAATTTTGTCATATTGTATATTTTACCTTCTAAATCACCAAAAAAATGCCAATCTGCTGCAGTTGGACGCCCCTTCTCATTTTCTAACTTGACCAAACGTCACAAGTCACCGGATTATATATTTATGGAATAATCTTCAAAAATGGACCTAAAATCCGCTGTATTTTTCTAAATCGCGATTTTCGGCAAGTTCACTTTTTACGACTTTTAACCATTTTTGAGGTACACATGCATGTTGAATAGCATTATATTATAGTTTAAGCCTGTTGAAGTTACACAGCTCTGTGGCGCAATGGATACGGCATCTGCCACAGGCGCAGTGGACACGGGTTCGAGCCCCTGAATTTATTTAGATTTCTTTTTCTTTTCTTTTTTTGTTATTATTTTACAATATTTTTTATCATATTATATTCGTCGTTACATTAATTTTTGCCAATATCCGTCCTTCTTTTTTTCTGTATGTCTACCTATATTTTACTTTCTATACTTACTATAAGTTTCTTTGAAAGCGCTTTGATAAATTTCAGTCATAAAATGTAATTTAAGCCTACTCCTGCCGACTATGATTATATTTACACGATATACTCGTTGCAAATACCACATACGTTTTTGATGCAAACGATGAAAATGATTAAAGTTTTGTTTTTTTTCTTCTAAAAATTAGCTTTTTTTTTTTTTTTTAAGTATTTTTTTCCCAAAATCACTCTTTTAAAAGACTTCAATCAATTCCTGTCAACAAATATCATGTATTTCTGGTGATTAAATCACTACTCTTTCAAAATAAAACATCATTTTACGCAAAATACGTAGTTGGCATAGGCTATAATGTTCAGAATGCACTGTAAAATACATGATATTGCGTATAAAAACGTGACCGTATCCCTAAATCACATGAGGAAAATGCAATAATTTTTATATAAGTGAAAAGATAAATAGTTTCTCCGTTTTCATGTAAAATTTGATGAAAATCCAAGCTATGGTTGAGGAGATATGGGCCAAAACACACATTTTAAAATTAGATTTTTTGTACCTTAGAGACAATGCTGGCCATAAGTGTTGGGACGGTTTGATAGGGTAATGTAAATAAGCCCCCCACTCCCCGATCAATGTTGAATTCGACTTTTTTGGTCACACGAGCCTTGTGGCACCCAACATTGATTGGTGGGGAAGGGGAGGGTTGAGGTGTTAGGAAAGTGTTTAGGCTTGACACCAAAGAAACCTCCACTTTATCACGTTAATAATAACGGAAATAAGGTCATACTATAGTGTACGTTTTCCATAAGTGTCCCAACACATTTTGGCCATGGTTGTAGGTAGCATCACTTTGAACAGATATTAATGCTCTGCATGCTGGCCTTTAGCTTCAACATAAAAAGTCCAAAGTTAATATCAAGAGCTATCTTAAGAACCACTGAACCAATACTAGGCTTGTTTGTACTCATTTCAATGCATTTTTCATGCTGATTCAAAAAACATGTATGGTCATGAAAATGTACATTCCTGAATATTTTGAATTTTTAAAGAAAATTTGAAGCTTGTCGTCTGCAGAGAGTTAACATACTTTAAATGCTCTTCTTCATCAAATATGACAAGGATATATGGGTCTTATCAAAGTGTTTTGAGGTTCTTTTTCTGATTCCATAGCTAGGTGACTGCGGCTCTTATATCATGTAAACCTATAGTCACACCACAGTTTCTACACTCAATGAAAGAATCGGCACAGACTGACAAGGATACGGGCCTTATCAAAGTGTTTTCAAGTTCTTTTTCTGTTCTATTTCCATAGGTGACTGCAGCTCTGTTATCATGTAAACCTATAGTCACACCACAGTTTCTACACAAAATGAAAGAATCAGCTCAGACTGACAAGGATATGCCAGACACTACAAAGTAAGAAAACCTCTTATGGTCAAATTCATACATAACATTTGGGAATAAATTCTTTGACACATAACATGTATATGGTATGTGAAAGTAAGCCTATGACATTGTTAACTATGCACAACTCAATTACATCAGTCACACTGCTCAATATTGTTACTAAGCAGCCATTTGTTAGGGTAGGAGCTTACTGAATAAATCTTTAGGGCTCATATTGAAATTCCCTTACACAGGAAGGTGTGCGCCATCCTGTAGCTTTCCTGTGCTAGCCTTCTTTTGTTAAAATCCTGGGCAGGGTGTATCACTGATGCATATAATCCATCCGTTTTATGACTGAGCTTTCCTGAGGTGCGCGCTTAACGAGGGGAATCCTGCCTTCTTTCTGTGTGAAAACGTGGTAGGGTATTTCAATATGAGCCCTTATATCAAATGGTCTATGGTCCACTGTATGTCCACTAAAAAAAATAAGATGGTCATTGATCAGTAAGAACCTGCACTGACCATGGTTGATAACCATTGGGAGTAGCATGGCACACTGGTTAATGTCTTTGCCTTTGGTGCGAGAGGTCCCGGGTTCGATTCCCCGCAGGACCTAATATAAAAAAAATCTCCGCTCTCCCGGTGGTTCATCTGGTTATTGCAGGGCAGATGATCCATGATAAAAGACCTCGTTTACAGGCGGTTCCGATCAGGGTAACGCCCGATTGTTGGTTGCACTTGCCTGTCCTGTAAAAATACCCCAACCAGCTATCTACGGTGACCCCTTCGTTCTCCAGGTCGCTTGTGCCTAGCCGAAGTTTCGTCAGCGTTATCTCATAGATTTCAGCCTAGATATGTCCGACATAAAAAAAAATTCATAACCTCATGAATAAACAAAATGTGTTCAATCTTGTGTTAAAACACATTATCAAAAAATTTAAATGTGCGGACGCAAATGTAGGTTAGAGTATAATGACTGCGTCTTGTGACGTGTACAGTAGTGACTGCGTTGTGTGACATTTTATGTGTTCAAATAATTTACACAAGCACTGGCTGTCATATTTAGACATCTCATGATTGCACGCTATATTGTGATTGGTTGTTAGCTGTGTGTCTGTATAATCGGCTATTCAATTTTGTTGTCAAATTTAAAAGAATAAAATGTGACGCAGCTGGAGTTATATATCTGAGATATATTGACTTTGCATCATTTATTTTTCCGGCATTGTGAAATATCTAAACATTAATTACATTATTGCGCTTTCGACCTAGGAATATTGGTTCCAAAGCACTCTGTTGAGATATTTCACATTGCCCTCACACCAATTGATGCGCAGTCATTAACCTCTACATGTAATTAAAGCGTATAATATCACACAGTAAAAAACATTACAACTTTCAAATTGCACCAAAATGTCATTCAATCATTATTTATTTATTTACAATAATTTGGCCAACAGACATTAATTTTCTGATCCTTCCAATCAATATCTGTTTATACCAGTTTTGTATCATATGTGACTGGACACTACGAATCAGCCGTAAAGTCGGCCCGATCAATTTTGTTTTATTTCGTGTTTAGAAAATGTATATCATAAGCTTTAAAATAGTATATTATTTGACTTCAAACGATATCCAGAAGCGGGGTTATGGTTTGTTGAACTCTGCTCCTTCAACAAAATGGTTCTTTTTTTCGGTTCTACACATGTCTCTTTTTCCACATTGGTTGTAATAAAGTCAATTGGCGGTCATTTCAAATTATCCCCAAGTCAACGAGGTTTAGGAATGTCCTCTCATTGTCATTGTTGGTTATTGTAATTTGTAACCCACCACTTGAACAGGATTTAGCCAAAGCAAACAAAGACTAGATCTATTTAATGATTCGATATGTAGAAGACTATTATCCTCTTCAGCAATAGGATTATTGATTGGTTTAAACGCTATCAAATGAGAAACATGTCGCGCCTAATTGAGACACCTATGAATACGATCTTCACGTACATTTTGCACTGTATCTCAGAATACAATTTGCCGAGTTTGCAGCTCATTCTAATGTCCACTCACAAATATACCACAGCTTGTCAGTGTATTACTACAATGTATACAGTCCATTAGGCTTCCTTGAGACAGTAGCACCTGCAAGTGATACACACGATAAAATGCGGTCGGTGCGGTCACTTTGCGCCGCATCTCGCGTATCAGATGCAATGCCTTTGACCTTGTGTGTCACACATAGATGCTACACTGTCCAAGAAGCCAAAGGGACTAGAGGGTGTCACTACAATGCATGTATAATCACTTTTTGTTCCACTTTGTTTTCCTGTTATTAGTTTCCGCCCAAAATTGGTGGAAGAAGCTATAGATACCAAAGAAGTGAACTTTGACCCCAACCCAGTCAGATCAACACTTTTCAAAGACAAAACGTTTATATTTGTTGCAGATAAGCAGGTAAGATTATGGAGCCACGGACTAATACAGACTATTCACAAACAGGTCAAATCCTAGCATCACTTATTAATGAGGGCCGATCGTTCCATGAAGTGTGACAGACGAAACTGCTACGCACATACCGCATGTTTTTATGGGTTTTTTGCGTAAACTTGGAAGGTACACAGTACTAGTGTAATTATTAGACACGCACGACAGAACTATCAGCCCTCATGAATATGCGAGAATTCACAGCATACAAAAGCACCTGGGTTTTGGCTGTTTGCGAATAGTGTATTATTTTAATGTATCTGTGATTGGAATACTGGAATTGCAATAACCTGGATCTTTCACAAGTCGCCTGAAATGTGTGCTTTATACAGTATTGGGTAATAAGATTTCGGGAAGCAGGGTTGGCCGGTTAAAACCGCCCCGGTTTAAACCCTGTGGTTAAAACCGGTAAAACCAGGTTTTAACCGCCTAGTTTTGACCGCTAAAAAGTGGTCAAAACTGGTCAAAACCATTTTGATACTACAAAATCAAATAAAATAAAGGAAAAAAGACTGAAAATTTACTTTACTTGACATTTATTTTAATACAAAAACTTCATACAAACAGTATCATACAAGTGCAACAAACAAATTGATATCACTGTAGGCTGTAACATTACTTTTTGTTTCTCCATAGTGGCTATGCTAGAGTTAGTTTAAATCCATTAGCCTAATTATCAAAATTTTAAAAGCAATGTCCCCCCCCTTGGTTTTAGTTTTCTTTTTAACATATTCAAGTTATTTGGCACATTAGCAATTCTTCCTCAATTCATTACTGTGACAGTAACCTACATGTAACTTGACAACAGATAACAATACTCAATTTATTTTTATATAATTTGCATTGCATCCATGTAGATATTCAAAGTCATTTACAATGCACAGGTTTTCTTTATTTGTTGAATTAGTAGAGCATTAAAAAAAGTAAAAGTATTACCATTAATTAACATGAATGATACATATATTAGGGTGGCCACAATGCTAGCTATTGTGTGTACCCCTGCCTACATACACAAATGTATGGTGAAAATGTAACAGATTCTGCAGCAGTTGGAAAACTTTTGGGCATTTTGAATTCCATATAATTTGTCTCCTAGTAACTTTTGTGCAAACCCGACTACCTAATTAGATAGAAAATATTCTGCTCGTAATGAAGGTGAATATAGCATTTTTGTACGGTCATGCATAAAAAAGTTACGCACAAAATAATTTTTTGTCATCAAATAAAACTATTTTCCCAAAGATGTACAATTATGCTATATTCAGTTTTACAATCTAGACCCTCAGAGCAAAATCCTGTGCAAAAATCAGACAATTTGGTTGTGTAGTTTAGGAAATACAGGCCTTTGAAGGTCAAAATTGGCACATAATAGCGCCCTCAACGTTGAAAATCACATATATTTACTTTAAAAGTCCTGGCAAAAGAGTTATTTTTGTGATTTCAGCCATTTTAAAAATGTTGTAAAGAAGAAAATATAGCAATTATGACCCTGGATTTTTAATATTTGCATAAATGAACATTAAATAAACAAAAACAATACATCTTGTGCCTTCTTTGGCTTTATTCCCACAATTATCGCTCCGTGAATATGCAAATTTATGACAAAATCAGGATTTTCCTAAAAATGGGGTACCGGGTAAAATGGCCAATTTTGTGAATCTTTAAAAGGCTGTATCTTCGCAACGGATTGTCCGATTGAGTTGATTCAAGAGGTTTTTTAAATCATTTTGCAGCAGGAACAATCCTGACAGAAAAAGTAATTCCAGGGGTGGGTTTGAAATTTTCATGTGACCACCCTACATATATGTAGGTAACTATTCTGGTGATATAGGTAACATGAATAATATAGATCAGGCCCGTAGCTAGGTGGGTGCATAAATCTTCCAAAAGATTACAGAACAGGCGTAAATTTTTACTGTTCCAAAATATTTATTAATAATGCAATAATTTGCAATAGCTGCCAGGAGTCACACTAGACTGTCCCACAGTCTCGGTCCGGCCTGGATAATGGAACGATACATAATTACATAATAGCCTACCAAAATATGCCATAGTCCTTCACCCCCGATTCTAAATACACAGCCCAAAACCAATTCCTCTCTCTACACAAATTAGCTCAAATTGATGCCACTACACTGATCACACCTCCTATATTGAGCGCTAAAATTCAGTGACCGCTCCCCACGCCGAGACTGTTCCGAAGTGTTAGAGATTTCACTTCCAAATAGTCGTTCAACGAAGCCCGTGATTCTGATGTCAATTACTAAAGCCCGCCCCAGTTTCAATTCAAATATGGTAGCACAAAGCTATGCCGCGGGATGTGACGCAAGATCGGATGGGACACTTGTCATTGCTTGTCAACAACTGAGAGGTATTGAGCGCAAGTGGCACGCGTCTGATAGACCCATGGTGCAGCGCAATAATAAAAGGCAACCACTGACTCGGACTTAGGCCTATTGTCCATATTATGTATATTATCGCGTGCGGTTTGCAAATGTTTGCACATTATTTAGCTAGGGAAGCCTTTTCAAATATCCCCGCTGCCAAGCTGCGTTGATTGGTCGGATACAATATCTTTGTTTTAGTCGCTACACAAACGTTAATGTAGTGAAAACATGGACGTGGTATTTAGAAAGATTGCGTGACTCCAAATCCGTAAAAGTGAACTCCCAGCATTTTGTGGGAACTGGAAGTCAAATTGCTTACAGACTGGGAGGGTCCATGTATTGGGTTGATTTTTAATGCTATGTAATCTACATTACCAGTCGTTCTCCATGGCCCCAAGGGAGGGTCTAGAGTCACACTTGATGTGTGCAATATAGAATGGAGAAATTATCCAAATATCTACGGGGCAGCTATTACAGATAGGACCTGACCTAAACCCTCAACATGTATGTATTCAGATATGAGAGTACAAAATTCATCCGAAGATAACTTACGTATCAACATGCTCAACATATATACATCTTGAGAAACAAGTTTATATATATGATTTACTTTTAACTTTACTTTTAAAAAAGTAAAGTTAAATCTACTTTATTTCTCAATATCAGTATATTTAAGAAGCTAATTAATGTATATTTCTCAATGTCGATATAAAAGTAATGCATATATGCCAGTGGGAGCATACTTTGCTCCAATCCAAGTGTAATGTTTACAAAACTATCCTTTAGTATATATTGTGCCAGACAATGATTATCTAAATATCTTATCAGTATTTTCCTACATGTATAAATCATCCATGCATTTAATTTTTATAAATTTTGCTGTCATGTTTACTTCCAGGCAAAAAATGTTAACCCTTTGCTTCTTTTACTTCGCCTGAATGTGTTATTTTATTTCAATCCATGGGACATGGACACAGTGACCTGTGGGTCACATTTGACAATTGCTGCCTTTGGCCTGGTTGAAGCAGCTTGTGGTGTCACAAACTAATACATTCATGTGGAATTTGCATCTAAGGATAAGATTAATTTTATCCTCACCAAAATGTACATAAAGATATAAATCATTACACCAAGCCTTGAAATAAACAGACTGGAACCAGGAGCAGTTTCATTTTGAACATTGCTCCTGGTTCACTGGGATTTTACAAGAACCAGGAACAATTTCTGAAGAAATAGGAGTAATTTCCAAATAGTAAATCCTTTTTCTGCATACAATACAGCATACCAGCACTATATCAAGTGCAAAACTGGAACCCAGGAGCAATATGTTTTAGAAAATTGCTCCTGGTTCATGTGAATTTTACGAGGACCAGGAGCAATTGGTGGCTTTACGAGGGGAAATTTGTTCCCTGCGCCTGCTTATTTTAGGCATGTTCATCAGGACTTTTTCTTTATCGCCAGCAAATTTATTGCGATAAACAATAATGCGACAATGAGAGCAGCTTCAAAACCTTTTATTTAAACAATTTTTTCTTTTAAAAGAAATGTGAAAAAAATTCTTTTATGAGCCATACTTTATTTCAAGTTTTGCCAAAAACTTGTGTATTTGTCTCCAATTCCAAAGCCTCTTTGTCTTTGCATTTACATACACACATGCACGTAATCTGTGGTTTAAAAGCTGTAATGGCTACTGATCAGCGATGTTTTATACATGTTAATTTGACTGACCATTCACTTTTACAGTAATATGGCACATTTCATATTGAAAACTTATCGATAAACGATATTAACATTATCATCGTGAACATGCCTAGCAAATTGGATCCCTGCGCCTGCCTATTTCAGGGCTTGTTAGACACTGATTAAAAGCATAATCTGACATACTGCATTTTCTCTCTTAACATCCAAAGAATATCACATTTTCCAAAAGGAGGGTGTTAGTTCAATTATATTTGTTCAATTAGCTCAATTACAATTTCCATTATAATGAAGAGTATTGTCACTGCCTGATTTTGACCCCATGTTTGAAAACCTAGCGCTACCCCTGGAGGAAGGTGTTAATCATAGAGAGTATACAGTAAGCCATTTAAGGTGGCTGTGTACTCTCAGACATGCATGTAGTAAAAGTGCAATAACTTTGTAATTATTCATGCAAAAACATATAAAAGTATACATTTTTATGAAGGCAAGACATCAATAAATCTTAATATAAATACAGGTTTGGGGTAAAACAACAATTTTGAAGAAAATCACAAAAAGTGAGTTTTTGGCAATATTTGTTAGGTACATCATAACAAAAAAACACTCTTTCCAAAATATTTTATTTTGTTTTTAGCTCAATCTTGAGGCTCCATTCCAAAAACGGTTTTCTTATTTTTTTGATATTTTCCTTATTTTTTGAGATATTGACCATATAAGGCATCAAAATGAACTTTTTAAAATTCAAAAACGCCTATTTGCACAAAATGATGCCCAAAATCGGAAATAGACCAAAATATAAAAAATGAGAAAACCGTTTCTTGAGTCGATCATGCTTTTTACGATGATCATATTTGCTTACCTATAGATGCTGTATTTATTGAGTTATCGTAGTACCTAAATCGTCATTTCACGGAGAAAATGAAGATTGAAATAATGGCCGTTGAAGTTTAAAGTGGTCACATTTTGCACTTTCATCGAATCTCACAGGAGAATGCGACAGTTTTCGTTTTTGTAACTTATATTACGTAAACATCGGGTAAATCCACAGCCCCTTGAGAAGTTTGAGCGAAAAACATTCATAACTTGGTATTTAAATCGGGAAAAAAAAAAAAAAAAAACCCACATTTTATCAGCTAAAACGGAGCCATTTGACCACTAGGTCTTTGTGAAATCAGTGCTTCCGTGGTGTTTCCATAAGATGCGCCGCGATGCAGATAAGCGTCGCGTATGCGTCAGCGTATTTGTGCGTTAACAAATTGCGCGATCGCAACGCGATGAGTTGTTGCGCCGTGTACCTTGCTGGTACAACAAAGATTTTCTTTCCTTTTCAATTTCAAACACGAGTGGAATAGTGAAATAAAATCCTTAAAATATTGCAGTTGGAGTTTACAAATCTGGATTTTCATTCCTTGTATTTATAAAAACATAACAAGGTACAAACATATCATAAAAACTCAATTTTGAGAAAGAAACAATGGCTAGAGTACACAGCCGCGTTAAAATATATGTACATTGTATATGGCCATGCGTTTTGAGTTGGGCCGGTAATGCGTTACATGTTTTCGCGAGATGAAAATTGCATGTTTTTCGTTTAGATACGAATATATCTTTCACATAATACCCAACATATAAAAAAGTATACATTTTCTGGCTGCAAATGAAGAAAAAAAAAAAAAAATGCACTTTAAAATGACATAGGGTGTAACACTAAGGAGTTATGAAACTGAAAATACCAAGTATTTTAGGGAAAAAATGTAAAATTTGACAAATTAAAAAAAAAAGTTAGCTTCACCCCACATATTTAAAAGTTCCATATTTGAATTCCTCTCAGTCAGAGCTTTAAATACATATATAACATCATAGGGTTCAATAAAATTAAAATGATTTTGCGCCAGCCTCTTTCAAGGCATATTTTCCCATTGACTTCAATGTGTAACCCGAACGGAAAATAAAATATGCAAAATTGCTTCTCAAAGCAAATTAAATTACCTGGAATATGATTGTATGGTGTTATAGTATGCAGTTTAAAGTGAATTGTAAAATGTGAAAAAAGAAATGGACCTCTTGCATCATATGACCCCTGGGGGTCACTTTTATTAAATTTGCTCCTCCTGATCCTCCTCCTCCTGATCCTCTTCCACCCCGCACATTATGCTAATTAGATGCAAATTATTCAAATGTTAATAACTTTTTACAACTTTGTTTAAGGTTTATTGTATTGGTCTCATCACAAGCTTTAATTTGACACCAAATATAACTACATAGGCTGCATATTAACTGAGAAAATTAAAAAGATGAACCCTAAAATGTCGCGCGCATGTAACATCTCCACCTATTTACTGGCCCAACTCAAAACGCATGGCCATATCAATTAGTTCAGTCATTCAGGAAGATTAAGATTCAGTTGCATTTTACTTGAAACTGTCCCCAACTAGATGTCACATACTCAATGACATTAATTTGTTAGTTGAGGCCTTCAAATGGACTTCCTTTGATATGCTCCCCATTAATGGTTACAGTTACACGGCAGCCATGCACATATTCAAACCAATATGTTCCGTCTTTGTTATCATACACAGTTGTGTGCCACCCACAAAGTTTTGCTGTTACCTGTACACCACCAGTCTTTATATGATATCCAGTAGAATCTATAGTTTGTACAATAGCTTTATAGCCATTATGCATTGGCCGAATTGTACACAGCTTTGGATCAAGTTTTGACAAATCATTGAAAGGACTCCCCCTGATTGGTTTACCATTAATGTTGACATGAATTGCCCCAAAGGAGTAGTACTCAAATTCATATGTGCCGTCATTATTATCTTTTACAAAAAGATGGACCTGAAGTTGTGTAACATCTACCCTTGCTCCTCCAGTAGTAATGTTGTTGCCCCTGTCGTCTGCAGTCTGCAAAATCGCTTTATAAACAGGACCGATGTTTAGTCCTTCCACGTCTCGCTTGTCCCGCTGCAATTCAATTGTACATTGAGAAGGATCAGTCTGAGAAGGATAAAAGCTTGCAAGAATGAAAAATACTAGTGCGGCACCGATAATCAAATTCCTCGTCCCCAAATATCGAGACCAGGGTCCGATGTACAGCTTCCAAATGTGAAGCAAAATCACCTGGAAAAGTTGTATCAAAGTGTAGTGCATCAAAGTGAAAGTTATATCTGTTTGAAGTGATTCTGTGTCAGGCAGCTGCATTTTTTCCAGCTCTTTCAGTCGATTCATAATTTGATTATGAGAGAATAGTAGCTGTGTTGATAGACTCATATCGCAGGCATTAGTAGCGAACTCACAGGCGCTTTTCATCTGGGCAGAGAGAGATTCAATACATTCTATTTTCTTGTTCATATTTTGTATTTCCGCATCATACATTTCTTGCAGTTCTTTGTGGGCTTCACTGCATCTAGCGTGCATTTTGTTGTAGAGATTCTGTTCCGATTCTTGCAAATCTTTCCTCTTCTTGTTGAAGTTTTTTGTCAGAGATTCCTTTAGCGCTTCAACGGCTGCTCGCTTTTTGATTAGTGCTTGATTTCTCTCTTGCGACCGTGCACAGGATTGCTGAACAGTGTTGATGATATCGGGGACAACGACCGTAAGCTCAGCTAAGTTATGTCCACGGTGATCAACGTGTCCACAAACTTCACATATCGGAACCATGCACTTTCCTTCAGAACAGAACATTATCAACTCTTTCTTGGGATGTTTTTCACAGTACACGGTTTGCATTTTTGGGTTGTAGTTGTTCTCTCTGAGCTCCTCCATTGTTGACAGTTTGTGGTCATGTAGAGGGCGCATTTTCTGGTGATTTTGGACGCATGCATGGCACAAGAAACACCCGCAGTTATGACAAAAGCTTACCGCTGTAGTTCCTTCCTCATCACAACTCCCACAAGAGACAGACGATTTAAATGAATCTTTGTACGCCATCAAGTTCTCTACGATAAAATTAGCTGGTAGATTATCCACCTTCCCATCTGGTGTTTGTACTTCATTACGACACAGTGGACAGTCAAATTTCAGTTGTTTCTTGGCGTGTTTATGTAAACATGACTTACAGAAAGAATGCAGACATGGCAAGAATTTTGCCTTATGTTCCTCACCATCGTATAACTCAGCACAGATAGAACAGGTTAAGAACTCTTCTTGAAAATCCTCTTGCCCTTTTACAAGAGACGGTGTAGCCGCCATTTTGATTTTGTCATACGAAGTGGTCAATCAGTACATGTAGTTTCAACAAGCGAGGTCTATAAAGACATTATAACATTACGACTACCATGGCTGCATCTGGTCAATGCATTAAATTGGTAGGCATCATAGTTGCTTTACAGTAGTGTTGCCAAAGACTTTTGGGCAATAGAGCAGCCCAATATTAAAGCAAAGTGTGTGCTGGCAAAAGCATAGTAAAATTTGTTATAGCACCATTAAAGTCATAATGTACGATCTTATAATATGAATTTGGTTAATTTTTTTCAAACCTGATTTTTTTTGCATATGTGACCCGGCAGCACAAACGAGCCGTAAATTCCCTAAATTGTATTCTGTGTTACGGTGTAAAATGTGTACGAAGGTCGTATTCATTGATAACTTAAGCTGGCCCGACATCCGTCTTATTTTCATAGTCAAAAACTAATCAATACTCCTATTGTTGAAGTGGATAATAAGCTTCTACCTTAGATGGCCGGCTATAGAACTTTTAATAGCTCTGGTCTTTGTTTGCTTTTGCTAAATCCTGTTCAAGTGGTGGGTTACCAGGCATTGTATTTTGTACAGGTATGCATAACCAACAATTAACAATGAGAGAACTTTCTTAAACCTCGTTGACTTGGGGATGATTTGAAATGACCGCCAATTATGACCGTTTGATATATATTGCCAGCAATGTGGAAAAAGAGACACATGTAAAAGCGTAAAAGCTATAATTTTGTTGAAGGATCAAAGTTTATCAAGCCATAACCCGGCTTCTGGATATCGTTTGAATTGAAATGATATACCATTTTTAAGTTTATGATGTTTATTTTTAAACACGAAATAAAACAAAATTGACCGGGGAGGAATTTACGGCTCATTCGCCGTGGACGGTCACATATTTGTAATGTTTACACATGTCGCAACTTGCACCTAAGGGGTGGTGCAATAATTATGTGTACCATTCTCAAAATGGTCTGCCAAAATCGCTTGCCCCCCCCTCGGCCGTGCCAAAAAACGTGCCATTTGCCCCCCCCTTTTGATGTGCCAAAAAATCTTTGCCTCCCCCCTTACACATGCAATATTTTGGGGAACCCGAATTTAAAACCTTAAATTGTCTTATCATATAGTGCGAGCGCAGCGAGCAGAAAATTTTGCATATTTGAACGTATTCCAAACGTTTTCCTACGCCTTTTTAGGGCGTAATATAGAAACGGTGCCCAAAATATCTGTGCCCAAAATTGCTTGCCCCCCACTTCGACCTGCCAAAAATCACTTGACCCCCCTTTGACCTGCCAAAAATGGTTGCCCCCCTTTGGCCTGCCAAAAATCTTTGCCCCCCCCGTACATTACATAATTATTGCACCACCCCTAATGGAATCAGCCAAATTTGTTGTGTTTGTAGGTAAACAGAGCAAAGTTAGACATAAAGTCATAATTCAAGAAATTATGACTTTATGTCCGCCCATAGAACTGCGTGTTAAACGGCCAAAATAACAAGCAGTGTTTCTTTCACGTTACCTCGTTATTTCAGCTCAAAATGGACAGAAACCATTCCCGATCATTATTAATAGTTTTATTTCAGCATTTTGAGTATATAATGACAAATTTAAAATTTGAAGGAAATCGTACATTAAGCCTTTAAGTCACATCTAGATCACTGCACATGCTTTTCTGCTAATATGTCATGTTCTGGAAAAAAGGGCAAGGTTCAAAAATGCAATATCTTGTAGACATCTCCAGTGCAGGTAGGCTCTACTTAAATGCACTTTGTGTAGTTCAGATATAATTCTTGATGCCAGAAAATACTATTTGTTTTAACTATTCTTTTTTGCTCAATTAATTAAAATACTTAAGTTTGAACTGAACATTCCAGATTGGTTATTTTGATTGAATAAAAGGTAATAATTCCCCTTGATAATTCCCTTGCAAACTGGAAAGTAGCCCAAATGAGATAATGATAATAAATTGTGGCAACATGCCTAGGGAGTGTATTCTTGGCTCCAATCCATGTGCAACCACAATATGCATGAAATGTGACCGGGTGAATGTCTATGCAAAGACTAAAGTAATTTTTCACTGTGGATTCAGTATTGCTTTTATTTTTGTGAAATTATATTTTCACTATTTTGTGGAAAATGATAACAGGTTCCACATGATTAGGGACCATTCACAAACACTTGTTGGGGGGGGGGGGGGTGCATCAAAGTATTTGAAAATGCCCTAACCAAACCTAACAAATCAAAATTTCTTATAAAAGTACAAGCAGTGCTGGAGCTGGACTTTTACACAGGCCAATGGGATTCAGGTTTTTTTACCGTGTAGCTCCCCCCCCCATTAATTTATATTTGATGATAATACTGTGGCTTATATAATTGACAAATAAATTGAGACTCATATATTCCATTGTGTATATTGATATAGAATGACTTCATGCAATTAGGTGCAGTATACCTATACTACGCTAGTTGCGCATTGCGTAAGGCCATATCTTAATTAAATCCTGTGTCTCAAAGCTTGTGAGAAATTGAAAACCTAATGCGGAATGCGTTTTTTTTTTATAATAATTAATACAATAATTGTATTTTTTTATGTTTATTTTTTTTATGTGTCAGTTTAGGATTTCGGACAAGAATTAATTGTGTGCAAAAATTATTCAGGTTGCTAGGTTGGAATAGTAGACAAATAATAATGCTACAAACCATTATTCTTCTCTTTTATTGTTTTCGTGTCCAAAATCTGCAAACAAAATCTGAAACTTATGATCAAATATGAATTTTGGGTTTTTTTTGTTTTTTATAAATAAAAAGACATAAAAAAAATTAATTTCTTGATTTTCAAAGAGGACAATGCTCACGATTTTACTAACGTGTGCGGCAGCTTTGAGACACAGGATTTAATTAAGATATGGCCTAATGCATGAATGTGAATTTGCCTAATGGTAATTAAGTTTGGGACTTTATGCAGTAACAAAAGCCAAAACCTGGGCTGGCATGTTCATTTTACACTCATGGTATGATAATTTGGTGTCTTAAGGGCTGTGCAGTAATTATTTGTCTCACTGGGGTGGCCAATTTAAAAGATACCCTAGATACATGAATGTCAACGTGCCAAAAATCTCTTGCACCCCTTATGGCTTGCCAACAATCGTCTGTCACATCACATACTGTTCTATACAAAAACAGACAAAAGTAATTCACATACAGAGCTATACAATACTGGTTTTAGTATTTACCTGAAACTTACTTATTGCTAAATTAATTTTCCTCAAAGGGTATTTTTATGAAGAAGACACTTGAAAGTTCGAATCTTTTGAGTAGCATGTGTAACATGGTTTTAAAATTATAGCTCTGTACTGTGTGTGTGAAACTATTTTGTTTAAAATGGTACTAAACTCTGTAAAGCTCTGTATGTGATTTCTCTCCTATTATTCTCTTCTCCCCAAACAGTACAAGCAGCTGGGTCATACCATTGAGCTAGGAGGGGTAGAGTGATCCTCATGCAGGAAGGGGATAGAGAGATATTCCCCTGTATAACCAAACCTGATACAATAGTGATGTATGCTGATCCTGAAGATAGTATGCAGGCTGCTACACAGGACACACAGGAATGGATAAGGGAAGTCATGATGCATCTCAAGAGGTAATTAAGGCTATTCCAGTTGAAATCCATACACCCCTTATGGAAGACATGACCTTAATCTCCCACACAGGGGGTGTAGATTTCAAATGGAGTCACCCCATATTTGTAACCCCATTTGAAATTTACTCTCTCTCTGTGTGGGAGATTAAAACAATGTCTTCCATACGGGGTGTATGGATTGCAACTGGAATAACCACCAAATTCAGGCCCTCATATCAATTACTGGGTACAATAGCACCAATCCAGCTTGAAATGTGTGGGGGGGGGGACAACTGGTCAAAATTGCTAAAAAGTGGTTGAAAAGAACAAAAAATGGGTCATTTTGCCAATAGGTGGAGGGGACACGTCCCCTGGGATTGACACCCATGCCCAGGTACTATTATTATATGAGGACCTGTGATGGGTTGCAATCACTTTTGAAAATTGTCAAAGCCGCCATGCATCAGCTATACTGCATCTCGTCTCAAGTTGAGAGTAACATCATGTGTGTATTTCGCATAGTACCAGTTTTTAATTGCACACACTAAACTAATCTGTTGGCGACGCAACTTTGTAAATGCACTGACCGCACTCTCAACTTGAGATGAGAAACAGTATAGGCCCAGCCTACTTCCATTCAAGGTTGGGCATCTTTGAATGGTGAGTCCTCAACCAAGTCTGGACCCCCAGCCCAACCTGCCATTATCGAGTCTCCACCGTAGCCCCCCACAAATTTTCGGCTGGTAGGGACATTTTTAGCTGGTCAAGTGCTGGGTGCCTGGGGGTCAGGGTTGCAAATGACAGGTGCATAGGCCTAAATACAGGGGACACTTGCATATTACTGCCATGCCTGCACAACTGATGCAGTCATTTTCTTGCATTTAATATCAACTAGGAGATTTTTAACCTAAATTTGCATTATGTGTACACTAATGATGTACAGCTTCAATATAATAGTTTGACAGATATCCCATAAAAGCTCTGATTTAATGTGCTAGCTTTGTTTCAGATCAGTGACTGCAGTTCCTATTGTAATGCTTGTCTTATTATCAAGCATGAGGTATACTAGTCATGTTCCTGTTGACTGTGACCTTGATTGTGTGCACTGGAAACAGTAGTTCAAACTGTTCAAGAAATTTGAGCATTTTATCACAATTAGTTTGTCCGTAGCATTCGTTTGAATGTTCCTTCGATACTGCTATACAAATACATGGGGGTCAACAAGCTTTTCTCATGTACAATCCAATGGTGACATCCAAATGAATGTTCTGCTGAGCATTGCGGACAAACTACTTCTGCTAAAAAGCTCAAATTTCTCGAGCAGATCAAACTTCGGAAGAAAATTTGTGCAAAATCTAGAAAAGCGCCCTCACGCTCAATTTTGACCCAAAATGGCAATTTTTAAGAAAACGTAATGTCCGATTTTCATGAAACTTTCAAAATTGGGTATCTTTAGCTCATTTACATATATTTAGACACCAAAATAGCAACACCATAGCAATATGCCAGAAAAGGAGTACTATGAAGGATTTTGTGCTGAGATAGGGCAAATGGAATTTAAAAAACTGTTTAGAAAATCAAACTAAATATCACCCATGTATATAGCCCACTGCTACTAATAAATAGAATAAAAGATAAATAGATAATGGTTCAATGTCACTTGTTAGCACAAACACTTTTCTTGTTTCATTTCATCAGACGTGGTCTACGACCAATCCCAGTCTCAGAGCTAGGCCTAGCGGTACTCTATGCCTCAACTCAGCTGCACTGTAACCCCAAAGTTGCTCAAGGTATGTGGATGAATGAAGCTGGCTATACAGCCTCATTTCATTTCAGCACCCAATATGTACATGTAAGACAGACTTAGGGGTGGTGCAATACTTATGTGTAGGGTACCCCAGACTGGTGAATTATAGGGGGGTCAAGCCTAGAAATAAGTGGGCGCTGGAAGCAAATTTGCTCTCGTAAAGCCACCAATTGCTCCTGGTCCTTGTAATACTCACGTACATGAACCACTAGGAGCAATTTTCTAAAATAAATTGCTCCTGCATGGTTCTAGTTTTGCACTTGATGTAGTATGTGCTGGTATGCTGTATTGTATTATGCAGAAAAGGATCTACTATTTGAAAATTACTTGTTTCTTCAGAAATTGCTCCTGGTTCTTGTAAAATCCCAGCGAACCAGGAGCAATGTTCAGAAAGAAATTGCTCCTGGTTACAGACTGTTTATTTTCAGGCTGGGGGATGGGTCAAAAGATTTTTTGGCAGGCCAAGAGGCGGAGACTATATTTGGCAGGGCTAAAGAGGGACGGGAGCAAGTGATTTTTGGCAGATGTTTTGGGCACCATTTCTATATAATGCTCTAAAAGGTGTAAGAAAATGTTATTAGGAACATGTTCAAATAATATGCAAAATTTCATGCCTGACACATATCTGACACATATTGCTCCTGATCGAGTATCTTTCTTCAAAATTTGCCTTTCCCCCATTCTACATACATGTATATCAAATGCACCAGTATGGAAAAACTTCTTCTGGAAAGAAAACTTTGCTTTATAGATCTTCAGTTGTATGGAACAAGCTTTTTTCTAACCTTTATATCAATTTTAATAAAATCAATACATGTACGTTTGGGTAAATTTAAAAATGCATTATTTTGGTCTGTAAAATTTTATGCAAAATATTTGAGCTTTTAACATTATTGCAATAAGTTTTTGGGATAAAAATGTATTATCCTGTTTAGCCAATGAAACCGCTAATCATAATCCTTTAGATGAGTGAAATTTTAATATTTGGCCAATTTTTGGAAATAAGTGCCAAAAATATGTGTTTTTCGGGTGTTTTTGTGTGCTGTGACAATAAAGCCCAAAGACTTGTACTAAGACTAATTTCAGTTTATGCAGTCTAATTTTTGGTAAAGACATGTTTCATTTTTATAACCAATCATTTAATTATAGTAACACAAAAAAGTGAGAATTAGAGGAAAATGTAGGCATATCTTCAAGATTTTGAATGCTTAGACTGATCCAATTTTTGTGACCTGATTGTCAGAAAACGTCCTAAAAATGCATATTTTTGGCTCTTTTTTCAAGAAATTAGTATAAAAAAGATAACTTTTTCTTTTATCTCCAGTTAGTACCATACAAAATGAGTAGGATTGAGCTTAAAAAATATTTTTTTAATCTCAAAAATTAGCACTACATTTTTCTGGAATGGGGAATAGTACTGTATAGCATGATATTTTCCAATATCAATTTTGTGTGATTTGAAATGTTCAGACCAGTTTTGTGTTTTTCTATTCTCGCGATTACAAGCAGTTACACATTAAAGCTTATGGGTATAAAACACAAAAATTAAAACCTGGCCAAAATGTCCGGCTATGCAATGTCTATTTCTGATTGTTTATTTCAGCCGGACTGAATCTGTTGAACGCACCGCCAACTCAAACCACAACACGACCACAAGTCTTAGTGTCAGATACACAAGCTAGCTGCTCCAAAAATGCTGCCGATGATAGAGGTCAAAGGTCAAGCGTACAGCAACCAAAGGTCAGCAGGTCATCGTCCTCTGAAGATGAAAGAAAGGGAGGGCAAGGTAGTAAGAAGAGGTATGTTATTTAACACAGAAAACTTTTTATTAAGTGTACTTCACATCTATTTAAGTGTATTTTATACCTGTTTGGATATATTTTGCACCCATTTAGGTGTACTTTACACCTATTTTGGGTGTATTACACACCTGTTTGGGTATATTTCACACCTATTTAGATGCATTTTACAATTTTGCACCTATTTGGGTGTATTTTAGCACCTATTTGGGTGTATTTTTGCACCTATTTGGGTGTATTTTTGCACCTATTTGGGTGTATTTAATACCTATTTGTGTGTATTTCACTCCTATTTGGGTATTTTACACACCTATTTCAAAATATGTTGATATGGTATAGAGGACAAGCAAAATTAAGTTTTACTTTTTTCTTAAATTGGGTTCATTTTAGCCGTAAGAGTTAAATTGGGCTATTCCGTTTGAAATCCATACACCCCCTGTGGAAGCCATGACCTTGATCTTCCACACAGGGAGTGTGAATTTCAAATGGGGTTAATTGAATAGGTGACTCCATTTATAATCTACACCCCTGGAAGATTAAGGTCATGCCTTCCATAGGGGGTGTATGGATTTCCACTAGAATGGCCCATTATGAAGTCTTCTCATGAATCACAGACTCTTGCTATAGAAAGGTTCGTGATGACTAGGTAAAAGGTCTGACCCAAGGTCGTATCCATAGCAACATCCATGTCCGCCACCTCGGCGTGCTCTTCTAAAACGACCATCTCACGTTGAAGATCATACGTTATGGTAATTCTGAAGAGCATACATTAACGGTGTGGTGAGCGCGGAAGAAGACGATTGAAGGCTAACGTGACTTCTTTCGTACGCCATACCAACATTACGGGGGGTGGGGAACCTGGCGAAAGTACCATTATATGGTAACGGTTCTATAGCTGTGGTGGTTATACATGGAGCTATGGGTGTGTCATGGGATAGGATAACAATGCACTGTCTGAAACCTTTCTTTGTACAGAACATCCATCCACATTGCAAGATGTCTGAACTTGAATCCATTTCATTCAAATTTTAATTTTTTTATTCTTTACCTAAAATGCTGAAATACTATTATTCTGTAATAATTGCTGGGAAAGGTTTTTGTCAAAAATTTTAAACTGAAGTAACAAGGTAAAGTGAAAGAATCCCCACTGGCTATTCCAGCTGTTTAACATGGAGTTCTGTTGGGGTTTTAAAGTCATAATTATGACATTATTTCAAAAGTGCTCTATAAATTTATTATACCTACTAACACAACAAATTTGGCTGATTCCAATAGGTGTAAGTTGGGACATGAGTAATTAATGCTACTAATATGCCAAAAAGTCAGGTGTGAAAAAAGTGAGATCGTACGTTATGGATTTAATTTGACATTGGAGTAAATATAATACTAGTTACCAATGTCAGACCCAAAAGTTTGTCAAATGTTATGAAAACTGGTCATTAGGCTTGCAGTTAAGTCAATAATTGAGTCTCAAGTCGAGTCATTCAGGTCACGGGTCTTGACACATTTATAATTTAAAAGTAAAACAGAAAACTTCAGTGCACAAAATAAACCAGCCAGGTGTAAAGGATAGGCAAATTAAAATTGGTTTGATTTTTCCTAAATTGAGCTCATAATATTCATCTGAAAAATGAATCCATGCAGTTTGATGCAGGAGTTGGGCCATTCCATTCAAAGTCCATACACCCCCTATGAAAGACATCACTTTGATCTTCCACAAATTTCAAATGGGGGTTACCTAACTCCATTTGAAATCTAAACCCCATGTGTGGGAGATCAAGGTCACATCTTCCATAAGGCGTGTATGGATTTCCACTAGAATTGGCCATTATAAAGTCTTCTCATCAATCACAGACTCTTGCTATAGAAAGGTTCATGATGACTAGGTAAAAGGTCTGACCCAAGGTCGTATCCATAGCAACATCCATGTCCGCCACCTCGGCGTGCTCTTCTAAAACGACCATCTCACGTTGAAGATCATACGTTATGGTAATCTGCAGAGCGTACATTAACGGTGTGGTGAGCGCGGAAGAAGACGATTGAAGGCTAACGTGACTTCTTTCATACGCCATACCAATATTATGGAGGGTGGGGAACCTGGCGAAAGTACCATCATATGGTAACGGTTTTATAGCTGTGGTGGTTATACATGGAGCTATGGGTGTGTCATGGGATAGGATAACAATGCACTGTCTGAAACCTTTGTACAGAGTATATAAGCACCTATGTCATAGGGTTTATGTTTTAACCCATGAGAACTACCTGCCGATTAGTCAAAAAGAAGTTTTCATTATCAATTGGACCAATCAGTAACATTGTTAGAATAATTTCACTATGCAAAAAAATTGGAGTGAATTATTTGCAAAGCTCCATTCTGATTGGTGATTAAAATGAAGATATCATGTAATTGACCAATCAGAGGCAATGTTAGATCGGCAGGTAGTGCTCAGGGGTTAACAACAACTTGAAACCATTTAATTTTAATTTGGAGACATTGGAGTAAATATAATGAAATGTCACATCTAAAGTTAGTCAAATGTATACAGACTATTGTTATCTTCAGCTCTTAAGGTGGTACTACACCCCCTTGATAAATTTGTGACTATTTTTGCATTTTTCTCATAAACTAATAAAACACTGGTAACAAAAGATATATGTATATTATAGGGGTAAGGAATCCAGTTACTACACTGAAATTTCAGTGACTGAAACAAGTAGTTATTGATTTAATGATCAAATATTAGTTTTCCCTCATTTTTGACTGTAACTCCACAACTGTTGTCTGTGCTGAAATAAAATTTCCAGTGCAGTAGTTGTATTCCTTGCCCCTATAATATACATATCTTACTTGTCACCAATGCGCTATATTTTTTGAGAAAAATGCAAAAATAGGCACAAAATTGGCCAGGGGTGTAGTACCACCTTAAGGGTACAGACAGACATCTCATTAATTATTGATATCCAGGTGAGCATTAACTTAATGCTGTGTCAATTGGCAAATTACTTTAGCAGAACAATGTGTTGTCTTTCAATTGCATTAGTTTGACTTGATAAGAAGTAAGTCCCCCTCATAACATTTCGCCGAAACATCGTAAGGTTACATTTTGTACCAATAAAACTAACTTAGAAATAATTTTATGACTGTTTACTAAGTGTGGTGTAAAAATGAAAGATAAGTCCATGGCTTGGTGGCTGAATGAGCCCACATGGTACAAAAATTAAACCTTACAATGTTATGATGAAATGATGAGAAGGGGACTTATTTCTTGTGATGTGTTTATATATACTGCAATCTTGAACCTATTGGAATGCTAAATGAACCAGGGCTTTTTGGCGAGGGGGAATGAAAGATTAAGGATGGAAAAAAAAGAAATAGAAGAGAAAGCTTTCTTTCTCGGGTGCCAGCCAAGCTTTCCGTGCCCATATGTGTGTTCGGATGATGACACAATCCCATGAAGTGGGATTTCTGCGCTTGCAGATGCTTTGTGCAGTGACGTTTGGTTCAGTTACGGTTACTAAAAGGACATTAAATTTATGAAAAAAAATTAACAGTTGTCTTCTCTTTTTGCTTTTCATCATTTGTGATAAACATCCCACATTCAGGATGAGACAGGATAGTGCTCCCCAGATGACCTCCAAGATGCCTAAACTGGAACCGCCTTCACCAGCAGCAGGACCAGCAAGACAGTCTTCCAAAACTGAGGTTGCAGAAACACCACAAAAATCATCTGAAAGCCTCCAATCGGGACCTAACATAAAGACTTCGCCGGAATTTTCCTTCGTTGGTACAACTGTATCTAAACAACCTCATTTGGTAAAAGAAGAAATTGTTAGTCCACCTGCCGAGAGGAACAATAATAAACAAGGAAAGGTCAAAGTAGGTCAAAGGTTAGAGGTGGGTCAAAGGTCAGAGGCGGTGGATGAAGAAGAACACATGGACATGGGTTCTGATCATGAGGAGGCAGGATCTGTGAAGGAAGAAGATGTATCTGTTGTTCATGAAGAGGAAAATGTTAGAAATGGCAACCAGAAGAAAACTAGGATGGCAACACTGGATTCACTGTGGGATGGAGAAGGTAATACACGGCCGAGGAGGAGAATGAAGGAAGATGTGAGGATAGAAGAGGAGGAGGTGAAGACTGATGCGGTTGCTGAGGAAGAGGACTCACAAAATTCAATGTGGAAGAAGAAAAGGAAGAGAAATGTCCTTGATCAGGTGAGTGATGAAAACAAAACAATGACTTACGGTATTGGCTCTTCCAGTTGAAATCCATATGTGACATGATCAATGGGAATGAGTCACATGTCGGCCCTGGTCGAAAATGAGTTTTACACATGTTTCTAAAGAGGACATTAAGAGCTTTCAGAAACTGAAAACCCCATGTTGATACAACTTTTCTTTGTGAAGTTACGTCAATTTATCAATCGCTGGAGACAATATAAAAGAAAAGAATTTTAACACTTTCTTTGGCAATATCTCAAAATCAATATTAGCGACATACGACTCATTTCCCTTGATCGTGTCACATATATGGATCACATGATATTTATCTCCCACACAGTCTCTCAGGGAGCGTGAATTTTAAATGGGATTAGCTGAAAGGGTGATGCCATTTGAAATCTAGATCCCCTGTGTTGGAGATTAAGATCATGTCTTCCATAGGGGGTGTATTAGGGTGCATCAAACGCCTCTCATGTCAATGTTATTTTTTGCTTGAGTGATTAAAGTGTGCCACTTATCAAGTTAAATAAGTGCTCCAAATTTAAATTCAAATGGAGGTCCGGAAATGGGTCCTCCGCGAGCTCAAAGTTTGAACGTTATTTGTAAGTATAACGGTAGAACTACAAATGAGGCAGCTATTTAGTTTTACGCACTTTTTGACATGTAAAATAAAGGCTGCCATATTGATTCTGCATTAAACAGTGTGTTTGTAACTAAAATGTGTCACCTTATACTTAACAAATCGGTATGGTTCAGGCTTTGGCAAGCCAAAGTTCTCTGATGAGAACATCACACAGACAACAGCTTTAGCTGATTTTGCAGGCAGAGATTCGTGGTTTACTATGAACATCTTATAGATTAACGACAAGTTCTTAACAGATGCTGTAGAGTAGACACATGGCCAGAGTCCCCAGCATATCTGTCTTCCCTAAGCAATGTCAAAGCCATCAATGTGGTTAATGACGCAGCAGAACGCGTGTGAAACTTAGTGCAGATTTCTTGGCTACAGCCCACAGTGAGAAACATTATCAGAATGTTTTGCAGGTGGTTGAACAAGATAGGAAAAAGAAACCCAATCTACGAAAGCGTCAACTGTATAGCTGCAACTGAACTTTATCTATACTAATAACTTCTAAAAGGAAAGTGACAGTTATGACTTGAAAGATTATGACAACATGATTATTATATTGCCCACTTTCTGATAGTAACAGGTGAATTAACGCAAATAAGAGAAATGTGTGATTTATTATGTATTTAAATACATGGGGCAGCTATTCATTTTAAGGCATGTCTAACCTGTGACATCATCCTAGCATGATTGTTATGATTTGTTAAGTATAAGGTGACACATTTTAGTTACAAACACACTGTTTAATGCAGAATCAATATGGCAGCCTTTATTTTACATGTCCAAAAGTGCGTAAAACAAAATAGCTGCCTCATTTGTAGTTCTACCGTTATACATACAAATAACGCTCAAACTTTGAGCTTATGGAGGACCCATTTCCCGACCTCCATTTGAATTTAAATTTGGAGCACTTATTTAACTTGATAAGTGGCACACTTTAATCACTCAAGCAAAAAATAACATTGACATGAGGGGCGTTTGATGCACCCTAGGGTGTATGGATTTCAACTGGAATAGCCCAATGCTCTTGCAATCTCGTCTGCCCTTTGCCTGGTATTCGGCCTGTTGCAAATCCATGCCTTTGTCTTTTTGGATCTGATCCTTGATATGGCCCTTCAGATGGCTTCCCATAATTGGGCTATTCCAATTGAAATCCATACACCCCTTATGGAAGACATGACCTTAATCTTCCACACAGGGAGTGTGAACAAATAGGGCTTACCTGAATGGGTGACTCCATTTGAAATCTACACCCCCTGTGTGGGAGATTAATAAGGTCATGTCTTCCATAGAGGGTGTATGGATTCCAACCTCATCTGCCCATTGCCTAGTATTCAGCCTGTTGCAAATCCATGCCTGTGTCTTTTGGGATCTGGTCCTTGGTTTACGTCAACTCTAAAATTTCAATGTTGTAAGTTAGCTTCTATACACTTTGCTGATGAGTGGCAAGTTGTGAGAAGCATCAGTAAATAACCATCAGATAAGGCCTGGATTTAAGCTTGAAAAAATAAAATCTACTACTCGTGAGTATAGGTAGGTTTCATTATCATTGAGATATAGGACTTTTTATTTTTTTCATAGAAGAGCAGGTCACAGGCAACTACTTGATTATATTTTTACATGTTCATACTACATACTCTGAAAATTTTAGAAAATTAGCACGGGTCATTTTGTTTAAATCACATAATTTCGTACCACATTAATCTTTTATATGTCTCTTGCAATTTGCCGACAATGACATAGATAAGACTAAATTTGCCAACGATCACATGGTTTTGACGACAACAGTCAATTATTTTTGCCGACAAAATTGTGTATTGAGGGGGTGTCACACACCCCCTATCACCCCCCCCTCTAGCGTCGCCCCAGGGTGAGGAAAGGCAATAGGAGTGAAGAACCTTGCATAACTTGTGCACAACGTGTTGACGCCGTGGGGATCAGAACCCAAAACCTCTAGTTAACTCACGATTAAAGTTCAAAATTGCATCAAGTTTACATCCAGCACAATTTCTTTCTATAATGGAATCGCATTTTGATATTGCAGATAGAGGCAGAGGAAGCCAGAGAGAGTCAATTATCTCAAGACCATGAGGAATCAGAGAGTAATGCACCATCTCATGACACTCCTGCTGGGTTTTTTACTGCAACCAAACCAACCAAGGTAGCTACGTTATATGCTTGTTTACATTTGGGTGTATTTCCTAAACGTTTGAGTGTATTCCTGAGACATTTGGGTGTATTCCTAATACATTTGGGTGTATTCCTGAGACATTTGGGTGTATTCCTAATACATTTGGGTGTATTCCTAAGACATTTGGGTGTATTCCTACATTTGGGTGTATACCTAAGACATTTGGGTGTATTCCTAATACATTTGGGTGTATTCCTAATAAATTTGGGTGTATTCCTTATACATTTAGGTGTATTCCTAATACATTTGGGTGTATTCCCAAGACATTTGAGTGTATTCGTAATACATTTTTTTTCTTACTGACATCAATCAAACAGGAGGAACATAAAACTGAACCAAAAGAAGAACCAGGTGCACCTAAAGCGCCACCTCCGCCCTACGCTGTTGTGTCTATTGAGGACTCTAGTCTTGTCATAAGACGACCAAAGCCAAGACCAGCAAATAACACTCCAGTTATCGGCAGAACCAACATCAAGAATTTCAAAAAGTTTAGGAAGGTATGTCTGTGTGAAATCACACTTTGATATTTTAAGTTTTATATTCCAAGTTTTTTTTTTATTTAATATATTCTACATCTATTCCCCAGAAGTGATGATGTAAAAGGATTAGCTACCATAGCAATAGGTGAAAACAATTTTTGAAATCTGCATTGAACCATAGATGTGAAAGATAGAAACTGGATCTTAATTCTATAGAATATTCATATCATTCTGATCTATCGCACCTGAAGATTAGTATCTTTGAAAATACAGGTATTGTATTCAATGTATGATTGCAGACACACAGGTGATGAGTGCAACCTGCGTGAAGTACATGGCGATATATTCAAAAAATTGTTTTAATCTATTGCTATCCCCCCTCCCGACACCTAAAATGGGGATGGAGAAGCGGCAAAATGGGGACAAAAGAAGCGGAGAAAAGAGAGAAAGAAGGGGACACACAGTTTATATGTCGACGTATTAACAAATAGCGATGTACACAGTTTATATGTCAATGATTCAATACTTCACCTGCACGCGATTTGTTTAGTCACCACTGGTCGGTGAACTCTGAGTAAAACCAGAGATCTCAGGCTTTAATATAGAAACTTAGATTTTACTCTAATTAAAGCACTTCAGGCTTAGTCTTTCACACAGTATTTTAGTACACCATTGGCCATTGCAATATCTTGCAAAAAGTAGAAATTCAACAAAAAATGAGGGTGTCGCTGTGGAGCAAATCACACATTATAGCTTTAATCATAATGTAACTTACAGCGGGGACAAGTTTTACATAATCTACTCTGTTTTCTTTTGACCCATAGGCTGGATATGCAAGTCAGACTGGAATGCCGCATATCATTGGTGGAAGGGACCTGGAAGAGCACAGTAATAGACCTAATGATGATATCGATGACATGATGTTTGGTGGCTTACAGGTGAGATTATGAATGAATGACATGAACATGGCAGACCTCTGCACCTTCTGGAGGTTCAGTCAGTTCAAATAGCTATTGCTATATATTCTGGTCTTCTTTTGGCTTCAAAGAACTTATTAGAGATGCCACTTTTCAGGTTTTAGCCTGAATTCAGGTGTTTTGTGAGTTCAAATTCCTGTGTTTTTATTTATTTTCAGCCCATTTTGGGGCTTTTTGGCTTGCATACACATGCTTTTTCACGTTTTTTGAGTGAAAGTGAGTGGTATCTCTGACTTTATTCAAATTTGAATTTCGCATCTACTGAAGCAGTAATCTTACCTGTCCAAGGAGCAATCTGCCAGTCCAAAATGATGGGTGGACGGATGGCTGGCTAAGACACTGGTCTTGCGCTCAATAAAAATGAAAAGAAATCTTTAAAAGAACTTACGATATCTTATCTAATAATGAAAAATTACTTCAACTTTAATTGTGAGTTATCAAATAAATCTTCAAAAAAGCATCAACTTCCAAAATTTGCCAAAAATGCCACCTATAATGGTCTTCCACTTTGCCCACAATATATGACAATTGCCTTAAGGGGGTACTACACCTTGCCAAATTTTGTGCCTATTTTTTGCATTTTTCTAAAAAATTATAGCGCATTGGTGACAAGTAAGATATGTATATTATAGGGGCAAGGACTACAACTACTGCACTGGAACTTTTATTTCAACACACACAACAGTTGTGGAGTTACAGTCAAAAAAGAGGGAAAACCAATATTTGATCAATATATCAATAACTACTTGCTGTGAGTTGCTGAATTTTCAGTGCAGTAGTATGTAGTCCTTGCCCTATATACATATCTTACTTGTAATCAATGCGCTATAGTTGTTGAGAAAAATGCAAAAATAGGCACAAAATTGGCCAGGGGTCTAACAGCATTTATGATTGGTTGATAACTTGAAATGCTCATTTCATAAACAGTTATGACTAGGCTTTAAACTATTTATGGTGAAACTTGCATTTGCAGACGTTCTTATTAATACCCTCCTTGATTGGTTCAAAATTGGACACAATATTCATTTTGGCCAATCGGCAGTATATAGTTCTTATGGGGTTAAATTTGTATTTTTTGTTTAATGTTAACTAGGCTGAACAGCGAAGGAATAGAGATGAAGAACAGGCAGACAGGTTATTTGCGGATGAACCTAGAGGGCGCAAGGGCAGGGGAAGATGAATTGATGGGTCAATGCATCGTCTTTATTGATTTAATGAATGCATAAATACCAGGTACGTTTGATTCAGATTTGCTCTGGGTGGTTGCACAAATACCGAAGAATTCCATCTACAAAGCATATATTTCTCTAAACGAGGTTGTTGTATTTTGACGAAAGAAAGGAAAGGCAAATACCCTCCACAAACACATTACACTAGATTGTTCTTATAATAATACATGTTTGTACAGCCGCCTATATCAGTAATATAGTTGTTTAAACTTCAAATAATGTTTTTGTGGAGAGTGTCTGCCTCTCGTCACTTTCGTCAAGAGGCATATATATATATTTTTGTAGACAAGGTTTTATGGTATTATTCTTTTATAGTTTGATCAGCTTGTAATCGGCAGAATTGTTAGGCTTTCACAACTATGCCCTAAAGTAGACCAACGTTAAGAGTGACATAGTTGACCTGTTTGGTATATATTATGCTTGTGTGTATGTTAACTGGAATAGCCCATTACTCACACACATCGCAAGTACACACTCCAGATTGAATTTTAATGGGTGGATCGTGAAACAATCCGGACATATACTATTTTGCCCTTCATGAGTGACACGCAAGCATGTCGGAATGCGAGCTGTATAGTGGGATATTTTTGCTGGGTTTATTTTTCACTATTTTAACAATTCTGGCCAGTTTAGTGGGTGTTTATAAATTCATGTTTCCAAATATATCCACATTAAGTAGGCCTACTATGTGTAACAAATATTCTTGCAGCGTTACAAATTTGCGGCTGCCTGTTCGTCCGTGAAAAGCGCAAAAAATTGAACCCCCACAAAAATTTCCAGCTGTACGGTACTCTTCTGGTCTAGTCTCTTTGATGGGTAACAAAACGGACTATTCCAGTTGAAATCCACCCCTTATGGAAAACATGATCTTCCACACAGTTGGCTGTGAATTTTATAAAGTCGCCCATTCAGAGTCGTCTGCTCCAAAGTGGGCTATTCCAGGTGAAATACACAAACCCTTATGGAAAACATGGCCTTAATCTTCCACACAGGTGTGTATATTTTAAATGGAGTCACCCATTCAGAGTTGTCTGCTCCAAAATAGGCTATTCCAGTTGAAATCCATACAACCCCTATGGAAAACATGACCATCTTCCATACAGGTGCAGGGTGTGCATTTCATATGGCTTAACCTCAGTGAGTGACTCCATTTAAAATCTACACCCCCTGTGTGGGAGATTAAGGTCATGTTTTCCATAGGGGGTGTATGGATTTCAACTGGAATAGCCCAATCACAGAGGAGTAAGATAAGACAGAGCGCGTACCACCAGTCAAAGTCTCCGCCTCATCCGATAATGAGGGCCGATTGTTCCATGAAATGCGACAGGCGAGACTGCTAGGCAATTACCGCGATTTTCACGGTCTGTCGCAGAATCGCTAAAGCACGCAAGCGCTCTATCGCGATATCGCTGAAGGCACGCATAGCGCTGGCGTGATTGTTAGACACGGCATGATCGAACAATCGGCCCTCATGAATATGCGAGAACTGGTAGCATACAATACACGGGGACTTTGACTGATGGTACGCGGTCTGTTTCTCTTTCGTCCATGAGCCCAATGCTCTTCATTGTGCATCCATGTTGAAGCCAAGACATGTGGTGTTTTTCTGAGAGCAGATAGTAACTGTGATGGCTGATTATAATGGTCACATGACACTATATGAGCATATATCTTGTTTGTATGAGAATCATCACTACATTGATTGATTGATTGATTGATTGATTGATTGATTGATTGATTGATTGATTGATTTGTTTGTATATTTAAGTTGTGTTTGTTTAATTAGTTACATGTTTTTATTTACGTACCTGTTACATAATGAAGACTATAAAGGTCACATGATCATGAAGACTACACATACATCTTAGCATACCGTAAAACCTCGTCTACAAGCATATATAGCGTTTTTGATGAAAGTTCAATTTTTTACATGAAACAAGTGTGAATATATCTAAAACCATAGATTGGTCTTACAAAAATACTTGTTTGTATGCTTGGATCTTTAATTTATTTGCTCAAACTCCATAAGGGCGCTTGGATTAATTTAGCTTTCATCAGAAGCACTCTATATGCTTATAGACGAGGTTTTACGGTATGCATATATCTTGCTTAGAATGTATGAGAATCACCACTACATTGATTGATTGATCATTGGTTTAGGCACCATAACCAAATTTATTCGATCTTTGGCAACCGTTGATGCTGCTTCGATGCTTGTGATTAATGAACCTTCAACTTATTATATTCCCAGAATCAGAATTCCTGTTAAATTTATATTGGTCGATATCATTACATGCACAGATTGATATACATGTATAAGCACAATTAACAATAATTGATTGATTTCATAAATATTAAGGGTCGCCAAGCGTCTATGGTCAATCGAAAGATAAAACTAATTTGGTTCTATTGCCTTAACAGTCCGAACGTCTTTTTATGGATCTCTCTGTTATCAGGCTGAGTGATTGTCTCGAAAACATGTTTTTATTACTTCAGCCCCTTAATTTGTTGCTTTGAAGTATTTAGAAGGACATACATGGCATGTATATATCTATGTTGCACTCATACCATGCAAGGTAATAAGCATGTTGCCTAAAGGGAGTCGACGATAAGTAAGAGGTGGGTCAGCAAACTAAAAAGCAAATAGCGCGAGTGCACACAAAAGAGAGTTTGCATGTAAGCACCGCCAAGTTAAGGGCGCAGGCATGGAACATTCCGATCTATGTGTTATTAATCTATGGTTACATTCAATACCATCTTTCAGTGTTATTATTTACCCCTTGAATTTGTTGTCCCAATTTTAGCACTTCAAACTAGCAGAGTTGCACATAATTCACTTGATCGGATTTTTCACTTCTCTGACAAATGCTGGGTCCCATCATGATTGGAGAAAAGAGGTTAGATTGTATATTCAAGTGGTTTGTTGTGACATACAATCATGTATTTTCATGTATTTAAACAAATGTACTCATAACATAAAATCATTGTTATTATTTGCCTTCCAGGTCTCAATGATCATCAAATGCTGAAGGCTAGGGTGAATGGCTACTTCAACCAACTTCCACTGAATGATGCAAAAAAACTCACATCATGTATTCACCTGTCTTCTCTGGCTGGCTCTAAGGCTACAAAGGCCTGTACAATGCCCACCTTAGTCATCTATAGGCAGATATGCCTTCCTCAAGCAGTAATTTAGATATACTTCAACAACTTCCATGAAAGAAACTCACAATTATGTATACACCTGTCTTCTCTGACTGACTCTAAAGGAGGCTACAATGCCCACCTAAAAAGTCCACCTATAGTCTGTACGCCTTCCTCAATTCAGTAATTAATTATAATTTTTTATTGTAACCTTAAATGTAATGATGATATTTATAATAAATATTATATTCAGAAAGGAAATGACCCAAGGAATCTGACTAACATAACAGATTCCTTCAAAATTGAGCAGTTTTCTGCGAAAATCACAAAAATTGATTTTACTTTACTGCCTCAAGGAAAGCATATGGACTATAAATATCACTGCATAATAATGAATTAAGAAATTCATTCAGTATATGAAACTGACCTTTATAATTCAATTGTATATGGGCAGTAGAGAAAACATCAGTAGAATTACCACCCTCAACCTCAAAACACTACGAATGGCTTCAAATCTCAACTGCCAGGTCCCGTCCAGTTGGAGCCGGTTTCTATTGTTCTGAACAATGGAATGCATTTAAACCGACAGTGGAGTTTTGAAACTGTCCCTATATATTCTCTCATTCATATATACATTTGAATATGATACAGTGGAAACTCTTTAATACGAAATTTGTGGGGCCACAAAATTTAGTTTGTCTTATCAGGATTTTGTCTTATCCATCACATATTACATAGGGATTCAGTGCCAGGGACCTGAGAATCAAGCTTGTCTTATCAGGTTTTTGTATTATCAGAGCTTGTATTAACGAGTTTCCACTGTATATATTGTAGTCACATTGGCACGTGAAATATATGGATCAAATTGGGCTGTTCCAGTTAAAATCCATATACCCGGGCATATGCCCCCTGCGGAAGTTATGACCTTAATCTCCCACACAGGGAGTGTGCATTTTGAATGGAGTTGCCTGAATGGGTGACTCCATTGGAAAAATACACTAACTCCATTAAAAAAATATGCCACCTGTGTGGGAGATTAAGGTCATGTCGTCCATAGAGGTGTATGGATTAGTCCAATGTGGATAAACCAATCTACAGGCTGTGTCAAGTGTTACACAACAGTAATTTGTGACAACACGATCTGGTCCATGGGAGCCAAAGGCGGCAAATTTGAAATTGAGATAAAGACAAAAAAATATGGAGTAAAAAACAATAGAATACATAAGAAAATACACATCACAAATCCTCAGAACTTAAGTTGGTGTTTTCAGTATATGATAGCCTATTAAATGTTTGTATAAGGTAATAACTGCACGATTATAGTAACTCAATGTTCTCCTTTGGCCCCCATGGAGCAGATTTCTCTGCATTGTGGACAAAGACTGATACATCAAAATGTAACATAAGATGTGGCTAATTTGTAGACTCAACCCAGGAAGCATCGAAACAATTATAGATGGCCAGATATATCGGGAACTGAAATATATAGCAAAAACTTATTTAATGTATATAAAGCGCAGCTTTCTCCTGCGCATTTTGATACCTCTTTTGTTGCTGTACGATATCATTTGGTCGAATTATGTGCGCTTGAGTGGCTTCAAGTCCGATTTTGAAAGTTGCACTTACCTCCTATTCAAGTAAAATTCGTTGTACTGTGACCAATAAAATGACCATTGCTTTTCAGGCAGTGATAGACAGTGATGGTGGCCCGGGATGATGGGCACACCAAGTATTGAGATGTCAGCAGAAAGAGTTCATGAGATAAGTCAGAGATAAGTAAAGGGTAGCAAGTATTGAAGATGGAAGTCGAAGAAGTAAAATTAAGTAAAGTTCCTGGTTAAGTAAACAGTGCACATCGGTGTCCTTTGTCTTTATTTTGTGTGTGTGTGTGTACACAACAAACGCATTTGGCTTGAATAGGAGCTAAGTGCAACTTTCAAAACCCGACTTGAAGCCACTCAAGCGCCCATAACTCGACCAAATGCTATCGTAGAGCAACAAAAGAGGTATCAAAATGCCCAGGAAAAAGCTGCGCTTTATATACATCAAATAAATTTTTGCTATATATTTCAGTTCCCGATATATCTGACCATCTATAATCATTTCGATACTTTCTGGGTTGAGTTTAGGTTAATGTTAAAAGGATATTAACATGATTAGAGCCATAATGTACATTCTTTTAAAATAAGTTTGGTCAATTTTTTTCAAACCTGATTTGTTAGCATATTTAGACTGCTCAGTGCCAGAATTGGGCAAGTGCAATAGCTGCCCTGTGAACATTTGGCAATTTACACAGCATATTATACGCATCTACACATGGCAGCTGTTGCACTTACCCACTTCTGGCACTGAGCAGTTGATTTGTAATGTTTACACATGTTCCACCAGAGAAGATGTAATAAAGAGGAGGTTGATCAAGCTATCCTCAAACAGAATATGTGTGAGACCGCTCACTCAAAGTAAATGATGAATCGCCCTATTTAGCAGCTTTACAATAGAAGACCACAATAGGGTTTGAACCCGGGATTGGTGTGATACACAATTAAGTTGCAGCTAACTGCTTTTAGGGATAGGTCAGTGTGTGCATGTCATCATGCCATACACACCATGCATGCAGACCCTGTCATCTTGTCAGATTTCAGATAAAATATGACTGAAGTTCCATGGCAAATTATAATTTTTGCTACTTGTTGCCACTTTCAGACTCTATTATTTATGATAAAGAATGTTATCAATTATCAGAATATCTTTATTATGTTGGCAGGAAATGACAGGAAAATACATAAAACAATAAAATAGAAATGATCAACAATCATCACCTATCTAAAAAAATCCTTAAAATTTCTTCTTTAGAAATTTATATATATTTACAAAAAACGGTGGCTTTGGGGGGAAATTTTACAGCACTCGATTTCTTTCTTGTATTATCCACATGTGGTATCCCATCCAAGCAGCAGGTCCTTAACACACGCGTTTCATACTTTTTAACAAATTCTTTATAGAAACATTGGAAATATTTTCAATTCTGAAGTGAAAATTGGTCAACCATGGGCGGTCACACACATAACATCATAGGATATTTCAAGTGGATGTCTAACTACTTGAGAATAAAGGACTATGAATAGATGCGACAGGATTACATACGGGATTATCTCAAGGATATAATTCCGTTGACCCTCCTCTTTATTACATCTTCTCTGGTTCCACCTAATTGGATTCAGCCAAATTCATTGTGTTTTAAGGACAACAGAGCAAGTTGTAATCAAAGTCATAACAATGGCTTTAAATCCTGTGGTAGAACACCACAGTAAAGCAGCCAAGACAGTGAGTTTCCATTTATTTTACCTTGTTATTAATTTATTAATTGGCTTAAAATGACCAAAAAACTTCTATGATATGATATTTGGCAAAGAATGACAAAATTAAATTTGTCCGAAATTGTATATTAAGGCTTTAAGCAATACATGCTAGACATTTTAAGAGGATGTCCCTGAGGATGTTGCATATTATTGAGGGATTAGGACCAAAAGGCCCTATCTCCAATAGCTGCCATATATACATTTGGATAATTTCTGCATTCTATCATTGTACACATCTTGCAGACAGGACTTTCTTGTTAACACTTTAATTTAGTGAAAATATTTCATTATGCAAATAAAAATGTAGGCTTTGAAAGTTCCGAGCCTCTCAAGATTAAATCTTCACAACTTGCAACTTTTGAGACATACTTTTGTTTGCCTTTGATTCATCTAGCCTTAAGTACTACCAGAGATTATCTTGGCAATTGGTATATATATATTTCATGGATGCAGCCTGTCACTCAGCAGACCCGGTAGTTAGAAGACCCGCTATTCAGAAAACCAATTATTCAGAAGGCCCGCTAAGAGTAGCGGGCCTTCTGAATAACAGACTTTCTGAATAGTGTGCTTTTTGTTGTATTTTATATAAAAGTCCCGCTACTCAAAAAATGTTTTTTGGCTAGTAGGCTGACAGTGAAAATTAACATTTTATACCCAAAAAAACATTTCTTATGGAAATGTTATAATATGGATTTAATACCTTGCACAAACATCAGACTGTCAAACAGCACCTGAAGTCTTGATTTTTGCAGGGTATGTTAGTTTACTAAAGTACAACAATCGTGTAAAGAACAGAATTTTGAAAAATATTGAGGCGTCCTCCTCAGCAAATGTTATAATATGGCTTTAACTATAATAGTAACTTGGAATTTTCAAAACAGGGGCATAGAAAGTGGGAGGACAGGGACAAAGTCCAGGGGCCTGGGGGTTCAGGGGCCTAAGCAAATGTGAAAATGAAGTGGTTTAATTAGGAATAGGGCTGATAAAGGAGATAAAAGGACTCTGCATTGCTCCTTGTCCATGGGCCTCCGATGGCAATGCCTTCTTTGGCCCCTATGAAGCAGACCAGGGGAGCAGATCGTGTCATATTTTGTGTACACTTCAGGGTCTTATTTTTATTAGCACCTCCAGTTTAAGATTCAAAGACTATTGTGTAAACATGCTGTTGAATGGAAATAACCAACTGGAATTAATTGATAACACCAGATAAATGGTGGAGCCAGTTATGCAAGGGTTTCTGTATACAATGATTTGAGTTTTCAGCAACTGGGTGAAAGTTCAAAAAAATATAATTACAAAATGACTGTTAACAACATGTCTGGATAAGAGGCTTGGGGCATGGGTGTAGAGGGTACTCAAGTTGCCTGGGTTTGGATACGGACATGTCTTGGCAAAATTTGGGCTATTCCAGTTGAAATCCATTCACCCTTTATGGAATACATGACCTTATTCTTCTGACCCACAGGGAGTGTGAATTTCAAATGGAGTTACCCGTTTTTGATGTCCATTCCCCTCTTATAATGATGACAATATGGGCTATTCCAGTTCAAATTCATACACCCTTTATGAAAGACATGACCTTAATGGGATTACCAAAATGGGTGCCTCCATTTGATATCTATACCCCCTGTGTGGGGCATGTATTCCATATGGGGTGTATGGATTTCAACTGGAATAGCGCAATCTGAAAGTACACCCGTATTTATACCAATAACTATATTTGCCAAGAACATTTTATACGCCGAAATTTTTGGCCAAATTTAACACAATTTAATGAAATATTTCACAAAAAAAAGTGTGCCTTGGGGCTGAAAAGTTTTGGCAACATTGGTTATAAACACCTCAAAAGAAATAAGTCCCCCTCTGAACATGTCGTCATAACATCGTAAGGTTTCGTTTTGTACCAACAAAACTAACTTTGAAATAATTATATGACTGTTTACTAAGTGCTGTGTGAAAATGAGAGATTTCCAGACTTCAGGGCTGAATGAGCCTAAATTGAAGACAAAAAGTGCCCTTTCCAAAAGTCACAAAGTAGGCCTATGCTTGCTAACTGCAAGGCGTATTAGGACAAGGAATGGAACTGACCATCTTACAACTCACTGTGCTGAACTCTGCACCAAGGGGATTTGCATGGCTGAATGATCAAGAATCGATACACATTACAGTAAATGTTCACTTGGTGAGGATTTTAAACTGCACTCAAACACATGGGGTTTTCCATTAGTAACAAGCCATGATTCAACTTTTGTGACAAGCATAGGCCTACTTTGTGACTTTTGAAAAGGGCAGTTTTTGCCTTCAATTTAGGCTCATTCAGCCCTGAAGTCATGGAAATCTCTCATTTTCACACAGCACTTAGTAAACAGTCATATAATTATTTCAAAGTTAGTTTTGTTGGTACAAAATGAAACCTTACCATGTTATGATGACATGTTCAGAGGGGGACTTATTTCTTTTGAGGTGTTTATGTGATGCGATCAAGCAAAATGAGTCGGATGTAGGGATTATTGAGTTTGAGATCTAATTAGATAATCAATAATAGTAATCAACTTCCTTTGTACTTTATTGTTCTGAGCAATACTAAAATGGTCATATATCTCTAGAATTAATTATGTAGGGTTTCACTTTTTTTCAGCAAACTAAAGCACTGAGAATGGCTCATATAATGAGATTGAAAACTGAATCTTGATCGACATCCGACTCATTTTGCTTGATTGCATCACATATTAGGAAAACACTCGAAATTACTTTTTGTGCACAGCGAAGTTTTCTATGACAGTAGGTTTTCTTTTTATTGTCACAGCTTGCAGACTAATAATGACACAAAAGATGCATGTTACTCTAGTATAAAATGGGTTTATTTGAAAATTAATATTCACAAACAGAACATGATTGCATGACATAGAAACAATTTTAAAATAATTTTATTTGAAATAAAATTTAACACACACACTATTGATAGTAATTGGGTAATTCCAGTTGAAATCCATGAACTGGTGTGGAAGACATGACCGTGATCTCCCAAACATTTCAAATGGAGTCGCAGATTCAGGTATTTGAAATCTGTGTGGGAGATTAAGGTCATGTCTTCCATATGGGGAATGGATTTCAACTGGAATATCCATTACAAATTTATGACATTGAAAGAAACACAAGAAATCATTGTCTCTAAAATATTAACTCAAAAACCATACAAGTCCTTGATTTCTAGAACATCTCAAATATCGAGCCAATCAGAGATGGTATAAAGAATGGTCAGGATTAAGGGGATTAAACTGAACATTACTCTTAATTTTGATTGGTTAATTACTTCATATGATCATCTGAGTAACCAATCAGGTGCTCTGTAACAAAGACAGTAGTGCCATCAGGGAATTAATCTGAAAATAAGCTTATTTGTAATTGGCGAAAAAAAAGTAAGACTCATACATGTAACATCATGTCATGTATCGATATAGAATGGTGTGCACTTTGTGTAATGCTTGACTGTCCCAAGCTTATGTGAATTTACGTACAAGCGTACACGAGTTGCGACTTTATCAATGCATGCAGTAACAAAAAACAAATATATTTCGCCTATTATAAGCTGAGAAAAAAATTTTAGACTAGGTTGACAGTTTCAAGATTTAAAATTTGTTATCACGGTTTTCCTAAAATGGGCTATTCCAGTTGAAATCCATATCCCCTATCCATTCAGGCAGTGTTCGAAATAAGCACTTATCCTCTTGTCCTTTTGTCCAAAAATTACTGGGGCCAACGATATTGAGATATGTACTTATCCTCTGGACAACCACTATATTTTACCTCTTAAATATGACACATTTTGGGGACAACCAAAATGTTTGAGGACAAGCAGAATTTATGGTTTAGTTGTCCTAGGGACAACCTCCATATTTTCCTTATTTCGGACACTGCATTCAGGTGAGCCCATTTGAAGTTTACACTCCCTGTGTGGAAGATTAAGTTCACGTCTTCATGTACAGGGGTGTATGGATTTCAACTGGTAAAGCCCACTAATTCTTTACTGCTATAGGCAAAATATCTAATTCTCGATCATGGCAGCCAACTTGGGTAAGCAGAGATATTGCGTCTAGCGTAGCAAAGACCACTGTTTACGGCGTAATCACATCTTTTGAGAATTGACCAATCACAGTCTTTGGTCGCGCGATCGTGTTGTTCCACGAAAAATACGCTGACGCAACAAGACACTGGACTTGAAGCTACTGATATGACAACAGCAATGCAAGACAGGAAGATATGGCGGGCCGTCGCAGTTCGAGGACACCACTTGAAATAAGCAAGCAAGCAAGTAAGTTAGCAACCCATTGTCTTCGCACCATGAAAGCGCTGCATGCTTTTCTCTGACAGCTAGTGTACATAGGTACATATTAAAGCTAACATAAAATTAATTGCACATTGCAAAGATTATTGAAGAACAGAAATTATAAAATGCTATTATCAAAACATGTAATATATATTCAAGCATACTTCACATACATGTAGCATGGTACTAAATAAACATCAAAATAAAAGATAATTATACATGTAAGTTACTGGTAACATTATGAGGAAAACAAAAAGATAGAAGAAGCCTCATAACTAGTTCTGTGTGCGGGCCCCCTCCACAGTGGCATACTAGCTACCCAGGACTTTCTCAGACTGGGGTAGACAACTTTCAAAGGGGGAAAATTTGATGAAAATAAGCAAAAAATGCCTGAAAATCTGGGTGGCCAGTATTCGGGGAGGCTTCTCATATACAGGGGGGTCAACTGTCCCCTTCAGTATCAGTCTCAGCTCCCTGATGAAACTGATTCATTCATAAGACTTCATTGACCTTTTGTTTGTTCCATTGTATCTTAACCAAAATCCAATTTGTGATTCAGAAGAAACTAAACTTAAAATAAAAAATAAATAATAGTAAAAATGCTTTAAAAAAAACCACACAAAATCAGATACACAATAGAACTATGAAAAAAAATTTTTGATTTGGTTTGTACTTCTATGTGGACAGACTGTAGTTTGATTTGTTACTCAGATGACATGACCAAGCAGGGGTACTGTAACCCATGAGGACTTCTCAACTTTACTTTGTGTGGCTGGGACTCCTAAAAACTACCAGACTTCAAACCTAATTTGAAAAAAAACCCACAAAATTATAAAAATTGTTGTTAAACAGCTATGATTTGCACATTTTCGAGAAATTTTTTAAGAACTACAATGTATACCTCTTGTTAAACCAAAATTTCATGAAATTTAGAAAATAAAACAACATTTTTAAAATGTTGTATTATTTAAATATTTGTTGCAAACATTTTTTGCCCAATATCATTATCAATACTTACATAACATTTTGTAAGAATATTTTGCAGGAAATGTTTAATTACCCTTTATATAACCTGACATTTAAACATTTTCTGGCAATCTTTTCTAACCTTAACAATAATGTTGAAACTGTTTTTTGTTTGATGGGAATATTCCTCATCATGCGGAAAGAAATTGTGGTACAATGATCAGCACAAGTCTGTACATTCATGATCCAAAAGTGAAGTTAAGCTTAAAAAAATTGTTTGATTGGCGTAACAACAACAACAAATTAGGGTACTGTAAAAGTCAATATTTTCGCGAGAAGATATTTTCGCGATTTTGAGGATTTTGTCAATTGCACGAGAATTAAATTTCGCGGTTTTGATATTGATACAATAGAAACTTAATGCAAAAGTTTATTTTCGCGATTTTATGTCCACTCGCGAAATTCCCGAAAATAAAAACCTCGCGAAAATATCTACTTTTACAGTAGTCAGTATTCATTTATACGCCCTTTTTAAGCTGTAAATTGCATATGATAAAGGCCTGGAACTTATTTTTTTAAATTTTAAATTACTAGGGTCGCGCCTATTTTTAGGGTCGACGCCTCTGGTTACGCCAATCAAACATTTTTTTTAGGCCTTGGCAACACTTATTGTCATCAGTCATATATACAACTACAGGCTTGATCCCAACTGACAATCCATAACACTTCCAAGTTTTGTGCACAAATGACAACCTTCAAAAGTTATAAAATAATAACTGCCAATTCCTGATTCAAAGAAAGGTCCGTTCATACTACCACCGCATTTGCGATGCGTTGCTTTGCGATGCGGTGCATTGTCGTACTGCAAACTACTGCATTGCGATATCGCAATAAAGTTGAATACATTTTAACTTGGAAATGCGATGAGTTGCATTGAGTTGCGGCAAAAGTAATCGATATATCGGCATCGCGGAGCAAAGCATCGCAAATGCGGTGGTAGTATGAACGGACCTTTACTGTAAAAGTGGAAATTTTTGTGTGATTAATTTCTTGCAATTTCCCAATTTTGAACTGTTTCCCTTGTTTTTTAATTCTCGATTCTAAGTTTCCTTACACTCACCTATACGCAAAAGGAATTTGTGCGATGTTATTTTCGCGGTAGCAGCTGGGAACGCGAAAATAAATGTAGCAAGAAAATTTCCATTTTTACAGTAACTCCCTGCTCACAGCGCCAATGGCACAAGGCCAAGACAGCCATCTTGGATATCCGAGTGAGGGAAAACATATAATACTACAATTACTTCATAAACCTTTCAAATGATTATTCCCCACTCCTAATAAACTATTTTAAATTCATCTGCACTGCACATCCAAGATGGCCGCTGTTGCCATGGCAGCCATCTTGGACTTGCAGGGAAGGCTATATTCCCATTGGTTGCGTGTGCAGTATGTGTTAATCCAAGTTACATGCATATTCAGCCATTTTGCAAGCAAAGTATGATTTCATTGACACATGCCCCTTAAATAAAACTATAATATTTTGCATTAAACCTTTGATGACAAAGCATATTTTCAGCGTACATGTACATGGCATATTTACTGCGTTAAATAAAACACACTTGTCTCTGATTGGCTGCTGATGAGGCGATCTGCTGTTGCGGAGCAGAAATTTATGAATGAACTTTGCGCCGTACAAATTGTTAGCTTTGACTTTGCAACATCAGTAGTAAGCGCTTGTCAAAAGTTTACTGCAAAATTTAAAAAAAGCTTTTCACATTATAACTTTGCTAGTCACAGAGACAGGTGAACAATATCTACACTTCACACCAATTTGGTTGATAATACAATGCGCCTCCAATGGTGGCTATAGAAAGGCGATGTCGACCCTGGAGGTCACAAATTGAACTGGCAAGTGCAACCGCTGACGGCGCATCATATTGTGAATCGTGAGAATTGCTTTGTCTATGATGGGAAACTGACACCCCACACCCCCGACAAAAAGCTCGTAAGGTGAACAAACTATACAAGAATTGGCAGTATTTTACAAATTAATCATTTCTTTGATATGTACATAATTACTATATTTATTTACTGTATACATATGCACTTGAAAAAAACTTTCAATGCCATCTTTAACACTTTGGTATCAAAATATAATTTTGGTTTGTGCTTTATAAATTTTTTACATGTTTTTTTTTCATCTCCAGATCTACTGTGAAAAAAAAAAGGAACTGTTTTTGTACATCAGTAAAACACTATATTCAGTATACATAATAAAAAAAATGCTAAATATTTTTGTTGTTGTTTGGATAGTATTTTTTCCTAGACATGAGAGCACATCAGATGTATCGAATTGCATTTTGAATACGAGGGATGTCCTTCTGATATCAAATAATTTTGATTTTTTTAAATTTGCAATATAATACAAATTTTGGGGGGAAAACACCTTGGTCTGGGGCGGACATTTTAAAAATGAATTTAGAAGAGCAGCAACGACATCACTTGCATTACATTCCAGATGTTAAATCTACATCATGTGCAAAATTTGAGGAAATTCGCATGAGTCTGTTTTTTTTAGAGCCATTTGTCTATAACTGGTCTTTACATGTAGCCCTATGGAGAGAGTACCCATTGAGGGCGCTATAACCCCCATTTTAGTAACAAAAATGTAATTTAAAAAAAACAGACTCATGCAAATTTTCTGAAATTTTCAGAGTATGTAGTATGAACATGTAGAAATATAATCAAGTAGATGCCCTACCTGCTCTTCTCCGAAAAAATAAAAAGTCCTATACCTCAATGATAATGAAACCTAGGTGAAAAATGTGTATCTTCAATACGAAAGGTCCTACATTTTAAATAATCATCAGCTTTTCCTCCCAGCTACATACACTTTAGTTCATATCACATTAGATTTATTAAGTTTATTTCAAAGACTTATATTAGACTTAAATATCAAAAATATCAAATTTTAATAATTTGTCATAAAGAATTTCACAAAAAAAATCAAAATTACTTGATGATGTCAAAAGGACATTACTCGGATTCAGAATGCAATTTGATATCAGACATATATGTCTGATGTACTCTCAGCTCCCACAAAAAATACTGAGCAAACGTTAATATCCGATTCCTTAAAGTGTTTTATTTTCACGATATTCACAAGTGGATGAGATGTGAAGGCACAAAAATAACAACACATGAAAATAATAACATGTGAAAGTGTATTTTGTACATTAAGTGATACTGTTAATAGAAAACCTGTTTTGATAAGAATTCATTCTATCAAATCCATTTTTGATGACATATCATGCAGTTTCATGCTGCTATGCAGCACTTCATCAGACTGGCATCCTGAAGTTGCTGCCGTTGTGCTTTGAGACAAATTATTAAATTAAGATGGCCTAAAACTTATACAATAGTTTTGAATAGCTACACTATAAGGTTAGTGTGCTCCAGGAGCACAAGTTGCTAACAGAATCTCAAATATGTGTATGAACTAGTCCACTTGAAATCCATACATACACCAGTACGGTAGACCTTAATCTCCCACACATTCAGGTAACCCCATTTGAAATTCACACTCCCTGTGTGGGAGATTAAGGTCATGTCTTCCATAGGGGGTGTATGGATATCAACTGGAATAGCCACAATCTCATTCTACTGTGACACTTCCTCCTCCTCTTCCTCCTCCCCATTTTCATGTACCTTCATCTCCTGCACCCAACCGTTCTTCATCGCAAAATGTTGCGCTAATGCCATGCATCCTCCCTGCGCATATCTCACGAAATTATCCCCGACTAATGGTCCTAATGCAAACAACCCTGGCTCTGCAAGTGATTCCATCGTAAACGGGTTGACATCAATTGGGTTATCGCGTCCGGATATCGGCCTACCTTTACTAGCGCCAAGATTCCTACCTTGGTTTGGAAGAAACGACAAATCGGGTAGGTTACCGATCATGACAAGCGCAAGTGAGACTGGTAACTCGAGCCTCTCATTGTTAGGTCCGCTAAGAACCACTTTCCTGTCCGATTTGAACTCTACAACTCTATGCTCTGCGTAACTTGTATACAAGCCATCATGACTTGAGGACTCCTTCATCATAGAGATCATTTGGTTATATTCGGGGTACACCGATTTTGGCAATTTGGCGTATATCACGTCCCGATCGTCCGCTCGTCTTCTAAAAACGTGAATTACAGGAATGCCTTGTTTCAGTGCGCACAGCACCGCATCAGCTGCATTTAGACCTGCGCCTATGACTAGTATCGGGTCCGATTTGGAATGTACGTCCTCTTGTTGCACAGCATTGTCTAAATCTTTAAGGCTAGTGCACACATACGACTGTGACTCTCCTTCTACGTTCAACCTGTTTGGATTTCCCAGCATTCCTGTTGCCATGACAACGTTTGGCGTCAAAACGGTGAATTCTTGGCTGCACCCGCACATGCCGTTGTAATGCCGACCTTTGACCTCAAACAGGTTATCGCCTTCAAATTTACAACAGCCTTGGCAGGGGATTTCAGGCTCGCCGCTTTCACTGTTTATGACACGTTTTCCTTTCAACCGTCGTACCGATGTGACTTCGGTCCGGGCGATAAAGTTACTCAGAATGTCCGTAGTGCCGACATATTCGGCATAATATTTGGCCACTTCACCGAGAGTTGCTCGAGTTTGAGATGACTCTTCTGCTTTGGTATTATTATTATTGATTGCATTTTGTTCTCTGCAAGAAATCAAAAACACAAGTTGTGCGTATTAAGACATGTGGTACTGGCAATGCATTAAGGTCTACTTCAAAACTTAACCCTTCTACCAAGGTTATTATATTCACCTAGCGTCCTTCACTAAAGTTTGTTCGGCATATAAGGCGGAAATTATTAAGCTTTTGTTACTGCGCAAGTCAATAATTCCCAACTCACACTCTACTCGCATTTAAATTCACATAAGCGTGCACCAGTCATGTATTACGCAACGCACAAGCAGGGTTAGCGGTGACCTGCTGAGTCCAGGGGTCCAAATTGGCAAAAAAAGGGGTCCAGGCATCTAATTCTACACAGACGTACAAAATTAAGGGGTCCAAATCATGGGGATTTGCCAAATCAAGGAGTCCTGGACCCCAAGACCCCTTAAAACGCTATCCCTGCGCACAAGTAGGGTATAAGCACTGTGCCCAACTGCATGCATGCCATTCTATATCAATACACAGTGTTACGAGTCTTATTTTTTCCGCCTTATATAAGCCGAACAAACTTTAATTAGAAATTTAACAAATATCTTATTACATAAAAAAATAAATATGAAATGTAACTCCCGGTAGTTCCATCCATTTCCCCAAACTTAACATCAACAAAGACTCATGTGACACTCCAACCCACACACACACCCCAGGAGACTAGTATGACCCTTGTATAATTACCAGTAATCTTGTATCCATTCCTGAAATGTAACTCCCGGTAGTTCCATCCATTTCCCCAAACTTATGTCAACACCGACCCATGTGACACTCCTACCCCACCCCATACCCCCCAGTGACCCCTACCCCACACACACACCCCAGGAGACTAGTATGACCCTTGTATAATTACCAGTAATCTTGTATCCATTCCTGAAATGTGACTCCCGGTAGTTCCATCCATTTCCCCAAACTTATGTCAACACCCCCCCATGTGACACTCCCACCCCACCCCACACCCCCCCGTGACCCCTACCCCACACACACACCCCAGGAGACTAGTATGGCCCTTGTATAATTACCAGTAATCTTGTATCCATTCCTGAAATGTGACTCCCGGTAGTTCCATCCATTTCCCCAAACTTATATCAACACCGACCCATGTGACACTCCTACCCCACCCATACCCCCCAGTGCCCCCACACACACACCAGGAGAGTAGTATGACCCTTGTATAATTACCTGTAATCTTGTATCCATTCCTGAAATGTAACTCCTGGTAGTTCCATCCATTTCCCCAAACTTATATAACGTCAACACAGACCCATGTGACACTCCTACCCCACCCCATACCCCAGTGACCCCCAACCCACACACACACCCCAGGAGACTAGTATGAACCTTGTATAATTACCTGTAATCTTGTATCCATTCCTGAAATGTGACACCAGGTAGTTCCATCCATTTCCCCAAACTTAACATCAACACAGACACATGTGACACTCCTACCCCAGAGGTTGTTTAAATGTAAGCCCAGAATACATTGCAGCCACTGACAGCATGTTTGAGAAACACATGGTTATTTTCAGAAAATATCACACTGGGCTCCTGCTGTGCATGGTCAAGGTTGTTTATACAACAAGATAAGCTATGTGTCTGCATGCATGCATGTGCAAGAAAAATGTGCTGGTTCCACCTTCTTTTCCCAAGCATTTAAAATATCTCAAATTGTTTTAAAAACACACGACTTTTTAACTTTCTTGGTAGCAATGTATCCACAAACATTACCTGTGCCCAATTATCAATTCAAAACATAAAAGTCTTGATGAATATTCCATCAAAACTACTGGTTCTTATTTTGTACATAAATTTGAATGTGAAATGGTGTTGAAATGGCTCCTTTATTACATTGCACATAATATCATACTGCATGCTGGGATTACATTGAATCAACCTCTGCTCCTACCCCACTCCATACCCCATTGACCCTCCCACCCCACACACACACCCAGGAGACTAGTATGACCCTTGTATAATTACCTGTAATCTTGTATCCATTCCTGAAATGTGAGGTAGTTCCATCCATTTCCCCAAACTTAACATCAACACAGACCCATGTGACACTCCTACCCCACCCCATACCCCAGTGACCCCACCCCACATACACATCCCGGTCTTGTATCCATTCCTGAAATGTGACACCAGGTAGTTCCATCCATTTCCCCAAACTTAACATCAACACAGACCCATGTGACACTCCTACCCCACCCCATACCCCAGTGACCCCACCCCACATACACACCCCAGGAGACTAGTATTTGTATAATTACCTGTATTCTTGTATCCATTCCTGAAATGTGACACCAGGTAGTTCCATCCATTTCCCCAAACTTAACGTCAACACAGATCCATCCATTTCCTTTAAAAAAAGATACAAAAATCAAAATACAAAGTTTAATTGTGCCTTCATTTTGCAAAAGTTTCTGTGTTCTTCCTTTTCATTTCTGCTTTGGACACCTAGCTAAACACTTACTGTTTGAAGCAATAATTTACACAATTAATGACAGTGAGAAGTTGTCCACAAATGGCTTTAATTTGGCCTTCAATTCACCAATTTTTGGCATTTTCAAACTAAAATTGTAGGCACTAGTACCAAAATTGTCCTCCAAATAGCTTCAATTCAGCCTTCATTTAGCAAAAGTTTCTCACTTCTGATCCCCCCCCTCAGACACCCCTCTCCTCAAGTGCCGGACAAGCGCTACATGATTATTTACATTTTCTCCACCACTGACTGCCCCCCCCCCCCACTTTCAAAACACTCCACTGCCACTGGTCACCATGGTCACCCATTGATCAGGTAGCCCTATTTGAAATTCACAGAAAAGGTCATTTCTTCCATAGGGTGTATGCATTTTAACTGGAATAGTAGTCAGTCCATTTGGCAAGTATAAGAAAAACAAAGGTCAAAATAAAAATTATTTAGATTTGGATTAATCCCTTGTGGGTTACTGTATTGTGGGACATTTTCGCGGGGATTTAATTTTTGCGCCTTTTCACGGTCGAACAGGCAGCCTCGTAAATGTTTAGCCCTGCGACAGCTCGACAGTATTGATTACGGTACACATACTAAAATGTGAATATATTAATGGAAATGCAAATGAAACACCCACTAAACTGTCCAGAATTGATAAAATCACAAAACGTGAGATCATAGATCCTGGAAATAAATTTATTTTCAGGATCTGTGGTGGGCTGTGGTGATACACCTTTTACAATATTTCAGGCACCACTAATAATTTTAATGGGTGTAATTAGTGGTACACACATACATGTAGTGGATCAATGACTTTTGAACTTTTAAAAGATGATTTTATTAATAATTTAATTAAAAACAATGTAAATTAAGAATTGGTCGTCTGTTGTCTATTAAAGCAGAGAAAAATTAATACTATGCACGCTACACTATTTATATTTCAGATAGCGTTTTACCCAGAGAATATATACACTAACTTCCCACAATGCAATTCTTTCCTGTACTGGTTTGCTATTCAGTGTAACATGGGTCGATAGTGTTTGCAAGATACCTCAATTGCAAGATCTGGTTGAGCTAGATCTGTTAATTATGTCTTGTCACTATTGACATAAGCCTATTTATATGTTACACTGAATAGCAAATCAGTGCAAAGAAGAAATGCATTGTGGGAAGCATAACATGGGTCGATAGTGTTCCGAAATTCCTCACAGTTTGCAAGATCTGGATGAGCTCTGTTAATATTGACATATTTCTTGTCACTACTAACACTGAATAGCAAATCAGTGCAAAGAAGAAATGCATTGTGGGAAGTGTAACATATCCCCAGGGGGGCCACTCAAGTATGATAGTGTATACATGCATGTGTGACAAAATTTTTTGTTACACCCCCTAAACGCAGAGCCCTAGAAATGAGTTTTACCTTACCAAAAATTTTCCCCTTAATAAGATAATTTAATATAGAATTTACCCCCTAATGAGTTTTTGGCTAGTAACAATTAAAAAAATGTACCCTTTTTGGACTTGTAAGTTACCAAAAATTTGAAATGATACGCTAAACAAGTTGTTCACTTTCAGTAAACTACCCTTATTCTTGAAAATCATTGTTTTTTAGATCCTAAATGTGTGCCTAGCCTTAAAAAAACACCCCTTTTTACTTGTTTTTTGGTCACACATGCATACAGACCATTTATGTGAGTGGTCCCCCCCCCCCACCGAACGTAGATATCTTCTCTGGGTAATATCTTACACTTCCCACAATACATTTCTTCCATTTCAATTCTCTGTATTAATTTGCTATGTTGTGCCACATGGGTTGATATTGACCAAATAGGCCTATACCTCAGTTAACAGAGCACATCCAGATCTTGCACATAAATTCTTGACTAGCAACCCATGTTTAGCCAACTGGTCTATTTTCAAAATGAAAACACAAAGGAAACCTGTACAAAGTAATGGTGGCGTCATAAAATGAGGGGATGTATTTATATGTTGCAAGGGATTCTGGGAAGGGTCAGAATATCTTCTCTGAGTTTACCTGACCTTTGTAAAGTGCATGGTTGATTAGAATGCATACAAATCCTGCTATTTATTGCAAAGTCATCCTGATACCAGTCTATGGTCAAACCTTTGCATGCGACATCAATAACAATGTCAATATTTGGAATAATTCTGGTATACCCTGGGCACAAGTATAACCCTGACACTAATCCTAACCCTAAATCACAGGGTGCGCAGGGTAAACCAGAATTGTACCCATTATTTATGCTGGGGTGGGATTTTAACCCCCCCCCCCCAAAAAAATGAACATAAAAAAATGCAATGCCTGGACAAATAATACAGTATATAATGCAGATTACCTAGCTGCAGAACAGTTTGCTTTGAGTGGTAGGGACTGTTCAGCAAAGTGTTTTTTTATGAGGCGAAAGATATGTCCCTATGTCCCGAGTGAAGAAAATGTCACCATTGACTCGGCCGCTCCCATCTCAATTACATTCTCCTACTCGACTGCGTTGAAATTATTAAGGCCAAGTAAAAAATAAAACATGTTTCACGTCCGGGTTTTCGGAAAAAAGGAGGAGGAGGGGCTTTTTATTTTCTATTTTTATCGCAAAATTGGTGTAAATACCCATACTTAGAGCTGTTTAAGCGTATACAATAATGCCTGGAAAAGGAGGAGGCCCTTTTTTATTTGTTGTTCTGAGAGTTACACCCCTCCAATGATCACAAAACCTTCCTAAAATGTTTCTTGTATCTTAACAAGGCTATAGAAAGCATTCCAACTTCCTAGACATATTTTTTGAAAAGTTATAACTGAATTTCAAAAATAAAAATATATTTGAGGAAACCTCAAAAAAGGAAGCAGGAGGGGACGTGAAACATATTAATTTTTTTATTTTGCCTAACAAATTATGCAGATTACTGCTGCAGCTCATTATAAAATGATTGGATATCCCAGGTGTACATGATGAAATTCATATCTCACCACAAAAAAAAATATATAAATTTATGTAAATTGATATAAAAATGTGGTTGAGTACAGATTAAAATTCCCACCAAGTGAACATTTGCTCTTAATGTTTTATCGATTCATGATCATTCAGCCATGCAAATCCACTTCTTAGTTCAGAGATCAGCATAGTGAGTTATATAAGGTGGCCAGTCCCATTCCTTGTCCTAATACACCTTGCAATTAATAAGCATAGGCCTACTGAATTTGTTTGTGATTTTTGAAAAGGGCACTTTTTGTCTTCCATTTGGGCTCATAAAGTTAGTTTTATTGTCCAGTACAAAATTTTACTTTAAGTTATAATGAAATGTTGAGAAGGGGATATCTTGTGATGACACCGCAAATACTTTGTTTATTTACTAATTAAATATTCATATAGCTGCCGTTATCGTCGAAAGCTATATGCCTAATCAAGGTTTCTTTCGGGGTCGATGCTGGGTATAATATTTTTTATTTATTCTTCCGCACCCCCAATTTTTTTTTCTTTAAATTAAAGGATATTCACTATACATCAATACATATGTGTCCATTTACAACTATTATTATGATGCCAGATATCGTACACTCTTTGACTAATAAAGGAAAGCAATAGCGGCATGACGCCAGTTCGTCCACCCAGAATACCTTTTATAGTGGGTCACTGCCTGCTCTGATCGAAAACTATTAAAAAAGAATGAAATATTTTTGACCAAATTTATGTTCCTTTTTTAGAATTGTCTGGTCAATTATCCTTATTATGACTGAAAGAAAAACAACACATTTTATAAACTCCTGTGATAAGAGCGGGGTCACCAGGGTCACCGGAGAAATTTGTTTCAAAATAGAAGCCAGATTTTCCCGATGGGATCACTCAAGTTGAGTTACTGACCCCATGATGTTACCAAAATGGGGGGAGAGGCATTCGTGGAAAAAATTGTCTGTGAAAATGATAGAATTAGGGGTAAAACTCATGCTTGAAATGGATAAAAAGCCTGAAAGAGGTCGCAAATTTGGTCCACTTTACCACATGTACATAAAAAAGGTTAACAATGTATTAAATTCAAGGAATTCCTTTATAAATTATAAAGTATTTGTACTTCAGGTACCCACTCATTGGAGGCATACTTTAATGATTCTGTGTCACCCTATTATTGTTTTTGTTTCTTATTGGGTTTTTTTTTTCAATTTTCATTTTGGAAAATTTTGGGGGTGGGTGTTTAATAAAGACTGGGCGCTTATTAGGAACAATGCGGTACAGTATCCCCTCCAGTACAAGCAACCTTTTTCCCTATCAAAGTCCATCCAACCATAGACTCTGAAGTCTGAAGACACATGGTTGCATTATAAGTTTTGAAACAGAGCCAAGGGAACCAGTATACATATCATGACTCTGCACATTTTTCCTATTGGGCTATTCCATTTGTTATCCATCACCCCTATGGAAGACAGGTACATTCACTTCTTGCATTGTCATCATGTTTAAGTAGAGTCTTGATCTGGCCATCTTCAGAGTAGATGATCTGGCCGGGGGGGGGGGGGCTTCACTAAAAATGGGTGACGGGGATGTGCGACCACACTGACACCCATTTTTCAACTACCTCTCACCCAATGACCCCCTTTTTTGTTTTTCTGTCACCAAAAGACCCCCTTTTTAAAAAAATTTTGGGGAAATTTCTGATGATCTCTCACTAATGACCCCGTTTTTTCAGTATTTTTCCTAAAATATTTGACAAATTTTCTAAATTTTTTTAAAATTTTGATGAATTTTTGAAAAAATGTTATCAACTGTAATATCTTGACTCAAAATTTGTCCCAGTCTCACTGAATGATGCCCTTTTTGGGTCAGATTTCCCCAGACTCACTGAAAGACTCCCCCCCCCCTTTTCAGTGTCTCTAGGCTCTCACCGAAAGAACCCTAGTTTCTAACTGCTGTCCGCACATCCCGGTCACTTCCAAAGTCGAGTGCCCCCCCCCCCGGATCTGGCAGTGCATGAATGGGAATTGATCAAGTCATATAACATTGTGTAAAGTGATGTCATTCTTCCTTTCGCGCCTATTCCAGTTTGTGGCTCTACCCAATACCCAATATGGCGGAACTATGCAAGGGGTGAATACTAGTAATTAAGAGTGAATTTCAAATGGAGTCAGTCACTTAGTGGCGGCACCAGGAATTTTTTTCAGGGGGCATTGGGGGGCAAAATGAATTCCAGGGGGGGCAAATCAACAAATTTTGCGCAGAGGCCTATAAATAGTTGCAAAAAGTGAAAATTTACGTAATTTTGTGGGGTTTGGCTCAAAAGTAGAGGGGCAAGAAAAATATTGGGAACATGCCCCCCGTGTCGCCACCTGTAGTGTACTCAATTGAAATCTGCATCATGTGCAAGTGAGATGTCTTCCATAGACAGGGAGTATGGATTTCAACTGGAATTTCCCATTGTGGCTATAAATACACACAGGGTACCCATCAGGGACCAATAATACAGTCCCTGGTACCATTCAGCAATGACTGTGCACATTTTTACCATTCAATTTATCATTGATTGACTTCAGTGCATTCTGTCTGTGGTATATTGGCCAACCATGGCATTGGATGCAATTGTAAACCTTGCAATTTTATTTATTTGATTATTTTACACTGAGCTGCATTCCTCACCCTGCATACATTGTATATGGATTGTATTTGTGCAGTGCATGCATGCATATGTTGTATGATGCTGGGAAACTTTAATTATTATCGATTCATAATATGAAAATTTAATACACCAGTGCAGTGTTTCTTAATTTGAGATGGGGTGGGGGGCACTCAACTTTTGAAGTGACGACCCGGTATATACCTGTCAATATACCCCCTTTTTTAAGTCTGAAATACACCTGATGAGTTGTGACCCCTTTTTTTTAAGTCATACCCAATGACCCCCTTTATTTTTTAGGTCTGGCTACCAAATGACCCCTTCTTCTAAAATTGTACATGTACAAAATGTATAATCATAGTGGCACAAAAGAATGCAGAAAATTTAAAATTCTGTTATTTCAGCAAATTTGTATTGTAAAGTTGGAACAAGAAATAAAATTTTGCACCATTTTTTTCAAAATTTTCTACCAGATGACCCATTTTTTTGACAGTTTATATCCAATGACCCCATTTTTAAAATATATTATACACAATGACATGCCTTTTTCATTTTGCTTGTACTCAATGACCCCCTCCCCCTTAAACAACATTTTGTACCAATAGGCCCCTTATTCGGAACCGGTTAATGTTGCAATAATGAAAATGACCTATTTAGGACAAATCGTACCATGGAACCCACCGTCCAACCTACATTGTACATTTGCTCATGTGACAAATCCAGAAAGTACAGATATACGCACTATTAAAAAATAAAATCAAAATAATGAAACAAAAAGATTTAAAAAATGATTATTTTTTTCAGATATTGCCTCCAGTGCCAGCTTATTTATATCTAGGTCTCCAATTATGCTTTTGTAATATGTATTAAATAATTTAACAAATGCTGTCGGTCGGAACACGCATACTTTTTACAAATTCTAAATAAAGAAACCAATCAATGCACATCTTTTTGTCTCCCACACAAAGTTGGACACAGACCATCACTCAATGCGCTATTCCAATTGAAATCCTTACACCCCCTATGGAAGCCACAACCTTAATCTTCCACACAGGGAGTGTAAATTTCAAATAGGGGTTACCCAAATGGGTGATTCCATTTGAAATCTCCACCCCCTGTGTGGACAATTAAGGTAATATCTTCCATAGGGGGTGTATGGATTTCAACTGGAATAGCACAGTCTATTCTATATTTCTCGCCTTGTCCTTGATATCCATGGCAACCAAACAATAATCAACCAATCAAATGGCAGCATTTTATACCTGGTAATGGTATTTTGATTGTGTAACAGCTAGGGTCAAGTAAATGTCAAGTTCACCTGTTATTAGTGGAATTTTATGTGCAACATTAATTTGTGCACTTCACTCAACAGTTAATGTTACTGTGAAAATAAAACACACAAAATGTGGTCTTTTATGTAAGTCCTTTTGGTTTAATGTAAAAACTCAAAATCACAAAAATTTAAAAACCAAGTGAATTCTATCAATTTTTTTTTGGCACATCACAAAAATTTACACGTAAAAATTACAACTTGCATAACCACATCCCTGGATTTAATTGCATGTGATGGATTGCAAATATATATATACCACAAAATGAATACAATTTTTATGTTGGTTTTATCAAAGGGATATTGATGCACTGTGGGGAGATGCTTGCAAGCCTACAATGTAGTGCACATCCCATTCCCCTCTGTATCAGTTATTATAAAAAATTAAAAAGAAAGAAAAAAAGAAAGATAGGTACAATGGTCATTTATAGCATATGGGGAATTCAATTTCAAGGTCTCCAACAGATTTAATTTAGATGCTAGATTGAAGCACACCATGCTTTGGTGTGCTTCACACATATTACATTCACTTGACCTTATTATTTCCCCAGGTCCATACCAGCTAAAAGGCAAAGTATATAAAAGCCATAATGTAAGATCTAGATATAATATGAAATTATTCTTTTTTTTGTCAAAATCAGTTATTTTGGCATAAATTGTAATGTCCAACTTCCAGTACACCTCATTGGAATCAGCCAAATTTGCTTTGTTTATCAGGTCAACAGAGCAATTTTGACATAATCGCCCTTTAGAGGTTAATGACTGTGCATCAGTTGTTTTGAGGGTATTGTGAAATATCTAATTCACATTGTGCTTTGGAACCGAGGAATATTCCGCCCCTCGGGATATTCCGAGGTCCAAAGCACAATGTTTAAATATTTCACAACCCGAAAAATAACTGATGCAAAGTCATTAACCTCATTCATAACCGTCACTTTTCACTTTTTTTTAATTAAATTTACGTCACATTTTCTTCTTTTGATATGAAAACAGAACACAATTTTAACTTTATCTGTCGTTTAATTCCCTGTAAAAAATCAAATAGCCCATTAAGGAAATACCACTAGCAACCAATCACACTAGCACGCAATCATGCGATGTCCAAATACGGCAGCCAGCGTCCGCGTAAATTGTACGAACGCTTAACACGTCACGTAACGCGGTCATTGTAGAGGGTACTTTTAGCTACGTCACGAGACGCGGTCATTATACTTTTTCAATGACCTGCATTTGCGTCCGTGTATTTAAAAGTTACTATCTGTGATTGGATCGCACTTGCTACTTATATTAATAGGGATGCCCACTGTCAATACAGTTTCCACTAGAACGATTTTTCATTCACTGTGTGCGTGGACTCACACACGTATTGTCTATGGAGAAACTGATCGATACAAGAAATCCCAGGCCTGTTAAATGGCGTACATGACTTGTTTTGATCCAAATGTAGGCCTATATCAGGGTGTTTCAAGAAATTCCTGATTCCACCAGAAAACATTAACCAAACTTTTTCCTGTTTGGTCAGTAAATAGAGAGGACCTTCCTTCATGAAGAGATCAACTTTTTTATTGAAAAATTTAATGAGATGAGAACTACAACAGGTTGAAGTGACACCATTCCGTGCATCAGGTGTTCAAACGCAATTATCTCCGAATTTGGAGTGAATCAGACAAGCAAACTTACATACTCATAAAATTTAACTATTTTTGAAGACAAAATGTGTAGGATGTTAAGAAATTTAAGAATGTTTAAGCCTACCATGCCCATCTCAAATCATGCACTTCCCGTGCACTTCTCACTACCATGTCCATTTCATATGCTATCCATCATGGCTTCCATGCACACACAGTGTATTGCTCAATGTACAGTAGTAAAGATAACCTTTGAGTTGGAGCAAATTTCTCAAAATTGGTAGTGATTAATGTTACCAAACTTATGCCATGATGAAATATAATAATTTTTGAAGATAAAATGTGCTGACCTTAAAAGATTGAACAATGTTTAAGACTACCGCTTTTCATTTGAAATAATGCACTTATTGTTCATCTCCTCTATGGAGATATTTTCCATGGCGGCCATCTATGATCATGCTTGAGGTTTCACCAAACAAACCATGGGTTTTGAGGTCTTATATTTTTTGTTGTATGTCAACAAAATCGATTAAATTTTCAGGATGATCTTATTTTCATGTTGTTCTAATCAAATATAATGTTCCAGATAAGCTAGTTAATAAATACATTAAGAAAAAGTACCTTAAAGTTGCACTTTCTGTTAGTTTTCCTTTTTGGACTTTAACTTTTTAACATGTTCTAGCAGCCCTATATAAAACCGTGACACTCGAAAGGCCATATCTCTGGAATGAAACGTCCGATTAAGATTATTTAAACGCCAAAATGTTTCTTTCATCAATTCCCAGCCAATAAGGTAGGTCTGAATCAATTTAAAAGTATTTCAATTTTTAGTGGACATGCCTAATATTAATGAGATTATGAATATCCCTAGTCTATTTCGAGCGTTGGCTGCACATCCCTACCCAAACCATGATTGAGAACCCCTAGTAGGGCCAGCCACCATTAACCCTAACACACATAAATACGCATGCCCCGGGGGGGGGCACTCCCAACTTTGGAGGTGACGCATATGTAGGGCTGTTAAGACCCCCTTTTTCAGCATCGCTGTCACCCAAAGACCCATATTTTTTTACGAACACATGCTCTGTCACCCGAAGACCCCCTATTTTTCCATTTGATCTGTCACCCAAAGACCCTTACAAGTTCAATTTGAACAGCAACTTTCATTTATCACAGATTTTGTTACTTATTTTGAAAGAACAATGAAATTTGAAGCAATTAATATTATTTTTTTTCATATTGAAGTCTATGGGCAGCATGCAAAGCCTTAACAAATAAATAAATAAATAAATGCTCTATTGTCCAGCACATCCCTGGACAATCAATAGAGGAATCAATTGTTACATTCGCATTTCATGCTCCAATGACAGTCAATACAGAATTCCGACGCTGATTATTTCCACTTCTATTATCAGGCAAAGGGAACTGGGGAATTCAATTTTTTTTTTTTTTTTTTTCAAATCAAAAAAATCGCCAACCCTGCATTTTATACAGCATGATTTTGGTAGTCTACAGTGTTTTTACTATATAATGATAAATAAATTGATAGCAAATGAGAGATCCTATTTTTCTCATTAACATTGAAATTAGGAGTTCCAAATCGGTGTATTTCCAAAGATATGATCAAAAAACTGTTGAATTAGTCTCAAACGTGGTATACCACAGTTAAGACTAATTCGACAATTTTTGGATGATTTCTCCGGAAATATATCAATTTGGAACGCCTAATTTCAGTATGTTAATGAGAAAAATATGAGCTTTCACCTAATACCAAAATCTGCATTTTTATGGGGTAAAGTGGGGGATGAGGTTGTCAATCAGGTTACCCACCTTTAACAACCAAAAATCACATTCTAATCAAATAACTTTTATTTTGTAGCCAAGATTTAAGAGTTCATGGGTAATTTCAATATCCTGGCACGTAAGATAACATAGATATGTAATGATGGAGGTAGAACTTTTTGAATGACCCTCGTATATTTATTTAGGTAAAGCCATATACAAGACTTTCATGGGTTCAAAAATAATTTACCGGGGCCAATTCCATTAGAAAAACATACTCCCTCTGTGGAAGAATTAAATCATCCACATGGGTATGGCAAATGTAATATAGATAGCCTATATTCCTCTTTGTGGTAAATGGGCTTTCCAGTTGAATTCCACACAATCCCATTGAAAGACACAACCTTAATCTTCCACATAATACAGAGTGTGAATGGGGCTTACCCAAACAGGTGTATAGGCAGGGTGTGAGAGGCCATAGACCAAAAAAAAAAATAACCCTTTGTTTTTATTTATCTATTTCAACTGGAACAGCCTTGGAGCAACTTTGAATGGGCAACTCCATTTGAAATCTACACCCCCTGTGTTTAAGGTCATGTCTTCCATATGGGGTGTGTGGATTTCAACTGGAATAACCTATTTGGAGCAGACGACACTGAATGGGTTACTCCATTGAAATCTACATCTCCTGTGTGGGAGATTAAGGTCATGTCTTCCATAGAGGGTGTATGGATTTCAACTGGAATAACCATTTTGGAACAGACTACACTGTCTGAATGGGTGATGGAAATTTAGGCCATGTCTGCCATAAAGGGGTGTAGTGGATTTCAACTGCAATAGCCCACTGTACTACATGTATACACTTACCCTCCATGACCCTCCAGGCTGACCCTTTCCTAGTACCACATGCTGCATGACTCTATCGTTGTGGTGGCGCCATTCAAGTCTTGATTTCTCGTCATCTCCAAGGTCTGCATTGGGTTGGTGTAAAGTATCAAAAAGCAGTGCTACTGGGTTGCGTGATCGTCCCTCCAAGCCACCGCTGAGGTAATCCAGGTCCTGATGTGAAGAGATGAAATAAGGAAAACTTGTTTAAAGACCAGTTGCTGGTTTTAGTTGTTTGTATGGTGGGTGGGTGGGTATGTGTGTGTGCGCATTTGTTTGTGGACCCACCTACATTGTATGACATTTCACTCATGAAGTGCAGAGACACAGCAATCATGGACATCCACAGTCGTAAGAGAGTGGCAGAGGGCGCTACACTCTGCAATTACTGATGTGTAAACGCCAATCAAATTATCGGTTTGTTGATTGATTGTCAGACGATTGAATCAGCCAATTAGAACCCCCATTCATATTTACGCTGTGCACGCTCTCAAAATGTGAACAAGTGCCGTTGTTCTCTGCCAGAGACTGTAAAGGTTAATCCTGGAACCCACCATTCAAACTCAAATAACCCATACATATATACTGAATGAATCCAAAAAGTGACCAGTATAGGTAATATAGATCTTGCAAATTAAAGTTTCTGTAATTTTTTTCCCAGCATTCCCACTCGGCTAGCTACAACCCTGGCTAGATCTGCTGCGCTTAAATCTATGGGATGTGGTTCCCCCGTGAAACTAGGCCATTTCAATCTTACCTGTTCTAGTATCGACACATCATCTTTTAATTTAATTTGTAAATACGGGTCAGGGTGTGGTTCCCCCGTAAAGTAAGGCCAATTCCCTGATAGTATATAAGAAAGACAAATTCCTGACGGTCCATTACCTGCAGAAATAAAAAAATTGAGAAGAAAAACATGAATATATTTGATTAGATTGAGCTGGATTGGCCAACTGTTAGAATAAGAGATCTACATAATCTGAGACAGAATTAGTTTGCGTCTGACGTCACTATCAATCAAATTCCCCATGACCCTTGAATAGTTAGTAGCCCCTAAAAAGGAAGGTTTATTCATCTGGTGCCTATCGCAGAAAAGGAATCATTGGAAATGGCGAAAAGTTACAGTACTGCAAAAATTGGGGGTATTTGGTTTCACTCAGAATACGAGTCGAGACAATCATTGTCATGTGAGAGTGACATCGCAATAGACAGACACACTTGATGCGACTTGAATGTGACACATACCTCAATGTTTGGATGAGACACAGAATTGTTTTCGTTCATTTCCGCACACAATCAGCAAGGCTACCGAGAACCCCCTAAATTCAACCCCTTGCTGATTATAAATGGCGGTATAGAGGAGTTGATCTTAATGTTTATAGGCAAGGAACTGGTATCGATATGCTTGAGCAAACTGCAGTGCATACTGTTCAATAGCCTTATTGTGATGTGGTGGGAGTTTTGATGAACAAAATATGACGCGCGTGCATACTGCCACACAAGGAACAATGGGAATTGCCGACAAACTGCCTGGCAATGACGTCACAAGTCAACTCATCTATAGGGTGTCTGGATTTTCTTGTTTCAATTCTGTGGTAATGCCAAAGACGGATCCTTTAACTTCTGAAGTCCCAGCATATTTTCAACAACACCATCAAACAGCCAGTGATGCGGTTGAAATACCATTTGGAATGGACTACAGTGTACTCCAGTTGAAATCCACACGCCACGGAGGGGGTACTCGCATGTTAATAGGGTATGGGTATGTGCGGCGGTCAAGGGTCCCTTTTTCAGGTGCCCCGGCAGTTCCTTAAGACCCACATTTGGATCATGCTCCAGTTCTTTGAGCCTCAAACTCTGGCAATTGTAGCTCTTTAGCCAAAATTTGGAAAATTTTGGAATTTTTGTAGTTCCAAAGCCTATAATTTGGCCCAATTTTAGTTCACAAGACCCACCAAAAATGTTGAAATTTCAGTTCATCAAGCCCCAATTTTTCCCAAAATCAGTTCTTAGTTCCCAAAGTTCACCGCTTCCAAAATTTCAGTTGAGTGCCCCCCCGGCCACACACCCCCCTATGGAAGACATTATCTCTTAAAATCTCCCACACAAGGGGTGCAGATGGAGTCACCCATTCAAGTATGCAGTACAACCGAAATTCACACTCCACATAGAATTTAGGTCATCGATTAGAGGGTGTACAATGTAGGGATTTCAACAGGAATAGCCAAACTTCTTCCAAGATTTATTAAAGGAGGATTTCGTGATCCTAGCATCCTCTTTTTATGACATTTTCAGTAGATATCCACGAAAAAAGCTTATTTCCAAAATTTCAGTTGATTCCGATTTTGCGTTTGCGAGTTATGCATGATTAGGCCAAAAAAAAATTGTTTGTTTTTCCACGTCCGACCGACCGTGTACCCTGGTCCCGACCGTTTTTTTTTTTTTTGAATTTTTTTTTTTTTTTTTTTGAATTTTTCAAAAAAAAAAAAAAAAAATTTAAAGTTTTCTATTTCTTGGTTTTGTAGTGTCCCTGGACCTAGACCTAAATGCTAGGATCATTCATGGTTGACCTAAAAAAAAAAAAAAAAAAAAATTCAAGATGTTTTGTATTTTTAATATGAAAATTGATAATTTGTATTCATGTCATAGCCTATTAATGATTTCAAAATGCATTGAATTTGAATGCATTTTGAAATCATTAATAGAGGCCGTCAGCCTTTCGCCATCTTGTGGGTACAAATGATCTGCGTGTTCATGCATTGGGCGCTTCTGGCGCAGGGCGCAGCTTGCCACGCAGCTATTATCACGCGTTGATGCGGCGATTTTGTTGTTCACGCATGCAGATCGAATGACCATCGCAGCGTGTACCCACAAGATGGCGGCATATGACGTCACGCTGACGGCCTCTATAGAGTATGACATGAATACAAAGTATCAATTCTCATATTAAAAATACAAAACACCTTGATTTTTTTATTTTTTTAGATCAACCATGAATGATTCTAGCGTTAGGTCTAAGTCCAGGACACTAAAAACCGAAAAAATAAAAACTTTTTTTTTTTTTTTTTTGCAATTTGGTACCGGTTACCCGCCCGAAAAAATGCGCTGGTACCGGGTACAAAATTACCGAAAATTTCAGGCCTATGCAGAACCATCTCAAGAGTTAAACCAGTGAAGTGCTGTGTGTTTGGACTTATCTTGTCAGTTGTCAGTTTCAAGTGCAATATCTGTAAAAAAAAAAAAAAAAAAAAATCCGACCTACCGACCCAACTATTTCATAAGCCTTTATGGACAAACAAACAATTTTTTTTTTTTGGCCTTATGTGTATTGCACTGCTCCATAGACAATGTGTTGTAATTTCGTTCTGGTGCACCAGAACGAAATTCAAATTTAGCGATATTTTTGCTAAACGAATTAATCTGCAAGAAATATTTGGTACATAAACATTATGTAGCCAGAGGTATCCAGTGGTGTAAAAATCTCAACTTTTTTTGGGAAAAGTGGGGGGATGAGGCTGTGGATCACGAAATGCCCCTTTAATATAGCCAATGATGATAATTAAGCATGATTTTGATAATTGACATGCAAACTACAAGTGTCCTGTTTTTATCATGCCCTTTTGGCAAATTTTTGATAACATATCTTTTATCTCTCACATGATTAGGAATGACAAATAATCTGCACACAAAACTAACAGAATTATCTGATTATCATACAGATAAATCTATTTTTATTTGATATAGACCTAGATGTTGAAGTGTGCTTTGTTTTGTTTTGGATTATACAAATGTAGTTCAAAGTTTTGTTTTATATGGGTGACCCATAACTTGTGTAGTTGGAAGAAAAGGGTGACCTATAACTTGTGTAGTTGGAAGAATGTACAGACCAGGGGGGTGGGGGCTCAGTACAAATGACCATACAGGGATGTGTCACAAACATGGGTAGCATATTCAGCCAAAATTGGTATACAATACAATGACCCATTTTTCTAAGCCAATTCTGGTATGGATGGGTCCTTTTTTTTTTCTCCAAATTTTCTCAATTTTTTCGGAAAATATCCCAATTGAATTTGGCTCAATCTATCCAATTTTTTTGAAATTTCTCCAAAATGTGGGGGAAGATTAAGACAATTTGGGTACAATTTGGCTGAAAATTTTGACTTTTGGTACATGTATATCGATGGGTCCAAATTTCTTGAAAAACTGGTATATTGATGGGTCCTCTATCAAATTCTCAATGGCACACTCCTACCAAAACCAAATTGAGCTGATCTGCTAGACCATTTTAGAGTATTCACTGTATAAATCAGCATCCTCCTTTTAGGGTATAATTGATCAATAGACCATGAAAAAAGCTTTAAAATTTCAGTTGATTTGGACATTTGTGATGCGATCAAGCAAAATGAGTCGGATGTCGGGAATATTGATTTTGAGATATAATCAATAATAGTATTCAGCTTCCTTCGCATTTTATTGTTCTGAGCAACACTAAAATGGTTATATCTCTGGAACCATAAGTCTAATTATAATGGGGTTTTCAGCAAAATAAAGCTCTGAGAATGGCTCATATAATGAGATTGAAAACTGAAATTTGATTTTGATCGACATCAGACTCATTTTGCTTGATCGCATCACATTTGAGTTTTCAATTTGCCAGTTACCCATCATTTCTTTTTTCACTCTTGGTGATCCCACTATTTCACAAAGCTGCATGTTTCCTCAACTCCTCTTCTTGGGCTTCCCTGGATATTTTGTGTTTTTACTTTTGACAGACAGGTGTGTAAACCTGTAAACAGGGAAGTTAAAAAGTATGATTCCATCTGATTTGATGCAAGATGATCTCCTGAGCTTTTTGACACTTTTTTTTTATTGAAATCGGCCAAAAATGAGTAGGTGCACTGCCAGTCAAAAAACTTATTTGTACAGGGTGGGGTGAGGGGAGTCTACATTGCTATTTTGCATTAAATTTTATTTTTTAGTTTAGAATTTTATTAGATGCCTAGTTGAACCTTGTTTTATAATCTATGTTATCGGTGTCCTCAGAGAATCCAATTTTGATTTGAAGCAACCATAGAGAACAGATGTAAAATCAATCAATTTCTCTGATCATCAGACTGGAAAAATAAAAGAATTTTAAAAAAATCATCAATATTTCAATATTTTCTGCTTTTGTGTCTGGCAAGTAAGATTTGTTTGGGATCATTAAAGTTGACCAGTCAATTCTTTTATAGTATGACCATTGACCCCACAGACCCTAGAATCCCTTTCTAGGGTACTGATGACCCACAGCAGCTGACTTATTCTTTCACAAAATTATGATCTACATAAGTCAACTTGAAGTTGAATTATAAATAAATAGTCAAAATCATGGGCCCAGCCCCCCACTAAACCTGTCGTTTCCAGTCAATTTCTCAATTCAACTGTATGGAACTTCACTACTTGTTTAAATGTGTTTTTCCTGAAAATAACATGTCCATGCAAAATCAGAGGTATATTTTTACATTAGGGCTTATATTTTATATTCTTTTATTTTCAAGAGATGTTTATAATTTGTGTTTGTCAATGGGTAATAAGGGCCTATTTCTTCCATAAAACTGCCAAAAGTGTTTATTTAAGGGGCCGTTCAATAATTATGTGTGCCAGTACATTGTACTTCTGTACGGTACCCTCAGTGGTGAATTCTCAAAATGGTCTACCAAAAATGTGGCAACACATTTTTAATAGGGCATATTAAAATGGTGGCCAAATATCTGTGCCAAAGATTGCTTGCCTGAGTTGGCCTACCCCTTTTCTTGGCCTCCCAAAAATTGTTGCCCCACCCCCAATTATTCACCACCCCTCGGTACAAACAATTATTGTACCACCCCTTACATGTAGGCCATGTTAATTTATTCATAACCTCATTAATAAACGCGATGCGTGCGATCCAATCATATTTTATTATTTGCGAAAACGCGAACGCAAATCGAGGTCATTAATATCTCACAATTGACCGCAAAATGCGTAATTGTTCCAATGTCGCACACAATTGACTTCTGCGTGCGCGTATTGTGCATCCAACAAACTGCTTGTGCGCTGGCTGCCGTATTTGGATTGCGCGCTACCATATTTGCACAGATTGTGATACGCACTTTTGTTATTGGTCGTTCTGTTTTAGCCTGATCGATTTTTGGCAAGGGAAGATGTAAAAATCATCTATTTTTATAAACTTTTGAGCAAAATTTTGTGTTATTTTTAAGGTGAAGAGATTAAAGTGAGCGGTTATGAATGAGGTTAATAACTTTGCATCGGTAATATATGGGCATTGTGAAAAATCTAAACATTTTGCTTTGGACCTCGGAATATCCTCGGGATATTCCTCGGTTCAAAGGCAAAATGTTTAGATTTTTCACAATGCCCTCCAAATAACCGATGCGATTATTAACCTCTAAATAGTTCATCTCAAAACCCTTCTCAAGTTCAAAATCAAATGAGGAATGCGTTTTTTAGAGGGGTTTTTTTTTTACTTTAATTTTTTTAATCTTTGGGACAAGCTTATAAGAATAGACCACATTTTCATCTCTCAAGGTTTTGTCAAAATGAGGTATTTTACGATTTAGGCTATTTTGACGTCTTAGACAATTTTAGACACGAGATTTTGGTGGATTTTTGAAAAAAACTGAATAACGCACAAAAAGCGGGCGATTTTACTAATTAATGTGTGCGGGGGCTTTGAGACGGAACTATCATAGCTTAATTTCGATCATTGAATTGTAGCTAAACATCCATGTATGTATGTTTCAAATGTCAGATATTTTACCCCCAAATTATGTGTCTGAGGCTGTAAAAATGTAAATAATGGGCGAGGCACAGCCGAACCCATTATTTAACCATTTTTACTGCAAATAATGTGGCACCCTTTGTATATTCTATTGCTACAAAATAGTGCGATTTAAAGAGAAAATATCCCTTTATTGCACATACATGTATATTTGAAGTTATTTACCCCAAGGTGGAGCGTGTACGGCTGTACACTTAGTCAAAGCGTAAGTGACAGAGCGAGTATTGCGGGAATATTGAACACGTAATGCTTTGCGTAGAATGTGTAACGGCACTAATATGCTGCATCGCGCTTTGCTGTGCGCTGTTATGCGAGAAGAACATAAAGTTTGTTGCCGTGGCCACTTTATTGTTAATGGTCTTTCATGTGATATCAACAAATCACAGTGCACCATTTTGAATAATGGGTCATGGAGGTAATAGAATTAAAATAAGCACTTCGCAAGATAACGTAAGCTGTATAATGTGGGTAGTGAATCATTACCCTGCATTTGCAGCGCAGCCGCAGCCGCAACAATCCACTTGATGGTGTAAGGATTAAACCTCGGTAATCAATGCACTGTGCTGCAAGTGTACGGTAACTCAAAACAAAATCAAAATTTTATTTAAAACACAAAACAACAACCCACTTACCAATGATAACGACTTGCGAATAGCAACACTCCTTGGTACAATTACACTTCCTCTTACACCCGCGTTTCTTACCGCTACCACCAGGCTGTGTCACACTGCCCCCTTCTGCCATGATGCAATGTCCCACAAAGTCTTCAATATCCACAACAACCAAAATGTGGATTTGCCTTTGGCAGCCTGTTGATGATCACTCACAGATATCCCTGAGCTGCTATGTATCCTGGTGAACACCACATCCTCTATAGGTCACAGTACAGTGCAAGTCCGTCAGTCCAGTTCAGGTGACTTCTTTGCTTTCAATTCTGAAAGTGGTGGGCGGGTATTTAAAACCAATAGTGCACCCAAAGACACTTCCACCTGACACTTCCACTGTATTTGGTATCGCAGCAACAGTCCTGATTGTGTGGATAAACCAGGTCACTTGGCAATTTCAATTCTTATAAAACCCTCTCCACGCGGGTGTCGACTGCAGACGACACGCTCCAAATTTTCTTTAAAAATTCAAAAATTTCACAATTGTACATTTTCATGACCATATTTGGAATCAGCATGAAAAATGCATGAAAATGAGTACAAACAAGCCTAGTATTGGGTCAGTGGTTCTTGAGAGAGCTCTTGATATTTTGAGAAAATATCTCAAAACTTTGGATATTGCCGATGCCTATGGCTAGCAGAGAGTATTAACCATGCTTCACCCAACTAGGCATACATCCACCTGTCTGGTACCACATGAGTCCTGGTAGACCGAGTCCTTGCATAATGTGTAAATACCAGGAGAGTGGTTTGTGTACATAGCTTCATAACAGGCATTCATTGGTATAGTCTATGCATTGATTTCTGGGACTGTGTAAATAGCACCAACTATGGATGGCAGTGTTTAAATTTGCTTCAAGCAAATTATGACCTGCAAGTGAAAAAAAAAATACATTACAAGTATGTTACCTGTATACATGTACATACACAATGTACAAGCAGAAAATTGTAAAACATGTTTAAATGCTTCAAGCAAATGGCATGCATTGCAAGAGAAGAAAACACAAAATACATAACAGTACAGTCAGGGCCGTCAGCTAGGGGGGGGTATGGGGTGTGACACCCCCCAATACACAATTTTGTCGGCAAAACCATGTGACTGTCGGCAAATGTAGTCAAAGGTATGTGTGATTGTCGGCAACAGATTACGAAATTGTGTTGTTGTAATGTAATATTTAGACATACTGTGAATGGTATAGTATACAAATATTTACTGCTCATGAGGGATCTGGTGGAATCTATTGGTCCCCTCGGTGAACTGGAGACCGTGAGCCTACTATTTTCCCGAGACCGCCAGGTCGAGGGCAATAGTAGGCTCACGGTCTCCAGTTCACCGAGGGGACCAATAGATTCAACCAGATCCCGAATTTAGAGCAGTAAATATTTGTTTTATATCCTTCATTAATATATTCTTTGTTCATTAAAAGGCGGTCTCGGGAAAATAGTAGGCTCACGGTCTCCAGTTCACCTAGGGGACCAATAGATTCAACCAGATCCCGAATTTAGAGCAGTAAATATTTGTTTTATATCCTTCATTAATATATTCTTTGTTCATTAAACACAAGGCATAGGCCTAGGCATAAATGTAGGCTAGGCCTAGTCAAGACCTTTGTTTTGATTGAATGCACAAAGCACGCACACAGCTGAGTGGCTAAAGCTTACTGTGAAAATGTGTGACAACCTCTACAATACCGCCGTGAAACGAGTAACCATGTTAACATGTTCCCTGTTAGTTCACCATCAATATTAAGATACTGATCCTGATGTAACTCAGATTATGCCATTAAACCGCCGTATTTTAGCTGCACTTCTGTCATGTCTGTGCTGCTTAATTGTGTTTCAAGACAAAACAATTGCTACACATTAATACCCGGAGCCGGTACTGATATCCCGCGTATGTGGCGAGTTGCATTGACCACTAGTAACTGCGGACGCGTTATGAGGTCATCTGGCGCTCGGGACGCGCTCAGAGGAGATAGTAAAACTATTTCCCTGGGAGATAGTACTTTGAATAGTACCCCGTTCCCTCATCAATCAGCTTGTTAACAAGTTTGCAAAATAGCAAAACTATTTTTGGTCACATGATACTCGTTTAACCAATTAATGAACGAGAATATATTAATGAGGGATATAATAGTTACTAGTTAAAAAAAAAATTTGAAAATTTTTTTGACTCCTACCCCACCCCCACCCCACTTTTTAGATTTCTGAGCACCGTCCTGGCTAAAAAAAAATTTGGGTCAACAAATTACAAAAAATTCCGTCGGCAAACCATACTGTACACTCCCCGAATCATATTGGTCTAGCGACGCCCTTGAGTACAGTACATCATTTATAAAGTACAACATGAAATTAGGGAATGTTTTTTCTTTTTTGGAATTTTGCCTCTTTTTTTCCTGTATGAAAAGAAAATATGTAAAAAAAGCAATTTTGTCACTCTATTCAGCAAAAAAATTCATATTTTTTGGTGTATATTTTTGTCTAACAAATATATTTTGAAAAAATTAGAAAACATTTTCTAAACAATAAGTGCAAAAGGTTATTATAAACCTTCTGCTTGCATATTTTTCCAAATCAATGTTTTAGTAAAAAACTGTCAAAATTATGCACAAAACATATTTTTAACTGTTAAGGATTTTACAATTTACATTTCGAGGACTGTTAAATTTTTAAAATATCAACTTTTAATCATTTGCCATAAAATGTGTATTATATCGCGAATTTCAAAAATACAAAAATTATTTGATATCACAAGGACATTCCTTCTATTCAAAATGCAATTCGATATGTCCGATGTGCTCTCAGGTCCCACAAAAAAAATATGTGAAAACATCGTAATCCGAGCCCTTAAGACTTAAAAGATTTTGAGACTTAAGAAGCTTTGTAAACCAGTAAAGTACATTGACATTTTGTAGGAGATCTTGCTATTGCTAGACATCCTCCAATAGTCAGGCAAAATTCACTGCAATAGTAGGATTATCCTACAATAATCAGACATGATCCCTATTCCAGCCTACCTGCACTAAACCAAGCTATCTTGCTGAAACATTGCTTAAAAGGGGTTACTACATGTACACCCCTGGCACATTTTGTGCCTATTTTTGCATTTTTCTCAAAAATTATAGCGCATTGGTGACAAGTAAGATATGTATAGGGGCAAGGACTACAACTACTGCACTGAAAATTCAGCAACTCAAGGCAAGTAGTTTAAATGTATATTGATCAAATATTGGTTTTCCCTCATTTTTGACTGTAATTCCACAACTGTTGTCTTTGCGGAAATAAAATTTCCAGTGTAGTAGTTGTAGTCCTTGCCCCTATAATATACCTTACTTGTCACCAATGCGCTATAATTTTTGAGAAAAATGCAAAAATATGCACAAAATTGAGCAGGGGTGTAGTACCCCCTTAATTATTTCTCCATGTAGTTTTAAAGGCCTAAAAAAAATTTGTTTGATTGGCGTAACATTAAAAAAAAATAGGGTATGTTGGTTGGCACATTTTTTTTACCACACATATTTTAAGCTGTGAATTGCATATATGATAAAGGCTTTGGAAATTTTTTAATTTCTTTTTTTTGCACAAAATAAGAAACAGTTTTTTTAGGGTCGCTTCGCTTGGGTTACGCCAATCAAACACATTTTTTTTAGGCTTTAGACCTAGCTTGCAAGTAAATCTTAGCTTGGAAAAGTAGAAAAAACAAGATTCTTTTAACTTAAATACTTGTCACATCAAGTCAGTACTTTAAAATTGGAAGGTTAATTAATAGAGCTGACAAGCCAAAATCTCAAATCTGTTTAATGTTTTTGTTAGCTGGTGTATAGATGTTGTCAAATGCTTTTAAAAACTGGTTAGTTACTGGTATCATGGTTATCAGAAATATTAGAATTTGACTTTTATTACCAGTTAGGACTAACTAAAGGATTAGGATTTAGCTATGTTTCATTTGGCAAAACAGGATAATATTTTTAAATCCTAAACTACAATTTCGCTGTTCTCGACCTGCGAGGTTCTCAACGCATAGCGTCGACCGCAATGCATCCACCTCATCATTGCCTCACTTAGGTGGCCATTCCCACAAAATTTCATGAACCTGCAGCAGTCTATGGCGATTTGACCCCAGATTACCCCCAAATGACCCCAAAATGACCTTGACATTTTTGCCTTGTTTCAGTAGTCGACTGGTCGTCCCCACAAAATTTCATGAACCTGCGAGAATCTATAGCGATTTGACCTCGGATAACCTTAGATGACACCAAAATGACCTTGGCATTAATTTTTTTCTTCCTTAAGTAGTCGTTCCCACCAAATTTCATGAACCTGCAACAATATGGCAATTTGACCTCGGATTACCCCAAATGACCTTACAATGTCCTTGCGATTATGCAAATTTTGCACTGAAAAGCAAATCAGATCATCGAACCTCTGCAGCTGGCTGTGCTACTCTCGTGCTATTTTGACGCTCCAAGTAGATGTATTTCCAGAGAAATCATGTAAAAACAGCGACTTTAGAAGCTACCACTTTTTAAATACCAGTAAGTACTTCGGATTTCTGGGCAGGGAATTATGAATGAACGAATTATCAGTCTCCTCAACAGCTACCGGTAATTTGGTTTCGCGTCATTCACATTCTGTGAAAAGAGCGAACCACATAAACTGCTGAGGAGACTCAAGCTTTACGGCGGTAGTATATATACATGTAGCAGTAGCTTAAAACAAAATTCCAACATAGATGAAGCTGGCTGCGTGGTGCAACGGATAAGCGCGCTCCTGGTTCAAAACCCAATAGCAGAAGGTTTCTTTTACCTCTCCCATTTTTAACCCAAACTTTTTTGAAATGTACATATTGCAGGGGAAATATATTTTGTTTCCTTTTTTTTTTTTTTTGTACGGAAAAAAAAAAAATTTCCATTCAATACGGGCATTTGCAGCATTGTCGTCAGGTCAGGTCTGTTTTGTTTTCGATATTGGCTATTGCCATAATTTATACACAAAAATCTATCATGAACGATATAAAGGCGAACATGAAAAAACTGGTTGTGGTGAGTGGTAGGCCTATTATATGATTATAATATATGAAAACTAATGTCACATCTTAGTATCGGAACGTGTACTAGTGGAGCTTGGTTGTCAGTACAACCATGCATGCACTTTTTGCAGGGTTCGATTTATCTGGTGTCATGGATGAAAATGCTCCCCATTTTGGACAACACAAATTTCAGCTTGTATAGCAATTTTTGACAATGTAAACATGCTAATATAATAATAGTGGTGGGTTTAAAGAATCCTGATTCCTGATGCTTCAAATTTCTTAGGGAACAGGCTGATTTGATGTAGTATGATCTCCTGAGCATTTTGACACCATTTTCATCCAAATCGGCAAGAAAATGAGTTGGTGCCGGCCAAAACAAGTATTTGGACAGGGGGGTCTGTGGGGGCGTCTGAAAATCAATATTTTTGACAATAATCATTATTATATGCCTAATTCTGTTAAAGTTGGTGCTGATTTGTATGTAATTGATGTCTAGAATTCCATTTATGAAAGTTGCATCAAAATTGGAGTTGTCGTTTTTTTAAAATGGCTGTTTTACGTCCAAATATGGATGTGAGGGCCCCGGGGGGGGTACTTAAGTTTGGTTTGGGTAGGGACGTGCAGCTGAGATTTTGAAGTGGACCCATAAATATACCAATTTTTCAAGAAATTTGGACCCATTGATATACCAAAAGTCAAAATTTTCGGCCGAATTTAACCAAAATTGTCTTAGTTTTTACAAATTTTGGGAAAATTTTGAAATTTTAGCTAGATTAAGGAAAAATTGGGCTGTTTTCCTAAAAAAATTGAGAAAATTTTGAAAAAGGACCCATTCATATACCAAAATAGGCTTTGAAAAAGGGGTCATTGATATACCAGAAGGCCGAAAATGCTACCCATGTTTGCGGCACGTCCCGTATGGTCATTTGTACTGAGTACCCCCGGGGTGAGGGCGCTTTATAAAACATGCAAACGATCTTTCAAATGGAAATTTAAATGATGTATGAAGATCATCATAGTTAGTACCTGCTCAAGAAATTTGAGCGGTTTACTAAGTACGGTTTGATTTTGGCAGCCATTTGAATATTTCATAGAATGTTCCCATTTTAAGGGTACAGGGGTCAATGCACTTTAAAACGTGTACGTTTCAATGGAAGGCTTCCTGAGAATACGAAAAATGGTACCACGGTCAAACGAAAAGAAATACAATGCCCAAATTTCTTGAGGATATGCCACATGTGATTATCTTCAAACTGGCATCATTAAAATTTCTTCAATTTTCTTGTGAAAAGAACGTGTGCATGTTTTATGCAAAGCGCCCTCACATCCATATTTAGACGTAAAACAGCCATTTTAAGAAAACGACAACTCCAATTTTGATGCAACTTTCATTTTATGGAATTCTAGACATCAATTACATACAAATCAGCACCAACTTTAACAGAATTAGTTAGAATAATGATTATTGTTGAAAATATTGATTTTCAGACCCCCCCCCCTGTCCAAATACTTGTTTTGGCCGGCACCAACTCATTTTTTGGCCGATTTGGATGAAAATGGTGTCAAAATGCTCAGGAGATCATACTGCATCAAATAAGCCTGTTCTCTAAGAAATATGAAACATCACCCTTTATAAAATGCTGTTTAATAAGAACATCACCTAAATAAGGTTTTTGTTAAAACAAGTATTTGGACAGGGGGGTCTGTGGGGGGGTCTGAAAATCAATATTTTTGACAATAATCATTATTATATATGCCTAATTCTGTTAAAGTTGATGCTGATTTGTATGTAATTGATGTCTAGAATTCCATTTATGAAAGTTGTTTTACGTCATATGGATGTGAGGGCGCTTTGCATAAAACATGCAAACGATCTTTCAAATGGAAATTTAAATGATGTATGTACATGTATGAAGATCATCATAGTTAGTACCTGCTCAAGAAATTTGAGCGGTTTACATGGTACGGTTTGATTTTGGCAGCCATTTGAATATTTCATAGAATGTTCCCATTAAAACTGTACAGGGTCAATGCACTTTAAAAGCGTATGCGTTTCAATGGAAGGCTTCCTGAGAATACGAAAAATGGTACCACGGGCAAACGAAAATCAATACAATGCCCAAATTTCTTGAGGATATGCCACATGTGATTATCTTCAAACTGGCATCATTAAAATTTCTTCAATTTTCTTGTGAAAAGAACGTGTGCGTGTTTTATGCAAAGCGCCCTCACATCCATATTTGGACGTAAAACAGCCATTTTAAGAAAACGACAACTCCAATTTTTATGCAACTTTCAAAAATGGAATTCTAGACATCAATTACATACAAATCAGCACCAACTTTAACAGAATTAGGCATATAATAATGATTATTGTTGAAAATATTGATTTTCAGACCCCCCCGTCCAAATACTTGTTTTGGCCGGCACCAACTCATTTTTTGGCCGATTTGTTGTCAAAATGCTCAGGAGATCATACTGCATCAAATAAACCTGTTCCCTAAGAAATATGAAACATCACCCATTTTAAAAGGCTGTAATAAGAACATCACCTAAATAAGGTTTTCGCTAAAAATTGCTACGCAAATTTTTCAAAGTAAATCGAACCCTGCACGCACGCACGGCACATGACGAACAGGAATTACGGCACATGTTGTTGTTGCTTGCCTGCCCAGAATGCAATTCACGCATACCAAGGTATTGGATTGCAAATTTTGCTAATTTATTCACATGATATTACGCTGAAAATGCTCTCGTTTTTTCACAAAGCAGCAATCCCAGCATATGTAAAGGGGACGATATTTGATTATTATGTAATTTTAAAGACAATCCATATCCAAAACCATTAGGGTTACCTAGTCCGAATAATCAGACCCAGAACAAAACATTAATTTCTGACATGATCATGTTCTGGGTCTGAACAGTTTCCATTCAAAATCTTGATGGCAAAGTGGACAAAAGAAGCACATGGTCCTACTTCACAGTTTTTTAATCCCCTATTCCTGTTGCGTGAATCACTCTATTGTGGACCATCCTTTTGATACTCAAGTACTTGGACAAGCGGAGCAGCCTGCCTTTTGTCTACCTCTCTGTTTGTAAACAAACAAGTGACAAGGAGATCGAAATTGTCCTTCTCGGCGAATACCAAAGCCCGGGTACGAAAGTCAGCGTAATACTAATAGTAGGGCACTAGTCTAAGGGTTACCCCCTTTAACATCTAGGCCTATTTGTTTGTGATATTTCAAGCGTTTTAAAATTTCAATATAAATCCCATTCTATTACACGGTTGACGATGGAAATTTACTGAATTTAGAGAATGAACGGCTCATACCACCTGATATTTTGCAACAAAAACCTGCTAAAATTTGGAGACAACCAATTTGCCAAACATGATTGCCACCCCTCCATACCAAATTGCATAAAGACGCCTTACCAGTTCCGAGAAATTGCACTCGCAAGCTCGGACGGAAAACCAGGCAGGAAACATAACATAATCATGATAATCATAAACTAGGTATGCTAGGTGAATTCAAATTTGCCATCAAACTGCATCATTTTACATATCAAATTAAAGCCCTTGAGTAAAGAAAGCCAAAACTGAAAACATTTTTTTCATAGCCCTTCCGTAGCAAAGTTACATCTTGTCAAATATTGACTTTCATCAAAAAGATTCAGCTAGTAAAATTCCCCAAAACGGCATTTCGGGGGTGTTTCTAGATCTTAGTCTCAACTCTCATTATGATAGCAGCTTTTTTTAATGGAACTGCTATCAAAATCCCTCTAAAATTCCATGTGCGCCTGTCTTATCACCATAAAAAATCATATATTTGGGTCAAGTGAAGTATAGAAAGCATATTTATGTAGGTTTCTTTCTTCGGCCAGTTGTTTAAAATTTCTATGTAAATATGCATTGACATGTCATTGACATTGTCGGCGAATTTGACCGACTAGCAAATGTGTTACCGGGTAACTAAGGTTTGCCTGGGATTCCTACATAAATAATAGTACCTCCGGTGTGCCAGTGGAGACATAAAAATTAGTTCTGTATTTTTCTGGAATAGGGAGTAGGTACCGGGTACGATGCTGCCAGCAAGACTTCAGTCGATCTTTATCATAATGACATCTACGCCTACGGACCTGAGTTGTATGCCGAGTTACAGTTACTGGAACTAGTACGATGCGCGATGGTCACTGATGGTAAAGCTTATTAAAACACATGAACATGATGATGAACACATGTCACATGAACATTACATATGATATAAGCTCAGTTTTTCACTGCACTGCAATGACTGCCACTGGCACTCTCAAGTCTCATGGATAGTCAGGCTCCTCAACTCAGAATCAGATACATCATACAGTTGCTTACAAAATTCTTGTTTTCTATCTAAAATATAAATTCAAGAATGTTATTTACCCTCATTCTCATGTTGATTTTACCGATCCACTTCCAGCTCCCATTCTGCATGTTCATCCACCATTCATTCAGCCGGCTTGTGCAATCAACATGACATATCCGTGTACGCTTATTACTCAGTTTACACGCAGGCATCGAGCGATAAGTGACTCACTTTTGACAAATACCGTTGAGCGCTTTTCCCGACTCTACAGAAAGCACTGTATCTCATTGGTTAAATTTCCCTCGCTCAATGCTTAGCGACTAGGTATAAAGTAAGTCAATCAATTAATTAAAATCAAAATCGATTATTACTTTTAATCTCGTTCCCATATTGTATAAATCTCATACGTACAGATGGACGATGTGTGCGCTTCGTCTACCAACCTAAAATGATGTTTCAATTATAAGGCCACCCTGAATTGAAAGGGAAGGCGACATGGTCAAAACATAGACTCTGTATTCAGAGTCTATGGTCAAAAGCAGGCATGCAGACATGGTCACGGTTTTACTTTTATCTGAAAGAAAAGAGAGATAGGCCTAGAAAGCGAACAACAGGAAGAAGAAAGAGAGAAAGGGGTCGGATCTAGTGCCAAAATGGTTCACCAAAAATTGGGTCCTCTCCTCATCAGCTTCCAAACTTCTGAAATGCACATTTGGACTTGGAGGGGGGGCACTAAAGGACTTAAAGGGGCGGCAAAAAAAAGAAGGGGTGGCGAAAAAGAGTCAGCAAGAGGAATTATTAAAGAAGAAGGCAGGGCAGGATTAGAAAGGCCTATTTATGGAGGGTGGGTTAGTCTATAGGCTATTCTGTAGGCCTAGGCCTACTTTTTATCTTTTTCATTTCACCCCACACGGGGGGTGGCATACCGTAGTCTATCTTCTTGACATTTCAAAATATGAAACTAAAAGGACCCTATATGAATATTGACCCAATCTGCCGAGGAGTGTTACAGGCTACCTCCGGTAGGAAAACTGTTTATTCTCATTCTAATAACTTTTTTTTTTTTTCATTTGGCACCACGTTCGGGGTGACATAGGGCCTATCTTTTGGGGAGTGCAGGATATGGAAAAGGACTCAAAATAGGAATAATTGACCCGGTCTTATGAGGAGTGTCACCCTAGGTGAGGAAAATAATTTAAATACATTCTTTGCTTCTTTTTCTTTCAGTCGGGGGGGTCACCTTCTTGGCATTTTGAGATATGAAAATGACCCATATTAATCTTGACCCAGGGCTTATTATGAGTGCCACCCCCGGGTGGGAAAATATTTTTATTATATACTTAACTTCTTCCTCCATTTGACACCACTTGGGTGGGGTTCATACATTTTGTGGCATTTAAAGATAATGTCCATTTCAGACCAAAAGGTTGGTAAGTTAGTAAGTAGGCCTAGGCCTAGGCCTCCCGTAACAATATTAGGGGCCTATATCCGTAAGCTAATATAGACTGATAGGCCTACCATTATTTTCATGGTCAGCAAAATGTTACTTTTGGTCGACAGCAGGGCCACCGCTATGTGGGTAGGCCTATATACGTGAGATTAGAGTCCTACGTGAGATACCGTCAATTCTTAAAAATTAAATGTTGAAAAAGAAAATTGATCTAATGATCATCGGCTTTCCCCCAGTCGTTCTATCATTAGATTTATAAATTTCGATAATTTGCATTGTGTATCGCCAATTCAAAATTATTTGATATCAAAAGGGTAGCCTATTCCTCTTAGGCCTATAGAATGCAAAATTTTCCATAAGCTTCCATAAGGGGTGGTGCAATAATAATTATGTGTAGGTCCTACCCCCGCTCAGGCTGCCCCGGTCTGGTGAATTATAGGGGGGGGGGCAAAGATTTTTTGGCAGGCCAAAAGGGGGGGCAAGCATTTTTGGCAGGGCAAAAGGGGGAGTCGAGCAATTTTTTGGCCATAGGGCCTGCACTTTGGCTCGACATTTGAAAGGGGTGTGAATTCATTTTTGGATACGCCCCTATTATAATTAGGTAATACTCGCACACATTCCCTATATGTATATACATGTACCACATGTAGTAAATCTGTCTGCTTTGTCTGCATTGTGCCGTTCTTAAGCAAATAGTTAAACACGATTTCATCAAACATTATAACAATAGCTCTTTTACAGTGTGCAATCATCCCGGGCAATAATTGGGCAATAATAGAGGATGTGCGTGAAATTATTGATTGGCTCCATACAAAGGATTTGAACCGGTGTCCTTCACCGTAATGGCGCAATGCAGTGCATTCAATCAAACGTTGTCGTCAACCTATTTGATCGTATAGTGCATTTGTTATGTGTGTGAGACGAGCTGTCGCGGTAGATTGCAATAGCTTGTAATCATGGTTTTGTTGAATGAATTTGAGTACTCCGCCATATTTACAGTATGATACGTCATAATCTAGGTGATTATTTGCATTGGATGTCTTGAATACGCTGGCGAAGTTGTGTAATAATCGGATTAATGCTATAACAGTGGGTGAATACAAGTTTTGAATATATCGCGTTGCAAAGCCCCATTCAGTGATCCCAGCGAAAGTGGAAAAAAAATCAAATTGTTACTTTCATAAATTTTTTAAATGAAAAAACCCAAGAAAACGGCAGTATCGACGAAGTTGATGCCCCATTCAAATACATGTAGCTAATTTATATATACTGTCAGTATATAAATTACAGATTCACGTAAATGCATTATTTTTGTCTTAAATAGGCCTACTCGGCTTTCGGCTGAACCACTAGCAGAAGATACCAAATTGATGTTTTATGACCTTTGAAATTCTTTTGTTGCGAGTGACATGGTCAGTTCAATTCACGCCGAGTGTCCTTGACAGGTTTGACTCTGCTTCAGTGGTCATGAAAGAATTCAAAAGATAACCTCTGCCCCAACAATCCCAAGCAATTGTCTGAAACTGCTCTTCGGATGATGTATCATAAGAACTCAGTCATGATGATAGTCATATAATGACCAAAAGATTATTACTGACTATATCATTGAAGACTGAGTTCCGCAGTCTAGTACAAAATCTGAATTTTGATGATTTTTACGATCGTTCGGATGAAAAAACCACTGAATGGGCCATTAGTACCCTCCTCTCCTTACCCTGGCAATATGAATAAAAGAAAAATAAAGAAAAAAATTAAATAAAACAAGAAAAAAAAAAGTCAAAGAAAAGAAACAATAAAAGAAAAACAAATATGAAAAGTTCGAACAATATTTGGTTTATAAAATTAATGTGACCGTGATGAGGCTCGAACTCACCACCTTCCGATTTAAAGTTCGAAGCGCTCGTGTACCAAATTCTGATGCCTTTCCAAGTGAGCTAGATGCTCCTGAGATACGAAATAAAAATAATTCCATAATGGTATACAGTGCAACAGAGCAAAAATGCCCAAAATTTAAAAGCTATATAATTTATGAACAATATACACTACACATAAAAATACTAATACAAGGGAATTTCAACATAAGAATCCAAACAATTATGTACCAACATGCACAGCTTTGTCCTTATATCACATTTGGGTTTTAACAAAATGTTATCAAACCTCTACTGTGATTGGCAGCTGATAATGGCCATCCATTCAGCAAGTGGCTACTAACTGACCTTGACAGGCTTGAATGAGCACTGTCATCTGCTACAAAACCATCACACTCTAGGACCTGGTCACTCCATAATGCTACAGAGAGCACAGTACTTTGACAATGGAGTGAAATTATTGATTAGGTGCGGATTTTAAAAGTACAGCTTCTATGCAAAAAATTGGAATAGAATGTTTGGAATCATGTAACTAAAATACTAAATGCATTCTGCAAAATGTGCTCTGACCAATATATAAAGCATTTCATTAGCTTTAATTTGACATATTGTTTGACATGTAAATTCCAATTTTCTTTGCTTTACCTCACTTGTTCGGCTCAAAAATTAAAGGGGGACATATCTGACAGTAAAAGCTTACATTTTATGGAAATTATGTTTAACTATTGGTCCTGTGTCACAACCTGGGGTACCTTTGTGTTACATAGTAAAAAAATGAAATGGTTCAAACATTTTACCTACACATCTCATTTGAAGTGGTTCATCCTTCTGAGCATTTTGACACCTTTTTTATGGAAATCGGTTAAAAAATGAGAGAGTGCGGGCAAAAACAATCACAAAGTAGGGAGGATATAACCCCACCTCTTTTTTCTACATTTACAATCATTCTGAGCAAGTATTAGTCTTTCAAATGAACCTCTGTATTTATTTACTTGGTTTAGATGTCTGGGAGTTCATTTAGACATTTTTTTACTAGATTCAAATTTGTAAAGGGGGTTTTAAATCAAATTTACGATATGAATCCCTCCCCCTAATCCTCCTACCTCTAATCCTCAGCCACCCTTGGCACATTTCATGCCAAACGTCATAAAAAATAATTGAAAAATATTTTAAAACAGGATAAAAACATGAGTAATATAGAATAAATTAGCCTCAATTTAAGACCTAATTGAATCTTCTAAGTGAAGGAATACTCAAGAGACAGTGTTTTGAAATCCAAACTGCACATCAAAATGTAACAATTAAAGCCACCTTTATGGGTACCCCAGTACATGGCACAGGATCTATTTGCTTCAACAGCACAAAACAGATAAAGCAGACAAATTTACTATGGGCCTATACGTATGCCAGGGACTGTGTTGAAGGGACTGGAAACGGCTTCCACCCATTGTCCCATGCGGGTTGTTGGTTTACAAATTATCCTCAGTTGAGCAAGCATGAATAATACGTTGATCGTAGTCCGAATAATCAGTCCCAGAACCAGTGGCGTAGCGTGGGTCATCTGATTGGGGGCACCGACCATGATTGGGGGAGCGCACCGGGTCTGATTGGGGGCACAAGCCATTTTTGGCAATTTTCCTATGGGATTTTAAAATTTTGCAATCGATTGGGGGTGCGGGCACGTGCCCCCATGCCCCTATGACGCTACGTCAATGTCCAGAACAAAATATAAATTTCTGACATGATCGTGCTCTGGGTCTGAACTGTTTCCGTTTGAAATCTTGATGGCAAATTGGACAAAAGAAGCACATGGTTCTACTTGACCTCCTAAAACTTCCGGGCATTCGGGAGGGGTCAATCAAGGTCACATGGGGTCAAATTTTCAGAGTGCTCCAACTATGCCAAGTAATATATCAAAATACTCGTATGGTCATGAGGATTCCAAAAATGTATAGTTTGTTATGCGTCAGACCTTTCTACAGTACGACAGCAACTTTGTGACCTCTTTTGTTCGACAGAAAATTTATACGGGTTGGTGAACACGGGTTACGTAACACAATGTTGAAATTTTAGCCGGCAAACGCTTTTTATCAAAATAGCTCCAGAAATGGAAGACACGGGTCGTATATTGCTCCATTTATGTACCCTGACCACAGATAAGATATCAAACATTTGTGTAAAGCAACAAATAACGTGTAAAAGTTGAATTAAATGGGAAAAAAGAAGCTTGAACATGTCCAAAGTAGCTCGGAAATGAGAAAAATTGCATGTCACGAACACAAAAATGTTCATATGATCCAGCAAGAAAAAGCGCCAGAATCAAAAATGGGTGTCATGTTATAGAATAACTCAAGTTAGCTTGCCTGAAAATTTCATCACTTTAGGTTGGGGTAGGCCTATATTTCTAGTCGCATATTGAACATGTTGAAATGTTTATCTTTGTGCGTGACTGCTGTCACGCCATATATTGTACGGGCGATGTTTTTCCTGCAAAGAAACTTTCATTGTCAATTGTCCATTGTTGGTTATTTAACTTGAAAATAATACTCCCAACGTTCAAACAATTTTAAAAGTCAGTTAATTCATTCCAGAAATAGAATACACGAGTGAGCCACTGAGTGGGAATAACATTGCTATTATTGTCACCGAATTAATCATATCTCTGGTATGGCTTAGTGGTAAATACATGTATTTGGAAGTTCGATCTTGGTTCGAACCCCGCAAGCACCTCTCTTTGATTTTCGATTTGATTTTAACTCATATTTTTAAATCCTAGTTTTCATATTTTTATTAAAGCCATAATATACGATTTCGGGCAAATTTGAAGTTTTGTTATACCAAAATTATAACAATATTTATAATATTAGTAAATAACTGTCAGGAAGGTTTTCACGTTACATTTGAAGCAGAAGTAGCGAGATAAAATGAAAAGAAAACACTTAATATCTTGACCGCTTAACTGTGGTGTTCTATGGGGACTAGTCTTAATAAGTTAGTTGCTCTATCTGGACAACGAACTTGGCTGATTCCAATTAGGTGTAATCCGAGGTGTAAGTTGGACATTGTGTAAAAATTACAAATATGCCAAAATATTAGGTTTGAAATTCGTGCATCTCATGATTTAATATGTATGCATAAAAGCTCATAAAATATGTTGCATATAGGGTAGGGGTCTAGTCCAATTAAAAAATCGTGAAAATCTGATATTGATAGGCCTATATATATATTCTTGAACTTTTAAAAATTACTTAAGTTTGACATGCTTTATTTGATTATTTCATATTGAAAGCTACTGAACTTAAATGCATTTTTTTTTTTTTTTTTATGAACTCGAATGTAGGATTAGGCTTAAACATGCGTTTCTGTGGCATCCACATCTCTCATACCACATTATTAAAATATTATTTTGTAATATTAATATTGGTATCTCAATTGTAAATTATTTGGCTTTGCATTGTTACTAATTTATTACAAAATGTTTTTTTCTATATCATGTTATTTATATGTATGTGTGTTGAGATGAAAATAAAACTGAACTGAACTGAACTGAAATAAATCATGAAAAAGTGGGCCTTCAAGCTGACATTCATTAGGCCTATATTATTGAAGACAAAAGGGAAGGAAAAAAGAAAAGAAAAACGAACTGAAAAATTCCACATAATCGATAAAATTACACGGGAATCGAACTCACAACCTTCCGCACTGCACACCTTCGCTCTGTCCACAAGCCATCGCAACTTGTTCGGGCAAAGGATATTCTTTTGCTATCTTATTTCTCGTTCAACATGTTCAAGGATATCACTCAACAACAATCTTTTCAAAACTGCTTGTACTTCAGTTAAATGAGATGATACTACCTTCTTTGACGACTACAATATTTTGTTACACAATAGAGTATTTTGCATTTATAAAATATATAACAATAGACGTTTTTAATTGCTATATTAATCAATATAACATGTATAATAGACAGCGCTGGCTGGGATCCATTTCGTGAAGCATCGTGACACTTGCAACGTGCGCTTACGACACGAGGACTCAAAGAACGCAACTTTTCAACCTACGACTAGGTTATTCCACCGCTCATTTTCGCTGATAATTTTAATACAAGCTGTGGTTAATTAATGTTTATCATAACAGAAAAGCATTAGACCGGCGTTTCCTCAAAGCAGTAGATATAACCATTTTTGTTATCGTGACATGCATTTTCTCTCATTTTTTAGGCTACTTCGCGCACCAAAAGCATTCATTTTTTCCACAATAATTCAACTTTTACACGTTATTCTTTGCCTTATACTCATGTTTCATATCTTATCTATGGGCTCAATATGGAAATGAAGGGAGAAACGACTCGTGTATTCCATTTTTTTATGTTTTCTGAAAAACCGTATTTGCCACCTGATTTTCAACATTGCGTTACGTAACAGCAGAGGTCACGCCTGTAAAAATTACCGGAAGTGAGCTAAGTTGCTGTCGTACTGAATAGGGTGCTTGCACGGAAGATCATAAGTTCAAATCATCCTCAGATACGCTCCAGAAGACATATGCAAATGCATGGAGTACAATACCAATCACCTGTAAACTGGTATAGATCAAAGTAAATCTTTGTACTCCATGCATTAGCATATCTTATGGAGCTTGTCTGGAGGATGATTTGAACTAATGACCATTCGTGCAAGCACTCTATTTGACATAACTTTAGAAATATTTGAATAGGGCAACATGAGTAAATAATAAGAAAACAAACATCACGCCCTCGATGCAACTCGCATGTAATCGAAGGCCATAAAAGATAACCTGATAACAATAGCTTGACAATAGCTATCTATAATCCGTTTCGAGTCCCTTCATACACAGTCCCTGGTCCAATGCATATACTGTGTGTATTGTTCCCGGGTATAGTCAATGCAGTCAAGCAAACATGTATTACATTTTGAAAAGGCTATAGTGTATCACAGGCATGTATTGAATGGCCAGTCATCATACAGGAATTAATCAACTTGCAGTGACTGGTTCCTTTGTTACCACATGTCAGTCATCTATTGGTTTTTTGACCATCGTATCACAGTGATGGCCAATCACAGGCGAAGTAATCAAATAGCAGTGACTGTTGCCTTTGTTACCACATGTCAGTCATCTTGTGATTATTGGACCATGTAAACCTGCAAAAACGAGCCAAAGTGCAGGCCCTATGAGGGCAACGGGGAGTCGAGCAATTTTTGGCAGGTCGAACGGGGGGAAAGTGATTTTTGGCACAGATATTTTGGGCACCATTTTAACACATTTAAATATGCAAAATTTCCTGCTCGCTGCGCTCGCAATATATGATAAGACAATTTAAGGTTTTAAATTCGGGTTCCCAAAAATCTTACATGTGTAAGGGGGGGGCAAAGATTTTTGGCACGTCAAAAGGGGGGGCAACGGTTTTTTCGCACGGCCAAAGGGGGGGCAAAGATTTTGGCAAACCATTTTGAAAATTCACCCGGGGGTACACATAATTATTGTACAGCCCCTAATGTCTGATATGATGTGCTCTCATGTCCCACAAATTTAAAATACAAAATAGACCTATAATACGCCTACTATGCAAAGTATGCTAATATGGTGTAGGCCTACAGCACAATAGTTAAAAATCCGGGAATGGGCTAAGGGGTCACAAAACGTTCAAACCTGACTCGTAGCCTATTGTTATTATAGGCCTAATTTATAAGTGGGATTATTTTTTCCTCGATGACATGATCACCACCGATCGTGTGTCAATAGATTGTAGCCAATTGACTTGTCCATAAATCAATAGGGGGCCTACCCATTCATCGTCAGGCTGACAAAAGTTTTCAAGTTTCAAGTACAAATATATTATAAGTAACAAGGCTGCAAGGAGTAAATAAATTAATATTTATAAATAAATTAATAAATGAATTTATAAATAAATTAATAAATGAATTTATAAATAAATTAATAAATGAATTTATAAATAAATTAATAAATGAATTTATAAATAAATTAATAAATGAATTTATAAATTAATTAATAAATGAATTTATAAATAAATTAATAAATGAATTTATAAATGAATAAATAAATAAATTCAGTTAGATTTAGACTCAGTTTATAAATTGAAAAATAATAAAAATTAATAAGCAAATAAATGAAACAAACAAAGATTAAATAAACATTGTAGAGTACCGGAGCATATTATAATAGGCCTATATTAAGGCCTAACTATTGATAATTAGAATAAATGATAATGGTAATAAAACTAATATTGAATACCAAAAATAAACATAAAGAAACAATACAAGCCTCAATTAAAATCAAATTAAACTAATAAATAAATTTAAATCAATCAATCAATCAATCAATCAATCAATCAATCAATCAACCAATAAATAAATAAATAAATAAATAAATAAATAAATAAATAAATAAATAAATAAATAAATAAATAAATAAATAAATAAATAGGCCTAAATATCAAACTTCAAGATCAATATTATAACGGTAAATCGTAGAGTCGGCAGTCCTTTAAAACTTCCTGTAAGAGCTCACCTCTTGAAGGGATTATCTTACGAAGACTACTTTATCATAATAGAGAGCTTGCGAAATGACGTTACGTTAACTTTAACTTCTAGAGGATTATAGAGGATTATGTATTCAAAACCAAGATGGGTTTGAATACATAATCCTCTAGAAGTTAAAGTTTAAAGTTAACGTAACGTCATTTCGCAAGCTCTCTAATATGAAAGGATGACATTATAACAATAGGCTACGAGTCAGGTTTGAACGTTTTGTCATATTAGTAGGCCTACCAAAATATCACCAAAACAGATTTAGGTCCTTGATCATGAGAAAGACAAGTGGCAAAACACATAATCTTGGTTGTGGGTTCCAATCCCATCAAGTCCAGCGTCTTGTATCCTTGGGCAAGACACATTATCTTAGTTGTGGGTTCCAATCCCATCAGGTCCAGCGTCTTGTGTCCTTGGGCAAGACACCTTATCTTGGTTGTGGGTTCCAATCCCATCAGGTCCAGCGTCTTGTGTCCTTGGGCAAGACACCTTATCTTGGTTGTGGGTTCCAATCCCATCAGGTCCAGCGTCTTGTGTCCTTGGGCTAGACACCTTCATGGTTGTAGGTTCTAATCCCATCAGGTCCAGCGTCTTGTGTCCTTGGGCAAGACACATTATCTTGGTTGTAGGTTCCAATCCCATCAGGTTTAGCGTATTGTGTCCTTGGGCAAGACACCTTATCGTGGTTGTGGGTTCCAATCCCATCAGGTCCAGCGTCTTGTTTCCTTGGGCAAGACACCTTATCTTGGTTGTAGGTTCCAATCCCATCAGGTTTAGCGTATTGTGTCCTTGGGCAAGACATCTTATCTTGGTTATGGGTTCTAATCCCATCAGGTCCAGCGTCTTGTTTCCTTGGGCAAGACACCTTATCTTGGTTGTAGGTTCCAATCCCATCATGTCCAGCGTCTTGTGTCCTTGGACAAGACACCTTATCTTGCTTGTTGGTTCCATTCCCATCATGTCCAGCGTCTTGTGTCCTTGGACAAGACACCTGATCTTGGTTGTTGGTTCCATTCCCATCTGGTCCAGCGTCTTGTGTCCTTGGGCAAGACACCTTATCTTAGTTGTGGGTTCCAATCCCATCACGTTCATCGTCTTGTGTCCTTGGGCTAGACACCTTATCTTGGTTGTGGGTTCCAATCCCATCATGTCCAGCGTCTTGTGTCCTTGGACAAGACACCTTATCTTGGTTGTTGGTTCCATTCCCATCTGGTCCAGCGTCTTGTGTCCTTGGGCAAGACACCTTATCTTGGTTGTGGGTTCCAATGCCATCAGATCCAGCGTCTAGTGTCCTTGGGCTAGACACCTTATCTTGGTTGTGGGTTCCAATCCCATCGGGCAGGTCCCGTGTCTTGTGTCCTTGAGTAAGACACCTTATCTTGTTTGTGGGTTAAAATCCCATCATGGCCAGCGTCTTGTGTCCTTGGGCAATATCTTGGTTGTTGGTTCCAATCCCATCTGGTCCAGCGTCTTGTGTCCTTGGGCAGGACACATTATCTTAGTTGTGGGTTCTAATCCCATCAGGTCCATCGTCTTGTGTCCTTGGGCAAGACACCTTATCTTGGTTGTGGGTTCCAATCCCATCAGATCCAGCGTCTTGTGTCCTTGGGCAGGACACCTCATCTTGGTTGTGGGTTCCAATCCCATCAGGTCCAGCGTCTTGTGTCCTTGGGCAAGACACTTCATCTTGGTTGTGGGTTCCAATCCCATCAGGTCCAGCATGTTGTGTCCTTCGGCAAGACACCTTATCTTGTTTTTTGGTTCAATCCCATCAGGGGCAGTGTCTTCCCCCCATTTTACCTTCCCCAGGGCTCATAGGTATTGCACAGCCCCTTATGAAAATGCCAAATTCAGCAATTTTGAAAATTGAGTTGTTACCGGTACCATACCGCTTTACTTAGGGGCCGGCTGTGCAATAATTATGAGGGTAAAATGGGGGGGGGGCAAGAAATATTTGGCAAGCCAAAAAAAAAGGGGGGTCCAGCGTCTTGTGTCCTTGGGCAAGACACTTCATCTTGGTTGTGGGTTCCCATCCCATCAGGTCCAGCATCTTGTGTCCTTCGGCAAGACACCTTATCTTGGTTTTGGTTCAATCCCATCAGGTCCAGCATCTTGTGTCCTTCGGCAAGACACCTTATCTTGGTTGTAGGTTCCAATCCCATCAGGGGCAGCGTCTTGTGTCCTTGGGCAAGACATCTTATCTTGGTTGTGGGTTCCAATCCCATCAGGTCCAGCGTCTTGTGTCCCTGTGCAAGACACCTCATTTTGGTTATGGGGTCCAATCCCATCAGGTCTACTCTTGTGTCCTTGGGCAAGACACCTTATCTTGGTTGTGGGTTCCAATCCTATCAGGTCCAGCGTACTGTGTCCTTGGGCAAGGCACCTTATCTTGTTTGTAGGTTCCAATCCCATCAGGTCCAGCGTCTTGTGTCCTTGGGCAAGACACCTTATCTTGGTTGTTGGTTCCAATCCCATCAGGGGCAGCGTCTTGTGTCCTTGGGCAAGACACCTTATCTTGGTTGTGGGTTCCAATCCCATCGGGTCCAGCGTCTTGTGTCCTTGGGCTCGGACTTGGCTTGGACTCGGCACCCCCGAACTTGGACTCGAGTCCGGACTCGGACTTGGCTCTGACTCGGGTTCCACTGGACTCGGCTTGGCTCGGACTCAGACGAGCTGGACTCGGGTACAAGTCTGGTGCTAACGGGATATGTAAGAGGCTGTGCAATATTTAATATGAGCCCTAGGGAAGGGTAAAATGGGTGGGAGGCATGAACTTTTTTGCCAGCCAAAAGCTGAAGAGGGGGGAGCAATTATTGGGAAACTGAGAGGGGGGCAAGCGATTTTTGGCACACATTCATGGGGCGCCTTTTCAATAAAACAATCCCAAAAGGCTTAGGAAAACAATACAAAAATGCTTATGGAAATTGTCCAGCTTGCTGCACTCGCAATATAATATCCAGTTTCAAACTAGGATCCCAAAAATTTGGAATGTACAGGGGGGACAAAGATTTTTGGCAGGCCAAGGGGCAGGGAGCAAGTGATTTTTGGCAGGCCGAGAGGTAGGGGGAAAGGCATTATTTATGCTATGTGCGCTGGTCATAAACTTCATTTCAACATCAGTCCCAAGTTCTGGAACTTTAGAACTTGTCAATTGCAGTTGACACCCGCATGGAGAGGATTAAAACAAGAAACAAACTACCATGATTTAAATTTAAAAAGCTTTTATTAAAGCCAGCTTTTATTTTATTCAAGAATAATTATTGAATATTTTCGTTGAAAATAGTCAATGGTGATTATTTACATTGGGCTGTATTCCATCTCCCACACATGGGGTGTAAAATCTAAATGGGGTAACCTGAATGGGTGATTCCATTTGAAATCTACACCCCCTGTGTGGAAGATTAAGTCATCTTCCACAGGGGGTGTATAGATTTCAACCGGAATAGTCCATTTGAATAGTGCATATCAGAACGGTTAACTGTATATCCGTCTTACACGCTTTTTCAATGGGAAATGAACTTTGCTGCTTGGATGATGTCACGAGAGGTTAGCCTTTATTCCGTATTGAAAAGCGTGTACTGACGGATATGCAGTCGACCGGCCTCGGGGATACTACCCACCTGTAAACATACTGTCGTTGGGCTGGGCAGGAAAAACCTATGTGCTTGTGGCCCCCAAACATATTAAAAACAAACAAAAAAGTTCAGGGGCCAAAATTTTAACATAAGATGACAGGCAGTTAGGGGCTGTGCAATAATAATTAAATTTCCGCACGGCCCAGCAATAATTGTTCCCCCTCCCCTCCTCTGGCCAAAAATGGCTCCCCCCTTTCAGCTCGCCAAAAATGTCTTCACCCCCCCCCCCATTTTACCCTCCCCCAGGGCTCATAGTTATTGCACAGCCCCTTATGAAAATGCCAAATTCAGCAATTTTGAAAATTGAGTTGTTACCATACCGCTTTACTTGGGGGCTGTGCAATAATTATGAGCCCTGGGGTGAGGTAAAATTGGGGGGTGGGAAGAAATATTTGGCAAGCTGCAAGGGGTGGGCAAGCGATTTTTGGCACACATTCTTATAAATAAAATGCTCTAAAAAGGCTTAGGAAAACCGTACGGAAACGCTTTTAATATGCAAATTTTCCTGCTCGTTGCGCTTGCAACATGTATATATATAGACCATTTAAGGTTTGCAAATTGGGATCCCAAAAATTTGGCATGTACAACAGGGGGGGGGCCAAAGATTTTTTGGCGGGCAGAGAGGGGGGCAAGCGATTTTTTGCAGGCTGAGAGAGGGGGAAAGCGATTTTTGGGCGAGCCATTTGGAAATTTTACCGGGGGGCTCATAATTATTGCACAGCCCTTAAAAGGGGGGGTTGTAAATGTTGGAGATCTTGAACCCCAGTACGATATAATACAGAACATGATAACATTGGACCATAATGCCCCTTTAATTGGCATCAGACCTAATCTTACCGATGTTCAAATCCCTAAGCCCCTGACATAATTGGATCCATGCAAAGCCCATGCAGAGGCAACATCATGAACATTTGAGATGGTTTCTCACTCGGGGTCTTAGCTAGCCACCTGTCTGGCCGTCATTTTAGACGGCCAGTTTGCTCCTGGGACGGGCAAAATTAATGCCTTTGACAGATGCTATATTATAAATTGTATGTTTTGAGAAGCTAATTGACCTTTTTAGCAGACCCAATTTGTAGAACAAGGTCATATCAGCACATATTTGAACTCTTTGAACCCCCAATGGGCTATAGATGTCTGGTAAATGTTTTAAAGGTCAAATTAGGACAGGCAATTTTATTCAAATGACGGGCAACCCTCAATTCCTAGCTAAGACCCTGAATCTCACTTAGTTATATGAATGCCTTGATCAGCTTCAGGAAATGATGCATCATTTTAAAGCTTGCAAAATGTTTACAAAATTCACTTCACCGGCAAAGTCCCCCCTTTTGCTGTGCCGTATCATTATATCTTATACATAAGGCCAAGAAAAATTGTTTTGATGCCCTCATCAGTGACCGACCAACAAAGTTTGAAATCTTGGGTGAAGTTATTTCTTTCAAAACATGCTCATGATGAACATGATTCAAAACATGCTCACCTGTCGGTACACAGTTCTTTACAAAAAAACACAGTAATTTGAGGTCAAAGTTATGTTGTTGATCTGTCTCTGGGAATGAGACCATTGAGCTATTCTAGTTGAAATCCATACACCCTCTAAAGAAGACACTACCCTAATCTCCTACACAGGGGGGGGGTGTAGATTGCAAATGGAGTCACGGACTCGGGTAACCCCATTTGAAATTCACACTCCCTGTGTGGAAGATTAAGGTCATGTCTTCCATAGGGGGTGTATGTATTTATATCTTATACATAAGGAGCACGTGTGGTCGAGTGGATAAGGCGCCCGACTCATAATACATAGGTTGTGAGTTCGAGCCCCGCTCGTGCCAACGTGTTGTGTCCTTGGGCAAGGCACTTTATCCTCATTGCCTACTTGGGGGATGTGGTTGGGTTGGATTGGATGTTTGTATAGTTGTTTGTTTCATTGTTGCAATATTGGCGCTGATTAAGCTGCTGCCTGCAAATTGCATTGTGTCTGTTTAGGTGTCTTTAATGTACAATTCTAGCAATTTGACCTGCGGGTCACGATTAGAGTTTGAAATAAAAACCTTCCTTTTTTTTTTTTTTTTTTTTTTTATTTCAACCGGAATAGCCCATTTTGGCTCATAGAGAAGACACAAGTGAAGATGGAGGAGATATTTTACAAGTTTAATATTTACAATAAATGTACATACTTGAAGCTATATTCGCTACTTGCACGGTTCCGCCATTATGCACTATGTGCGGGGAGAGCCTCAAACTGGCAGCATACATGAATGGGAATTGAACTAGTCATAACGTTCTGTGTAAGGTTACATAATTCTTCCTTTCATGTATGCTGCCAGTTCGAGGCTCTCCCCGCACATAGTGCATAATGGCGGAACCGTGCAAGTAGCGAATACATTGTATTTGTACAAAACAAAAATCAGTCTCTTCAACAGCCAGTTTGAGTACGCTCACTCGACTCGATCTCCACACAAACGACCATCTGCCGATGATAACATCACAAGTCCTTTTGATTGGCTATACCATTTTTCATACTGATGTAGCAGTGATGTCAGTGCGCATTTCGTTGAGAGCAGTTACAAATCGCAAGTGTTCGCTCAAAGCGACAGCATAAACACGCTTAAAGACGCCACATAGATGCGCATGCGAAACAGCTGCCTCAATGTTTTTACATCACTGCCACATCAGGGTGAAAAATGGTATCAAATCTTTCCCACAATGACATTAAGCAAGGACACAAGGCTATTCATGAGCCGTGTTCAATCACAATTTTACCAAATAAGTAATCATTTTTTGGATTCTTGGCGGGATTCTTGGTTCACAAACGTGGGTGAAATCTCACAAAGCGCGCAGGTGACGGGAAATAGGAAAGCAAGTTTCAAGGGCTTTACAGGCAGTTTTCAAAATTGTTTTGAATGTTCTTAACCAGTTTATACCAATATATAACCTGGTATTTAAACATTTTTAGAAAACGTTTAGTGCATAAATTGTTTATAACTGCTGTCGTGCATCCCATCTATCATAAAACGGGCAAACCAGGCGATTAATCCGAGATGTTTTAACTAAATATTAAATGGTGTTGCATGTTATAGGAGACGATATATGCACGAAAGCAGCTAAAAACAATACCTTTATTCCTATTCTTTAAAAACACTTCCAAATTTCAAATAAAATATAAGTATACTACATTTTACATGGAATTACAGATCAGTCAAGTTGTGGCTATTTGCGCCTCCATATGGTTCAAAAAGTGCATACACGTATCGCGTTGACACACAAGCGCTGAACAGTAGTGTTATATTGCATCATATAAAACAGCTATTAAAGAACCAATAGAATTGCAAGAACTTTCTCAAGAGATTAAGAATTTGTATTTGCTGGAGTTGTTACTGAAAATATTCGCAACCTTTATTTTATCCGCTGACTATATAGGATTTGTTTAAATCTCATTGGTACAAGGTGTCCCATAAAAAGGTTACATGTAGAAAATGAACCGCATTTTGTGATGGTATAATAAAACAATGTCATTTTTTCAGATATTATTTATGGATCCTTCCTGTAACTGTCTGCCAATTCCGTATCTGAAAAGCAACTTAACTTATGAGCGCAAGATGACAGGGGTGTCAAGAGTGGCTAACCATCAAAATATCGCACAGCGAAAGTTGAATACAAGCACATCTTTGTTTTCTAATTTCTGCACAAAAGAAACAAATTGAAAGATTAAATATTGTACATTGAAAATAAATCAGTTTTAGAACTTTTTGACTCTTGGTGGTAGCAAATAAAGGAAGGTGGTCATTAGAGAAGAACACGTTTTTAGTGAAAGTTCTGCACGCTGTACCTCCTGTCATCACCATAGTGAAATGAATAATCTTTTGCATTTAGGCCTTGTTTGGATTTTGATGACTTGAAATAGCTGATGTTTGTTTTTACATTTCTGACTGAACTCTTGAAATAAAACTGAAGTTTTACTCTTGTAAGTCTTGTTTATCGGAATAAAATACTGCATCTACCATGCTATAGCTGGGCCTACTCAAGTGCCCCGCCAAATGCACGGCGGATGTGAGAGATGCATTATGTCTTGTATTATGTCACGTAAAGAGCTTGCTCAGGAATGCGTGGAATGCGTACAAGTACGTATAGGCTGTGAACTTGACATTCACAGGGGTGCTAGTAGAGGGTACATAGATTATGTCATAAAAAGGATATTTATATTTGTTAACATTAACTTAGTTTATTTTCAAAAATCTACATGTAACCTTTTTTTGGGACACCCGATTCCTTTCAGCGTTCAGGTATATAGCACCTAAATATACCAATGGTGTATTCCAGTTGAAATCCATACACCCCTTATGGAAGACATAATTTCCCCTACAGGGAGTGTGAATTTCAAATGGGGTCACCCATTCAGTGTCGTCTGCTACAAAATGGGCTATTCCAGTTGAAATCCATACACCCTCTGTGGAAGACATGATCTTAATCTTTCACACTGGGAGTGTAGATTTCAAATGAAGTCACCCACTCGGTGTCGTCTGGCTATTCCAGTTGAAATTCATACACCCCCTATGGAAGACATCACCTTAGTCTTCCACACAGGGAGTGCGAATTTCAAATGGAGTCACCCATTCAGTATCGTCTGCTACAAAATGAGCTATTCCAGTCGAAATCCATACACCCCCTACGGCCTACGTAAGATACAGGGAGTCTGAATTTCAAACGAGGTTACCTGAATGGGTGACTTGAATTGGAATCTGCAATCCAAAAGATTAAAGTAAAGGTCATGTTTTCATGGGGGTGAATGGATTTCAACTGGAATTGCCCAATCATAATGTGACACTATCTGATTAAATCATACCCAAGTTGGCAATAAAGAAATTGAGATACAGACATAAAAATTATACAAAAATAATAAAGTAAGAAAATTGACAAATAAAAAGTTTATAATTCTGCAACCAAGCTGTGTGGGGATTCTAACATTAGGCCATGCAGTTCAAAGCCCCCACATGCATTAGTAAAAGCGCTTGTGTTTGTTTGTTTTTTCTCCCACACAAAAATCACACTTCTGACATCGTTAAAATAGACTACCGTATTTCGTCAAATAAACGATTTTCCCAAGGGGGGGGGGGGGGGTTATTCAAGGTTAATTTTAGAACAATAATTCCCGTTAAACATTAGGTAAACTTAAAACTCACGCTAAAATGACGAACTATGAACTAGAAACACTGACTTCTGGTTCACTTCCGGGTTTCCAATCCAGATTTTCGCCAATTATTGACGCTATTATCAATCATGTGGGCAACTTGGTAAGCTTACTACACAAGATAGCATGGAAATATCAGCATTTTTGAAACATCTTGGTTGAAAAAAGTGGTAGGGGATTTATTTTGGGGGGCGACTATTTGACTAAATACGGTATATCATAAATCTCGATTAAATTATTCATCTTGAAGTTGAACGCAGTGAATCTATGCGTGTGTATTCTTGTCAAAGAGGCTCATTCCAGCCGTGTAAAAATATTAAACTTAAAATAAACCTTGCATTCGGCATTAGGTTTTCAACTTAGTTTGAGACAAACTATTACATTAAAAATGGCCTTAGTAGTCTCAGGTACTGAGCAAGTTTAAAAAGTGCTGATAGAAGAAACTCAAATGGGCGATTCCATTTGAAACTCACACTCCCTGTGCGGGATATTAAGGTCATGTGTTCCACAGGGGGTGAATGGATTTCAACTGGAATAGCATTGAGTAGATTTGGGCCGGTTGGATCAGAATTTATTGCACCGTAAAAACTTCAGGTCACACTGCAGCATCTATTTTGGTACAATTACCGAATAGGATACAACTTGCTAGACTTGAGTCCAGCCCTCATTTACGGAATTTAGAGTTGGGGTTGGGGTAGGGCAGTCTTGTAATAAGACTAGTAGAGTTGCACCCTATTTGGTAATCTCTCCTCTATTTTGCATTTAACATTTTCTTCAGCGGACAGAATCTGTTCGTAATTTGAAAATGTTGAATAGAAAGCATCACTGAGCAGAAATCAGGGCACAGAACCTACACTATGTCCATGGGCAGGAAAAACCTCCTGTGTGTCTTTGGTTCCTGAACATGTTTAAAGCAAAACCACCTATGTGACTTGTTTGCAGTTATGATTTAAATATGTTCAGGGGCCAAAGACACATAGGATATTTTTCCTGCCCATGGATGACTAGCGTCCAGAGAAGAACAGCACCGTCTTGCTCTATTTGACGTGTGTGGTGTTAATGAGCGACAATTGTGGCATTTCATGAGTGCTGAACGCAGCTTTGACGCATCAATCGGCCAATCAGATTACAGGTTTGTTGTTATAATTGTATGACAATTGTCAGATTGAATAAGCCAACGTAAAGGTCATCATAATCACTGGTCCTTATGTACATTATGAAAAATGGTTTCATAAGTATGTTTACTTTCTTTACAGGTGGCGCTAGATGGGCAGCCATAACCATACTTATGAGACCATTTTTGGACCATAATGTAGGCCTACATAAGGACCAGTGATTACACTGACAAAATTTGATCGATATAGCTCCTTCACTTCTGGGTGATGTCAAAAACTTTTGGATACCCCCTCGTATATTAAAATGTACACAGAAAAATGATGGACTATATACTAGAGTTTGATCAGCTCAGCGGGAATTGTTGGGATTTTGCAACTACCCCGAATGGTAGACGCACGTTAAGAGTGATATAAACTGAGCTCAAAAAGAAACTTATAATTTTTCACAAGGTCATATCTTGAAATCCTGTCCATCAAATTGAACCAAAATTACACACATATTTACTTCAATACTCTACTCTTAGCATGTCAGTAACCAAGCAGTTATCCAACTGACACAACAGCAAAATGCACTGACATGGGACAGCTTCCTGGACCACATTCACAGCCCAGCCCTGTTTCATGAAAAAAGTGTATGAAAAGCAGAAAGCAGCACCGTTTTATCATCTGTGCAAGGATCTTGTGTGCATTCTCACAGATTTTTTGTCCTGGGTGCCAAATGTTGGGCTGTGAAAGTGAAGGAAGTCCAGGAAGTTGTCCCATGACAGTGCATTTTGCTGTTGTGTCAGTTGGACAACTGCTTGGTTACTGACATGTGTTTTGAGTAGAGTATTAAGGTAATCCTGTGTGTAATTTTGGTTCATTTTGATTGACAGTATTTAAAGATATGACCTTGTGATTCACAAGTTGTAAAAAATTATAAGTTTCTTTTTGAGCTCAGTTTAGTTGACCTATCTTGTCTGTTCCCCTTTTGCACGGATCAGCCATTTTGCCACCAAAACAAGGTTCTCTTTGCAAATGCATGCGGAAAATGTGCATTTTTGTTTGTCGCGCTTTTCTAGCAATGCGCCAGATGGCTTTTGCAATGCATACGCGGTAATTAAACCATGCATTTGACAGGCGTATGCACACCCCGCACACACTTTGCGTGTAGAGCCTTGTTTTGAGATGACCGCACGATCAGCGAACATAGTGTGTGTTAAAGTAGACAAAGTATAGGACTTCAATTATTAATTTGTGGTGCTTCTGGTGAGATGTCACAAGACAACATTTCTCAAAATAAAATATAACTTTTAATCTGCGACGTAATAAGGCCAGCCTATCACACGCTGATCAAACTATACACTACTCCCAACAATTACAGGATGAGCTTATGATCAGTGTTTCACAAATTCATCTTCACTTTCAGAGTTCTAATCCTTGTAGATTCCGATCGTTTACCAGATCCTTTCGATTCCAGTCGTTTCGCTCGCGTCGTTATTCCCGATGACAAACCACTCCCATCATTTTCTACTTTGATCTTTTTAGCGTGTTCTTTGGCAGCAGCATTTTCACCCTGTTTGGCCAAAAGCGATGCTTTTCTCTTGCGTGCGCCTGTTAATTTCTCACTACCCGACTTTGGCGATGTCGGACTGTCACCCATGGTGACACTTTCTGTATCTGGCGGTGCAACCGAACGCTTTCTTGCAGATTTGCGGACTACGATTTCTTCTTGATTTAAGCTTTGTTCTTTGTCTACATTGTCATCATCGACAACACTCTTTTTAGTTCCTTTTGCTTGATCCTTCACGCTTTTATTCTTACTTTTTGCATTTTTTGTCGCTTCATTTTCTTCTGTGTCTTTCTTTCCCTTAGATTCTTTTTTACCTTTACCTTTTTTGTTTCTTGCTTTTTACCTTTTACCTTCACCTTTCCAGAAGGGGCAGCATTTGAATCCTCCGCAGTCGAGCTTTTGTCACTGGCTTTTACCGGTGTTGCTGTACTTACAGGCACTAATGTCATTCCCGGAGCAAGCTGTGTTATAGGATTGACTACAACCGGCCGTTGCGCAACCGGTAAAAACGAACCAGCTGGAAGCAGGACTTGGCCACCGCCCGGCAATGTATACAACACATTCAATGCTGGCACCGGTTGCATCGGTGCAGCGTACCTGTCCGGTATTTTTGGCCGTTTTGCTAGTTCCTGTTTGACAGCCAATACTGAGCTGAGAACATCCGCGTTGAAAGCTTTGGATATTCGCGCCTCGACTGACTCTTTGGATGGATCATGTTTCACTTTCGGTTCTTTGGGTTTCTTCTTCTTCTCCTCTTCTTCCTCATCTAGTGTTGTCAGTAACGACGTATTATCCGTTATCATTGATTGAATTCGGTCCACAACTGAAGTAGGCACCGTTACATTTGGAGCTAGAGTCAGTTTAGGTAATACTGGTGGTGGTGCAGGCACCGTTTCTTCCCTTGACTTTTTCTTCTCTTGACTTTTTCTTGACTTTGACTTTTTCTTCTTTCGTGACTTTTCGTCACTGGACTTCGTCCTTGGTGACTTCTGTAGACGACTGCTCGAGCGTTCTTCGTCCGAGTCCCAATCCGATGAAACTACCTCGGGGTCAAAATCATCATCTTCCTCCTCCTCCTCAAAGTCTGATTGCGTCCCCAGTGCACCTGTTGATATCAACTTGGACATCAAATTGCCCTTTGACCTTGTAGTGCTTCTAACAGGTGTATCGGATAAAGGACTAGTCACATCTGGAGAGGCTTTCTTTGATGTTGATTTGGTGCTTGGTAAAGAAGCCTTTGATGGAGTGCTTGGCGAGGTTGCTGTAACCTCTTTTGACGGTGCTGACGCTGATCTGGTGCTTGGTAAAGAAGCCTTTGATGGAGTGCTTGGCGAGGTTGTCGTAACCTCTTTAGACGCTGATCTGGTGCTTAGTGACGAAGCTTTTGACCCTGATGGCGTACTTGATGAGGTATCAGCGATCTCTTTTGATGCTGATCTGGTGTTTGGTGACGAAACCTTTACCGGAGTACTCGGTGAGGTTGTTGCAATCTCTTTTGCTTTAGATCTGGTAGTGGGTGATTTGGAAATGCTAGCAACAGTAGATTCCGATGCATTTTTTGATTTCGGTTCTTCTTCTGAACTATGGGTGTCGATTGATTCCGTCTCCGATGCTTCCCGGATTGTTACGAGTATTGGCGGCGAAGCATCCCCGGAATCACCGGGAGCGGCTGATGTGGAGTTGGCTGCATCCTGCGAATCGTCACCCTGGGATGCATCGTTGGAATTCTCAGTTGTATCACTTGTTACAGACTCGTTAGTTTCAGTTGTTGATAGCGTTTCGGATACCGACTCTGACACGGTTGACGATGGAACGCCAGACCGCCGTGTGCGGTAAAGTTCTGCTTTCCTTTCTTGGTCTTCATTTTCCTTAGCCACTTTGATTACTGTGCTCAATACGTCATTACTAAACGCTTTTGAAAGTTTTGAACGCTTCTCCTGTTCCATCTCGGCATTTGCTTTGGGTACTTGTGGTTGGACTATGGTAACGGGTGTACGATTCATCACCTCCTTAGCTATGTTTAGTACTTCGGGGGAGAATGCTTTTGATAATTTAGCATTCTTGGCAGCTTCAGTAAGGGGAGGCACAGATGTAGGGATAACCACACTTGGTTGCGTCGTTATCACCTTACTCAACAGCGGATTCGGCACAACGGTTCCGTTCGCATTCACTATCATCCCAGTTGGTCCTACGATGTTGGTCCCTGCAACTACTTGATTCTGTCCCACCAGCTGATTCAGTTGAACAGGGACTCCAAGATGATTATAGAAGAGGCCTCCTGCTGTTGTGGAATACGTCATAGGCATCTGTGGTATGTTTGCGGGCACCAGACGTGGTGGTGGGACAAATATGATGTCATTTTTCACCATCTCTGCATAGGATCTGGGGTATTGTTCTTTTATAGGTATCCATTTCTTCTTCTTCTTGCCCTCCTGCTTTGGTTGGTCATCTTTGATGCCGAGATCCGCCTCATCTGGTTTCAATGGAAACACACCTGTGATGAAGAGAAAATTAAATGTGTTAGGAATACACCCAAATGAATTAGGAATACACCCAAATGTATTAGGAACACACCCAAATGTATTAGGAAAACACCCAAATGTATTAGGAATACACCCAAATGTATTAGGAATACATCCAAATGTATTAGGAATTACACCCAAAAAAGAAATCTATAATTTTTCACAAGGTCATATCTTAAAATTCTGTGCATCAAAATGAACCCACATTACACACAGGATTACTTTGACTCTAAACACATGTCAGTAACCAAGCAGCTGTGCAACTGACGCAAAAGCGAATTTAATTCCCGCTAAGGCTGAACAACGGGGACCCAGTTATGGCTGCCAGTGAGGTGTAGGAATGTGTGAAATGGGATTCGTCTATAAGGTCGAAAATCCTACAATTGTGTTTAGTTACTTCACATAATACAAGGCGGTTCTCGAACCACGAGTCTCGCCTGCTTTTGTGACCGCCTTGCTTTTGCGATTAACTGTTGGTAGAGAGGTAAATGAATTTGGCGGTTATCGGCTGGGCACGATTATCTGGCCGATGGTAACTGTACCCACCAAGTTTCATGCCCATGCAACAGTTTTTACTAATATGACCTCAGATGACCCTGGTGGCCCTGAAATGACCTTCTAAAATTTTGGCTCTAAATGTTGACTGTACCCCTCGTGCTAAGTTTCATGCCCATACGACAGTTTTTACTAATTTTACCTCAGATGACCCCTGGTGGCCTCGAAATGACCTTCCAAAAATTTGGCTTTAAATGTTGACTGTACCCATCAAGTTTCATGCCCATACGAGTTTTTACTAATTTGTCTTCAGATGACCCCTGGTGACTCAGAAATTACCTTTAAATGTTGACTGTACCCACCAAGTTCCATGTCCATCCAACAGTTTTTACTAATTTGACCTCAGATGACCCCGAAATGACCTTCCAAAAATTTGGCTTGAAATGTTGACTGTACCCACCAAGTTTCATGTCCATACGACAGTTTTTACTAATTTGACCTCAGATGACCCCTGGTGACCCCAAAATGACCTTCCAAAAATTTGGCTTTAAATGTTGACTGTACCCACCAAGTTTCATGTCCATACGAGTTTTTACTAATTTGACCTCAGATGACCCCTGGTGACCCCAAAATGACCTTCCAAAAATGTGGCTTTAAATGATGACTGTACCCACCAAGTTTCATGCCCATACAAGTTTTTAATAACTTGACCTCAGATGACCCGAGTGACCTCGGATGACCCCGTAATGACCTTCCAAAAATTTGGCAAAACCAAAGAACTATTTCATCAAAGTAATAAATCAAAACAGAAAGATGCTTCCTTTACGAGTTATCACTCATTGAAAGTGCTACTTTGCTATACTTTACATGGAAAGCGACTATCTTAAAGTCGTCATATTTCATTAATTACATGACCGATCAAGCTGTTATTGGGATATGTGATGCACAGTTGAAAATTAATTGTTAAAAGATTTGGTGACCTCAGTTGACCTTTGACCTTGTATGTGACCTTTGACCTCACGAAATTGGAAAAAGTATGTTGCGCTGAAAAATCAAATTTGGCAATACCAAAGAACTATTTCATCAAATAAATCAAAACAGAAAGATGCTTCCTTTACGAGTTATCACTCATTGAAAGTGCTACTTTGCTATACTTTACAAAGAAAGCGACTATCTTAAAGTCGTCATATTTCCTTAATTACATGACCGATCAAGCTGTTATTGGGATATGTGATGCACAGTTGAAAATTAATTATTAAAAGATTTGGTGACCTCAGTTGACCTTTGACCTTGTATGTGACCTTTGACCTCATGAAAATCTAATCAGGTCGAGTACCTCTGGCCACGCAACTCCCCACCAAGTTACGTCACTGTACCCCATACGGATCTCCAGATAATCTGTTCACAAGGTATTTTGCTTATTACGCATATATTATGCAAATTAGGTACTTAATTACCATATTTTACGCTCAAAATCTAATCAGGTCGAGAACCTCTGGCCCCGCTACTCCTCACCAAGTTACGTCACTGTACCCCATACGGATCTCCAGATAAGCTGTTCACAAGGGTTTTTTTGCTTTATACGCATCAAATACGCATAAATTATGCAAATTAGGTACTTAATTAGCATATTTTGCGCTGAAAATCTAATCAGGTCGAGAACATCTGGCCACGCTACTCCCCACCAAGTTACGTCACTGTACCCCATACGGATCTCAAGATAAGCTGTTCACAAGGTTTTTTTTGCTTGATACGCATCAAATACGCATAAATTATGCAAATTAGGTACTTAATTACCATATTTTGCGCTGAAAATCTAATCAGGTCGAGAACATCTGGCCACGCTGCACCCCGCCCAGCTACGTCACTGTACCCCATACGGATCTCCAGATAATCTGTTCACAAGGTATTTTGCTTATTACGCATAAATTATGCAAATTTGGTACTTAATTTCCATATTTTGCGCTTAAAATCTAATCAGGTCGACACCCTCTGGTCATGCTACCCCCAATAAAGTTTCATCATCATAGCACTTACGGTTCTCAAGATAACGCGTTCACAAGCTTTTTCCGAACACACACACACACCCCGCACCCCCACCCCCACACACACGGACACACACACACCATAGTGATTACTAAGTCTCTCCCTGAACATTCAGGCGAGACAAAAATTGTAGAAGCATAATTCTGCATTTATTCAAGATGGCTCCATTTGAAATTCACACTCCCTGTGTGGGAAAATAAGGTCCTATCTTCCATAAGGACTGTATGAAATTCAACTGGAATACCGTAAAACTTGATAGTTAGCATATGTGCTTACTATAGAGCGCTCTTGAAAACATGAAATTGTACCGGCGCTTTACAAACTGAGCTAATGGGATTTGCAGGTTTACTTGTTCCTATATAACTATTATAAGTGTATCGATGATTTCCTCAAAATCTTTTACACTTTTGTGGATGGGGCTCTTCATGTTTGCATGCTTAAAAAGCTCTCGATAGTAAGCATGTATAATGCTAACTATTGAGTTTTTTACGGTAGCAACACTGACATACCTCTAGTCCTAAACACCTCCTGGATCTCATACATTGAGAAGCAATTAGAGAAGAGCTTGCGGAACGTGACAGGGAAGAACGCTTCTTTGGCCGGGCTTTCAGCTTGACGACGTAGTTCTGTTTGTTTGTATTGACTCAGTTTCTCCTTGTACGCCTCCTTGAGACTATGCAGCAATGGTTGGATAGGACTCAAATACTTCAACACCTGAAACAAATCGAAACAACAAATAAATATTACTGTAAATTTTAATAGTCAAAATTTCCTTTAAAAATTTTACATTTCCAAGACTAATATAGAAATGATCTCCACTTGAGATGAGTCTGGTATTTATTCCTAGCTAAGAGACATATGTAGAGATGTAAGTGACCATCCACTCCCTGAAAAACATGCGAGCCTAAGGCGAGCACCTCACTCAATTCCTGGGGGGCAGGGGCTTAATTCGAAATGTAAAAAAAAAAATCATTTCTTTTTACATTTCCGAATTTTTTGGGGAGGGGGAACATTTCCGAATTCCAGGAATTTCCGGAAGACTTAGATCCCTGCATATGTAGCAGTCAACAAGTGCATTCGATATATGGACGTACACATGTGACATGCAATATTGTTTTTCAGAAAAACAGTGTTCAAAATTTATTGTTTTCTGTATTGTTTTACAGCCATTGTTATCAACTCTGATGTAAGACATTCATTGTTACCTCGTAATATTTCTTTGTTTACCCCACCCCTGCCCGCTCATCAGTGTTCACATTTTTTTGTTTCCTATATTGTTTTCAGCCATTGTTATCAACTCTGGCGTAAGCCATGAATTCATTGTTACTTCGTAATATTTATTTGTTTACCAATATTTCCAACATTCATACCTTGCTGTGCATAGGTACTAGGTGTACAAACCATTGCTCAGCCATCGTTATCAACTCTGGTGTAAGCCAGTCATTGATACCTCGTAATATTTCTTTGTTTACACCCCCACCTCCCCTTCCCCCCCCCCCTCCCCCCAATATTTGCAACATTCTTACCTTGCTGTGCATAGGTACTAGGTGTACAAAGTGTTGTTCAGCCATTGTTATGAAGTTCAACTCTGGCGACGGTGTACTGTAAGCCATTCATTACTACTTCATTTTGGCTTTATTTACCCCCACACCCTGCCTGCGCATCCCCCATCCCTCTCCCAATATTTCCAACATTCTTACCTTGCTGTGCATAGGTACTAGGTGTACAAACTGTTGTTCAGCCATCATTATCAACTCTGGTGTAAGCCATTCATTGCTACCTCGTAACATTTCTTTGTCCCCGCTCATCCCTTCCTCCCAGTACTCTCCCCAATATTTCCAACATTCATACCTTGCTGTGCATAGGTACTAGGTGAACCAACTGTTGCTCAGCCATTGTTATCAGCTCTGGTGTAAGCCATTCATTGCTACCTCGTAATATTTCTTTGTTCCCCCTCCCCCCGCTCATCCCCTCCCCCCAGTCCTCTCCCCAATATTTCCAACATTCATACCTTGCTGTGCATAGGTACTAGGTGAACCAACTGTTGCTCAGCCATTGTTATCAGCTCTGGTGTAAGCCATTCATTGGTGCCTCCTGCCCGCACATCCCCTCCCCTCCCCCTCTCAGCCCTCTCCCCAATATTTCCAACATTCATACCTTGCTGTGCATAGGTACTAGGTGTACAAACTGTTGTTCAGCCATCGTTATCAACTCAGGTGTAAGCCATTCATTTGTCCCTTTTAAGATCAGCATAACAGGATCATCTGCGCTGCGAGACGGTAGGTAGTGAAGGAACACACTGCGGAACCATTCAGCCTGATCATGAAAAAATAATAACAAGTTGAAAAGATATTATTAAATTATACGTGTACAAATGAATTTCAACACATCATTGCAATACAAATTTATTTCAGGTGGAACACAACACCTTTAAAAGTGTTCTGCACAAGGAGTGTGTACCTGAAATTGGGGTTACTGAAATTCTTGTTGTATTCGATGAATATAATTTTGAACCACCAGCGGTATCGGACTAATCGGAGTTTAAAAAATGACCAAATTTTGCGCAACTGCCTAGCTAGTTACCATGAACCTAAAATGGGCGACTCCATAAGAAATCTGCTCCCCCTGTGTGGGAGATTAAGGTCATGCGATATATATATATATACTGAGATATAGAATTATATCTTACTGACTTTGTCATGTTTGGAGACAAAATTTCACTGGCTTTGATTTTTCAACAAAGAACAGTATCGGAGAGCAGTGACGTAGCCAGGGGCAGTGGCGTAGCCAGCACTTTTTCAAAGGGTAGGCAAGAGGAGGGGGGCAAGGCGACTTTCAAGGGGGAAAATTTGACGAAATGGTCAAAAATGGGCTAAAAAGTACAAAAAAGCATCCCACAGGGGGACAAGACTTCTCACAGGGGGCAGCTTCCCCTTAGCTACACCACTGCCAGGGGAAGAGGGAAGCTACCCCTGTGAGAAATCTTGCTCCCCTGTGGGATGCTGGCTGCTCCCTTGAAAGTTACGTTCCCCCCCCCCCCTTCTGAAAACGTCCTGGCTATGCCACTGTTGGAGAGAAGTATATGATTTGGCACATACAGCCATATGTACATGCAGTACATGTAAGTCTACTTTGATTGATCCAACTTGGACTTAAGGTACATGCATGGTAGCTGTTATTAGGAATAGGCCTACATGCCCTCAGTGCTACATACAATGTAGTGTGTACACACAACATAGAGCTCTATAAATACAAGACTCATGGAGAAATCCTAGTAATCAATGGGTTATCCAGTTAAATATGTTCAGAATACAGTGTATGCATATTACACTTTTAACACTTGAAGTGAACTAACTCCGTACATAATTTCTGATATCAGGTTTAGTAACATTTCCAGGGTTAAGAATAACAATGTCCCATCTCCAATAGCTGCCAGATATGAACAAATACAGAAATTGTCAAATGTCTATAGGGCAGCTATTGCCGATAGGGCCACTATAACCCCCTTGAATTGATTTCTTACCAAAATAGCTGCCGATACTTTCTTCTCTTCAGCTGCCACAAATCCTGCCTCGGGTAACCCCAGAAAGTCAGGGATATCTTCTCCCTCGCTGGCATACACCACACACGGCGGCAACACATGGTATCCTACGGCATTAGCGGCTACCAACATCTCCACCTCAACCAGCTTCGCACAATCAGACTCCCATCGCTCCACCTCAAACTGCTCAATTTCACAGGCGTAGATTCGTGATGGCTTCGAGAAAAATTCACCATTCTCGAACACTTCAACTAATCTGCTGAAGTACTGTTTGGCCCAGTGGTGTCGGTGATTCGCCAACGCCGTTAACTGCAGCGGGGTTTGGTAGAGGCCCTCCAACTCTTGGTGGCGCTTGACAAATGCAATCCACCATCCCTTTTCGTCTGCCAGCGTCTCGTCGCGTAACTTCAGAAGTTGTTTTGCTAACGGCGCCATGGTCTTGTACGTGATTGGATGTTTTAATTTATTCAACGCAAACGCGTACTCCAGCACCACTTTCTCCTCTTCTTCGGTCAGTTTACCTCGTTCCCGCAACCTGATGAATTTAGGCGTGCAGATCCGACCTTTGACCTCCTCTCCTTTCATCGCTCTCTTTATATCACGGACAGGGATCTTAAACGCCTTGTACGCACCTTTCACCGAGTACTCGCCGTTTTTCACTGCATTCGCAGCGGCATGCACGTCTTCTGCCGTGTAATTCCAATCAACAAATCGCCGCTTCTTCCTTTGAATCACTTTGCCCTCCTTATCTACGCGCGGCGTGGTCTCCACACGTCTTGAGTCCCAGTTCATTGTTAACTCTCCACGTTCTTTCATATCTTTGACTATTGCTTCCAGCTTCTTAATGGGTACGCCCGTCTGTCCTGCAGCTTTCGCCACGTACATACCCTCATCACGTACAAGCTTGATAGCTTTCTCAATATTTTCTTCAACATTTTCAAAGTACACTGTTACTTTCTCTGCAACTGATGAATCATCATCAGCGGCTACTTCTGCAGCGGCTACTTCTGCAGCAGCTGATTCTGCAGCAGCTGCTTCTGCAGCGAGAGCAACGGCATTGAGCGCCTCGGTAGCAAGCAAATCGGTAGTGACCACTTCATCAGCAACAGCATCTGCTACAGCAACAGCTACAGCATCATCTATGTCAGCATCAGCGACAGCTTCAGCACCTATTTCTATCGTTACCTCCTCAGACATCTTGCCGATGACTTACTCCCTGGAACCTCACATCTGTAAAATAAAAAAAATAGCAAGTAGTTTAGAAATGATGTGTTTTATTAAATGTGTACCTGACAGAAGGGCAGTTCTTGGGCTTTCGTGGATCATAAAAAAATTAAATAGCATTTTTATATGTGACCCACTCTGAGTGACAAGACCCACCATAAGCCACACTCGGCCATTTCGAGATTAGGCGAGTCAAAGTTGGGAAAGGAGTGGAAAACCTTGCAGATTTTGTTTTTCAGTTTTTATTTATTTTTTATTCCGCCACCGAACTGCGTTCTTAGTTTGCACACATGTATTATGCGAACGCATTATCTTGCGATCATTGAGGATCAATAAGCGTGCCACTGTTGCGTGTCGGCACGCGCGCCATTTTATATGACTATCCACTATCGTGTCATAATATGTATATAGGTGAAAACCAATCAAATTTTGCATGTATTCACAAGACGCACCCACTGAATTAAAATAGGGATTAAAAAGCTGGGAAGTGGAACAATGTACTTCTATTGTCCAGTTTGCCATCAAGATATTGAATGCAACTTCAGACCCCGGACCCCGGTGTTGTCACTTCCTATTCAAAGGCATAATGCACGATCGTTCCCAAATTCAAAAATACCCCCCTTTAAGTTTAATTTTGCCTGGTATCAAGAATATTTTTAGCATTTTATATTACCCCTATTTTACATAAAAACGGGTACAAATTAGCCTTAAAAATTACCCCTATTTTTGGCATTTCAAGCTAGTACACTTTTCTAAAAGCACTCCTTTTTTAACATTTAAAGAACACAGTGCTCAGCCAAGCTGGGCAAGTCCCTAGTGACGTTACAGGTGCTGTAAACTGTGACTTTGGACACGCATGGGATAGGGTTGCTCAATTTTTAATCATTATTATGTTTTCATGAATCCATCAAGTGTGTGAAAATATTGGATCCAAAACATAATAATGACAAAATTGGATGCTTTATTGTCTCGCTATGAGTTTTGAAATATTGTATGGCCACGCGGTTTGAACTCGCCACCCAAAAATGGTGGTTTTGTTACGCTTTTCCAAATCGAGACTCATTCAAATTGTTATATCTCTGCTTAAACAAACGGTATTGAAGTGTGCTTGGTGTCATTTTGTAGCTAAATGAATGCCCTAACAGACCTCCAAAGGAGAATTGTTTATCAGCTACGATAGTGGAGTTAGAGTTGTTTGAGTTCAGAATGACCGAGGTGGTGGATGAGGCGGTGGCGGATGAGGCGGTGGCGGTATATGCAAAGTCTATGGGAAATAAAGATTTTGTGTGTGCGCGTTGAATCAACTGATCATATCTTTGCATCCATATGGGCTACAGACATAGTTAAGAGCTCGTTAGAAAGAGTATTAATTCTGCTAATTGTTTTTAATCATTTTGAACTCTTTATGATTGGTTTAGTCTATAAAATGCAAACTTTTATGTACAAAACTACCCGTTTTCATATTAAACACTGTAGTACCGTAGATTGGGGTGAATAGGGACGCAGGGGTGAATAGGGATCTCAGTTTTGAGATCTCATTTTTTCACATTTGGTTAACACTTTTTTTTTTCCACATATTGAAATAGCAATCAAACAGTGTTTTGAAAATGGTTCAGCAGATGTTAAAGAATAAATTTAGGATACAGGGTGTCCAAAATAAAATTATCTCAAAAAAGTTCTAAAAAATGGTGTGGTCAAAACTTTCCTGCTCCCACAGCCACTATTTTAGAAAATGAGCTGGAAATTCACCAGGACCTAGCCTGTTAGGTCTTACAACTTTCTCAAAAAGATTATTTATTAATTCTGATAGGACAGAAAACAATTTTTTAAATATTTTTCAGGTAAAAGTCATCTAATACGGGGTGAATAGGGACACCCTTGCCACAACCACCCTTACCCCCACACCCTACACTACCACCCTACCCTGCTCCACCCTTACCCCACTACCCTCATGAACCTACCCCACCACCTTAACCCTACCATCACCACCCTTAAATCACTATACCACACCCTGATCGCACTAGCCTCATTAAACCTACCATCCCCACCGCCCTACCCCACCACCCTACCCAGGCTACCACCCTCATCCACCCCTAATACTATCATGCCACTGCCAGAACCTAACACCCCACACCCTACCCTAGCACTCTACCATCCTACCCCACCCATCTACCCCACCATCCTATCCCCTACCCCAGCACCCTATCCACTGCGCCACCACCACCACCACCCTATCCACTACCTCTACCACCATGATACCTTTTCTAAATACCCCACTACCCTGATCCCACTACCCCAACACCCTACCTTACCCACCTACTTCCCTACCACCCAGAATCCTACCCCAGCCATCCTTACCCCACCACACCCTCTTCTTGTACTGACGAGCCTGATCAACGTTGTCAAGAAATCAGATTTTAATCAGTTATGATGGTATGAATTACCTTGACATGTTTCTATTGTTTCTTAAAACTTACTTGGTGTCCCTTTTCCCTCCATGTGGGGGTAAAAATGCAAACACTCCTTCAAAGTTGTACTTTCCTTATCAAAACCAGTGCTGTCCCTATTGACCCCAAAGTCGGGGGTCAATAGGGACACCAAAATTTTGTTAAAAAAATATATAGGCTACCCCCCACATATATTCAATTTTTTATATTATAATGGTGGATTAACGGCATCATGGGTGGACATAATATGCCCTCAAAAGTTTGGCTCATGGGGCGACAGGAAAAAAACTACAATCTAGAGAGTGCCAAAACTGTCCCTATTCACCCCAATCTACGGTACCGTAAGTAATGCGGATCTTCAAAATCTAAAAGTTGCTGTAAATCCTATCATAGTCATAGTTTACATTTTCTGAGAGGAAATTTGATGAGAAATCTAAATATGGACTTACTTTTTTTGTATGGGTTAGGGGTAAAATGTTTCGTTCAAAATATGTTGAATTGTAAAAAATTTGAACATATTTTGGGACACCCTGTATTCGAGATTACCAAACAGCTGTGATTTTTTTTTTTCTTCCAAAGTCAGTAGGCTCCCCCTACCTCTAACCAAATCAATGTTGTTTACTTTCAGTTTATAACTGCAAGTTAGTAATAAGCAATGCATTAATTAAGTGACCCATTTTTTATTTAGATTTTTTTTTATTCCACCCTGTATAACTTCAAGGTCACCCTGTACAATGAGTTGAAATGTGTATATTTAAATTGCTTTTGCCTTCAGCTTTCCAAAAATATATACTTTTGCTAGTTTAGGGTTGATAGTTGTGGAGATATTCTAATTTGAAACTTGATTGGTGTAAAAATTCATAATATTTGTGATGTAACGCTAAGGGTGGCGAGTTCAAAACACATGGCCGTATACGGTACCGTATCACATGTTTTTTTCCCCAAAAAAATTCAATTATTTAAATTTACATCAATGATTTTTTTTATATTGTGATTTAAACAAGCAACCCTGTATGTGTCCAAAGTCACCCCAGTATCAAGTCACCTCGGTATACTTTACAGTGTAAACTAGAGCTACTGTGGCTCACGAGCCACGAATGTCAGGCGGTGATTGATTCTGATTAGCATCGTTTGACCTTAGACCTCGGGTAAACTCATGCTATACTCCCCAAGTGTCAAGGATCATTTTGTGCAAGTTACAGCTCGATTGGAGCAACTTTAAATTTGACCTGACCTTTGACCTCGGATGACCTTTGCGGTTTTATACTCCTGAGGTATTAGGGATTGTGTTCCCGGAGTTACAGGATGATCGGAGTAACTTTAAATTTGACCTGACCTTTAACCTTGGATGACCTTTGCAGTTTTACACTCCTGAAATGTCGGGGATCATTTGTCCTGAGTTGCAGCTCAATCGGAGCAACTTTAAATTTGACCTGACCTTTGACCTCTGATGACCTTAACGGTTTTATGGCCAATGTCGCTTCGCCCAAATGTTCTTTACCCACGATGTTGAACGATTTAGCTTTTAGCCACTTCAGTAATACTGTAGCCTTTCATACGTAACTTAATTACCGTACCCGATTACGCGCAGCTTGTTTACGTTTTTTGCCGGCCATTGTTTACATAAAATCCTATCCCTATAAAACCCTACAACATGCAGTTAGTTACTTCCAGTGTCACAATTCACTAAAATTGCTGTAAAATCTGAAAAAAACTTAACCAATATTCATGATTCAACATGATTGTCTGATTGTCTCTATGCACAAAGTAATTGCCCATATGACAGGGTTCGAGGTTTGAGTACGGTTTCACTGCCAAATGTGTGAAAAAAATATTTAGGTGTGAAGAATACTTCTAAAAATGAGCATATGGGTATAATCAGAAATAATGGCACCAAAGTGTGACAAAAGTGTCAAAATTACAAACAGTGTTCAGAGATGTAATTGTTGTCTTATTGTAAGCAAAACATATATCTAAATTCAAGAAAAAATAAAAAAATTACTTCAGTAATATTACTAAATATATTTTTTCAACTGGTTTATTGGCAAAAGTAGTCCAAAATCTTCAGAAATATAACACAAAAGACCCATGTCATTCCTTGTTATATTTGGCAAAATTATGCAAATATGCAATTCTTTGAGTTTTAATTAATTACTTAGACACTAAACTAAAATAGTCATGTAGAATTTTTCACATGGAAACAAAGTTTTGGAAAAAAATTAAAATTTTCAATTAAACACCTAAAAATTTGTGGAAATCAGGAACAAAAGTTTTTATTTGTCAAAAGAAACATCTTGAATTTTCTGTTTAAGTTTATATCATGCAATATGATGTGCAAAAACTATGTTGAAGTTTTTAGCATCACATTGTTCTTCAAATTGATGTAAGGATCTATCTAAGTAGTGCTATTGTGTAACACTCCTGACACTGTACACTACCTGTATGGCCTGAAATATTTTATAAACTACATTTTCTAAAACAGTCTTTGTAATTTTTTGTTGACAACATCTATGGCCCTCTCAAAAAAGGCACAGAATTTAGGTGATTTATGTTCATTTTTGTTTTTCGAGCCCAGCTTGCATGTTTTTGTAACACTCCTGACACTTTGCTACAGTAACTGTATAGCCTCAAATATATAAATTTGCAAATCACATATGGTCATGTGTCATATGGTGGGGCACATTTGCGTTATAAGCACTGATTTTGATAATTTGTCCTCATTTTCACTTAAATTGATACATGTCTAAAACTATACATCTCACACCAACAAAACTATACATTTTTGGAAAGCTTATGTTTCAAGGAATCCATCAATGCAAAATTGATGTTGGTATACAGGGTGTGTAAGAAAATATATAGGGTGATATCATGAAAAAAATTAATTTGACTAGTAAATTGATAATTTATTGCATTTGCTACTGATATGGAATACCTCTAATGTAATCTAATTTTGTGGTAGGCAACACTATGAGCTTTAATAAAATGTATACTTTGGCTATGTTATGATTGACCAAAGTGGTGATACAGGGTGTGAAAATGTACGTAACTTTGCGCACCAAATGGTGATTACATTTTTGAAAATATTTTCTTTAGAGTGTATCCTACATTTATCTTAACTGCATATTTAGATTCCTGGGGTAACATGCTTTCCAAAAATGTATACTTTTCCTATCTTAGGATGTATAAATTAATTCTCAAGATAAACAATTTAAAGCCAAAACGTGTGTTGTGACTGAAAATCTTGGCATTTGTGTGTAATGAATCTAGGAAAAATTATGGGTCTTGTGACTTGCGGTTCTCAGTGAGTACTTGTAAACATGAAATAGATCTACTAATAGTTGAATATGAATAATGAATGAACAAGCTTTGATTTTGAGATATGATTTACATGTATAGCACAGAATTTGGCAATGATAAAATTTAAAAATCAAAAAGATATTATTATGTTTCCAAAATATTTCTCATAGAGATTGCATATACTCCTCCACCGCTTATCCTCCAGGTTAATCCTCGTTAACATTTTAATATTTTTCACAAATTAAACAAATGATAATTTCAAATTGTGAAACATATTTGAAAAGTAGAATAATCAAGCTGTATAATGAGCCCAAACTTAATGCAATTGGACAAAGAATAGCTCTGTACCAACAAGTGAAATCTGAAAGAGGAGAGAAAAATGTAACGCCTCCCACTATTTTGGGGTCTCACCATATGACACGTGACCATATTTTCTAAAGTAGTTTTTGTAATTTTTTGGTGACACTATCTATGGCTATCTCAAAAAGGGGCAAACAATTGAATAACATTAGTTCAATTTTATTGTTGAGCCTATATTACTTACAATTGACTGTCAGGAGTGTAACATTTTGGTCGAGCTATGAAAACCATGTTTTTATGTACATATTTCTTGAATATGAAGGTCTTTACATCATGATTGCAGCAGTTTGGCTTCAGGAATACATTTTCAGGGCTAAAAGAACACTAACAGACTGGTTATTTCTTCAGAAATTTGAATTATTGCCAATTAATTAATTCTGTGTAACACTCCTGACATTGACTATTTAGATAGGGCCAAAAAAAAAAAAAAAAGTGTTTGTTTGCCCAGACATGGGGTAGAAAGGAGTGGGTCGGTAGGTCGATTTCCTTTTTTTTTTTTTTTTTTTTTTTTTTTTTTTTTTTTTGGTGTGTGTCTTAGATCTGTACACGTGTTGCAGCAAGTGGGGTAAGAGAAAGTATACAACATTCAGCCTTACATTTTGTACTTGTGTCAAACTTTAATTATAGGTTAATGAACATGTATTAGGCCGTGTAAAATTAATATTTTGGTTCTCGTCCCCTCCCTCCTCAATTTCTGGGATTTGTCAGATTTTTATTTTTTTTTTTAGATTTTTCAATTTTTTAGACTTTGGAATGATTTATGAAATCTTCATACATATAAATAAGTTTATTAGAGAACAAGCATCACTTCCAAGTCTTTTGTGGTACTCTAGGGGTTTATCCTCAGAATCTCACATTTGAAAAAAAAAAAAAAAGGGCCACATCAAATCCTCGAGCACAAATAAAAAAAACCGAAAAAAACACAATGCAAATTTGAAAAAAAAACAAACAAAAAAAACACCTCCCTCCCTCATCAATTCATGAAAATCCTCTGGACGAGAACCAAAACATTTAATTTTATACGGCCTTACTTGTTGGGAGAGATAATAATGCATGCGTGCTGATGTTGATGCGTAGTGCAAGTGCATTATTTTGTCTAATTTCTACGCGTAAAGTATACGCGTTCATTAACCTATTTTAATAGTATTTCATACACGAGAAAAAAAACCATGTGATTTTTGCTGTTTTTTATAACAAAACTATCACTAAAAATGTTGGAAAATAGGACCAAATATAAATGCATCAACCCACCCGAAAAATAAATAAATCCTATGCGATGCGATAGCGTGCGAAAAACACTGCACGTAGTATGCGGATTGCACATTATACACAATCAATGCACTCCGCATACTTTTCTAACCGCTTTTCTGATTGGCTGCATTGATATCGGAGTGAATGAATGTATTTCAACCTAACCATATAGCCTAAAGTTTAACCTCTTTGGTAACCATGGTTTTCCATGGATTAGCATGTGTTCCTCACGGACCAACCTGGGTAAACAAACAAACAAACAAACAAAATCGGGCTGCAGTACAAAATCCCAGACCATACATGTACTTATGTCATGCTTCTCTATTGATGTTGATTGATGGTAAAATATTGATGGGGAAGGCTAAATGGGCAAAAAATGAAAGCTGTGATTGCCAATATTAACTTTCAAGTGTCATTTGGCATTTTTATGGGGAAAAAACATCATTTTCTTTATTTTTATATCATTGTAAAAAAAAAATATAAAAAAAAAGTGCATGATGTTTTTTGATTTTTGGGTCGGTCGTGTCTGGGCAAACAAACACTTTTTTTTTTTTGGCCTAGCTGTAGCAAACATGTTCAAGCAATGGCAATTATTTTTCTTGTTTTTGAGTTCCTATCCCAATGCACTAATAAAATAAAAAGTAATGTATGAATATTGCCAACTTGGTGTATGAAAAAAATCAAGTTGAATTCTGATACATGTAACACTCCTGACGAGACAGAATTTCTCTTTTCAACTCGCTCTAAAAAGAAAACAGTTTTGATATCATGCAAGTTTAATTTTTTCCAAGTTTGGCCCAAATGTTGCTTTTACTTTAAACGGACTGAAATAGATTATTACTGTCATCACAACCTTACAATGCTACACAATCTGGCGAGAAGTGATTTTTGGAACATATTTTATTTTTCGCACCATGTAGTCTTCACATGTTCCTAAGTAGACTATATTACTGCGACTAATGTGAAAGAATTTGGTACTTAATAATAGCAGACACTTCACAAAATGCCATGAAAACCCATGCAACACTTTGCAACTTGTATATTTTTTACAGTGCATGACTAAAAAACAAGTACCTCTTTTCTTGTCACGCTAAAGTGTAACACTCCTGACCATATGGGGAAGAAAATTGGGCATATTATTTTTTACATGACAGCTATGACACTGCAAATTGCTGCGGTTAAAGAGAAAATCATAACACACTTTTTGAAAGATGAATTTCTTTGCTGGTCTTTTTCATTTGCATAGCAGGCATCAAAAACCAAACGGTGCCATTATTTTTGACTTTACCCATATAGTATTTCTAAGGTAAAAATGTCTGAATTTTCAATTTTTCTAACTTAGAATACTGTATCTTAAGTCGTTTTTGGGTTAAACATGGATTTATGGCCATTTTTTACTGAAAATGACCAGTTTTAGGTGAAAAAAAAATTCACCATTAATTTTGAATCCCTAATATTTTCTACTATATAGATAAATGTTGTCTTTCTCTGTTATTTTGTATTACCTGATGGTTTATTTGTTCACATAAAACTGTTTTTAATTGATTTCATTGCTTACTTTGTATACCATACCCGGATAAAGTTGAACTTGAAAGTGAAAAAACGAAGCCCAAAAAAGGCCATTTTCGAGAGATTTGTATCTTAGTTTCGCCATAAAATTTGATCTAAAGGGGTTAGAGACCTCATTAACCCCTCATTTTAATGATATTTCAATTTGCCACACACTGGTAATAATTTTAACTTCCTTCAAAAAAGAAAAATTGAAGAAAATTGCAAAAATGTTACCCCTACCCCTAAGCGTGAAAAAAATATGGCAAATTGTAAAAAAATTATTTCGGAAAAACTTATGGAGGTACAGCTCTGAAAAGTTGATCGATTGTGCACTCTACCAATCCCCACAATCGATTAGATTTGTGGAATGATGCCATGTATACTTTTTTCAAAATAATTTTTTTTACGACTCAGATTTTGCCCCATTTTGATGTTCACACCATTTTTCTGATGTATCAACCCCTTAAACCCAAAGGTCACACCCATAAAAGTTATTCCAGGAAGAGCAGTCAATGCCTTTCATGTTGTGCCCTCAAATATGTAATTATAAAGGGATGATCTGATGATAATCGACCACCGATGATGAAGAATCTTTCACACCGGAGATGCAATGTAGTATGGGCAAAGCATGGTTGCTTCTGGTATCCAGCTAAAGTCATTTCCCCAACTGATGTACCTGAACATCTGAGAAGTTCTATCCTGAGAAAACTGAAACAGAATCAAGTAATAATCAAGTGGTATGGTGAAGAGAGCTTTAGTTCTGTACCAGCTCATCACATCAACCACTTATCAGAAAATAAAGTTGATGCAGCCGGTGCCGCTAGATCACACAATATTCAGTTGCGCTATCAACAAGCCATTTCTGATGTCAGGGGTGAATAAAGTGCTATGCTTCAGTATAAAACATTTTAAGATTGTGTAAAGGTAATCAGTAAATACATTAACACTTTAAGAACATCATTTCTTTATGAGTTTAGACATCAATAGATATATTGTCTTGACACCAGACCTGACCGCTATATGTTTACAAAATATATAGGAATACAGGGGCCTCAGTACCAACATCATTTCATTTTCATACATGATAACAGTGTTTAAGCAGTCTTTATAGTTTGTTTAACATATTTGTAGATTCAAAACAACTTTAACTGAAGTAATAATGCTCTGTAACTTTTTTTAAATACAGTTGTGTTCCAAGTAGACTCCCAGGATTGGTTAACATTTTCATATTATTCTTCGTAAAAACAACATGCGCTTAGAATTTGTTACATATCTTTAAAATGGTGATACCCTGTGTATTAAAAAGTTCAGAAATGGACTCAGCACAAAATTCTAGTCCAGAAAACATGTATAATGTTATGATAACATGAACTTCATTTTTCCCCCATTTTGGCAGTAAAACCGTACTCAAACCTCGAACCCTGTCATATAGTCTGTTGCCTTCACTAAATGCTAGCATGCTAGAGTATACTAAACATGATGGGAGATAGGCCATATATGTTTAAACGCACCACCCTATGTATAGTATACCCTAATTTTTATAATTTTGAGTATACCGGGCATGCGGGTGTACATGTAGGTACAACATCATCAAATTTCAAAATCACCCCTAGGCTATTTTTTAAATATCGCAACCAATGTAATGTTCGCGTTCGCGACATTATATATCGATTATCGAACATGGTTTTACAATATTAAAATAACCACTTTTTTTACGAAATTGGGAACGATCATGTGTAGGCTTGTTCACAAAATTTTCAAGTAGGATATTTCACATGGAAATTATTTTGTTTATTCTGTAGGTCAAAAACTAGCGAAGTTATGGGCAAATGTCTGTTTTTAAAAAACTGCACTTTTCTGCGACCATCATTGACAATGCCTTCCAATGACTTACTGTACAAAAAAAGCATGTAATGCATCATTTTTTACCACGATGATCCATTTTAAACAAAGGCGATTTTATTTTATGAAATCTAACTTTCACTGCATGCTGACTTCTGTATCAAGGATAAAGTACCAGCACTTTTTAGACTGCGTCGTCAAGTTTCTGGAAATTCTGGTGACTGGTGTCGAAATTTCAAATTTTTGTATAATTTCCCTATGGGGATTACACAGTTAAGCCATTGACTGTGAGCTACTGTGTCTGTGGTCCAAACTTTTTGGATTGAATGTCGCCCTCTATAATATTAATAAGCAATGTGGACATGTCTATCATGCGTACACATACAATCATTTCAAGTGATAACACCAGGCCAGAACACGATCATGTCAGTAAAGTAAATGAATATCTGAATTTCTGATATTTTATTTTCTGCTGGGACGTGACTGCACTGATTCTCCGGATTAAAGATCCAATCGCTCAACTTTAACTACGGTACCCTTGAATGAAGATACATAATATCCCATGCAACATATTCAAGCTTGGTGACATCGTACATATTAAAATAATCATGATGAATCAGATTGTGTTTATATACTACCAAATGGGTATGCATTATTGGCACTGCATAGTAGATTATCATGGGCCAGTCATGTCTATAGCAACTCTGCCGAATTTTGCACCTCGGCATCGGGTCATTTTGATACAACCCCTTACAAACATCAGAGGAAATATATAATAAATCAGTTTGTTCTAAACCATAATCTTCATCAAATGTACTTACCAAATCTCCACGTTTTTGAGCGAATGCTGAAGTTTTTAGTAATTTCGTAGGAAACAATACCAGCCACAACATGTCTGACTTCGCGTTGGCAAAATGAATCATGAATATTAATGAAATGACGTCAAACAAAAATTGTTATCCATCTCATATACATTTTATATCCGCTAAACTTAATACGGGTAGCGCGAGCGCCCTTTGCAAATTTTGCTTTAAAAAAAGTCCCCAAAAGGAAAAAAGCCTGAAAAAAAGAAGATATAATTTGGCTCTAAGTTTGAGAAAATTTTGAAACACACCCTTTCTTAGGGCCTGTGCAATTATTATGATCCTGGTGGGAGGGTAAAATTGAGAACTCTTTGGCTGGTCAAAAAGGGGGGGGGGCAAGGTGAGAGGGGCACCTTTTGAATAAAACGCTCTCAGACTCAAATAAAAACAGTACAGAAACACTTAGGAAAATAATAATATGCCAATTTTCCTGCTCGCTACGCTCGCAACATAGGCCTACGGTATCTAGCCCACTTAGGCCTAAAGTTTGCAAATATTCAAGTGCAAGGAACCATATCTGGTTTCTTTATACGAAATCATTTTCGTCTCATATCAAACTCGTGCATAGGACATTCACGTGTATCGATCCCGGGTATTGATTTTAGTATCTCTGCAGAGAAAGTAATTATTAGCCAGGCGATGTCGGTGTGCCCCCCCCCCCCCATGTCAATTTGAAAGAAAACTGTGTGAAGGTCAATTTTGCTAACTGATATTGAAAAAAAACCTCCCTCGGCTTCGTCCGGCGCATAAAGGCGCTGGAACTGACAATAGCGATATTAACACAGAATAGCAACACTGACTGCTAATATGCAATTATCAATGTGAGGCTTTGAAATTAGCGCAATTATGATGAGAATTTGTTGAAATTAGCGCAATTATCAACCATCTTTTGAAATTAGCGCAATTATGAATTAAACGTTGCAATTATGAAACTTTCAAAATGCTCCATGAAAATAGCGCAATTATGATAATAACTTTTCCAAATTAGCGCAATTATCAACCCCATTTTGAAATTAGCGCAATTTTGAACTAAACATTGCAATTATGAATCTTTCACAATGCTCAATGAAAATAGCGCAATTATGACAATAACTTGTGCGCAATTTTGGCGCTAAATTGCGCAATTTTCAGATTTTCACTTTACCTCTTCATTGAAGTGATAATTGCGCTATTCCGCTATTTTCAAAAAAATTATGCAATTTTGCGCTAAATTGCGCAATTTTCAAATTTCAACATTTTCACTTTACCTCTTCATTCAAGTGATAATTGCGCTATTCCGCTATTTTCAAAAAATTTTGCGCTAAATTGCGCAATTTTCAGATTTTCACTTTACCTCTTCATTGAAGTGATAATTGCGCTATTCCGCTATTTTCAACAAAATTATGCAATTTTGCGCTAATTTGCGCAATTTTCAAATTTCCAGATTTTCACTTTACCTCTTCATTCAAGTGATAATTGCGCTATTCCGCTATTTTCAAAAAATTGCGCAAATTTGCGCTAAATTGCGCAATTAAATTGCGCAATTTTCAGATTTTCACTTTACCTCTTCATTGAAGTGATAATTGCGCTATTCCGCTATTTTCAACAAAATTAGCGCAATTTTAAGCTAAATTGCGCAATTTTCAAATTTCCAGATTTTCACTTTACCTCTTCATTCAAGTGATAATTGCGCTATTCCGCTATTTTCAAAAAATTGCGCAATTTTGCGCTAAATTGCGCCAATTTTCAAATTTTCACTTTACCTCTTTATTGAAGTGATAATTGCGCTATTCCGCTATTTTCAAAAAAATTGCGCAATTTTCTCAAAATTCCAGATTTTCCCACTACCTCCTCATTCAAGTGATAATTATGCTTATTCCGCTATTTCCACAAAATGGCGCAATTTTGCCCTACATTTTGCAATTTCCAGATTCTAATTTCCTTAATAACATACACCCAGCAGCCCAAACGTTTGGGAACATGCTCCAAGTGGGACCAGAACGGAAGGGCCCATAGAGCAAGAAATAAACTGTGAACTGCTAATTTTTTCATAACATACATGCAGCAGCCCAAACGTTTGAGAACATGCTCCAAGTGGGACCAGAACGGAAGAACCCGCAGGGGCAAGAAAGAAACTGTGAACTGCTAATTTTTTAATAACATGCACGCAGCAGCCCAAACGTTTGAGAACGTGCTCCAAGTGGGACCACAACGGAAGAGCCCGCAGGGCAAGTAAGGAAGTGTGAACTGTTAGGTCTGATGTGTTAGGTCTTTCTTAAGAAATTGATGTTTATGCAGTTTAAGTGCGAACTGTTATTGAGAAATTTTGAGAATTTCACTTTACCTCTTCATTCTACTGTTCAACGTTTACGCATACACGCAGCAGGCCAAACGTTTGAGAACATACTCCCAGTGGGACCAGAACGGAAGAGCCCCGCAGGGTAAGAAAGAAACTGAACTGCTCATTTCTTTAATAACATACACGCAGCAGCGGAAAAGAATCAAGAACGTGCTCCAAGTGGGACCAAAGCGGAAGAGCCCGCAGGGCAAGTAAGAAAGTGTGAACTATTAGGTCTGACGTGTTAGGTCTGATGGTTACGCATTTCCTTCACATCTGGGGATTTACGGCCAAAATGTGTTTCTATTTGCTCCAAGTGGGACCAGAACGGAAGGGCCCATGCAGAGCAAGAAATAAACTGTGAACTGCTAATTTTTTTCATAACATACAAAGCAGCCCAAACGTTTGAGAACATGCTCCAAGTGGGACCAGAGCGGAAGAACCCGCAGGGCAAGAAAGAAACTGTGAACTGCTAATTTTCAAATTTCCAGATTTTCACTTTACCTCTTCATTCAAGTGATAATTGCGCTATTCCGCTATTTTCAAAAAATTGCGCAATTTTGCGCTAAATTGCGCAATTTTCAAATTTTCACTTTACCTCTTTATTGAAGTGATAATTGCGCTATTCCGCTATTTTCAAAAAAATTGCGCAATTTTGCGCTAAATGACACAATTTTCAGATTTTCACTTTACCTCCTCATTCAAGTGATAATTGCGCTATTCCGCTATTTCCACAAAATGGCGCAATTTTGCCCTACATTTTGCAATTTCCAGATTCTAATTTCCTTAATAACATACACCCAGCAGCACAAACGTTTCGGGAACATGCTCCAAGTGGGACCAGAACGGAAGGGCCCATGAGAAACAAGAAATAAACTGTGAACTGCTAATTTTTTTCATAACATACACGCAGCAGCCCAAACGTTTGAGAACATGCTCCAAGTGGGACCAGAACGGAAGAACCCCGCAGGGGCAAGAAAGAAACTGTGAACTGCTAATTTTTCTAATAACATGCACGCAGCAGCCCAAACGCAGTGTTCGATTTAGAGGGGTTTTACATGCACAAATGCATGCAACTTTGGCTCTGTGCATGTAGAATTTTGCCTGTGCATGCAAAATTTTGTGTTATTCAGCCCATTTTAAGGAAAAAATCAGAGTTGTGCATGTAAATTTTATTTTCTAAATCGAACCCTGCCCAAACGTTTCGAGAACGTGCTCCAAGTGGGACCACAACGGAAGAGCCCCGCAGGGCAAGTAAGGAAGTGTGAACTGTTAGGTCTGATGTGTTAGGTCTTTCTTAAGAAATTGATGTTTATGCAGTTTAAGTGCGAACTGTTATTGAGAAATTTTGAGAATTTCACTTTACCTCTTCATTCTACTGTTCAACGTTTACGCATACACGCAGCAGGCCAAACGTTTCGAGAACATACTCCCAGTGGGACCAGAACGGAAGAGCCCGCGAGGGTAAGAAAGAAACTGAACTGCTCATTTCTTTAATAACATACACGCAGCAGCGGAAACGTTTCGAGAACGTGCTCCAAGTGGGACCAAAGCGGAAGAGCCCGCCAGGGCAAGTAAGAAAGTGTGAACTCTTAGGTCTGACGTGTTAGGTCTGATGTGATGGTTACGCATTTCCTTCACATCGGCAGCATTAGTGCATTTGCCATTTTCATGAATGATGATGTACGTCTATAAGTATCATAATAATCATCATCATGGACAGGTAACAAGTGGCACTGTGCAGTACCGCTCTGCTATTCAAATGCGTGGTGCATCGGTTACGTGTATTTTAAATGTCAACCTGCCGAAAATAATCATCGTATAGAATATAGATCGATCCCTGTACTAAAGTCTAAGAGTCGCACCCACCTTAATATTAACATTTGCGACACTCGATATTCCACTCTCTTTATCCTAATTATATTGAAATAACACACACTTGCGATATCGTTTAACAGTCTACCTTCAGACAGATCATCACACTTTTCATGCAAATGGATGCGACTATACAAATCGCGACATGTTTGTCTTCTATGGAAGGGGCCATTAATTCTTATTCCTTTTTAATTAGGAGCACCATCTGATTAACGCCAATGCAGCAGTGGTCGGACGCGATAATCTACCATTTACTTGTTCGCGAAATTGGGTTGACGGGTATTGGCGCCTACTTTCTTAACGTTTTGCTTACAGTAGGCCTATGGTCTAGATGTATGTTGCGAGCGCAGCGAGCAGGACAATTTGCATATTTAAAAGTTTCCGTACAGTTTTCCTAAGCCTTTTTAGAGCGTTTTATTAGAAAGGCACTTCATGAATGTGTGCCAAAAATCGCTTGCCCCCGCCCCTCTCGGCTTGCCAAAAATTACTTGCCCCCTTTTTGGGTCGCCAAAAATTTCTTGCCCCCCCCAGGGCTCATAGATATTGCACAGCCCCTTACAAATTTATTCCAAATTTTTGAAACCCGTCCAAATTATAGAATTTCCACATTCCAGAGATCCACACAAAGATTAAACAGTAGGCCTACAGAAACACTGAATAAGGTCTATACACATTTTCACCCCCCCCCCCCTTTGCAATATAAATCAAGATCAAGACTATTTGGGCCTACTGCTACAATTTGCGAACACTTTATGCACGTGCCGGAGGGGAGGGGGCCCCGGGCGACATAACCATATCCAGCAAGGGGAAGGAAGGAATTAGAAACACGGTAGAAAACCAAATGACGACACTAAGATAGACTTCTTTACATGCCTTTGGCAACTCCCCCGGGAGAGGAACCCTGTCACAATTATTACACAGCCCTTTCAACACTGAAACCTAACCAAAAGGCAATATAGTTTATTTGCATATAAATTGTACACACACACATTGAAAAAATTTGTACATGACAAAAATAGGCCTACACACCAAGTAACCGCGTAAATATTCATCAACGACTTTGCAATGGAACAAAATGGAAGGGGCCAAACATAGGGGCAACTATTTTTGAAACGCCATTTACCAATTTTAGCCCTCCCACCACGCCGACGGCCTCATCATTATTGCAGACCACGACGACGGCTTATCCGAAAAAAAGACTACAACATAAACTATAAAACACGACAAAACACACATGTCATGTCCAGCATCGTCTGTTATTATTAAATAAACATAGCGCCCCACTCTACAAAATGGTGACAGTCCCGTTTAATCACATGATTCATCACATGATCGTAAACAAACAATCATGATAATCGGAACCTTTCACATGCAGCTCCACGATGAGTAAACAAACAAAAACATACAAGAATGTAACGGAAGCCTAATGTATTCAAAGCAGGTAACTTCGTTTGTTTTCATTGACATTGCAGTTAATAACACACATTCCTTACTGTTACCCTTACAAGTGTCTATCACGCGAATCAAAATTATAATGCACTTTCAGTTTCCCACACGTTCGAATGGGAATTGCATTGCGAACTTTCCCAATGTTTGGTAACCGTATTTCCTGCAATAATGTGACAACTTAACGTGGAAAGTTCTATTCTATATTGTTTGGCAATATTGTATTTTGTCAATACAATAGTATGTTTAAACTTGTAACTTTGTGTTTTTGATCGGAAAGATCGGATATTTTTATTGCCGATTCGAAATTCTGGACCATCGCAAGGGTGCAGAACTGTTAAATCTAATGTTTACGCATTTCGATTCCGCTTCGTGTTAGGTCAGACAGATACGCATTTTCGACTTTTGAAAATAGCGGAATAGCGCTATTATCACTTGAGTGGTGCGGTAATGTGAAAAATTCAAAATTAGCAATTTTGTCTAAAGGCCATTTTGAAAATAGCGAAATAGCGCTATTATCACTTGAGTGGTGGGTAAAGTGAAAATTGCATAATTGCAATTTTGTCTAAAGGCCATTTTGAAAATAGCGAAATAGCGCTATTATCACTTGAGTGGTGGGGTAAAGTGAAAATTGCAAAATTGCGCAATTTTGTCTAAAGGCCATTTTGAAAATAGCGAAATAGCGCTATTATCACTTGAGTGGTGGGGTAAAGTGAAAATTGCAAAATTAGCTAATTTTGTCTAAAGGCCATTTTGAAAATAGCGAAATAGCGCTATTATCACTTGAGTGGTGGGGTAAAGTGAAAATTGCAAAATTGCAATTTTGTCTAAAGGCCATTTTGAAAATAGCGAAATAGCGCTATTATCACTTGAGTGGTGGGGTAAAGTGAAAATTGCAAAATTGCTAATTTTGTCTAAAGGCCATTTTGAAAATAGCGAAATAGCTCTATTATCACTTGAGTGGTGGGGTAAAGTGAAAATTGCAAAATTAGCAATTTTGTCTAAAGGCCATTTTGAAAATAGCGAAATAGCGCTATTATCACTTGAGTGGTGGGGTAAAGTGAAAATTGCATAATTGCGCAATTTTGTCTAAAGGCCATTTTGAAAATTGCGGAATAGCGGTATTATCACTTGGGTGGGGGGTAAAGTTAAAATTGCATAATTGCGCAATTTTGTCTAAAACCATTTTTGAAAATAGCGAAATAGCGCTATTATCACTTGAGTGGTGGGGTAAAGTTAAAATTGCATAATTGCGCAATTTTGTCTAAAGGCCATTTTTGAAAATAGCGAAATAGCGCTATTATCACTTGAGTGGTGGGGTAAAGTGAAAATTGCAAAATTGCGCATTTTGTCTAAAGGCCATTTTGAAAATAGCGAAATAAGCGCTATTATCACTTGAGTGGTGGGGTAAAGTGAAAATTGCATAATTGCACAATTTTGTCTAAGAGCCATTTTCACCAAACTGATTTTCTTCTAAGTCTAAAAAATACACTGATAATAGCGAAATTAGCACTTTTTGATAATAGCAGTGCTATTATCGCAATTATGTGTAGAAACGAATGACAAAATAGCGCAATTGCGTCTAGTATAAAAAAGAGCGCTAATATCGCTATTATCAGTTATAGCGCCTTTCTCGTCCGGCGCTCCTTACTTTTCTAAATCATGTGAACGTGAAAGGATTTTAGATGTTAGTTTTGCGTTTTTGTTAAAATCGTATTATTTTTATATAAGTTTTTTCCCGTATTTTTTTAGTAGGCCTATGCCCCCGGGCCTATGCCCCTAAATGTTATTATTTTATGGGAATGGGAGACATTTTTTCTTTCAATTATTGTATAAGCCATAAATACCCCCCCCTTGGGTGTCAAGTTTGTGACCAACTCCTCGCGCCTCGTAATCTGAGGTTTGGATCACCCTATATGAATGGCACAACATACATTTCAGGGCGCAGAACACCAAATCACTTGGCAAAAGGTACAATGGTGACGATCGAGTTCCGGGAAAGTAGGCCTATGGCCAGTGCCGCCGACAAGCGGCGTTAAGGGGGTGCGTTACACCCGGGCCCCGGGGTCCTAGGGGGCACGTAAAAATAAAGAAAACATATCTTAATGGGCTTATAAAAGCAAATAAAAGAGACCCCGAGACAATGTGACAGGCCCGCCGAGGCTAACCGGGGGTCTGTGTGCGGACGCCCCCCCCCCATGTTGATTTCTACGTGCTTGGCAATGGAAAAGTTAGGGAACCAACCAAAAGATCGATGACGTCCTATAAACGTAACTAATTTCGTTTCTCAGCCGACCCCCTCTCTCCCGGCCAGAAACGTAATAATCAAATGTTGAAAATTTTGACATAGGGGCCTATTAATGACAAATTTTTCAGACCGATGTTTTTGTACAAACGTAATCGAACATTTTGACCCCCTCCCCCCTAAACGAAATGAGTTTTGTTTATAGGACGTCATCGATCTTTTGGTTTGTTCCCTTATTTGGTGACCCTTATTTGGTGATCTGCGCTTTTCAACATTAGGCCTACGCCGTCCTGTACTGCATTTGGATAGACTGAGCTAGGGCCGCTACGGACTCCGAGTAGGCCTATTCGACGGGGAATCATTGATGTAGGTCCCTAGGCCTAACATAGGCCTACTACGTTATTTAATCTAGTCCCATCCGGGAGTCCCATTAGGCCTATAATGTTTAAAGCAGTATGCAGACTCCGAGTATTAGACCGTAGGCCTACGTTATTTAACTATTGCCATTCTATTTCCATTCTATTACGAATCCCGGGTAACGAATGTTACCGAGCTCCATTTGAATAACAGGCAATGTAAGCCTACTCAATATTCTTGGTGTGGCGATTACCACTTTTGGCTTGATTAAGTTGCAACTTGTTTTGATACATCATGATCCAGGCGTTTATCTTGGATATACAGTTAGAGAGTAGGCCTATACACCAAGAGCACGGTCACAATCTCCAGGAACCTTAGGGTCAAACTCACAAAATAATTGTGTAGGCCTATCATCAGCATACGAGTGAAAATTTACATTATACTCCCTAATTATGTCACCAACAGGATGTACATACATGATAAAACACTGTGGATGGAACAGAATAATTATTGAAAACATGCTGATCTGACATAACACTGTTAATCATCACTCTTGTTCTACGATCTTCAAGGTACTGTAACAAAATTTGGGCCGAGTAATTAAGACAAAAATAGGGTATTTTTTCGTACGGAATTTTGACGGTTAATTTAGATAACGAATTAAAGGAACTGCATGAGTGTGACTGCAGTCTGATTTTTAAAGAGGACTAGCCTGTGTTTAGGGAGAAGTATAGAGCTCCGCCAATCATTAAACTTGGTCATTTTCTGTGTGGTTTGCCTGAAAAATCTTAATGATCTCTACCCGCAAAATTAATATGGCTGCTAAAGGACGTGTCTTGAGCTTGCCAAATTTTTTTGTTTATTTATCTTTTCGTATGGTGTCAAATCCATCATTTCTGCAATCATATTATAAAACCTGGCATTGTTATCGATCAGCTGTTTCTTAAGTGTATTTTATGTTTTCTTATAGTGGTGTGCACCCTTAATGTACGTGTGCAGAGGTCAGGGTGTACATTATTCAATATCAGCCTTGGGCACATGACTTTATTATTTATGTACTTTTAAGATATCATACACATTTGTATACAACATAAAAATGTTTCATATATTTGTCATTGTGTATTAAAATGATGTTTACATCAATGCCTGGTCCACTTAACCCGGGTAACACAACACACAGATAAAAGTGGAAGCCTTGAGGTCAAAAAGCCTGGGGTCAAATAGCCTGAGGTCAGATGATGATGTGATCAAAACAATGGCGAGTGATGTTGATTTAATCTGATGGAACCGGCCGTGATTTGCCGTGAAATTACACTGATTGGACATGATTATGGATAATTGAACTTAATAAATCAGCTTGGAAGACGATCAAGATTCTTCCGATGCTGAATTTGTGATTTAGTGAGCTGTGGATCTGGCCAGATGAAACCGATTAAAATGACGACTTTCAGTCATCGTATGAGACTCATTGCATTGAGACATGAGCATGGACGCAAAGCTGTCTTCAACCGCTTGTGCGCTGTGTATACAATGTATGGAGCTGAAATGTAGATTGTGGCAGTTTTGTCGGTGGAAGCTCTATAAAGCGTCGGGTTATAGAGCAGTCCCCGTTTTGTCAGCGCTCAGTGGCGCTCTGCATTGGGAGTCGGCCTAAAGACATGTACACGTCTTGATACCTGGTGGATCTTGACAAATCATGAGACTGACCCATATCGTGTGTGGCGGATGCTGTTGTGTTGGTAATTTACTCAGCGATTTTGCATTTCTGCGGAGATTGGCGGCGCCTGTTGACACTGTGAAACCATAAGTACTCGTTTTGGACAAATCTACTCGTATTCAATCTCTAGCTAACAATGGGCCATAAACCATTGTGATGGCAAAGAAACGAGTAGCAAATACGAGTAGTACAGAGCACCCTAATCGATATGATTTCCACCCAATGCAGTCGACAGTCGAGACCATCCAAAATGAATGCAGTATTCAACACCCTCGCGATCGATACCGGCACGCGACAGCCGGTACTTTGTTTATTTATAGCATCAAACCATCGAGATAAAAATCAAACAGTAGGCTACAATTCGCGTTTATCATATTTTAATATTATTATAAATCGTGATGTCAGGATCATCTAATGATGTAAATTCGCAATGTCAGGTCATGCAGGATCAGCATTATCAAAAAAAAGTTTACCGATGGATCACACATGCATGATTGAAGAACATAGGCCTAAACCTGTCGCGCATATTCATTCATGTTAATAACGGCAAGTTTCCTTCAAAGTTCTTGTCTTGAGCCTTTGTCCACGGTTTATACAAAGTACTAAACGTTTGTTTTTTGGTCATTTTGTTTTTATAGAAAAAGCAAACATAAACATACAAATCACCGCAAGTACAAGAGGATTTATCAATTGATAAAAATCCGTAAGACATAAATACCGTCGAAAGTTATTCTACTCAGCCACGACTGCCCAGCGATTTATCATTTAGGAGCGGGTTGTTGCGCGGCATATAAAGCCTATTATCCAATTTGCTCTTCTTTGTCGAGCACTTGATAAGTACAAACACATTTGAGAGAGGTACTTCACCAATCCAATCAAATACAGTCGTTTTAAAACTCCTTTCTTGACCGTGTTCCGAAGTATAAAGTATAAAACAACGTGCTGATTATTCACAAAAAATTCTGAAACATGGTCTAAACCGGTCGTGCGAAATTTCATACCGGGCATGATTAAAATGTTATGTATTATAGGGCGTACTAGTTACATGTTTAAAATTACATTTGTATTCATTTAGTTTCTAATGTATTTTTCATAAAGATGTATTGTAATAGAGTAGCTAACAATTTGTACAAATGTGTGTATCCAGGAAAGTTGAGAAAGATCGTATCCTGGGTGTGTATCATCATATCATTACTCAATATCTAATTGTAAAAAAAGAAACAGATAAGAACCACCGAAAAATAAATAACATGTATCGATGAAAATATACAGTAGGCCTAGGCCCTAGATCATTGGGCTTAAATTTATTCACTTCGGTTCGTTACAAAATGTCACCGTAGAAAGTAGGATTTCTCTGCTGTGCTTAGTCATACCCAGATTATTCTGCTACCAGAGTTGAAGAGAGAAACAAAGAAGCATGAAACCAAACCAAATGACTTCCCGAGCTCCGTCCATCGCCGGTATCACTCAGATTATCTACATGTAAAAACAACGTCATCAGTATTCACAAACAAACACTCATCAGTATTCATGTGAGGATAGGAAAGAGAAGGTCATGAGTTTCGGGCTACTTATGAGGCTTTTTCTTCACGTTCTACGTTCTTCACCACAAAATCATCATCACCATTTTCCGGGCACCATTGATGTTTCTCGCCGAGTCGACAAGTGCCGTGGCCCCCGGGCGTGGCCCGTGCGTCTGTGGGAGCTTGAGGACCCGGCCTTTTTTTGGCTTAAATATCTTACCTTTTGGCCTATATTAAATCTATCATCGAAAATATAAAAGCTGCAATTATATATTCCAGAAGTAATGTCCATGTTCCATTAAATAGAAATGGCCTGACATCGAATGCCTTTCCGTCTTCTTCTTTGAGGCGATAAAATCCTATCATCGAAAATATAAAAGCTGCAATTATATATTCCAGAAATAATGTCCATAGATGTTCCATTAAATAGAAATGGCCCGACATCGAATGCCTTTCCGTCTTCTTCTTTGAGGCGATAAAATCCTGGGATGAATTCACGATTTTCATTTTCCTGAAGAGCTGTTCATTCCTATTTTGATACTTCCTTATTTATTTATTCCAGGTATGTGTGTGTGAGAGAGAGTGATCAAGAAAGGCACAAGAAAACGGGTTGATGGAAGAGAAGATCAAAGATTCCTTGGAGAAGATCCCGTATCAACCAAATCATTCAAAACATTTCACCAGTCGTCCGTCCTCATTTGAAACGCACCTGTTGTCGCGCGCACAATTCAAAACATTCCCACGGCTCCAGATGCAAATCCAGGGTTTTGTAGAATACACAGGGTCGCCGTCTAGGGTATATGTGCTGCGCCGCATTCCATTGTACCAGGTCCATCCACCGTCACCATGGTAACTCACAGTTAAGACGGATGATACCATAACACGTGTGTGCTTGCTTGTCTTCATAAATCATCGGAAGAGATACGATATACGCGAAGTTTTGAAGTTGTAAACAATTGATAATTTGTCCCAGGCTGTTTGTAATAATAAATGTTTTGCTAATTATCATATCTACGAATCTTTCAAGATGGGACGCACCATGTGATACTCGGGGGGGGGGGGGGGGGGGAAGTTGGGGTCAGGGAAAGAATTTTTTTTAAATTCCATGCATAGGTGGGGAAAATATATATATATATTTTTTTTAGTGTTTTGGTGGGGAAAGGTTTTTTTTGCTCATGTTGTGGGTGAGGTTTTTTTAAAAAAACTTCCTACCCCCACCCTGAGAAACGTGGGTCACGTGATCAATAATCTATATGATTAATACTGGTAGTCAGGCTGTCTGTGACTCTCACGGTCTGTGAGTCTGTCGGTGCACCTATTTTCTCGGAGACTAGGGGTCGCACGTTCCTCAAACTTGGTGGGTGGGTGCATCTTGACCCAATACAGAACAAGTTTGTATTGGTTAGTGGGTCAAGGTCACCCAAAGTTATCTAGGGTCATCTAAGGTCAAATGAGCAAAAACTGTCGTATGGGTATATGAAACTTGGTGGGTACAGTCAACATTTAGAGGCAAATTTTTGGAGGTCATTTTGGGGTCATCCGGGGTCATCTGAGGTCAAATAACTTAAAACTGTCGTATGGGCATAAAATTTGAGGGGTACAGCGAACATTTGGAGCCAAATATTTGAAGGTCATTTTGGGGTCATCCGGGGTCACCTAGGGTTTATCTGAGGTCAAATAACTTTAAATTGTCGTATGGACATGAAACTTGGTGGGTACAGACAACATTTAGAGCCAAATTTTTTGAAGGTCATCCGGGGTCATCCAGGGGTCATCTGAGGCCAAATTACTAAAAACTGTTGTATGGGCATGAAACTTGGTGGGTAGTCAATATTTAGAGCCAAATTTTTGGAAGGTCATTTCAGAGTCCTCGAAGGTCATCCAGGGGTCATCTGAGGTCAACTTAGTAAATACTGTCATATGGGCTTGAAACTTGGTGGGTACAGTCAACATTTAGAGCCAAATTTTTGGAAGGTCGTCCAAGGTCATCCAGGGGTCAGCTGAGGTCAAATTAGTAAATACTGTCATATGGGCTTGAAACTTGGTGGGTAGGCCCCTACATTCAACATTTTAGAGCCAAATTTTTGGAAGGTCATTTCCGGGTCACCAGGGGTCATCCGAGGTCAATTTTAGTATAAACTGTTGGATGGGCATGAAACTTGGTGGGTACAGTCTGGCGGAAAATGAAACCGAAGTTTGATGGCCTCGTGATTCAAACGGCACATGTACGTGTTCCCGGAGTGATGATGCATATGATGTGGACTGAGACTAGACAAGTATCTATACCCGGGACTAGTACCCATGGAACTCTTACTTCCACGGTATTCCCCCACCTTCGCCTGCCAAAAAATCGTTGTCTCCACCTAAATGAATTCCTATACTCATTTTGTTTCTGATCCCGTAATGACCGAATGAAAAAATCAACTGGTTTTATGCATGAGCGCAAAAATTGTGTTTCCGAATTCTGCGCTCAATAATGTTTTATCACCTGCTTAGGCCTACTCATGCTATGTTTTATGTTATATAGTCTTGGTGGTATGTAGGGTTTCACCTTGCCCCCGAAACTCTGCATTACCCTCCCCCGAAACTCTGCATTACCCCCCTACATGACACACACACCTTCACGAACCAATTCAAAGAATTGAGCCCGGAAATGTAAAATGTTAGTTTTGCGCACCTAAATCCGAATTTGTGTTTGCATCTAAAATTATTAACCTATAAATCACATGAGCTTGGGGGTATTTAGGCGAGTGTAGGGGGTGTGTTTGTGTGGGTCGGAGACCGACGGATGTACTTTGTAGGTTCTCCCATACTCATTTGTTTTTGATCCCGGACGCATACGGTACGTAATGACTGAATGAAAATCACCCGGTTTCATTCATGAGCGCAAAAGTCTTGTTCCCGAATTCTGCGCTCATTTTAATGTTTATCATGTGCTGGGGTGTATTTAGGTGTGTGTCAGCTGGTGTGTATGGGTCGGGTGTAGGCCTACACTCTAATATCGCACTATTCTCTTTTAATTGAAACCCTACTCATTTTGTTTCTGATGATCGAATGACAATCACGGCAATCACCCGGTTTCATGCATGAGCGCAAAAGTCTCATTTCCGAATTGTGCGCTCAATATTAAATGTTTTGTCATAATGCTTAGGTGTATTTGGGCGTGTGTATGATGGGGTTTGGGGTCGGGTATACACTGTAATTTCGTATACCATTCAATTTAAAATGAATTCCTACTCATTTGTTTCTGATCCCGTAATGACCGAATGAAAATCGCCCAGTTTCTTTATGCATGAGCGCAAAATTCTCTTTTCCGAATTCTGCGCTCAATTATGTTTTGTCATAATGCTGGGGGTGTATTTTGGGGGGGGGGGGGGTCTGCTGGGGTGTGTGGGTCGGGTGTTCACTCTAATTTCGTGCTATTCAATTTTAAATGAATTCCTACTCATTTGTTTCTGATCCCGTAATGATCAAATAAAAATCACCCGGTTTATGCATGAGCGCTAAAGTCTCGTTTCCGAATTCTGCGCTCAATAATGTTTTAGGTGCTTGAGTGTAGGGGTGTGTGTGTGGGGGGGGTGCTGGGTGTTCGTGTGTAAGTGTGGGTCGGATGAACGCTCTAATTTTGTACTGTCAATTTTTTTATTAGAATTTTTGATCCCGTAATGACTGAATGAAAATAGGCTTAGGCCTACCTGGTATTATGCATGAGCGCAAAACTTGAAGTCTCGTTTCCAAATTATGCGCTCAATACAAGCATGATCTAAGAATTTTATAATTATGTGCTTGTACTTTTTGTTGTACGTGTGTAGAATGGGATGAACGTGGGGGGGGACCTGCTGACCCCAAACAAAATCTACTCCCCCTTGGCATAAAATGAAAAAAAAAAAAAACATTGAAATATAATATTACTAGGCGGTTACCCATATTTGGCGGTTCTCGGCTGGACGCGATTACTTGGCTGATGGTAACTGAAGCCACCAAGTGTCATGCCCATATGATAGTTTTACTAATTTGACCTCAGATAACCCTGGTGACCCCAAAATGACCTTCCAAAAATTTGGCTCTAAATGTTGACTGTGCCCACCAAGTTTCATGCCCATACAACAGTTTTTACTAATTTGACCTCAGATGACCCATGGGTGACCTCAAATGACCCCAAAATGACCTTGCAAAATTTTGGCTCTAAATGTTGTCTGTACCCACCAAGTTTCATGCACATATGACAGGTTTTAGTATTTTGACCTCAGATGACCCCTGAGTGACCTCGGATGACCCCAAAAATGATCTTCCAAAATTTTAGCTCTAAATGTTGACTGTACCTACGAAGTTTCATGCCCATATGACAGTTTTTAGTAATTTGACCTCAGATGACCCCTGGGAGGGAGCCCGAGGACAGATGATTTACGAACAAAACCTTCTTGCCAGGACAGAACTACACCCACCCATCGTGTTTTTTAAATTTTTTTTTAACGCTCTCGGGAAGAGTCGGCGCCCATGGGGCACCCACCCACCCCCCTTGAACCAAAAATCATTGCAGAAAACATTCCACATTTACCGACCCAGTCGGACCCACCACCGCCCTGCATTAACTCTGCCCCCCCCCCCAGCCGGTAAACATGCACATAGGCCCTGCACCCTCACCATGCTCACCTCGAAAAAGCACCCCCTCCCACCCTCCCACTAAAAATTCCCCGTGCCGCCACTGCGCATTTTAATACAAGGTCTGTGGTCTATTTAGGGACGCACCATTAGATTCTCAGGGGGGGCATGGGAGAGTTAGGTCAGGCAGAATTTTTTTTTTTTCGCCGCCGAAGGCAAGAATTTTTTTTTTCGCTTCCAAGAGCTCAACATTTTTTTTTTCGCCGCCTTCGGCGGCAAAGTTATTTTTTTTCAATTTTAATGTACATTTTTATACAAAGTTGGGTGGGGAAATTTTTTTTTTACTAATCAGTGAGGCAAAATTTTTTTTTTTGTCTCACTAGTGGGCAAAGTTTTTTTTTCAAAAAAACTCCCATGCCCACCCTGAGAATCTAATGGTGCGCCCCTTAGGGACGCACCATTAGATCTCAGGTGGGGTAGGAATTTTTCAAAACAAAAACTTCACTACATGAGCAAAAAAACAAAACTTTCCCTACCAACACTAAAAAAAAAAAACTAACTGTGTATAAATGCATGAAATTAAAAAGAAAAAACTTTCTTCCCCGACCCAAACTTCCTACCCCCCTGAGTATCAAATGGTGCGTCCCTTATAATGTTTGGATCAGAGCATGGACCAAAAATTGTGACCGCACACACGCACACCTAGCCTGTGTAGGCGCCATTTCGTCTGGTATAAAAAAAACACTCCTCAAAAACTTAAAAAAAATCATCAATTGGTATGTAGGCTACATGCACTCTGCAGCTATGGTACTAGCTAGGGATTTTCCCATGTTGTCGCAAGCATCTGTCGCCACCTAAAAACCTATAAATTAATAGAAACAACAATAAATAATGACTTGGGAGTCGGAGATTTTATTAGGGTGTTCTATTTGATGTTTCTTCCAGGTTTCCTACAGATCCTTTTAGCGCATGATTTTTATTTATATTCATTATTAGGGGTGGTGCAATAATTATGAGTACCACTGGGGTGAATTCTCAAAATGGTCTGCCAAAAACGCTTGCCCCCCCTTTGATGCCAAAAAATCTTTGCCCCCCCTTTTCTTGTTCCAAAAAACCGTTGCCCCCCCCTTTTTCCGTGCCAAAAAATCTTTGCCCCCCCCCCCCCTTACACATGCAAGATTTTGGGGAACCCAAATTTAAAACCTTAAATTGTCTTTATATCATATTATGCGAGCGCAGCGAGCAGGAAATTTTGCATAGGGGCCTATTTGAATGTGTTCCTAACGTTTTCCTATGCTTTTTTAGGGCGTAATGTAGAAACGGTACCCAAAATATCTGTGCCAAAATTGCTTGCCCCCCTTTCGACATGCCAAAATCGCTTGACCCCCCTTTTGACCTGCCAAAAATGCTTTCCCCCCCTTCTGGCCTGCCAAAAATCTTTGCCCCTCCCCTATAATTCACCCCCCTCCGGAGTACACATAATTATTGCACCACCCCTTATATGGTCTCAGTATTGGTGTAAATTAAATACTGACTATTGTAATGGTTTGATTTTAAAAAAATTGAAAATCAGTTAAACAAGTTCGTAAAATTACAAGCACATAATTACACAGATTCTGATGAAATTGAAAATATAATTTCCCCAAATTACACGTTTGTTTACATTTTATGTGCACGCGGTAAATCATGTACTCTCCGACGAAATGTGGCTCTAAAAATAGGTACCATGTACCATGTGTTCCCCCACTCCCTGGGCATGGATACCCTCATTTAAATAACTAGGGCGGTCACGACCGCTTCCCAGAAATAACATCAATGAGGTTCGGCTCATCAAAGTCAGTTAATACACATCTTCTCTGGATGAGGGAATTCAACTTTCAATATAAACAAATCAAATGTATCGCAATGAAAATGATAAATTCAGCAAGTTCAGCTGGGCTGAAATCGAGTCAACTGATCCGGCGGCGCTGGCCTAATTTTAAATTGCTTGATGGACATTCCCGAGAGACATTCACGAGTCCGGTGCATTTGCATCATATCAGTAAAAACAAGATGAAGACCGGAGATGAAGATCGCGTTGGTGCTTGGCCGGGCTTTCTTCAGATTCGTGGACGACGGAGTACGACTACGAGTACTGCCCGATACTGCAGGATCGACTCTTTCAATTCAGGACTCAGTTCAATTTTGTTGGTGGTTTATCGACTTTCAACTTTGAATTCACAAATGCTCGGCATGTTGCATAAATTTGGTTATTTCACCGGCCGGGAACTGCCGGGCTGGGTGGCCGGTGGGTCTCGGTGCGGTGTGGGTTATCATCCCGGACTGTCCCGGCCTTCATAACTTATGGGCTTGCACTTGGATCCGGACTTATGTACGTGATTTATTAATTATGTGCAGTGCTTTGGTTCTAAAAAATTGGAAAGGAGCAGAACACGTCCGTCAAACAATACAACTCATGAACTTACAAGGAATATAAATTGAGATGAAACCCGAGATGAAAGAAGTTACAAGCCAAAAATACGGTAGGCATATAAAACTACATACGCAGGTTGGTTTTTTTCACGTTGCGTCACGTCCGTGCCGATTTATAAACTTTCAAAACAACGGATATAAAAGACTTTGTCATGATCTTAGTTCTCATTTAGGCCTATAGATATTATTGATCCATTGGTTATTAATTAGTAGGCCTACTCCGGATCCATGGCAGAGCGGGACAACACAATTTATCGCCAGCCAAACAAATATTATTAATTAAAGACGCAAGCAATCTAATTTTAATTGACACATGATTTTCTCCTTCGTAGTTCAAAAAAAAAGTATGAATAAAAATACGTATGAGCTCGTAGGCCTATTCCAAGTATAATGTAAATTTTGAGTGATTTATATTTTAACTTGGTGATCAACACGTGTTGCTGTTGTGTTGCAATCAGTGACAGAAATATTAAACGGCAAATTCTAGAGACAAGAAGATGGTCATGCTATAAGTAATGTTGATAAAATTAGGTTATTTATATTACTGATTTGACATCCAACAATTTGCTACGATCGATCGAACCTTTTATCACTCGGCGACGCTGAAGTATGTACTTATCTCGGCTCAAGTGGGTTTGGAGCTCCCAAAATAACCAATACACCCAAGCTGTGCATTGGGTGCTTTTTGCTGATTTGCTACTCGTTTTTTGCTGCTCGTTTCTCAAGTGGCGATGCTCGTTTTTCAAGTGGCGATGCTCGTTTTTGCTACTCGTATTAAAGTGGATTGGGTAACATAACAAAGGAGGAACAATGGTTAATTCCTCATTGTTTGGAGGTTTTGAAAACGAGTAGAAGTGTCCAATACGAGTAGTTTTCCATTACCAGTGTGATGTGTTTCGCAATGAAAAGACTCATACTTAAAATCATAATGACCTCAGGTATGAACTCATACATTCGTCAAATATTTGGACTCATTCGTTCTGAATTACAGCAGAGATTGAACAAAATCATAAACTCATTCTTCCAGCATTGGGACTCACACTTTCAAGTGAACAAATCAAGGCAGATCCACGCATATAAAACACCAGTTAAATTTTGGTATTCAATGGTTAAAAATCAATGACAGCAATCAGTAGAGTAAGACATGTAACAATAACATTGTAGATTTTAAGGTGGTTATGATGACACTCGTTTTTATTGTTCTTTATATATAAAAAAATGTTTATCTGCTCATATATTTTTCTCTCATGCTCTGCATTGTGTATTATTTTTCCCTAAAAATGGTTTTAAATAACCAGCCCACGTGCTGACCGCTCGGATCCCCATTCTTTTACAAAATGGTGTCAGGAGTGGGATGATTTGGAGGTTTTGGTATGGTTGTATTTTATGCATGTGTTTGGATTGAAAAATGTTTGTGAAAGTACTGTCAAATAATGAACATGTTGTTCAATTGCATTGCATGAAGTGACATTGGTTTAAAAAAAAAAAGTATATATTCTCATGTACCACTGCGCGCTGGTAGCAGAGAGATTGTACGCTACGCCAATACTGCAGGACTCTATAAATTGTTGCCTATTTAGGGAGCAAGTTCTTTGAAAAACTGGAGGCCTTGTGCTGAAGAAATTGACTTTAGTGAAAATGGCTCTGAGCCAGTAATACATCAAATAGTGAGCCTGCTAGATAGCTTTGTCAGATGACGAACAATAAATAGTTTAAACATTGTCGCATCTGCACTTCAGAAGAAGACTTAAGAGTGTGTGCTACGTACCACAATCACAAATGTTGGCACCGAAGAGTGGATAATCAATACCGTGGATCCCTGGCCATGGATTGATCCCGGGATTGATACTAAAAAGTAAAAAGGACACTAGAAGTACCGGTATTCGTGTTGTATTGGAGGGTGATCACATGCAGCCACCGGCCGGGGCTGTCGGTCACGCAAGGAAGAGTCATTTACTATGATGATAGTACATTGTGAAGAAATGTTGTCGACGTGGTACAAGAATGAAAAAGGTAAAGAACTGGAAGATTAAGCAGGCATATGGCAGTGAAAAGTTTGAAAGACAGTAGCGGTAACCAACGGACACGGGTCATACACGTGTGGAGATCATGAGAGACAATGTAAACGCAACTGAGCTAAAGATAGACTCACTTTTGTGTTATGAAGCAACTATACAAATGCTTATGTAACATGTTTGTATGTGCTCATTTATTATTGTGTACCGGCGCCGGTACTTGTATTAATCATTATTATGTCATAACACTGATCGTTAACTCTTGTTTTGCTTAACCCATTTTTTTTAAAGTTACAGGATGTGTAGCAGCCCAAATTTTGTTCCTTTTTGTTGGTGTCAGCGTTTTTATACCGGGGCGGTATCGTCTTCGGTGGGGGCTCTGTAACAAAATTTGGGCCGAGTAATTAAGACAAAAATAGGGTATTTTTTCGTACGGAATTTTGACGGTTAATTTAGATAACGAATTAAAGGAACTGCATGAGTGTGACTGCAGTCTGATTTTTAAAGAGGACTAGCCTGTGTTTAGGGAGAAGTATAGAGCTCCGCCAATCATTAAACTTGGTCATTTTCTGTGTGGTTTGCCTGAAAAATCTTAATGATCTCTACCCGCAAAATTAATATGGCTGCTAAAGGACGTGTCTTGAGCTTGCCAAATTTTTTTGTTTATTTATCTTTTCGTATGGTGTCAAATCCATCATTTCTGCAATCATATTATAAAACCTGGCATTGTTATCGATCAGCTGTTTCTTAAGTGTATTTTATGTTTTCTTATAGTGGTGTGCACCCTTAATGTACGTGTGCAGAGGTCAGGGTGTACATTATTCAATATCAGCCTTGGGCACATGACTTTATTATTTATGTACTTTTAAGATATCATACACATTTGTATACAACATAAAAATGTTTCATATATTTGTCATTGTGTATTAAAATGATGTTTACATCAATGCCTGGTCCACTTAACCCGGGTAACACAACACACAGATAAAAGTGGAAGCCTTGAGGTCAAAAAGCCTGGGGTCAAATAGCCTGAGGTCAGATGATGATGTGATCAAAACAATGGCGAGTGATGTTGATTTAATCTGATGGAACCGGCCGTGATTTGCCGTGAAATTACACTGATTGGACATGATTATGGATAATTGAACTTAATAAATCAGCTTGGAAGACGATCAAGATTCTTCCGATGCTGAATTTGTGATTTAGTGAGCTGTGGATCTGGCCAGATGAAACCGATTAAAATGACGACTTTCAGTCATCGTATGAGACTCATTGCATTGAGACATGAGCATGGACGCAAAGCTGTCTTCAACCGCTTGTGCGCTGTGTATACAATGTATGGAGCTGAAATGTAGATTGTGGCAGTTTTGTCGGTGGAAGCTCTATAAAGCGTCGGGTTATAGAGCAGTCCCCGTTTTGTCAGCGCTCAGTGGCGCTCTGCATTGGGAGTCGGCCTAAAGACATGTACACGTCTTGATACCTGGTGGATCTTGACAAATCATGAGACTGACCCATATCGTGTGTGGCGGATGCTGTTGTGTTGGTAATTTACTCAGCGATTTTGCATTTCTGCGGAGATTGGCGGCGCCTGTTGATGTGTTTCGCAATGAAAAGACTCATACTTAAAATCATAATGACCTCAGGTATGAACTCATACATTCGTCAAATATTTGGACTCATTCGTTCTGAATTACAGCAGAGATTGAACAAAATCATAAACTCATTCTTCCAGCATTGGGACTCACACTTTCAAGTGAACAAATCAAGGCAGATCCACGCATATAAAACACCAGTTAAATTTTGGTATTCAATGGTTAAAAATCAATGACAGCAATCAGTAGAGTAAGACATGTAACAATAACATTGTAGATTTTAAGGTGGTTATGATGACACTCGTTTTTATTGTTCTTTATATATAAAAAAATGTTTATCTGCTCATATATTTTTCTCTCATGCTCTGCATTGTGTATTATTTTTCCCTAAAAATGGTTTTAAATAACCAGCCCACGTGCTGACCGCTCGGATCCCCATTCTTTTACAGTACGCTTTGAACCAATCTAAGGCAGGCCCGGTGATACCAAAACAACCTTCGAGTCTATTTAACAAAATTGCATGGTCTATAGACCACTTGACATCACTGTTTATCAACAAAGGCCAGGGACTCGTCTATCGATATGCATGAACGAGCCGCTACACTGTTCAATGGCTTTCTTGTACTTGTACTATATGAAATGTGGCGGGCGATTTAAAATGCACATGCCCTTAGCAAACTACGATGAGTACGCACACTGCAGGGCAAAGAACAATCGAAATTGCCATAATGCGCGCGCATACTGCCGGGCAATGACGTCACATGCCAAGTGGTCTATAGTATCGAAGGCCGTCGACATGTCAAGGGGCGCAACACTAAATCACTACGCATTTTATGTAAGAACGAAATTCGGCTAATATAGTCCATAGTGAGTATGAGATTGTAGCGACCATATCTACCGACATGTTCACTTTAAATCACTCAATATCAGCTCATATGAATTCGACAAGTGTCTTCAATGATAACATGCAGAAAAAACCGGACATCTTATCTCAAAAGCGATTCTCTGTGGCGGATGAAGACAACTTCCGATTTTGAAATGTGAGTCCCTACATTTAGTATATTTTTAGGCCATATTTTTTTCATACCGCGAAATAGCGAAAAAAGTCAACGGTCATCGATATATGCCGACAAATGTTTTGGAATCTACAGAAACAGAGCTTTAATTTGATATCAAATTTATTTTTCCAAGTATTGCAGGGACCCCACACAGTGTCTTCGACCCTATATCTTCATGGCAGGAATCGCCATGGTAGGTTAAATCCACAGCCACGATTAGCCATTTGGTTCAAACCTTTAAAGCTCTTTTAAACTAATAATTAGTCGAGGGACATAACTAAGGCTACTCACAATAGCCGGGTAATCGATCTTGGTTGTGCGTGATTAAGCTTGTATACCCCATTGAGGTCAATGGTCATCGACTTTTATACTGCCTACAGTGAGTGCAGCTGTACTACACGCTGCACGCTGTAGTCCATAACAGGACCAACGCAATATAAAATGGTCAAATTTTGAGTTCAAAGCGCACGGCCAATTTTCAAAGCGCATTCTAGCGACTATCATATCTGTTCAACACGTATTTCCAAGTTTATGAGACCAAATCTGGTTTCTTGAGAAAAAAATCATGACGGGAGATATTCATCATTTTCTAACCCGGTATCAGAAGATTTTCGTCTGATATCAAAATCGTGCATAGCAATTCACGTGTATCGATCCCGTGTATTCATTTTAGTGTCCCTTCTGCACCAAATAATTATTAGCCAGGCGGTGTCGGTGTGCCCCAGGAATGGCGCTCGAAGTAGGCCAAAATCACACGTTATCCTATGGGACGCTTATTTAGTGTTGCGCCCCCTTGTAACGGCCGTCGTTTATGAACGCGTTCTTTTTACATTCTTCGCGTAAAATAAGAAATGCGCGTCATGAAATGTGTTCTATTTCAATCATGATGATAAACAAGGATTACGAAAAGTCACCCTGATGAATTATTATTGGGAAAATGCTTTATTGGCCGAGCAGGCGCCTGCAAAGTCTAGAAATTGTATCCAAAAATCTTCAAAAAGGCTCAAAAATGGGTTTTAAAGTTAATAGGCATTGTTAATCTGCATGAAGCCGTTTTGCTGCATATTCAGTAGGCCTATGCAAAAAGACCATAATTGTTACTGCTGAAACAGGGGGTGTTTATACTTCACACTCATTAACAAGTGCTTTCCAAAACAAAATGGCAAGACAGATAATCTATAAATGAAATTAAACTTGGTTCAAAGACGTGCTTAAATTGTTGTCTGTCACTAGTTTAGTGAGTTTTGTGCAAACTCTCGCATATTGGAGGAAAAGTCGAAATATGCGATTTTCCGTGTTTCGGCACTGATCTTTAAAACAACATTTCTCTTGAACAAAATGTCGCAGAGACATGAAATTTTCGGTGTTGAGCTACAAATTTTCTCTAATTTAATTAATAAGTGACAAATGTGGATTTTGAAAACTTTTAAATAAGGGGGCGCAACACTAAATCACTACGCATTTTATGTAAGAACGAAATTCGGCTAAAATAGTCCATAGTGAGTATGAGATTGTAGCGACCATATCTACCGACATGTTCACTTTAAATCACTCAATATCAGCTCATATGAATTCGACAAGTGTCTTCAATGATAACATGCAGAAAAAACCGGACATCTTATCTCAAAAGCGATTCTCTGTGGCGGATGAAGACAACTTCCGATTTTGAAATGTGAGTGGTGAATTTAGTATAGGCCTATTTTTAGGCCATATTTTTTGCACCGCGAAATAGCGAAAAAAGTCAACGGTCATCGATATATGCCGACAAATGTTTTGGAATCTACAGAAACAGAGCTTTAATTTGATACCAAATTTATTTTTCCAAGTATTGCAGGGACCCCAGGAATGGCGCTCGAAGTAGGCCAAAATCACACGTTATCCTATGGGACGCTTATTTAGTGTTGCGCCCCCTCAAGTAATACAAGCAGAATAGCCTTGGCATCCATTGACTGAAGGATCACTTCTAACATGGAGAAGAGCGGTCTCAGTGGAGTGATGAGCTTAATAAGCAGATTGGAAAGTCTCTCCAAGTTTGTTATGGCCAATATACTTGAGGCATAGGGGGCAATAACCATTAACCCCATGTGAAAAACGTGATTTTCAGCATGTTTGCCCTTTTTAACAACATGAACTTCCGTGCCTACGGTGTGACGCTTTTTGACACCAATAGGCCTACATTTTTGTTGTCCTTTCAGAATGTGGCGATCACCTTGGTCTGGGGCGGACATTTTATAAATGAATTTAGAAGAGCAGCAACGACACCACTTGCATTACATTCCAGATGTTAAATCTACATCATATGCAAAATTTGAGGAAAAATGAACGAGTCCGTTTTATTTTAGGGCCATTTGTCTATAACTGGTCTTTACATGTAGCCCTATTATGAGAGAGTGCCCGTTGAGGGCGCTATAACCCCCATTTTAGGAACAAAAATGTGATTTTTAAAAAACGGACCGTCACGTGCGAATTTTTCAGAGTATGTGGTATGAACATGTAGAAATATAATCAAGTAGTTACCCTACCTGCTCTTCTCCGAAAAAAATAAAAAGTCCTATACCTCAATGATAATGAAACCTAGGTGCGATCGCCCAAGTAAAGTGCTAAAAACCAATACCTTCCGTGATCAACACACTTCAATTTATTATTTAATGCATTGATAGACTTTATTAAATAATTAGTGGCACACTATTATGACCATTTTATTTTAAATGTGTGGAAATTTGAAAAATAAAATAAAAAGTTCAGAGGGAGGATAACAGCGAAAGACGCATAGACCTACACGCCGCATATCCTACATCGTGGGTCTGGCCGTTCCATTTACTAAACTTCCACCTGCTTAAAATATTGCATGTTTGTTAAATTGAGTGTTTTGAACAATTTTATTCTCTTTAGATAATTTATTATTGCTAATATAAATATGTAAACATTACTTTATTATTTATATCCTTCATTTTCTATGGGGTATGTGAACCTGGGGGTGGGGTGGTCGTAGCGGGGTGGGGTGGTACATTTTCCCCCTTACACAATGCTTGCACACAATTGTATGAACTTACTTCGCTGCAAAAATGATGCCCACCAAACATAACACCCTTGAACATAGGCGCCATGGCTACAGAGGTATGCGCTCTGTAGCCATCCGCACCTGTACGCCCTAACCCCAAACCGCCCATCACAGCCCCCCAAAACCATTGCACATCTGGATTGTATTTGAAGGAGATCACTGGCTTGCGTGATGCTATGTTGCGCGATTTGGCAGGAGACATAGAATCCCAATAGATATGTGGCGTGTCATATCAAAAAGAGACGCTATTGGCCCGGGGGGGCACTCAACTTTGGAAGTGACGGTATGTACCTGTCTGCAATAGGCCCCCTCTTTTGAAGTCGACTATACCCGATGACCCCCTTTTTTAAAGTCATACCCAATGACCCCCCCCTTTTTGGCTCCAAGCTTGCTTGACGAGCCATCGTGATCGCGCTAAGTGGACGGTGTATTTTGCTTTATTTTTCGGCCACTTCCGATGGTGCTTTTTTATGCTAAGGTTATTTCTGTGTGCAATATGTGCTTTTAAAATTGAGTTCTAAAGCTTTCTAACTTTCTAAAAGTTATTTTTCAATCGATTGCACTCCATATTGGGTTGAAATGAGGTGGGAAAAGTAGTTATTTTATGAAAGAAAAGTCCGAAATCGTCATGAGAAACGAGCAATTTCAATCGCTTTGCTTGGTTCCCTGTGTGTGCTAGAGATTATTTTGGTCTGTATAATTTAAGTTGTGAGAAGATGACGGAAATAGACGGATTGCACTATTTTTCTTTGGCAAGTCAAGGCGCACCTGTTATCTGAACACGGACCGAAAAGTCATGCAAGCTGTTCGTATTCGTCACGCTCTTTGTAGATTTAATTGTTAGAATATAGTTAAAACAGTAAATTAAACCATATTGTGGACATGATTCTGAGGAAAAATTATATTTTCAATGGGATTTACCCCTCTTCGCAAAATTGAAAATTTTTCGTATTTTTCTATAGCAAAAACAGTCTAAATAAATGATGTTCCACTTTGCCCAACAATTTTATACTTCAGAATATCAAAGATTAATATGTTTTCTCTTGAAAAACAACATAGTTTTTAGGCCAGGACTTCTTAAGAAATTCAAGACCACGGTTTATTTGATCGATGTTACATTGACTGTGCCGACCAATCTCGCCATTTTTGACTGTTTATTTTGGTTTCACCACACAGGTCATGACCTTACGGCGTATTGATTGATCATGTTGATTCTGATTGGACGGTCCCAAGGTCATCACAGTTATGAATGAATAATTCATAAGGGGGTGGCAGAAATAGAAAAGTTGAAATAAAATGTACATAATTATTGAATTAAAATGTGACTGAAATTAGTGGTTTCAGAAATCATTGATCATGTTGATTGAAAGTTGCCAAGTTTAATGTTTTGCTCTAGGCTGTGCAATATTAATCATGAGCTAAGTTTTTAAGAGAAATCAAAAGGAATGTCAAGCAATCAATGACAACCCGGGGGGGGGGGGGATCACTTAAAAAAAATATTCCCCAATCAGAAAAAAGTTACCAAAAAAATAATAATAATTTGACCCGATTGCTTCCGGAAATTAGTAACAACTGTCGTATGGGCATGAAACTGGGGTGGGTACAGTCAACATTTGGAGTCAAATTTTGGAAGGTCAATTCAGGGTCACCAGGGTCAAATTAGTAAAAACTATCGTATGGGTATGAAACTTGGTGGGTACCGTCAACATTTAAAGCCAAATTTTTGGAAGGTCATTTTAAGGTCACCAGAGGTCATCTGAGGTCAAGTTAGTAAAACTGTCGGATGGACATGAAACTTGGTGGATACAGTCAACATTTGGAGTCAAATTTTTGGAAGGTCATTTCGGGGTCACCAGGGGTCATCTGAGGTCAAATTAGTAAAGACTGTCGTATGGGCATGAAACTTGGTGGGTACAGTTAGAGCCAAATTTTGGGAAGGTCATTTCGGGGTCACCATGGGTCATTTGAGGTCAAAATAGTAAAAACTGTCGTATGGGCATGAAACTTGGTGAGTGCAGTCAACATTTAAAGCCAAATTTTGGGAAGGTCATTTCGGGGTCACCAGGGGTCATTTGAGGTCAAATTAGTAAAAACTGTCGTATGGGCATGAAACTTGGTGGATACAGTCAACATTTAGAGCCAAATTTGGGGAAGGTCATTTCGGGGTCACCAGGGGTCATCTGAGGTCAAATCAGTAGAAACTGTCAAAAGGGCACGAAACTTGGTAGATACAATCAACATTTGGAGTCAAAATTTTTGAAAGCCATTTCAGGGTCACCAGGGGTCATCTGAGGTCAAATTAGTAAAAAACTGTCGGATGGGCATGACATTTGGTGGGTACAGTCACCATTTAGAGCCCAATTTTTGGGAGGTCATTTCAGGGTCACCTGAGGTCATTCAGGGGTGATTTGAGGTCAAATTAGTAAAAACTGTTATATGTGCTTGAAACTTGTTAAGTACAGTCAACATTTAGAGTCAAATTTTTGGAAAGTCATTTCAGGGTCACCATATGGGCCATCTGAGGTCAAATTAGTAACAATTGTCGTATGGGCATGAAACTTGGTGGGTACCAGAATGGTCGTCTGCAGATCCGTCGGATAACGCTTTTTCAATGGGCGTGTTCCGACGGATCTGCACTCGACAGCCCTCGTACAGTCAACATTTGGAGTAAAATTTGTGGAAGGTCATTTCGGGTCACCAAGGGTCATCTAGTAAAAACTTTTGAACGGGCTTGAAACTTTGTGGATACAGTCAACATTTATAGCCAAATTTTGGGAAGGTCATTTTGGGGTCACCACGGGTCATCTGAGGTCAAATTATTAAAAACTCATATGGGCATGAAACATGGTGATACCGTCAACATTTGGATTCAAATTTTGGAAGGTCATTTTGGGGTCACCAGGGGTCATTTGAGGTCAAATTAATAACAACTGTCGGATGGGCATGAAACTTGGTGGGTACAGTCAACATTTGGAGTCAAATTTTTGGAAGGTCATTTTGGGGTCACTAGGGGTCATCTGAGGTCAAATTATTACAAACTGTCGTATGGGCATGAAACATGGTGATACCGTCAAAATGTGGATTCAAATTTTTGGAAGGTCATTTTGGGGTCACCAGGGGTCATTTGAGGTCAAATTAATAACAACTGTCGGATGGGCGTGAAACTTGGTGGGTACAGTCAACATTTGGAGTCAAATTTTTGGAAGGTCATTTTGGGGTCACTAGGGGTCATTTGAGGTCAAATTAGTAAAAACTGTCGGATGAGCATTAAACTTGGTGGGTACAGTCAACATTTGGAGTTAAATTTTGGGAAGGTCATTTCAGGGTCACCTGAGGTTATCCAGGGGTCATTTAAAGTTATATGGGCATGAAACATGGTAGGTACAGTCAACATTTAGAGCCAAATGTTTGGAAGGTCATTCCAGGGTCACCATGGGTCATCTGAGGTCAATTTAGTAACAGCTGTCATATGGGTGTGAAACTGTGAGTACAGTCAATATTTGGAGTCAAATTTGTGGAAGGTCATTTCGGGTCACCAGGGGTCAAATTAGTAAAAACATTTGGACGGGCATGAAACTTGGTGGATGCAGTCAACATTTGCAGTCACTTTTTTGGAAGGTCATTTTGGGGTCACCAGGGGTTATCTGAGGTCAAATGAGTAAAAACTGTTGGATAGGCATGAAACCTGGTGGGTACAGTCACTATTTAGAGCCAAAGTTTTGGAAGGCCATTTCAGGGTCACCTGGGGTCAACTGAGATCAAATTAGTATAAACTGTCGTATAGGTATTAAACTTGGTGGGTACAGTCACTAATTAATTATAGCCAAAACCTTATTCAGACAACACTATTCTTGACATTGGCTTATGTATTTTGATACATTTTGATCAGTTTCGGTCCATTTGGACCCATTTCTATCCAATTCCACCAGATTCGATTCATGTCGCTAAATAGTAATTCCCTAAATTGATTGATGTATTCTTGTATGCTCTGCAAATGAGATAGCTACCAACCAACCAGATGTACCCATTGAATGTGATATGTCTGTCACATTGCACAATCGACTCCAAGAACAATTACTTTCACTGTCACCAAAAAGCGCAGAGCCACAGCGCCATTGGTGCTCTTGTTTTTTTTTAGTTGCGGCTACCCAATGACCCCCTTTTTTGGTTGCGGCTACCAAATGACCCCCATTTTTTCTAGATTATCTAGAATAGCATCATCAAAATGCCAAAAAATAATGCTGAAACTTTCAAACTTTTGCTCCATTTTTTCAACATTTTCTACCCGATGACCTTTTTTTGAAATTTTATACTCAATGACCCCCTTTTTTCAAAATATTATACCCAATGACCCCCTTTTTTATTTTGTTTGTACCCAATGACCCCTTTTAAAATAACGCTTTGTACCTGATAGGCCCCTACTTCGCGACGCCGGTAGGCACATACCCGTCACTAGTTGAGTGCCCACCGGGGCTATTGGATAGGTTATTAATGTTGAGTGTTTTACAAATTTTAAAGAGATATTTTGCTCCACAGCGCCATTTTCTCCATTGAAATCGGACATTCCTAAGCGAAGATAGAGAGTTCGTAAGTTTTGGTATTGTAAAATTGAAACTGAGATACCGGCCTTGATAAATAATTTTGGTAATGTTGAGAGTAGGAATGACCTTGAAAATGTCAGGTATGTTCCGGTCTGAAACTATCAGACAATAATTTTATACATTCTGATACATTCTGACAAAACACACAACAAAGATGACCATAAAGCTCAATATATTATTTTTATGCTATGGTATTATTGTATCTTTATTGCTGTTAACATCAGTCAGTGAAGTTCGTAAAAGTGGGTTTTTACTGGGGTGGCAACTGGGGGGAGGTATTCCCCCTGGCGCCGCCACTGGTTAACATTGGTTTTTTCCAAAACCAAAATATACCAATGACATATACTTTGATCAGTTAGTAATCGACGGGCCTTATAACATCGCGGATTAATATCAAAATATTTTATTTTGAGACATTATTAAAGTCCTATACTTTGTCTACTTTCTTTAACACACAAAATAAAGACCTGGCAGGTCAACTAATAGCACTATTAACGTGGGTCTACCTTTTGGCGTAGTAGTAAAAGCCTAACATTCCGGGCTAACATTTCCCGCCTATTACGAGCTGATAAAACTATACATTGCATAGAGATTTTAAATATTGTATTTTTTTTTTGTATTTTTTTAATAAATGCACTTAAGAGTTTTTTAATAGTAGAATTAGATTAGAACATTTGTGTAAAAAGTGGTATATGCATTGTATAAGAACTTTCCTAAAAATTTCAAAAACTACATTTAAATTTAGTTTAAGGACTATTTGTTCTTAGATTATTGACCAAATATGTACCTTTTTCACATTTTTTACTCTAGAACCGTTAAACCTACCAAATTGTTGATGTCATTTTTAACATTCTAAGACATTGTCCTTTAAGGAACGCGTGTCACTTTTTACAAAAAGGAATATGATTTGTGAGAGATTGGGCTATTCCAGAAATTGTTGTGCTTTTTATGGGACACCCTGTAAAGTGTACAACACACCTTAAATACACCCAAGTGTGTAAAGAATACACCCAAATGAATGTATTAGGAATACACCAAATGTATTAGGAACACACCAAATGTATAAGGAATACACTCAAATGTATTAGAAATACAGCCAAATGTATTAAGAATACACCCAAATGTATAAGGAATACAACCAAATGTACAAGGAATACACCCAAATGTATAAGGAATACCAGGGACAAAAGAGATAACAGGCAAACTCTAAACGAAATAAACCATCACCGTGATTATTTTGTTGCCAAAATGTATTATATGTGTGAACCAACGTGTAATGAATAACCAAATATGAAAAAAAAAATAGGCTTCACATAAAAATTCCTAGTTATATTTTCTCTGAATTTTGAATTTGCAGTCGACATCCGCGTTGAAAGAGTTAAAAAAAAACTTATTTATACAGTAAGTTACAAAACAAATAAACATCCCAAAAAAAGGAACTACCCCATTAAATATTGGCCATTATTCAAAAACGGGCTATTGTATTACAAATCTGTAAAATGAGTTGGAAGCAGAATTTATTTCTGCGCATTTTGACACCTCATTTGTAGCAATTGTCGAAATATTGACGTCGTAGCGTAGGGGAGAGCGGGGAGTGTTCGCCCTAGGGGTAGGTTCGCCCACCCCTTGTTTCTCAGCACTACGGCTTTCAGGGAATTTGATGATGGCAAAATTAGGTGACATAGGTCACTATAAACATCTCATATTAGCTACGCGACATATAGGGACGTGTTCGTCGAACTGCAGCCAAAACAAAAAAATTACACCAAAACGTAATTTTTTCTTGCATTAATAATGTTGTATTATCATTGATACATAAATACAGATGGTTTTAATGGAAATCTGTATTTGGAACATATGGGATTTGTTAAAAATTTAATGCAGTTATAAACTCCTTATTCGATTTGTATTTTGCATACCCTGAAGAAAATACAAAAATGTGTACAAGGGGTACGTTCGCCCTTTTGAGGATGGGGCATGTTCGCCCCATATCTTGCCCGGGCGGACTTACCCCAAACTGGAGGGCGGACATGCCCCATTAAGCGTATTATGCAAAAAATTGATAATTAAACCATTAAACAAGGTAAAACTACTGGAAAGCATGTTTTTTAGTAATGTGGTATCAGTATTACTCATACCACCGTTTATGTCCTAATCCATAATCCCCCCGAAGTTGTAAACATGATACGTTTAAGCTCACTTTTGGACCCCTATATTTTATCCTGACCCGACCCCTGCAACAAATTTAGTGATTCCCCAGAAGAGAATGAATGCCCTGTATACTCTTGCTAATTGTATACATTGAATATGTTATTGTTACGCAATGTTTAAACCTTTTTTTGCGATTAGGGTGAACTTACCCCACCATATGGGCGAACCTGCCCCAATACGGGGCAAGTTCGCCACTTTGAAAAACTTTTTTGTTTGCTCTATCCTGTTGCTATTGTAAGGCCTATAGTTCTGGGATTGTGGTCGTATATAGCAAAGACATAGGGCTTTCACATGGGCTAATCAGGTCATCCCTAACTTTAAAATTGACATCGCTAGGCGGGTCAGAAAAAAATAGGGCGAACACTCCCCGCTCTCCCCTACATTTCAATCAATGTAACCCAAGATTTGAAAGTTGCAGTACTATTAATTTTTATTCCTTATAATGGAAGGAAATCTGTGAAATGATATCTTTCAAATCTGGACCACGCTACATGAAATTGACCGGTGTTTTATTGTTTTCTGGGCTATCGTATCAAATGAGGTGTCAAACTGCGCAAAAATAAATTCTGCTTCCAATGCATTTGACAGATTTGTAATATATACAACAGCCCGTTTTTGAATAATGGTCATTGTTTAGGGGGGGGGGTAATAACTTTTTGGAGAGGATCATGAAAGTACACAGCAAATTGTCGCAAACTAAGTTTTTAATTCCGGTCTATGTTGCATGAACATGAATATTGGGTTATTCGAGACATATATCTTCTTTGTCTGGACCAGGAATGTTCCCTGAAAAACAAAAAGAAAAAGAATAGTAAATATTAATGATAATTCAAACACTCTTAGATAGTGAGTACCAATCACAGCAAACGTTAGTAAATTACTATTGTTTCATACACTCCTATATTAAAGCAGCCAATCAGAAAAACTGTTAGAAAAGTGGAGTGTCTTGATTGTGTATTATATGTACCCCGTGTTCTACGCAAAAATCACGTGTTTTTTCTTCTTCTCGTGTATGAAATAGGTCAATAAACGCGTATTACTGGTTGTTCGAGATATTATACCAAATAATGCACTTGTGCTAATGTTGATGCATCTAGTGCACTCCCTCCCCACTTATTAGACTCATCAACATCGGCGCGTGTGCATTATTTTGTCTAATTTCTCTCCCAACTACCATGACTACAGAATTAGACGCAACAACATTTCAGTACGCGTGCAATTTTTGTACAATTTCACTCCCGACAAGTGACACGCATTTATTAACCTATAAATGCTATTTGGATAAGCTTGGATACATTCATGAACATTTCTTTATTGTAATGAGTAACATAAAGGTTGCTCTGAACCCTGGAATTATGGAAACTTTCGGGCCTCATAACTTCTAAATTGTTGATCTAAAGTATATAAAAGTATACATATTTAGAATGGCAAAGACTTGATAAGTTCATCTGTGAGGTCAAATTTGGGCCAAAATGCCATTTTCGCCCAAAATCCCAAAAATAACGGTTTTTGACCCACTTCTTTTTTTAATTTTTTTTATTAATTTTTAAAAACTAGATCAAAATATCTAGGACCAGTTTTTTCATTTTTTTTAAATTTTGACCAATTTCACCAAAAATATTTGAAATTTGGGCCAAAATCGGGCTTTTTTATGATTTTTTTGAAAAATCAGCATTTTTTACCATTTTTGGTGCAAATTTCTCAAAGTTGGCCTCACAGATGAACTTATCAAGTCTTTGCCATTCTAAATATGTATACTTTTATATACTTTAGACCAACAATTTAGAAGTTATGAGGCCCGAAAGTTTCCATAATTCCAGGGTTCAGACCAACCTTAAGAGATAAGTTACTACAGTTTGCCCACTCTGAAGTACATTACTCCTAAAGTTGGTGATGTTGCTTCTGATGAAGAGATTCCTACCGACAAGGATAGACGTAAGGACGTAAGTAGGACAACCCTCATATCAGAGGATGATTTAAGGAAGCCCCATCATGCATAGACTTCTCCGTAGTCCACTTGCCAATTGTGCACTACTCTGGCTATTACATTTAAGCTTAAAACTCTGATTTAATTAATGAGTGCACAATTGATAGATTTTCACAACTGATCTTTTCAGTCACCGTACGCCCTCTGTTTGTTAGCTTCCCAAGTGGACTACTGACTTTGCCTTGAGAGTAGGCCAATTTCTGGCCTAACTAAAATTGGTGATGATGTAATGCATCTTTAAAAATGAATCTGGCTTGTGATTGGTCGCCCAGATCTCGTTATTGTTTAAATCCTCCCGACGCGTACTGGTACCATTATAACTATACATGGTACACAACTATCTAGGGAATGCGGCGCTTTTGTTCTGGTGGATGAACGTATGCATCTAGCGCGTATTGTACCACCATGCTTAGTCTTGTGGTTAGATTTTATTGATAAACAAGTATGATTGACAGTGTGTGAGTCCCGGGGTAAAGTTCTGCTTAAAAGTGAAAGTCCATGCATAGTCGGTTTTTCGGATAATAAACTGGCAGATTCTAAAATTAGAATTGTTCAGTATTGAAGTGTCATTATAATTATGCCATTATGATATGTTGCATTCAATAATATAAGCCTACGTAGGGCCTATACTTTACTTTTACTGTCACAAATATAATTATATAGCCTAAACTTTTTCATAACCATTTTATACTAGTATTTTGATGTAGGCCTACTAAATATCAGTATAATTTCGAGTTCAACTGAATGCGTTCATCATGATTAATAACATTTTTATTTATCAAAAATCGACTATGGCATAGTCTACATCATGCACTGTAAAAGTGTTATCACGAGAGTTTCAACTGCCACTTTACTTTTCAAATCCCATTGCATTCTGTGCAAAAGATGTTGTTTTAGAATTGTGTGTGTGTCATTTAATATTACTTGGTCGATTTTAGAACAAAAGTGATGTATGCACAAAGGATAATTCACACCTATAGATGACATAAAATGTGAAATCGACCAACATTTTGAATGTGTTTTTATTGTAAATATATCAGTCCAAATTCAAATTTAACCATGCACGTATGTAGTGAGCAAGCAGTGGTGTCATGTTCACTCACACAGCTGTGCTAACCGCAAGTTGACCCCATCAGTGGAGTGCTGGGTAGTGCTTAAATCATCCTCTGCCCTCATATTATAATGATTTTTCAAAGTAAGAGGCTATAATATTACAATGTACCCTAAAGGTCCCTTGAATTTAATGAGGTGCCACTGGGGCTGGAATAGATAATAATTGGTTCTCATTTTAGGGATTTATATGTTTTGAGAGAAATCGTCGTTTTTAAAAAGACACTTAAAAGTGTCTTTCATGAAAACAAAAACAAACAAACAAAAACAATAACAAAAACAAAAAAAACCTAACAAAACATTGAAATGAAACTTCGTAATTTTGCTTAATACTGACAGCCCGACTAACAAACATTTTGACAATTTTAATAAGCTTTCACATGGACTCCTGGCGTACTATTAAAGAGATAAAAGAAGGAGTTATATAAAGTTACATAAAGTGATAATGGAATTGGCATTGACCATTTGGTCATTGTCCATCAAGCAACTTTCAACTTCCACAATACCAGCTTATCAGACCAGCTTTTCCATAGAGTGACTCGAGGCAGTATAATCAATTTGACAGGTATCATGCTGGAACACCTTGTTGTGGTGATTGAACGAATTAAACTATGGTGAAATTGAACAAATTCTTTAAGAGACCAGTAACGTAATAGAGTATATGTTTTCACACATAAATGATACTATAAGGAGACTTGCGGTTAAAAGTTCCAACATACCATGGACAGTTTCAACATCGTCACAGATCTGCTCATACTCCGGTGTACTGACAAGCTTCTTGAAAGCAGGATTAAACCAACTTGGTAGAGTGCTTCCTTTTCTCACCATAACTGCGACCCCGTCAACAAGGCAACTATCGATATCAGGACCATTCTTCTCAAGATTCCCTGCAATAGCCAGGTCATCAGTTACAAATGCAGCATCAATCTACGGTAAAGAAAATGAAAAAAAAAAAATATCACCAAGACAATACCTCGCATGCGAACTACCTGCTAATTGGCCAAAAAGAAGTTTTCATTATCAATTGGACCAATCAGCAACATTGTTAGAATAATTATTTCACCACGCAAATAAATTGGGATGAATTATTTGCAAAGCTCCATTCTGATTGGTAATTAAAGTGAAGATATCATGTAACTGACCAATATCAGAGGCAATGTTAGATCGGCAGGTAGTGCTCAGGGGGTATTTATTACTCTTTAATACTTTTGATGGGGCAACTTTTGCTGTAAGAGTGCACCGAAGAATGTACATTCCCAAACATGTAAGACAAAGAAGATTTCTTTAAAGCTCTGCGTGCTAGCAATAGGCTTCAACATAAGTTTTGAGATATTTTCTCAAAATAGCAAGAGCTATCTTCAGAACCACTGACCCATTACTAAGCTTGTACTCATTTCAATGCATTTTCCATGCTGATTCCAAAAGTATTCATGAAAATTTGCAATTCTGAAAATTTTCGAATTAAAAAAAATGAAACTTGTCTGTTATGTAGTCCACGCCCGCGTGAGAGAGTTTAACATATATTTATACAAGTCACATTCAACACTACATCAAAATATGAGTAAGAAACAAACCCTTAACAGACCAACTCAGTGGGGACACTAACGGCTTTTGTCTACTAATCTTGCCCCCTTCCCACCCAGTCAATATGAAATCGGGAAAATCAACGTTTGAAGCCAGAAAATGCAAACTTTTGGATTTTTACCAATCCCCAAAACAAAACAAAAAATAACACAATTTTTGGTACAGCTTAACAAATTGACCCCAATTGACATGCTTTATTCAAGATCCACAACATGCTCATCTCTCAGGGCACAGATCTTTAACCCCAATGCATTTGTACATTCATTTTATTGACCTTGGAAAATTTGGGTACAAAAACTCATTGAGGTTATTGAACTATGCCATTGGGACGAGACCATTGTGGGCCATAGTGTATATACAATACCTCGTCAGCATTGACTGCTGCCTCAAGTTCCGTCTGAGTCAGGTAGTAGTGGATTTGGCTTTCATCCAGGGGCAGTCCCTGAAATTAAAAACAACATTCACATTATTTATTTGTATTTATAATATTATTAGTTAAGGTGACGCGGATGTATGGTACTGATATATTATCGTGCGTGAAGTGTCATAATAATGGGGGAAGCCAAAAGCTGAAACCAGTATGACACTGAGCGCACGATAATTAATTTCTCGTACCATACCGACGCTGAACCTAATATAATAAATATTGACTGCTAAGAGGGGCATGGTTAAAATTATAGGCCCAAGGTGGCCTCAAAACCATGCTATGTGGTTTTGAGATCACCGCGGGCCTATAATTTTAATCATGTTCTGAATATAAAGCAGTCAATATTTGAGTATTATATGTCTATATTAGGTTCAGCGTCGGTGAGGTACTGGAAATTAATTATCGTGCGCCCAGTGTCATACTGGGTTCAGCTTTTGGCTGAAAACCCACCCATCGATATACCAAAATCGCTAAAAAGGTACCCCCAAAACGCGGCACTCGTACGGTATACTTTCAACCAGGGAACACCCTCCGGGATTTTACCATCATGTGTTACATGTAGTATGGATTTTAAAAGGAATAGCCCATTTCGATTCGGTACTTACAGAGACATCAGATAGCAGATTCACGCAATGCTCATCGGCGGCCCAGGATTCTAAGAACCCGATCTTAGACCCTGTTAAATCATCATACTGGAAATTATTCGGGTTGCCAGTTTTGACTACGAAATGAGAATAGACGTTTTTTTGGAAAGCATCGGTGAAGTCAAAAACACGACGTCTGTCTTTTGTGACAAACCAACCTGAAAGAAATGACCACAAGGTGATTAAGGGCTGGGGTATGAACGTCTGGACAGTATTTATTGTGGGACATGAGAGCACATCAGACATATCGAATTGCATTCTGAATACGAAGAATGTCATTCTGATATCAAATAATTTTGATTTTTTGAAATTCGCAATTTAATACACATTTTATGGCAAATCATTAAAATTGATATTTTTAATATTTAACAGTACTTGAAGTAAACTTTATAAATCTGATGATTTATACTTAAAGTGTATGTAGGTGGGATGAAAAGCCGACGATCAATTGAACATTTTGACCTTTCGTATTGAAGATATGGATTTTTTTTCCCAAAACACCAACAAAAAATTAGGTCTTTTTGGGAAAAAATCCATATCTTCAATATGAAAGGTCAAAATTTTCAATTGACCGTCGGCTTTTCCTTCCTGCTACATACACTTTAAGAATATATCATTAGATTTATATAATTTACTTCGAGGACTGTTATATATCAAACATTTGAAAAATATCAAATTTTTATAATTTGTCATAAAATTTGTATTATATTGTAATTTTCAAAAAATGAAAATTATTTGATATCAGAAAGACATGCTTCGTATTCAGAATGCAATTCGATAGGTCTGAGGTGCTCTCATGTCCGACAAAAAATACTGTCGAAACGCAATACACGCTCATTTTAGATCCCTTAATTAAATGAAATAAATTAAAATAAAAGTTGTGCAAGGATACTGTTCACACTAGAAATTCAGTAGGGTGAATCTGAAAAAGATAAAATTTAGATTTTTTAACGAGCTACCCTCTCATAAGGGAGCACGGTGGCCTACATAAGGGAGCACGGTGGCCTAGCGGAACGGGCACGGACTCATAATCGGAAGGTTGCGGGTTCGAGCCCCGGCGACGCCATCGTGTTGTGCCCTTGAGTAAGGCTCGTTATCTCGATTACTCCTCTCCACCCAGGTGTTTAAATGGGTACCGGCATTCTTAAATGCTGGGAAGGTAACAGACTCGCTGTAGAGGAGGTGTAGCGATCCCCCTATAGCAACATTACACGGTGGAGTCTGGCCCAATCGCCAATGAAAGAGAGATGGGCACTCCGATCACTGTTTATACAGGATCGTCTCCTTTACTCCTTTACCTTTACCTTACCCTCTCATTTGGTACATTATGGTTTAAAAAAAACATCGCATGAAAAAAATATACGTTTTGAAAAATTGCATGGCCATATGGAAAACCATATGGTCCTGGGCCATATAATCGGGCCAAAATCGCACAAAAGCGGACTCAGCTCCGTGAGCAATGACTTGATAATATGTGCTTGTTAACTTACCAACACAGGCTTCATAGTAGTCACCGTGCAAACCGATTCCTCCTCGTGCATCGTAACCGTGTGGGGACTCCCAGCAGTGACTATATGGATCTTGGACGAAAAAGCAATTTTTTCCAGCAATGCGGCAAACTAGAGGGAAAAGGCGAACCAAACGAAATCAATAAAATGTTTTTTTTACATAAACCAGTCAATCATCTTAGGCTAAATAAAAGGCACTTAATTCAATGCCCACCCTAATGCCCACATGACCCATGGGCGCCACCATAATAAGACCACCAAGTGAACAATTATAGATGTGCTATAATGCTAACAAATAGGAACTTTTCAGACAATTATCATCGAAATTACTATAAAGTAGGTCCCTAAAAGACTAATTTATTACATTCTGCTTTTCTCCTAAGTTTTCAAGAACTAAATTTTGGAAGTTTTTACCGAAGGAAAAAAGTCATCGCCGGAAACTCTTTACAATAATACCGGTACTACAAAATTGCAAAAAAAATGACAAATTTGCTAGAAAATCTGGACAGGCATACCGCGGTACCAATTGAAATACACAGGAAGACAATGTGCCAAAGGGCATTTTTCCAGACATACTGTCTACAAGCTGTAATGTCAGGACCCATCTGGTCATGTGGGCACTATTAAATTAAGTGCCTTTATTTAAATAGCCTATGATGACTGTTAATTAGTCGGCCGGTGCGTTTCCAAAAGAAACCCATGTACTTTCAGTTGCCAAGCTCATTCTACATAAACTTTGAAAACTTACTTGATTTATTGTTGTGAATGCGTTATGTACATTTTACAAAAGTGTTGTTGTTTCAGCCCTCTTTACAATGTAACTCAAGAACCACAGCACCTACAAAAGTATGTCTGTGATATTTGAATATATATTATTGAAATATAAACACTTTGATGTTTTGCAAAAGTTCATTCTACAAATCATAAACTTGCTTGATTTATTGTTGTGAATGAGTTATGTGCATTTTACAAAGGTGTTGTTGTTTCAGCCCCTGGGTTTCAGCCCTCTTTACAACGTAACTCAAGAACCACAGGACCTACATGTCTGTGATAATTTGAATTCTTCTACATACTGCTATGAAATGATCAATGCAATTTTTGCCAAAGCTAACTACCATTCGCAAGATGCTGTAAACTGCCAAATCGCAACAGTTTAAAGTAATTTAGTTGCTAACCTTAAATAACACTAAAACACGTAAAAAATATGAATATGTTTTTAAAGCACAATTTTATTAAACACTATCTTGTGTTAAAAGACACATATTCATCATATTTTTTATGGGTTTTGGTGTTTTTAGTGTTTATGAATTAACACCACTATACCTTTACTGTACAAACAAGTGTTTATTAAGGGTCCAAGTGTTTATTATGAGTTGTTCTGCTGTTTTTGCAGTGTAGTCGAAATGTTATTCTTCACATTGTATTGCAATGTTGGACTGATATAAAGATCGTGAAAACTATATACGTTTTAAAACATTTGCCATCAAAGAATACTCACTGCCAAAATGTTGCTATTTATAAGTTGATAAAATCGTACTGTAAAACATTTTTAATGGAGTCTCCCAGCTACTAAAACATGTTTTAAGTCTTACCCCATGAGAACTACCTGCCGATTGGCCAAAAAGACGTTTTCATTATCAATTAGACCAATCAGCAACATTGTTACAATATTTTCACCACGCAAAAATATTGGGATGAATTTTGCAAAGCTCCATTCTGATTGGTGATTAAAGTGAAGATATCATGTAATTGGCCAATCAGAGGCAATGTTAGATCGACAAGTAGTACTCAGGGGTTTTAAAGTACATACCTGCCTCTACTACATCTGTATTATATCCTCTTATCCGTGCAGCTTCCTCATCTCTGCAAAATATTAATGAAAGTAAATTTATTTTTGTTATTATAATTTTGTCAATTTATATACCGTATAATATGTCTCTTGCTGTATTGTAATGACAACACATTGTAAGTGGTTTGGTCCCTAAAAGAAAGACCTTGAATAACTTCCTTTTCGCAATTGGAATTTCAATTGTCTAAAATGAGACTACTATGTATATATATTTATATATAGAAAGATTTAAACTCTTGATCTCAATACAAAATATTTACCTCCGTAATTTTCAGCTGTTGCTACTACAGCCTTCGTATTGAGATCAAGAGTTTAAATATTTCTATATATATGGATACAGATGAACTTTCATGCTAATATATATATTTATGTTAGTCTCAGCTGCTTTAAATGCCATGCAAAGTCATTAGAAATCACGGAATTCTAAGAAAATAATCTGATAGCCTTATATCCTGTCGATCTATCTCGTTAGCAATTATTGTTCTCTTAGTGACAATAATTGGTATCAATACTTAACACAAAATGACCTTTGAGATAGGCATACAAATATTCAACAAATTTAAGATATTGCCAACATGCAATAATAGTGGACATTTTGATACAATTTTATTCGTAGTTATAGCCAAATTTGTTTCCTGTGGGTGGCTTTAAAAAATTGTTTTCCAGAGTCAAGACGCAGATATCATTATTAACCCTCATATCACTTATTTATTGTCGTATTAAAGTGCAAAGTAGGTTAGATATGAATATTAAATGTTAGACCAAAGTAGCTCAAAGCACTATCTGAGACTATATATATATAATAATCACAGGTATAATTGTCTCAGGTACTAGACCTATACACCTGACCCGTGACTTGTCTTTTTTGAAGACAACTTCTTGTTAATAATACTAGGTCTATTACTTACAAATATTCTGCTCTGTTGTTGTAGTGACTTCTGGCGAATCTCCAGACTTCAGCCCCCTTGTCACCAGATAGTGAAGGGTCGCCTGATGAAATAAGCACAAAGGATGACCAAATTAACAAAGAGAAGTTTGGTGGCGGATTCGATTCCCGAGTCAGCGCATTCTGACACTTGTTAATTTCGTCAAGTTGTCTAAAGAATAATTGTAACACTTTTAGTGGTTTTAACTGTTCTTTATAAACATAATTTGCTAATTTAATGACAATATAATATGATACATTTCAATATCAATGTATTTTACTAATTATCTATAATCGTATGAATAGTACACATGTCGGGAGAGCAAGTAAAGCAACTAAACAGGAATATTAAAATTGACACGGGAGTACTTAAGGGATGCAACATTAGACTTGGGGGGTACAACTGAAAAAAAACTTCACCCACTACATGAGCAAAAAAAAAATCTCCACCAACACTAAAAAAACCTTCCCTACCTAACTGTGTATAAATGCATGAAATTAAGAAAAATAAACCAACTTCGACGCCGAAATTTTTTTCCCCGACCCCAACTTCCTAACCCCCCTTGAAGTCTAATGGTGCGTCCCTTAGTAATGACATTAAAACTTTATAAAAATTAGTATAGCAAGGACATTTTCAAACTACTTTTTATCATGAAATGACGTTGATGCGGGATCCCGCTTTGTTGGAGTATCTAAACCAGAACCAGAAATGAAAAGAATAACTCATTATTGGGCTAAATTAAATCTAAAATATATGTAAATAGCGCCCTCAATTTGCACACATGTACAGTTTATAATAAAAATGACTACAAAAGGCAGAAAAGGTGAAAAGTTTTGATAAAGAAAAGAACAGCTAAGTTAAAATAGCTAAATATATGTACTGTATGAGTATTGTAAAGGTCCATGATCACACAAAACAACCATCTTTGTACCAATGTCTGATATTGATTACGTTTACAAAACAGGTAAAGATCAATTATTGATCAAATTATTGGTTCCCGATTAGATTATATTATTCTACGACTTGAAGTTCTCCTCAAATAGAAATCGAATTTGTACTATTTTTTGTGTATACATCAATAAATATAAAATTTAAAGAGATTAGAATTTCAGTACTGTATTCCCTTTATATATTAAAATCTTATTGTGTTTGGTAGATTGTCAACAAAAAGCATGTAGTGTATAACAAATAACAGGTGTTGGCTAGACCATAGACTGTAGAAATGGCTAGACTTTTGTCCTGAAAGTGTGGTCTTTTTCTCCATGTCTCACGTGTGGTCACTTTGCGCTGGTACAAGTAACTTCCACTCTTGGCCTGAAGGCCACTCGTGGAATAACTTTTACTTGCTTTCGCAGTTTACAAATATTTTGTTGTCTTGCCATTTAGTAGGCCTAACCTTTCTGCTACAGTGATTTTCGGCCATTCATCTAAATAGTTTTCGCAGAACTAATTTATTTTTTATATGTACATACCCTTGGGCATACCGGCGTCTTCACAAGTTATATTAACCGCTCCACCACCTGTACAAGAAAATAATTGAAACGCATGCTGACATAAAAGATCATAAAAACGTTTAAAAACATGTTATGTAAAAAAACCCACTACAGCCTGTCTCAAAAAAAATTGTGCAAGTGAAAAACGCCCTCGTTGGCAATTAGAAAATACCGTTGTGACATAATGCTTACATCAACGTCAAGGGCATAGTCTTAGCTCTTTAATGCCGTTTAGTCTGTTCAATTTGCTTGTTTTAATCTCGAGATATGCTTACTTAATAACGAAAGGGTAAAATCACAATTGTGCCACTTTTACTATAAGGAATAGGGCTGTACATGTAAATCAATGATAGCATCAAGTTTATCAAGAGTTCCTTCATGAAATCAAAAGAATGCATCAATTACACAACAATACAAAATTATTGTTTTTAGTGTTTTATCATGATAAATGTATAATGATTCTCTTTTTCCACTTACGACAAATTAAACGACAAATGAATATTTCTGCTGTACGTAAAATTAAATACATGTGCATGTCAATGATTTTATCATGGTAAATACTGTTCTCTTTGTCATTCAAGACATGTTAAAAGACAAACAAATATTGCACACTTATAATTTAATGAACTTTAACAAGTTCATGAAATTTGACAAATTAATGAAATTAGACAAAATAATGCACGCGCGCTGATGTTGATGCGTCTAATGCAAGAGCCCCGAAAGGGGGAGTGCATTAGACGCAACAACATCAGCTATCATTGATTTACATGTACAGCCCTATTCGCTAGTAAAAGTGGCACAATTGTGATTTTACCCTTTGGTCGTTAACTAAACATATCTCGAGATTAAAAAGAGCAAATTGAACAAAACAAACGGTATTTGAGAGCTAAGACTGTGTCCTTGACGTTGATGTAAGCATCATGTCACAACGGTATTTACTAATTGCCAGAGAGGGCGCTTTTCACTTGCACAACTTTTTTTGAGACAGGCTGTATAAAAAAAAAAATTATTACTGTAAAATATTTTTTGCAAAATATTTGCATGGAAAGAAAACATTAGGGGCTGTGTAATAATTATGAGCCCTGTGCCCGGGCCCTGTGGAGGCTAAAATTAGGGGGGATTTTGGCGAGCCGAAAGGGGAGGGGCAAGCAATTTTTGGCAAGCCGAGAGGGGGGGGCAAGTGATTTTTGGCACACATTCTTGGGGCGCCGTTTAAATAAAACGCTCTAAAGAAGGCTTAGGAAAACCGTACGGAAACGCTTAAATATGCACATTTTCCTGTTCGCTGCGCTTGCAACATATGTACTTGTATAGACCATTTTAAGGTTTGAGTTCAACGGAATGCGTTCATCATGATTAATAATAACATTTATTTTTATCACAATACGACATAATCTGGCATAGTCTATACTCGTATTTGAATTATTTTATAATCGCTAGGGGTTTGAGCTCTTCCACTATACCATGTATACAGTACAGTAACAAGCGGCTAGGATGTTCAAACAACCATATATTTACATTTTAAAAAAGAAATCTGATGTTGCTCATTGTAATTCATCCTTTTGCCGGTACATCCCTTTTAAAGGGATTTTTATTTTAACTTTTATTCCATGCATATTTATGCGCACGAGTTAAACTTGATCAACTGTGGTCCTCTGCCATGCAGATCGATTTGCCGTGCCCGGTTGGATAATTGCCTATCGATTGGATTGATCATGGATAAATAAACGTATTGGTGATGTCACTGGCTTTAAACTTTGGTGGACAATAAAATAACCATTGATTGACAAGGTTACCCCTGCGTCCCCTTGCCGCTTGTCAGTACAGTACTCTTCTTATATACATTGCATGATGCAGTCATGTCTACAGTAGAATTCATCTCGACCTTTGCAGGACTTAACCCCATTAAAAGCTATTAAACCAAGATAACACTCATTGAAACAGCTCAACTGATTAAATCGGATCTTCTCTGGCTGTGCACATGTGACTGTTTTCATGTGCGATATCGCAAATAAAGTTTGTATTATAGCTTCAGTTGGGTAACCGATTATAAAGGAAACGAAAGGAAACAATGGTATGTGTACTTTTGTTCACGAAATGAGACAATGGCGTGCTTTTTGTAAACCAGCATTCTTGAAAATGAGCAACATAATGATTGTTGACTTAACACGGTTTGGAAATAATTTCTTCATATTTTTGGTGTTATCTGTCGTTTACATATCCTTCCTAAAACACAAAAGTACGACCCTCTCCAAACACCTAAATTAGCTAAAAATTTAGGACATGTTACAAAACTATATTGTCTAGAATTTTAGAAGAGTACTTTTAATATTGGCCGGTTATTTTTCACACAGCGACGTTAACTAGGCAATGTACTATTACCTATAACATTAACTAAAACACCAAAGTACGAATATTTCCAAACATCTAAATTAGCTAAAAATTTAGGACATGTTAAAAAACTATATTTTCTAGAACTTTAGAAGAGTACTTTTAATATTGGCCGGTTATTTTTCACACAGCGACGTTAACTAGTCATATCCCCACACTTTTAACGTAGGGCTATTGGTAGAGGTCACGCGTCAATGGGAAAGAGCACTGTGTATTGTGTATAGGAAAACGGACAGTAACTGCAGTATGGCCACAAATACTTCCCTTTTTAAAGGGTTGTTATTTTACCTTTTCTGGTCTTATCCCGCGGTGCCGCTTCAACAAGACAAACGGAAGCAAGTAAGGCCAGTACCGCCGCATTGATTACTAATCGATTTATCGTTTCCATGTTTTATGATGAAGAGATGGACTGAGAAGCAAACAAAATCGGTACAGCTACAATACGACGACTTGGTAACTGTATAAAATGGACAAAGAAAGCGAATTAAAATGATTAAAAAACTCGGTCGAGTTTTGCTAAAGTTTTAAAAAGACATAAATAAATAACGGAGAGTTAATGAAATAAAGAAGAGTGCGACCAGGTTCATTTGCGCGAATTCAACTTACACTTCAAATCTATTGAAATCCAGCATTGTATTCTATTCACTCTTGCTGCACAGATTAATTTGGCAATTTGGCACATTCTGTTTGAGGACCCTACTACTTTCCGGGACTACATTCACAAAACATGAAAAGGTGATTGTTTTAATGTGCTGTCCATTGATATTGTGACGATGGCTTGCTGACCGAGTGGTTAATATGTGATGCGATCAAGCAAAATCAGTCGGAACTTGGAAATATTGATTTTGAGATATAGCCAAACAAAAGAAATATTTCTTTTTGTATCCTATTGTTTTGGAAACTCTTTAACTGCTCATATCTTTGGAATTGGTTGTTCAATTTCAATGGAATTTTCTGCAAAATCCAGCTTTGAAAATGTTTGTTACTATCCTATAAGAAACTGAAAATGTAATATTTCCGAGTTCCGACTTATTTTGCTTGATCGCGTCACATATATATATTTTTCTCAGGCGTTCGATGGGTGTGCTCCATTATACATAAACAACAAGACGCATTTCTGAGACATCAGTAAATTAGTTCTGATTTATGTAATATATAACACCATCATTCCGAAGACATTATTTTGCCATCTTGGGAGGTCTGTGAGTGTAAGATTCCAAATTTTACCTAATTATTTAAGGCCCTAATTCCACCCAGATTTTAACTCTCTATAAAATTGTTATACTCCCTCTACGTTAATTAATTTTGGGCAATAAATTGCTTACTGTTTTAATTAGGAGCATAAACTTAAACTCTCCCTTTAATCTAAATTCTAGTAATTATTAGCTATTCATTGATATTAAATAACATGATAGGAATCTAAATTTTATATGTGTAAAATTAACAAATCTTTATAATATCTGTCGTAGTTAATCAAAACAAATTAAATTGATACCAATAAGAGTTTAGTAGGCCCTATATAATTATATCATTCATAAAGTATCAAGTTCATAATTATGGTAAATAAAACATAATAATTTTAGCATGGAAATATTGGAAAATATTACCATTACATCACACCTGATGTTCTGGTTTTCCACAACCCTGAGATCGCAATCACGACAATAGATGTGCATTTCTATAAAACTGGTTATTTTGCCAGACTTATTGTGCTAAGCCTAAAGCAAACCTCCTCTATCCTATTCATATGGAAAAATTAGAAGTGTTATTTAAAGTTCTCTTTCTGTGAGGCAAACAATGCAATGCTAGATATTTTTTCCTTTGCTAAGTAAATAGACTCTCTGACTCTGTTAAGGGGTATACGAGGTATTGTTGGTCGAAGCAGCCAAAAAATCAATTTTCATTATCGTATCTGAATCAATATATTATTGAAAAATAACACTTTGGTGTTTTGCAAAAGTTCATTCTGCAAATCATATACTTTGAAAACTTGCTTAATTTATTGTTGTTAATGAGTTACGTACGTTTTACAAAAGTGTTGTTGTTTGAGCCCTCTTTACAACATAACTCAAGAACCACAGGACCTACAAAAGTAAATTCTTCTACACGCTCGCTATGAATTGAGCAATGCAATATTTGCTAAAGCTCACTACCATTCATTCGCAAGATGCTGTGAACTAATTTTTTTTCTGCTGCTTTGACCAACAATACATCATCGGGTACATCATATATCCTTGTTTCTAAAATAAGCTGAATAATGCTGAATTTAGCAATGTCGCAGATATGCAATAAGAACACGTCACAAATAAACTGAGACATAGATGCTTGAAACAATTTTCAAAACTTTTTTGAGGAGTTTAGATGAATATAGTAATAGTATGTTTAGGCAACACACGCGTGTAATTATATACCACGCATCTGAGATGATGATTTTTCATCTGGTATTGAAACTTTCAATTACCGTATATTATAAATAATTTTAAAAAATGAACCATGCCAATTATGATGACTAAAGTTTATTCCATTGTGTTACTTGCGTTCCCGGGCTTGCGTTTCAGTCACAATTTCTTTGTAGTGTTCAGATCTTTGATGGAAACTGGTACAGTTTTGTTTGCAAGAGGGACAAACCCAGCAAACACAAAAACGTTTTACTTGGTACTTGGTAGTGCTTCCTCCTAAATACTCCAAAAAGAGTTTTAACTGGAGGTCGGAGAGAGTGGTCCCTATTGAACTCTCGTTTTAAATAAGTTATATTTTGGCTTTTGGTTTAGGTAAAAACGTTTTAATAACATTAAAATGTCGGGTTATATAAAGGTCATGATAACGTTTTAAATTGTAAACTATTTTTACAAACATTTTTGCCAAATATTGTGTCAATACTTAAATAACATTATGTTAAAATGTTTGAACCCAGAAATCACAGAAATGTTCTTAAAATGTTTTTTTTTATACCCTTTATATAACCCGACATTGTAACGTTTTCTGTGAAACATTTTTGTTTGCTGAGCAGTAGATTATCAAAAAATGTTTTTAAGGTTACGAAAACGTTTTATACTCTTAATATACCCTTTATATATTTAAACGTTATCTGACAACCTTTTATAACCTTTTGCGAATGATGCCGAAAACGTTTTGTGTTTGCTGGGAAGCTAAAGAAAACCAGCAAAGAAAAACAAATTTGGTGCTTGGTCGTGGCGGACGAACAAATTGAACTAATTTGTACGTCAGCAAAGATGAAATTTAATAACATAATTTCTTAATACTGAACAGGGATGCAAAATCAAGACACCTCATGAGCTCTCATGTAGAGAAAGCCAGTTATCAAATTTCAACAGTTCAAACTGTACAAACTCTATTTTGTTTGAAACCAAAAGACTATAAACAAGGTGGTTAAAGATGGAAATTTTGGGAGTGAACGTCCGCAGGGTAAAAAATAAACTTACTCTGATTTTTTTTAAAAATTGGCAGCAAATTGTTCATCTATATGGGGATTCAGAAAAAGAACATTTTGCACTACCTGCAATGTCAAATTACTGAGATATGAGACTAAAAAAACGAGTTTCAAATTTTGACAATTTGGTTGACATAATTACGGAACTGTCCAAGAAGCTAATACGAATTTCGTCTCTGCTAAGAAGCCTACAAAATTATTATAAAGTTTCGGAGTTTCATAATACATGTAGTTTCGTTGAAGATCGCATTTCTGATCTAGATCTAGCAAACAGATGCTGGCTAACGAAATTATCTTTGTTTGTGGGAGAGGGAGGGGAGGGAGTTAAACACATGGGTATAAAACAAAATAACAGTACAATATTACTAAATGGAAAGCTTACCGGCTACCGTTGCGTTGGTTGACGATCTTCAGGGGCGCGCTATAGAAGACTGTGCCTGCCTGTCTGAGAGCCGCTACAGTTCGACGTAGAATATCTGGTAGACGTATCGATTTTACGTCATCAAACGTTCGTTAGAACTTAAGGTGGTATTGGAGGCATTTTCTAGAAATTAGGAAATGCTTTGAGCATGTTTTAAACAGGCTAAGCCAAAAAAGAAAAAGTTTGTTTCCTGTAGCGCGCATTACGTTTTTGACGGCTTATTTTTCGCATTAGATTTTTTTTTCACTTTTTGCAAGGTTCGATAATCATATCGAGCTATTTTTCACCCAGGGTGACAGGAAAAAGGGGAGAATTGTAACGAAAATGATGACAAATTGTGAATTACACATAAAAATTATGTGTTTTTATGTAAGTACCGCCTATTATCCTTTTTTTTTTCCTTTTTTTTTTTGCTCTTCACTTTTTTAAACCATGCAAAAAAAAATTGGGTCAACAAATCACAACTTCCGTCGGTAAAAAATATTTCCGTCAGTACATTTACTGCAAGTTGTGCCCCCTCGGTTCCAAAATCCTATGATCTCCAAGCTAAAAGTCATGTTTCGTCAGACTGGAGATGTCAAAGACAGACCCAGAAGTGGCCGCCCAAGAAATACAACGGCTAGAAGACCGGTACATCAGGTTGGCAACACTTCGAAACCGTTTTTAATGAAAAAGTATGATTCCTAATGAGCAAGTTACTCATGTTTACTGATACAAATGACGCAGACAATGCTTGGCACATTTTGTTTGAGACCTCCTTGTCTTTCAAAGATAGTTACTCAACTATGGAGGAAGTTATGGTCACAAATTTGGTGTCATTTTTGACACAAAAGAACAATGTTTTTATTGATATGACACAATATGGAAATAAATTTCAAATATTTCAGATAAATAGCCGTTTTGGAAAGTTTCCAAACCTTTTTAAGGAGTTTAGTTAAAGAGCTAAAAGGGCTGACTAGGAAAGGCTCATAAATATGTAATTTTTGCCAATATTTTGCTAAAAATCAATGCATAAATGTTGTACTTTTATTTTCCATACTTTTGCCCTGAAACTTGGTCAAAGTCTTTCTAATATGTTCTAATGTATTATATAGTGAAGCCGCCCTCTAATTTGCATAATTAATGAGCTAATTTGCATAAATGCTAGTTAATCATGCAAATATGCAAATTAGAGGGAAGTTTCACTATATAATACATTAGAACATATTATTAGAAACACTTTGACCATTCCAATTTAAGGCAAATGTATGCAAAATAAATGTACCCTGAACATTTATGCATTGATTTTAAGCAAAATATTGGCAAAAATTATATGTTAATGTCTTAATGAGCTTCTCCAGTCATTTTAGCTCATTAACTTTATTGATTATTGATAAAAACAATAAGCTACAAAGAGAATATAAATTGATATATTTTGAAAACCGTATGCCTGATTTGCTTCAAACAAAACTTGCGCATATTGATAAGTGTGTTTTGCTCTACTCAATTAATCTGTTTAAAACATGCTTTGAGCACTTCCATAATGCCTCCAATACCACCTTAAATATTACTGGAAATAGAATGAGAATCGATTATTAAATAACGTCGATATGTTACATCGAATGTTCTACATCCACTCAAAAGTCTAAAAAAACAGCTTTTTTTAATTGTGCAAGTATTACTTGTTCGATTAGATTCAATTTGGGATTGGATAAAGTGTTGATGAATAGAAACTAAAAGAATAGGTTTGGGACAATTTTCAAGGCTTCCTATTTATTTTATTATTTCTTTTATATCGCACCTTTTGTGGATGTAAGGGGTTTTGCAACAAAATAAATTTACCCCTTTTCTAGAAACCACCTTTGCAATCAAATTTGAGCCCATTTGTTTGCACTACATTATGTAACTTGACTAATGCTCTGAAAATCAAAAAGAAAAATTGAAATATCTCATTTACTTTTTTAATTATGAATTTTTAATTAAATTCGGGAAAATGGCATTTTTTGGGTATTTCCGAAGCTACACCTTTTGTTAATTAAAATGATTTTTTTTCAAACATAGTGACCCAAAAACAGTTCCTTTTGGTTTTAATAGGTAAAGAACATTCCAGGCTACCATTATACATCAAAAAATTTAAAACAAAACAATTCTATATTCATTTTAAGTTCAGATTTCCGGAAATTCCCTAAGATTTCCCAAACGGGAAATATGCGATAACTCCGGAAGGGAAGGTAGTATGAAGGTCAAACAACCACCAAAATGTGTATTTTTACCCACACTATAATATTTTACCAATAACTCAATTTGGCCAAAAGTGGATGCAAGGGGTTTTGAAACAAAGCTCTTCATATATATGAATAATTCTCTTAGCATAATTGTTATCTCATTGTTATGCGAGTTCGAGTAGGCCTACGTATATTGTTATACATAAGACATATGTAAGAGGTGTGAGGCTAAAAAAAAACCGACCGACCCAAAAATTGGAAATTTTGGGTCGGTTTTTTTTTTTTTCAATCACTTTTTTAGAAGCAACCTTAAATTTGGACAGAATCAAGGACACAATTTTTTAACCATAAAATGATCAAGCATTTGTCAATACTAGCCTTTTCAAAATGGAGGGAAAATCGAGGAAGAGTTCATGAAAAAAAAAAGGATCGACATACTGACCTTCCACATTTTTGTCTCGGAAGGGCAACCAAACAATTTTTTTTTTTTTTGGCCTGATATTGTGCAATGGTGCAGTTAGCGTGGTGTATTCTAGACTATGCCATAGTCGAATTTTGATTACAAAATATGTTATTATTAATCATGATGAACGCATTCCGTTGAACTCAAAATTATACTGATGTTTATTACTTATATTGTTCAATAGTAAAATGGTCATAAAGAGGTTACCGTAAAATGGGGTAACTTAAACCACTGCTTCCAAACAGAACCAATTATATTTCTAATTATCTCTTTTTTGTGACATTAGGCTGCGATCACATAGAAGTATACTATTCGGGTATACGGTGCACGTTTTGCAGGTGCACGCGTATAGCTTAAATCGAGCGAGACAATTTCATAGTAGGCTACCGGGTCACATAAGGCTACGATCGCATAGAAGTATACTATTCGGGTATACGATGCACGTTTTGCAGGTGTACGCGTATAGCTTAAATCGAGCAAAGTAATTTCATAGTACCGGGTCACATAAGAGCTATTCGAAAAGGCCGTATAGCCTACCTGCGTATAGTATAGTATAGTGGGAATCGCGCGTGTTCGATTTTAGTGCAGCGTATATACTGTCCAAATTTTAAAAACCTAAACCATATGTGGGTAAATTCATTTTTTTAATAGATGCACTATCTAATTCTGCACATTATGACACCTCATTGAATGCAATGTGATACTCGCTATTCGCTATACGAAATACGCTCATTCGATCAGGCTGAGTTCACATAGTATACTCCTATATGAACTCAGCCTGATCGAATGAGCGTATTTCGTATAGCGAATACCGTATACCGTATACTTCTATGTAAACTCAGCCTTAGGGTTCCCTTCTACACCTTGAAGTTGAAAAAGAATTTTAAATAATTTTGTAAGGGTGCCCTAGGGATTTGGGGCAACTTCGGTCAGAGTATTACATTCCATAAAGAAAAAAAAAAAAAAAAAAAAGATCTTCGCTGTATATGGGCAAGTTGTTGTTTTTGTGACATTTGACCCCTTTCAAAATTAATCAAGCACACATCCATGCTCACAAATATTGATTTTTATTTTTCTGAAAAAAATGTACAAATGTGCTCATTTTTGGTCAAAAATCCCGAATTTTTCGTAAATTGGACATGAGCGACTATTATATATTCCAAAGATATTTCTTAACAAATTGTCACCAAATAATGACTAAAAACAATATTGCTGTACGAAAATATGAACATTTAAAAAAATAGATTTGCCCGACCAAAATTACCCCCCGCTGACCGAAGTTACCCCATTTTACGGTATATAATTAGATGATTACTAGTGACAATAAAAGTTATCGAATGCAACATATCTTGCATAATTATAATGGCTCACTTCAATACGAAACAATTCTGATTTTGGAATTTATACCAGTTTATTGATCGCGAATGCCCGAGTAAAAAATCCGCCTATGTACATTGGATTTTAAGCAGAACTTTACCCGGGGACTTTGGTCTCTAAAATACACTGTCAATCATACTTGTTTATATCAATCCAATTTAACCGCAAGTAGGCCTACTATAAACATGGTAATGACGCGCTAAATGTACGTACGTCAATGCACCACTTTCGCGCCACAACAAACGTGCCGCAAATTCCACTAGATTGTTGTGTACGATGTAGTTAATGGTATAATGGCACGTGCCCGGAGGATTTAAACAATAGCGAGATCAATCACAAGCCAGATCCATTTTAGGATGCATTAACATCATGGCCAATTTTAGTTAGGCCAGAAATTGGCCTAACTCTCCATTGAGTCTCGTGTTAAGAATCTTAATCGCAACCCAAAGTAGTCCACTTGGGAAGCTAACAAACAGAGGGAGTATGGTGACTGAAAATATCAGCTGTGAAAATCTATCAATTGGCACACAAATTAATACAAATCAGCGTTTTATGCTTAAATGTAATAGCCTGAGTATGCAAAATGGGCAAGCAGTGGCGTAACTACGGGGGGGGGGGCACCCTTAGGGGGGGGGGGGGGCGCCGGTTGACCAAAGTTCAGCATCGATTCTGCGCCCCTCCAAGCGATGAAAGTCACAATTTTCGCGAGCTTCGCGCGCATTTCAGCACAAGAACTGCAACTGATAGATTTTCACATCTGTATCTGATCTTTTCAGTCACCGCACTCCCTCTGTTTGTAGGCTTCCCAAGTGGACTACTGACTTTGCCTTGCGGTTAAGATTTTTAACACGGGACTCTATGGAGAGTTAGGCCAATTTCTGGCCTAACTAAAATTGGCCATGATGTAATGCATCTTTAAATGGATCTGCCTTTGTGATTGGTCGCCCATATCTCGCTATGGTTTAAATCTTCCGGCCCGCGCCATTACCATTAACTACACCGTACACAACTATCTGTGGTATTTGCGGCGCTTACGGTGTTGACGCGAAAGTTAATCTCCCATCAAACATCTAGCGCGTCTTGTACTATACCATGCTTAGTACTTGTGGTTAATGGACTGATAAACAAGTATGCTTGACAGTGTGTTTTTAGAGAGCAAAGTCCCGGGGTAAAGTTCTGCTTAAAATTCAAAGTCCATAGTCGGATTTTCGGGGTTCGCTATCAATAAACTGGTAGATTCCAAAATCAGAATTGTTCAGTATTAAAGTGAGCCATTATAATTATGCAAGATAATGTTACATTCAATTACTTTTATTGTCACTAATCATCTGATATTTTTAACTCTTTATGACCATTTTACTATTGAATACTTTAATTTTAATAAACATCAGTATAATTTTGAGTTCAACGAAATGGGTTCATCATGACTAATAATAACATATTTTTAATAAAATTCGACTATGGCATAGTCTACTTTTTTTAGCGGCGGGGGGATTTTTGGCGGGCAGTTTGGAAATTTTACCCCCCCTGGGGCCCATAATTATTGCACAGCCCCTTATGGTCGAATAAAATATAATTTATGTAGGGCTAGGTACCGCATTGTCACACAGTGGAATGGTTCCACACATGCAGTGCAGCGTGAATTGAAAACAGCGGCGCGGCGGAACGATTTTGAAAGTGGGGGGCAGTCAGGGTGATGTAAAAAATCGCAATGCAGGGGGGGGGGGTGTCTGAGGAGATGTGCCGCCCTCAGAAGTGAGAAACTTTTGCAAAATGAAGGCCCAATTGAAACCATTTGATAGACTACTTTGGTACTATTATTGTGTACAATCAATTGAGTTTGAAAAAAAACCCGAAAATTGGTGAAATGAAGCTATAAAGCCATTCGTGGACAAGTTCTCATTATTATTAACTGTATAAATTATTACTGTAAACATTAAGTGTCGTGTGTCCAAAGCAGAAAAAAGGGCGAAAGCGGGGGGGGGGGGACTTTTGCAAACTGAAGGCCCAATTGAAGACATTTGGTGGACCATACTGCAGTTACTGTCCGTTTTCCTATACACAATACACAGTGCTCTCACCATTGACGCGTGACCTGTACAAATGATGTATGTTGGGAGAATGGACACTTGCCTAGTTAACATCACTGTGTGAAAAATAACCAGCCAATATTTTATTTATTCTCCAAAACTTCTAGCAAATATATTTCTCTAACATGACCTAAAATTACAGCTAGGTTAGATGTTCAGAAATGGTCGCACTTTTGTAAAATATGAGTGAGGGCAAGGCATAGCTAGCCAACTCCCCGTGTTAATTGAATGGAGATTTGACCGAAAATATTGGTATCGGACCGCTCACTTCTGAAGGATGCCACAAAAAACGGTAAAAGCTACATTTAAATTATTCTAAATAGGTTCTAGAAAATAAAGTTTTGTAACATGTCCTAAATTTTTAGCTAATTTAGATGTTTGGAGAGGGTCGCACTTTTGTGTTTTAGGAAGGATATGTAAACGACAGATAACACCAAAAATATGAAGAAATTATTTCCAAACCGTGTTAAGTCAACAATCATTATGTTGCTCATTTTGAAGAATGCTGGTTAACAAAAAGCAGGTCTTTGTCTCATTTCGTGAACAAAAGTACACATACCATTGTTTCCTTTCGTTTCCTTTATAATCGGTTACCCAACTGAAGCTATAATACGCAAACTTTATTGCGATATCGCACATGAAAACAGTCACATGTGCACAGCCCAGAGAAGATCCGATTTAATCAGTTGAGCTGTTTCAATGAGTGTTATCTTGGTTTAATAGCTGTTAATGGGGTTAAGTCCTGCAAAGGTCGAGATGAATTCTACTGTAGACATGACTGCATCATGCCATTCTTGTGTACCATTTTAGTTTGAAAAATCCGAAAATGTGTTAAATGAAGGCCCAAATTGAAGCCATTCGTGGATATGTTTTCACTATTATTGTATAAATTATTGCTTTTAGTGTTGGGTGTCCAAAGCAGAAGCGAAAAGGGGAATTTGTTTATCCACAGAGGGGGTTGGAACATTTTGCAAAATGAAGGTCCAAGTTGAAGCCATTTCGTGCATATGTACACTTTCTTTAAGCATGTTAAGGGTCTAGAATAGAGATTTGATTATTTATGTTCACCTAGACATGTTACACAGAGCACATTATGGGTTAAAAGTGTGGGGGGGCAGGCCCTCGGTCAAAAAAGTGGAGGGGCCAATGGACCCCCTGGCGCCCCCCGGTTCCGCCGCCGATGATCGAAAATGCATAGTACGCAGGCTATGTCATTGTCGTGGGGGTGGGAAATGGGGGCAGTCAAGAGGGGCTCAAAGATCGATGTTCAACAATATTTTTTATCTTTGGACAGCCATAGTGTTACTGTCTATGATTTATTAACAAATTACAAAATATAAATGATGGCTGATTTTATGATATAAAATTTTTAATACCAAAAAGACAGAACAAAACGAACACAGACAACAATGAGACAGACACAAGGACAAGTTTCCCATGTTATTTTCATTAGGTGTGCACAGAATGTAAAAAAAAGGGTTAAAGGCGAGCAAATGCAAATAAAAATAGGATGGCAGGCAAATTGATCTCAATCCTCATTATAAGGGAAGGGGTATGAACGTTTGGACAGTATTTATTGTGGGACATTAGAGCACATCAGACATATCAAATTGCATTCTGAATACGAAGAATGCACTTCTGATATCAAATAATTTTGATTTTTTGAAATTCGCAATGTAATACACATTTTATTGCAAAGCATTAAATATTGATATTTTTGATATTTAACAGTACTCGAAGTAAAATTTATAAATCCGATGATTTATACTTAAAGTGTATGTAGGTGGGATGAAAAGCCGATGAAAGGTCAAAATTTTCAATTGATCGTCGGCTTTTCCTCCCAGCTACATACACTTTAAGAATATATCATTAGATTTATAAAATTTACTTCGAGGACTGTTATAGGCCTATATCAAAAATTTGAAAAATATCAAATTTTAATAATTTGTCATAAAATTTGTATTATATCGTGAATTTCAAAAAATGAAAATTATTTGATAACAGAAAGACATGCTTCGTATTCAGAATGCAATTCGATACGTCTGAGGTGCTCTCATGTCCCACAAAAAATACTGTCGAAACGCCATAAATGCTCATTCTAGATCCCTTAAGGTCAAACGAAAATTTCTTAAAATGTTTGCTCAATTTACCTTTACCTTCTGCGATGATATATTCAGTATTAAGTTTCATTCTCACAAAGTTCATAAAAGCTTGGAAACTGGGAGAGGAATTTTGAAATTTACATCTATGAATATAAAACTTCAAACATAATACAAGAAAGTTGATTACAATTTTGTGCTCAGAGTCATAAACATTAATCCCAAACATTTTTTGGTAGTTAAAAATTGTAATATTATCTCCAGTTTTGCTTTCAATAAATTGGGTCAGACTGTTCCACAAGCATTTGATTTTATCACAATCACAAAATAAATGCACCAAAGATTCCTCAGAATTATTACAAAACCTACAAAGTGGGGAATCAATTCTACCAATTTTATGAAGGAATTTGTTTGTGCAAATTGCTCTGTGAAACAGTTTAAAGTAAAAGGCCCTAAGTTGAGTTTCAATACTGCAAGAAAAGTTATTATTATGAACTTCATTCCAATCCGTATCCTGATCCATATTTAACACATCAATCCAAAAGCTCTCGGTGTTGGCAGGTCCGTCCTGTGTTTTCAAAATAGTGTATGAATACTTGGTAATTTTGCCATTTTCAAATAAGCTTTCAACAGTCTTATCAAAAACATTTTCTTGAACTATAGGAGGGTTATAAAACCAGTCAATCGAAATTCCTTTCATAAGATAGTTGTACTTTCTTCTGTCTTTGTTAATAGATATATCAAATTCGAGAACAAGATCTTCGAAAGATAAATTATTCCCTCTATTAAGATCCTCAAGGGTATGTATACCACGATCAAACCAATCTTGATTAAAGAAGAATATCTTGGTTTTCAAACGAATATTGCAATTCCACCAAATGGAATCCTGAAGGAAATAATTATTATAACCAAGATTCTCTTTTATTTTCTTCTTATACACATAACAAACCCTAAGAGTTTCAGCCAGTTGAACAATAATCTCACCGCTACCTTTATCGCTTTTTGTCAGCTGACGCTATTTGAGGGGAGTGTTTTTTGGGGACGACATTGCAGGGGCCGAGTTCATGAGCGTCACTTTCCGCGCATGCGCATGCCATAAATAAATTGCCATTGCCAATTTACATATGGCGAGGCGTCACAGCGAGATAGATTTTGTGGTCGCTCAATTCCAAGATTCCAGTTTTTGCAGGTTATTTGTACCGTGAATATTTACGATCTGCAGCAAGTTTGTATGTTTGGTAAGTTGTGACATCGTGGAAGAAATAATAAGCTATAATAGCATGGACATGCAAATAAATCAAAGCCGAATTTAGCTTCACACCAGAGCGAAGTTATTGTACGGTACGTACGTATACATTTATGTGGACGTTTTATAAGCTTACCACAGACATGCAGAGTACTACTATTACTATGAGTACTATACTAAAATGCAGTAAACCTTTGACGAGCGCGTATTGTAAGGATACATCGCGTATTTACTGCGTTGCACGCACTTGTCTCTGATTGGCTGCTGAGGCAATCTGTTGTTGCCGAGAGGAAATTTATGAATGAACTGTGCGCCGTACGCGTGAATGTTAGCGCCGAATTTGCAACATCACGGTAGTCGCGGTCGTCAAAGGTTTGCTGCATTCGACAGAGAGCGTACCACCAGACAAAGTCTCCGCATCATCCAATAATGAGGGCCGATTGTTCCATGAAATGCGACAGGCGAGACTGCTACGCAATTTCCGCGTATTTTCATGCATGCATGGTCTATCGCGAAAGCACGCAAAGCTCTATTGCAAATACGCAAAGGCACGGACATGCGCAGCGCTGGCGTGATTGTTAGACACGGCACAATCGGCCCTCATGATGAATATGGGAGAAATCGCACTATACAATACACGGGGACTTTGACTGTTGATATACATGGTCTGTAGTAGTCTGTGGACTTGATCGAAAAATCTATCTTTTATGCACGACGACACGATAGTTGCTGTGTGCATAAGATGGAACTTTCTGGTATATGAAAACACGTCTGCATAGCGTTGATACTTTTTATAACGCTTGTAAAAAACATTCTTCCGAATGTCACTTTTGGCTACAATTTTCCTGGACTATAAACATAATGTATCTTTGGATTCAAGTTTGCTTTAGTTAAAAATACATCTTTGAAGTACATTCTGGAGAAGTTTTAGGTCACAGCAGTGCGATGTTATCATGTTTCGACGAATGATCATGCCTGATTTACTGTCACTGATGTACACGCTAGAGATGACCTTGTTATGACGTTTTCAATTGGGTACATCCGGGTCATAATCAGTCACAGTACACATGCGCAGTGTAGACGGCTGGTGGAATAAGCACATGCAGAGTTCAGGATTGGCAACTTAGCAGCGACTTTAGTAGCCCAATAGGATGACTTTTGAAGATTTTCCACACTACAGTTTCCTGTCCAATAGACACCAATTGATGGTTTATTAAGAAAGTAATTGAGCAACTTTTCAAATCTGGCGTAGGCAATTTATGGGATTTTGCTATCCCATAGATACCAATGTATGAATTTTAAAAACAATCGAGCGACTTTTAAATTATTTGACTCGCGATTTGGGCTAACATTTTGGGCAACACTGCTGGAGGTCAGTGGGTGCATACATGTACAGCAGAGACACGGCGTTGATCGAAGCTGTTAGGAGAACAAATATTGACGTTTTTCGTAAGTACATGTAGTAAGTATGAATAAATGATTATAGGACAGTGTGTTTGTAATATGTCACAAACAATTTCATGATATTTTAGAGACAATAACTATTAGTTAAACTTGAGGAAGAAGTTTTTATTCATATGCATGACATTGTACTCTGTATGGCAACTGCGGCTGCGTACATGTATCACACGTACATTTAAACAAGTATGTGACATATGATAACATCCTTGCACGGTCTAACTTCGTGTCACAAGCTATCGGTTGTTCATACGAAAGTTAGAACATTTCGAACAAACTTGAACTTGAAGCTTACCATCCAAAAACTTGAAAAAGGCAATGCCAATGCATCACCAACAATTGGCAACAAACATGCATGCATGATCTCGTTTTAGTAAAGTTCAGAGTCTTGTTACTATTTGTTGAACAAATTACACTTGTTGCTCTTAATATGTAGATACAGCGATATTTTGAATTTTTGCCAACAAATTCCGTTCACAATTTTGTCACATCCGATTAATTTTCCAAATAGTATAATTTATTAACAAAATGTGGCAGAATTTTTTTTTTTTTTTTTTAAAAATCTCCTGCTATGAGCTATCTAATGACACCATTTAATGAAAACTCCTTCATCAACTTAGCTTGCAGATGTCATTTCAAAGTTTCCGTTCACATGTGTCACATCCATGGTACCTGTCACATCCAAAATAGTTTCTTCAAAGAACTAAGACAGGAATGGGACTAGGATGCCAGTTTGAAGTTATTTCATTACAGGTTTGTGGGGGATCAAAAGGCACAACAAATCTTTAATTCAGTATGCCTTCTTTAATTGTGACAGGAGATTCAAAAAGCTTCAATTTCTGTTCACATGTCACATCCTCAAAATTAGTAGTTTTTAGGCCAAAATACTTAAACAACATGATATTTGACTTTCTAAAATAGGTTTATTATTTTGCACATGTCATATATGATTATTTCATAGCTTTGTCTTTGTCTTTAGAGGACAGTTTTGTATACAATTTACAGAAGCGGATGTGACATTTTTCAATTGTGAACGAACATTTCAGTAAATTATAAACATTTTGCTTGTCAAAAATATAAAGGGTCAGGAAAAACGTTTTAGCATTGCTCAATTCAATAGAATCTCACATGTGTTAGAAGTGCCCAAAGCTTATATTTTTGACAAGCAAACTGTTTATCATAATGAAACATTCCGTTCACAATTGAAAATGTCACATCCACTTCTATAAATTGTAAACAATGTTTTAAAATGAACACTAACACAGGTTGATATGTTTCAATATACATGTATCCCATTTAATTCACTGAGTGTGTGAAAACTCTTTGAATCATTATTTTCTGAAACATACTCTGCTTTACAGTGTGTGGTTTCCGTTCACATTGACATCAGTCACATCCAAAATTGCACAAACATCAGAATCTTGAATTTGACCTGTGTTTTCAAACTGGCTGATATTATTTGTGAACATTACCCATATTATGACCTTCAAAGCTGTGCAATATCAGAGTCATTCATTGATTATTAAAATTGTTGAGTAAACCTTTTCATGTCAATTTCCCTTTTTTACACAAAAATTACATTAAAGTGGCCATAAATTTGTCATTACACAACAAAATTTGCCCAAATTTGGTCAGAAGGGAGCCTATGACATATACTCGTTTGTTTTAAATATCTATGATATATGTATTGGACAGTCAAAGTATAAATATACACTACTCAATATTGATCAAATTTGTTAAAAAATTACATAACATGAGATAATAAATCATAATTTTCTTCAAGAAGTAGCGAGATTTAAGCTGGGAAATGATATTTTTATGAAAATCTGGTCTAATTTGGAAAAGAAAACCCCTATTTAATTAAATTTAATCCATTTTGAAAATTTCGAGTTTTTTTCACTAAAAGTGGCGCCTAACCGTGAAATGGGCCGAATTCAAATTTGCCATCAAACCACATCATTTTATACATCAAATTAAAGCCCCTTGAGTAAAGAAAGCCAAAATTGAAAACCGTTTTGTCATAGCACTTTCGGTCATCTTGTCAAAGCAAAGATTGACTTTCATCAAAATTATTCAGCCAACATTTATTTTATGCATCAGTTTAAAACAAAACAGCATAGTGCAGCTTTTCTATTCTATGTGGAACTGCAATCCCTCTAAAATTCCATGTGCGATTCTCTCATCACAAAAATAAATCATATATTTGGGTCAAGTGAAGTATAAACTTAAAGAACATGGTTTCCTTGACAAACCTTAGATCGTAAATCCCATAGGAAAATTGCCAAAAAACAGCTTGTGCCCCCCTCCCCATCAGACCCAGCTCCGTGCCCCCAATCATGGTTGGTGCCCCCCATGTGACCCACGCTATTAGCTACGCCACTGAAATTGTTCCCAGCCGTGGGGTCATGTGTCATAAATTTACCTGTGAACTCCATACATGTAGCTTCAAATTTGCGCACAAAACCATGAACACATTGGAGGCTTCGGTCCAGTTAAGAAAGTCATGGAAGCTGTACTGTATATAGTATACCGTTTTTTGGTAGATCAGTGTCGTCCATTTTTGTAACGCTTGTTAAATAGAACTGTTTGGATGATAGTTATTTTGATGACTCTCAAAGCCAACTGTGCAACGGGCTGTGCAATATTTTATGCTCAAGCCTCAAGCCCCCCCCCCTGGTAAAATTCCCAAATGGTGTGCTAAAGATGTTTGCTCCCTCTTGGCTTGCAGTCCCCCTTTTTGATTGGCCACCCCCCTCCATTTTTCCCTCTGGGGACACAACTTGTCATGCTTGTTGTCATAAAGGCAGATTGATTTTAATCTCAAGTGGTCTTTGGACTAACTTGATCCAGTTGCATGATCAAATCCAGGCACATTCACTCCTTGTAACTTGTAAATGTGTGGCCGTGCCCCACCAGATTTCACACCAACCCCCATGCAAAAAAACCCAAAGAATCCAGCTGACACAGTTTTACCAGTCAGGAAATTTCCTGATTTCAGAAAATTTTACTTGGATGATCCTGTACAAGCATATAGGGGCCTTACATGTAGGCAAAGTACATTTTTCATGAAATTTTTGCCATTTCAGGATTATTTGACAACACTGACTGGCATCTCTACTGACAAGTGTTTAACTTAAATCCTTGGGAATCAAAATTTGGCTTTGCCCCCTCATACCTGATAGCTGCACAGCGCAGTCAAAAGCTACAACAGCAAAAAACTGTGAGTGCAAGTATTCCACGTGATGCGATTGCGTCAGCATGAGAAAAGCTTGGCTGGCCAAGGCAATCCACCACGGCAAGGTAGTATTGGCCGTCAGTGCGTCTAGCACCCAATTGGGTCGGGTGTTCAAAACCGCACCTGAGAAAATTAAAAATATCTTCATCTTCTTCCTTCCTTCCTTCCTTCCTTCCTTCCTTCCTTCCTTCCTTCCTTCCTTCCTTCCTTCATTCATTCATTCATTCATTCATTCATTCATTCATTCATTCATTCATTCATTCATTCATTCATTCATTCAGTCATTCAGTCATTCATTGAACATATTCATTCCCCTCCACCAAAAAGCCTCAGTGGCACAAAACTGTCTTGAATTGATAAAATCCTGAAAAATTAACTCAGCATCCCACTACATGTAATACAGTATTTTCTTCTTTTTTCTCAGTGACTGAGCTATATAGTACACCAAAATGCCTCGAGTACCATCAGAGCCCGTACCAGAACTCACTGTCCGAGGCACTGTACGAAAGAACCAGCTCTATGTGCCAGAAGAAGACATCCAGAGGGCGCTTCAAATGGTGCGCGATGGCGTCTACGTGGCAAGAGCTTCCAGACTTTGTAAAGTTCCTTTCACTAGACTTGAAGCGCGTGTGAAAGAATTAAAAGATAGCGGTGATCTTGAAATTTACTGGGGTAAAAATGCCCCTCATTATCTTGCCAAGCTGAATGAACAAAATGCACCTGATGAAGTTGGTGATGGAGGTGGGAAGACTAAAAGAAAGAGAAGATCAGGTCCTCGGCCGTACTCGGAAGAAAATTTAGCGTTGGCTGTGGAAGCGGTGAAATCAGGCATGTACACAATTAATGCAGCACACAATGTCTACAATATCCCAGGTAATTATTATACACCCAAATGTATTAGGAATACACCCAATTTATGTATCAGGAATACACCCAAATTTGACCAGCTCCAACAAAACCCTGAACAAGTCGCCACTCGCCAGGCATGTTTTTGAGGGACGTTAAAATAGGCCATTAAAGATGACATTCCCATAATAAAAATCAAATTTTGGCATTCTTAATTTCATGTTATTTGACTGTGGGACTATGTGGACTTTCAAATCCTTGAAAGTACTTATTAAAACGAGGCTTATCAATAATTAACAATTGAACTATTCAATCCCGTGTAAGGCAGGAAACTAATTAGCCTGATACTCAGAATGGCAGCTTGGCAAATATATCAAGGTATATCATTAACTTATCCATATCTTGAAAAGTATTGATGTTATGTATATAATTTTGGTATCATTTTAAGGCTTATTGTCTAGTGCTTACATTTTTATTCAAATCATGAAATGTCAAAAATGTGGAAGACTTGTTCCTGGTTTTGTCAGAACGGGTCACAAATGTATTAGGAATACACCCAATTGTAATAAGAATACACCCAAATGTATTAGGAATACACCCATATGTATACACCCAAATGTATAGGAATATACCCAAATGTATAGAAATACACCCAAATGTATTAGGAATACACCCAAATGTATAGAAATACACCCAAATGTATAGAAATACACCCAAATGTATTAGGAATACACTCAAATGTATAGAAATACACCCAAATGTATTAGGAATACACACAAATTATACATTTTACATTGCAGGTAAACTCCTCTATGAACTGATGAGGACAGATAAACCCATACGTGCCCTGATGAACAAGAAGAATAGAAACAAAGCCAAACTCACATATAACGAGGAGGAGGCCGTCGTGGAGTACGCCCTTGCTTTGGATAAGATCGGTTTCCAGGTGACTTACATGAGCTTAGTCCCGCTTGCTATGCAATATACTACGGATCGTGGGAATCCAGTCAAAGATGTGCACGGTTGGGCGAAATTATTCGCACGACGACATCCCGAGTTGGATGGAAAATATCTGTCGCCGCCGGCCGTCCGAGCGATAACCAAACAGCAACTTGCTAAAAAGATGTTTGATAGACTCGCAGAATTGTATGACACGCATAACTTCCACCTTAAGCCGTCGAGGATATACGCCTGCGAAGGGATTTCATTAAGAGTAGAGCGTTGGGAAGCGGATGTAACAAAAAACATCGATGTGGAGATGCTTGTGGCGGCCAATGCTGTGGGGTTTCACATTCTTCCGCCGTGCGTGGTTTATTCAAATGAGGAAGGGGATGGAATCCCAGATTTCCTGGGATTGCCGGAGGCTGGATTTGTGGTCTCGGATAAGAAGAAGCTTACGGCACCCATTGTGGTAAGTATGGTTGCAAAATTTCCAGTAATTTTGAATTTGGTAATTTCCACTGCCAGTGGCGGCGCAAGAATTTTTTTCTGGGGGGTTCAAAGTGAAAAAAAAAATGGAAGGGGCCAAAAAAAAGATAAGGCCACAAAATAAAAACCCATTGCCTGACCAAGATTTTACGTTATTACTTTTTGCTAAAATCATGTAAAATCAGCCATTTTGGGGCCAAAATTTATTGATTTCGACTGAATCTTTTTTATAAAATTGGAACATTTTCAAAATATGTTTGCAATAAAATTATCAAATTTTTGCCAAATTTTCAACCTTTCGGTAATACTTTAGGGTCACTCAGCCTTCAGGAATTTTTTTTTTTTTTAAACTTCAGACCGACCGACCAGTACTGGTACTTGAAAAGTCCATCCGCCCGTAAAAGGATTTTTTTTCATTGCCTTATGGCTCAAACCAAAATAGTGGATTTTTTATTTTTTGACTGGTGGCTACACAATTTTGGAAATGTGTAGCAATTTTATGCCATAGACTTAATACAGTGAACATGGTGAAGTGTGCAAATGTAACAAAAATCAAGTAGTGTGCAAGCTGATAATGCTAGATAATATAAAAAAATGTCTTACATCCAAGGCTCTGTGAGATTAACTTTATACTGCGATGTTATACTGCGCCTAACGAAATGCGCACCTACACGTAAATATTAAAGGTAGTAACTCAATTTCCAAAAATGCCTGGGTCAGGATCATGTCACAAATGTATTGTTTTTATGTTGCAGGCTGAATGGTTCCGCAGTGTTTTCTTACACTACCTGCTACCGCGTACAGCAGAAGACCCGGTTGCTCTTGTACTACATGGTCATCATGACTGGTTTAGTCCGGAGTTACTTCAGATGGCTGAAAAAGAACATGTACATCTAGTACCAGTCTGTCCACAGGTATGTTAAAGGTCGCTGTCTCGTCCACCACCAGTTTGAAAAGAACGTTTACATTTACAGGAGCGTAACTACATGTAGGATTTTAGTGTGGGGGGGACAAAGCCACATTTTGTCCCGTTTTAAGTCTTTACTCTTTGTTGTCCCCATTTTGTCCCTGAAAATTTCGGGTGCGGGGAGGGGGCAGTTTTCCCCCGGCTACGCCCCAGTACAGTGCCAGTCTATCCACAGGTAAGTTATAGGCCTTAGTCTGACTCTACCCACATCCACCGCAGGTTTGATTCTGTTTTGACTCCACACAAATCATTAGACTATGCCATAGTCGATTGTTGATAAATAAAAATGTTATTAATCATGATGAACGCATTCAGTTGAACTCGAAATTATCCTGATATTTATTATATCAAAATACTAGTATAAAATGGTTATGAGAAAGTTTATTTATATTTGTGACAGTAAAAGTACATACGTAGGGTTATAAATATTATTGAATGCAACATATCATAATGGCATAATTATAATGGCACTTCAATACTGAACAATTCTAATTTTAGAATCTGCCAGTTTATTATCCAAGTTAAAAATCGACTATGGACTTTCACTTTTAAGCAGAACTTTACCCGGGACTTCGTTCTCTAAAACACACTGTCAATCATACTTGTTTATCAATCAAATCTAACCACAAGACTAAGCATGGTGGTACAATACGCGCTAGATGCGTACGTTCATCCACCAACTTTCGCGCCAGCACAAAAGCGCCGCATTCCCTAGATAGTTGTGTGCCATGTATAGTTAACAGTACCAGTACATGTCGGGAGGATTTAAACAATAACGAGATCTGGGCGACCAATCACAAGCCAGATCCATTTAAAGATGCATTACATCATGGCCAATTTTAGTAGGCCAGATTTCCGACAATTTCATCCATAGAAGCTCATAGACAGCAGTGTTAAGCATGTAAACCGCAATCCAAAGTCAGTAGTCCACTTGGGAAGCTAACAAACAGAGGGCGTACGGTGACTGAAAAGATCAGTTGTGAAAATCTATCAATGGTGCACACATTAATTAAATCAGAGTTTTAAGCTTAAATGTAATAGCCAGAGTATGCACAATTGGCAAGTGGACTACGGAGAAGTCTACACAAATCATCTGCTAATTTTAACATGTAACCCCAGTGAGCTATTCCAGTTGAAATCCATATACCCCTTATGGAAGACATGCATGTAGATAATTTTCCACACAGGGATTCTATGTGGAATTAATGTCTTAGGGGTTGTATGGATTTCAACTGGAATAGCCCTTTTCTGATTGGCTTTAGGATGTGACATAAAAAGTTGGATCCAGGAACTTGAGATTGATATTAAAAATAGCATAGGGCCGTTTGGTATAAATATCATCATCAGCATCATCATCAGCAGCATCATTATCATCATCATCAGCCGTATTCAGCCCAATGTGGGGCGAAAGCCTCCCCAAGTTGGCACCAAAGATTCCCGTTCTTTGCTTTTGCCATCCACCTGATCCCTTTAAAACTTAATGTATTATCCCTCCATCTGACTTCCTGTCTGCCTTGGTGTCTTAAGCCCAGCCAAGGCTTCCATTTTGTGACATTCTTTGTCCAGGCATCTGTTGATTGTGAGATGGCCAGCCCAAATGACACTATAGTGTGGATTTATGTCTGTAACTTCTGTTTGGCTCCTGATCCATGCCACTGTTTTCCTGGCCCTTTTGGTGGAGCCCAGCATGCATCTTTCCATGCTATGCTGTGCAGTTTCCATAAATATAAATCACTCCATATGGTCACGACACATAAATATTAAGATTAACAGATTACCAGGCGGGGCGGGGGGGGGGGGGGTATTGAAAGTTTTGATGAACATTTCAGCTAGTCAAAAAAGGCTTGTCATGTTATCACAGGCAGATGGTTTGTGTGGCACGAGTGGACTCAATTAAGGGTGGAGGAGACTATTACAAATTATGCTCATGGTCCCATCAACAGGGCACACTGATAGCCACACAGACCTCCCCTCACACATCGTCTATTTATCTACCTCAAGTCACCGGCACTAACTTTGAAGCTCAGCGTGTTCTGCGTAAGCTTAGTGTTATTGGTGCATGTACATACTTTTACACGCGCGATGAACGTGCCGCATATGTACATGCAAGAAACCACGCTATATTAGCCAACGCAACACACGCTGAACTCCAAAGCTAGTGCCAGTGACTCGAGGTAGATATACAGACTATAAGAGAAGAGCTATGTAGACAGGATGCTGGAAATTGTGAAAATATCTGCTTGCAAATATAACCACCACTAGTGCTTTCATTTCTCTATACCACAGATTCGTTTTTGGACTAACCCAATCCAGTCCATCCTTTTGAAGCTAAGAGATGCTTATATAGACAGGATGCTGGAAATTGTGAAAATATGGGTATACCCCTGTTAGTCTGAAACACAGTCAGTCCAAACCACCGTCAGTCCATATTTTTAGTGTTAGGGTTCGTAACTTAATGTTTCTGACGGTATTTCCGATTGACAGGGAGACCCCGAAAATATCTGTACATGATATGCAAAAAATAACCTCTTGCTCTTTCATCTCTCTATACCACAGATTCGTTTCTGGACTAACACAATCCAGTCAATCCTTTTCAAGCTATAGTCTATTTAGCTACCTCAAGTCACCGGCACTAGCTTTGAAGCTCAGCGTGTTCTGTGTAAGCTTAGTGTTATTGGTGCATGTACATACTTTTTATTACCCAACGCAACACACACTGAACTTCAAAGCTAGTGCCGGTGACTCAAGGTAGATATATACAGACTATAAGAGAAGAGCTACAGGATGCTGGAAATTGTGAAAATATCTGCATGCAAATATAGCTAAATATAACCACTTGTGCTTTCATTTCTCTATACCACAGATTCGTTTTTGGACTAACCCAATCCAGTCCATCCTTTTGAAGCTAAGAGATGCGTATGTAGACAGTATGCGAGTTACAAGATGAGTCAGATAGGCAAAGTACAGGACCCGTTTGAGGTTGAGGCCTTCCCTGTGCCCCTGCTTACATTGTTTTCGGAGCATTTCACTATGTGTCGGGTACAGGAGGCTTTCAAATCTGCAGGTGAGATATGTATAGATTTTTTAAAATCATAAACAGCGGACATATAATGAAAGTTGGAAAGAAACAGTCAAGGCTGCAATTTTTCTCAACATGCCCCCTGTGTGGGAGGTTAAGGTCATGTCTTCCATAGTGGGTGTACATGTATGAATTTTAACTACATTTAAAAATCTACCCCCTGTGTAGGTAGATTAAGAGTCATGTCTTCCATAGGGGCCGGGGTGTATGAATTTCAACTGGAATAATCCATTTTTGAGCAGACGACTCTGAATGTGCAACTCCATTTGAAATTCACACTACCTGTTTGGGATATTAAGGTCATATCCTCCATGGGGGGTGTATGTATTTCAACTTGAATAACCCATTTATGAGCAGACGACCCTTAATATATGATTCCATTTGAAACTCACACCCCCTATGGCTATGTGGGAGGTTAAGGTCATCTCTTCCACAAGGGCTGTATGAATTACAACTGGAATAACCCATTTCGAGCAGACAACTCTGAATGTGTGCCATTTAAAATTCACACCCCCTGAGTGGTCACATCCTCCATGGGAGGGGGTGTATGGATTTCAACTGGAATAACCCATTTTTGAGCAGACAACCCTTAATGTGTGATTCCATTTGAAACTCACACCCCCTATGTGGGAGATTAAGGTCATCTCTTCCACAAGGGGTGTATGAATTTCAACCGGAATAACACATTTTGGAGCTGACGACTCCGAATGTGAGACTCCATTTTAAATTCACACTCCCTGTGTGGGAGATTACGGTCATCTCTTCCTTAGGGGGTGTATGAATGTCAACTGGAATAGCTCATTAGACTTTTTTTTTTTACACAGGTCTGTTTCCGCTCAAACCAGAACAAGTTCAGCTCCCCAAGGAAGAACCAGTAAGGAAAAGCAAAAGCAAGAAAAAAGCAAAGGGCACCAAGACGAACGCGAAAGAATCTGAGAAAGTTGCTAACGTATCCAATCAAAAGACGAAATCCAACGGCTTAGAAAGTTTAGTCGTTCAATCTTCGAACAGTGGCGAGAGTATCTTGTTGAAGGTTTGTAGCGAGGTTGTACTCAACTCTGATGGTGCGAGTACATCAAATGGCGATGGGGGGACACCTGCCGTAAGTTTGCTGGAATCAATGCAGAAGTCTCTATCTGCCAACAAAGAGCCCAATCTTGATATGAAGGCAAGCAGTAGTAATAACACTGTGCCAATAATAACACCGGTGAAAAACCCTACCGCTATCGACGTGTCAACATCATCTTCGACGTCAAGCCAACCCGCAACTTCCACTTCCAAATCCGACCCAGTGACCTTTACACTACACAGCCAAGACGCCTCTACCCCAGAACCAAAACAGGATAGTCATTTCAATACAGAAGTTTTGAACTCGATAGTGGTAGTAAAGAAACAGAACGAAGATCGACGTTCTTACGTGATGCTGAAGAAAATGACCTCTACTCTGCCTAAAACAACCGGTATACCAACAGCATCTACTCAGCCTAAAATGACTGATATGCCAACTTCATCTACTGCAGCCGGTAGTGCAGTGACAGCAGCAGTACCAACTACTCCATCTAGTAGTGTTCAGCAAACAACTGCCATACCGATGTTATCTCCTCCATCTAATAATCCTCCGCAACCATCGGCAACTCAACCTATACCGGTGAAAATCACCAAAGCTGACGAGGATGCCACAAGTTTCCCATCCTGTGATGTATTATTAGGTGTCACAAGTTCCACACCAGTTTCGTCAAATTCTGCTCCAGGTAGTACCGGTAACACATCCACGAGTTCCACACCAGTTTCGTCAAATTCTGGCCCAGGTAGTACCGGTAACACATCTTTAACCACAGATGTTACCACGGTTACTGCTACATCTGCATCATCATCAACAGATGCAGTCGAGTCCGATTCTGATGATAACGATTCTGATTTGGACATTTCAGAAGTGGATGTAGAGCCTTCAAATACAGCATCCATTTTGAAACAGCCAAAGCCAGTATTAACAACGCCCTCAACATCAATCCTTGACCACATACAATCGGTCATAGCAAAGAACACAGATATTCTGTCGTCATCAGATATCAAGAAATCAAAAACATCCCGGAAAGCTAATAAGGCTGCAAGCAAATCTGCCGTATCCACCATCAAACCATCCGTATCAGAACCACGGAAGGCCCCATCACAGACAACCGTACCAACCACAGCTGCAAGGACATCTTCAGTGCCTATCGTAACTATCAACAAACCATCTGGATTAGAACCACAGATGGCACCTTCACAAACAACCGTACCAACTGTTCCTATATCTGTGATTGCAGCAAAATTGCAGCAACATGTGCTATCTCAGCGACGAAAACCAAACCCATCTGTGCGAGTGGTGCAGAGTTATCAATCAGCAACTTCTGCAACAATATCTGCACCATTTAAGCAGCAAAGTACTATAACAGCAGGTTGTAGAAACACAGTTCCTTCTCAAGGTTCTGCAATTACAAGTTCTGCATTGGTGCCATCTACAAGTGGTGGAGTAGCAGTAGCAGTCACTCCAATATCATCTCAGCAACAACCCCAAGTCTCCAAATCTCAAGCCCATCTGACAAAATCGGAAGCGGCGACACTATCAAAGATTGCCAAGGCATTCAACGCTGACGTGGCTGACATCATACTAGCTGTCAAGAATCAGCAGAAAACACTGGCGACTCAAAGGAGACCACCGGAAAAGACAAGCGGAGCACAGCCCAGTAGTAACCAACCACATGCACAAGCAAGAATTGCGCAAGCACCTGCTACTCCTGTAGTGCCTCTTGTAGCCCCGGTGGTTACTGTATATAACCCGCTACAGCAAGCCCAAGGTGCCCCTATTCTTGTGTCAGGCGGGACATTGTTCCCAATTGTGCAGCAGCAACCCCTTATCTTTCCTTTGCCCCAAGCAACTATGGGGATGATTCCAGTCACAGGTGTTCCAACTGTTGCACCTGCTGTTACAAATGCAAGAAACACTCCCTCTGCCACTGCTACAACATCTGCTTCTGCTACAGCGAGTGCTGCAACCAAAAATAGTGATTCATCAACCATGGGAGTGACTCCAGTCACAGTCGTTACAAATGTTGCACATGCTGTTACAAAGACAAAGCTCACTCCCTTTGTTACTTCTACAACTTCTGCATCTGCTACAGTGAATGAAGCAGTGACATCCACAAATAAAGATTCATCAACCATGAGTGTGACACCAGTCACAGTTGTTACGAATGTTGCAACTGCTGTTACAAACACCAAACTCACTCCCACTGTCATTGCTACAACATCTGCACCTACTATATCTGTTAGAGCTAGTGCAACAGTTGTACCCTCAGTAAAAAGTGGTTCATCAAGCTTTAGTGTTAAACCAAAAGTAACTAGTGATAAAGTTATGATAGTAACAGAACCGCATACGGAAACAACTGCAGGTGTAAGAATGGAACATGAAGAATCCAGTTCCAAAGTCGATTCTCAAAATCCGTCACTTAGAATATCACCACAAGCACAAGATGTTACAGTAGTTTATGCAAAAACTAGCGGAAACAGTGCTGAGACATCAAGACAGGATAAAATTGATTCTCAAAATACATCAGTTAAAAAATTAACACAAAAGCAAGTTATTACAGACGAGTCTGATGTTCAAACAAGTGGAAGTAGCTCTAGAACATCAAGTGGTTATACTGTTGTGACCGTGAGGAAGTCGTCACAAAAGCAAGTTTTGGTTACCAGCGTAGAACCCAGTACAAATGGAACCCCCAAAGCAGACACACAATCACATAATCCTACTGAAGAAGCTGTTACAGAACAGTTGTCTACAATCACAAGTGAAAACAGTGACAAATCTGACAATGGTTCTGCTGTAGCGACAGTCAGGAAATCACCACGCAAGCAAGTTATGGTCACCAGAGAAGAGCCCGGTGAGCCCAGCACAAGTAATCCATCCAAAACAGAGTGTGAAAGTCCAGTTGTTACAGGGTCCAGAAAAAGAAAAGCAAGTTTGATTTCATCCACCAAGATGGAGAAAAGAAAAGAAGATTCTGACAAGGGGGTTAAAATGTTGGGTGTAGAGACCGTGGCTGAGGGAAGAAAGACTCGAGCGCAGGTTAGGGAAGAGTCATTGCCTAGTAGACGGACAAGAAGTATGAAAAGATGATATTGTCTCGAAATATTATAAGAATGATTGGTGATGTTAGCACCAGAGGTACTTTAAGGCAAATTGCCGGTCACATCAAATACAGACCTCTAAATTTTATACCATTTTTTTTTTTAAAATCGTTTCCCATACAGAGTCATAACTAAAATACAATGTTACACAATGTTACTCGAATGATTGGCATGTAGAATTCACCAAAATTAAAACTTTCTTCTTCATATAATTACCCTTTGAGGAAAATTGATTTAGCAATAAGTTTGAGACAAAATCTAAAACCAGCATTGTATAGCTCTGTATGTGAAACACTTTTTGTCTGTTTTCATATATAGATCAGTATGTGATGTGACCAACAAAATATCAGCGATATATATATGCCAGATAAGAATTTCTAACTAAACACATCACAAGAAGTCCCCGTTTCAAAATTTCGTCATAACATTGTAAAATAAAACTTTGTACCAATAAAACTAACTTTAAAATAATTATACATGTACGACTGTTAAAGTGTTGTGTGAAAATGAATGATGTCCATGACTTCATGGCTGAATGAGCCCAAATTGAAGACAAAAACTGCCTTTTCCAAAAGTCACAAAGTATGCCTATGCTTGTTAAATGTAAGGTGTATAGCCTATAGGGACAAGGAATGGGAGTGGCCATCTTACAACTCACTGTGCTGAGCTCTGCACCAAGGGGATTTGCATGGCTGAATGATCAAGAATCGATACACATTAGAGTAAATGTACACTTGGTGAGGATTTTAAACTGCACCCAACCACATGGGTTTTTCCAACTTTTGTGACAAGCATAGGCCTACTTTGTGACTTTTGAAAAGGGCAGCTTTTGCCTTCAATTTGGGCTCATTCAGCCGTGAAGTCATGGACATCTTTCATTTTCACACAACACTTGGTAAACAGTCATATAATTATTTCAAAGTTAGTTTTATTGGTACAAAACGATTATAGGCGTAGATCCTGGGGGATGGGGGATTTATCCCCAATATTTTGCCAGGGGGATGGTCCATACAATCATCCCCCAATGTTGACGCCTGATAATGGGTTTCTGACCAAATTAACCTCATATTTGCCCATTTTAGCCCCAATAGTGCAAATTTAATCTACGTTTACACCATATTTCATCAGTTCAGCTTCAAAATAGCAAAAATTTTCGCACATTTATATCATAAATTAATTCTGCCGCCAAAGGGTGCTGGATTGACTATACTTCAACATTTTTTTCCAACTTCATCCCCCCCAATGTCAAAAAGAAATCTACGCCACTGCAAAACGAAACCTTGCAATGGTATGACGAAATGTTGAGAGGGGACTTGTTTCTTGTGCTGTGTTTATATATAATCATCAAAAATTTTCAAGTGCACTTCGTAGATAACATGATTGTAACCACTCTTGACCTAGCCAAAGGATAGCCATATTTGAAGACTGTAATTGCGCAATCAGTTTTCAAATAGTTAGCTTACTTCATTGTATTGTATATAGTACACTCTGGCAAATATGTGTACTGAGTGGGCTAAAATGATCATAAATGTGTTAAAATAAAAGCCTCATTTAATAAGGAAGAAAAAGCACTTCTGTGCTATTCAAGTCTTGAGTCAAACTTTCTACCTGTTTCGCCTATGTAGGACAAATCGCAGTTCTTGCAGGGTATCTTATATACCTCATCCGTGGTGTTGTTAGGATCGCGTTGTCTTTAGGATGTACCAGCTGTTTTCTGAGTGTGTCATACTGAATGATTGTTTTAAGATAATTATTAACATTTTCATTAGAAACCATTTTTATGGGACACCCTGTATAAGACCTCATAGCCTTTCCCTTCTTCACAGTGGCAATCGGAAATGTAGTAATTTCTTAAGAATTCATATAATTATGTGACACAGCACATATTCGTCAAAAGGGGGGGGGGAGGGAGTGTTTGCAGTTAAAGTCAATTTTCGGTTCAGTATTTTTGCTTTGAAGCTTTTAAATGACAACTCATTTGCCAAAATAGGTTAAGGCATTCATATTTTATAAGTGAAAAAGCATCATATACCTTATTTTTCCGTCTATTTTAATCTATATCTTGGGAAGCACTTTTCCCCAAAGTTCCCCTTTGATGTGCTGCCTTACCTTATTGCATTGTAGCTCCTACCTAACAAACACAAAATATTTTCAAATTATTTTGATAAATTATATCAATTCTATGGTTAATTTGTTATTCATTACTTTGGCATTACCAGTGGAATATTTTATTAGTCAATAAAATAATTAAGCTGACAATTAATTTGAGATACTATAATTGAAGACCGAATTTAAAAAGACCAGTCTGACGTCAGGGCAAAGGCGCAGTGTGATTGGTTACCTACATGTACCAACACAGCACCCGGGACGCAGTACAGCATTTTTGGTCTGAGGACGTCATGCGCAAACTAGTCTTTTGAATTCGGTCTTCAATTATATAAATTAGGCTATGCCAGTTGAAATCCATATTATGGAAGATGTGATCTTAATCTTGCACACAGCGAGTGTGAATTTCAAATGGAGTCACTCATTCAGGTAACCTCATTTCAAACTCACACTCCCTGTGTGTCATGATGTCTTCCATAGAGGGTATGCATTTAAATAGGAATAGCCTATTGTTCCTTCAGTATGACAAATAATTTTTCAGCATTACATAATATACATTGTACAGTCCACAACTTATAAGTTCCCCCCTAATACTTTTTAAAATAAGTCGAAAAATATACGAAATATAAAAATGTAAAAAGATATGTATAGCCCTCGTCGAAAAATATGTGAAATATATAAATGTAAAAAGATATATATAGCCCTATTTGTTTTACCCCTGTGGACCAATTTATAGCATCACATATGATTTCGTTCAGTCACATTGGTTAATTGTGTAAGAAAAGAGGCCGTTTAAAAAGTTGCACCTGAGTCCATATAGCAGCAGGTTTTTAACAAACACATGAATAGGCCTGGCCTACTGTATTGTTTGAGCTCTGACCCCTATGGACTCAAATGCCACTTTTAACACCGTTTGAAATGGTCTTTTTTTACATAATGAACCATTGTGACTGAACGCAATGACGTGTGATGCTAATTACATCTTTTAACATCTTTACATTTCATCAAATATTTTTCAATTTATATGAAAAAGTGTTTAGGGGGAACTTTAAGTTGTGGACCCTATATTTCAATTTGTTATGACAGATGATCCTTAGACACAGAAAATAAACTAGTCTAATTTGACAAATTAAAATTGGTCAAATGGATTGGTTTCTTTTTTTACAAGTTTATAAACAAGATAGGGATGAGTTATTTCGTTTATTTTCCTACACGTTGAACGCATCAGTGATGGGTGCGTTTAATTGGCATACATATATGTGTGAGTGTGTGTCAGCCGTAACTATGAATTGTAATGTTTTAAGTTAATATTGTATTGAGACTTAAAGCCTATTCAGTGATTTGCTTTTCTGGATAAGGATCGCCAAAATCATCAAAATTCAGATTTTGAAACCTTTGTTTAATCGTGTCATAGATAGCCTGCTAGTGGTTAATTAAGCCGAAAGCCGTAACATTTTTACAGTAATCTGTAATTTCTGTTTTTAAGCAGCGAAATTAGCTACATATATTTGAATGGGGCTTCAAGTTATCAATATTGTTGTTTTTAAAAATTTCATTTCAAAAATACCTAATGACAATTTTAATGACTAATCCTTCACGTTTAGGCAATTTATATTGAATAGGGCAAAGTATATAAATTGTACACTGATCAATATGCCTTTTGTTTGAAACAAATCAAACATACGGTTTCCATGATACATCAGTTTATATTTTCTTTGTATCTTTTTGTTTTTATCAATAATCAATGTAGTTAATGAGCCCCATAATATCTGGATCTCTAATGAAAAGCATGAATTAACAATAGTTTTGAAATGAAAGTAATTACACAAAATCAATTAGACTACCCCATAGTCCACTTGCCCATTGTGCATACTCTGGATATTGTATTTAAGCTTAAAACTCTGATTTAATTTTAATGTGTGCACAATTGATAGATTTTCACATCTGTTCTTTTCAGTCACCCTACTCCCTCTGTTTGTTAGCTTCCCAAGTGGACTACTGACATTGGATTGCGGTCAGGGCTGTCAACTTTTCGGAATTGCTTGGCGTGAGACAGAGGCGTACCGGGATTTGCCGACTCCAATGGCCATTTTGTACCATGATTATTGACGCCCGAGAATGTGATAAGCGGGGGGGGGGGAGCAACAAATTATTCATGAAGATGCGTGAGATTTTACTCATTTTCCAGCTTTTTTTTTTTTTTTTATTACCTAGGCGTGAGATTATACTACCTTGGCGTGAGACCGTGAGAAAGTGACCCAATGCGTGAGACTCACGGCCAATGCTTGAGAGTTGACAGCCCTGATTGCGGTTTTCATGCTTAACACGGCCATCTATGAGCTTCTATGGATGAGATTGTCGGAAATCTGGCCTACTAAAATTGGCCATGATGTAATGCATCTTTAAATGGATCTGGCTTGTGATTGGTCGCCCGACCTCGTTATGGTTTAAATCCTCCGGGTACCTGTCATTACCATTAATAACTACATGGTACACAAGTATGTGGCCTACCCCGCCTTTGTGTTGTGTAATTGCATGAACACGTCAGTATTGTGCATGGACGCATCTTGTATTTGCTTGCGGTTAAATTTGATTGATAAACAAGTATGATTGACAGTGTGAGTGTTAGGGACTTTGCCCGTTTAAAATCTTAAGTCCATAGTCTAAAAATCAATTGGAATCGATAAAATACATTGTTTAGGACTGTTACTTATATCCAGCAGCCTTCGACCTTCTTGCTGTCGATTACAAAGTTCTGTTGCACTTAATGTTCAGGATGATTTCAGCGAAGTCCACTGTTGAATTTATATATCCTTTGCGTATTAAATCCTTGCACAGTTAACAATTTCCAAAATGGTGCTGCTTTCACCACAGAGTCACTTTCTTCAGGAAGCATTTTTTTCTGCAGTGATCCAATTTATTGACAGATATGTTATGTGGCAGGCTTCAGCAAATCTACAGAAGAATAATTACATTCCTATTTTGGGCAGGGAAGAGCACTTGAAATAACCTTTGTTACAAAAAATTGTATATATTGCGGGAATAATAATACATTGGCTATACAAATTGACTGGCTCACTTGTACCTTTTTAACGTGTATATAGAATATAACACATTAGAAAGCATTATCCACTTTTTAACTCAGATCTCCCACAAGAAAACTCCTGCAATGTCTTTTTATACGAAAATAGTAAAACGGAAAATTCCCAGCTATGATTTTCCCCACATGATGCAATACAATGGTCACATTGAGACATAGGATGTTTCCAAGATCCAAAAATAGATACGGTTGAATTTGTTTTTCTGATCAATACGGATTACACCAGCTGGTTTACTAGCTAGAAAGTGAGGCCAGTTATCGATCCGTTATATCTCGTTATGAATAATTCATGTTCGACCCCTTGGATCATGTTAATTGAGTTTGGCAAATAACAACGTTGTTAGTTTTGCGAACTTTGCCTGTTCAATGAGAGTATAGCGCGCCCCCAATACATCTAGGCACAAACCAGGCGAAAACGATCCAGTTTAATGAAATGGCGGACGGGTATTCCCATCAGGCACCAGTGATATGTTTTTTCAAAGAAAGTCTACTAATTTAATATGAAATGACATTTTGCATAGCAAAGTCAAAATTAGGACTTGCTGTCAATAATATGAAGGAAATATGTGACAGAGGCAAGATGTGAAATACAAGTAGTATTTAAGTTATAATAACCTTTGATACCCGACCTGACCTTCCATCATGGCGCGCTATTCGTCTTATGTACTTCTATTATGCTCTCAAGTAAAATAAAATACCAATGTGCACTGAGCAGACAGAATGTTACATGGCTCCCAGCATGTATTATTGATTTTATACGGAGGTGAAGAAATGCACAGTGTATGTGCATATGGAAGAAAGAGATGAGAAGGAACCACAACGACTTCGATCGGCCAAGTTTTAATCCGCTTATCTATTGACGCATGAAAAGAAAAGCTATCAATGGTACTTACTTTCATGTATGATCCATTTACCGCGATCGATATGCTTGGCAAAATCATTACTGGAAAAAATTTATAACAAACCCATCCACGAACAAACAAACGCTACCCAAAAGTAAGATTATGGAATTTCACTGATGCTCTGAACATGTATAGTAGCTTTGTTTTGGGATCTACAGTCAAACTGTTGTTGTGTAGAAAATGTCCTATAAAACATCGAAAAGGTAATCAAAATCGGCAGTTTTTTTGCTGAGTTTCATCTTTAGCAAATAAGGTAAGATTTTGGTGACTTTTTCGATGAAAAATAGATGTAAAATGTTCTTAAATAATGCACAATGTTCCGGTTGAGTCCGGTACATAAAACCTGTTTAATTTAATAGTTTATATGTGTATAATCGTAACTAGCTAACTCGTTTCAGTGCCAAAGACTGCCAACTCTGAGAAAAAAGTCATCAAAGTTCGGCAAAATTGGGCAAAATGGAAGAAAAAGATGTAGGCCATCAATGACCGATGATCACGTCACCAAAGAAAATCCTATAGGGTGCTTGCACGGAAGGTCATTAGTTCAAATCATCCTTCACACACGCTCCAGAAGACATGCAAATAAACTCATCCCAAAAAGAAAGTATCCAGTTTGATTTTGGTTCATAAGTCACAGATGGGGTCTTAAATCAAGACCTACCAAAAGTATGTTACAGATAAATTTATTCCACACAGTTTGATACCTCATTTGTCCAAATCGATGCAGAATTGATGACACAGTGACCTTTTAAATGCAACGACCTCAATTTTAAAAGTTGCAGTAATTCATAATTGATGTGGTTTTCCTGCTTCTCAAGATTCGTCATAAAGGTACACAACAGAGACGAACTAAGACTGTTTGACTTCACTTCATGTGTTCTATGGAATACAGATACTCTTTTGTCCTTCACTCTTCACATGCAATATCTGGTATGTCCTCCTGCTGCATCAATGACTGTCAGACATCTTCGGCGGATGCTCTCAGTGAGACGTGAGTCTGACGCGCCCTTGATCTTTCGCTGCCCATAACTGAGTAGCAGGACCAAATCAATAGGAATTACTGCAACTTTTTAAATTGAGGTGATTGCATTCAAATGGTCACTGCGTCATCAATTCTGCATTGATTTGAACAAATGAGGTATCAAACTGTGCGGAAAATATTTATATATAACATACTTTTAGTAGGTTTTGATGTTTTGATTTAAGGCCACATCTGTGACTTATGGAATAAAATCAAACTGGATACTTTCTTTTTGGGATGAGTTTACATGGAATACAATACCAATCACCTATTTAACGCGGGGTATTGATCAAAGTAAATCCTCATGAATAACAATGTCAACTAAATGTCGGTAAAGGGAGTGGACAAAGTGAATGAGTTCGTTGTGGTTCCTTCTTATCTCTTTCTTCCATGGTATGTGCAAGCCGTGGCTGCCCATGATATCTGTTAAATTCAATGTTTTATGAATATAATTCTACCACGCAGAGGGGGTCACGCAGCAGAATTTCACATCACCTGACTTAGCTAGATTTCGAAGCTCTGCTGTTCAAATTCATGTAAATTTCAAAGTTTATACATTTAATATATTTAATTTGATACTAATTTTGTGTTATAACCAACTGGTACACGAAATATACTAGCTTATTACCTATACAGAAAGGTGATTATCAGCCTTCACTCAGCAAATTGACATGCCCGGCATGTGCAGCCATTCTCCGTCTGGATAACATGACTGTCGCCCTCAATACGTCTGGGCACAAATTTAAATAACAATACGCTATTTACATATCAATGCGGCCTTATGCTAATTAAAGCTGCCCCATCCAGGAGTTCATCTATGCTACATGTGACCCCAAAGGTCAAAGTTGACGGGTCAAAAGTTGAATTTTAAAATTTGTCCAATCCAGCTTAAATTCAACAGGAATGATACTTACGACATTCAAAATATGTCGTATTGATTGAATTTGTTTTTCTGATCAAAACGGAGTACACTGACTCGTGCATTATTCGTGTTTGAAACAGGAGATTCCCATCTCTCGTGAAATAGCGTGAAAGTGTAAACAAAGTTAAATTATCATGGTATATAGTCACACCATGGTAGGTATTGGTCACACATTCAATTTGTTTTAAAAAGGAAGGTTTTATTTCAAACTCTAATCGTGACCCGCAGGTCAAATTGCTAGAATTGTACATTAAACACACCTAAACAGACACAATGCAATTTGCAGGCAGCAGCTTAATCAGCGCCAATATTGCAACATTGAAACAAACAACTATACAAACATCCAATCCATCCCAACCACATCCCCCCCAAGTAGGCAATGAAGATAAAGTGCCTTGCCCAAGGACACAACACGTTGGCACTGAGCGGGGCTCGAACTCACAACCTATGTATTATGAGTCGGGCGCCTTATCCACTCGGCCACACGTGCTCCCCTAAAAAGCTCAAATCGGGATTTTCTAAAGCATGACAAGTTGTTGTTTCAATTATTGAAAATGTTAATGTTGATTTGTTTTGGTATCATGTCTTTTAAAACATGTTGTCAATTTGGGCGACGTATACCTTTTCAAAATGGTGGTGAATGTTACAGCTCTAAAATTTTAATGTTTGTTTATGTTATGCTTCATACCTAATGTGTCTTTTTGTCTCGCCTGACTTTAACCCCATCTCTTTTTTCCACATTTACAATCATTCTGAGCAAGTATTAGCCAGTTAAATGACCTTTTTTTAGATGTCTGGGAGTTCATTTAGACATTTTATTACTCAAATTTTTAATGGGGGGTTTTAGATCAAATTTACGATATGAATCCCTCCCCCTAATCCACAACCACCTATTTTATGCCAAACGTCATAAGAAAATAATGAAAAATTATTTGAAAACGGGATAAAAACATGAGTAATATAGAATAAATTAGCCTCAATTAAACATGTTAAAGACCTAATTGAATCTTATAAGTGAAGGAATACTCAAGAGATGTTTTGAAATCCAAGCTGCACATCAAAATGTAACAAAACCACCTTTTTGGGTACCCCCCAGTATATGACACAGGATCCAGTGTGCGTTTTAAGACTAACTTTCATAGCCATGGCAACTAGCTGTCAAAGCTAAAAAACCTGCAAAAAGCATGCCTTCAAAAGTTTTCAGGATATGTACACGAAATGTAAACTAAATAGTAATCTATTCTTTATGCAAATCACACATTTAATTTATAAAAATCAACTTGAAAATAATGAAAAACTTGACAAACAATATTCCTTTTAATTAAGTGCAAACGTTAGTACAAGTTGAATAGCAGCTTGATAACCGACCCGGGCAAAAATCACAAATAATCTTTAAATTAGTAATTAAAGTTAGTGCATTAAAACCATCCATATTATCATACAATATTGTTAATGTCTATTTTGAGTGATTTGGTAGTATGCGCCCTTACAACACAAATTGCACGGTATTTCCTCATGCGAAACAAACATTATGTAATAAAGATTATTTTGCTTTTAGGGCTATTTATATGCGACACCGCTACCGTATATCACATGTGCTAAAGAGTCTCAAGTTCACCTTGCATTTATTTTGAGGTTAGCAACTATTTTAAACTGTTGCGATTTGGCAATAATTGCATTGATGATTTCATAGCTAGTGTGTAGAAGAATTAATATATCACAGACTTACTTTGTAGGTCATGTGGTTCTTGAGTTATGCTGTAAAGAGCTTAAACAACCACACTTTTGTAAAACGTACATAACGCAGTAACAACAATAAATCAATTAAGTTTTCAAAGGATATGATTTGTAGAATGAACTTTTGCAAAACATCAAATTGTTGTTATTTTCAATAATATAGATAATGAAAATTGATTTTTTTTTGTTTTTTCGACCAACAATACCTCGTCTACCCTTAACAGAGGAGGAGTTACTAAACGCAGCCAGTTTGGTTACGCTCCTTGTTGGAGGGAGCGGAACCGAATTGGCTGCTGTGGAGACTAGTGTATTGGACGCACTATAATGTTTAATACCGTTCAATTTTTTGTTGCTAACATAAAGCTAGATAAAGCGTCGATCTACACCGTGGTAGCTATAAAAAGCTAGATAAAGCGTCGATCTACACCGTGGTAGCTATAAAAATCGTATCTTCTTCACACTAGAGGCCGGAATTTTAATTTTGTGATCGTACACCATGGCTATCAAACTATTACTTGTAATTTGTCTCTTTGCTATGGTGTCCTGCAGTAATGTCCTTCTTTTTCCACTACATGGTCATGGAATAATTGATAGGAAGAGGCACCGTCCCTAATTAGCATGAGGCCGCATTCTTATTTAAATTAGCCATTGTGTTATAAATTCATATTCATGTTTACCAGTAGCACTTTACACCAAAGAGCTTTTAAATAGAAATAGAGTCGCAATAGATTATATAATCTTTTGTTCGTTTGATGCCGATTAGAAGTTGCGACAGGCTATTCATAAAAGTGGTACCATTGTTTCGAATAAAGGGGTTCCGCCATTAAATTGGTCACTGATCCGGCATCATATTAACGCTCTACACAACAGGCGAGTATCAATAAGTGACCACACTACAGTCATGTGTAAGGGCAGTCATGAGTAAAGTGGTACCATTGTACTCACGTATCCCAAATGTGTGCTGGTGTGGGTCTGAATTCTATATAAGGAGGCTTTAGCTGTCGATGCAATCATCTTTACCACCCACCTGACGTTAGGCGTTTCATTTAAATAAATTGAATGCTCTTCTGATCGATTACATATTAGAATGTATGAAGGCTGCCATGTCCAGTCCATCTATATTACACTATAATGGTAATCGCTATACGCATACATTTAAGTATAAGTATAGGCCTATAAAGGTTGTTTTTAAGAAATTTCCATTTAATTTTATTTTAAGAAAGAGATTGGTATAGAAATAGTGGCGTACTCAAAGAGGGGAGGGGGTTGGGGAGGGGCAGATTCACCTCTGGTAGAAGTCTTTGGAGAAGGGAGAAATAAAAAGATATAATAAAGACAAGTAGATAAATAGAAATATAAGGAAAATGATGGGAATGAGAGAGGGAGGGCGAGAGGTGAGAGGGGACAATGAGAGCGAGGGAGTGATAAAGTGTAGGTCTAGGAAAGAATAAGTACAAAGAAGGGAAAAGAAAGGAATGACGAATACATTTAATAATAATTATTAGGCCTATATAATAACTAAACACATAACAGCACTGGGCAGCCATTCGATGATGTCAATGCCTTTATTCGTTTCGTAATTAAAACGCCCAGTCAGATGTATTTCACACCTACCAAACACAACTCACCCAATTTCGCAAACTGGACGTTGAATGTACGCTCTCATGAATATTGATTGGCAACATTTTCCAATATGTCAGCGCTCTAATCGGAAACAATAGAACAATAGACCCTGCAGAGCGTTGCTTTACACCACCAGGTAGGGTAAGCCATGAATAATTTAGTGTTGTAAAGTCAAATAAGCTTCATTCTTTTCAGTCTTGAACAAAATAGTAGGCGGAGGCGGGAATCGATCTCGGTACCTCTCGGTTGAAAGGCACAGCGTACGACCACTACGCCAAGTAACTATCTGCTGTGAGACGTGTGATTTTAATCCTTGATATTGCTCAATGGAATAAATCGTGAAATTAAATCAATAAAAGAAGCAGAGTTTTATTTTGGGCTCAAATTGGAGACAGCTCTACTAGAGAAAAGGGAAAATATTTGTCTTTGCTCTAAAGAAAATATTTAAGTTAGAAAATAATCAAATAAATTTAAATAAATATTTTGAAACAGAATGTTATGCCTCTATTGGAAAAAAATATATTACAATAACTTGTGTGTACTATAATTTATTTTTAATTTATTATTAATTACTTACTTAATTAATTAATTAATATTAATTAATTATTAATTAATTAATTAATTAATTAATTAATTAATTAATTAATTAATTAATTAATTAATTAATTAATATAATTAATTATTAATTAATTAATTTATTATTTAATCACTAACATTTATACTCACTTCATCACTCACTCACTTAAAATTAATCTCATTCTGATGACAAAACAACCCAATTAATTATATCATGAACAATATTATTTAAATTATTAAAATTTTGTAAATTTGACCAAATATTTTTATAATTGTCCCAGAAAGATTAATTTGATTGTAGGTGCATGCAGTAGAAAATAGTCTAAAGACAATATATGCAAAGTTTAAGGCCTTTTATGGTGGGTATACTTTTGGAGCTACATTTTATTTCAGGTCGAAATATAGTGAAAAAATGAAATGTGTAAAAAACGCGTTTGAAAATTAAAAAAACGTTGTTTTTAAATTTTTTTATCCGATTTGCATAACTTTTGAAAGTTTGTTTAATGTATTATCAAAAGTGCATTATGTTAATGTGTCTAATAATGAAAAACACATTGATATAATGATGATTTTTGATTTCTCTTGACACCTGTCTCACTTTAATTTCAAAATGGCAATTTATTGCTCGCATTTATTTCAGAAAAATTAATTCATCCACCAATGCCAAGAAATCTACCGTCACCACTGTCTATTTTACCATAATGACAGATTCAGTAATCATCCATCTTACAAAATAATATTGTGTGAAATAATATATGGTCAGTAAATCAATCAACCAATCAACTCCCTCCTCTCAATTACTCTTGCATTCATTCATTTACCTGTTATACCTTCACACTTTATTCCAACAATCAATCATCAATCAATCAATCAATTCATCAATCAATCAACCCATACATCAACATATCAATCAGTCAATCTGTCAGTCATTTAGTCTCACGTCATCACAAGTAATAAAATTAAAATTGATCGACAACTTGATTGGTCGATCAGTTCATTGTTTCATTGTTTGATGGTTTGATAAGTCTATTGATCGAAATTGACTATTATATAATTATTAATATTGTTATTGTTTGATTGATTGATAACTTGAAGAATTGATGTATCAATTAATTCGTTGAGCCGTTGCAAGTGAGTACGTGAAATGTTTAAGAGCTGAGTTACTTCAATAGGCTTAAATTGAATAAATAAATAAACAAGCAAATAAATAAATTAATAAATGAATAAATAAATTAATAAATTAATTAATAAATAAATAAATAAATAAATAAATAAATAAATAAATAAATAAATAAATAAATAAATTAATTAATTAATTAATTAATTAATTAATTAATTAATTAATTAATTAATTAATTAATTAATTAATTAATTAATTTATTTATTTATTAATTTATTAATTTATTAATTTATTAATTTATTAATTTATTAATTAATTAATAATTAATTAATTAATTAATTAATTAATTAATTAATTTATTAATTTATTTATTTATTAAGTAATTAATTCATACATTCATTCATTAATTAACTAATTAATTATTAGATGAATCAATAAAAGTTGTGCAAGAAAAATCAATGCAATAGATGTCCCATTTCGTTTACGGCTATCTATCTCTATCTGTATATTTGTTTTGTTTTCATAAAATTGCTGTAGCCCTATTTCTCTTTTGAAATCATTAGGGGCTGTGCAATAGTTATGATCCCTGGGGAGGTAAAATTGGGGGGGCAAGAATTTTTGGCGAGCCGCAAGGGGAGACAAGCAATTTTTGGCCGGCCGGGGGGGGGAAAGCGATTTTTGGCACACATCCATGGGGTGTGTTTTAAATAAAACGCTCTAAAAGGCTTCGAAAAACAGTACGGAAACGCTTTAATATGCAAATTTTCCTGCTCGCCGCGCTCGCAACATAATAAGCCATACCGCATGATACCCGCAAATCATTGGCATGTGCAAGAGGGGGGGGGGGGGCTAAGAATTTTTGGCGGACCGAGAGGGGGGTGCAAGCGATTTTTGGCAGGCTGAGAGGGGGGAGCGATATTTGGCGGGCCATTCGGAAATTTTACCCCCGGTAACGTACTGTTATCCTAAGCCTTTTTAGAGCATTTTATTTAATAGGTGTAGGCCTACCATGAATAGGGCCTATGTGCAAAAAAAACCCTTCCCCCCCCTGGCTCCCCCCGGGATAATCTCCAAAATCATTCAATCATTCTTTTGATAGACATAAACTCTTCTAGTAGGCCATAGATTTTAAATACTATGAGTAGGCCTATACGTATTCAGCAAGTGACATTGTACAAGTGCTATAAACGCCGTGCATCAGTGTGTCACTTCATTAATATTACTAACCGGCTCACACGCTGTAGTGTATAAATCAAAATTCAAAACACTCGGGTGATTACATAATCAGTGGCCTCAGCTCAATTGAGGGCGTTTCAATTTATTACGTGATTTGGGAAATGCACAAGATCAAATAGAACGGCGAGTAATGATTATTTACTTGTTTTTAAAAATAAACTGCTTAGGGCGGTAATACAACGTGTACGTCCGATAACTATAGATTGAATGATATTTATCATCACACGAGGAAACAAAACAAACGAGGTCAGTGGAGGTCAGTGGTCTCAGCTCTCAGAGGGGGGCGCACTTTCAAGCTTGGTACTCGCATTGAACAGACAAAGTTCGCAAACTGAATGGCGGCTTTATTTGTCAACCGTAATTAACATAATCAAGGGTCGAACATGCTAATATCCATAACCGATCGATAACTGGACTCATTTTCTACCAAGCAAACCAGCGGGATTTGTCATAGGTTTGCGTGCGTAATAGAATAACCGTGAATTTAGTGTCACCCCCATGACATGGTGAAGGGAGCCACTACCATGTAATGCTCAAACTGGGCAGGGCCATAGATGAACTCCTGGATGGGGCAGCTTTAATTAGCATGAGGCCGCATTGATATGTAAATAGCGTATTGTTATTTAAATTTGCGCCCAGACGTATTAAGGGCGACAGTCATGTTATCCAGACGGAGAATGGCTGCATATGCCGGGCATGTCAATTTGCTGAGTGAAGGCTGATAATCACCTTTCTGTATAGGTAATAAGCGAGTATATTTCGTGTACCAGTTGGTTATAACAAAAAATTAGTATCATATTAAATATATTAAATGTATAAACTTTGAAATTTACATGAATTTGAAGAGCAGAGCTTCGAAATGTAGCTAAGTCAGGTGATGTGAAATTCTGCTGCGTGACCCCTCTGCGTGGTAGAATTATATTCATAAAACATTGAATTTAACAGATATCATGGGTAGCCAACCACGATTTATCAGCATTTAAAATATATGTTAATTAACAAAGATAAATAATAAAGAGTACAAATGGCAATTAACTAGTAAACAAGCCTGAAATCTTAAAATGTTGCCACGTGATTTCCCGAACACATGATATGTTAACATGTGACCACTATTCAGATTTACCGTAAATATTTGGAGTATGCTTGCACATCATGCACATACACTGTGCATTTCTTTACTTCCGTATAAAATCAATAATTCATGCTGGGAGCCAAGTAACATTGTCTGCTCAGAGCAGATTGGTATTTTATTTAACTTGAGAGCATAATAGAAATACATAAAGACGAATAAGGCGCCATGATGGAAGGTCAGGTCGGGTATCAAAGGTTATTATAACTTAAATACTACTTGTATTTCCCACCTTGCCTCTGTCACATATTTCCTTCATATTATTGACAGCAAGTCCTAATTTTGACTTTGCTATTGCAAAATGTCATTTCATATCAAATTAGTAGACTTTCTTTGAAAAACATATCACTGGTGCCTGATGGGAATACCCGTCCGCCATTTCATTAAACTGGATCGTTTTCGCCTGTTTTGTGCCCAGATGTATTGGGGGCGCGCTATACTCTCATTGAACAGGCAAAGTTCGCAAAACTAACAACGTGGTTATTTGCCAAACTCAATTAACATGATCCAAGTGGTCGAACATGAATTATTCATAACGAGCTATAACGGATCGATAACTGGCCTCACTTTCTATCTAGTAAACCAGCTGAATTTTTCATAGATTTTGCGTTGCTAATAGAACAACCGTGAATTTAGTGTCACCCCCTTGGCAGGGCATTGATGGATCGTGGTCATAACCAGAGAGTTGATATTCTTGAGAGGGCACTCTATTCACGTGGTTTCTTTTCCAACGCTAAAAGATCACGAATTTTGGTGGTTTGCAAATGAAAAGTGTCCGCACTATCGATTGATTACGTAACTGTTATGAATAATTTATTAGGTTTTTCAATGCAATCGCCTCGACCCATTAATACATATTATCTGTATTATCAAAGTACTTGGAACAGCAATCCGGTGAGTTCACTGAACTACGCCCTAATACTGATGGAGTTTTAATGGCGTTAATCCTCTCCATACACAGATGAACAAATACAATAGATGAAGGTCAACACGTATGACCTCCTATGTGACATGTTATATGTGATGTACAAAACCTGAATATCACAGAGATCAGTATTCGTTTGTGCATATGAACTGCACATTTACGTTGCTAAATATTACTCATCATATATAATGACAAATATTGGTATTATGACAATACGGTATAAACATTGTATATAAAACGACTAATAGATCCTACTATCATGGCGTCAGGTCAATGTTCATCATATCCCATATGTTTCTTAAAATTCATTCATATTTGAGACAAATTGCTGTGCCCATTTTATAGGTGCACAGGTAGATCCGTGTTTTTTAATTTTCATTTCCTTTTAATGAAAGAATTAAGGTTTTCCACTGCACGGGGCCACAAGGGTGATACTAATTTTAATGCTATATTTTCAAAACGAATACGTGTTCCCGATTGGCTCTATGGCGATTTCACAAAAAAGGTATTTCTAGTACAATGCAGCGTCGGACTCTAGCTGAGAGCGTATCCTAAAGTCATTATAGACTCCAAAAGGGCTCTCCATACACAAATGAACAAACACAACACAAAGGGTAGTCTCCTCCGTGACCAGCTTGATTTCGATGGAGCGAAACCAAATTGGCTGCAGAGGAGACGGGTAATTTTGCCATGCAAATGAGGTGAGTGTCATAGCCCTGGTCATAACATTACAATGCTCCTAGCGGATCGTCATGAGCCTCTCATTAGGTCATCGCAAAATCCTACAGAGCAGGCTATTAAATACATCTTTTTCCCGTCAGTTAAACTTGCTGATTATCGTGACTATATGGCAGGCATGACAGTAGCCGGATTGCAGGGCAGATATATACAATGGATTATGGAAATATCACGAGAAAAGGACCGTAACTTTATGCAAATGCGATCTGATAAATGTCACCATTTATTACTCAACCAAAAGATTCTTTCGACATTGCGTGATTCAAACTTCGATATATCAGTGGCAGACGTAAACGGTTTCTGTCCAATATTTCAATATTTACGACAGTATATGGGAGTTCCATATGTGGGTGTGTCTGCTATAATGGCAATACCCTTTCTATCGCAATTAAAGGGGCATTTCGTGATCCACAGCCTCATCCCCCACTTTTCTCAAAAAAGTTGAGATTTTTATATCACTGGAAACCTCTGGCTACATAATGTTTATGTACAAAATATTTCTTGCAGATTAATTCGTTTTGCAAAGATATCGTGAAATTTGAATTTCGTTCTGGTGCACCAGAACGAAATTACAACGCATTGTCTATGGAGCAGTGTAATACACATAATCATGCATAACTCGCAAACGCAAAATCGGAATCAACTGAAATTTTGGGAATAGGCTTTTTCGTGGATATGTACTGAAAAATGTCATAAAAAGAGGATGCTAGGATCACGAAACACTCCTTTAACCAGTCGTACTCCTGCAAATCCTGCATACATGCCAGAAATAACTACCGGGAGTGATCACGTGATGTCATTCTCAGAACGGTTAATAAATTTTTCAACTTGCTTACTTTACTTGGTTATATTTAACTTAGTAGTTGATCCAACAAAGGAATTGAGAGCTCAGCATGGACTTGATTCTTCCATATTTTGTGAGGATGCAGAGGCTTTTTTTGATCAATACACATTTTGCTCTGGATTTCCCGAGACCGTTGTTGCCTAATACAAGAACAGTAGGAGGCTTAACGACAGGACCAGGACGCCCTCTAGCGAGGGTGAGTTACAAATCGCTAAAAAAAGTACTGCTCCGTCACAGGCCCGGGGTCACAGGAGAGTGATTTTGAATAGATAAACGTGCGTACGATCACAGCGTTTGGAAATCGCAACCTCTTTATGCTTTCTCATCATCTTCATGCCTCTTAACTTTTATAATCATGATGGTACCCGTTTACATGATTGGTAAAAATTTCAGTTTCTTGTGTTTATAGTCAAGATATCACTAACATGACTAACGGAGATACTACTTAGCCTTTTGCTTACATTTGAACCATGCAGGAATGGATAGAGTTTCTTGAGAGTGCTGGTGAAGATGGCGTAGTTTTGTTTTCAATGGGCTCTTATGCAACTGGTATCGATGAAGATGTGGCAGGTCTCTTTGCTGGAGCTTTCGCTCAGTTACCTCAAAAGGTTATCTGGAAGTTGAACGGCAAACCATCGGCCACTTTGACTCCTGATGTCAAGGTTGTAGACTGGATACCACAAAATGATCTGCTAGGTAAGCCAGTAAGAGTCGACTTAACCCCATGAGAACTACTTGCCAAAATGCTGTTAGATGATCAGCAGTGTCCAGGGGATTATATATTATTTTTTTAATTTGCAGCCAGGGGGCTGCTCTGGACATTAGGCACATTCTCCGATAAAGTGTTCAAATTTGGTCTCAGGAATAACTAAATGCCAACCACAAGCAATATTACTTGTACATATTTGTGGTAACGTATCTGTGGTAACGTATCTGTGAAGCCCTGTCCCACCTTTGTCATAATCGTACAAGTGTAAAAACTTACCGACTTAATACCCATACTTGATCAGTCATCACCCAATGTACTAAAGTCTGGTATGGTATTTGGCTTCATTTATCACAGCGTTTTTTCACAGGGGAATAGAATTTAGGTAACGTAGCTGTGACGACATGAACGTAACGTAAGGACTTTTTGCCTTTAATAGACCTGATTTTTTTTACTTTGAAACCAGTGTATTATGTATCACACATAATATAACTATGGAACCTGCTTGATCCATCACATATATATGAGAACATTCATCTAGCCAATTATTTCACAGATTGTTATCCATTAGAAATATGGTAACGTATCTGTGAACAATATTGGCGACATTGTCTCATAGACCTGTTGGAAAAAATTAATAACCTGTGTTGTGATGTTTTATACTTTTTAATTTAGGGCATGATACCAGCTAATGAAAAGTACCTACAATCCATTATATGGGCGCATGTTTAGCGAGCAGGGACACATTATACGGAACGCACCTTGGCTGGCGACATGGAGGAAAACAATGGATATGCATAATCAGCTTTATTGTTTTATACTTTCTAGGCATGTTACAACCTCTAGCCCCGCATATTTTAGAAAGCAACTCCTAAGTATAAGTTATATTAATAAAAGTCATTTCTTTCTGACGAAACAAGTCTGAATACGACTTAAAAACTATCGGCAACACAGATTTGGCATTTTGAACACTTCGGAGAAATGTGCCATAAATATACCACTGTACCACCCCTATTGTTTTATGAAATCGGTCATATATCATCATATATCATAATACTGCGCACAATGTGTTCGAAATGGGAGTTCAAAATTGTTTATATACTTTGATGTTGAATATTAAATTCTAATCGTCCACAGTGGAACATACTGGAAACTAGTTAACCATTGGTATGACTTATACCATATTGCCCTTCGTCTCTGTTCACAGGTCATCCCCAGATCAAAGCCTTTGTATACCACTGTGGTATGAATGGTGTATGGGAAGCTGTATATCACGGAGTACCTATGGTAGCTGTGCCATTGTTTGCTGACCAATACGACAATGCACAAAGATTGGTGTCACGTGGTATGGCGGTGAAAGTTGACATCACTACATTGACCAGTAACGAGTTGGCTCAAGCTATACGTACAGTCATTAGCGACCCAAGGTAAGATTATGCCCATGTTTCAAGAGCACAGAGCTTCTCCCAAAGACTAAGACTTATCAGAAAGGGATACTTCAATCAGGATGAATAAATGACCTATATCTATGAGATTAAGGGCGATGCATAGGTGACATAATATCTGTGAAATTAAGAGTGTATTAATTCCAACCAAACGCACTATATAAGGATGATTCTAAATGATTAACTGCTTTAAGGGTACACGATGTGTTGTTGTTTCAGTCCTCTTTACAACATAAATCAAGAACCACAGGACCTACAAAAGTATACCTGTGATATTTGAATTCTTCTACACACTCGCTATGAAATGATCAATGCAATTTTTGCCAAAGCTCACTACCTTTCGCAAGATACTGTGAACTACCAAATCGCAACAGTTAAAAACAGTTGCTAACCTTAATAAGCATTTTTAGAATTATGTTTTATGATTAAGGTAAAATAAACATATTCCTATTGTTCTTCCTTTTTTCTCTTCTTAGTTATAAGAGCAACGCCACACGTATATCCGCCATATTCCGAGACTCACCCCGCACACCAACAGAAGAAGCCGTTGATTGGATAGAATATGTTATACGTCATGATGGCGCCAAACATTTACGATCTGCTGCTTTAGATTTGAACATATTCCAGTACTTGCTACTAGACGTCATCGCAGTCTTGGTATTAGCTCTCATTACATTCATGGTTATTTTATACTCTAGCTGTAGACTATGTTTCAGAGGTTGTAAAAGACTATATAGCGGGTCAAGTAAAGTAAAAAGTGAATAGGTTGCTATATAAGTTACAAGGTAACGGTGCCCGTATCGACAGCCTACACCATATTATTTTCATATGTTCACGATAAATTTTATTAAAATAAATTGGTATCAGGTTTCAATTGCCTTGGTGAATTGAAAGGGTGCGAGTCTTCCGCAATACATACATCTAAGAGTGCGCCAATGAGTTTTGAACAGGTATACGGGTTTACGACACGGCGTTTGGAAATCGCGGCTTCTAAGCGTACGCCAAGTAAATCGCAACCTCTCGATTACTTCTAAGCGTACGTCAGGTAAATCAATTCAAAACTAGTCATGATAATATAAGTTTGGTAATTTTTGAGATGATGTAACAGGTGTTTATGCTTTAAAGTTATCGGTCTGCCTCCTAGCCATAGCCTTCAACATGGAAAGTCGCAAAGTCATAATATCAAGAGCTACCGTATCGCAAGAGCCTCTTAATCAATAATAGGCTTGTTTGTACTCATTTTGATACACTTTCAAGCTGATTCCAAATATGGTATAAGTTTTTGAATTTAAAAAATGAAATGCCGTAATATGTAATTTTCTATTGACTTTTCAGCCATTGCAGTTGATATCCATACACCCCATATAGTAGACATGACCTTATCAGATTTCACATGGGATTACCTGAACAATTGTGTCCTTAGAATATCTTGACAAAGGCCAAAATTACCTCTTCTTAGTTTATACAAATATACATCACAAATACACTTATTCAAAACATTAATTAATCAGTTTCTGCAAAGTATTATCCAAACTTATGTCCCGTGAAGACCACTGTAGGCTTGCGTATTATTTCGTACAAATTCCTTGCACAAACGACAATTTCCAAGACGGTGCTGTTTTCACCATTCATTCACTTTGTGCAGGGACAGCTGTTATTCATCCACCATGTTCAACTTAATTGACAAGACGTGTTGCTTCAGCAAGTCGACAAAAGAGTACTAGAGAGATTGCGAAGAGGCGTTCACTGCTAACGCCATGCGGTTTACGGGTGATATTGTGCGGTGGAACGTCATAGTACCTTTCGCATCCAAACTAGTCTACTACACAGCCAGTTTATGTCGATCCTAACGCTCGTCGTTCCTAGTATGTTGTTCGTGATAGCCGCATACAGTCTGGTCTGAGACTACATCCAAACACTACTGCAATGAGCTCATGGTGGCGATTCATCGAATCAGAGAAGACATGTGGCATGTATAATATAGGGGCCGGGCATAGTCAGTGATGGTTGTGACCAAGTTAGGTCAAATTCGGTGTGAGCATGTCAGTGCTAGAGCAAATATAAAGGTCGACAGAAGAAGGAACCTGTACGATATAAGATACAGCGTCACAGCTGTGTAAAAATAATTTGTGTTGTTTTTGTATTTGTGACGTTTTATAATGCAAAATATTAATACTATGTGCCAAAGGCCTGAATGTATTTAATAATAATATTGAACATGGACTTGAACTTGAACTTGAAATCCTCATGGAGCAGCTGGTCAGCCACGTACCATTTACCTTCCTGGCTATACCAAATGCTACGAATGCTACCGTATCATGATCACCAACTTTGAATTCTTACAGTAGTATCAAACGGGGTCTCATAATACCGTAAAACCTCGTCTACAAGCATATATAGCGTTTTTGATGAAAGCTCAATTAAGAAATGAAACAAGCGTGAATGGCCAATACGATAGATTAGTCTTACAATGATACTTCTTTGTATATGCTTGGATCTGTAATTTATTTGCTCAAACTCCATAATGGCGCCTGGATTAATTTAGCTTTCATCAGAATCACGCTATATGCTTGTAGACGAGGTTTTACGGTGTTTAGCGATTACTATAAACAGCCACTTTGGGTTTTGTAAATACATCCAAAAAAAGTAACTAACCCCCCTTAAATAATGGTCATTATTCAAAAACGGGCTATTGTATTGCAAATCTGTAAAATGAGTTGGAAGCAGAATATATTTCTGCGCATTTTGACACCTCATTTGATACAATAGCTCAGAAAACAATAAAACACCGGTCAATTTAATGTAGTGAGGTCCAGATTTGAAAGTTGCACTTACATACAAATTTTTACAATACAAAAACACTCGGAAATCATTACACAGATTTCCTTCCATTACACTGAATGCAAAATCAATAGAATTTACTGCAACTTTCAAATCTTGGGCTACATTGAGTTAATTGTGACGTTAATATTCAGTCAATTGCTACAAATGAGGCGTCAAAATGTGCAGAAATAAATTCTGTTTCCAACCATGCCAACGCATTTTACAGATTTGTAATTCAATCACCCGTTTTTGAATAATTGTCATTATTTAAGGGGGTCAGTTACCTTTTTCTGAGATGTTTATAACCAATACTGGCTACCCTAGAACTAGACTAACCATGTTAACCTGAACTGCAACTTTTTTCACGTAAATTTTATTCCCTGTACTTGGAGCTGGTGGTAGGAAAGAAACACATACAATATGGATCCACCAGCTCCCACAACACATCTTAATTCTGTGTATTATTCTGTACTGAAACCATATTAATTTTACATCATTAAATGATTTTGTGAATTTGAAATTGAGACTACAAATATCTTTCCATTCTGTTTCTGTAAAATTGCGCATTAACTCACTTTGCCATTTACACTTATCTGTAAGAGATCTACATGTATATTGAACAAAATATCATTAAATAATCTATATCCCTTTTTATTTGGTGTTAACAGGTCCGATTGGATTTACAAAAGCATCTTGCTTCCTTAGTTTTTTCTTGAATTTAAAACCACCAATTTAAAAATTGCATGAATGATACTATAATATTCAGCTATGAAATTGGTATGAATATCATTCCAAAAAAGAATCAAATGCTTTAAGGTTGGTCTGAACCCTGGAATTATGAAAACTTTCGGGCCTCATAACTGCTAAATTATTAGTCTAAAGAATCTAAAAGTATACATTTTTAGAATGGAAATGACTTGATGAATTCATCTGTGAGGTCCAATTTGGGCCAAAATGCTTATTTTGGAGAAAATCCCAAAAACGGGTTCTTTGTCCCAAATTTTTTCGTGCAACGCACATAACCAAAAAATTGTTTGGCCAAAATTTTTTTTTTTTTTAATTTTTAAAAACTAGATAAATATATCTAGGGACCGTTTTTTCATTTTTTTGAATTTTGACCAACTTCACCAAAAATATTTGAAATTTGGGTGAAAATCAGGCTTTTTTATGGTTTTTTTGAAAATTTTGCATTTTTTGACCATTTTTGGTGCAAATTTCTCAAAATTGGTCAAAATTCAAAAAAACAAAAAAACGGTCCCTAGATATTTTTATCTAGTTTTTAAAAATTAATAACAAATTTTTTTGGGCCAAACAATTTTTTTTGTTACGTTGCACGAAACAATTTGGGCCAAAAACCCGTTTTGGGGATTTTCTCCAAAATGAGCATTTTGGCCCAAATTGGACCTCACAGATGAATTCAGCAAGTCATTTCCAGTCTAAAAATGTATACTTTAGACTAATAATTTAGTAGTTATGAGGCCCGAAAGTTTCCATAATTCCAGGGTTAAGACCACCCTTAAAGCCACCATTGTCATCAAGAAGATCACTTATCACCAGAATTCCTTTTAAACTCCAAAATTTATAATGGACCGGTTTACAACCAATGATAATTTTATCATTCCACCAGGGGGGGGGGCGGCCAAGATTGACTGAATTTTGACGTCGTCATTGGTTTAACACGTAAACACAAAAATGTCTCAAACAATTCCAAAAGTGTATGTACATTATCAAGCAATATTTTATCATTCTAAATCTGTTGAGGTTCGACAATGAACCTCATTGTACGTACTGTTTTTTGAATTTTTTGTATGAATAACGCACGATATGTTATGATATATACTAAAATTTCCCCGATGTGAAACAATGTATACGTGGTGTAGTGGTTGGCATTGATACCTGGATTCTGGGTTCAATCCCCAAGTACCGGCAATTTTGTTTTTCTTCACATTAATTTTGAATCCAAAATTATTTATTGTCATGTGAAAATGTATACATTGCACTGGGAAATATATTTTGTGCATTTTTTTCTGTAACAGGGCCAATAGAGCTAAAAACGCACCTTGGCTCGGGGCAACGTCCAGGCAGTGTCGCCAACTCGCCATCATATTGCCTGGTTTGTTTACGCTATTGGCTGTTGCCACATTAAATAGATGTCGGCCACCATTGTCTGCATTCCACCAGAGATATTGCCTAGCAATTGAGTTACAGTTCAAAATCTGATTATTAAAAGTACAATAACCTGCGACCAGGAGGATAATGTATCATACCAAAATTTATTTGAGATCCTATCCTTAAAGCCATATTATAACATTTTCAAACAAAATAGATTAGCATTTCTTTGCCATAAAATGTTAGCTTTTACTGTCAGATATATCCCTTTTATTTTTGAGCCGAACAACTACGGCAAAGCAAAGAAAATTTGAATTTACTACCAGCGCACATGTCGCCAATACGTACCACTCCTTCGGTCATGTTGTGGTACGACCCGTTGTTGTGTATATCACCGTCCTGCACGCCGTGTATACGTACTGACGGTACTGTGTGTTATGAACATCGTGTATGCGTTCGATTAATAATTCCATCGTAATAATAAAATCTCGGATTTTGACAAAACTACAGCACCTAGAGTCTTGATTTTTGCAGGGTATATTGGTTTAATAAAGTACAATTTAATCGTGTAAAAACAGGAATTTTAAAAATTCAGTGAGGGCGTCTTCCTCGGCAAATGTTATAATATGGCTTTAATGTCTTTAAACCGAACATGAACATTTCTTTCCGAGTTATATTGACTGTGTAGTAAAATAGTTGCTTCCATTTTTGTTCACCCAATGGCAATTCTTCTGATCCAAGATGATTTTTTTTTAAGATGGTGGTGTTAAAATGTAAAATGCATAATGTTGAAAGCCATCTAAACGCTTTAAAAATGGTTTTCAACATTAGGCATTTTAACACCACCATTTCATTCATAAGAGCATTTTAACATAATTAGAATTTGGATTTCGCAACATTTGACCAATATAATTTAGCTTTGCAAGAACGAGTGCTTTCACTACGACTAAGCACAGTAAATATTAATTTCTCATAGATGTTTGACTTCCTCAAGTCCTTTCGGACCTGAGGTCTGTGATATATGATATCTTGTTCTTTTTTTCCCGTTTATATGGCCCTGGTCACTCCATCACCAAGCCACAGTTCTTAAACATGTTTGAAATCAAGGCTAATAGGGGGCGCTGTTCAAGGCAGCCTGGCGCAATTTTTATTTGCTCTGTTGTTCTGAAAACATTTATGTGCAATATTTACACTTTTTGATTTACGACGAACTTTCATTTGTATGTATGGTGATTCTGGTAAATCTTGTGCTTTTAACTGTGAGTATCGTGTGATGGTATTTTATCGTTTTGACAAGAACTGTGCAATATATTTATGATAGGAGAGACTGCGTATTGACATTGTGTGCAATCAAGCTGCCGAATTTGGCGCCGTAAGTGTTTTCGCCTGACGATCGATAGGCTGTTGTTTACATTATGACCCGTATTCAGTACACACCTCAGGAACTCATCTCAATTGGTAGAAACGTTCATAACATTAACAATAAACCCTTCCATGTAGATAAATGGAAGTATATGAAACATCTTGGTATAGCTAACGTCACCAGACGGGGATGCCGTGCTGGTAAGAATAAGATCAGAACAATCGACACTCTTGTCAATAGACATGATAGACTTAAGCCCAGGCCTAAGGTTAATCACCGGTACCAAACACCTGCACGTACTAGTGTTTTAGTTAACCTTTCCAAGTCTACAGTGCCCCCACCATCAAAGAAATCAAGCTTTCTGCCAAGAATTTTCTTGACCAATGCTCGCTCGGTCCTAAATAAGACTGATGAACTTGAACAGGTTGCCATGAAGAATGAAAATGCTGATATAGCTGTAATTACTGAATCGTGGGTCAAAACTAATACTGCACCCGAGCAATACAATATTGAGAACTACAACGTATTCAACAACCATCGTGTTCACAGACGTGGAGGTGGTATTTTGATCTATGTGCGTGACAATATCAATGCAGAGGTAATTAATGAGGTGGTTGTCCCAAATGAGCTGGAGGTCACATGGTTGTTAGTCAGCCATCCAAAGCTACCAAGAAGAACTCCATACCTAGTCATTGGTGCTGTTTACATCCCACCTGACTCTCCTCATGAGGACTTGTTGATATCTCATCTGATTGAAACCATTGACTATGTTCGTTCCTCAAAACCACAAGCTGGTGTAATCTTGTTAGGCGATTTTAATCGTACAAATATTAGACCATTAGGCCGTGTAAAATTAATATTTTGGTTCTCGTCCCCTCCCTCCTCAATTTCTGGGATTTGTCAGATTTTTTTTTTTTTTTTTAGATTTTTCATTTTTTTAGACTTTGGAATGATTTATGAAATCTTCATACACATAAATAAGTTTATTAGAGAACAAGCATCACTTCCAAGTCTTTTTGTGGTACTCTAGGGGGTTTATCCCTCAGAATCTCACATTTGAAAAAAAAAAAAAAGGGCCTCATCGTTTCCTCGAGCACTGTTGGAGAAGACCTAAAACTACTGACAATGCTAATTTTACATTGGAAAAAAAAACAAAACAAAAAAAAACACCTCCCTCCCTCATCAATTCATGAAAATCCTCTGGACGAGAACCAAAACATTAATTTTATACGGCCTTATGTGTAGGTAACAGATTGACACAGGTGGTTGACTTGCCAACTAGAGAGGACGCAATTCTGGATTTGATTATAACAGACTTTGCTGAGTTATACAAGCGACCCCACATCAGTTCTCCAATTGGGCTTAGTGACCACAATTGTGTCAGTTGGGTACCTAAATTTTCCAAATGCGTTAATATCAAGCAAGTTAAGACTGTTCGGCCAATCAAAGACTCTAATCTCAAAGAATGTGGTAGATGGATCCAGAGTCAAACCTGGTCCACTGTGTATAATGCCAAAGATGTCCAGGCCAAGGCTGACGCTTTCTATCAAACAGTTAATGAGGGTATTGACAATTTTTTTCCAGTCAAAACTGTCAGGTTACATGTTAATGACAAACCTTGGATGACAGACCGTGTCAAGATACAAGATACAAGATACAAGATATTTTATTTTCCCATAATTCACATGAAATCACACAGTATATATTTTAAAAAACAAAGGCAATATCAAACAAACGAATTATGGAGGGGATGACCAGAAGGCCAATAAGGCCAGAGGAAGTCACCCCCCTTAACAAAGAAATGTTACCATCAAAAAAAGTAAAAAACAAAACAAAGCATAACAAACAAACGAGAAACACAATGCTCAAGAATTAATCATATTTTGAGATCAAGTCACGTTTATATATCTTACGGAAATGTTTCAATGAATTTGCCGTTTTTATTGAATTTGGCAATGAATTCCATAATATTGGACCAGCAGTACGAATGGCATGGTCAGTAAATCTTTTGTTGTTCTTCATTAAGTTGAATTTATCTGCGTTTCTCGTTTGGTAATTATGAATATTGGAACGTAGTGTAAAGAAGCCATCAAATACGCCCGGTAATTCATTATTACTGTACTTGTACATAAATACCCCCAATTCAAGTTTGTAGGTGTCTGCAAGAGTTAAAATATTGTATTTGGCAAATAAGGGAGCAGTGTGGCTTCTATAATGACTATTTGCTATTGTCCTCACAGCCCATTTATGTAATTTCATAATTTTATCCAAGTATGTTTTACACGTATCACCCCAAATCAATATTCCGTAATTTAAATAAGGTAAAACAAGAGTACAATATAGAGAATACAGGATACGATCAGGTACATAAAATTTAAGTTTGTTCATAACTCCAATATTTCGCGAGATGGTTTTTGCTATACAGTTTATATGGTATTTCCACGTCAAACATTCATCAATAATCACACCCAGGAATTTTGTATTAGTAACCCGTTCCAGAACTGACTCATCTAAAATGATCTCAGGAGATACATCACACACAGTTGAGTTTATTTTTGATGTCATATGTGGTGTACCCAAAACCATGTAATTTGTTTTACTTGCATTTACCGATAGTTTGTTCGACTTGAACCAATTACTAATTTCTTTCAATTCATTATTAATTAATTGATATTTACTTTCAATATCTTTATGTGAGTACAGAATAGTAGTGTCATCTGCGAATAATATAAAGTCTAATACATCTGATGTGTTGATAATATCGTTTACATAGAGAATGAATAATAAGGGACCCAGTATAGAACCTTGAGGTACACCACAAATAATATCTTTAAGTTCTGATTCACAAGAGTTGTAATGTACATATTGTTTTCTGTTGCTTAAATAATTAGTGAACCACTGAAGTACGATACCACGAAAACCATAGTGTTCCAATTTATGAATTAATATGTTATGGTCGATGGTGTCAAAGGCTTTGGAAAGGTCTAAGAAAATTCCAATTGTGGTTTCGTTTCTTTCAACGGCATAGTTAACTTTGTCAACTAGTTGAGTTATGGCCATGTATGTAGAATGGTTGTTTCGAAAACCAAACTGCTTATCATTTAGTATTTTATTACTATCTATATACGCAATACATCTATTAAACACTAGTCTTTCAAGTATCTTCGAAAAACAAGGTAGTACCGAAATTGGGCGATAATTAGAAAATACTTCAGAATCTTCTTTTTATAGATTGGTATTACCTTTGCTATTTTTACTTTTTGTGGCACAACACCGGTTGAAATGGAGAGATTAAAGATTGAGGCAAGCGGCTGAACAATTTCCTTTGCAACTCTTTTTATAATAAAATTTCCAATATTATCATGACCAGCACTTTTATTTTGATTAAATTTATCAATAATTTTAATGATTTCCATTTCAACAACTGGCTTCATATACATACTGCTAGATGCTGGATTTTTAGGTAATCAAAATAATCTTTACCTGATTTGTGAATTTGTGATGCTAGATTAGGACCTACATGTACAAAGAAATCGTTAAAAGGTTGGAAATATCATGGGGATTGGTAATAGTATTGCCGTTGTCACTTCTAAATTTCTTTTGAGCTTGTCTTGTTTTACCACGGCCAATGATATTATTGATTGTTTTCCATGTTTGTTTCATATTATTTTTAGAACGCTCAAACTTGGTAAAATAATATTTCCTCTTAGATTTGCGTATCAAAGCATGAAGTTTATTTCTATATATTTTAAATTTGTGAAGGCGTTCAGCACTTGGGTTTTGCAAATGCTGTTTATATAAAGTATTTTTAATGTTTATACTCTTTAGTAACCCTTTGGTTATCCACGGCGATTTCGGATCCCTTTTCCTTTTATTTGAACATTTCTTTAATGGAATACATTCATCATATATTTTATTAAATATACTGATAAACTTATTGTAGTCATCATCTGCATTTATATTATCTAGGTATTCTTCCCATTTGACATCAGCTAATCTTTTCTTTAACATGTAAATATTTTCGTTACTATGAACCCTTTTATGTGTCACCGTTGGACTTGGAATGTCAGTTACATCTAGATTTGTTGACAAGATTGTTGGAAAGTGGTCACTCACATCTGTAACTATGATAGCAGACTGAATTACAGCTTCGTTATTCGTTAATATATTATCAATTAGTGTAGCGGTTGTTTCAGTAATTCTAGTCGGTTTGTATATAGTTGGCATTAATGAATAGGAATAAATTAGGTCTAAATAATCATGGTATGCTTTATGTTCCTCAACTTTTAATAGATCTATATTAAAATCGCCTAAAACATAGGTAAGCTTTTTTCAGCATTAATAGTCTTTAAAATAGGATCTATTCCTGTTATGAAATCATTAATAGATGTATGGGCTCTGTATACAGTACCAACAATGATATTTCGTTTATTTACATTTTCAATTTCTATAAAGCATGGGGTTGATTTACTTAAGTCTTTGCGTACCTGGTATTTAAGTTTGTCCGAAATATACATGCCTACTCCCCCTTTCTGTCTTCCAACTCTGTGGACACATTCAAAGTTATATCCAGCGATTTTGTAAAAATCAGGTGGCTTATCTCTTAAATGGGTTTCAGAAATACCTATTATGGTAAAGTCGTGGTTAATAGCTTTCATACATTCCTTGAGTTTGTCAAAGTTCTTTTTAGGCTTCTAATGTTAACATTCATAAAATTTAATTTACCATTTTTTAAGAAGGAACATTGGTTTGGTGTTACATAGTTACATTGGTGGATACATTTGTCATTAGTAATATTATCTTTATCTGTAAACATTAAATTCTTTCAAATTGGACTTTATTTTATCCACTATATATTTCAAACTTCAAATAATTTTACTTTGTGTAGCAAATATGATTTTGAATTTCCAATTCATTATCCAAATAAATACAATGTTTTAGGACAGACTTGTTGCAGTCTAAAAAGTTTTTTTTATTGAATTATCAGTATTGTAACATGGTAGACTTGGAACAAATCTTAATTAATTTTTATTCTAAAAAAAAACATAGATAGCATTAAAATGAGCAGAAATTTGCATAATTTTGGCTAAATTTGGATTGGTAATGATTAGTAATATTAAATCCTACAATTGTATCACAGATGGCAGATATCAAAAATTGTTTAAATGATTTTAATTAGCATTTTTATAGAGAAAAACTGGCATCATTTTCAGTGATGTGCGCCCTTATGTTAAATTTCTCTGGCGATTTGCACGACGCGATGGTCGAATTCAGCACCTTTGAAGAGCTAGCGTTTGAACTTGAAAATCACTGTACTGTGAAAGCCGAATAGATTTCATGATGGAATTTGAATGTCTGTGATACTAGTGATGTGAGTAATTATGATTGTGTGTGGGGGGTGGGACATAGACCTGTATGTTCCGTAAGCTTATAGATTTCATGCACGTGAAAATGCAATGCTGTTGATAATGCACTTGTCAATAGAAACCCTGACCCTGTGATACTAGTGATGTTAGTAATTATGATTGTGTGTGTGTGCTGGGGGGGTACATAGGCCTGTATATTCAGTATTTAAGCTTATAGATTTCATGCACGTTAAAATGCAAGGCTGTTGATAATGCACTTGTCAATTGAAACCCTGACCCTGTGATACTAGTGATGTGAGTAATTATGATTGTGGGGGGGTGCATAGGCCCGTATGTTCAGTAGTTAAGCTTATATAGATTTCATGCACGTGAAAATGAAGACTGTTGATAATGCACTTGTCAATTGAAACCCTGAGTCCCTGACCCACTCCAACCCCTGCCTGCAGTGCAGATCAGTACCCGGAACAAATAGCCGGGCAGTTTATTATAACAGACGGGCATTGACACAAAATTTGTCCCTGTAGGGCCGGCCATGTGTTAATTGTTTCCCGTCGGTCCGGGACTTGGCAGGGAGTTTTAACATTTTTGAAATTTAGCCCTGGTATAAGTCCCAGCCACCCATCCCCCTGGTACCCTGGCCATAAGGGGGGGGTGGGCTGAAATTCACAGCTGCATATAGCCATATCTTTGATAACATGGACAAGTATAGTGATGATGTACATTATACAAATGATGAGATATCCTCTAAATAGGCACAATTTCACGGCTTTACCAGACGCGTAATGTTGCGAGTAAATTAAACGCCATTTTGTGCGTAGGAAGTTGCAAGTAAAAAACTGCGATAATTTAAAATGACTGCAATTTGCAATGAAAAGCAAACCACCAAAAATTTCTCATTTGTAGATGTACACACATTGGTATGCATATAGCCTCTGGCATTGGCCAATTTGTCCTTGTACTATAAAAAGACCATGCACATTCTTCATATGAATCACAAGCCTATATTCACATAGCCATACATGTACCTGTACAGATGTACACACACCCACACAAACAACTGTATTTTATCCAAGGTAATTGCAGACCCTCCTACATACAGTACCCTATAACCCTAAACCCTAAACATGGGCCATAACACTAACCGTAATTCTAATCCTAACCCTAATCCTAATCCTAACCCTAACCTAACCCTAATCCCAACCTTAACCCTAACATACCCTTAACAGGCAAACCCTAATCCTATATCAATTCCTAACCTTAGTCCAAATCCTAATCATATAGCCTTGGAAGGGGGGGGTGCTCCTTTTGGAATGGATAATAAATTGGACATTCAAAATCATACTTGTTACACAAAGTGAATTTAATTTCAAGTTTAAAATATATCTGGACTTAGTAAAGTCCAAAATGAAAATCATCTCTGTTGTAATATGTAATCTGACAAGCAAAATGGATAGCAATTATCCATGCTGGTCAGCACTGGGATGGATAAGAGCTATCCATTATTTTCCCATTTCACTTGTATGCATGGATAACTGCTATCCAAGCCTTGGGCCAAACACATGTAAACTGAGAGGCAAAATGGATAGCAATTATCCATGCTGGTCACTCAGCACTATGGATAAGAGCTATCCAATGTCCATTTCACCAGGGCTATCCATGCATGCATTGGTCAAACATGGATAACTGCTATCCAAGCCTTGAGCCATACACCTTTAATTAATATGTAATCTGACAAGCAAAATGGATAGCAATTATCCATGCTGGTCAGCACTGGGATGGATAAGAGCTATCCATTATTTTCCCATTTCACTTGTATGCATGGATAACTGCTATCCAAGCCTTGGGCCAAACACATGTAAACTGAGAGGCAAAATGGATAGCAATTATCCATGCTGGTCACTCAGCACTATGGATAAGAGCTATCCAATGTCCATTTCACCAGGGCTATCCATGCATGCATTGGTCAAACATGGATAACTGCTATCCAAGCCTTGAGCCATACACCTTAGAACATTAAATTCTTTCAAATTGGACTTTATTTTATCCACTATATATTTCAAACTTCAAATAATTTTACTTTGTGTAGCAAATATGATTTTGAATTTCCAATTCATTATCCAAATAAATACAATGTTTTAGGACAGACTTGTTGCAGTCTAAAAAGTTTTTTTTATTGAATTATCAGTATTGTAACATGGTAGACTTGGAACAAATCTTAATTAATTTTTATTCTAAGAAAAAACATAGATAGCATTAAAATGAGCAGAAATTTGCATAATTTTGGCTAAATTTGGATTGGTAATGATTAGTAATATTAAATCCTACAATTGTATCACAGATGGCAGATATCAAAAATTGTTTAAATGATTTTAATTAGCATTTTTATAGAGAAAAACTGGCATCATTTTCAGTGATGTGCGCCCTTATGTTAAATTTCTCAAGCGATATCTGGCGATTTGCACGACGCGATGGTCGAATTCAGCACCTTTGAAGAGCTAGCGTTTGAACTTGAAAATCACTGTACTGTGAAAGCCGAATAGATTTCATGATGGAATTTGAATGTCTGTGATACTAGTGATGTGAGTAATTATGATTGTGTGTGGGGGGGGTGGGACATAGACCTGTATGTTCCGTAAGCTTATAGATTTCATGCACGTGAAAATGCAATGCTGTTGATAATGCACTTGTCAATAGAAACCCTGACCCTGTGATACTAGTGATGTTAGTAATTATGATTGTGTGTGTGTGCTGGGGGGGGGGTACATAGGCCTGTATATTCAGTATTTAAGCTTATAGATTTCATGCACGTTAAAATGCAAGGCTGTTGATAATGCACTTGTCAATTGAAACCCTGACCCTGTGATACTAGTGATGTGAGTAATTATGATTGTGGGGGGGGTGCATAGGCCCGTATGTTCAGTAGTTAAGCTTATATAGATTTCATGCACGTGAAAATGAAGACTGTTGATAATGCACTTGTCAATTGAAACCCTGAGTCCCTGACCCACTCCAACCCCTGCCTGCAGTGCAGATCAGTACCCGGAACAAATAGCCGGGCAGTTTATTATAACAGACGGGCATTGACACAAAATTTGTCCCTGTAGGGCCGGCCATGTGTTAATTGTTTCCCGTCGGTCCGGGACTTGGCAGGGAGTTTTAACATTTTTGAAATTTAGCCCTGGTATAAGTCCCAGCCACCCATCCCCCTGGTACCCTGGCCATAAGGGGGGGTGGGCTGAAATTCACAGCTGCATATAGCCATATCTTTGATAACATGGACAAGTATAGTGATGATGTACATTATACAAATGATGAGATATCCTCTAAATAGGCACAATTTCACGGCTTTACCAGACGCGTAATGTTGCGAGTAAATTAAACGCCATTTTGTGCGTAGGAAGTTGCAATTAAAAAACTGCGATAATTTAAAATGACTGCAATTTGCAATGAAAAGCAAACCACCAAAAATTTCTCATTTGTAGATGTACACACATTGGTATGCATATAGCCTCTGGCATTGGCCAATTTGTCCTTGTACTATAAAAAGACCATGCACATTCTTCATATGAATCACAAGCCTATATTCACATAGCCATACATGTACCTGTACAGATGTACACACACCCACACAAACAACTGTATTTTATCCAAGGTAATTGCAGACCCTCCTACATACAGTACCCTATAACCCTAAACCCTAAACATGGGCCATAACACTAACCGTAATTCTAATCCTAACCCTAATCCTAATCCTAACCCTAACCTAACCCTAATCCCAACCTTAACCCTAACATACCCTTAACAGGCAAACCCTAATCCTATATCAATTCCTAACCTTAGTCCAAATCCTAATCATATAGCCTTGGAAGGGGGTGCTCCTTTTGGAATGGATAATAAATTGGACATTCAAAATCATACTTGTTACACAAAGTGAATTTAATTTCAAGTTTAAAATATATCTGGACTTAGTAAAGTCCAAAATGAAAATCATCTCTGTTGTAATATGTAATCTGACAAGCAAAATGGATAGCAATTATCCATGCTGGTCAGCACTGGGATGGATAAGAGCTATCCATTATTTTCCCATTTCACTTGTATGCATGGATAACTGCTATCCAAGCCTTGGGCCAAACACATGTAAACTGAGAGGCAAAATGGATAGCAATTATCCATGCTGGTCACTCAGCACTATGGATAAGAGCTATCCAATGTCCATTTCACCAGGGCTATCCATGCATGCATTGGTCAAACATGGATAACTGCTATCCAAGCCTTGAGCCATACACCTTTAATTAATATGTAATCTGACAAGCAAAATGGATAGCAATTATCCATGCTGGTCAGCACTGGGATGGATAAGAGCTATCCATTATTTTCCCATTTCACTTGTATGCATGGATAACTGCTATCCAAGCCTTGGGCCAAACACATGTAAACTGAGAGGCAAAATGGATAGCAATTATCCATGCTGGTCACTCAGCACTATGGATAAGAGCTATCCAATGTCCATTTCACCAGGGCTATCCATGCATGCATTGGTCAAACATGGATAACTGCTATCCAAGCCTTGAGCCATACACCTTAGAACATTAAATTCTTTCAAATTGGACTTTATTTTATCCACTATATATTTCAAACTTCAAATAATTTTACTTTGTGTAGCAAATATGATTTTGAATTTCCAATTCATTATCCAAATAAATACAATGTTTTAGGACAGACTTGTTGCAGTCTAAAAGTTTTTTTTATTGAATTATCAGTATTGTAACATGGTAGACTTGGAACAAATCTTAATTAATTTTTATTCTAAGAAAAAAACATAGATAGCATTAAAATGAGCAGAAATTTGCATAATTTTGGCTAAATTTGGATTGGTAATGATTAGTAATATTAAATCCTACAATTGTATCACAGATGGCAGATATCAATAATTGTTTAAATGATTTTAATTAGCATTTTTATAGAGAAAAACTGGCATCATTTTCAGTGATGTGCGCCCTTATGTTAAATTTCTCAAGCGATATCTGGCGATTTGCACGACGCGATGGTCGAATTCAGCACCTTTGAAGAGCTAGCGTTTGAACTTGAAAATCACTGTACTGTGAAAGCCGAATAGATTTCATGATGGAATTTGAATGTCTGTGATACTAGTGATGTGAGTAATTATGATTGTGTGTGGGGGGGGGTGGGACATAGACCTGTATGTTCCGTAAGCTTATAGATTTCATGCACGTGAAAATGCAATGCTGTTGATAATGCACTTGTCAATAGAAACCCTGACCCTGTGATACTAGTGATGTTAGTAATTATGATTGTGTGTGTGTGCTGGGGGGTACATAGGCCTGTATATTCAGTATTTAAGCTTATAGATTTCATGCACGTTAAAATGCAAGGCTGTTGATAATGCACTTGTCAATTGAAACCCTGACCCTGTGATACTAGTGATGTGAGTAATTATGATTGTGGGGGGGGTGCATAGGCCCGTATGTTCAGTAGTTAAGCTTATATAGATTTCATGCACGTGAAAATGAAGACTGTTGATAATGCACTTGTCAATTGAAACCCTGAGTCCCTGACCCACTCCAACCCCTGCCTGCAGTGCAGATCAGTACCCGGAACAAATAGCCGGGCAGTTTATTATAACAGACGGGCATTGACACAAAATTTGTCCCTGTAGGGCCGGCCATGTGTTAATTGTTTCCCGTCGGTCCGGGACTTGGCAGGAGTTTTAACATTTTTGAAATTTAGCCCTGGTATAAGTCCCAGCCACCCATCCCCTGGTACCCTGGCCATAAGGGGGGGTGGGCTGAAATTCACAGCTGCATATAGCCATATCTTTGATAACATGGACAAGTATAGTGATGATGTACATTATACAAATGATGAGATATCCTCTAAATAGGCACAATTTCACGGCTTTACCAGACGCGTAATGTTGCGAGTAAATTAAACGCCATTTTGTGCGTAGGAAGTTGCAATTAAAAAAACTGCGATAATTTAAAATGACTGCAATTTGCAATGAAAAGCAAACCACCAAAAATTTCTCATTTGTAGATGTACACACATTGGTATGCATATAGCCTCTGGCATTGGCCAATTTGTCCTTGTACTATAAAAAGACCATGCACATTCTTCATATGAATCACAAGCCTATATTCACATAGCCATACATGTACCTGTACAGATGTACACACACCCACACAAACAACTGTATTTTATCCAAGGTAATTGCAGACCCTCCCTACATACAGTACCCTATAACCCTAAACCCTAAACATGGGCCATAACACTAACCGTAATTCTAATCCTAACCCTAATCCTAATCCTAACCCTAACCTAACCCTAATCCCAACCTTAACCCTAACATACCCTTAACAGGCAAACCCTAATCCTATATCAATTCCTAACCTTAGTCCAAATCCTAATCATATAGCCTTGGAAGGGGGTGCTCCTTTTGGAATGGATAATAAATTGGACATTCAAAATCATACTTGTTACACAAAGTGAATTTAATTTCAAGTTTAAAATATATCTGGACTTAGTAAAGTCCAAAATGAAAATCATCTCTGTTGTAATATGTAATCTGACAAGCAAAATGGATAGCAATTATCCATGCTGGTCAGCACTGGGATGGATAAGAGCTATCCATTATTTTCCCATTTCACTTGTATGCATGGATAACTGCTATCCAAGCCTTGGGCCAAACACATGTAAACTGAGAGGCAAAATGGATAGCAATTATCCATGCTGGTCACTCAGCACTATGGATAAGAGCTATCCAATGTCCATTTCACCAGGGCTATCCATGCATGCATTGGTCAAACATGGATAACTGCTATCCAAGCCTTGAGCCATACACCTTTAATTAATATGTAATCTGACAAGCAAAATGGATAGCAATTATCCATGCTGGTCAGCACTGGGATGGATAAGAGCTATCCATTATTTTCCCATTTCACTTGTATGCATGGATAACTGCTATCCAAGCCTTGGGCCAAACACATGTAAACTGAGAGGCAAAATGGATAGCAATTATCCATGCTGGTCACTCAGCACTATGGATAAGAGCTATCCAATGTCCATTTCACCAGGGCTATCCATGCATGCATTGGTCAAACATGGATAACTGCTATCCAAGCCTTGAGCCATACACCTTAGAACATTAAATTCTTTCAAATTGGACTTTATTTTATCCACTATATATTTCAAACTTCAAATAATTTTACTTTGTGTAGCAAATATGATTTTGAATTTCCAATTCATTATCCAAATAAATACAATGTTTTAGGACAGACTTGTTGCAGTCTAAAAAGTTTTTTTATTGAATTATCAGTATTGTAACATGGTAGACTTGGAACAAATCTTAATTAATTTTTATTCTAAGAAAAAGACATAGATAGCATTAAAATGAGCAGAAATTTGCATAATTTTGGCTAAATTTGGATTGGTAATGATTAGTAATATTAAATCCTACAATTGTATCACAGATGGCAGATATCAAAAATTGTTTAAATGATTTTAATTAGCATTTTTATAGAGAAAACTGGCATCATTTTCAGTGATGTGCGCCCTTATGTTAAATTTCTCAAGCGATATCTGGCGATTTGCACGACGCGATGGTCGAATTCAGCACCTTTGAAGAGCTAGCGTTTGAACTTGAAAATCACTGTACTGTGAAAGCCGAATAGATTTCATGATGGAATTTGAATGTCTGTGATACTAGTGATGTGAGTAATTATGATTGTGTGTGGGGGGGTGGGACATAGACCTGTATGTTCCGTAAGCTTATAGATTTCATGCACGTGAAAATGCAATGCTGTTGATAATGCACTTGTCAATAGAAACCCTGACCCTGTGATACTAGTGATGTTAGTAATTATGATTGTGTGTGTGTGCTGGGGGGGGGGTACATAGGCCTGTATATTCAGTATTTAAGCTTATAGATTTCATGCACGTTAAAATGCAAGGCTGTTGATAATGCACTTGTCAATTGAAACCCTGACCCTGTGATACTAGTGATGTGAGTAATTATGATTGTGGGGGGGTGCATAGGCCCGTATGTTCAGTAGTTAAGCTTATATAGATTTCATGCACGTGAAAATGAAGACTGTTGATAATGCACTTGTCAATTGAAACCCTGAGTCCCTGACCCACTCCAACCCCTGCCTGCAGTGCAGATCAGTACCCGGAACAAATAGCCGGGCAGTTTATTATAACAGACGGGCATTGACACAAAATTTGTCCCTGTAGGGCCGGCCATGTGTTAATTGTTTCCCGTCGGTCCGGGACTTGGCAGGGAGTTTTAACATTTTTGAAATTTAGCCCTGGTATAAGTCCCAGCCACCCATCCCCCTGGTACCCTGGCCATAAGGGGGGGTGGGCTGAAATTCACAGCTGCATATAGCCATATCTTTGATAACATGGACAAGTATAGTGATGATGTACATTATACAAATGATGAGATATCCTCTAAATAGGCACAATTTCACGGCTTTACCAGACGCGTAATGTTGCGAGTAAATTAAACGCCATTTTGTGCGTAGGAAGTTGCAATTAAAAAACTGCGATAATTTAAAATGACTGCAATTTGCAATGAAAAGCAAACCACCACGAATTTCTCATTTGTAGATGTACACACATTGGTATGCATATAGCCTCTGGCATTGGCCAATTTGTCCTTGTACTATAAAAAGACCATGCACATTCTTCATATGAATCACAAGCCTATATTCACATAGCCATACATGTACCTGTACAGATGTACACACACCCACACAAACAACTGTATTTTATCCAAGGTAATTGCAGACCCCTCCTACATACAGTACCCTATAACCCTAAACCCTAAACATGGGCCATAACACTAACCGTAATTCTAATCCTAACCCTAATCCTAATCCTAACCCTAACCTAACCCTAATCCCAACCTTAACCCTAACATACCCTTAACAGGCAAACCCTAATCCTATATCAATTCCTAACCTTAGTCCAAATCCTAATCATATAGCCTTGGAAGGGGGTGCTCCTTTTGGAATGGATAATAAATTGGACATTCAAAATCATACTTGTTACACAAAGTGAATTTAATTTCAAGTTTAAAATATATCTGGACTTAGTAAAGTCCAAAATGAAAATCATCTCTGTTGTAATATGTAATCTGACAAGCAAAATGGATAGCAATTATCCATGCTGGTCAGCACTGGGATGGATAAGAGCTATCCATTATTTTCCCATTTCACTTGTATGCATGGATAACTGCTATCCAAGCCTTGGGCCAAACACATGTAAACTGAGAGGCAAAATGGATAGCAATTATCCATGCTGGTCACTCAGCACTATGGATAAGAGCTATCCAATGTCCATTTCACCAGGGCTATCCATGCATGCATTGGTCAAACATGGATAACTGCTATCCAAGCCTTGAGCCATACACCTTTAATTAATATGTAATCTGACAAGCAAAATGGATAGCAATTATCCATGCTGGTCAGCACTGGGATGGATAAGAGCTATCCATTATTTTCCCATTTCACTTGTATGCATGGATAACTGCTATCCAAGCCTTGGGCCAAACACATGTAAACTGAGAGGCAAAATGGATAGCAATTATCCATGCTGGTCACTCAGCACTATGGATAAGAGCTATCCAATGTCCATTTCACCAGGGCTATCCATGCATGCATTGGTCAAACATGGATAACTGCTATCCAAGCCTTGAGCCATACACCTTAGAACATTAAATTCTTTCAAATTGGACTTTATTTTATCCACTATATATTTCAAACTTCAAATAATTTTACTTTGTGTAGCAAATATGATTTTGAATTTCCAATTCATTATCCAAATAAATACAATGTTTTAGGACAGACTTGTTGCAGTCTAAAAGTTTTTTTATTGAATTATCAGTATTGTAACATGGTAGACTTGGAACAAATCTTAATTAATTTTTATTCTAAGAAAAAAAAACATAGATAGCATTAAAATGAGCAGAAATTTGCATAATTTTGGCTAAATTTGGATTGGTAATGATTAGTAATATTAAATCCTACAATTGTATCACAGATGGCAGATATCAAAAATTGTTTAAATGATTTTAATTAGCATTTTTATAGAGTAATACTGGCATCATTTTCAGTGATGTGCGCCCTTATGTTAAATTTCTCAAGCGATATCTGGCGATTTGCACGACGCGATGGTCGAATTCAGCACCTTTGAAGAGCTAGCGTTTGAACTTGAAAATCACTGTACTGTGAAAGCCGAATAGATTTCATGATGGAATTTGAATGTCTGTGATACTAGTGATGTGAGTAATTATGATTGTGTGTGGGGGGGTGGGACATAGACCTGTATGTTCCGTAAGCTTATAGATTTCATGCACGTGAAAATGCAATGCTGTTGATAATGCACTTGTCAATAGAAACCCTGACCCTGTGATACTAGTGATGTTAGTAATTATGATTGTGTGTGTGTGCTGGGGGGTACATAGGCCTGTATATTCAGTATTTAAGCTTATAGATTTCATGCACGTTAAAATGCAAGGCTGTTGATAATGCACTTGTCAATTGAAACCCTGACCCTGTGATACTAGTGATGTGAGTAATTATGATTGTGGGGGGGGTGCATAGGCCCGTATGTTCAGTAGTTAAGCTTATATAGATTTCATGCACGTGAAAATGAAGACTGTTGATAATGCACTTGTCAATTGAAACCCTGAGTCCCTGACCCACTCCAACCCCTGCCTGCAGTGCAGATCAGTACCCGGAACAAATAGCCGGGCAGTTTATTATAACAGACGGGCATTGACACAAAATTTGTCCCTGTAGGGCCGGCCATGTGTTAATTGTTTCCCGTCGGTCCGGGACTTGGCAGGGAGTTTTAACATTTTTGAAATTTAGCCCTGGTATAAGTCCCAGCCACCCATCCCCTGGTACCCTGGCCATAAGGGGGGGGTGGGCTGAAATTCACAGCTGCATATAGCCATATCTTTGATAACATGGACAAGTATAGTGATGATGTACATTATACAAATGATGAGATATCCTCTAAATAGGCACAATTTCACGGCTTTACCAGACGCGTAATGTTGCGAGTAAATTAAACGCCATTTTGTGCGTAGGAAGTTGCAAATAAAAAACTGCGATAATTTAAAATGACTGCAATTTGCAATGAAAAGCAAACCACCAAAAATTTCTCATTTGTAGATGTACACACATTGGTATGCATATAGCCTCTGGCATTGGCCAATTTGTCCTTGTACTATAAAAAGACCATGCACATTCTTCATATGAATCACAAGCCTATATTCACATAGCCATACATGTACCTGTACAGATGTACACACACCCACACAAACAACTGTATTTTATCCAAGGTAATTGCAGACCCTCCTACATACAGTACCCTATAACCCTAAACCCTAAACATGGGCCATAACACTAACCGTAATTCTAATCCTAACCCTAATCCTAATCCTAACCCTAACCTAACCCTAATCCCAACCTTAACCCTAACATACCCTTAACAGGCAAACCCTAATCCTATATCAATTCCTAACCTTAGTCCAAATCCTAATCATATAGCCTTGGAAGGGGGGGGTGCTCCTTTTGGAATGGATAATAAATTGGACATTCAAAATCATACTTGTTACACAAAGTGAATTTAATTTCAAGTTTAAAATATATCTGGACTTAGTAAAGTCCAAAATGAAAATCATCTCTGTTGTAATATGTAATCTGACAAGCAAAATGGATAGCAATTATCCATGCTGGTCAGCACTGGGATGGATAAGAGCTATCCATTATTTTCCCATTTCACTTGTATGCATGGATAACTGCTATCCAAGCCTTGGGCCAAACACATGTAAACTGAGAGGCAAAATGGATAGCAATTATCCATGCTGGTCACTCAGCACTATGGATAAGAGCTATCCAATGTCCATTTCACCAGGGCTATCCATGCATGCATTGGTCAAACATGGATAACTGCTATCCAAGCCTTGAGCCATACACCTTTAATTAATATGTAATCTGACAAGCAAAATGGATAGCAATTATCCATGCTGGTCAGCACTGGAATGGATAAGAGCTATCCATTATTTTCCCATTTCACTTGTATGCATGGATAACTGCTATCCAAGCCTTGGGCCAAACACATGTAAACTGAGAGGCAAAATGGATAGCAATTATCCATGCTGGTCACTCAGCACTATGGATAAGAGCTATCCAATGTCCATTTCACCAGGGCTATCCATGCATGCATTGGTCAAACATGGATAACTGCTATCCAAGCCTTGAGCCATACACCTTAGAACATTAAATTCTTTCAAATTGGACTTTATTTTATCCACTATATATTTCAAACTTCAAATAATTTTACTTTGTGTAGCAAATATGATTTTGAATTTCCAATTCATTATCCAAATAAATACAATGTTTTAGGACAGACTTGTTGCAGTCTAAAAAGTTTTTTTTATTGAATTATCAGTATTGTAACATGGTAGACTTGGAACAAATCTTAATTAATTTTTATTCTAAGAAAAAAACATAGATAGCATTAAAATGAGCAGAAATTTGCATAATTTTGGCTAAATTTGGATTGGTAATGATTAGTAATATTAAATCCTACAATTGTATCACAGATGGCAGATAAAAAAAATTGTTTAAATGATTTTAATTAGCATTTTTATAGAGAAAAACTGGCATCATTTTCAGTGATGTGCGCCCTTATGTTAAATTTCTCAAGCGATATCTGGCGATTTGCACGACGCGATGGTCGAATTCAGCACCTTTGAAGAGCTAGCGTTTGAACTTGAAAATCACTGTACTGTGAAAGCCGAATAGATTTCATGATGGAATTTGAATGTCTGTGATACTAGTGATGTGAGTAATTATGATTGTGTGTGGGGGGGGTGGGACATAGACCTGTATGTTCCGTAAGCTTATAGATTTCATGCACGTGAAAATGCAATGCTGTTGATAATGCACTTGTCAATAGAAACCCTGACCCTGTGATACTAGTGATGTTAGTAATTATGATTGTGTGTGTGTGCTGGGGGGGTACATAGGCCTGTATATTCAGTATTTAAGCTTATAGATTTCATGCACGTTAAAATGCAAGGCTGTTGATAATGCACTTGTCAATTGAAACCCTGACCCTGTGATACTAGTGATGTGAGTAATTATGATTGTGGGGGGGGGTGCATAGGCCCGTATGTTCAGTAGTTAAGCTTATATAGATTTCATGCACGTGAAAATGAAGACTGTTGATAATGCACTTGTCAATTGAAACCCTGAGTCCCTGACCCACTCCAACCCCTGCCTGCAGTGCAGATCAGTACCCGGAACAAATAGCCGGGCAGTTTATTATAACAGACGGGCATTGACACAAAATTTGTCCCTGTAGGGCCGGCCATGTGTTAATTGTTTCCCGTCGGTCCGGGACTTGGCAGGGAGTTTTAACATTTTTGAAATTTAGCCCTGGTATAAGTCCCAGCCACCCATCCCCTGGTACCCTGGCCATAAGGGGGGTGGGCTGAAATTCACAGCTGCATATAGCCATATCTTTGATAACATGGACAAGTATAGTGATGATGTACATTATACAAATGATGAGATATCCTCTAAATAGGCACAATTTCACGGCTTTACCAGACGCGTAATGTTGCGAGTAAATTAAACGCCATTTTGTGCGTAGGAAGTTGCAATTAAAAAAACTGCGATAATTTAAAATGACTGCAATTTGCAATGAAAAGCAAACCACCAAAAATTTCTCATTTGTAGATGTACACACATTGGTATGCATATAGCCTCTGGCATTGGCCAATTTGTCCTTGTACTATAAAAAGACCATGCACATTCTTCATATGAATCACAAGCCTATATTCACATAGCCATACATGTACCTGTACAGATGTACACACACCCACACAAACAACTGTATTTTATCCAAGGTAATTGCAGACCCTCCTACATACAGTACCCTATAACCCTAAACCCTAAACATGGGCCATAACACTAACCGTAATTCTAATCCTAACCCTAATCCTAATCCTAACCCTAACCTAACCCTAATCCCAACCTTAACCCTAACATACCCTTAACAGGCAAACCCTAATCCTATATCAATTCCTAACCTTAGTCCAAATCCTAATCATATAGCCTTGGAAGGGGGTTGCTCCTTTTGGAATGGATAATAAATTGGACATTCAAAATCATACTTGTTACACAAAGTGAATTTAATTTCAAGTTTAAAATATATCTGGACTTAGTAAAGTCCAAAATGAAAATCATCTCTGTTGTAATATGTAATCTGACAAGCAAAATGGATAGCAATTATCCATGCTGGTCAGCACTGGGATGGATAAGAGCTATCCATTATTTTCCCATTTCACTTGTATGCATGGATAACTGCTATCCAAGCCTTGGGCCAAACACATGTAAACTGAGAGGCAAAATGGATAGCAATTATCCATGCTGGTCACTCAGCACTATGGATAAGAGCTATCCAATGTCCATTTCACCAGGGCTATCCATGCATGCATTGGTCAAACATGGATAACTGCTATCCAAGCCTTGAGCCATACACCTTTAATTAATATGTAATCTGACAAGCAAAATGGATAGCAATTATCCATGCTGGTCAGCACTAGGATGGATAAGAGCTATCCATTATTTTCCCATTTCACTTGTATGCATGGATAACTGCTATCCAAGCCTTGGGCCAAACACATGTAAACTGAGAGGCAAAATGGATAGCAATTATCCATGCTGGTCACTCAGCACTATGGATAAGAGCTATCCAATGTCCATTTCACCAGGGCTATCCATGCATGCATTGGTCAAACATGGATAACTGCTATCCAAGCCTTGAGCCATACACCTTAGAACATTAAATTCTTTCAAATTGGACTTTATTTTATCCACTATATATTTCAAACTTCAAATAATTTTACTTTGTGTAGCAAATATGATTTTGAATTTCCAATTCATTATCCAAATAAATACAATGTTTTAGGACAGACTTGTTGCAGTCTAAAAGTTTTTTTTATTGAATTATCAGTATTGTAACATGGTAGACTTGGAACAAATCTTAATTAATTTTTATTCTAAGAAAAAAACATAGATAGCATTAAAATGAGCAGAAATTTGCATAATTTTGGCTAAATTTGGATTGGTAATGATTAGTAATATTAAATCCTACAATTGTATCACAGATGGCAGATATCAAAATTGTTTAAATGATTTTAATTAGCATTTTATAGAGAAAAACTGGCATCATTTTCAGTGATGTGCGCCCTTATGTTAAATTTCTCAAGCGATATCTGGCGATTTGCACGACGCGATGGTCGAATTCAGCACCTTTGAAGAGCTAGCGTTTGAACTTGAAAATCACTGTACTGTGAAAGCCGAATAGATTTCATGATGGAATTTGAATGTCTGTGATACTAGTGATGTGAGTAATTATGATTGTGTGTGGGGGGTGGGACATAGACCTGTATGTTCCGTAAGCTTATAGATTTCATGCACGTGAAAATGCAATGCTGTTGATAATGCACTTGTCAATAGAAACCCTGACCCTGTGATACTAGTGATGTTAGTAATTATGATTGTGTGTGTGTGCTGGGGGGTACATAGGCCTGTATATTCAGTATTTAAGCTTATAGATTTCATGCACGTTAAAATGCAAGGCTGTTGATAATGCACTTGTCAATTGAAACCCTGACCCTGTGATACTAGTGATGTGAGTAATTATGATTGTGGGGGGGTGCATAGGCCCGTATGTTCAGTAGTTAAGCTTATATAGATTTCATGCACGTGAAAATGAAGACTGTTGATAATGCACTTGTCAATTGAAACCCTGAGTCCCTGACCCACTCCAACCCCTGCCTGCAGTGCAGATCAGTACCCGGAACAAATAGCCGGGCAGTTTATTATAACAGACGGGCATTGACACAAAATTTGTCCCTGTAGGGCCGGCCATGTGTTAATTGTTTCCCGTCGGTCCGGGACTTGGCAGGGAGTTTTAACATTTTTGAAATTTAGCCCTGGTATAAGTCCCAGCCACCCATCCCCCTGGTACCCTGGCCATAAGGGGGGGGTGCTGGAAATTCACAGCTGCATATAGCCATATCTTTGATAACATGGACAAGTATAGTGATGATGTACATTATACAAATGATGAGATATCCTCTAAATAGGCACAATTTCACGGCTTTACCAGACGCGTAATGTTGCGAGTAAATTAAACGCCATTTTGTGCGTAGGAAGTTGCAATTAAAAAACTGCGATAATTTAAAATGACTGCAATTTGCAATGAAAAGCAAACCACCAAAAATTTCTCATTTGTAGATGTACACACATTGGTATGCATATAGCCTCTGGCATTGGCCAATTTGTCCTTGTACTATAAAAAGACCATGCACATTCTTCATATGAATCACAAGCCTATATTCACATAGCCATACATGTACCTGTACAGATGTACACACACCCACACAAACAACTGTATTTTATCCAAGGTAATTGCAGACCCTCCTACATACAGTACCCTATAACCCTAAACCCTAAACATGGGCCATAACACTAACCGTAATTCTAATCCTAACCCTAATCCTAATCCTAACCCTAACCTAACCCTAATCCCAACCTTAACCCTAACATACCCTTAACAGGCAAACCCTAATCCTATATCAATTCCTAACCTTAGTCCAAATCCTAATCATATAGCCTTGGAAGGGGGTGCTCCTTTTGGAATGGATAATAAATTGGACATTCAAAATCATACTTGTTACACAAAGTGAATTTAATTTCAAGTTTAAAATATATCTGGACTTAGTAAAGTCCAAAATGAAAATCATCTCTGTTGTAATATGTAATCTGACAAGCAAAATGGATAGCAATTATCCATGCTGGTCAGCACTGGGATGGATAAGAGCTATCCATTATTTTCCCATTTCACTTGTATGCATGGATAACTGCTATCCAAGCCTTGGGCCAAACACATGTAAACTGAGAGGCAAAATGGATAGCAATTATCCATGCTGGTCACTCAGCACTATGGATAAGAGCTATCCAATGTCCATTTCACCAGGGCTATCCATGCATGCATTGGTCAAACATGGATAACTGCTATCCAAGCCTTGAGCCATACACCTTTAATTAATATGTAATCTGACAAGCAAAATGGATAGCAATTATCCATGCTGGTCAGCACTGGGATGGATAAGAGCTATCCATTATTTTCCCATTTCACTTGTATGCATGGATAACTGCTATCCAAGCCTTGGGCCAAACACATGTAAACTGAGAGGCAAAATGGATAGCAATTATCCATGCTGGTCACTCAGCACTATGGATAAGAGCTATCCAATGTCCATTTCACCAGGGCTATCCATGCATGCATTGGTCAAACATGGATAACTGCTATCCAAGCCTTGAGCCATACACCTTAGAACATTAAATTCTTTCAAATTGGACTTTATTTTATCCACTATATATTTCAAACTTCAAATAATTTTACTTTGTGTAGCAAATATGATTTTGAATTTCCAATTCATTATCCAAATAAATACAATGTTTTAGGACAGACTTGTTGCAGTCTAAAAAGTTTTTTTTATTGAATTATCAGTATTGTAACATGGTAGACTTGGAACAAATCTTAATTAATTTTTATTCTAAGAAAAAACATAGATAGCATTAAAATGAGCAGAAATTTGCATAATTTTGGCTAAATTTGGATTGGTAATGATTAGTAATATTAAATCCTACAATTGTATCACAGATGGCAGATATCAAAAATTGTTTAAATGATTTTAATTAGCATTTTTTAGAGAAAAACTGGCATCATTTTCAGTGATGTGCGCCCTTATGTTAAATTTCTCAAGCGATATCTGGCGATTTGCACGACGCGATGGTCGAATTCAGCACCTTTGAAGAGCTAGCGTTTGAACTTGAAAATCACTGTACTGTGAAAGCCGAATAGATTTCATGATGGAATTTGAATGTCTGTGATACTAGTGATGTGAGTAATTATGATTGTGTGTGGGGGGGGTGGGACATAGACCTGTATGTTCCGTAAGCTTATAGATTTCATGCACGTGAAAATGCAATGCTGTTGATAATGCACTTGTCAATAGAAACCCTGACCCTGTGATACTAGTGATGTTAGTAATTATGATTGTGTGTGTGTGCTGGGGGGTACATAGGCCTGTATATTCAGTATTTAAGCTTATAGATTTCATGCACGTTAAAATGCAAGGCTGTTGATAATGCACTTGTCAATTGAAACCCTGACCCTGTGATACTAGTGATGTGAGTAATTATGATTGTGCGGGGGGTGCATAGGCCCGTATGTTCAGTAGTTAAGCTTATATAGATTTCATGCACGTGAAAATGAAGACTGTTGATAATGCACTTGTCAATTGAAACCCTGAGTCCCTGACCCACTCCAACCCCTGCCTGCAGTGCAGATCAGTACCCGGAACAAATAGCCGGGCAGTTTATTATAACAGACGGGCATTGACACAAAATTTGTCCCTGTAGGGCCGGCCATGTGTTAATTGTTTCCCGTCGGTCCGGGACTTGGCAGGGAGTTTTAACATTTTGAAATTTAGCCCTGGTATAAGTCCCAGCCACCCATCCCCTGGTACCCTGGCCATAAGGGGGGGTGGGCTGAAATTCACAGCTGCATATAGCCATATCTTTGATAACATGGACAAGTATAGTGATGATGTACATTATACAAATGATGAGATATCCTCTAAATAGGCACAATTTCACGGCTTTACCAGACGCGTAATGTTGCGAGTAAATTAAACGCCATTTTGTGCGTAGGAAGTTGCAAAAAAAAAACTGCGATAATTTAAAATGACTGCAATTTGCAATGAAAAGCAAACCACCAAAAATTTCTCATTTGTAGATGTACACACATTGGTATGCATATAGCCTCTGGCATTGGCCAATTTGTCCTTGTACTATAAAAAGACCATGCACATTCTTCATATGAATCACAAGCCTATATTCACATAGCCATACATGTACCTGTACAGATGTACACACACCCACACAAACAACTGTATTTTATCCAAGGTAATTGCAGACCCCTCCTACACACAGTACCCTATAACCCTAAACCCTAAACATGGGCCATAACACTAACCGTAATTCTAATCCTAACCCTAATCCTAATCCTAACCCTAACCTAACCCTAATCCCAACCTTAACCCTAACATACCCTTAACAGGCAAACCCTAATCCTATATCAATTCCTAACCTTAGTCCAAATCCTAATCATATAGCCTTGGAAGGGGGTGCTCCTTTTGGAATGGATAATAAATTGGACATTCAAAATCATACTTGTTACACAAAGTGAATTTAATTTCAAGTTTAAAATATATCTGGACTTAGTAAAGTCCAAAATGAAAATCATCTCTGTTGTAATATGTAATCTGACAAGCAAAATGGATAGCAATTATCCATGCTGGTCAGCACTGGGATGGATAAGAGCTATCCATTATTTTCCCATTTCACTTGTATGCATGGATAACTGCTATCCAAGCCTTGGGCCAAACACATGTAAACTGAGAGGCAAAATGGATAGCAATTATCCATGCTGGTCACTCAGCACTATGGATAAGAGCTATCCAATGTCCATTTCACCAGGGCTATCCATGCATGCATTGGTCAAACATGGATAACTGCTATCCAAGCCTTGAGCCATACACCTTTAATTAATATGTAATCTGACAAGCAAAATGGATAGCAATTATCCATGCTGGTCAGCACTGGGATGGATAAGAGCTATCCATTATTTTCCCATTTCACTTGTATGCATGGATAACTGCTATCCAAGCCTTGGGCCAAACACATGTAAACTGAGAGGCAAAATGGATAGCAATTATCCATGCTGGTCACTCAGCACTATGGATAAGAGCTATCCAATGTCCATTTCACCAGGGCTATCCATGCATGCATTGGTCAAACATGGATAACTGCTATCCAAGCCTTGAGCCATACACCTTAGAACATTAAATTCTTTCAAATTGGACTTTATTTTATCCACTATATATTTCAAACTTCAAATAATTTTACTTTGTGTAGCAAATATGATTTTGAATTTCCAATTCATTATCCAAATAAATACAATGTTTTAGGACAGACTTGTTGCAGTCTAAAAAGTTTTTTTATTGAATTATCAGTATTGTAACATGGTAGACTTGGAACAAATCTTAATTAATTTTTATTCTAAGAAAAAAACATAGATAGCATTAAAATGAGCAGAAATTTGCATAATTTTGGCTAAATTTGGATTGGTAATGATTAGTAATATTAAATCCTACAATTGTATCACAGATGGCAGATATCAAATATTGTTTCACTGATTTTAATTAGCATTTTTATAGAGAAAAACTGGCATCATTTTCAGTGATGTGCGCCCTTATGTTAAATTTCTCAAGCGATATCTGGCGATTTGCACGACGCGATGGTCGAATTCAGCACCTTTGAAGAGCTAGCGTTTGAACTTGAAAATCACTGTACTGTGAAAGCCGAATAGATTTCATGATGGAATTTGAATGTCTGTGATACTAGTGATGTGAGTAATTATGATTGTGTGTGGGGGGGGTGGGACATAGACCTGTATGTTCCGTAAGCTTATAGATTTCATGCACGTGAAAATGCAATGCTGTTGATAATGCACTTGTCAATAGAAACCCTGACCCTGTGATACTAGTGATGTTAGTAATTATGATTGTGTGTGTGTGCTGGGGGGGGGGTACATAGGCCTGTATATTCAGTATTTAAGCTTATAGATTTCATGCACGTTAAAATGCAAGGCTGTTGATAATGCACTTGTCAATTGAAACCCTGACCCTGTGATACTAGTGATGTGAGTAATTATGATTGTGGGGGGGGTGTATAGGCCCGTATGTTCAGTAGTTAAGCTTATATAGATTTCATGCACGTGAAAATGAAGACTGTTGATAATGCACTTGTCAATTGAAACCCTGAGTCCCTGACCCACTCCAACCCCTGCCTGCAGTGCAGATCAGTACCCGGAACAAATAGCCGGGCAGTTTATTATAACAGACGGGCATTGACACAAAATTTGTCCCTGTAGGGCCGGCCATGTGTTAATTGTTTCCCGTCGGTCCGGGACTTGGCAGGGAGTTTTAACATTTTTGAAATTTAGCCCTGGTATAAGTCCCAGCCACCCATCCCCCTGGTACCCTGGCCATAAGGGGGGGGGGCTGAAATTCACAGCTGCATATAGCCATATCTTTGATAACATGGACAAGTATAGTGATGATGTACATTATACAAATGATGAGATATCCTCTAAATAGGCACAATTTCACGGCTTTACCAGACGCGTAATGTTGCGAGTAAATTAAACGCCATTTTGTGCGTAGGAAGTTGCAATTAAAAAAACTGCGATAATTTAAAATGACTGCAATTTGCAATGAAAAGCAAACCACCAAAAATTTCTCATTTGTAGATGTACACACATTGGTATGCATATAGCCTCTGGCATTGGCCAATTTGTCCTTGTACTATAAAAAGACCATGCACATTCTTCATATGAATCACAAGCCTATATTCACATAGCCATACATGTACCTGTACAGATGTACACACACCCACACAAACAACTGTATTTTATCCAAGGTAATTGCAGACCCTCCTACATACAGTACCCTATAACCCTAAACCCTAAACATGGGCCATAACACTAACCGTAATTCTAATCCTAACCCTAATCCTAATCCTAACCCTAACCTAACCCTAATCCCAACCTTAACCCTAACATACCCTTAACAGGCAAACCCTAATCCTATATCAATTCCTAACCTTAGTCCAAATCCTAATCATATAGCCTTGGAAGGGGGTGCTCCTTTTGGAATGGATAATAAATTGGACATTCAAAATCATACTTGTTACACAAAGTGAATTTAATTTCAAGTTTAAAATATATCTGGACTTAGTAAAGTCCAAAATGAAAATCATCTCTGTTGTAATATGTAATCTGACAAGCAAAATGGATAGCAATTATCCATGCTGGTCAGCACTGGGATGGATAAGAGCTATCCATTATTTTCCCATTTCACTTGTATGCATGGATAACTGCTATCCAAGCCTTGGGCCAAACACATGTAAACTGAGAGGCAAAATGGATAGCAATTATCCATGCTGGTCACTCAGCACTATGGATAAGAGCTATCCAATGTCCATTTCACCAGGGCTATCCATGCATGCATTGGTCAAACATGGATAACTGCTATCCAAGCCTTGAGCCATACACCTTTAATTAATATGTAATCTGACAAGCAAAATGGATAGCAATTATCCATGCTGGTCAGCACTGGATGGATAAGAGCTATCCATTATTTTCCCATTTCACTTGTATGCATGGATAACTGCTATCCAAGCCTTGGGCCAAACACATGTAAACTGAGAGGCAAAATGGATAGCAATTATCCATGCTGGTCACTCAGCACTATGGATAAGAGCTATCCAATGTCCATTTCACCAGGGCTATCCATGCATGCATTGGTCAAACATGGATAACTGCTATCCAAGCCTTGAGCCATACACCTTAGAACATTAAATTCTTTCAAATTGGACTTTATTTTATCCACTATATATTTCAAACTTCAAATAATTTTACTTTGTGTAGCAAATATGATTTTGAATTTCAATTCATTATCCAAATAAATACAATGTTTTAGGACAGACTTGTTGCAGTCTAAAAAGTTTTTTTTATTGAATTATCAGTATTGTAACATGGTAGACTTGGAACAAATCTTAATTAATTTTTATTCTAAGAAAAAAACATAGATAGCATTAAAATGAGCAGAAATTTGCATAATTTTGGCTAAATTTGGATAGGTAATGATAAGTAATATTAAATCCTACAATTGTATCACAGATGGCAGATATCAAAAATTGTTTAAATGATTTTAATTAGCATTTTTATAGAGAAAACTGGCATCATTTTCAGTGATGTGCGCCCTTATGTTAAATTTCTCAAGCGATATCTGGCGATTTGCACGACGCGATGGTCGAATTCAGCACCTTTGAAGAGCTAGCGTTTGAACTTGAAAATCACTGTACTGTGAAAGCCGAATAGATTTCATGATGGAATTTGAATGTCTGTGATACTAGTGATGTGAGTAATTATGATTGTGTGTGGGGGGTGGGACATAGACCTGTATGTTCCGTAAGCTTATAGATTTCATGCAAGTGAAAATGCAATGCTGTTGATAATGCACTTGTCAATAGAAACCCTGACCCTGTGATACTAGTGATGTTAGTAATTATGATTGTGTGTGTGTGCTGGGGGTACATAGGCCTGTATATTCAGTATTTAAGCTTATAGATTTCATGCACGTTAAAATGCAAGGCTGTTGATAATGCACTTGTCAATTGAAACCCTGACCCTGTGATACTAGTGATGTGAGTAATTATGATTGTGGGGGGGGTGCATAGGCCCGTATGTTCAGTAGTTAAGCTTATATAGATTTCATGCACGTGAAAATGAAGACTGTTGATAATGCACTTGTCAATTGAAACCCTGAGTCCCTGACCCACTCCAACCCCTGCCTGCAGTGCAGATCAGTACCCGGAACAAATAGCCGGGCAGTTTATTATAACAGACGGGCATTGACACAAAATTTGTCCCTGTAGGGCCGGCCATGTGTTAATTGTTTCCCGTCGGTCCGGGACTTGGCAGGGAGTTTTAACATTTTTGAAATTTAGCCCTGGTATAAGTCCCAGCCACCCATCCCCCTGGTACCCTGGCCATAAGGGGGGTGGGCTGAAATTCACAGCTGCATATAGCCATATCTTTGATAACATGGACAAGTATAGTGATGATGTACATTATACAAATGATGAGATATCCTCTAAATAGGCACAATTTCACGGCTTTACCAGACGCGTAATGTTGCGAGTAAATTAAACGCCATTTTGTGCGTAGGAAGTTGCAATTAAAAAACTGCGATAATTTAAAATGACTGCAATTTGCAATGAAAAGCAAACCACCAAAAATTTCTCATTTGTAGATGTACACACATTGGTATGCATATAGCCTCTGGCATTGGCCAATTTGTCCTTGTACTATAAAAAGACCATGCACATTCTTCATATGAATCACAAGCCTATATTCACATAGCCATACATGTACCTGTACAGATGTACACACACCCACACAAACAACTGTATTTTATCCAAGGTAATTGCAGACCCTCCTACATACAGTACCCTATAACCCTAAACCCTAAACATGGGCCATAACACTAACCGTAATTCTAATCCTAACCCTAATCCTAATCCTAACCCTAACCTAACCCTAATCCCAACCTTAACCCTAACATACCCTTAACAGGCAAACCCTAATCCTATATCAATTCCTAACCTTAGTCCAAATCCTAATCATATAGCCTTGGAAGGGGGTGCTCCTTTTGAATGGATAATAAATTGGACATTCAAAATCATACTTGTTACACAAAGTGAATTTAATTTCAAGTTTAAAATATATCTGGACTTAGTAAAGTCCAAAATGAAAATCATCTCTGTTGTAATATGTAATCTGACAAGCAAAATGGATAGCAATTATCCATGCTGGTCAGCACTGGGATGGATAAGAGCTATCCATTATTTTCCCATTTCACTTGTATGCATGGATAACTGCTATCCAAGCCTTGGGCCAAACACATGTAAACTGAGAGGCAAAATGGATAGCAATTATCCATGCTGGTCACTCAGCACTATGGATAAGAGCTATCCAATGTCCATTTCACCAGGGCTATCCATGCATGCATTGGTCAAACATGGATAACTGCTATGCTTGAGCCATACACCTTAGAACATTAAATTCTTTCAAATTGGACTTTATTTTATCCACTATATATTTCAAACTTCAAATAATTTTACTTTGTGTAGCAAATATGATTTTGAATTTCCAATTCATTATCCAAATAAATACAATGTTTTAGGACAGACTTGTTGCAGTCTAAAAAGTTTTTTTTATTGAATTATCAGTATTGTAACATGGTAGACTTGGAACAAATCTTAATTAATTTTTATTCTAAGAAAAAAACATAGATAGCATTAAAATGAGCAGAAATTTGCATAATTTTGGCTAAATTTGGATTAGTAATGATTAGTAATATTAAATCCTACAATTGTATCACAGATGGCAGATATCAAAAATTGTTTAAATGATTTTAATTAGCATTTTTATAGAGAAAAACTGGCATCATTTTCAGTGATGTGCGCCCTTATGTTAAATTTCTCAAGCGATATCTGGCGATTTGCACGACGCGATGGTCGAATTCAGCACCTTTGAAGAGCTAGCGTTTGAACTTGAAAATCACTGTACTGTGAAAGCCGAATAGATTTCATGATGGAATTTGAATGTCTGTGATACTAGTGATGTGAGTAATTATGATTGTGTGTGGGGGGGGGGTGGGACATAGACCTGTATGTTCCGTAAGCTTATAGATTTCATGCACGTGAAAATGCAATGCTGTTGATAATGCACTTGTCAATAGAAACCCTGACCCTGTGATACTAGTGATGTTAGTAATTATGATTGTGTGTGTGTGCTGGGGGGTACATAGGCCTGTATATTCAGTATTTAAGCTTATAGATTTCATGCACGTTAAAATGCAAGGCTGTTGATAATGCACTTGTCAATTGAAACCCTGACCCTGTGATACTAGTGATGTGAGTAATTATGATTGTGGGGGGGGGGTGCATAGGCCCGTATGTTCAGTAGTTAAGCTTATATAGATTTCATGCACGTGAAAATGAAGACTGTTGATAATGCACTTGTCAATTGAAACCCTGAGTCCCTGACCCACTCCAACCCCTGCCTGCAGTGCAGATCAGTACCCGGAACAAATAGCCGGGCAGTTTATTATAACAGACGGGCATTGACACAAAATTTGTCCCTGTAGGGCCGGCCATGTGTTAATTGTTTCCCGTCGGTCCGGGACTTGGCAGGGAGTTTTAACATTTTTGAAATTTAGCCCTGGTATAAGTCCCAGCCACCCATCCCCCTGGTACCCTGGCCATAAGGGGGGGGGGGTGGGCTGGAAATTCACAGCTGCATATAGCCATATCTTTGATAACATGGACAAGTATAGTGATGATGTACATTATACAAATGATGAGATATCCTCTAAATAGGCACAATTTCACGGCTTTACCAGACGCGTAATGTTGCGAGTAAATTAAACGCCATTTTGTGCGTAGGAAGTTGCAAAAAAAAAAACTGCGATAATTTAAAATGTCTGCACTTTGCAATGAGGAGCAAACCACCAAAAATATCTCATTTGTAGATGTACACACATTGGTATGCATATAGCCTCTGGCATTGGCCAATTTGTCCTTGTACTATAAAAGACCATGCACATTCTTCATATGAATCACAAGCCTATATTCACATAGCCATACATGCATGTACCTGTACAGATGTACACACACCCACACAAACAACTGTATTTTATCCAAGGTAATTGCAGACCCTCCTACATACAGTACCCTATAACCCTAAACCCTAAACATGGGCCATAACACTAACCGTAATTCTAATCCTAACCCTAATCCTAATCCTAACCCTAACCTAACCCTAATCCCAACCTTAACCCTAACATACCCTTAACAGGCAAACCCTAATCCTATATCAATTCCTAACCTTAGTCCAAATCCTAATCATATAGCCTTGGAAGGGGGTGCTCCTTTTGGAATGGATAATAAATTGGACATTCAAAATCATACTTGTTACACAAAGTGAATTTAATTTCAAGTTTAAAATATATCTGGACTTAGTAAAGTCCAAAATGAAAATCATCTCTGTTGTAATATGTAATCTGACAAGCAAAATGGATAGCAATTATCCATGCTGGTCAGCACTGGATGGATAAGAGCTATCCATTATTTTCCCATTTCACTTGTATGCATGGATAACTGCTATCCAAGCCTTGGGCCAAACACATGTAAACTGAGAGGCAAAATGGATAGCAATTATCCATGCTGGTCACTCAGCACTATGGATAAGAGCTATCCAATGTCCATTTCACCAGGGCTATCCATGCATGCATTGGTCAAACATGGATAACTGCTATCCAAGCCTTGAGCCATACACCTTTAATTAATATGTAATCTGACAAGCAAAATGGATAGCAATTATCCATGCTGGTCAGCACTGGGATGGATAAGAGCTATCCATTATTTTCCCATTTCACTTGTATGCATGGATAACTGCTATCCAAGCCTTGGGCCAAACACATGTAAACTGAGAGGCAAAATGGATAGCAATTATCCATGCTGGTCACTCAGCACTATGGATAAGAGCTATCCAATGTCCATTTCACCAGGGCTATCCATGCATGCATTGGTCAAACATGGATAACTGCTATCCAAGCCTTGAGCCATACACCTTAGAACATTAAATTCTTTCAAATTGGACTTTATTTTATCCACTATATATTTCAAACTTCAAATAATTTTACTTTGTGTAGCAAATATGATTTTGAATTTCCAATTCATTATCCAAATAAATACAATGTTTTAGGACAGACTTGTTGCAGTCTAAAAAGTTTTTTTATTGAATTATCAGTATTGTAACATGGTAGACTTGGAACAAATCTTAATTAATTTTTATTTTTTTATAAAAACATAGATAGCATTAAAATGAGCAGAAATTTGCATAATTTTGGCTAAATTTGGATTGGTAATGATTAGTAATATTAAATCCTACAATTGTATCACAGATGGCAGATATCAAAAATTGTTTAAATGATTTTAATTAGCATTTTTATAGAGAAAAACTGGCATCATTTTCAGTGATGTGCGCCCTTATGTTAAATTTCTCAAGCGATATCTGGCGATTTGCACGACGCGATGGTCGAATTCAGCACCTTTGAAGAGCTAGCGTTTGAACTTGAAAATCACTGTACTGTGAAAGCCGAATAGATTTCATGATGGAATTTGAATGTCTGTGATACTAGTGATGTGAGTAATTATGATTGTGTGTGGGGGGGGTGGGACATAGACCTGTATGTTCCGTAAGCTTATAGATTTCATGCACGTGAAAATGCAATGCTGTTGATAATGCACTTGTCAATAGAAACCCTGACCCTGTGATACTAGTGATGTTAGTAATTATGATTGTGTGTGTGTGCTGGGGGGTACATAGGCCTGTATATTCAGTATTTAAGCTTATAGATTTCATGCACGTTAAAATGCAAGGCTGTTGATAATGCACTTGTCAATTGAAACCCTGACCCTGTGATACTAGTGATGTGAGTAATTATGATTGTGGGGGGGTGCATAGGCCCGTATGTTCAGTAGTTAAGCTTATATAGATTTCATGCACGTGAAAATGAAGACTGTTGATAATGCACTTGTCAATTGAAACCCTGAGTCCCTGACCCACTCCAACCCCTGCCTGCAGTGCAGATCAGTACCCGGAACAAATAGCCGGGCAGTTTATTATAACAGACGGGCATTGACACAAAATTTGTCCCTGTAGGGCCGGCCATGTGTTAATTGTTTCCCGTCGGTCCGGGACTTGGCAGGGAGTTTTAACATTTTTGAAATTTAGCCCTGGTATAAGTCCCAGCCACCCATCCCCCTGGTACCCTGGCCATAAGGGGGTGGGCTGAAATTCACAGCTGCATATAGCCATATCTTTGATAACATGGACAAGTATAGTGATGATGTACATTATACAAATGATGAGATATCCTCTAAATAGGCACAATTTCACGGCTTTACCAGACGCGTAATGTTGCGAGTAAATTAAACGCCATTTTGTGCGTAGGAAGTTGCAATTAAAAAACTGCGATAATTTAAAATGACTGCAATTTGCAATGAAAAGCAAACCACCAAAAATTTCTCATTTGTAGATGTACACATTGGTATGCATATAGCCTCTGGCATTGGCCAATTTGTCCTTGTACTATAAAAAGACCATGCACATTCTTCATATGAATCACAAGCCTATATTCACATAGCCATACATGTACCTGTACAGATGTACACACACCCACACAAACAACTGTATTTTATCCAAGGTAATTGCAGACCCTCCTACATACAGTACCCTATAACCCTAAACCCTAAACATGGGCCATAACACTAACCGTAATTCTAATCCTAACCCTAATCCTAATCCTAACCCTAACCTAACCCTAATCCCAACCTTAACCCTAACATACCCTTAACAGGCAAACCCTAATCCTATATCAATTCCTAACCTTAGTCCAAATCCTAATCATATAGCCTTGGAAGGGGGTGCTCCTTTTGGAATGGATAATAAATTGGACATTCAAAATCATACTTGTTACACAAAGTGAATTTAATTTCAAGTTTAAAATATATCTGGACTTAGTAAAGTCCAAAATGAAAATCATCTCTGTTGTAATATGTAATCTGACAAGCAAAATGGATAGCAATTATCCATGCTGGTCAGCACTGGGATGGATAAGAGCTATCCATTATTTTCCCATTTCACTTGTATGCATGGATAACTGCTATCCAAGCCTTGGGCCAAACACATGTAAACTGAGAGGCAAAATGGATAGCAATTATCCATGCTGGTCACTCAGCACTATGGATAAGAGCTATCCAATGTCCATTTCACCAGGGCTATCCATGCATGCATTGGTCAAACATGGATAACTGCTATCCAAGCCTTGAGCCATACACCTTAGAACATTAAATTCTTTCAAATTGGACTTTATTTTATCCACTATATATTTCAAACTTCAAATAATTTTACTTTGTGTAGCAAATATGATTTTGAATTTCAATTCATTATCCAAATAAATACAATGTTTTAGGACAGACTTGTTGCAGTCTAAAAAGTTTTTTTTATTGAATTATCAGTATTGTAACATGGTAGACTTGGAACAAATCTTAATTAATTTTTATTCTAAGAAAAAAACATAGATAGCATTAAAATGAGCAGAAATTTGCATAATTTTGGCTAAATTTGGATTAGTAATGATTAGTAATATTAAATCCTACAATTGTATCACAGATGGCAGATATCAAATTGTTTAAATGATTTTAATTAGCATTTTTATAGAGAAAAACTGGCATCATTTTCAGTGATGTGCGCCCTTATGTTAAATTTCTCAAGCGATATCTGGCGATTTGCACGACGCGATGGTCGAATTCAGCACCTTTGAAGAGCTAGCGTTTGAACTTGAAAATCACTGTACTGTGAAAGCCGAATAGATTTCATGATGGAATTTGAATGTCTGTGATACTAGTGATGTGAGTAATTATGATTGTGTGTGTGGGGGGGTGGGACATAGACCTGTATGTTCCGTAAGCTTATAGATTTCATGCACGTGAAAATGCAATGCTGTTGATAATGCACTTGTCAATAGAAACCCTGACCCTGTGATACTAGTGATGTTAGTAATTATGATTGTGTGTGTGTGCTGGGGGGTACATAGGCCTGTATATTCAGTATTTAAGCTTATAGATTTCATGCACGTTAAAATGCAAGGCTGTTGATAATGCACTTGTCAATTGAAACCCTGACCCTGTGATACTAGTGATGTGAGTAATTATGATTGTGGGGGGGGGTGCATAGGCCCGTATGTTCAGTAGTTAAGCTTATATAGATTTCATGCACGTGAAAATGAAGACTGTTGATAATGCACTTGTCAATTGAAACCCTGAGTCCCTGACCCACTCCAACCCCTGCCTGCAGTGCAGATCAGTACCCGGAACAAATAGCCGGGCAGTTTATTATAACAGACGGGCATTGACACAAAATTTGTCCCTGTAGGGCCGGCCATGTGTTAATTGTTTCCCGTCGGTCCGGGACTTGGCAGGGAGTTTTAACATTTTGAAATTTAGCCCTGGTATAAGTCCCAGCCACCCATCCCCTGGTACCCTGGCCATAAGGGGGGTGGGCTGGAAATTCACAGCTGCATATAGCCATATCTTTGATAACATGGACAAGTATAGTGATGATGTACATTATACAAATGATGAGATATCCTCTAAATAGGCACAATTTCACGGCTTTACCAGACGCGTAATGTTGCGAGTAAATTAAACGCCATTTTGTGCGTAGGAAGTTGCAAATAAAAAAACTGCGATAATTTAAAATGACTGCAATTTGCAATGAAAAGCAAACCACCAAAAATTTCTCATTTGTAGATGTACACACATTGGTATGCATATAGCCTCTGGCATTGGCCAATTTGTCCTTGTACTATAAAAAGACCATGCACATTCTTCATATGAATCACAAGCCTATATTCACATAGCCATACATGTACCTGTACAGATGTACACACACCCACACAAACAACTGTATTTTATCCAAGGTAATTGCAGACCCCTCCGACATACGGTACCCTAAACCCTAAACATGGGCCATAACACTAACCGTAATTCTAATCCTAACCCTAATCCTAATCCTAACCCTAACCTAACCCTAATCCCAACCTTAACCCTAACATACCCTTAACAGGCAAACCCTAATCCTATATCAATTCCTAACCTTAGTCCAAATCCTAATCATATAGCCTTGGAAGGGGGTGCTCCTTTGGAATGGATAATAAATTGGACATTCAAAATCATACTTGTTACACAAAGTGAATTTAATTTCAAGTTTAAAATATATCTGGACTTAGTAAAGTCCAAAATGAAAATCATCTCTGTTGTAATATGTAATCTGACAAGCAAAATGGATAGCAATTATCCATGCTGGTCAGCACTGGGATGGATAAGAGCTATCCATTATTTTCCCATTTCACTTGTATGCATGGATAACTGCTATCCAAGCCTTGGGCCAAACACATGTAAACTGAGAGGCAAAATGGATAGCAATTATCCATGCTGGTCACTCAGCACTATGGATAAGAGCTATCCAATGTCCATTTCACCAGGGCTATCCATGCATGCATTGGTCAAACATGGATAACTGCTATCCAAGCCTTGAGCCATACACCTTAGAACATTAAATTCTTTCAAATTGGACTTTATTTTATCCACTATATATTTCAAACTTCAAATAATTTTACTTTGTGTAGCAAATATGATTTTGAATTTCCAATTCATTATCCAAATAAATACAATGTTTTAGGACAGACTTGTTGCAGTCTAAAAAGTTTTTTTATTGAATTATCAGTATTGTAACATGGTAGACTTGGAACAAATCTTAATTAATTTTTATTCTAAGAAAAAAACATAGATAGCATTAAAATGAGCAGAAAGTTGCATAATTTTGGCTAAATTTGGATTAGTAATGATTAGTAATATTAAATCCTACAATTGTATCACAGATGGCAGATATCAAAATTGTTTAAATGATTTTAATTAGCATTTTTATAGAGAAAAACTGGCATCATTTTCAGTGATGTGCGCCCTTATGTTAAATTTCTCAAGCGATATCTGGCGATTTGCACGACGCGATGGTCGAATTCAGCACCTTTGAAGAGCTAGCGTTTGAACTTGAAAATCACTGTACTGTGAAAGCCGAATAGATTTCATGATGGAATTTGAATGTCTGTGATACTAGTGATGTGAGTAATTATGATTGTGTGTGGGGGGGGTGGGACATAGACCTGTATGTTCCGTAAGCTTATAGATTTCATGCACGTGAAAATGCAATGCTGTTGATAATGCACTTGTCAATAGAAACCCTGACCCTGTGATACTAGTGATGTTAGTAATTATGATTGTGTGTGTGTGCTGGGGGGGTACATAGGCCTGTATATTCAGTATTTAAGCTTATAGATTTCATGCACGTTAAAATGCAAGGCTGTTGATAATGCACTTGTCAATTGAAACCCTGACCCTGTGATACTAGTGATGTGAGTAATTATGATTGTGGGGGGGTGCATAGGCCCGTATGTTCAGTAGTTAAGCTTATATAGATTTCATGCACGTGAAAATGAAGACTGTTGATAATGCACTTGTCAATTGAAACCCTGAGTCCCTGACCCACTCCAACCCCTGCCTGCAGTGCAGATCAGTACCCGGAACAAATAGCCGGGCAGTTTATTATAACAGACGGGCATTGACACAAAATTTGTCCCTGTAGGGCCGGCCATGTGTTAATTGTTTCCCGTCGGTCCGGGACTTGGCAGGGAGTTTTAACATTTTTGAAATTTAGCCCTGGTATAAGTCCCAGCCACCCATCCCCCTGGTACCCTGGCCATAAGGGGGGTGGGCTGAAATTCACAGCTGCATATAGCCATATCTTTGATAACATGGACAAGTATAGTGATGATGTACATTATACAAATGATGAGATATCCTCTAAATAGGCACAATTTCACGGCTTTACCAGACGCGTAATGTTGCGAGTAAATTAAACGCCATTTGTGCGTAGGAAGGTGCAATTAAAAAACTGCGATAATTTAAAATGACTGCAATTTGCAATGAAAAGCAAACCACCAAAAATTTCTCATTTGTAGATGTACACACATTGGTATGCATATAGCCTCTGGCATTGGCCAATTTGTCCTTGTACTATAAAAAGACCATGCACATTCTTCATATGAATCACAAGCCTATATTCACATAGCCATACATGTACCTGTACAGATGTACACACACCCACACAAACAACTGTATTTTATCCAAGGTAATTGCAGACCCTCCTACATACAGTACCCTATAACCCTAAACCCTAAACATGGGCCATAACACTAACCGTAATTCTAATCCTAACCCTAATCCTAATCCTAACCCTAACCTAACCCTAATCCCAACCTTAACCCTAACATACCCTTAACAGGCAAACCCTAATCCTATATCAATTCCTAACCTTAGTCCAAATCCTAATCATATAGCCTTGGAAGGGGGTGCTCCTTTTGGAATGGATAATAAATTGGACATTCAAAATCATACTTGTTACACAAAGTGAATTTAATTTCAAGTTTAAAATATATCTGGACTTAGTAAAGTCCAAAATGAAAATCATCTCTGTTGTAATATGTAATCTGACAAGCAAAATGGATAGCAATTATCCATGCTGGTCAGCACTGGATGGATAAGAGCTATCCATTATTTTCCCATTTCACTTGTATGCATGGATAACTGCTATCCAAGCCTTGGGCCAAACACATGTAAACTGAGAGGCAAAATGGATAGCAATTATCCATGCTGGTCACTCAGCACTATGGATAAGAGCTATCCAATGTCCATTTCACCAGGGCTATCCATGCATGCATTGGTCAAACATGGATAACTGCTATCCAAGCCTTGAGCCATACACCTTACTAATATGTAATCTGACAAGCAAAATGGATAGCAATTATCCATGCTGGTCAGCACTGGGATGGATAAGAGCTATCCATTATTTTCCCATTTCACTTGTATGCATGGATAACTGCTATCCAAGCCTTGGGCCAAACACATGTAAACTGAGAGGCAAAATGGATAGCAATTATCCATGCTGGTCACTCAGCACTATGGATAAGAGCTATCCAATGTCCATTTCACCAGGGCTATCCATGCATGCATTGGTCAAACATGGATAACTGCTATCCAAGCCTTGAGCCATACACCTTAGAACATTAAATTCTTTCAAATTAGACTTTATTTTATCCACTATATATTTCAAACTTCAAATAATTTTACTTTGTGTAGCAAATATGATTTTGAATTTCCAATTCATTATCCAAATAAATACAATGTTTTAGGACAGACTTGTTGCAGTCTAAAAGTTTTTTTATTGAATTATCAGTATTGTAACATGGTAGACTTGGAACAAATCTTAATTAATTTTTATTCTAAGACAAAAACATAGATAGCATTAAAATGATCATAAATTTGCATAATGTTGGCTAAATTCGGATTGGTAATGATTAGTAATATTAAATCCTACAATTGTATCACAGATGGCAGATATCAAAAATTGTTTAAATGATTTTAATTAGCATTTTTATAGAGAAAAACTGGCATCATTTTCAGTGATGTGCGCCCTTATGTTAAATTTCTCAAGCGATATCTGGCGATTTGCACGACGCGATGGTCGAATTCAGCACCTTTGAAGAGCTAGCGTTTGAACTTGAAAATCACTGTACTGTGAAAGCCGAATAGATTTCATGATGGAATTTGAATGTCTGTGATACTAGTGATGTGAGTAATTATGATTGTGTGTGGGGGGGGGTGGGACATAGACCTGTATGTTCCGTAAGCTTATAGATTTCATGCACGTGAAAATGCAATGCTGTTGATAATGCACTTGTCAATAGAAACCCTGACCCTGTGATACTAGTGATGTTAGTAATTATGATTGTGTGTGTGTGCTGGGGGGGGGGGTACATAGGCCTGTATATTCAGTATTTAAGCTTATAGATTTCATGCACGTTAAAATGCAAGGCTGTTGATAATGCACTTGTCAATTGAAACCCTGACCCTGTGATACTAGTGATGTGAGTAATTATGATTGTGGGGGGGTGCATAGGCCCGTATGTTCAGTAGTTAAGCTTATATAGATTTCATGCACGTGAAAATGAAGACTGTTGATAATGCACTTGTCAATTGAAACCCTGAGTCCCTGACCCACTCCAACCCCTGCCTGCAGTGCAGATCAGTACCCGGAACAAATAGCCGGGCAGTTTATTATAACAGACGGGCATTGACACAAAATTTGTCCCTGTAGGGCCGGCCATGTGTTAATTGTTTCCCGTCGGTCCGGGACTTGGCAGGGAGTTTTAACATTTTTGAAATTTAGCCCTGGTATAAGTCCCAGCCACCCATCCCCCTGGTACCCTGGCCATAAGGGGGGGTGGGCTGAAATTCACAGCTGCATATAGCCATATCTTTGATAACATGGACAAGTATAGTGATGATGTACATTATACAAATGATGAGATATCCTCTAAATAGGCACAATTTCACGGCTTTACCAGACGCGTAATGTTGCGAGTAAATTAAACGCCATTTTGTGCGTAGGAAGTTGCAATTAAAAAACTGCGATAATTTAAAATGACTGCAATTTGCAATGAAAAGCAAACCATCAAATATTTCTCATTTGTAGATGTACACACATTGGTATGCATATAGCCTCTGGCATTGGCCAATTTGTCCTTGTACTATAAAAAGACCATGCACATTCTTCATATGAATCACAAGCCTATATTCACATAGCCATACATGTACCTGTACAGATGTACACACACCCACACAAACAACTGTATTTTATCCAAGGTAATTGCAGACCCTCCTACATACAGTACCCTATAACCCTAAACCCTAAACATGGGCCATAACACTAACCGTAATTCTAATCCTAACCCTAATCCTAATCCTAACCCTAACCTAACCCTAATCCCAACCTTAACCCTAACATACCCTTAACAGGCAAACCCTAATCCTATATCAATTCCTAACCTTAGTCCAAATCCTAATCATATAGCCTTGGAAGGGGGTGCTCCTTTTGGAATGGATAATAAATTGGACATTCAAAATCATACTTGTTACACAAAGTGAATTTAATTTCAAGTTTAAAATATATCTGGACTTAGTAAAGTCCAAAATGAAAATCATCTCTGTTGTAATATGTAATCTGACAAGCAAAATGGATAGCAATTATCCATGCTGGTCAGCACTGGGATGGATAAGAGCTATCCATTATTTTCCCATTTCACTTGTATGCATGGATAACTGCTATCCAAGCCTTGGGCCAAACACATGTAAACTGAGAGGCAAAATGGATAGCAATTATCCATGCTGGTCACTCAGCACTATGGATAAGAGCTATCCAATGTCCATTTCACCAGGGCTATCCATGCATGCATTGGTCAAACATGGATAACTGCTATCCAAGCCTTGAGCCATACACCTTAGAACATTAAATTCTTTCAAATTGGACTTTATTTTATCCACTATATATTTCAAACTTCAAATAATTTTACTTTGTGTAGCAAATATGATTTTGAATTTCCAATTCATTATCCAAATAAATACAATGTTTTAGGACAGACTTGTTGCAGTCTAAAAAGTTTTTTTTATTGAATTATCAGTATTGTAACATGGTAGACTTGGAACAAATCTTAATTAATTTTTATTCTAAGAAAAAACATAGATAGCATTAAAATGAGCAGAAATTTGCATAATTTTGGCTAAATTTGGATTGGTAATGATTAGTAATATTAAATCCTACAATTGTATCACAGATGGCAGATATCAAAAATTGTTTAAATGATTTTAATTAGCATTTTATAGAGAAAACTGGCATCATTTTCAGTGATGTGCGCCCTTATGTTAAATTTCTCAAGCGATATCTGGCGATTTGCACGACGCGATGGTCGAATTCAGCACCTTTGAAGAGCTAGCGTTTGAACTTGAAAATCACTGTACTGTGAAAGCCGAATAGATTTCATGATGGAATTTGAATGTCTGTGATACTAGTGATGTGAGTAATTATGATTGTGTGTGGGGGGTGGGACATAGACCTGTATGTTCCGTAAGCTTATAGATTTCATGCACGTGAAAATGCAATGCTGTTGATAATGCACTTGTCAATAGAAACCCTGACCCTGTGATACTAGTGATGTTAGTAATTATGATTGTGTGTGTGTGCTGGGGGGGTACATAGGCCTGTATATTCAGTATTTAAGCTTATAGATTTCATGCACGTTAAAATGCAAGGCTGTTGATAATGCACTTGTCAATTGAAACCCTGACCCTGTGATACTAGTGATGTGAGTAATTATGATTGTGGGGGGGTGCATAGGCCCGTATGTTCAGTAGTTAAGCTTATATAGATTTCATGCACGTGAAAATGAAGACTGTTGATAATGCACTTGTCAATTGAAACCCTGAGTCCCTGACCCACTCCAACCCCTGCCTGCAGTGCAGATCAGTACCCGGAACAAATAGCCGGGCAGTTTATTATAACAGACGGGCATTGACACAAAATTTGTCCCTGTAGGGCCGGCCATGTGTTAATTGTTTCCCGTCGGTCCGGGACTTGGCAGGGAGTTTTAACATTTTTGAAATTTAGCCCTGGTATAAGTCCAGCCACCCATCCCCCTGGTACCCTGGCCATAAGGGGGGTGGGCTGAAATTCACAGCTGCATATAGCCATATCTTTGATAACATGGACAAGTATAGTGATGATGTACATTATACAAATGATGAGATATCCTCTAAATAGGCACAATTTCACGGCTTTACCAGACGCGTAATGTTGCGAGTAAATTAAACGCCATTTTGTGCGTAGGAAGTTGCAATTAAAAAACTGCGATAATTTAAAATGACTGCAATTTGCAATGAAAAGCAAACCACCAAAAATTTCTCATTTGTAGATGTACACACATTGGTATGCATATAGCCTCTGGCATTGGCCAATTTGTCCTTGTACTATAAAAAGACCATGCACATTCTTCATATGAATCACAAGCCTATATTCACATAGCCATACATGTACCTGTACAGATGTACACACACCCACACAAACAACTGTATTTTATCCAAGGTAATTGCAGACCCTCCTACATACAGTACCCTATAACCCTAAACCCTAAACATGGGCCATAACACTAACCGTAATTCTAATCCTAACCCTAATCCTAATCCTAACCCTAACCTAACCCTAATCCCAACCTTAACCCTAACATACCCTTAACAGGCAAACCCTAATCCTATATCAATTCCTAACCTTAGTCCAAATCCTAATCATATAGCCTTGGAAGGGGTGCTCCTTTTGGAATGGATAATAAATTGGACATTCAAAATCATACTTGTTACACAAAGTGAATTTAATTTCAAGTTTAAAATATATCTGGACTTAGTAAAGTCCAAAATGAAAATCATCTCTGTTGTAATATGTAATCTGACAAGCAAAATGGATAGCAATTATCCATGCTGGTCAGCACTGGGATGGATAAGAGCTATCCATTATTTTCCCATTTCACTTGTATGCATGGATAACTGCTATCCAAGCCTTGGGCCAAACACATGTAAACTGAGAGGCAAAATGGATAGCAATTATCCATGCTGGTCACTCAGCACTATGGATAAGAGCTATCAATGTCCATTTCACCAGGGCTATCCATGCATGCATTGGTCAAACATGGATAACTGCTATCCAAGCCTTGAGCCATACACCTTAGAACATTAAATTCTTTCAAATTGGACTTTATTTTATCCACTATATATTTCAAACTTCAAATAATTTTACTTTGTGTAGCAAATATGATTTTGAATTTCAATTCATTATCCAAATAAATACAATGTTTTAGGACAGACTTGTTGCAGTCTAAAAGTTTTTTTATTGAATTATCAGTATTGTAACATGGTAGACTTGGAACAAATCTTAATTAATTTTTATTCTAAAAAAAAAACATAGATAGCATTAAAATGAGCAGAAATTTGCATAATTTTGGCTAAATTTGGATTAGTAATGATTAGTAATATTAAATCCTACAATTGTATCACAGATGGCAGATATCAAAATTGTTTAAATGATTTTAATTAGCATTTTTATAGAGAAAAACTGGCATCATTTTCAGTGATGTGCGCCCTTATGTTAAATTTCTCAAGCGATATCTGGCGATTTGCACGACGCGATGGTCGAATTCAGCACCTTTGAAGAGCTAGCGTTTGAACTTGAAAATCACTGTACTGTGAAAGCCGAATAGATTTCATGATGGAATTTGAATGTCTGTGATACTAGTGATGTGAGTAATTATGATTGTGTGTGGGGGGGGTGGGACATAGACCTGTATGTTCCGTAAGCTTATAGATTTCATGCACGAGAAAATGCAATGCTGTTGATAATGCACTTGTCAATAGAAACCCTGACCCTGTGATACTAGTGATGTTAGTAATTATGATTGTGTGTGTGTGTGGTGGGGGGGTACATAGGCCTGTATATTCAGTATTTAAGCTTATAGATTTCATGCACGTTAAAATGCAAGGCTGTTGATAATGCACTTGTCAATTGAAACCCTGACCCTGTGATACTAGTGATGTGAGTAATTATGATTGTGGGGGGGTGCATAGGCCCGTATGTTCAGTAGTTAAGCTTATATAGATTTCATGCACGTGAAAATGAAGACTGTTGATAATGCACTTGTCAATTGAAACCCTGAGTCCCTGACCCACTCCAACCCCTGCCTGCAGTGCAGATCAGTACCCGGAACAAATAGCCGGGCAGTTTATTATAACAGACGGGCATTGACACAAAATTTGTCCCTGTAGGGCCGGCCATGTGTTAATTGTTTCCCGTCGGTCCGGGACTTGGCAGGGAGTTTTAACATTTTTGAAATTTAGCCCTGGTATAAGTCCCAGCCACCCATCCCCCTGGTACCCTGGCCATAAGGGGGGGGGGGTGGGCGGGAAATTCACAGCTGCATATAGCCATATCTTTGATAACATGGACAAGTATAGTGATGATGTACATTATACAAATGATGAGATATCCTCTAAATAGGCACAATTTCACGGCTTTACCAGACGCGTAATGTTGCGAGTAAATTAAACGCCATTTTGTGCGTAGGAAGTTGCAATTAAAAAACTGCGATAATTTAAAATGACTGCAATTTGCAATGAAAAGCAAACCACCAAAAATTTCTCATTTGTAGATGTACACACATTGGTATGCATATAGCCTCTGGCATTGGCCAATTTGTCCTTGTACTATAAAAAGACCATGCACATTCTTCATATGAATCACAAGCCTATATTCACATAGCCATACATGTACCTGTACAGATGTACACACACCCACACAAACAACTGTATTTTATCCAAGGTAATTGCAGACCCCTTCTACATACGGTACCCTATAACCCTAAACCCTAAACATGGGCCATAACACTAACCGTAATTCTAATCCTAACCCTAATCCTAATCCTAACCCTAACCTAACCCTAATCCCAACCTTAACCCTAACATACCCTTAACAGGCAAACCCTAATCCTATATCAATTCCTAACCTTAGTCCAAATCCTAATCATATAGCCTTGGAAGGGGGGGTGCTCCTTTTGGAATGGATAATAAAGTGGACATTCAAAATCATACTTGTTACACAAAGTGAATTTAATTTCAAGTTTAAAATATATCTGGACTTAGTAAAGTCCAAAATGAAAATCATCTCTGTTTGTAGTACTATTTTCAAATTTCAATGGATTGAAAATCATTTCATCGTATTTCTTAATAAAGTTGGCATCAGTAATATCTGCTGTTTTAAGATGATGTGTGATATTTATATCATCGCTATCATCGTCAGAACTTGTGTCTTTATTTTGAGCCATCGTACAATTGTTACAAGTCCATTCATTGTGTTTTATACGCTGTAGTTCTTTTGGTTTCAATTTGGTACATTTTTTATGAACAAATCCTTTGCATATTTTACATGTTATATTTTTATGACAATCGTAAACTTTTTTTGAGCAAGACACACAAGCATCATCACAAATAGCAGACATTAAACGAAAAGTATATTAAACAAGAAAAAAAAATTAATCTATTAATATACCAGGGAAAAAGTTTATATATATAAATCAACCGTTTCCCTTGATCATGAAAATATTTTAACAGTTAAATTAAGCTATTTTTCAACAGGCTACGAAAGTAACGTAAGGCCAACGACCCGGCAGCAAGGATTATTATTAACAAGTATCGACTACTGAGCCACGGCAAGTCATAAGTATGCTACATTCCACTTAATTGATTGTTTTCGTAATACTGAATAATACTGTTTGTTACAATTTTCTCGTTGTATTGGTATATGAAAGAATTATGGTATTTTTAAATACTTAAAAGTGTTTACACATACTGAGATAGTAACTAATGTTTGCAATTTTGGTAAAGGCTGTAAAGTAAGCATGACTTCATAGGCTCAGTAGAAGATGGTATAAAATTTATAACACCGCCATTTTAGTAGTCATTGATAAACGTTTTTTGAGTGGAAACATTCATTATAAAAATTACACATTTTAACATTTTAACATTGCAAATTACAAAATACAAGATCAATCCAGCTCTTACCTTTCTAACCGCAGGGAATTATCTTGTCATTAACATATCTTTTGACAATATTTTTACAAATTATGATTTAAAAAATATATTATATAGGTATACATAGTCATTTTATAGAGTTCTGGATTCAGAGAGAGTTACTGTTTCACTGTTTCTCAGAATAGATCTTGTGGAGCTGTTCTTGACTTGTTACAGTTACCTTTCTTGATTTTCCATTAGCTGCTGCTACCAAGACTGTTACTCTTCCGTCCCATGTCCATGCCGCCTTCACACGGTGACACTGCTCAACAAGCTCTTGCGCCCTTTTCAGAAGTTGTTGTGTGAACGGGGTGAGCAGATCATGAACCGCGATTTTGGTTCCTTTTAAGTTTGTCCTGTTCATTATGAACTTATTTCTCACATTATATCTACTAAATTTCACCACAATCGCTCGTGCTTTTCCTGTGGTTGGCTTTCCAATCCGGTGGGATCTGTCTAGATCATCTTCACTTAAGGGTACTTTCATTCTCTCGTTGGCTAATTTGATGATTGTTGCATCTGTGTTTTCTTTCTCTTCTTCAGGCACACCAGTCACCAGAACGCAATTTCTGCGAGTGTATTGCTGCAGATCTTCCACTGCTTTTGATCTTGAGTGCAGCTGATTCGTTAAGTCTGCCCTTAACATTTCATCTTTCTCGCGTTCATGTTCAAGTTTTTCTTGCTTACAAAAGAGGTCGTGGTTTTCCCTCTCAATTTCTGCAAGTCCTCCTTCAAGTCGTCCACCTCAGTCCTGAGTGCATTCACATCACTTACTAGGGTTTTCATTTTTCTTGCACTGCCTCCTGCATTAAGTCCTTCAAGAACAGTTTAAACTTCTCATTCAGCATAAGTTCATTAACAAAGGCATTTGATGTTGTGCTGGTGCCAGATGATGCGGCACTCTCTTCCAAGCCCTCCATCATCAGATCATGTAGCAATTGTAGTGTATAGCAAAATCAAATCAAATCTGTACTAACTATAAAATGTTCCGCAAATTTATCGGCGGTAGTAGTACTAGAATGTCCCCGTGCGCCGCCGGGCAGTTGGCCCTAACGAATTGCCTCTAACTGTTTAATCAATATAGCATAGTTTTGGTGTGTAACGGAGCAGTAAATAAGTACATCCGTACAGTCCGAAATCTTACCACTTAAGAACTTAATTAACCAAAGGCAGAAAGCGTTCGCCAAGGGTGACAAATCCACATGGACTGATCTCAAAAACAGAGTTATCAAAGAGATCAAAAAAGCAAAAGCTGCCCATAATATCAATAAGGTTAGGAAACTCCAGAAGACTGAACCAGGTCGATGGCACAAGGAGATCAGGTACCTGGCAAACATGAAAAAGACTGAAACTACCATCAATGTGCCAGATGTTGCTGCTTCCGACCATGTGTGTGTTGCTAACGCCATCAATCAACACTTAGTCAGTTTTTCTAATTCACAGCAGCCATTGAAGTTGAATGATCTCCCTGCATATTTACCTAGTCCTGTGCCACCGCCTATGGTTCAACCATGGGAGATCTACCATGATCTTAGTAAGTTGTCCGCTTCCAAAGCAGGGGGTCCTGATGATATCCCACCACGGCTTCTTAAAGAGTATGCATATGAGTTGAGCCAGCCGGTAGCAAATATAATCAATGCATCCCTTAAGCAAAGTATTGTTCCTACCCAGTGGAAGGAAGCCAATGTCATCCCAATCCCCAAGCAAGCTCCGCCTTCAATCGACAAGTTGCGTCCAATTTCTCTAACTTCGTGCCTTGCGAAAGTCGCTGAAGGAAGAGTTTGCAAATGGATTGTGGATGCCATTCAGCCCCATGTAGACCAAAGACAGTTTGGAAACCAGAAGGGATTGTCTACCACCCACTGCCTTGTTGATGTATATCACCACTTGATGTCAGGGGCCGAGAAATCAAAAAATGTTGGCACACTTGTGCTAACAGATTTTTCAAAGGCTTTCGATTTAATTGACCATAAGATCACAGTCACAAAGCTTCTCAAGCTTGGTGTTTCTCCTTCCCTTGTGCAGTGGGTGGTGGACTTCCTTTCTGGTAGGAAACAAAGAGTTAAGTACAAAACACTTACTCTGATTGGGTTGAAGTACATGGTGGTGTACCTCAGGGCACTATCATTGGCCCTATTGCCTTTTTAGGCATGATCAATGATGCGCTCACTGAGTTTGATGACAACAGAATGAAGGTTTGGAAGTATGTTGACGACCTTACAATAGGTGAAAATAGAGCCATTGATGATGTCACTGAGGTACAGCAGTGCTTAGAATCTCTCCATGAGTGGTCTGTCAGTAACAAACTTAAGTTGAATCCAAGTAAATGCCAAGCCATGAGTGTGTACTTTGGTAAAAATAATCCCCCGGATGTTGATCTACGCATCTCTGAGCACTCCCTGGCAGTAGTCCAGAAAGTCAAGTTGCTGGGAGTTATCATCCAAAATGATTTGAAATGGCAAGGCCAGGTAGACAATATGCATTCCAAAGCTAATGGAAAAATGTTCATGTTACGCAAACTTAAAGAAGCAGGTCTCAACGCAGGTGAAATACTCTCTGTCTTGGAAAGGAGTATAAATCTTACTCCGACTCCCTTGCCACTCTGGATCTTGAGCCTCTACACTCCCGTAGACTGCAGATTTGCAAGGAGTTTGCCTCCAAAGCACATACATCTGAAAAATTCTCTAGATGGTTCCCTGCCACTGACTATTCATCCTCAATGACCCTAAGAAAGCCCCCTAAAGTCAAGAGTTACAGGTGGAAAACCAAAAGATTCAAGGAAAGCCCAGTTCCATACATGGCTGAACTCCTGAATCATGCTTAGTGTTCTCCTGTCCATCTAGTGATTTGGTTTGAATCATTTTTTGTGCAAATGGATGGATGGGAGGGGCTGGTTTGATTTGGTAGTCCAAGCCCTTAAGTGCAATTCCCTCTCCTGTCATATTGTCATATTATCATATCTTTTTATTATGCCGTCACATTGATATTCTATTAGGATGTGTTTTTGTGCAATGGTAAGTGTGGGTGTGCATCAGTGGATGGTGGTGGGTGTGTATGGGTATGGGAGGGTGTGTGTGTGTGTGTGGGGGGGGGGGTGTGCAGAGGTGTGTTTGAGATATGGTGTTGGGTGAGTTCGGTTGAGTATGAGCTACAGCTATTTATTAATTCTTTGATTGTACCTTTTAAAATTTTCATTGAGTATGTATTGTGCAATAATTCAAGGTTTTTTTATGTATTTTATTATTATTTGCATTTCTTTATATAAATTTGATTGTAATTATTGTAATTCACCATGCAATTCAGCCATTTTGGCTGCTATTTGAGTGTTTTAATAAATATACCTGAATATATAGATGTCAAAGCTTTGTTAATATAAAAAGCACAGTGATTAACATACCACAGATGTACTAAAGGTAACTCCCAACATGTCTACTACACCATCAAAACGCCAATTTAGTTCTTTCGACCAACTTTGCTAAATTTGCACCAAAAATGGTCAAAAATGCTAAACTTTAAAAAAAAATCATAAAAAAGCCCGATTTTCGCCCAAATTTCAAATATTTTTGGTGAAGTTGGTCAAAATTCAAAAAAAAAAAAAAACCTCTCCTAGATATTTTTATCTAGATTTTAAAAATCAATATAAAAAAACATTTTTGGCCCAAGAATTTTTTTGTTACGTTTTACGAAAAAGAAGTGGGTCAAAAATCGTTATTTTTGAGATTTTGGGCAAAAAATGGCATTTTGGCCAAAATTTGACCTCACAAATGAATTGATCAAGTCTTTGTCATTCTAAATATGTATACTTTTATATACGAGTACGTGTACATTACATCAACAATTATGCAGTTATGAGGCCCGAAAGTTGTCATAATTCCAGGGTTCAGACCAACCTTAATTGTCTGTCTGATATAATTGTGAAATACCGTATCAAAAGCTTTTTCAAAATCACTTAATCATGTTAATAACATTATAACTGGAATATTGACGATTTCAGTATAGCTAAGTAAATCATATACCACCCAAAAAAATTTCTCCAATCTGTCTGCCACAAAACCAGTTTGATCTTCATTAATAACAGTTGGTAAAACAGTTTTTAATACGGTTTGCAATACATGATGAAGCAAGTTGAGACATTCAATAATGATAGTGATCTCCATTATTCTCAATAAATTGTCTAGGTTTATTTCCTTTCGGCAAAAGAGAAATATATCCATGCTTTTGACTTTCTGACAAATCAACAATAACTTTTTTGTATCAACTTTAATATTTTGACGCAAAATGGTTGCCAGACCACCTTTTTTTGATTTCCACCAAGTCTCACGGGAAGACCCCTCTGGGGGCATTCTCACTGGAAGACCCTTTTTTTGGTGTCTAACGAAAGACCCCTAGTTCCGAACTGCTGTCCGCACATCCCGTCACTTCCAAAGTTGAGTCCCTCCCGTTATACTCTTTAGCATGCAGAGACTGAAGACTGGTTGTCTGTGACCCGACATATTTGTCAAGGAAATGGAGCAATTTTGGCCAATGATGTTCTTGCGCTCTTTGATGTTCTCTTAATGATCCACCCCATTCAATAACACCACCTGTGCAAATAAAGAAAGACTGGTCTGATTAATATGCAAGTAGAAGTGATGATGTAACAGGATTAACTACCATAGCAATAGATCCGGTCAGAAATTATCCGGAAACTTGCTCACTATAAACACTAGCCGTAATTTTATGGTGGTCCTTTCCCTATTCCGAAGGTCCGCCATTGCATTCCGAAGGTTCGCTATTCCGAAGGTTCTATTTTCCGAACGTGTAATTTTACCATTTTCTATTCCGAATGTAATTAAAGGTTCGCTATTCCGAAACAAGTCACCGTTAAAAAGAACCTATTTTAGATTTTGGAATGGAGAACGCTTTTTTCATATTCGGAATAGAGAACCTTTTTTAATATTCGGAGTAGAGAACATGGTGACTTATTTCGGAATAAAGAACCTTCTTTCGTTTTCGGAATAGAGAACCCATTTTTTCATATTCGGAATAGAGAACCTTTTCTGTTTTCGGAATAAAGAACCTTTGTAATAGAGAACCTTTTTAATTTTCGGAATAGTGAACCTTCGGAATAGCGAACCATCGGAATAGACCTTTTTCCCTCTATCCCACAATGCACTATTCCAGGGGGGTATGACGTAGTTCATCAACCTCATAGATCGTGTGCATCCGATGGTCTTTGCCAGGCCGTTGCAATTATTTTGTCTTAATATGGGCATACTGATTCCATATATGCGGATTATCGTAAAGGCCATCGATGTTACTAATCATGCAATTATTGAATACACGAGTGATGCAGTTACGGAGCGATGCAGAACATCTGTGTAAGAGATTTTGTGTTCGTTTTATTTTCAACTCCGAAAAAAAAGTGAAACGGACGCCGGTAAAATATCACTGCGTGTCCCGTCATCAGTTTTTCACCATTAGGTCTATAAAATGTATGCAAAGTTAGGTTTCAATAACAGGAAACTTTTTTGGGTGAATACACCATGTCCATAAGGCATAGAAATGTTGTTTTTGCCCCGAAAGGTATTAGTGACCGTGGCGCCATTATCATCATTATCGGGGATTCCTTTTTTGTGATGAAGGCACCAGTCGAAATGTCCGTATTCCAGAATGTGATGAACATAACTCTGTACTCCCCCGGGGAGATGATGTATTTTGCGACACTCATACCCCCCTGGAATAGTGCATGATGGGAAAGAGGGAAAAAGGTCTATAGCGAACCTTCGGAATAGCGAACCTTCGGAATAGCGAAGTTCGCCCATTTTATGTACCGCACATCGATATCCTTCTCAACCGAAGGGTATTAACGCGAGATATTTGCACTATAAACACGCGAGGATAAATTGTGTGCTGTATTTACGGAAGTAGCAGCTTCTTCATGATGCATAGGATGCTCGCAGGACATTAGGAACACTTCTCATCCCCAAGAGTTATCAAAACAGAAGCTACGTGTTCGAAGACATGATCATACTGTTGAATGGGCAGTTTATAGATCGCGCCAATTCCTCGTGTGGCCTCGGGGTCATTTCAAATGTTTGGTGCATATTTGTGCGCTAATTGTATCTCACTATAGACATTTTTCCCTCTTTCCCATCATGCACTATTCCAGGGGGTATGAGTGTCGCAAAATACATCATCTCCCCGGGGGAGTACAGAGTTATGTTCATTACATTCTGGAATACGGACATTTCGGCTGGTGCCTTCATCACAAAAAAGGAATCCCCGATAATCATGATAATGGCGCCACGATCACTAATACCTTTCGGGGGCAAAAAACAACATTTCTATGCCTTATGGGCATGGTGTCGTCGCCAAAAAAAGTTTCCTGTTATTAAAACCTAACTTTGTATACATTTTATAGACCTAATGGTGAAAAAATAATGACGGGACACGCAGTGATATTTTGTCGGCGTCCGTTTCCCTTTTTTTCGGAGATGAAAATAAAACGGTAAACAAAATCTCTTACACAGATTTCTGCATCGCTCCGTAACTACATCACTCGTGTATTCAATAATTGCATAATTAGTAACATCGATGGCCTTTACGATAATCCGCATATCAGTATGCCCATATTAAGACAAAATAATTGCAAAGGCCTGGCAAAGACCATCGGATGCACACGATCTATGAGGTTGATGAACTACGTCATACCCCCTGGAATAGTGCATTGTGGGATAGAGGTAAAAAGGTCTATAAACCGCAAGAGTTTTGTATAACACATTATTATTATATTAATTTTTTGAAATGAACTTTTCAACAAAAACCCATTTGGGTTGACAATTGGTATCCCAATATGATAATCTTCTTTTGTTTTATTTTATTTTATTTTCAAAAGGGATGCCAATTGTCAACCTAAATGTGTTTTTGTTAAAAAATTATTTTCAAAAATATATAAATAAATAATGTGTTGTATATATACAAGGACTCTCGTATACAGGTTGAGTCAAAAAGAAGTAAACTCATATTTGAGGGGCTGTAACTCGATATCTGTAAAGAATCTGCTAAAAATGAAAATACCACTGGAAAGAGCAAATTCTACACGTCTAAATAAAAGAAAGAATTGTTGCAATTGCTCACAGCAAACTTAAGTTATACTCATTTGAATACAACCACCCATTTTTGTAGCTGCACACGGTTTCACTTCCCAAGTAGGGGGCCTACCTATTATATTGATTGGTAAGGCGCGATATTCATATGCAAATAAAGTTCTGTGGCCCAGGTGTGGTTTCGATCAATAATATCATGTTAAAGGGCTCTTTTCAATAATGAATTTGACCTCATTGCACAACATTATAATAAAACGGACCAAATGACAACATGGCATCACAATTTACCGCACGGGAGCGCACGTGTCTGTCGACGATGTATCATGAAACTAAGAGTCCCACTGAAGTTCAGCGTCTTTTCGTCTCCAAGTTCCTACAGCTAACCGGGTTTTATTGTAAGGGAGCAGTATATATGAATGTGAACAAGCTCAATGTGCATGGGACACTAAGGAACAGATAGCCGGAAGCTTCAGGCAGACCACGAACTGCTAGATCAGAAGTGAACATTGCTAGAGTTAGACATGCGTTACAGCAAGACCAAAGATCAGCTCAATCCTTTACCCAACATTCCCCAATCAAGCTTCTACCGGATCGTTCGTAAAGACTTGAATTGGTATCCCTACAAACTATAGTACCGTCATGGACTTTGTTGAATATTAATTAAAAGCAAAAGTTGTCTTTTCAACAATAAATCCTGTTAGCACGTTGCTGATTCGTCGAAATTGAAATGAATGAAAATCAATCAGCAGTGTGCAGCTACAAAAATGGGTGGTTGTATTCAAATGAGTATAACTTTAGGTTGCTGTAAGCAATTGCAACAATTCTTTTGTTTATTTACACGTGTAGATTTTGCTCTTTTCAGTGGTATTTTTATTTTTAGCAGATTCTCTGCAGATCTCGAGTTACAGCCCCTCAAACATGAGTTTACTTCTTTTTGACTCAGCCTGTACGGTTTACTCAAAACTCGGTATATTCACTATAAACACTAAAAAAGGGAGCAGATGTGCGGTATAATTTCTATACGGTCAGAAATTATCCGGAAACTTGCTCACTATAAACACTAGCCCCCGGCACTAGCCGTATTTGTATGTACCGCACATCGATATCCTTCTCAACCGAAGGATATTGGCGCGAGATATTTGCACTATGCACACGATGATAAATTGTGTGCTGCATTACCGGAAGTAGCAGCTTTTTCATGATGCGTAGGATGCGCGCAGGACATTCAAAACGCTTCTCACCATGATCATACTGTTGAATGAGCTGTTTATAGCTCGCGCCAAAATATTGCAAATGTACGATCATTTTAGTTGGTATATATAATTTGTGCGGTAACTGTGTCTCACTATAAATAGCAAGAGTTTCGGTGTATACAATAGGATTGTCGTATACTTAAAACTTGGTATTATTCACTACATGTATAAACAAGCTGTCCCAGCCATGCTTTTTCAATTTAGCAACATAAATAATGACAAAAAGTTACTCACCGGGAAATAAAATAGTCAGTGGACATGGTAGAGGGATTTCCGAGACTATTAAATAATGAAAGACAAGAAGTAAGTAGTATTCAAACCATGTTCAATTGACCATTATGAATAGTGTGTACATGCTTTCAACGGTGCAAATATATGCACTTTCAAAGTATTTCATTTAAAGCATTACAAAATATGCCTCTTTTATACTATCGACTTTTCTCCCTTTCATAGCAAATAAATGACGTTTGCATTTCAGTTAACCGCAAATATACGTCTAGCCCTCTTCTTTTGTTCCATTATCTATTGTATTTCTTTTGTTAAAAAAGTCTGGTCAACTTTCGATTATATCAAGTAATGTGGACAGGTCAAGATAATCTTGGTCAGGTCAAAATAATCTTGGTCAGGTCAAGATAATCTTGGTCAGGTCAAGATAATCCTGGTCAGGTCAATAAATTTTGAACAAGAGAAGTACATGTTCGCATTTAGAAACACTGGCCACATTATTTGACTTTTTGGACATTTCAACAAACTTAAATTGCATCAAAGTACATTATGAAGTGATCAAACTATAGAGGGCTCTGAATTTTGCATTTATTTTGCAAGATCAGCATAAATTATTATGCAAGTTCATGCATATTATATTTAAATAAAGATGGTAAACAATGACACCAAGAACACCTCTATTGAATAATGCAAATTAGTTTGTATTAGGCCAAAAAAAAACAATGGGTTGTCTCAAAGCTCACGAGTTGTTTGAAAACAAATGCAAAATGCGATTTTTTTTTATTCTCGACCTTTTTCATGGTATTTGGAGAAAAAAATCTGATTTTCGCCAAATTTTTCTGGAAAAAGTAAAAAACAAACAAATTTTTGAAATATTTTTTTTTTTTTAAATCTCATGATTTTACAAATGCGCGCGAGCTTTGAGAAAAACCTTTTTTTTAGCCTTATGTCTCTTAAAGGTCCGTAACCCGATCGCCAGCATCATCCCCCCGATTTTTTTCATTGTTGATGAGGTTTTGGTATCACATTACTATCCTGAAATTTGACGCTCCAAGTCGATGTATTTCCGGAGTTTGTAAATACAAAAAATTACTTCGGATTTCTGGGGAGGGAATTAATTGCGAATCAACAGTCTCCTCAACAGCTACTTTGGTTTCGCGTTATACACATTCTGTGAAAAAAGCGAACCACACTAACTGCTGAGGAGACGGTGCGGCGTATTTAATAATTAATTTCCACGATGGACATCGGGGGCGGTTTAGCTCAATTGGTTAGCGCGTTATGCTGTTACCCGCGAGATACCCGGTTCAAAACCCGGTATCAGAGGTTTTTTTGCTCTCCATTTTAACCCAAACTTTTTATATTCATTTGAAATGTACATATTGCAAGGGAAATATATTTTGTTTCCTTTTTTTCTGAAACGGTACGAAAAAAAACACAAATATTTTCTGTTCAATACGGTACGGGCCGGGCGTTGTACAGCATGTCAGCATTCGTCATACGAACGGGAATTGTTGTTGTTGCTTGCCTGCCCAGAATGCAATTCACGTATACCAAGGTATTGGATTGCAAATTTGGCTATTTATTCACATTTACGCTGCAAATGCTCTCGTTTTTCACAAAGCAGCATAAAGGGGCGATATTTGATATTATTATGTAATTTTAAAGACAATCGATATCCAAAACCAATAGGGTTATCCCCTTTAACATAAGCCTGCATAATTAGGACGAGGGTGTCAATCTACCTTTGTCCCCCCCCCTCTCCCAACAATGCAGATTCCGACAAATTAGGTTACAAAACAAGAGTCATGTGGTCTTACATCAGTTCAATCAAGGATATTTTGTGCACCTAAAATGCAGTACATTACAGGCCACAAGACTAGATGTAGGAAACCTACAACAATCCGCGGCCTAACCCCAACCAAAATAGGTCGAGGAGTGTACCCAGGAATATGCGGTGATTTGGTTCAGGACATTTATTAAATAAGTATATTAAAGATAAAAGGATCTTTCATGTCCTTTCAGGTAGATTGAGGTAGATTGAGGAATAAAAATGGTATTTTCAGGATATTGACTGTATAAACATCTTCCCAAAGTGAATTAAAAAAATAAATAAACGTAAAGAGACCAAACCGTGGATCACTGCATGTATCATAAAATCAATGAATTTAAAAACCAGAAATAAACTTTATAAAATCTATTTAATTCACCCAAGTGAAAAAATAAATTAATAAAATATGCATCCTATAGAAATAAATTAACACACATAATTAGGCTCCAGGAGGGGCCGGCCAAGATTGGCTGAATTTTGACGTTGTCATTGGTTTTACACGTAAACACAAAAATGTCTCAAATTATTCCAAAACTGTACGTATGTTATTAAGCACTATTTTATCAGTCTAAATCCGTTGAGGTTCGCCAGTGAACCTCATTGTAAGTACTGTTTTTTGAATGTTTTGTATGAATAACGCACGGTATGTTTATGCAGAGAAGATGTAAAAGAAGGAGATAGATCCAGCTATCCTCAAACAAAATATGTGTGTTGCCGCTCATTCAAAAGCAATCACGCTATTTAGGTTTAACAATAAAATACAACAAAAGGGTTCGAACCCATGACGGGTGTGATACACAAGTTGCTGCTTACTGGTTTTAGGGAAAGGTCAGTGTCTGTATACCATCAATACCATGCATACCATGCATGCAGATCCTAACATCAAGTTTATTTCAAATAAAATATGACCGAAGTTCCATGGCAAATAATAATTTTGCACGCTTGGTTACGCTTTCAACCTCTACGATTTATGATACAGACTATTTTCAATTATCAAAATATCTTTATTAGGTTTGCAGGAAATGACAGGAAAATACATTAAAACAATAAAATATAGATGATCAAAAATCATCCCGTTTCTAACAAAATCCTAAAACACTCTCCTAAATAATTAATATGTATTCCAAAATGGGCGGATTTTTTGGAATCTTTACAAAACTACATTTCTTTCTTATAGTATCCACGTGCGGTATCCCTGCAGAGCAACATCAGGTACTTAACACACACGTGTCATACTTTCAAGGAATTATCTATAGAAACATTGGATATGGTTTCAATTCTGGAATGAAAATTAATCAACCGTAGTCGGCAAGGTACATCACATCAAAGGCTACTTTCAAGTAGATGTGTAACTACTTGAGAATAAAGGACTATGAATAGGTGCGACAGGATAACCTACGGGATTATCTCAAGGATATAATTCCGTTCTTCCTCCTTCTTTTTCAACTTTCCTGGTTTATGATATATACCTAAAATTTTCCCCCATTGTGTATCACGGTTCGCGTGGTCTAATGGTAATGGGTCTCGCCTGCGGTGCATAGGGTCCCGAGATCGAGTCCCGCTCACTCCCGGCTATAATTTTTTTTTTTTTTTTTTTTATTTTGAATCCAAAAATATTTATTTTATGTGAAAATTTATACATTCACTGAGAAATATATTTTGTGCATTTTTTTTCTGTAACGGGGCCAATAGAGCTAAAAACACAACTCAGCACGGGGCGTCCAATGTTCAGGCAGTGTTGCCGTCATATTGTCTGTTTTGTTTACGATATTGGCTGTTGCCACAGTGAATAATGTAGTCCACCATCGTCTGATTAGGCTCGGACTCGACTGGGAGGTCAATTGTTGACTTCGCCACGCCTTTGTGCTTCTTTCACTGCTTGTAAGGTACCGGCAACACTGACTGAGCGAGATGTGTTCAATCTGTGGTTCAAATGTAGACTGCGGAACTCAGTCCTCAATGATAGTCAGTCATTTATCTTTTGGTCGTTATATGACTTTCATTTGAGGGACTGAGTTGTTATGATATATCTTCCGAGGTGCAATTTCAGACAATAGCTGGGGATTAGTGGGGCAGAGGTTATCTATGATCCTTTCATGACCAGTCAAGTCTGCCAAGGACACTCGGCATGAATTGAAAGACCATGTCAACTCTCGACAAAATAATGCATGCATGTCAAAGGTCATACGACACCAATTTGTGTTTGTTATGCTCCTCGAAATTAGTACCTTAACGTCTATATATGTCTGGTTCAAATGAGGGTTTCTTTTGGGGTAAACTAGATGTGTGTGTACGATATTCCTTGCATACCGCATAAATTATATACCAACTAACATTACCGTACAGTACATCTTCAATGACCGTCCGACATTAATGAGGTCACATTAAAATACTTTGGATGTGTAAATTATTGTGTCGCGTCAAACAGCCTCTCCGACAGTATGATCATGGCGAACCTACATGTAGCTTCTGTTTTGATAACTCTTGGGGTGAGATTTGTTACAAATGTCTTGCGCGCATCCAACGCATCATAAAAAAAGGCTGCTACTTCCGGTAATACAGCACACAATTCAGTTATCCTCGGTGTGTTTAGTGCAAAATCGCGCCAATATCTTCTTCTTTACGGCTCAACACTCCAGGTGGAGAAGGATGAGAAGGATATCGATCGATGTATGGTGCATACAAATATGGCTAGTGTTTATAGTGAGCAAGTTTCCGGATAATTTCTGACCGGATAGAAATTATACGGCAATTTACCGTACATCTGATCCCACTATAAAACACACTGATTGTGTGACGGGAATATGAATCTATGAAATACAACGGTCAGTCAATGTATCAATTCTGTGGCCTCATGCATGAACCTGATATCCCACAATTTCACAATTTTTGAGTTGTAGTCATGGACGTGTAGAGTAACACGATATCTATCTTTGCTAAGAAAAAAACAAAACAAACAATAACAACAACAACAGCCTGGATAACCAAACTTTTAAGCTATAGAGTACAGTATTATTTTTATCACATAGGTTCATGCACTAAGTAAAAACTTTAAATTAATTTTTCTCAGTTTAATGTCTGTGTGAAATATCCGGTTCATGAATGGGGCCACAGAAATTTAGCACAATATGGGTCAAGTTTTGACACCAGATTCTGCATCTCAGATTCTGTAAATGCCAGGAGCTTCCGAGGGAATTCGCCCCATGGACTTCACAATGTTGGGCACGCGCTATGTGCTTCGTCTTAAAATTCTACAACAAAATCCACACATTTATACGCATTTGAGTGACAAAAGGGAGAGTTTCAAAAGTTTCAAGTTTCAAGGCGACTTTCGATGGAAATTTGTTACGGCCTCACGGTTGTTTGATGGGATCATTTATTAGATTTTCAAACAAAACATGTATAAGCAAATTTTAGGCTTAAACAGCTAAAAGTGATATCGTGTTAACATGGTTAATGTAACTTTATTAGTATCATTCACTTTTAGAGTATTTTTAAAGGCTTTTTCGGATATAAAATGTATCTATTAATGCCAAAATTGGTGGCGCTATTTAGTTACTGGAAATTACCCTTTCAAGCTTTTAATACAAATAATTCCTTTTATTGTTTGATAAAATATGTTTATAAAATGTCCTTGTTGCTTGTTTCACCTATTGCAGCTGTTTTAATGGCGGTATTAATCACCTAACCCTTGCAAATAAAGAAATATGATTTAGGATAAATAGCGCCATCTATAGTTTGCATTTAGTTAATAATGAAGCCAATTCTATATACATCAAACAGCCGTGCGCGCCTTATTGCAGCAGATGAATGCTCACTACGTGTTCAATATACATTTATGCTTCGAGGCGGGGAAAGAAAAGTCAATGTAAATTTTTCTCACTTTTGAAAATCTCTTTTTATTAAATTAAATGCTATAGCTTGGAGAAATAAAGTTGTATCGTGCACAATGAGGTATCAAAATACACAGATCAAAATTCCCCACCTATCAACTACTATATTTGGTATATTAATGGTTTTTTTTATAGAAATATCCTTGAGTGTTTGGAGACTTTTTGTGCGCAGTATATTACATTTTATAAAATAGCCTAAGCTGAGTAACATTATTGACCACAATGGCCTCGTCCCACTGGCATAGTTCAATAACCTCAATTAAACAATCATAGTGTAAAATTTGCCTCAAATTGCGCAATATGAGTTTTTGTACCCAAATTTCCAAACGTCATTCAATAAATGTACAAATGTATTGGGGTTAAAGAAATTCGCCCGGATAGATGAGCATGTTGTACTTACCAACATCTTGGAAATATGATACCAAAGTAACGGGTGCATAGGGTGGCTCAATTAAATGTCCACATCCTGGATATCTCACTATTTCATAATTGTTACACCCTAATGCTTTCAATCGCCTCTCCATTACGTCTGTGGAGTTCTGTGTACGTGCGATCTTATCATCCATCCCCACAAAGAATAAGAGTTGCTGGGCTTTCTCAAACTGAAATAGAAGGAGATTTAGAGGTTCATGAGAACTACCTGCCGATTGGCCATAAAGATGTTTTCATTATCAATTGGCCAATCAGCAACATTGCTAGAATAATTTCACCACACAAAAAATTGTGGTGAATAATTTGCAAAGCTCCATTCTGATTGGTGATTAAAGTGAAGATATCATGTAATTGACCAATCAGAGGCACTGTTAGATCGGCAGGTAGTGCTCAGGGGGTTAAAAGGCTCACAGTGATATTTTACCTATTGACCAAGTACCAAAATACTATTTCTCTACTGGATTCGCACCCAAGACTGCGTTGTACCTTTTTCAAGAATGCACCAAAGCACAGCCAAATGTTTAAGGAGCTACCATGCGAGCTACCATATTGTTATCATGAATAATCGGAAAAAATCTTGTGTTCATATTGTTAACAGATTTTTTTGTGATGAGTTTGCAAGAAGCGCTTTTAGCAACTTAAATTAGACATGCTAGACAATTCATATTAGGTGTCAAGGATACTTGGGTTGAATAAAAGTGAAAAATGTACATATTACCCAATTTGCAAATTTATTGTCCACCATCTTGGATTTTTGGGTGTCGGATTTCAAAAGAGTCCAGGTACACAACAAAACATGCTAGAAACCTGATTCTCTTTTTAAATGATAAATAATAAGCAAACTTAAAAAATGTTGGGAGTTAGATTTTTAATAAAATAACTTCCTAATGGAATCTAAAATAAAGAAAAACATGGATTTTTTGCACTCAATAGCGCCATCTATAATTTGAATTTACAATTTCCTAAGGAAAATGTAAAATAGTCTCTACTTATTTTCTATAATAGAATAACTTTTTATTTTTTCCATAATACAATTACTAATCAATATTTGCTATAGTGCCATAAGCACTACTAATCTAGTGCATCTCCATGTTTGTTACAACCTCCTTGTGACCAACAAACCACTCGAATGATAAAAGGGAGACATTTTGCTTCAGTCGCTTACACATGACTTCCTTTTGATCGCCTAGTGATACACATGTCGCGAGTTCAAGCGTAAAGACGCTGTTGGTGCAGTAACCAATCAAACGTTTTTAAGTTAAAGTAAATCAGAGCAAGAAAACCAATCAATATATCGTAAAACCCCGTCTACAAGCATATAGTGTGCTTCTGATGAAAGCTACATTAATCCAGTCGCCATTATGGAATTTGAGCAAATAAATTATAGATCCAAGCATATACAAACAAGTATTATTTTAAGACCGATCTATTGTATTGGTATATTAACGCTTGCTTCGAATTAATTAAGCTTTTATTAAAAACACTATATATGCTTGTAGACGGGGTTTTACGGTAGTGAAGTTGACGTCGAAGACGACGTAAACTTGCAAACTTCATTTCACAAACTCTGTAATAGAAAATTTAGTCCAACATTGCTTGGTTTCACTTAAGGTGGCCCAAGCGCGTAGAATTTGTTCGTATACTTATTTTAATATTATTTTCGTAATACATCTGGGTGTATTCCTTATACATTTGGGTGTATTCCTAATACATTTTGGTGTATTCTTATTCTTAATACATTTGGGTGTATTCCTACTACATTTGGATGTATTCTTAATACATTTGGGTATATTCTTAATACATTTGGGTGTATTCTTAATACATTTGGATGTATTCCTAATACATTTGGATGTATTCCTAATACATTTGGGTGTATTCCTAAAACATTTAGGTGTATTCCTAAAACATTTGGGTGTATTCTTTATACATTTGGAGTCAAGATTTTAAGCAAAATCATTAAATCAAGATTTAAAGAATTGTGTTTTCACCAGATTTTACTACAGGCTTCTGTGGAAAAAATATTAGAATGTTTCTTAAACTCTTCCGTAATTTAAAAAGAGCTATTGTTGTATACTTTGAAATAGTAAAATAAATGTGGTTTCCGGAATACCACAAAAAAACACGCAAATTTGACAAATGTAAGTAAAATTTTCCACTCCGATGGGATTGTTTCACAATTCTTCTCTGGACGGATCTATGACTCGGACTTGAGCACAAAACGATTCGGGCTTGGTTCGGACTCGGATACAAAATATTAGCCTAAAAAGGGTCATTGTTTGACCAATTACATGTGAACATGCGTCCCATGTTTTTAGCACATCCCCGTATGGTCATCTGTATTTGGTACTGAGTAACACAGGCCTAAAAAACCCCGACCCTAACTTTTTTTTAAATAAATAAATTTAAAAAAAGAAGAAAAAAAGTTTTAGAACCATTATCAAACGAAATTTAGAGCTTAAAAAGTAAAAAAAAAAAGATTCCCGACCTATCTACCCTAAAAAATTTTATGTTACGCCAATCAGCTGCGCAAATATACGACTTTATCCTATACACTACAGTAATAAGTACAGTAAGCAAAATAATCGAGGAACCAGTGAAGTTCACCGCTTCTTAAATTCTCAACCAATTCCAACAAATAAGGTCTTAAATCAAAGCTTAAGAGTACAGGTATTGGCTGCTTGTTTTAATTTTGACATATTATATATACAGGGTTACCTTAATTTTTTGGCTTACTGTATTATACTCACATCAATTAAAGCTTCTGGTGGCGCTGTTTCTAATGGGTCTATCATATCATACATATTAATGAGGCCTTCTTCAGTCATCTTCATTCTCGAGTAGTCCATACTGAAATAAATAATAGGTTTACATTGATGATAAAGTATTGAATTGTCATTATCAGGGTCCGTCGATTTTATTGATGTTCTCTGATGAAGAAGTCGGTTTTATTATCACTGTCAAGGCCTATCGATTTTATGGTGCAAAATCACACCAAATTTGCCCTTTTCCATGCAATTTGATTTTTTAGTTCCCAATTTTCAAACTTTAAACATGTTAAATGGTCTAGATAATGATGCGAGCGGAGCGAGCAGGAAATTTTGCATATTTGAACGTTTCTGTAGTGTTTCTTAAGCCTCTTTTTTAGAGCGTGTTATTTAAAAGGTGCCACGTAAGTGTGTGCCAAACATTGCTTGCCCCCTCTCGGCCTGCCAAATATTGCTTTCCGCCTCTCAGCTTACCAAAATATCTTTGCCCCACTCCACACTTTACCATAAAGCCGTGTCGTATCGAATGAGGTATTAAATACGCAGAACAAAATTCTCTATCTGTCGACTAATATGTTGTAATTTAGTTTTAGTGTCTTTAAGAAATGACTTTTGTTTTAAGTATTCGGATACTTTTTTACGCAGCATATGACATTGGTATTGTTGTAACAGAGCTATATTGTCAAGTGAAGCGTCAACTCAAGTAACCAAAAAGTCGCCAAGCGTCACTAACTCCAAAATGAAATCTTTTCCCTCACGCATATGATATCGACAGCCTGCTACGATAATTAGCTATAATTGAGAACAAATTATTGAGAACAAAGTACAAAATATAGTTCAAGCATGCATTTAAACATTATTAAAAACCAATCTCATTGCACAAGAACAAATGATAATGTGACACATTAAAGGGAATAATCAGAAATAATCAGGGTGATTACGTAACTGATGTATGCTTGAAACATATCTTGTACTTTGTTCTCAAAATTACAAAAAAAAGACTTAGTCAATTATCGTAACAGGGTGACGATATGTGACCGTTCACCACGTAAACGCTCGTAAAGTCGGCCACTGGTCATTGTTTTCTACCGTAACCCACCACTTTAACAGGATTTAGCCAAAGCAAATAAATACTAGAGCCATTTACGTATTATAGACATGAGTAGAAGCTTATTATCCTCTTGAACAATAGGATTAATGATTGGTTTAAAAGATGTTTGACTGGCACTAGCAAAATGAAAAACATGAAAGCATCAACTCAGAATACAATTTGCCGACTTTACGAGCTGTTTGTGGTGAACGGACACACAACTACATATCACTTACCCCAAATATGGAATGTCTCTTCCCTATGACATTGGTACCATTAAATTCGCACTACTACCTGAGATACTAACACATGCGCTGATCTGAAAAAGAAGTAAAATATCGTCACTGGGCGGGGAAAACCTCATATGTAATTCTGGCCCTTAAACATGGATATAGCCTTGTAGGTGTAGACTTTATGTTGAAGAGTTTGCTTCATCCATGTTCAAGGGCCTAAAGTACATGCAGAAACACTTCATATTTACTTTTGGCCCTTGAAAATGGATAAAGCCTTGTAGGTGTAGACTTTATATTGAATGCTTTGCTCCATCCATGTTCAAGGGCAAAAAGTACATATGAGGTTTTCCCCGCCCAGTGACAATAGAAATGCTCATGTGTAACCACATTTACAAAAACAAAGACAAAAACAAAACAAATTGGCTTCAACAAAAAGGGGAGATCTGGGGGAATATAGACAGTACGACGGCGGCTAAATAATAATAATAATAACAATGTGAATTTTTAATTTGCACATCTAAATCAATGGCGCTCAAGGATACGACGAGTAACTATTTGTTTTCATGACATTCGAAAAGACTGCATTAAAATCGCTGAAATTGATCAAGTTATATAGCCAAAAAAGTACTTTGATGCTTCAAAATGGTACATTTTCTCTCATTATATGACATTTTTGTTGTAATAGTACCAATATTAATACGCACGGCTTCGGTTTTTAGTAAATATTCGCCCTATCATATTGTAACTTTCAGCTTCGAGGGCGCACTGTCATTTTAAGGTGTTTACGGTTCAGTGCGTTAAAACAAGAAAAGTCTCAGGTCAACCTATGTTGAATTTTTGATCATTTGGCATCTAAATCATATAGTTTCACCTGATATCAGTGGCATTGAACTGTGAGAGTTCTGAATATGAGAAAATTCCACCCGAAATTAGGCATTTTCCCATTGAAACCCGTGTAATACATAAGTGGTATTTAACCTCAAGGCGCGATGCAGAGATTATCTTACACTACAAAATAAAATTAATTTACATTACAAATTAAAGGGGCATTTCGTGATCCACAGCCTCATCCCCCCCCCACCTTTCTTTAAAAAAGTAGAGATTTTTATATCACTGGAAACCTCTGGCTACATAATGTTTATGTACAAAATATTTCTTGCAGATTAATTCGTTTTGCAAAGATATCGTGAAATTTGAATTTCGTTCTGGTGCACCAGAACGAAATTACAACGCATTGTCTATCGGAGCAGTGTAATACACATAATCATGCATAACTTGCAAACGCAAAATCGGAATCAACTGATATTTTGGGAATAAGCTTCTTTTCGTGGGTATGTACTGAAAAATGTCATAAAAAGAGGATGCTAGGATCACGAAATCCTCCTTTAAGGGAAGGGGTATGAACGTTTGGACAGTATTTATTGTGGGACATTAGAGCACATCAGACATATCGAATTGCATTCTGAATACGAAGAATGTCCTTCTGATATCAAATAATTTTGATTTTTGAAATTCGCAATGTAATACACATTTTATGGCAAATCATTAAAAATTGATATTTTGATATTTAACAGTACTCGAAGTAAACTTTATAAATCTGATGATTTCTACCTAAAGTGTATGTAGGTGGGATGAAAAGCCGACGATCAATTGAAAATTTAGACCTTTCGTATTGAAGATATGGATTTTTCCCAAAACACCCAAAAAATTAGGTCTTTTTGGGGAAAAAATCCATATCTTCAATATGAAAGTTCAAAATGTTCAATTGATCGTCGGCTCTTCCTCCCAGCTACATACACTTTAAGAACATATCATTAAATTTATAAAAATTTACTTCGAGGACTGTTATAGCTCCAAAATGTGAAAAATAGCAAATTTTAATAATTTGTCATAAAATTTGTATTATATCGTGAATTTCATAAAATGAAAATTATTTGATATCAGAAAGACATTCTTCGTATTCAGAATGCAATTCGATAGGTCTGATGTGCTCTCATGTCCCGCAAAAAATGCGGTCGAAACGCTCATTCCAGTTCCCTTAATCTACACATGAACAACAATCAATAAGTGAGCAAAAATATGGTGATGCACATCAATAGAATGCTTCTTTCATTAAATGAGTTTTTAAAGAACTTTTAAACTGTGCTAAAGATGTACTTAATTTAATGTGGGTTGGCAGAGTATTCCAGATACGTGATGAAGTAAATTGAAAAAGCCCTGTCCCCCATGAATGCTTTGAACGAGGTTCGCAGAGAGGTGATATGTCGCTGGAACGGAGCATACGAGGAGGGTTAGTAGGTCTATATGGCTGGAGGAGACAATCGATGTATTCTGGCGCCAGATTATTTAGATATTTAAAAACAATAAGCAACAGTTTGTACACTATTCTGTAACCAACCGGCAGCCAATGTAACTCTCTTAAAACTGGAGTGAGATCGCTTTCTATTTACCAAGTGACCAAGCGCGCAGCAGTATTCCGAATACGGCGCTGTGAACAATAAAACTGAACAATTTGTTCGCTTCCGGTAACTTTTACCGGTGTGACCTCTGCTGTTACGTAACAAAATGTTGAAAATAACTTTCAAAAATGGAAATCTAGACATCGATTACATACTAATCAATACCAACTTTAACAGAATCAGGCATAAAATAATGATTGTTGATGAAAATATTGATTTTCCGCCCCCCCACACATACACACAAAGACCCCTGTCAAAAAACTTGTTTTGGCCGGCACCAACTCATTGTTTAGCCGATTTGGATGAAAATGCTCAGGAGATCATACTACATCAAATAAGCTGGTTCCATAAGAAATTTGAAACAAGTATCCTTAACCCACCACAATTGAAAATATCGATGCAACACGTTTCCGCCACTGACCACCCCTTTGTCTTGAAAATTGATGTTTGGAGACCGCTAAACACGTAGCATGCATTCCGCATTCTTTCACAAAACAACATCTGTTTTAACACATTCTGTCAAATAAGTGTACATACACCAATAATATCCCACCTTGGAATAACCATGGACGAAAAAGATAATAGACAACGTACAAGCAGTCAAAGTCTCAGTATCACCCGATAACGAGGGCCAATTGTTCCATGAAATGCGACAGGCAAAACTGTTACGCACTTTACCGCGTATTTTTACGATCTATCGCGTAATCGCGAAAGCACGCAACGCTCTATCGCGTATATGCGAAGGCACGTAAACGCTAGCATAATTTTTAGACATGGCACGTTCGAACAATAATATTGGCCCTCATGAATATGCGAGAATTCACAGCATACAATGCACGGGACTTTGACTGTTGATACATGGTCTGTAGTACTAGTAGTCTGTGGGAATAACTCACTTTTTCAGGGAACTCTGTTGCCATGCGCCCTGCTGTTACCGTTCCATATGATACTGCGCACACACCAATACCACCTGGCTGAACAAAAGATTGGCTTTGGAGCCAATCAGTGGCTTCCTGAATCATGAAACAACAAAAATGCATCTTGATAGGATATTGATTATCTTAAAAATGTGTATCGTAGTGACCCATTCACTGTTTTATATAGAACAGTGATACCACGAAGAAGCTTTATTTGCTCTGGTAAGACCTATACTGGAGTACTGTACTCCAGTTTCTATAAGCATTTCTTCACCTGTTGTCAATTTGAAGCCATCCCCATCAGACGGATCTGAGTTAATAAGCCCAATCGCCATTCTAACTTCGGGTTTTTGAGAGCAGTTTTGGGACACTTTGACATATCGGGAAAATTGACGTAATTATTATTAATGTTCTTATTATTGTCGTAATGTTGATCATTAAAAATACTAAATAATTAATTTATAAAATACTATATTTTTTTATATTTGTTTTAATAATTGTAAAACATTTTAGATTATATTTTGTGCGTACAAAAATTCAATATTTCTGAATTTTCTGAAAGGTCAAAGGACAAAGTGTCCCAAAACTGCAAAAACTGTCCTACAATGCATTGCAAACTTCCAATGCCGATTTGGCTTATTCTACAAGCATTTCTACACCTGTTGTCTTACTCCTGCTTGGGCTTCATGCTCACAATTTGAAGTCATCCCCATCTGAGGGAATTGAGTTAATTCTACAAGCATTTCTACACCTGTTATCTTACTCCTGCTTGGGCTTCATGCTCACAATTTGAAGTCATCCCCATCAGAGGGAACTGATTTAATTTTACAAGCATTTCTACACCTGTTATCTTACTCCTGCTTGGGCTTCATGCTCACAATTTGAAGCCATCCCCATCAGAGGGAATTGAGTTAATTTTACAAGCATTTCTACACCTGTTATCTTACTCCTGCTTGGGCTTCATGCTCACAATTTGAAGTCATCCCCATCTGAGGGAATTGAGTTAATTCTACAAGCATTTCTACACCTGTTATCTTACTCCTGCTTGGGCTTCATGCTCACAATTTGAAGTCATCCCCATCTGAGGGAATTGAGTTAATTTTACAAGCATTTCTACACCTGTTATCTTACTCCTGCTTGGGCTTCATGCTCACAATTTGAAGTCATCCCCATCTGGGGAATTGAGTTAATTTTACAAGCATTTCTACACCTGTTATCTTACTCCTGCTTGGGCTTCATGCTCACAATTTGAAGCCATCCCCATCAGAGGGAATTGAGTTAATTTTACAAGCATTTCTACACCTGTTATCTTACTCCTGCTTGGGCTTCATGCTCACAATTTGAAGTCATCCCCATCTGAGGGAATTGAGTTAATTCTACAAGCATTTCTACACCTGTTATCTTACTCCTGCTTGGGCTTCATGCTCACAATTTGAAGTCATCCCCATCTGAGGGAATTGAGTTAATTTTACAAGCATTTCTACACCTGTTATCTTACTCCTGCTTGGGCTTCATGCTCACAATTTGAAGTCTTCCCCATCAGAGGAATTGAGTTAATTTTACAAGCATTTCTACACCTGTTATCTTACTCCTGCTTGGGCTTCATGCTCACAATTTGAAGTCATCCCCATCTGAGGGAATTGAGTTAATTTTACAAGCATTTCTACACCTGTTATCTTACTCCTGCTTGGGCTTCATGCTCACAATTTGAAGTCTTCCCCATCAGAGGGAATTGAGTTAATTTTACAAGCATTTCTACACCTGTTATCTTACTCCTGCTTGGGCTTCATGCTCACAATTTGAAGTCTTCCCCCTCAGAGGGAACTGATTTAATTTTACAAGCATTTCTACACCTGTTATCTTACTCCTGCTTGGGCTTCATGCTCACAATTTGAAGCCATCCCCATCAGAGGGAATTGAGTTAATTCTACAAGCATTTCTACACCTGTTATCTTACTCCTGCTTGGGCTTCATGCTCACAATTTGAAGTCTTCCCCATCTGAGGGAATTGAGTTAATTTTACAAGCATTTCTACACCTGTTATCTTACTCCTACTTGGGCTTCATGCTCACAATTTGAAGTCTTCCCCATCAGAGGGAATTGAGTTAATTTTACAAGCATTTCTACACCTGTTATCTTACTCCTGCTTGGGCTTCATGCTCACAATTTGAAGTCATCCCCATCTGAGGGAATTGAGTTAATTCTACAAGCATTTCTACACCTGTTATCTTACTCCTGCTTGGGCTTCATGCTCACAATTTGAAGTCTTCCCCATCAGAGGGAATTGAGTTAATTTTACAAGCATTTCTACACCTGTTATCTTACTCCTGCTTGGGCTTCATGCTCACAATTTGACGTCTTCCCCATCAGAGGGAATTGAGTTAATTTTACAAGCATTTCTACACCTGTTATCTTACTCCTGCTTGGGCTTCATGCTCACAATTTGAAGTCTTCCCCATCAGAGGGAATTGAGTTAATTTTACAAGCATTTCTACACCTGTTATCTTACTCCTACTTGGGCTTCATGCTCACAATTTGAAGTCTTCCCCATCAGAGGGAATTGAGTTAATTTTACAAGCATTTCTACACCTGTTATCTTACTCCTGCTTGGGCTTCATGCTCACAATTTGAAGTCTTCCCCATCTGAGGGAATTGAGTTAATTTTACAAGCATTTCTACACCTGTTGTCTTAATACTACAGAATAATGATAATAATAATAATAATATACGGCGCTTACTATAGCGCAATACCAAACATGTTCATTGCGCTTTACAAAATAAGAACTTATACACAACATGATCTTATGCAACAAGCAATATTAAAAAGTACACACAAAAAAACCCAGATTAATACAAATGTGTCTTGAGCGAGCGTTTGAAAATGTCAACAGATGGAAAAGATCTTATTGAGAGTGGTATGTTATTCCAGAGGCGTGAGCCGAAGACACTGAAGGAGCCATCACCGATACATTTCTGAGATCTTGGAATGGTAAGGCGGCTCTGGTCTTTTGATGAGCGTAGACCGTCCCGTGACCCCGGGCCCGTGACGGTTTGTGGGTTTGTACGCATTCCTCAAGGTAGATTGGTGATAGACCATTCAATATCTTGTAGATATGAAGAAGAACTTTGAATTGAATAAACAAACTCACCTCAAAATACTCGAGTTCATCGTGACGATGAAAACTTGGTAAATCCTCATATCTGTAGTATGGCAAAGCATAAGCAACAAAGCCTCTAGATGCTAACAATGCAGCACGGAATTCTAGTAGCCCACCAGGGGTGCCAAACATGTCTATCACACCTTTGAACGGTCCTGGTCCTGTGTATGTATATTTTAAAGAATATGACAGTGGAAAGGAAAGGAAAGGAAAGGAAAGGAAAGGAAAGGAAAGGAAAGGAAAGGAAAGGAAAGGAAAGGAAAGGAAAGGAAAGGAAAGGAAAGGAAAGGAAAGGAAAGGAAAGGAAAGGAAAGGAAAGGAAAGGAAAGGAAAGGAAAGGAAAGGAAAGGAAAGGAAAGGAAAGGAAAGGAAAGGAAAGGAAAGGAAAGGAAAGGAAAGGAAAGGAAAGGAAAGGAAAGGAAAGGAAAGGAAGGAAAGGAAAGGAAAGGAAAGGAAAGGAAAGGAAAGAAAGAAAGAAAGAAAGAAAGAAAGAAAGAAAGAAAGAAAGAAAGAAAAAGAGAGAAAGAAAGAAATACAAAGGAAGAAAGAAAGAAAGAAAGAAAGAAAGAAAGAAAGAAAGAAAGAAAGAACGAAAGAAAGAAAGAAAAAAAAAGAAAGAAAAAAGAAAGAGAAAGAGAGAAAGAAAGAAAAAAAGAACGAAGAAAAAAAGAAAGAAAGAAAGAAAGAAAGAAAGAAAGAAAAAGAAGAAAGAAATAAAAAAGAAGAAAGAAAGAAAGAAAGAAAGAAAGAGAAAGAAAGAAAGAAAGAAAGAGAGAGAGAAGAAAGAAAGAAAGAAAGAAAACAGAAAGAAAAAAAGGGAAAGAAAGAAAAAGAAAGAAAGAAGAAAGAAAGAGAGAGAGAGAGAAAGAAAGAATGAATGAAAGAAAGAAATACGAAGGAAGGAAGGAAGGAAAGTATTGACATAAGCTGAAATACTGACCTTTAGGTTTGAATACTTTTCCTCTCACTCTTCCAGATCTCACTTTAATTATTTCAACGCCAGGTCTCATATACGTCTTCTGGATCTGTGTTTTAGCTATAGGAGCATCAGTTTGTAATGCTGATATATCTAAATGTCCTTTATGTACTGAAAGTGTTATTTGCATTGGCGTTGTGACATCTTTCTTCACGAATCGTAATCCAAATTTCTGTCCAGGCGATGGTGTCATACTCCAAAACAGACCCATTGGCTCTACGTCTGTGAACAAGGATAAAAAAGAATTGTAACTTTTCATGTGCATATGTAGAATCAGCATGAAAAATGCATTAAAATGAGTACAAACACGACTAGTATTGGTTCAGTAGTTCTTTAGATAATGCATGAAATGTTAAGAAAATATCTGAAACTTGGCTACGGCTAGCACGCAGAGAGCATTAAGGTATCCCATTTCTAGTAGTAAAGTAGGTAATGGACCCAATACACACATAGTGTATATGGAAAACACTGTGACAATACGTAGTGTATTGTCACGGTGAAGACCGTGCTTGGAAGCGTATGCTGTATGCTAGCATACGTATGGTCACGAGGTGTATCCCGTTGTCAAAATACCACGTACTATAGTACAGTAATAGCGCCCTCTCATGGTCATAATTCACTTTAAAACGTAGTGAAGAAATATTTTAGGTAATATAATAGAACAAATAAACACAATCGCTTTACACGTGAATGCATCAACCAATCATTTCCTGTCAACTGGATCTATTATTTGGCTAATTGATTTACCTTTCGCATTTATTAAATTTCGGTACTGAATTAATTCAAATCAATAATTATTGACAGCAATGGATGTTCTAAAATGTATTTTGGGGCATTCAGATTAATTATTTTTAATTGTCGTCTGCAATCGCTATCGCCCTGATATGTATAAATGCAAAAGCGACGAGCGCAAAATTCGGCGATTGCTCGTCGCTTTCCAAAAGCGGTGCATCGCAATCGCTCAGCGATCTAGTATAATTTCAGCTTGCGACTTTGTGAACAAACCTGTATAAGTTCCACCAAGCGATGGATTCTGCTCCATAGAAATCTCTCCATTACCATCCACCATAAAATGACCATGTGCCTCAAAATGTAGTCCTGGCTCGGGAAGGAATGACCTTACAGTAACCTTTGACCCTGGGTCAAATCCAGAAAGTTTGATTTGGACCTCCTCATCCATGAGGCTAGTAGTAGGTGCTGCATAGACGGTGGTCATGGTTCGATGCACAAAATTACACGATTGGTCTGTAAAAAAGTAAGAATAAAAATATTGCGGGGTTTAATTTAAAAGCATTAAAATATTATTAAGGATAGACTAGGTATTGTTGGTCGAAGCAACCAAAAATATCGATTTTCATTATTGAAAAATAAAACTTTGATGCGTTTCAAAAGTTCATTATTCAAATCAGATAATTTGAAAACTTGCTTGATTTACTGTTGTTAATGAGTTATGTACGTTTTACAGGAGTGTTGTTGTTTCAGCCCTCTTTGCAACATAACCCAAGAACCACAGGACCTACAAAAGTATATCTGTGATATTTGGACTCTTCTACACACTCGCTATGAAATGATCAGTGCAATTTTTGCCAAAGCTTACTACCATTTGAAAGACGATGTGAACTACCAAATCGCAACAGTTTAAAATAGTTACTACCATTTAATAAGTTCAATCTAAATACAAAAAAAACAGTCCACAAGAAAACCTTCGAGTCAATTCTTAACATCATGAACATGAGAGATTTAGAATATTGAACATGCACATTACTTGAGAATATTGAAAATGCACAGAACTTTGTAACGGTACTATAATTGAAGATTAAGTTAATAAAAAATTCCTTTAAAAGGAATAGGGCGGGCAAATGAAAAATTGTCAAGAAAAATGAAAGAATGAGTAACCCTTCACAATCAAAAACAGGGAAAATATGACACAACATCGATTTCCAATGGGGAATAACACAAAACGTATAAACAAATTAAAAGAATTTTTAACTTTGTACGTTTATGTTATTCCCCCATTGGATGTTGTTTCATATTTTCCCTGATTTTAATCTTATCCATTGCTAGTGTGACACTGTTGTATCCGTTTGGATCCATCATTTGGTTCCCTGCTGGTCAGTTGGAACATATTTTCCCTGTTTTTATATTAACCCTTCACATCATAACAGAAAACGTTTTATATTAGCATTTTATATAAAACATTGTTATAAAAGTTTTGTAGATAATAGCTATTTACAACATTTTCGAAATCATACCTAGAGGTTTTTTTTTATCATCAGATAGGAAGACTTCTGCTCATCTTCTCTGGTGAGACAACATGTCTGGGCTATCTTTCCATATCAAAATTTCAAAATCTGTCATATCTATTTCCTCTATATATTGTTTTGATACAACTTATGAGGGGAAAGTTTGATTTTACAAGATTTCGATATTATTTTTTTAACTTTCTAACTAATATCATGATTAACATAACTGTATTTCAAAGCGTCAAACTATATCATTATTTTGTCCCGACAAACATAATGCAGGGAATAAAATATTCATTCATAGGTTTATTTATTTTATTCAACCTGGGCCATTTCTACTCGTGATACATACATGCAGTACATCTAGGGCTGCACATGCATTCTAATAATTTGTCTAATACATTATACAAGCATCAGCAAGCACGATTTGTCACAAGATTTGAAAAGTAAATAGCCTATGTACACACTGAGCACAATGCACATACAAGCTATAAAGTACATAGCGAAGCTGTCAGTGTAAAATTATGACCTTTATCATGCTATTAATTTAGCCCAAAGATTAGGAAAACTAGCAAAACTGGAGAACTGGTACTGTTCAAATAAAGACATCTGCAAATCTTGCTGCAATTTCTGAATAGTATTTCTATGACTTAAATAATTATTTTTGTTATTTCTTTTAAAACCAACACATTACTGCCTATGATGACTTTATCGTATTACTTAAATATCAAAATCAAGTAATAATTACAAAACTCGCTGTAAACTATCAGCTCTGTGGGTTTTTGGGTATATAACCAGCACGCATATTTTCTGCTAACACTGTACTGCATGTGAAAAAGTAGGTCAATAGTCAGACTAATATAGGGCGGGTGTAGTTTGCGTATGACGCCCTGACAATCAGACAATCAGACAATGCCGTACTGCGCAGGGCGGCAAACAATCACGGTGTGCCCTCACCCGCGAACTGTTTTTTTTTTTATCTCTGTCTTTCATTTATATGTTAGCTGTTTGATATCTCATTTTTTTAAATGATTTTATGAAAATTTGTGCTATTTGAAAAGTTGCAAATTCAATCAAATAACAATGTTCTACTCCAAGTAGCAGACACTAGATCCACAACATGCTCATCTATCATAGACACATTTCTTTAACCCCAATACACTTGTACATTCATTGAATGACATTTATATTTGTAGGTTTTTGGGGAAATATATCTTCAATACGAATCTGTTCTATCCATTTATCAGGGGAATCCAGGTTCTTTGATATTATTATGTTTTGAGTCTCAGAATTCATGCACGTTTTGTGATCTTTTCTGGGAATACGTGTACAATACATAACAATACATAACAATACAATCAATTGACTAAGCTGGTAACTCCTCAAATAAAGAAGGTCTCGTAAACGAATTATACCATCCGAGGTAAATACGACTGTCTTCTAGAAAAATCCAAAATCATCCAAGTGTGAAGAAGACAGTCAGCCAGTCATTACTGCCTAAGGATGGTAACTGATAGTTACCGAAAATATTAGAAGGTAAATATTTATTTATTTGCCTTCAGTTTCCGTTGAAAGTTTTAAAATTTTCTTGGTTATTAATAATATAGTCGGAAAATAACTATAATTAAAAACCGACAGGTTCGTTTTTGCATACTGGCATACTGCTTATTTTTAGAGTTGTTATAGTGGCAAGTTATATTCCCGGGTTATTTTGCGGTTGTCAGTTGCAGTCCCCCTGCCCCCGGGACTAGCGGGGATTTAGGCGGGGACGTTATTTTGGAAACTGTTACAAACTGAGACCAAATGGTCTCAGGTTACAAACATGTAACAGTCCTGGCTTAGTCCCGGCGGGGCGGGGCAAAATTTTCTTTATTTGAGGAGTTACCAGCTTAGTCAATTGATTATATTGTTATGTATGGTAAACATCTCAATATAAAGTAACTAACCCCCTTAAATAAATGGCCATTATTCAAAAAGGGACTATTGTATTACAAATCTGTAAAATGCGTTGGAAGCAGAATTTATTTCTGCGCATTTTGACACCTCATTTGATACGATAGCCCAAAAAACACTAAAACACCGGTCAATTTGATGTAGTGAGGTCCAGATTTGAAAGTTGCACTTACATACAATACAAAAACACTCAGATATCATTACACACGATTTCCTTCCATTATACTGAATACAAAATCAATACAATTTACTGCAACTTTCAAATCTTGGGTTACATTGATTTAAATGTACGCTGTGACGTCAATATTTAGTCAATTGCTACAAATGAGGTGTCAAAATGTGCATAAATAAATTCTGTAAAAATTGTGAAAAAAGTAACTCTGTGACCCCCATTTTTTATTAGCTTTAATGAAACATCCTATCAGTGCGCACATTATATCAAAAAGAGAGCAAAATTGTTGGGGCAGATTTTTTATTATAATTGAAAATATGTCTAAAATTTCCATTTTCCCATAGACGCCTGTACTAATTTTCCCCAAAATCAGCCTTTTTAAAATGGTTATTTCTCGAAAACTAACTCCGTGATCCCTCTTTTTTTATTTTAGATATTCGAAGTATATTGATGAAATTTAATTGGTACGAAGTTTAAGAAAAATCGTTGGGCGGGATCTTGTATGGACTATACCCCTTAACTTGTTTTGTGCATACGGACCTTGTCATTGGGCTCAGCTACCGCCGCACACATCATTATGGTCATTATTGGATCATCGCTCAGTCTCAGCCCCCGGGGGGGGGGCACTCAACTTTGGAAGTGACCCCGGGGAAGTGACGGTATGTGCCTGTCAATAGTCTTTTGAAGTTGACTATACCCGATGATCCCCCTTTTTTGCGGCTACCCAATGACCCCCTTTTTCTAGATTTTCTAGAATATCATCATCAAAATGCAACAAAATAACACCGACACTTTCAAATTTTGCTCCATTTTTTCAAAATTATGCCGAAATTTTCAAAATTTTGCTCCATTTTTTCAAAATTTTCTACCCGATGACCCTTTTTTTGATATCTTATACTCAATGACCCCCCTTTTTTCAAAATCTTATACCCAATGACCCCCTTTTTGTTTTGTTTGTACCCAATGACCCCCTTTTTTATAACGCTTTGTACCCGATAGGCCCCTACTTCGCGACGCTGGTAGGCACATACCCGTCACATCTGAAGTTGAGTCCCCCCCGGGTCTCAGCCATGTCCACGGAAAGTAAATCATTAAATTCAGCTCCCGGGATTCAGCTTAGACTCGCTGAGTCTCATGGACGCCGTTCCTATGTCCATCAGACTCGTATTTCCCATTTTGGATGTCAATGGGAAATACACACTTAACGATTTGCGCCGGTTAGAAACTTGACAAAAAATCTTTAAAATTTTATCAATGTATATAAAAGTGGTACCAACCTTATTGTGCTTGCTAATTTAAGACTCGGTTGAAACAAAATTAAGGATCGAATGCATTTTAGTGTCCAAAAAGACAAAATTTTCGTCAAACTGCCGAAATCGGCACCCTTGCGAAGGGTTCAGAATTCGAATCAGGAACGAAAATATCCGATCTTTGCGATCAAAAACACAAAATTACAACTTTAAACATACTATTGGCAAAAGACATTATTACCAAACAATATAGAATAGAAAATTTGACATCATTTTCTCAAAATATTGAAGAAATTTGCTCACTAGACATCGAAAAAGTACGCAATCCAATTCCCGTTCAAACGCGTGAGAAACTGAAAGTGCATAATCCCGACTAATTCAGCTCTAACTTAAACTTACGTTTCCAACTGCATCTGGGAAGGAGTCTTCTCACTATTACTGACATGATATATCCAATGACGAATGCACTTCAAAAGCTTTCAAATGAGTCCAACAGCTACGCCACTCTATTTAATACACTGCAATTCATAAATAAAACAGAACAGTACGCCCATGCATGAACTATTATACTGTTGTAAACCGCGGGCACAGAGCATACCACAGAGTATTACATTTGAGAGGACACTCTATTCACGTGGTTTTTTTCCAACGCAAAAAGATTACGAATTTTGATGGTTTGCAAGTAAAGAGTGTCCGCACTATCGACTGATTACGTAACTGTTATGAATAATTTATTAGTTTTTCAATGCAATCGCCTCGACCCATTAGTACGTATTATCTGTATTATCAAAGTACTGTGGAATAACAATCCGGTGAGTTCAATGAACTACGCCCTAATACCGATGGAGTTTCAATGGCGTCTTCTCTCCATACACAGATGAACAAATACAATAGAAGAAGGTCAGCACATAATGCAATCGCCTCGACCCATTAGTACATATTATCTGTATTATCAAAGTACTTGGAATAGCAATCCGGTGAGTTCAATGAACTACGCCTTAATACCGATGGAGTTTCAATGGCGTTTCTCTCTCCATACACAGATGAACAAATACAATAGAAGAAGGTCAACACATATGACCTGCTTTAGTGACATGTTATATGAGTAGTACAAAAAGCTCAATATCAAAAGGACTAGTATTCGTTTGTGCATATGGACTGCACATTGAAGATGCAAAATATAAGTCATTATAATTTAAACAAGAAATGGGATTTTGATATACGGTAAAAACATGAAATAAAACGACTAATAAATTCTGCCATCATGGCGTCAGGTCAATGGTTCATTATATCCCGTATGTTTTTTTTAATTCATTAATATTCGAGACCAATTTTGCAACCCATTTATATGTACACAGGCAAATCTGCATTTTTTTTTTGTATTTTGGTTTCTTTTTAAACAACAAATTCTGGTTTTCCAGTGCATGGGGCCGCCAGGGTTATACTAATTTATTGATTTTAAAAGGTATTTCTAGTATAATGGCTCTCCATACACAAATGAACAAACACAATGGAGGGGTCATTTTGCCATGCTTCGGGAGAAGTGTCACCCCGTTGAGCATACCTTGAGAGGACACTTGGCTCATTTGCATGGCAGTCGGACTCTCCATTGTATTTGTTCATTTGTGTATGGAGAGCAATGGCGACCCTTCATTGTATTTGTTCATTTGTGTATGGAGAGCCATTCTTGGAGCCCATGGGACTCAGGCTAGGTCCTCAGGTAGAGTCAGACGCTGTATATACTAGAAACGCATATTCTTAATTCCGAGTTTATTCAATGTTAGCATTAAATTTGTATTGCCCGGCAGCGCGCGCAATGGAAAAACCTGAATTTGTTACATAAAAAGAAATGAAAATTAAAAAAAGTCGGGTTCCACCTGAGTACATAATAAATGGGTGTAGAAATTGTTCTGAAAATATTAATTAATTTAGACAAACATACGGGATATAATGAACCTTTGACATGACGCCATGATGACATGATTTTATTAGTCGTTTTATATCACCTATACCGTGTGTCATAATACCAATATTTTGTAATTTTATATAAGAACTAATATTTTGCATCATAAATGCGCAGTCCATATGTACAAACGAATACTAATCTTCAAGATATTAAGCTTTAGAAGACTTCAAAATAAAATGTCACTAAGCAGGTCATAGGTGCTGGCCTTGTCCTATTGTACTTGTTCATTTGTGTATGGAGAGCTCACTGACCTGTATAGAGGTCAATGGGAGCCAGAGCTTCTTTACGGGGCACTATCGGTTTCAGGGCGTAGTTCATTGAACTCAACGGGCTGTTATTTGAAGTGCTTTTATTATGTTATTGCAAAACGGATCGTGGCGAAAGCTAATAAATAATTCATACCAGGGTTTAATTGATCTGGGATGCGGACATTTCATTATTCGCAAACCACCGGGATTCGATATAGGTTTGCGTTGTAAAATGAAAATGTGAATAAGAGTGTCATCCCGTGGGTTCACAATATAATATTTGAAGTAAGATGAAGTACCACAAGCAATAATGAACAGAAAACTTTCAATTTGTTTTATTAGATATACGCAATATACATGTAACATAGATCGGTGTCAGATCACAACTGAATCTCTCCTACTCATCTACTCTCTCTCTCTTTAGGCAATCGCAAAAGGATATACCACTATAATAAGATAAATAATAGATCACTGTAAACTAAGTATTTGACCAATAAGGCCACTCCGAAATAAGTGTAGCCAGCTCATTAACCAATCACTGTAATAGTTAATATTCATTAGATACCATTTCCAAGATGAGCAAGTGGGCGAGTAGAACAATGTGAGGACCACTGTATCCCTTGTTTACCTTTATTACTAAGAAATCTGGGTGGACCATTAATAACATTGTATTGTTAAGAGAAATCCTTCACTTTACAAAATGTATTATCAACTTTTCCAAGAAGTGAAATTTCTTTTCGTTTGCGTACGAAAGGTCGTTGTACCGTTTACCGGTACACAATAGGCGATTACATAATCACCCATTCTACCACAATTGGGGTTCGCCTTCGATAGCTCACTCTCAGTCAAGCAAGCATCCGTACAACACCTAATTTCCCGCCCAAACCCACCCAAAATTAGTTTTTTCGTTTGTCATATTCCTTTTTTGTTTTTCTTAAGGATCGAATGCATTTTAGTGTCCAAAAAGGCAAAATTATCGTCAAAGTTCTGTTTTCCTTTGAATTGTTCATACATATTCGGTTCAGGGGGAGTGCACCTCCGTTGAGCGTCCTGGATGCACTCACGTTTCCTCCACCGGGGGTTTTTCGTGGCCTTTTTTTTTACCCACAAAGTTGCACTTACATACAATACAAAAACACTCAGATATCATTGCACAGATTTCCTTTCATTATACTGAATACAAAATCAATACAATTTACTGCAACTTTCAAATCTTGGGTTACATTGATTTAGATGTACGCTGTGACGTCAATATTTAGTCAATTGCTACAAATGAGGTGTCAAAATGTGCAGAAATAAATTCTGCTTCCAACACATTTTACAGATTTTGAATAATGGTTATTATTTAAGGGGATTAGTTACTTTTTTGAGATATTTATAATTTTCTTAGTATACAATGGTAACAACTGGTTCATGATTTATTTGGGTATCTAGATGAGAAAGTGGCATGGTCACATGAAATAAAAATAATATTGACTTAAAACTGCTTTGGTTATTAACTCTCTTCGCGGGTGTCGACTGCAGACGACATGTTTCAAAACAATTAACAAATTCAAAAATTTCAGAAATTTTCATGACCATATTTGGAATCAGCATGAAAAATGCATTAAAATGAGTACAAACAAGCCTAGTATTGGTTCAGTAGTTCTTAACATAGCTCTTGATATTTTGAGAAAATATTTCAAAACTTGAACTTTTTCCGTTGAAGGGCATGGCTACCATGCAGAGCATTAAATATAACAATTCGAATTTTTTGGTGTCCCCTTGGTGTCCCAATTTACACGTGAAACCCCAAATCATAGAAATTCACAATATTTTACGTATGTGTGTAGTTATTTTTGGTGTTAAAAGTTTCAAAATGTAAAGAGTTTGAGGATAAGCATCTAAATTGAGCACAAATAAAAATAGTTTAAACAGTAAAGACAATTTATGTCACAAATTGGACCCCTCAAAAATGGAATATGCCATATCTATACCTGTATCTATACAAGCTATATGAGATCAGCTGAGAATATTAATTTCAGTGATTATGATTTTAGTTTTATCATTTTTCGTAGAAAACCTTTCTTTGATAGTTTTGGTGACCTTGTTGACAAGACACGTTAAATCTGCTCCAATTCCAGTGATCCCTTGTGCCGATTGTCCTGGGAAGGATTAGGACGATTTTTCAAAGAAAAATGCTATAAATACATCTACATGTACTACAATACATCCAAATGTCCAGGCAAATTAATGAGGTGTCACAGTAGATTGAATAGATAATAATTGAATACCTGAGTGGAAGAATAGCCCAACTCCAATTTTTTACAAAAATGAGTTGGACCCATCATTTTATTGCCAGCAGACTGTTCTTCCTTGTGTGTGAAAGATGAGCTCTAAATAGTCTTCCATGTACCCTTAATCATGGTTTTCATGGAAGAAAGGCCCACCTCCATGGAGTTGGGCCATTCTTCCACAAATATTGCAGCCGCGGATCCAGAGAGAGAAAAATACGGGGGGCGCAAAATACACAAGATTGCTAGAGGGCGACTAACCATATGGCCGCGACGCGGTCATCGCGTCGCGTATGCGCGACGCAGGGGGTTGTCTGAGGGGGGATGTCCCCCCCTCATAAGTTGGAAAATTGTGCAAAATGAAGGTCCAATTGAAGCCATTTGGTGGACGATTTTGACGCTATTATTGTGTAAAATTTGAGTTTGAAAGAGCGGAAAATTTGTGAAATGACCATGACGGCCCATTCCCCATTCGTTATAAAGTTAACATAAAGTTCCGGGTATCTAAAGCATAAAGAAAAGGGCAAAAGGATACGCAGGGGGTGTCTAAGTTGGAAAATTTTGCAAAATGAAGGTCCAATTGAAGCCATTTGGTGGACGATTTTGACACTATTATTGTGTAAAATTTTAGTTAGACAAAGTTCGGAAATGAAGGCCCAATCGAAGCGTGTCTTGGACCATTATAGGTCTAATCATTAAGTTATTAGTCTACTTAAAACAATATAAAGTATACGGGTGTCCAAAACAAAATAGCTCGATCACAACAATACTGCAAGTACCAGTTCCGTAAGCAGATGTGTTATAAATAGCTACAATGCAAGCATGCAATATGTTAGCAAGAAAGTTTATTGTAGTGAAAAGCAGATTTCATGGATGAACAAAATTCCTCTTTAACCCAATACAGGTGCGGATCCAGAGGGGGGGCGGAGGGCGTGCGCCCCCGTAAAAAATAGCAAAAGTAGGAAATTGGGGGCGCATGCCCCGTAAAAACGGGAAAAGGAGAGAAAGAGAAAAGGTGAAAAAGAGAAGAGAAAAGCGAGAAAAAGGGAAGAGAAAGATTAAATTGCGCGTAATTAAGTAGGCCCGTGCCTAAAAAACTGCACAGTCGGGTCGATCGAAGGCCTAATAGGTGTAGGTTCTGTGATTATTTTAGGCATTGCTTGAAGGCAGGTCCCATGATGCAGTCATGTCTACAGTAGAATTCATCTCGACCTTTGCAGGACTTAACCCCATTAAAAGCTATTAAACCAAGATAACACTCATTGAAACAGCTCAACTGATTAAATCGGATCTTCTCTGGCTGTGCACATGTGACTGTTTTCATGTGCGATATCGCAATAAAGTTTGCGTATTATAGCTTCAGTTGGGTAACCGATTATAAAGGAAACGAAAGGAAACAATGGTATGTGTACTTTTGTTCACGAAATGAGACAATGGCGTGCTTTTTGTAAACCAGCATTCTTGAAAATGAGCAACATAATGATTGTTGACTTAACACGGTTTGGAAATAATTTCTTCATATTTTTGGTGTTATCTGTCGTTTACATATCCTTCCTAAAACACAAAAGTACGACCCTCTCCAAACACCTAAATTAGCTAAAAATTTAGGACATGTTACAAAACTATATTGTCTAGAATTTTAGAAGAGTACTTTTAATATTGGCCGGTTATTTTTTCACACAGCGACGTTAACTAGGCAATGTACTATTACCTATAACATTAACTAAAACACCAAAGTACGAATATTTCCAAACATCTAAATTAGCTAAAAATTTAGGACATGTTAAAAACTATATTTTCTAGAACTTTAGAAGAGTACTTTTAATATTGGCCGGTTATTTTTCACACAGCGACGTTAACTAGTCATATCCCCATACTGTTAACGTAGGGCTATTTGTAGAGGTCACGCGTCAATGGGAAAGAGCACTGTGTATTGTGTATAGGAAAACGGACAGTAACTGCAGTATGCTCGGCCCAAAAGCATGTGAAAATCATAATACTGCGAGCCCGATGATATAAAGCTCTGGACCAGTGTAACATTTAAAATTGTGCAAATTGAGTTCGGGCCCTTTTTTGTTTAAAGCAATGATATAAATGGTGTAAAAATGATGCACCAAATGGCTTCAAGTAGACCTTCATTTTGCAACATTTCCCCCTCAGACACCCTCTACCAGGCCCGTAGCCAGGATTTAATTGGGGGGGGGGTGCTGATTTTGAAAAAGTGGACCTTTTTTCTTCTTCAAAATTTAGACCTTTTTGGACTGGGGGCATAAAAACCCTATTTTTTCGCTCCCAACGCTCGCAAATGGGACTTTTTGGGTCAAAAAGGCATAAAATAACCTCTATTTTTTCACTCGCTACGCTCAGAAATCGGGCTTTTTGAGTCAAAAAATGGGATTCTAGTTTCTAGTGTATTGAAAATCTTCAACCAAAAAGAGCATGTAGCCTTAAGAAACTGATGATGAACTAGATAAGTTAATTGTTTAATGGTATAAATCACATCGAAATGTCCTAGGTAGCACTACAGCTGGAGATGCCGGAGAAGTTTCTCGGATTGATTGTGATCAATTTTGCCAAAGAAATAGATAACTGCAATGAGAACAATTAACGCCACGTTACAAGTTCAGCAAATTTTAAATGGATTACACCAAATTCAATGCAAGACATTCGCCGGTACGGTAACATCAATTGAATACACATTGACTGTTAAATTAATTTGATTGGACATCACACCACTCTTCGCCATACATACATTCTCCCAGCCACATTTCCCTAACATATTAAATATGAAATTTAAAAAAAGAAGGAAATTTAATTGGCAGAGGCGGGGCTCGAACCCACGCAGCATTGCGCCGCTATCCCGTATACCATGCATATGACCAGCGCCTTAGACCGCTCGACCACGAAGGACTTGATAGTGTCATCGTGAAAATTTAAACATATAATATTAATAAATCGCAACTTCATTACTACATCATATTTTGGAATTTCATCTGCATAAAACATTAATGTGTATTATAATAAAGCTACCATTATTTATATTGTTGAATTCGAGGTATGTGAGATTGCATTTATGGCCAATTGGACGTGGCATATGGACGCGCGTCCGTTTTGAAACAGACGCCAAAAATGACCAAATGGACGTGAGAAATGATCAAATGGACGCAATGTCACTACTCGTGTCCATTTCCAAAACGGACGCGAGAAGAGGACAAACAGACGCGGATTGAGAACTCAACACTGCTGTCACTGACACTGTACTGCACCGTGGAGTTCACCGTCATATTTTAGTATTAGAAAATTAGTATGCCTATTGTAAGAAAAGTAACATTGTAAAACTTAATTTGTTTATTATTTTATTTCTTCTCATTCTTCCTGTTATTTATGTATTTATTATGTATTGCTTAATTATTTATAGGTTGTTTATTTATTTATTTATTATTATTTATTTATTTATTATCAATTATTGATTACCGGTATTTATTATCATTTAGGGGCCTACTTAAAGTGTTAGTACTTTTTTGTGGAAACTATTTATCTGTTCATTGCATATTGATAGTAGGTTATAATAATAATAAAATAATGATAAAAGATAATAGCTTAAAATAGAAGGTGAGGATTGCGTAGGAAATGATATCATTCATAGCAATATTTTTGTATTGTCCACTTTATAATAAGGTGATTAGCGCAATGCCACGTTATACAATAGGAACAATGGCCGAATAATGGTTAGGATATTGAATTCGTTGGTACTAATCAGTGTGCTATAAATAATCAATGGTATTATAGGCCTACACTCTTAAAACAAACTAATCAAAAATGATTAGAAACTAATCAAATTTGATTAGACTGCCGTATCGATAGGTGACTTACTATAGAATCTAATCAAAATGATACGGAGAGTCTAATCAAATATTTGATGAGGGGAACTAATCATTTTTTTTACAAGTTATCTAATCAAAATGATTAGATAACTATTCAAATTTGATTTGATCCTTATCAAAATAATACGTAATATATCAAAAAATGAATAGTTTACTAGTTGCAGTTGATTAGAATCCATTCAATTTATTTGAATCTATTTGACTAGAATCTGGTTAAAATTCTAGTCATGTTAATTTGGGGAAATGCGTCATCTCTTGTCCGCTTCACGCTAAGAGAGGAACACTATACCAGGGGGGGTGACACTAAATTCACGGCTTTTATTTAGCCACGCAAACCTATGGAAATTTTGTTGGCTTGCTCTCAACAAAGTGAGGCAAGGTATCGATCGGTTATGAATAATTCACATCAACTCTTACTCAGCCCATGTGATTGAGGTCACCACATAAAGGTGTCGTAAGTTTAGCGAATCGAACCTGTTGAAGATAGTAAAAAGCGCCCCAAGCAAGGTTAGACCGGGCGGAAGTGGGTCAACTACTATGATCCCATCAGGCCACAGTGATTTGTTTCTGCAAGAAAGTCTTTTAATTTGATAATGGAATGTCTTGTTGATATAGTAATGTCGAAATTGAGACTAACTATCGATAATACAAAGGAAATATACGACAAGCATAAGATATGAAATACAGTGAGTATTTGAAGTCAAAAAATCACATGACCTTCCAAAATGGCACCCGCGGCAATAGTTTTTGCCATGTGCTTCCTCCCTGTGGAAAAGTATCCCGAAAAATATCAATCTGCACTAATACACTTATTGGTGTAGCCTGCCAGTATGAATTATTGTTGAAAAGTAGAAAAGCACCGTAATTTTGACATTTAATTGTATACCGCCACTAATAATCCAAAAATCCGATCTTTATTCATCACGTCTATTGGCTCATTTTCTTACATTGAACTATTATAGGCACTTCAACATCGATGATAACCAGCGTACACCTACAAGACCCCAGAAAAAAAAATCATAGGCTCACGTCAAGCCGTCTGTACACCTGTCTTCAATCATATAATAGATTGAATACAATACCGTTCTTTTCAAAGAGACTAATCTTACAGGTGCATGAGTGATTAGCATTTCTTTGACATCTATGGTTCAATGCATCGGTAGGTCCTACTGCATGAACGTGAGTGCGGGCGATATAGTCAAAATTGTATTCATCTATTGTTATGGTAGTTAATCCGATTTAAATACGTCACTTCGCCAGCGTGCCTATAAACGTATTCTGTTAGGGAGTAGCTACATTAAACAATTACAATTTCAAACTTTGTGATTGGCAATAGGCCCCTATACCGGTAGGCCTACATTAAAAAGTATGCATGGGTGACACCCAGGAGCGATTATAGTATTTGTTTCCTTGCTACATCATATTTTGATTGTTTCCGTTTGCCATAATTTAACACAGAATAAAAGCAAAACTCACTGAAAAATAACATTTGCTGAAAATCAACTAAGTTTAGGTAGTGTTCAGAAATACTTTGGTGGGGGACAATATATTTTTTCGTGTTACAAATTTTTAACCCCCTATCCCTCTTCGTGAACCCAAAACTTTGTTGACCCCCGGTCTCACAAGTTAATGGACCTAAAACTGTTATCACCCCACCCTCATATTAAGTACAAAACTATTCCCCCCAACCTGTACCATTGTACATCAAACGATAGAGGAAATAATATTATTAAATAATACTAAAACTTGTATTCATGTCAGTGTTGTGAGTCGGTAAATTACCGCTTAATTTACATGGTAATTTACCGCCATCTTAATTTACCGTAGTAAAATAGGGTAATTTTTTAAAAATTAAAACTTCAAATAATATTGTTTTTGTTTGTCTGTTTTAGATGACAATTACAGTTTCATGCAAAAGAGTTATGCAAATACTTTAAAATGTACGTTCGGCAATCGGCACATAGGCCTACGCGTCATGGCCTACTCTGCCTGGCAAAGCTAGTCTGGTCGGAATGTGCATAATAATTATGTTTCGTTCGGTAGCCGATACAAACGGCAACTACTCTGTCCCTTGATCGAACGTCTATTATATTAACGCCCTCTAGCCAGGTCAGACCATCATTTTAATAACAATATGCTATTAACATATGAATTGGACACATGCAAATTACGAAGTGTCACATCCTGATTTAATAATCCTTGACTATACGACTCAACACTGTGGTGTTAAATAGCCATCGAGTGTATTTGATAGCATGGTGACACGTATTACAGAAATTATCTATAAAATTACGGTCTTAAAAGAGGATGGCAGAAAATTATAATGTATTTGCTTGAAAATGTAAAATCTATGGTGTTAAATAGCGTTTGCCCGCTGTGTTCTTCACCCGTGGTTTTGTTTCCTATTATTTCAACTGAGATTCTAACATACTTTTAAAACATAATGAACACAAAAATACAGATGCTAGATTAATATATCAATAAAAGTGGATTTCTTACTAGTGCCTATGTCCCCACCGTACTGTACAAATGTGTAATGGCGGCCGACCAAGACCCCGGATACAGCAGCGTGCGTTCTTTTGACCAATGAAATCCCTCATTATCGTTGACGTCATTTTGATGAGTGTGTCGATTCAAAGTTTTCGATGTTGATACTAAATCGCATCAAACGATATGATTCGATTTAAAAATGATAAGGGATCTATTCAAATTGATGAGTTTCTATTTTTAAAAAAATGAATAGACTTTCTATTCAAAAAAATGAATAGGCTGTCATTAGAGTGTAGAATACTACATGAACGTTACACCTCTAAAGACCTCATTTTTGTCGAGTTTTCACACTTGAACGGCCCATTTTTGCTCCCAAGATCTTGTGGAAAAAGTCTGTTATACTCTGAAACCAAAAGCCGCAAGTTTTAGAATAACCAGAAAGAACGAATTTGTTTGGTCGTCCTTCTCGAAAGGTCCCACATTTTAGCATCTGCCACCGACGAAAGACACCCTATTTTTCGCCCCCCTAAAGACCCCATGTTGTATATAAAGTTGCTACCGCATATGCATGTGACTTTATTATTGGAGTGACCCCACCACCACCAGTTTGAACCATTTGATTGCTGACAGAGTTTACACTTGGCATGTGGTTCAGTTCATGGTCCCTAAAGACCGGGTTTTTCGCACGACCGCATATAACTGAGTCCTCTAAATTAATTTTCTAGATTATAATTTTCTAAAAGGAAGACAAGACTAACAGCTACTAACTCAATTTCGTTTTGTTCAAACTTTAATGAGCATAATTTGTCAGTCGAATACTATTAGCATGATTAGTATACATGTGTATTTGCCCACCTGAAGACTGAGTGGTTACTTATTTTATTGTTTTTGTTGTTGTTGTTGTTAATTGTTGTTTTTTTAATTCATAATAACACATGACACAGAAAACAAAGGTATTATTATTTGCGCAAATTCACTCAGCAAACAACATCTATTACTTTTAACAATAAAGGACTACTTGGCTAACTTCCAAATCTGGGTGTTTGATATACCTAGATTTGGAAGACGTGTGTGCACTTTATTCAGTCGTATGTAAAGGCCCCTATACGGGTGTAACTGATAATTGACAATTTAGTTATTATCAAATTTATATTCTAAAGTTATTATTATGTACAGGCTAATGCCATGTTGAATTCGTGAAAATACTATCATTCATTCATTCACTTTATTTATACACGGTTACGTGTTCAAAAATATTTGTTCTTCCACACGTCCGTGGTGTAAAACATTAAACATGAAGTTTCCTATGTAATAGCTTTTATTCTTATCAAATTTGTTGATTATCTTCAAGATCTCCGAAATTTATTTTTTGGCATTCTGCGTTCAAAATCTTTCAAAGTCTGTCAATGATATGAGGTGCGTGTTTAGTGTTTGTTTATGTGTATGGTGAGTATAGAAAAAGAGGGATCAGCTTAGTGTGTAAATAATAAATATAGGCCCTGTAGTTAATATGGTGTGGTGTTTGTGATGCCATTTATATGGGGAGCTCAAAAGGCATTTTTTTGCATTTTGCGCTCAACATCTATCATGGTCCATAAAATGTAGTGGGTTTTATTAGTCCGCGTGATTTGGGTTTTACTCTTTTTTGTCTTCCTTGGTGGTTACTTATTTATTTATTTTTTTATTTCATAAGAGCACATCATGACACGGACAGCAAATGTAGGGCCTATTTTTAATTGCGCCAATTCACCAATTCAAACAACATATATTTATTTTTTGGTAACTGTAAAGGACCAATTTAATTTATTCATGCATATGAATGTCGTATGCTACCGGTATGTTTCATTCTTGAAAATGCTATTATTCACCGAATAATTTGAATAAGATCTTTCAGGGATTTCCCTTTTAATAAAGGAGCACTGATGCAGTACAACGCACTGCAGCTGTCATTGGCATGTTCAAATAATCATTTACAAATCAGAATAGTCAGATTGCACATTTTTTCATAAAGAAGTATGATTAATGCTATAATATAAGCTAATATCTGATATAGGTGTGATGTGTCCTAGAAATCAGTAAAGAAATATGATATGCAATGTACCGGTATCTTGCTTATGCTCAAAGTGAATATAAACTACTTTGAATTGAATTGAATTGAATGTACATGCCGGGACGTATGTATAACAGGCAGAAAGGTATAAGCATTTGCATGATAAATGAAAGAATCATTAAAGATAAATATATATTTTATTTCCATGCCAAAATAATACATACATAACATTACATACATTTCATAGATATATTTTTAGATTAATAACGAAATACTCCTTTAGGGAGTGTTCATTAATACTTTGGTAGGGGGGGGCTGGTACACCTCAAATTTTTCGCTCGAAAACTTTTTTGACCCCCCCTCGATGGACCGCTGAACTTTTTTGACCCCCTCTTTTGACAGACAAAACTTTTTGACCCCCCCCTTATCGTATAACAAACATTAACATATTTATTACTTAAAGGAGTATTTCGTGATCCTAGCATCCTCTTTTTATGGCATTTTTCAGTAGATATCCACGAAAAAAGCTTATTCCCAAAATTTCAGTTGATTCCGATTTTGCGTTTGCGAGTTATGCATGATTATGTGTATTAGACAATGGTGCACCAGAACGAAATTAAAATTTCACGATATCTTTGCCAAACGAATTAATCTGCAAGAAATATTTTGTACATAAACATTATGTAGCCAGGTTTCCATTGATATAAAAATCTCAACTTTTTTTGAGAAAAGTGGGGGGATGATGCTGTGGATCACGAAATGCCCTTTTAATAGTGTTGTTTCCAGTGGTGTGGTATCTGTTTCACATGTCATTGAGGGAGGCAAATGTTTGAAACATTAACATTCTCGGTGGGACAATTGCGCATGAAATATATACAAGTACAAGGAAATTTTCATTTTATACTTAATTTAGATTTGTCCCAAATCAGGGTGTTTATCTGATTTTACAGGGATAAATGAAATAGAGGATTTATTTGGAGGTTTATAGGCACGTCCGCATAATTTGGATCCGTGGCTATTATGATAGTACAAATGCGCGCAAACCACGCAAAGAATTTGGCCATATTGAGGCTTGAATGGTCAAATATTGTTTAAATTGGAACAAATTTAATATGCAAAAAGCTAAAATGGTCAAATGTGAGATTAATTTGGTCACGCAAATGTACACAGGTATCAGTTTTGGCCCCCAAAGACCGTGGTATGGGCCTATGTGTGCAAAATAATTGTGCAATGAGAAATCGTAAACTGAAGTGTGCAGTTTACGTGCAAAGAAATCCAATTTATTTGCAATATTTTCTTGATCTTGATTTAGTTGTATTTTGATCAGATTGGTACATAATCATATTTGTAGCCTACCGTACTTTGAAGAGATATAAAATTCTATGATAAAAAGTGTCAGTATTTCTTAGATCAACCCAGATGTTGCATGTTGCACGGTATCTGTACACGAAGTGCCATCATTTTTTCAAACAAAAGCACTGAAAACCAAAACTTGCCCATTTTAAAAGTGATATAGAGGGTCTGAATGCTCGCGAAGCGCGCGAAAATTTTGGGTTTTGAAGAGGAAAACTTTTTTGGCCCCCCCTTTCCTACCACCTAAAACTTTTTGGTCCCCCCTCTTTTAAGATCCAAAACTTTTTGGCCCCCTCCTTTTACCAGCCCCCCACCAAAGTATTTCTGAACACTCCTTTTAAATCTAATAAGTGAGCCATAAATCTTTATCATTTGGCATTATTATAAAGTCCCAAATTTATTTGCGACATTCTGCATGCGCTTAAAAATCTTTCAAAGTCCATGAATGATGTGGAGTGCTTATGTGCGTGTTTAATGTTTGTTTGGGGTGTGTGTTGAGTGTACAACAGGGAGTATGCTGGTTAGTTGATGTGAAAGCGCTTTTGTGATGCTATTTTATATGGTGAGCTCAAAACGCATTTTTCCGCATTCTGCGCTCAACATCTATAATACCGTAGGATCATGGCGGGGGAGGGGGTGTAAGGCGGATGGGTGTGTATTTTGTATTGTAGTTTTGACATGAGTCTTGGAATTTGGCGTTATGGCCTATAATATGCCAGAAAAAACATTTGTAAACATGAAAAAAGTTTTGTAAAGGTCAGAAAGAACCATTTTCTGATTTAAAAGGATATCGGTGTGTGAATGAATGCCGTTTTTTTTTTTATATAGATACAAGAGTAATTATTAAACATGCCCATGCCCATGGAGGAAGTTTGTAGGTCTACTTAAGTATTTATAAATGTTATTGTTTACCTCCCGGGATTATGAAATTGGTATCCTATGTATAGGGCCGCATCGGACACTTTCAAATTGGATGAGGGCATGATCACGGCATTCGGTGAGAGCAAAAAGTACAATTTGGGTCATTTGGTGAGAGACGGGCCGTTTGGACCTAAGGCGGGCATGGGTGAATACATGATTTTGGGTGTTTTTTTTCAAATAGGGCCTATGGTCTTTGGGTGCAGAGCCAAAACAAACCCACAGTAGGCCTATAACCTCTAGTTTTCGCTTAATTGCTTTGTTATTTCAAAAGAAGTTCCTAAGATTAAAATTTTGTTCCTATGGTGATAATGAATTTGCTGTTCAAAATAAGGGCCCTTGGGGCGATGAAAGAATAAATGGCAAAATAATGGGTGCACTGGTGGCAGAACATGAAAAAAAAACTTGTGTGGCGGGGAGGGGGGTGACAGCGATGCTGAAAAGGGGCGTCCTAACAACCATAAACACATTGACCAAACATTCATATAGGCATGCGCGTCACCTCCAAAGTTAAACACATTCTTGCATACTATTCAATTCAATTTAAATTTTTCCTATATGCCTACACAGAAAGGCACACTCAGCCCTTGAGCTAGTCATTTTGAACATTCATGTGTCAACTTCCATAAACATATTGACCAAACATTCATAATGGCTAAACATTTGACATAGTAAATAATGTTTCCACATAGGCCGTATTTATAGGACCAAGTATATAGAAGCACGAATGTGTACACAGAAAAAGTCTCAAATTGATAAACACAGGTTTTGCAGTGTAGGCCTATTATACCAGGAAAAGTTTGAAACGTTTTCAATAATAGTACTAATTAAATTAATAATAATAATAATAATAATAATAATACTAATAATAATAATAATAATAATAATAATAATAATAATAATAATAATAATAATAGGGCCTAAATGAGTGATGAATGATGATCGAAGTCATGCATAAGCGCCGGTTTTCACAGTCGGATGCAGGACCTATAATCAACACTTCGCTCTGGTTTCATATTTCAATAATACAGAAATAAAACAAAATCTACCGTGTTTTAAACATGATAGAATCTAATTTTCTGCCACGGTAAACACAAAAATGTTTTACGAACATCGATCAGGCCTAATTATTTTGCAGCAAACTGTACGGGCAAAACACGCAGTAGGCGGCCCGTCTCTACATAATAAAGCTTTTAAATATGTATAGTACTGAATGACTTTTATTCAATTAATAGGTATAGGCCGTAAACGGCTGGAGATAAAGACTATCACGTCCATTTCCCACGTCCATTAGGGCATTTTTGCCGCGTCCATTTGCCACGTCCATTTGGCCATTTTCCACGTCCATTTGGCCTTTATTGCAGACCAGACTGGACGCGCGTCCGTTTTCCACGTCTGTTTCGTGCTTTTTGCTCTGTTACATACCAGTGAATTCTCAAGCGCATAGAGACAATTAATACGAGGGAGGGTCCTATGAATAGGCCTACATACACAATACATAAAATCGATTTTGATATCGGCCACGTGCTCTGCTGTGCATGTGGTTTCCGCAGTGGCGGAAGTTGTATTACGAAGTGCATCCGAACTCCATTTTGAGGCAAATGCTTTTGACAAGGCATTGGATTGTTCCAGTTTGCATCCTAAACCCACATTAGACCCCTGATTTTATTTACGAAATCAAAAGATTAGATTATCATAACAACAAAACGGTAATCTTTTGTCGGGTCTAATGTGAAAATTACATTAAAAAATTACAGTTTTTACAGAATTAATTTTCACCTAATTCCAACAAAAAAATGGCGTATATAAGATTGAAATAAATTCTCTACCTTCTATACTAGATCAATTGTGACGCAAGTTGTTATCAAAATTGTTGTGATAGATGTACAGTTAATATTCATATATTCCATTACCTATCTGATGGTGCAGTTTTTACACAGAAAATATTTATTTGAAAAACCTACCACTCGGCTTTTTCCGGAAAGGTCACAGGGTCGCCGTGACCTGTGCAATAATTACAATTAAAATTGTTCTTATTCTCACAGCCAGCGTTTCTAAAATGCAGTATGGCGAATTGTGGTGTAATTGGACATGGACTAAAATTTAAAGCAGCTGATACCACCATGACAAGGAGAACATGAACTGAACTTAATTGGTGATGGGTTTTTATTAAACATTAAAATGGGAAAAGTTAATTGGAGTTTTAATTTGAGTTCGTTTTCAAATGTGAGGATACATTTTGAATGGATAAGTTTTGTTGTGCAACATATTTAATGTTAAGTGTATTGGAGATCAGAATTATTATGAAAGGTTAATGTGATAAATTTGTTTTTTTAAACAGAATTGAAATTTTTAGTTTTTAACAATACTTACATGTAAAAATACTGTTCAGAGGTTCTGTATAGATTGGACTTTATGTTAATTATCAGTCATTCATGCAAATAATGCAGAAAGTAAGATTTGCATAAATTGGAAATTATTAGAAATATACTCATTGTGATTTTACTATTGACCATTGATCAGGATTTTACTCAGCTATTGGAAAGTACCTTTTGTTATAACATGGTTGGGTGGATTCAAGTGTTATGTGGGGGTTGGCTTTATAAACAGTATAAAAGGAGCTAAAAGGCATTATCATCCTTTGGTTGAAATCATGGTCCATGAGTAATTGGTAGATAGGCAGGAATGTGTTATGTTTATTTTTCTTCTTTCCATTATTATTCCAAACATTGTAATTCCTGACATGGGATTATTTCTTTTAAAAGAGGAAATTTTCTTTTAAAAGAGTACTTATCATAAATTGGAATTAATTTTCTGTTTCTTCCATGGTTATAGATTTTGGAACCTGTAACTGATTCATTGAGGTTTAAAAGTCACAGTAGAATAGAGCTTCACTTATGGTAATTATGTGATTATTTGGTCCATTGCTGTGTAGGCAATTGAAATTTTTTTTATGACTGTGACAGTCGATATTATTGGGTTACCCCATGTGTTAATTATTATTAAGTAAATCAGTCCTTGACTATACTATTATTACTAACTTGATTTTGTTTTCTACTTTCAAATCAAATCAATCAAATTTATTTTATCAATCAATATCATACATAGCATAGCATATATAATAATAACATTGAGTACAATAGACATAGTTTAATAAATATAATAACAATTAATAATAAGAGTAAATTGCAATAATATTAACAACAAGATATATTGATAATAATTTGTGATGGTTAATATAACTTGAATACATAGTCTATGTAATATATAATATTACTGTTCATGACGTTAATATACAATATATAATAATATGTTTATATGTGGATATAGGCAATTTACAAATCAGATAATTTATCATATATAATAATTAATATGACTAGAATAATATTGACTGACGAGGACCCTGCTAAACGCATAGCGTGGAGCTGCAGGGACCTCAATAATTAATCAAATATAATTTATCATGTGTATAAACTGGTGACGGTATAGGGGACAAAACAATACAATACAAGTTATCCGACTAGATTATAGAAAGCAAAGAAGGGAAGAAGAAGAAAGAAGAAAGAATAGGGATAATTGAGGTAGATGGTGTTGATTATATTAGAAAAGTTTATTACTTGGTGAACTAATATCTGCATAAAAAACAATCCTTGTGTTACTTCATGATTTTGGTTTAAATAGTGCCTTCTGACACTGATTTTGGATTGTTAATTAATCAGTGCATCAAATATTTCTGAGCTGCGACTAAAGAGTCAAGTGATCTTAAGTATACTGTGTGATTGTTATCAAAGTTCTATTATTTACATGAATTCTTACTATTGTTCAACACATAAATGTACTGTACTACTTAAGATGCTTCAACATGTTCATGACATTGGTTTTTTTTTAAAAGCTTTGTTCTCTCAAACAATGAGGACATTGTTTAAATCAGGGAGGGGCAGTGTTGTGATCGAGCTATATGACCCCTACCATATTGTTTTAATGCATGACTTAATGATCTATTGCTCACTCTAATTCCCTCATGTATTTCTCTCTATTTCCACCCTCTCTCTGTCTCTCTGGGTATATGTACCAATTACCATAATCACCTGAGTACACATACCATTCTTCTCTACTCTTACCTCTTAGGCTGCGTTCACATAGAAGTATACTATTCGGGTATACGGTGCACGTTTTGCAGGTGTACGCGTATAGCTTAAATCAAGCAAGGTAATTTCATAGTACCGGGTCACATAAGAGGGCACTATTCGAAAAGGCCGTATACCTGCGTATAGTAGTATAGTGGGAATAAGTGGGAATCGTGCGTGTTCGATTTTAGTGCAGCGTATACCGTCCTAATTTTAAAACTAAACCATATGTGGGTAAATTCATTTTTTTTTAAATAGATGCACTTATCTAATTCTGCACATTATGACACCTCATTGAATGCAATGTGACCTCAAGAAGTAAACTTACAAGCATTTGATTAGACGAAGAAAATTGGTAAACTGACCTATGCCTAGATCGCTAATCGCTATATGAAATACGCTCATTTTGATCAGGCTGAGTTCACATAGTATACTTCTATATGAACTCAGCCTGATCGAATGAGCGTATTTCGTATAGCGAATACTGTATACCGTATACTTCTATGTGAACTCAGCCTTATGTGCCATTCTTCTCTATCCTAATCTCTCATGGCCATTCTTCTCTACTCTTACCTCTTATGTGCATTCTTCTCTATTCTAGTCTATCATGAGCCATTCTTCTCTACTCCTCTCTCTTATGTGCTATTCTAGTCTCTCATGAGCCTTAAGGGTACATGCTCTTGGGTCATGACCTTGACATAGGGAATTTTTTTTTTTTTTTTGACAAGAAGACATACATACCCTTCATATAAAATAACATGAATCCTGAAAAAAGTGCCAATGTGTAATTTCCCCTATTTTGTCTCCTGTTGCTAATGAAAACAAACTCCGATTGTATTGCGTGCGGTCCATTTATTAAAAGCTCCATGGTATGCACCAATAATATTACTCTCTTAGTTTCGAGTCCAGACTGCATATTGTAAGGACGAACGACGTGTGTTTAGAACGACGTAAACCACAGCATAAACCGATTGTGAAGGAGACTAACTCTCAAGTTGAAGCGTTTCCGATTAGAACGTCAGTCCGGCAAACTCGTCAAATTGGGCATATAATATCAAAACGGGATGTACGAACGGGAATCGGGATATCGCTGTGCTTGAAACCGTGCGCCCAGCAGGGCCCGCGCCCGGTAACTTGCAGTAGTAGTGTTTTGTTTTGCACTACAGCCCGGGCATGCAAGAAGTGCTGTGAAAACATATTTATATGGAAGATATGGGCCTATATTAGATTTACTGAAACCCGGGGCTCACAAAAATGATTATTATAAATGATCAACCAAATATTGTTGAAGGTCTATTGATCATTATTCAATGACAATGGACATGCCTATTGCCTCCGGCAAAGGGGAGGGGGGAGGGTAATCCAATACTGCCAAATGCATAGGGGCCTACGGGGATTCGCTTTTGCAAACAATCCTTACAGACATGGGTCCCTATTTTTGCTGAAAATCCTTATGGGTCCGTTAAACCCCCGTACCGTAAATCTCGATCTTTTCGGGGAAAATGGGTCTCGGCCTATAGGAAAGAAAACTTTAGACATGGGTCTATATTTTTGAGAAAATCCTTAGAAATGGGTAGGCCCCTCCCTACCTGTCCACGGTCAAATGGCAATGGGTAGGCCTACGGGTTTCAAGTCTGGAGCCTCCACCCCCGTCTAATAAATATCAACTTGTCCCCCCCCCCCCCATGCCTAGGGCCGGTTTTTAGGTGTCACTTCGCCTAAACCATAATTATACGCCTAACGACCATTTGAGCGTGCAAAAATTTGCACTTTGGGGGCTAGCTAAAATGGCCAATGAGGTTAATTTGGTCAGAAACCCCTGGCAGAAACCCACATACAGGCGTCAACATTGGGAGGGTGATTGTATGGAACATCTACCCTGGCAATATTAGTGGGATTTATCCTCCATCCCACCAGGATCTACGCCTACAAAAGGGATCCGAAAATCTAAACTTCGAAAATAGTCCAATAGGCCTTCTGATTAAAATACAAAATAATAAAAACACAAAATAACTTCCCATGACAATATGTCGGTTCATAAAATACAAATTTTGTATTAGATCCAACACAATGGTTGTTTACTGCTTTTGGAAGGAGGGTGGTCCGAAATTTAAAAAAAGTCGGCGGCACTTGAAATTATGACCCCCTTTTTTCGGCAACAAAAAAATTATGACCCCCTCCGCTGATTGGCCTACACCTTAGGGGCTGTGCAATAATTATGACCCCTGGGGGAGGGTAAAATTGGCGGAGGGGGGGGAAGAAATATTTGGCGAGCCGAAAGGGGGGCAAGCAATCAGGGCCGTAGCAAGGTATGAAATAGTGGGGCGGCCATATGGCGGGGGTCTGGGGGCCGGCTGAGGCCCCCAGCGGGGGTCAAGGGGCAGAGCCCCTTGTGGGGTTCAGGGGCGAAGCCCCTGAAGCTCTCATTTTGAGGTACACAATGTGCGTAAAACCCGGTATGTGAATTGAAACTACTCACATCATTTGTATGAATGTAAATGTACATAAAGTGCTAAAAACTAGTTTTAGGGGTATCAAAACTTAATTTGTATCATTTTTTTTTACTGCCATATGGTCAAAAATTGGCCTTAATCTCATCTGAGACTATAGTCTCAGATCTCATTTAGATGTTTTTAACCTTAACGCAAGAACTACACACATATAATTCAAATGCGCTAAACAATAAAACATTACTGTCTGATATTGTGATTATTGTTAGCATAATAAATAATAATACCGATATAGAATGTTGGAATGATGTGGTGAAAATCGTTCATGTTTAAATATTTTTCTTGCCTGCAAGAGCTTTTTTCTTGCATGTAAGAAATTTGAAAGTAGGTCATCATACACAAAATGTATTGTGTTTAGTTTTCAAACACACAAGATAAAGCTTTTGCATGCAAGTACAAAATGCAAACATGCAAGAAAATTATTCTTGCATTCAAGAAGAAAATTCATGCATGAAAGATTTTTTTGTATTTCCAAAATTCTTTGGAAGGTTTCTCCTTTATTTTATTAGCAATATCAATCGGGTAAGTTCAATGAAATGAGGCTGAAGAAATTAATTAAAACACAAATTGCATATCCATGCATAATAACACTAAAAATAGGTTAGCTAAAGTTTTTATATTAGGGGAAATTAATTTTTCTTCCAATGATTATTTACCTGGGGGGGGGGGTCTGGGTGAGGGCCAAGGATTTGTATAGTTCAGGGTTAAGCCTGTACGGTTTTCTTTAAATGAAAGGTTAGGACAAAAAATAAAACAATTATAATTATTGATAGGAGCGGCACGGGCCAGCCTGAAAATGAAGAAATCGACTAGACATGGAGTCTAGTGAGGTGTCCCTAAACTATAATAGTCTATGATCTGATGACTATTTCTCATTGATATTTTGTTGCATAATATTTTCTTCTCGGGTGGCAAGGATGAGAGGCTGGTACCGTGCAGTGCTCCCCCCACCCACCCACACCTTTATCTTTTTCTTTAAAAAAAAAAAAAAAAAAAAAAATCATTTTTTTTTTGATTTTTTTGATTTTTTTTTTTTTGGCAAAAAAGTGGGGCGGTTTTTGGCACGCATTCATGGGGCGCCTTTTTAATAAAACACTCTAAAATGGCTTGGGAAAACAGTACGGAAACGCTTAAATTTTCTTGCTCGGAGCGCTGAGGGGGCAAAGAATTTTTGGCGGGCCGACGGGGGGGGGGGGGAAGCGATTTTTGGCGGGCCGAGAGGGGGGGGAAGCGATATTTGGCGAGTCATTTGGAAGTTTTACCCCCGGGGTAAATTGCACAGCCCCTTAGGCCTACCGTACCCCATAAACAGGCTAAAATTGTATTGAAATCATTCAAATCAGTGTGTTTGAATGAAATAACCACACTATCTGTCATCTTGTGATTCCCTACATTTTGGTCATCGAAAATGTTATGACCCCCCATATTTTTTATCCTTAAAATTGTTGAACCCTTCTGTATATTTGGGACCACCTTCCGAAGAAAATGATAGCGCCCCCCCGGCCAGGCCTAATCATTATTTTGTTCTTGAGCAAAGATTGGTGAATCATATGATTTACAAATGCATGGTTAAACCATATAGGCCTATTTTGTACTTTTGTTCTCAAAATTACAAAAAAAAAGTAAGTCAATTATCGTAGTAGGCTGACGATATCCATTCTTGTTCTAAAATTGTCAATTTTGCACTGACCCTGTTCTGACCACAGCTTCTAACAAGCATAACATCGTTGGTCAATCATGTTCCAAACGGGATATACAACCGCGACAGTCTTCTCCAAGTGTGTACATCTCGATTTGCCGGATTGACCCATGACCTCATGAGTCATGAAACGTAAACACATGGCGTGAAATATAAATTTCTCCGTGTCTTCTTGCCAGGAAAATCAGGAATTTAACCAGTTGCAGTCATTTGATTGTGAGTAGCAAAGTACACAAGCAACCGGGCCTTGTCGTGGCTTATGAGGGCGAATTTCGTTTGACACTTTGTCAAATTAGTAACATAGAATTGAAAGAAATATTACACGATTGACCGTATCTCTGAATCGTGTAAAAGCTTAAAAAGTGTTGACCATACCGTCTAAAAAAATTGATATTTCGAAATTGGCTGATCGTAATCCCCAAATTCGAGTATGCACATGTAGCGAAGATATGCACCATATCTTGCAAAGTTAATTTTTGAAAATAATTAAACAAGCTATGAAAGCTAGACTCATTAAGAAATTTTTGAAAATACAAATTTCAGTCGTAAATTTTAGGTTTTCTACAACTTGTAATTTTATTTCTGAAGTAGAGATATCAAAACTGAATAGCAAGAATGTTACTATGGGATGTTTTATAGATGACTACAATTTGGTTTAGAAATCGGAATGAGGAAAATTGATGAAATGACTGGTCAAATAAAAAATAGCGAGTGCTATAATCAATGACCCAGTTCATTCACTCCCAGTCCCAATCAGAGTCTGAAAATTAAAATAGCAATGGAAAAATAATAATATATAAACCTTTACCTTTAAGATGAGGTATAACTTTTATTTTTCCGATGATTATTTCTGGGCCAAATTTGATACTTAATGTGGCAAAATCATCCCATTTTTTTGCTCAAAACCTCAAAAGAGGCAGTAACCTTAATTCTCTACTATTGCCTTGAAGTGTGCCATTCACTTTCCTTTCTCTAATCTCTCCTGATCTATTCTTCTTACTCTGAAATATTATGAGCTATTGGAGTGGTTCATCATGTTATTAGTGAGTAGGCACTGATTATTGTAGTGATTATTGAGACGCTCATGTTCACCGTAAGAGATGAGCAGGTTATTTGCATATTATTTACTGTAGACTGGCCCACGTGCTTTTCAATCCCAGTCAAATACCATTATATCTGATAATGAAGATTGATATTTTTTCACAGGGCAATGAGGAGGACATGTTTACGAACAAACAGACAATTACGGCGCCATGATGCAAGGTCACGTGAAGTATCACATGTTTTTGTGACTTCAAATACTCGCTTGCATTCACATTTTATATACCTGTCATGCATTTCTTTCGTATGTTTGACAGTGAGTCCTAATTAACTACCATAGCAATAGATGAATACAATTTTGGAATATATCGCCCTGCACTACAACGTTCACGCGGTACCACCGACCTCTACACATGGCTCGCACGTAATACGATAGTCGCCGATTGTCACCACTGACCTCCCCAATATGGCGGCCAAGTGGTTTCACTTTTTCGGTCACCCTGATCAAGGAGGTATTTTGATTGATTGATTGATTGATTGATTGATTGATTTATATATCTGGTTGTTTATTTACTTATTTTGTCTATTTTATTTACTTATCTATTATTTATTTGTTTGTTCATTGCTTTCATTATTTATTTGTTTGTTTGTTTAATTTAATTAAATTATTAATTGAATTACTTATTTAATAAATAAATAAAATTGTAAGAAATTCACTTCCTGAACGTTCTATTATTGCTCCTATTTGTTGAGCACTATTGCATGATGATCTCTTCAAAAATAAGTTTGAATTTAAATGTTTATTTATTTATCTATTTGTTCATTTATCTATTGATAAATTGCTTATTTATTGTTTATTTATCATTATATTTATTTAATCAAATACTTACGCATTTATTTTATGTTTATAACCTTGTTTTGTTGTTGTCTTTATCTATTGTAATGCATATTTCATTTAATTTATTTCTTTTCCACATTTCTCCCTTTTTTCATTATTTTCTCGGAAATTTCTCCTCATTTCTTCATTAATGATCTGTTTTGAAATAACAAAATCCCTTTGTACGACAAAACCTCTTTATTTTACCTTATCTTTAGTAAATTTCAAATTTTACATACAAGTGCCATTGGAAGTATAGTGCAGTTAGAGACGCACCATTAGATTCTCAGTGGGGGATGGGAGTTTGGGTCATGCGGATTTTTTTTTCTCCGTCGAAGGTGGCGGATTTTTTTTTTCACTGCCTTTGGCGACATTTTTTTTTCCTTTTTCAATTTTAATGTATACCTGCGTTATGGTCACTAAAATGACGCAGGCTAAAATCACCTGCCGAGTTCACGCAACACCAAAAACGCAAACACACTGTGTATTATATACAACAACCTAATTATTATTTAGTAATTAGTGCAGTATAGCTGTCAATTTAATCATTCATACAAATTTACTTGAGGTATTACACAGACTTATTTTGACTACGATTTCTTATCTAAGCCTGGTGATCTTGACTAGCTGAAGATTTCGTGAGATTCCTTTGATGGTTTCAGTTCTTGATCCAAGATCCGGCAATGTTGACTGTAAGCTCCTCTCTCGGGGATCTCTTGAGCAAGCTTTCTCTTCCACTTGACAGACAGATAACACACTGTGTTACTCAAAATACAAAATACCACAGTTTTATGATGGAGATATTTTAGTCTGCCGCTTCTTTGAGTTGAAAGCATGCAGGTGGTGTATGACGTGCAGTCCCTAAATTCAGTAAATTTTCATCGTCAACCGTGTAATTGAATGGGATTATTTTGAAATTTTAAAACGCTTGAAATATCACAAACAAATAGGCCTATGTTGATAAATAATATAAATACAAGCTAAAACCGTTGGGGTTCGATAATGAACCCCACAAAACTAACCGAGTATATGGAAAATGCCATACGGCCGGGCGGTTTCACGAGTTGTCGGCGCGATCATGTCATCCGCCGCCTGAGTTGAAAGCATGATCAAGCACTATTGGCTCTACTACCGCCTTTGGCGTATTTAATTCTCTCCAACACAAGAACCGCGAAGTTTGAAGACTTCAATTATGGTACCAATACTGGCTAACATAAATTTAACAGAGTTCCCTCTTAGAACATCATACAGCCTCTCTCTAGATCATTTCCTGTCCAGGCTTTTATATACAATTTCCAAAAAAAAAAATGTATTGTATATTTATTAGAAATCACATAGCAGCCAACGGCTGAATTGCATGACATTTACATTAAAAATAGCATTATGAAAAATACATACATTATAATTAAAACACTCAAACATTAAAAACATAAAAATAAATAAGAACATATTATAATTGCACTTGACTGGATTTGGAACAATATCAAAAAATAACTGGCAAGAAAAAACAAACTACATTGCTTTTAGGATGTTGAGAAGGGTAGGGGACTATTTTGAAATCTGTTGGTCCTACATCTAAAAGAGTCACATTTTGGGTGTCTTCTGAGAGTCATGTGGGATTGATACTTACTAGGTGGAAACCAGGGTGAGAACCTCACAGACGTGCTTGCTTTCAGGGCATATTCCTTGCAGATGTTTTGTCTCCTCTCAGACAACGAATGAAGTTCAAGGGTAGCTAAGGAATCTGCATAGGTAGTATACTTTCTACCAACGATGTATTTGCAAACACGTCTCTGAATTTTCTCAAGCTGGGCCACCTGATTATGAGTAAGACCAGAATGCCAAAGTGGGGCGGCATATTCTAAAACAGGGCGGATGTACCCCTTGTACACCAATAACAACTCCTCGGGTGAGAAAGATGCTTCCTTCAGTTTGCGGAGCATGAAGAGTTTACGATTGGCCTTCGCATACATGGAATCAACTTGTTCATCCCAAAATAAATTGTTTTGGATCATAACCCAGCAAACACAAAAACGTTTTAAAAACGTTTTAAAAAAGTTATATTTTGGCTTTTGGTTTAGGGAAAAACGTTTTAATAACATTAAAATGTCGGGTTATATAAAGGTCATGATAACGTTTTAAAACGTTTTGTATGAAAACACACTACAACAATATTTGCAAATGTTTTCAAAACATTTTTATTGTAAACTATTTTTGCAAACATATTTGCCAAATATTGTGTCAATACTTAAATAACATTATGTTGAAATATTTGAACCCAGCAAACACAGAAATGTTTTCAAAACCTTTTAATAACATTTAAATGTCGGGTTATATAAAGGTCATGAAAACATTTTTAAAACGTTATTGAAAATATTTTGGGCAAACATTTTTCGCAAAATATTTTTTCAACACAAAATAACATTCTGTTTAGAATGTTTTGTATCAAGTTTTCAAGAATGTTTTTGGAATGTTATTAAAACGTTTTTATACCATTTATATAACCCGACATTTAAACGTTTGCTGTAAAACATTTTTGTTTGCTGAGCAGTAGATTATCAAAAAATGTTTTTTTAGGTTATGAAAACGTTTTATACTCTTAATATACCCTTTATATATATAAACCCGACATTTAAACGTTTTCTGACAACCTTTTATAACCTTTTGCGAATGATGTCGAAAACATTTTGTCTTTGCTGGGACACCCTTCTCAACAACAGCTAATTTATGATCATCAATGGAAAGATCTACATGTGGGGGAGCTTTCTTACCAAAATAAACTTGCATGGTCTCACATTTTGAAGGGTTCAACTTCAATTTATTGCTCTTAGACCACTCATACAGGGCATCAAGATTCTCTTGCATTGCACTATCATCACTAAATGCCCGATTTTCACCTATTGTCAGGTCATCAACGTATTTCCAGACTCTGTTGTTTGCATGCTGGACATCATTCAAGGCATAGTTGATCATGGCAAGAAAGGTAATAGGTTCCATGTTGGTACCTTTTGGAACACCTCCAGAGAGAGTAACCCATTCAGAAAAGGTTTGCTTGTATTTAACCCTTTGCTTACAGGAGGAAAGGAAGTCAATCACCCACTCCACAATTGCAGGGAGACACCCATCTTTAACATTGAACATATTGATGACAGCAATTCTGTGGTCTATCATGTCGAAGGCTTTGGTATAGTCCGTAAGGACAAGAGTGCTAACATTACCAGCCTTTTCAGCTCCAGAAACCATATGATGGTAAACATCAATGAGGCAGTGGGTGGATGACATTCCTTTCTAAGTAGGGCTGAATAGCATCAAAAACCCATTTGGCTATACGACCTTCAGCAACCTTAGCAAGACCAGCTGTAAGAGAAATTGACCTAAGTTTGTCAATTGAAGGGGGGGGGGTGCTTTGGAATAGGCACTTGTGATTCTAGATTAATCTGAACTATTTATGGCATATTACAACATTTAATCATCCCACATTATGGCACATTACATTATTCATCAAAAAAGATCATTACATCACCACAAGCCAATCAGATCAGTACTTTGTACACATTAGTTCTAAAAATAGCACATTACCTCAACACAAACCAATCACCATCATTTACATTTTTTTAATGTTTAATATTGTGAGGCTATCCTGATTATTTGCATCGCGCCAGCAGCACTTACTATACTGTTGTAATCATGTTCTATTCGATTCCATTAATGATCCAGAAACCTCTACACATTACTAGATATGAATTTCTTGATCACTTTAATAATTATGAGTTTCCAGAACATTCCATGAACGAACCAATGGAGACAATTTTTTAAAACAAGTGATAACCAATGTTTGATGACAAAATACATATTAACATTATGGTATATTGTGATGTGCCCTGAGTAATTTAATTTGGTGATTTATCTTTGTTTACAAAGTTACATAAGTGATGACATTTTGGGGAATTCCCCTCTCAAATTGAGCAAAACAAGTTGAATCATATCTAATTTGGAATATTTGGAAACCCCCTGAAAATGATGTAATGGGATTTCCCCTCAGGAAGTGATGTAATGAGAAAGGTTAATGTTATAATTAAGGCTTGGGAATTTCCAAGTTCTCATCATGTGTATTAATACTGGGGATTTCCCAGGGCCTGATATATAAGAAAAGGTAAACATATTTCTTCACAGTTAATAGTGTTGATCTGGGCTAGCTAGCTAATATGCTTACAGTCCAATTCCTTCAAAGAAAGGAAATTGCAAACCAGAAATATTTTATGTAGTCAAAGTACTACTATTTACCAGTGTTGTCGGAGAAGATCTAGAATACGTCAAAGAACGTTATTCTTCCAAGAAAGGAATATATATTCTTCTGCCGATTTGCTGAAGTCTGGTTAAAGGAGCAACACAACTGTCAAAATGAGTGGGAACAACTGCATCGCATCGCTTGCTGAAGATATTGTGTGAAAGGTGGAAATAGCACCAAGTTTGGAGAAAGCAGCGCAAGGAGTTAAATTTGGAGAACTGCGCAAGGAGTTTAGCATAGGAGAACAGCGCAAGGAGTTTAGTATAGGAGAACTGCGCAAGGAGTTATAAACGTGTTTGGAGAACACCATTTTCGTATAAGGATTTTATACGCAAGGATTTATCAATGCAAGTGTACAAAGGACTTCGCTGATTTTCGCAGGACAAGTGAATAAGGATATATTACATCAGTCGTCCAGAACATTGCAAGAACTTTATGATCGCCAAGAAGAAGAAGAATGCTGGCTAAGTACAAAATAGATAAAGAGTGATTGTATTTGATTATTGTGTATGTGCATTTGTTGTCATATATTGTACCAATAATAACGTGCTGTCAATTAAAGACTTAGATTTTGTTAGCTTAATCAAACAGTGTATTTGTGTTGTGCATTCGTGTGAGTTCGGGTAAAAGGTGATTTTGGCCTTGAGTCAAGTACGACTCGTAACAAAATTGGGGGCTCGTCCGGGAAATACACTGTAAAAAAAGTTGACGTTAGTGATATACTGAGTCTTGAAAGTGAAAGTACAGTATGGCAGAGTTCAAAGCAGAAGAGTTTCTTGAAACTATAGATTGGGAGAAGTTTGATAAGTTGAAGAAACCTGATTTATTAGCATTTGCAAAATACTATGAATTGGATGTAAAGCAAGCCAACAGAAAACAAATAATCAAAAATGCTTTAATTGATGTTTTGGTTGATGAAGAGAATTTTGAAGAATCCATTTTGGACAAGAGAAAAGAGGTCAAAACTGAAATCGGGGATGCAGTAAAGTTGAAAGAACTAGAAGTTCAGGTGGAAATGGAAAAAATGAAAATGCAATTGCAGTTGGACATGCAAAAGCTAGATATGCAAAATAAGGAAAAACAAGAAAGATTAGATATGGAAAATAAAGAGAAACAAGAACGGTTAGAAATTGAAAAACAAAAACTAGCAATGGAAGACAAAGCACGCCAAGAAAAGATGGCGCTTGAGCACCAAAAATTGGAAATGGAAGAAAAGGAAAAATTAGCAAAACTAGAAATGGAAGAAAAGGACAGGCAAGCAAAGCTCAATTTGGAAGCACATTTGAAAGAAAGAGAAACTGAGGAAAAGTACAGGTTTGAACAAGAGAAGTTGGCAAAGCTAGGTGACAAATACTCATCAAGTTTCTCCTCAAAGTCAGGGTTTGATGTTACAAAGTATGTAAAGCTTGTGCCTAAATTCAAAGAGAAAGATGTTGACGAGTATTTCCAACATTTTGAAAAGGTAGCCACAAATTTGAAATGGCCTCCAGAGCATTGGACCCTACTGTTACAAAGTAGTTTTGTGGGGAAGGCCAGGGAAACTTACTCAGCTCTACCAATAGAGAAGTGTAATAATTATGAAGAAGTCAAACAAGCAGTCCTTAAGGCCTATGAACTGGTGCCTGAAGCATACAGACAAAGGTTCAGAGATTCAAGAAAACAAGCAGATCAAACCCATGTAGAATTTGCTAGAGTAAAAGAACAAATGTTTGACAGGTGGCTTGGTTCAAAAGAAGTCAAAGATGATTTCGGCCAACTTAAGCAATTAGTTCTTATAGAAGAGTTCAAAAATGTGTCCACGCTGACATTAAAACCCACTTGGATGAAAGCGCTAGCAAAATTAAAACGCTAAGTGACGCGGCGACTATGGCGGACGACTATGGCTTAACTCACAAATTGAATGCGAGTAGATTTGGCCATAACAGAAGTTATTCAAACAGGTTCAGCAATAACCAACCTAGAGCAAATCAGGGTGGTACACAAGAAGGGAAATCTCAGTCTAATCACAGATCCTGGTCTAATTCACAGCATAGTGCTGGTGGTAGAGGGACCCCATGGAGTTCAGGTACCAGACCAACAGGTGGGACTGAATTTAAATCCCAATTATTTTGCAATTTCTGTAAGAAACCAGGACATACAGTGACCACGTGTCGGACCTTAAAAGCCAAACAAGACGCACAAAAACAGCAGCAAACTGATAGTAATACTGTAGGATGTGCAGTGTCACTTGAGTCAAAGAAACAAGTCAGTCAAATCAAGAAACAAGAATTCCCACAAAAGGGAGGTGAGACAGACAAGGTGTGTGAAGAATTTGAACCATTTGTGTTAGAGGGAGTAGTATCACTTGGTGATAATGGTAGTCCAAAGCCCATTAAGATAGTGCGAGACACATGTTGTGCACGGTCTATGATTCTGGAAGGAACTTTGCCCTTTAATGAGGATAGTTCAGCTGGTAATGCTTTGATCCAGGGTACTGGGATGGAAATACTTAATGTACCTCTCCACAAAATTAACTTGACATCTGACTTGGTTTCTGGTCCGGTAACCATAGGAGTTAGACACAAATTGCCAGTCAAGGGAGTGTCCATGTTGCTAGGAAATGATTTGGCAGGGGGGAAGGTTTTTCCTGACCCAATAGTTACAGATAAGCCCTGTTTACAGGATGATAGTAGTGAGGAAAAGGAGATATTTCCTGCATGTGCAGTTACACGGGCAATGAGTAAGAGAGCCTCTGTAGAAACAATTGAGGACAACAAAATTGATGACCTAGGCTACAATTTGGAAGACACATTTGTGTCAAAGTTGAATGAGAAAGAAGATAAACTTCCTTCTCCTGGGGATAAAAATACCCCTAAAAATGACACGGCCTCTGAGCATGAACAAATTGGGGAGACATTGAGAGACCCATTAAGTCATGACAAGCTAATTCTGGAGCAACAAAATGACCCAGAACTCAAAGAAATCAATCAAAGGGCATTGACCCTAGAAGAAGCAGAACAAAATTCTGTCTGTTTTTACAGACAAGATGGAGTGCTAATGAGAAAATGGCGCCCACCTGATGTGCCTGCCGATGAAGAAGGTAGTGCACCAAATTATGGTACCAAAAGTCTACCACACTGAAGTTATTAACATAGCACATGATAGTCCCATGGCAGGGCATTTGGGTGTTAAGAAAACTCATGAAAGAATTCTGAGACATTTCTGGTGGCCCACTTTCAGAAAAAGATGTTTCTGAATATTGCAAAACATGTCACATATGCCAAGTAGTAGGAAGCCAAATCAGAAAATACCTCCTGCTCCATTAAAGCCAATTCCAGCCTTTGATGAACCATTTAGTAGGGTTATTATTGATTGTGTAGGCCCCCTACCAAAGACTAAGTCAGGTAATCAATACCTTCTGACAATTATGTGCACGTCAACACGCTTACCCTTGAGAAATATTTAAGCAGTGACTATAGTGAAAGCTTTAACTAAGTTCTTCACATTTGTGGGGCTCCCCAAGTCCATACAGTCTGATCAAGGATCAAACTTTACTTCTGGAGTATTTCAGCAGGTCATGTATCAATTAGGTATAGAACAGTATACCTCAAGTGCTTACCATCCAGAATCACAAGGTGCACTAGAAAGGTTCCATCAAACATTGAAAAACATGATCAGGACATACTGTTTGGAATTTCAGAGGGACTGGGACGAGGGAGTACACTTGTTGTTGTTCGCTGCTAGGGAAGCTGTTCATGAAACCTTAGGATTTAGTCCTTTTGAGTTAGTGTTTGGACACACAGTGCGCGGGCCCTTAAAGTTGTTGAAAGAAAAGTGGCTCAATGAGAAATCAGATATCAATTTACTGGATTATGTCTCCAATTTTAAGCATAGGCTTAACAGAGCAACTGATATCGCCAAAGAAAACTTGAAACAGGGTCAGGCCAAAATGAAACAATGGTATGATCAACATGCCAGAGAAAGAGTGTTCAAACCAGGTGACAAAGTTCTAGTACTGTTTCCAATTCCAGGACACCCGTTACAAGCCAGATATCATGGCCCATGTGAGGTAGAGTCAAAAGTGGGTGAAGTAGATTATATTATCAAGACTCCTGGTAGACGCAAGAGCAGGCAGTTATGCCACATAAATATGCTCAAAGAGTATGTTGAAAGAAGTGACAGTGGCATTTCAAAACCTGTGTGTACAGTAAAACATGCTGATAATGTAGACAAACATGCCGATGTAGACAAAATCGCCAATGTAGACAAGAGTAAAGATGACAATTCTGATGTCACATTTGACCAGGATAAAGAGCTGGAGCACAAAGAGTATAATGTAAAATTGAACAATTCTGATGTGCTCACTAATTTGGACTCAAAGTTAGGTCATCTTTCTCAAGATCAACAAAAGTCAAATTGCAAATTTGATTCACAAATTTGACAATATATTTCCTGATACGCCAAGTAGAACAAATGCTGCATTTCATGATGTAGATGTTGGTGATACAAAACCAATCAAGCAGCATCCTTACAGAGTCAATCCATTGAAAATGGAACATCTCCAAAATGAGATCAATTACATGCTAGACAATGATATCATAGAACCAAGTAGTAGTGAATAGAGTTCACCATGTATTCTTGTTCCCAAGCCTGATGGTTCATACCAACGCTCTGCAGGGTCTATTGTTCTATTGTTTCCGATTAGAGCGCTGACATATTGGAAAATGTTGCCAATCAATATTCATGAGAGTGTACATTCAACGTCCAGTTTGCGAAATTGGGTGAGTTGTGTTTGGTAGGTGTGAAATACATCTGACTGGGCGTTTTAATTACGTAACGAATAAAGGCATTGACATCGTCGAATGGCTGCATTTTATCACTCCCTCGCTCTCATTGTCCCCTCTCACCCTCCCTCTCTCATTCCCATCATTTTCCTTATATTTCTATTTATCTACTTGTTTTTATTATCCCTTCCTCCAGCCCTCTCTCATTCTCCATATCCTCTCCTCTCCTCTTCCTCCCTCCCCCCTCCCAAGACTTCTCACAGAGGTGAATCTGTCCCTCCCCAACCCCCTCCCCTCTTTGGATACGCCACTATTTCTATACCAATCTCCTTCTTAAAATAAAATTGAATGGAAATTTCTTAAAAACAACCTTTATAGGCCTATACTTATACTTACATGTATACGTATAGCGATTACCATTATACGGTGTAATATAGATAATGTATATGGACTGGAAATGGCAGCCTTCATACATTCTAATGTGTAATCGATCACCAAGAGCATTCAATTTATTTAAATGAAACACCTATCGTCAGGTCATACTGCAGTTACTGTCCGTTTTCCTATACACAATACACAGTGCTCTTTCCCATTGACGCGTGACCTTTACAAATAGCCCTACGTTAACAGTATGGGGATATGACTAGTTAACGTCGCTGTGTGAAAAATAACCGGCCAATATTAAAAGTACTCTTCTAAAGTTCTAGAAAATATAGTTTTTAACATGTCCTAAATTTTTAGCTAATTTAGATGTTTGGAAATATTCGTACTTTGGTGTTTTAGTTAATGTTATAGGTAATAGTACATTGCCTAGTTAACGTCGCTGTGTGAAAAATAACCGGCCAATATTAAAAGTACTCTTCTAAAATTCTAGACAATATAGTTTTGTAACATGTCCTAAATTTTTAGCAAATTTAGATGTTTGGAAATACTCGTACTTTGGTGTTTTAGGAAGGATATGTAAACGACAGATAACACCAAAAATATGAAGAAATTATTTCTAAACCGTGTTAAGTCAAAAATCATTATGTTGCTCATTTTCAAGAATGCTGGTTTACAAAAAGCACGACATTGTCTGATTTCGTGAACAAAGCCACACATAACATTGTTTCCTTTCGTTTCCTTTATAATCGGTTACTCAACTGAAGCTATGAATACCAGCTTTATTGCGATATCGCACATGAAAACAGTCACTTGTGCACAACCAGAGAAGATCCGATTTAATCAGTTGAGCTGTTTCAATGAGTGTTATCTTGGTTTAATAGCTTTTAATGGGGTTAAGTCCTGCAAAGGTCGAGATGAATTCTACTGTAGACATGACTGCATCATGTGGGTGGTAAAGATGATTGCATCGACAGCTAAAGCCTCCTTATAGTCTTCAGACCCACACAAGCACACATTTGGAATACATGAGTACAATGGTACCACTTTACACATGACTGCCCTTACACATGACTGTAGTGTGGTCACTTATTGATACTCGCCTGTTGTGTAGAGCGTTAATATGATGCCGGATCAGTGACCAATTTAATGGCGGAACCCCTTTATTCGAAACAATGGTACCACTTTTATGAATAGCCTGTCGCAACTTCTAATCGGCATCAAACGAACAAAAGATTATATAATCTATTGCGACTCTATTTCTATTTAAAACCTCTTTGGTTCATACCGATTGGCCGCAGACATGAGAGCTGCAAATGTTCATTCAAAGACGGACTCGTACCCAATTCCAAGAATTGATGATTGCATTGACAAAATTAGGAATGCAAATTTTGTTAGCAAATTTGATCTTTTGAAAGGGTACTGGCAGGTTCCACTCACAGACCGTGCCAAAGAAATTTCTGCCTTTTGTACACCATTTGGTCTTTACCAATACAAAGTCATGCCATTCGGTTTGAAAAATGCACCAGCAACATTTCAGAGAATGGTAAATCAAATTGTGGCAGACATAGAGGGATGTGAAGCGTATGTAGATGATTTGATTGTTTACAGTCAAACTTGGGAACAACACATGGAACAACTCCATCAATTGTTTAAGAAGCTGTCTGAAGTACAATTGACAGTCAATCTGGTAAAGAGTGAGTTTTGCCATGCCACAGTCACATATTTAGGATATGTTGTAGGTCAAGGTCAGGTGAAACCTATCAAAGCCAAAGTTGAAGCAATTGAGCAATACCCCACACCTGTAAACAAGAAGGCACTCATGAGATTTCTAGGAATGGTTGGCTATTATAGAAAGTTCTGTCCAAACTTTTCAGAGATAGCAAGTCCTTTGACTGATTTGTTGAAGAAAGATGCAAAATTCATTTGGTCACAACAGTGTGAAAATGCTTTTCACAAAGTCAAATCAATACTCATGAGTTCACCAGTACTTACTGCACCTGATTTTCAGAAGCAGTTTAAGTTGACTGTTGATGCCAGTGACATAGGCTGTGGAGGTGTTGTGATGCAAGAGGGTGAAGATCAAATTGACCACCCTATATGTTACTTTTCAAGGAAATTCAACAAGCACCAGAGAAATTACTCCACAATTGAGAAGGAGTGTCTAGCATTGCTATTAGCATTGCTACATTTTGATGTGTATTTGGGTACCACAGTATACCCTGTGCTTGTTTTCACAGATCACAATCCCCTCACCTTCATCAACAGGATGAAGAACAAAAATCAGAGACTGGTGAGGTGGAGTTTGACCTTGCAAGAGTACAATCTGGACATCAAACATATTAAGGAAAAGACAATGTAATGGCTGATGCCTTGTCCAGAATTGCATAAAAACTGACAAACAAAAATTCCTTTAAAAGGAACTTGTGTGACAAGTAGTCACTGTGTATATTGAGTTAAGCACTCAAATTTAATATTATGTTGAAGTTGATGTAAAAGAAGAAAACAATTAAGAAAGTTTTCATTAAATTCAAACTTTCTTCTTTTAAGGGGGAGGGTGTGATGTGCCCTGAGTAATTTAATTTGATGATTTATCTTTGTTTACAAAGTTACATGAGTGATGACATTTTGGGGAATTCCCCTCTCAAATTGAGCAAAACAAGTTGAATCATATCTAATTTGGAATATTTGGAAACCCCCTGAAAATGATGTAATGGGATTTCCCCTCAGGAAGTGATGTAATGAGAAAGGTTAATGTTATAATTAAGGCTTGGGAATTTCCAAGTTCTCATCATGTGTATTAATACTGGTGATTTCCCAGGGCCTGATATATAAGAAAAGGTAAACATATTTATTCACAGTTGATAGTGTTGATCTGGGCTAGCTAGCTAATATGCTTACAGTCCAATTCCTTCAAAGAAAGGAAATTGCAAACCAGAAATATTTTATGTAGTCAAAGTACTACTATTTACCAGTGTTGTCGGAGAAGATCTAGAATACGTCAAAGAACGTTATTCTTCCAAGAAAGGAATATATATTCTTCTGCCGATTTGCTGAAGTCTGGTTAAAGGAGCAACACAACTGTCAAAATGAGTGGGGACAACTGCATCGCAGTCCTGCTTGCTGAAGATATTGTGTGAAAGGTGGAAATAGCACCAAGTTTGGAGAAAGCAGCGCAAGGAGTTAAAATTTGGAGAACTGCGCAAGGAGTTTAGCATAGGAGAACAGCGCAAGGAGTTTAGTATAGGAGAACCGCGCAAGGAGTTAAAAACGTGTTTGGAGAACACCATTTTCGTATAAGGATTTTATACGCAAGGATTTATCAATGCAAGTGTGCAAAGGACTTCGCTGATTTTCGCAGGACAAGTGAATAAGGATATATTACATCAGTCGTCCAGAACATTGCAAGAACTTTATGATCGCCAAGAAGAAGAATGCTGGCTAAGTACAAAATAGATAAAGAGTGATTGTATTTGATTATTGTGTATGTGCATTTGTTGTCATATATTGTACCAATAATAACGTGCTGTCAATTAAAGACTTAGATTTTGTTAGCTTAATCAAACAGTGTATTTGTGTTGTGCATTCGTGTGAGTTCGGGTAAAAGGTGATTTTGGCCTTGAGTCAAGTACGACTCGTAACAATATATATATATATATATTGGGGGGGGGGGCTCATAACACCCTCCCCCTTTTGAATGCAAAGAAAACTTTCTTAGCTCTCAATAATACAAAACATATCTTCATAAACTAATATGTTTACTTATCACACTATGTACATTATAGCATAGGCCTTCGAAGGCCTATGATTATAGTGACTACTTGTTTGTCTTATTCAACTATGCTTGATGTCCAGGTTGTATCTCACCAATCTTAGATTTTTGTTCTTCATCCTGTGGATGAATGTGAGAGGATTATGATCTGTGAAAACAAGCACAGGGCTCACTTTTGATGCACAAATATACATCAAAATGTTGCAATGCTAAATGCAATGCAAGACACTCCTTTTCAATTGTGGAGTAATTTCTTTTTTTTTTTTTGGTGCTTGTTAAACTTCTTTGAGTAGTAACATATAGGGTGATCAATTTGATCTTCACCCTCTAGCATGACTAATACCACCACAGCCTACATCACTAGCAGAGGAGGCTTAAAGGCATTCCTACAATGCACTATGATTGGGAAATTTGATCAATATAACCTAATTTTAAAGGCAAAGTCCCCATTGCCACACACACAAAATGGTAATTTTAAAACTGCAGCCAACGAGCTAATAGTTGAGACTTAGGACTGATATTTGATTTTCTCTTGAAACATTCATATTGTCGCACTGCATTAATTTTATTCCTAAGTCTCGATGTTTCGAATCTTAAATAATAGGATGAAAACACCAGATATTTGCACACAATCCAATGCAAGGTATGATCAACTGTACCACATGTGTACAAAAGCCAGACATACAAGGTCAGAAACCCCATTGGGTTGTGGGAATGTCTTTAAACATCCTCTGCATCACTAGCATCAACTGCTAGTTTAAACTGCTTCTGAAAATCAGGTACTGATAGTACAGGTGAACTCCCCGGGTGAACTCATCAGACTTGACTTGATCTTGTGAAATGCATTCTCACATTGCTCTGTCCATATGAATTTGGCATTATTTTTTAACAAATCAATTAGAGGCGATGCTATGTCCGAAAAGTTTGGTCAGAACTTTCTATAATATCCATGCGCGTATTTTTTTTGGGGGGGGGGCCTGGGGCGCGATCCCCCCCCCCGGGGTAAAGCAGGGGGCGGCCAAAACGAAAGGGCGGCGGAAGAAGAAGAGGCAGCAAAAAGAGGGGAGGGGGAAGAAGGGCGGCAAAAATTTGAAAAAATGGTACTATACATCAAAATGTGTTGCTTTTAGGGCTTGAGCCCCTATAATCCTTTTTTATTTTTTTTATTTTTTGCCAGGGGGATGCTCCATACAATCATCCCCCAATGTTGACGCCTGAATATAGGTTTCTGACCAAATTAACCTCATATTTGCCCATTTTAGCCCCAAAAGTGCAAATTTTCTCGCGCTTCGAGCGCATTTATTCCACTTTTGCAACATATTTCATCAGTTTAGCTTCAAAATAGCAAAATTTTATTCTGTCGCCAAAATGCGCTGGATTCACTATACTTTTTTCCACCCCCCCAAATGTCAACAAGAAATCTACGCCACTGGTGGCATGGCAAAACTCACTTTTCACCAAATTCACTCTCAAATTGGCTTCAGTCGGTTTCGGAACTAACTGATAGAGTTGCCCCATATGTTCATAATGTTGTTCCCGTGTTTGACTGTAAACAATCAAATGATCAACATACGTCTCGCAACCGTCTATATCAGCTACAATTTGGTTTACCATTCTTTGCAAGGTGGCTGGCGCATTTTTCAAACCAAAAGGCCTAACCTTGTACTGGTCATGCTGGTAAAGACCAAATGGTGTACAGAATGCAGAAATTCTTTGGCACGGTCTGTGACTGGAACCTGCCAGTACCCTTTCAAAAGATCAAACTTTAATACTCACAAATTTTGCATTCCCGATTTTGTCAATGCAATCATCAATTCTCAGAATAGTGTACGAATCCGTCTTTGAATGCAAATTTGCAGATCTCATATCTGCCACAAGCCTGTATGAACCATCTGGCTTTGGAACAAGGAAACATGGTGAACTCCATTCACTGTCACTGGGTTCAATTATATCATTGTCTAACATATATGTGACCCGTTCTGACAAAACCAGGAACATGTCGCATTTTTGACATTTTGTAATTTTGCATAAAAATGTAAGCACGGGACAATAAGCTTTAAAATAATACCAAAATTATATACATAGCATCAATACTTTTCAAGATATGGATAATTTTGTACATGATACCTTGATATTTTCGTGAAATTGTTATTCTGAGTAATTGGGCTAACAGTTTCCTGCTTTACACAGGATTAAATAGGAATTATCATAGTTCAACTGCCAATTATTGATTAAATAAATCCACATAGTCCCAAGGTCAAATACCATAGGAATTCCAAAATTGGATTTTATTTTTATGGGAATGTCATCTTTAAAGGCCTATAACTCAAAAACATGTCTGGCGGTTTGTTCCGGGTTTTGTTGCAGCTGGTCACATATTGATATTGAATCTCATTCTTGAGATACTCCATTTTCAATGTATTCACTCTATATGGATACTGCTTAATTGGTTTCGTGTCACCAATATCTATATCATGGAACGCAGCATTCGTTCTGCTTGGAGTATCAGGAAAGATACCTTCAAAATCTTTGATCAAATTTCTAATTTGATTTTGTTGATCCTCTAAAAGATGCCCTAACTTTTCATCTAATTTTCCGAGCACTACATCAGAGTTTTATAATTTGACATTGTACTATTTGTGGTTTACATCCCGGGGGGACTCAGTACAAATGACCATACGGGGACGTGCCGCAAACATGGGTAGCATTTTTAGCCTTCTGGTATATCAATGACCCCTTTTTCAAAGCCTATTTTGGTATATGAATGGGTCCTTTTTTCAAAATTTTCTCAATTTTTTCGGAAAACAGCCCAATTTTTCCTTAATCTAGCCAACATTTTCAAAATTTTCCCACAATTTTGGGAACATTTGTAAAAACTAAGACAATTTTGAGTAAATTCGGCCGAAAATTTTGACTTTTGGTATATCAATGGGTCCAAATTTCTTGAAAAATTGGTATATTTATGGGTCTACTTTCAAAATCTCAGCGGCACGTCCCTACCAAAACCAAACTTGAGTACCCCCCGGGTTTACATCATCACTCTGATCATTCATGATGTGAGAGCCCAGCTAACCAAAAAACGTTTTCTGAACGTTGTGAGAACGTACCGTTGACGTTTTCTAGACGTTTTGATAAAACGTTTTTAAAACGTAATTTTGTGGAGGGTTTTTGACGTTTTAAAACGTTATTAAAGACGTTCTAAAAACGTTTTCACAACGTAAAAGACGTTTTTAAGGCCTATCTTTCCGTTACCCAAGACGTATCCAGGACCTAGAGAAAACGTATTGGACGTTCTAGCACGCAACTAACGTACTAAGAACGTTGCAGAAACGTCCAAAACGTCCTGAAAACGTTATAGCAACGTAAAAAACGTATTGGAGGATGCATTACTCACCACCAGAAAACGTATGTTACGTTTCTACTACGTTTTAGAACGTTTTCTTGACGTTTTAGTGACGTTTAGAAAACGTGCTATGTTTTATTAGTTAAAAGTCCAAAACAAATATCAAATATTATCAAATTAGGCCAATACAAAATTCATGAAACAAGTTAGTTTGGCAAATTAGTGATACTTACGACTTACACGACACATAATAAATCACACAAGACAATTAATGTTGATTTGATGTGTGATTCATTAAACTTTATTCCTGTGTATGAATATTATTCTTCATTCATTTTCGTTGAAAATACTGCTGAAACATAAATTAATTTTATACAAACATGCTATGCAAAATCACCCCATGGAACATGTGGAACTTGTGTTACCATGTATCGAGTCAACTATTGTCATGACCATTGATGACTGTTTATACACTCTATTACTCGATTTATAATAATTATTGTTTAATACATATGCATGGATGGAATACTTATGAAACCCGATTATTGTACATTTATAGGATAAAAAGTTTTAAAACATGATTTATATACATGAAAACTCTCAAATATAAGTTACTATTTATAATTGAAGACAGAATAATATTCAAAAGACTAGTTTGCGTATAATGTCCTGTCAACCAGACCAAAAATGCCGTTCTGCGCAGGTCAGCAACCAATCACACCTTTTTTCACATTGTTCTCAAACCGCGACGCCTCTCGAAAAGCGAGCGGAGCGAGCAGCGAGCGCAGTGGAAAATCATCATACAGGTATCAGAGTACAGAGTGCTAGGAACTACCGGTACCCAAAGCATTAACGAGCAAATTAGTCCTTTAAACGAAACTACTTTCGTTTTCGGCCATCATCTCCCGCCCTGCCAGAAACGTAAATCCACAAATGTTGAAAATTATCTTCTTAAAAGAAATATTTTTACAAACGTCATTGAGATTTGAAACCCACTCCCACAAACCTCGATCTTTTTGGTTGTTCCTTTAAGGGATGGGGTATGAACGTTTGGACAGTATTTATTGTGGGACATTAGAGCACATCAGACATATCGAATTGCATTCTGAATACGAAGAATGTCCTTCTGATATCAAATAATTTTGATTTTTTTTAAATTCGCAATGTAATACACATTTTATGTGAAATGATTAAAAATTGATATTTTTGAATTTAACAGTACTTGCAGTTAACTTGATAAATTTGATGTTTTATACTTAAAGTGTATTTATTTAGGATAAAAAGCCGACGATCAATTTAGAAAATGTTGACCTTTCGTATTGGAGGTATGGATTTTTTCTCCCAAACACCCAAAAAAATAGGTCTTTTGGGGAAAAATTCCATATCTTCAATATGGAAAGTCAAAATATTCAATTGATCGTCGGCTTTTCCTCCCAGCTACATACACTTTAAGAATATGTCATTAGATTTATAACATTTACTTCGAGGACTGTTAATATAACAAAAATGTGAAAAATATCAAATTTTAATAATTTGTCATAAAATGTGTATTATACCGTTAATTTAAAAAAGAAAATTATTTGATATCAGAAAGACATTCTTCGTATTCAGAATGCAATTCGATATGTCTGATGTGCTCTCATGTCCCACAAAAATACTGTCGAAACGCTCAAAACGCTCATTCCAGATCCCTTAATGTCATTAAACACGTCAAATAATTTGAATACGCACAGTCTAGTCTCAAAGATAAAATAAAGTTCAATTGAAGTGCTGTGTGAAAACTCCTCAAATTGAATTATTACCTCTTTACTAGTGTCCCCAAATACAACGTAAAACCACTAATTTACATTGTTTACGCAACATACAAATAATATCATCACTTCCGTTGCTGATGGGCAGAGCGATTAACTGTAAACCGTTGACAAGAGCGTACTTGCGCGATGTTGACAAGGCGCAACTTGCGAGTATGGCGACAGAAATAACAACACGTACGGCGTGTAAAGCACACATAGTAGGCCTACGCTTCGGATCGGAGGCGCATTGTGAACATCGCGGAAGTATGCTCTCGTCAAAAGTTTTATAGCAAATTAAAATCACGGTATAGTTACTATAATCGATAAGTCGCTATAATCTGAGGCAGAATTTAAAAGTCAGAGTACCGGTACGACATTTTCGGTCTGGTTGGCAGGATGTCAGACGCAAAGTAGTCTTTTAATTCGGGCTCAGATTATAGCATGCCCTCGAGCGTCAAGTTGCAAGCCATACATGGCCTTTAATGCAACTTTGACCAAAGGCCCGTACATATTGCCGCAATTGCGGTGCGGTGCGGTGCGGTGCCACACTGCAGAATACTTACGATATTGCAATGAAGTTCAATACATTTTAACTTGGAAATGCGACGAGTAGCGTTGAGTTGAGGCAAAAAGTAATCGATATATCGGTACCGCATCGCACTGCATTGCGGCGTAGTTTGAACGGACCTCGACGCTGCAACAATAAGGCTTTTTGAAGTATGACGGGCACAAATGGAGATGGTGTACTTTTATTTGGGTAATCTTGTGTATGCTTTCTTTCAGCATACAAAAGATTACCCAAATCAAAGTACTCCCTCTTTTGTGCCCGCCATACTTAATAATCAGCGATTGTGGAAACGCACTCAGCGAATACTAGTGTGATTATACACTGGTGAAGTGACGTAGTTAATCGGATTAACTACCATAGCAATAGATGAATACAATTTTGACTGTATCCCCGTATAGGCCTACAACGTCCATGCGGTACCGATGCATTGAACCATATATGTCAAAGAAATGCTAATCACTTGCACCTGTAAGATTAGCCTGTTTGAAAAGAGCGGTATTGTATTCAATCTATTATATGATTGAAGACAGGTGATGAGTGCAACCTGCTGTAGTGCAGAGCGATCTATTCAAAAATTGTATTCATCTATTGCTATGGTAGTTAATCCGATTAGGACGTCACTTCGCCAGCGTATATCGGATAGGAAAAGTTAAAAGCTATAAGTACAGAAACAAAAACATCTTAACATGCTTATGAGAAATGTTTTAAAATAAAAGTCTGATATATAATCACAGCTATTTTAAACTTAAACCTTATATTTATCGAATATATATACTTCAATAGACAGTGAGCACCTTGTCCGACAATGTTGTAAAACTAGCATGTTTACCAGTACAGTGTCTGTGGTCTTCACTCTTCAGTTTCAATGTGTCCCCTAGTCTTGTTCTTCCTCTTCCTGTTGGGGGCCACGTTCATTTTCGCCGCGCTCATCATCCTCCAATTCCCCTACAGGTACCGCTGCATCCACATTCCCAGCTTTCTATAGATAATAAAATGGAAAACAATCTATTTATAAGCATGATCATCATTTTGGGAAACATCATTTTTTAAATTGAACTGAAACCCTTAAATCTATCAGCTCACTAAAATAGCAGCCCTGACAAAATATATATAAATAGGCATAAGAAATTCTATGAATAAAAAAATTCTATCCGGTTATGGTCACCCTTAGATATCCAGACAACTTATTTATATTATCAGTATCATTAAGGGATCTAAAATGAGCGTTTATTGGGTTTCGACAGTATTTTTTGTGGGACATGAGAGCACCTCAGACCTATCGAATTGCATTATGAATACGAAGCATGTCTTTCTGATATCAAATAATTTTCATTTTTGAAAATCACAATATAATACAAATTTTATGACAAATTATAAAATTTGATATTTTTCACATTTTTGATATATAACAGTCCTCGAAGTAAATTATATAAATCTAATGATATATTCTTAAAGTGTATGTAGCAGGGAGGAAAAGCCGACGGTCAATTGAAAATTTTGACCTTTCATATTGAAGATACGGATTTTTTCCCCAAAAAGACCTTTTTTTTTTGGTGTTTTGGGAAAAAAATCCGTATCTTCAATACGAAAGGTCAAAATTTTCAATTGATCGTCGGCTTTTCATCCCACCTACATACACTTTAAGTATAAATCATCAGATTTATAAAGTTTACTTCAAGTACTGTTAAATATCAAAAATATCAATTTTAATGATTTGCCATAAAATGTGTATTAAATTGCTAATTTCAAAAATCAAAATTATTTGATATCAGAATGACATTCTTCGTATTCAGAATGCAATTCGATATGTCTGATGTGCTCTAATGTCCCAAAATAAATACTGTCCAAACGTTCATACCCCAGCCCTTAATTCTGAGTAACTTTCAAGGTCTGTATAAACCATAACGAAATCATAATGCGCGCGTGGGGGTGTGTGTGGGGAGGGGGCATGGTGCACCTAAAACCTAAGAGAAGTGAAAATAAACAAAAATGCTCCATAGAGAAAGAAACATCACGTAGGTGTGTGAAATGTAAGTCCAAAAAAGTATGTCTCAGATACATTTGGTAAAATAGCTTTGTGCTATGCTTTATTATTTTTTAAAACATTATTTTTAAAAGAAAATGAGCTGTGCGATATGCGATATTTTTTTCATTTTACATTCAACGAACAATTTTATGCACTTTTTGATATTCAGATACAGAAACATAGTAATACACTGCAAAAACAGTGTCTAGAGATTGAACACTTCTTTTTGTTTTCAATTTGTAAATACGTTTAAAACCTAAACACCAATGTCAAATTTCAAAACATCATATGTTTAATATCTGAACACAAGACATATTTAATTCCTAAACATGTTTAGCATTTAAACGTGTTTACAAATAGAGGACAAGGTGGTGTCTAGAATGGGTGCTAATATTATAATCCCTAGACATTGTTTTAGGCCTACATGAATTAAATAAATGAATTTGGCATTTCAGCAATGATATTTGAACTTACTTTATACTTTTTTCCACCTGGAAGATTTGGTGTTCTTTTCAGATAATCTCCAAGTCCCTTCTCTATCTCAACCTCCTTAGCTTGAGGATGATTCTTCATGCAAGCTTCTATAGAAAGGTGGAAATGATATGAGTTCAGTATTAAATTAAACTCCTTTATCAAAATAAACGGTCTGTATCTCAATATTAGGATTTTCCAAAAGCCTACATGTCGACGTGTTACCATACGTGCGGTCTGTGGTCTTAGGGGAAATATTTTTTATTTGATAAGTTTATGAATAAAGTATACACATATAATCTAAAATAACAACAAAAAAAACAAGTTGGAAACAGACGTCCGATTTAGGGGTCAGATTTAAATATCCATATTTTAATTTTATAATCACAGAATATGAGATGAGTATATTACACCCACTATGATTGGTTCAGACAGCATGACAAATTATATGCATTCTGTTTAGGCTTAGCCGATCTTAGCTCTATGGAAGCTTATGGATCTGTTTTCTCACCCAATGTTTGGAAACATACTGTGAAATAAAAGGAAAGGCCTACGTGATTTGACATATTATGTTAATCATAGATTGTATCTTGGGCCTATGAAACTTACTGACGATAACTTTGTAGAAAAAGGGCTATCTTTAATGCTCAGCTTGCCTTTTCTCCCTATACACTGCAGGAGGACCACAAATTGTTCGTTCCCAGCTTCCTCATCATCCTCCTGATGGTTTCGTTGAGATCATGTCCTCCAACAAGACTAAGGTGTCGTATCTGGAATAAAGACATATGAATCAAAGCTAAATATTTTAATGCATTATCGCATGGAATTTGGAAGTCAATATCGTTTATGATGTTGCCGTTGTTGATGGTTCAGTATCTTGTGATACTTTGACCCACAACTGAATAAAGTTATTGTGATTTTCATCGCAAGTGCAAAATGTCAAACATATTTTGAATTATGGCCTATTTATAAATGATCATGATTATTAGTACTTCAATTGTGTAAATCAACCACAATTTCATATTGTGTACTTTTGAACACACGAAAATGGCATCTTAATTCATAATTTTGTTTTTAAAGCTAGTATAGGGTGGAGACAAGGGAATATTTTGCACAGGTTATGATTGTTTGGTATAAAATGCCAGTTCCTGAGAAATATTAAAATATTTAAAGAACCTCTCGTGTCTATTCGATATTCCTATATATTTTAGGAATAATTTTGGCTGAGTGGAATTTTAATATAAAACCACATATGCGGCCCTCATGTGCATGTTTTGCAAAAAGCAAAACTTATAGTTAAGAGTGCACCAAAATATTGACATAGTTTTTTTTTGTATTTCAATCAGGTACAATAAAAAGCTATCTTGTCATGTTTCTCTACAAAGTTCTAATTGATAACTAACTAAACAGCAGATTGCGTAACTCTAGCTATCACTCTTTAAACAAATGATAAACTTCAATGTTGCAAAATATGGAATATGGATATTTTTCGACAATGTTCTTAGCACATCGTAAAATGTTTCAACAGAACGAAGGACAATATCTTGAACTTCTGAACCAGCAGTTACCAGGCCTTAAGGCCTATATGATTTTATGACATGTTACATGTACAAAATAAGTTACAAAATTGTCTTGCTTTTAAAACTTTATACGAAGGAGAACAACTAAGATTACAAGAGATGGTAATCTAATACTAATGGATATGCGTTTTCCCAGTCGCCACCCAAACAGGGTGGTGGGTTATGTATTTTTAAATTGTGATCTGTTTAATTGATAAAATGTCATATTTTGTGTTGGTGTCATTTGAAAGCTAAAAAACCACTAACATTAGTAACAACCCTGTATATATGAACAATATAGCTTTTCAACTACTGGAGATGTGTGGTTGATCGAAGTTGTGAGGGAAGGATGGGAAGAGGAGCACATAAAGTCTATGGGAACAGGGCGTTTCGCATGTGTAACTTGAATAAATTAATGACTACAGGGGCTACATGAACTTGATTTTGGTCTTAATTTACAGCTAAAAAATTATACTGGTTGTTTTTAATCATTTTGAACTCTTATGCATGCATACCTAGGGCTAAAGAATCGTCCTGGTCATCGATCTCTTTGAGTTTTTTCAGACAGAAGCGCAATTCAGACGTCCCATTTTAATTCAGTGCTTTCAGGCAACACAAACCTAATAATAATTACACTAAAAATTAAAACAAATGTGTTCCACTTCCAAGCAATCAATATACATCATTATTCATTTGCAATCATTTCATAAATATTGCAACATTCCATTGTTTAGGGCAAAAATAAGCGTACTTGAACTTCATGGGTAATATATGATTTATAGGTCATACCATCTGTTGTCTTTAACCATGGACTTGGAGTTTGTGACTAACCCAGAACATAGGTCAAGACTGAGGTGGTACAGGTGAAGTTCTGGGTGCACAAAATACACCTCTGGGTGCAATAACCGGCAACATGATAATCATTTCAATGGATTTCCAGTAAACCCTTAGAGCTCCCTTCTGCCTGACTTTAAAGCAATTATTCAAATTGTGATTTTTTGTGCGCTAAACATGCTAAATACTCCCTATTAATCACATATTGCTTACATATTGGGTAACAACGGCCACTCTTTTTGCACTTGTAATTATTAATGTTACTTCTCACGTGTTCTGTTTTTATACTTGATGACTTCTCTTACTACTTTCAGGAATTTGTCTGTGTAAATATAATATGATATAGATGAGAATAATAATATAGCCTACTTGTAATTAAATCAGGTACTAAGTTGTCCGACGATCTGATGATCGAGTGTCATGAGTGTCATGCTAATCTAATACTCATCTAACACATTATGTCAGATAGACTTATGAAATAGGTATAACAATTTGACAAACATGACAAAACTCAAGTCAATAAACCACCTTGAATTTCAATCAAATTAATTGTAGGCACGGCCTTTCAATTCTGACAACATCGCCGATCTTTTTCAATTTCGAGATTGCAATTTTATAAAGCGCTCAATCACGACGAATAGGCCAGCTATACGAATGCATCACGAACATACAAGTATTTTATTTAGTAGTACCAATACGGAATTAAACCATGAATATCATCAAACCTTACAACATACTTTTAAGTCAAGAATGGTAAATAATAATTAGAAAAACAATATCCTATTAAAAACATCTTATTAAGTTTAAGTCCTCAGCTTTTAAAGACTTTCCTCGAATTCAAATTACATCAACCGTCATTATATTGTGGATGCCATGCATACAATGCATATGTTACTCATTGTACTTCACTGATTAAATTGACTCACTGGACTAAAAACATACACGCTTTATCATGTTTAATGGAAATATAGTAATAATAAAATACAATCTTACCTTTGTTTGGTAGAACTGAACGAAACAGATGCAAATAGTTCCTTTTGATGAGCAACTTGATGTATATATTCCTTAGAACAGCATGCCAGCATAAACGAAACGTATAATTTGTCACATTCCAGGTTTGAATTTTGGGTTGCCAGACGATTCACAAAACCATAAAACTTTTATATAGGTCACACTTAAAGATGTCAAGCAAGTCAAACACCCGGGTCATACATCACAATCTCTAAGACACAGTTCCTCACTAACCAGCAGCTTATGCTAGGCTTAGGCTGACTTTAAAATGTTGGTTGCAAAAGCTTAACTCTACAAATTGAGGTCAACGTCCGAGAAGTGATGTTGTCGAATGCATATAATTCAACCGTGCTGTGATGATGAGATATAATAAAAAGGACTGCGTGAAACACTTGCCAAATTAGGTACATGTTTCCTGATTGATGCACATATATAAAGAATTAAACAGTTAAACTTGTATTCATCAACAATATACAGACATCATTGACTTCACAATTGCTGGGATTTATGCGCGCACAGCATAGCGAACATTAAGTTTCATATTTTGAAGTGAAAGTTGATACACATTTGGGTTCATTTCCCACGAAGCGCGCAAAAATATGCAATTTTACACTATTTTATACCAAATCAAGGCGTTTAGGGCTATCTATAAACAACAAGGAATTTTTCTTTCACTTTTTTTTCTTTGATATGTGGGGGGGGGTTGTCATAAGAATTCAAGGAATTATTTAATCCCTGTTGATTTAATATTTAGTCGGCTTTGTCATGTGTATCTTGTTTTATTTTTTACTTTCTTCAATCCTTCGATTCCGTCCTTTTCCTCAGTCTTCTGACATGATAGCTCCTCTTTTCCTTTCTGTTAATTGCTGACGTACCAGATATCAGAGGTATGACATAGATAAATTGCTTTTTACCGGTCAAGTTTACGGGGAGATGCGCGTATTATTCACACAAAACTTGTTATACTATTTTAGCCCCCAATCACGGTGAATTGGATGTGAATATGAAGGTGAATTTGAATTCGATGAAGTACGCGGAGCGCGAGAAAATTTCAATTCTAAACTATTTCATCCAAAAATCAAGGTATAATACCGAATAGGCCTATTGCCTGTATTTTTAGAGTAAATATACTTACACCAGGGAAGTGTTTGCCGAAAACGGGGTGGGGTGACATTTGATATCCCAAAGTGTATGCGGACGTGTCCCCCCTGTCCCCCAGGATTTACGACCATACAGTGCCTTAAACCAGAGAAGGCTACGTGTTAAAACATTTTGATAATATGAAATAATAATTAAACGCTTTAGAAAGACATTTAATTGACGTTGTACAAAACGTTCGGAAAACGTTCTGGAAATAACGTATTACAAACGTGGCAAAATAACGTAAAAATCGAAATATTTTGTCACGTTTTAAAAACGTTTTCTGAACGTCATGGTAAAACGAACAATATTTTACCCAAGTCAAAACGTTTTTAAAACGTTTTTAAAACGTTTTGGAAGACGAAGACGTAAAAGACCAAACTAGAACCTAGAGAAAACGTTTTCTAAACGTTTTGTGTTTGCTGGGAGGTGGCATCTTCACTCACGTTTACTTCAGCATTTGTAACTGAACAGACTGGTTTTGAACCATCAGTGACATTTCTTTCAATATTCTCTTTCAGCATATTTATATGGCACAAGTTGTCTACTTTTGCGTCTACCAGGATTCTTAATGATATAATCCACTTCATCCACTTTTGACTCTACTTACTACATATGGGCCAGAATATCTAGCTTGTAGTGGGTGCCCTGGAATTGGAAAAAGTACAAGAACCTTTTCTCCTGGTTTGAATTCTCTAGTTTTTGTGATACCATTGCTTCATTTTGGCTTGGCCCTGCTTTAGGTTTTCTTTAGCAATTTCAGGACATTTGCCCGGGTCTCATAATGATGTACCTTTACCTACATATGATCGTATCCTAGTCAGAACATTTGCTCGGTCTGATAATGATGTGCTTTCACCTCATATGATCGTATCCAGGACATTTGCTCGGTCTGATAATGGTGACTTTCACCTACATATGATCGTAACCAGGACATTTGCTCGGTCTGATAATGATGTGCTTTCACCTCATATGATCGTATCCAGGACATTTGCTCGGTCTGATAATGATGTGCTTTCACCTACATATGATCGTATCCAGGACATTTGCTCGGTCTGATAATGATGTGCTTTCACCTCATATGATCGTAACCAGGACATTTGCTCGGTCTGATAATGATGTGCTTTCACCTACATATGATCGTAACCAGGACATTTGCTTGGTCTGATAATGATACATGTACTTTCACCTACTCGTATGATCGTATCCTATGTCAGTGAACTTTGAACTTTTGCCAATGTCACCTAAATCACACAAACGCGTCCAAAACTCACTGTCAGAAAGTACAATTTGCAATCAGAATCGCAGTCGGAATCCTTGAAGTTATCAACTAATAATACCTTTGCAATGTTTAGTGTCAAAGGTCACTTATCCCTCTGTCATTATCGTTGTTCATATTTGACACCAGCTTCGGGTATTTATACCGACGGGCCACTTATACGTCTATGGTACGTAATACTGTTGAATTTGACTCCAGTTCATCTGCTAGTGCTATTGGCATAACCATTTTATGTCAATCGCCGTCTTCTGCGTCTTCCTGTAATAAACAGATAGATATTCAGAACTATAAGTTTCTTGGATCTAAACCTAAAACTGAGACCCTGCTTTCATAATGGTGTCGATAACGTTGGTTGTAATTCTGGCGTCAAGTGTCTGTACCATTGTATCCAGTAGTAATATCCTTCTCGTCCCTCTCATATGGGAAGGCAGCCATTATCACGTAATGCTCACTGTTGCCAAGCAATTATTATATCGTGGTCATAACATTACAATGCTCGTCTCAGATCTACAGAAACACCATATTTCTTCGTCTCAAGACCCTACGGAGCAGGCTATAAGTTACATCTTCTTTCCCGCTCAAATCAAAATGGCGGAATATCGTGAGGTTATGTCAGAGATGACTGCAGCAGGATTACAAGGCAAATACATGCAATGGTTCATGGAAAAAATGAGGGAGGAGGACAGCATCTTAGTAAAGCAATATGGTATATGGCACAATTTGTTAACCAATCAGGAGCTTGTATTCACATTACGTCATAGCAACTTCGATTTGTCATTGGCTGATATGAATGGAAACTGTGTTATATCTCAATATCTCCGAAAGACTATGGGTGTACCATATATCGCACTGTCTTCTGTATTATCAATACCATCACCAATACTTCTTGCAAATCGTTCTCCATTTAATCCTGCCTATATACCAGAATTTACTTCCGGTTTGAATCACGTGATGTCATTTCCGGAAAGATTGACAAACTTTGCAACTTCTGTCATGTTATTGATTCTATTCAATAAAGGAATAGAGGATAGGCTACTGCAGACACGAAATCAATATGGTCTTGCCGATAATTCTATACATTGTGAGGACGCGGAACTTAGTTTTATAAATACTAATTTTGCTCTGGATTTCCCTAAACCACTATTGCCTAGTGCCAGAACTGTTGGGGGATTGACAGCTGGACCAGAACGCCCTCTAGCAGTGGTGAGTACAATTCAAAACTCTTATTGAAATTGTGGTCATCATCAGATAACTTCGAGGAAAGTACTTCCTTAAGAATCAGTCGCCTTAATAGTCCGCCCTAAAGTAATTCAATCATCATGGCTTTGTTTTAAGCTCAGTCGTAACACAGATTTCGAGTTTTATTTTGCCAATATACCGAGTATATGTGACCGTCCACGGCGAATGAGCCGTAAATTCCTCCCCGGTCAATTTTGTTTTATTTCATGTTTAACAAATATACATCATAAGCTTTAAAATGGTATATCATTTGACTTCAAACGATACCCAGAAGCGGGGTTATAGTTTGTTAAACTTTGCTCCTTCAACGACATTGAATACGACATTCGTACACATTTTACGCTGTAACTCAGAATACAATTTAGGGAATTTACGGCTCATTCGTGCTGTACGGTCACATATATTCCAAATAATTATATCGTCAGCCCCGGGAGTCCACTCATATATAAAAGTTTTAAGCATCCGCGTGAATTGAATGGATGAATGGATGAAATAAAATTGATTGAAATTGATTGATTGAAAAAAATTGACTTTCTAAAATGGCCCTAAGATATGATCTCGAAAATTTGTCAAACTAACCCTAAGGCGACGAAAAAAGAAAATCCTGTTCTACGGACCCGACCGACCCAGATTTTGAACAAATCTGGAAAAGAAAAATCCTGTACAAATGAATGCCGACCCAAATTTCGGAAATTTCAGGAACAATTTTGTTTTGTTTGTATTTTCTTAAATTTCAAGTTATTTACAAAAAACTTTTGGTCATTTCCAAAAAAAAGAAAAAGAAAAAGAAAAAAAGGCCGACCGACCCAAATTTCGGAAATTTCAGGAACAAATGGAAAGGTCCGTCCGCCCATAGAACAGGGTTTCTTTTATCGTCGCCTAAACAAGGATTTTACTCAAAAAAAAAAAAACCCTAAACACGAATTTGGTTTGAAATTCGCCCCTAAACAAGGATATATAAAAAACACCCTAAACGAGGATTTGGTTTGAAATTTGCCCCTAAACAAGGAAAGACATTGCGCCGTGTAGGTATGAGTGTCATTCAGTGACAGCCTGGAGTGACAGTGATATCAGTAAGTTGTAAAATCGCTCAGAAACCACTCAAGCGAGGATCGTCCACAAAACACACCGCTTCTTCTCGTAAATTCACCTTTTCGGTAAATCCCATAAGCCTTTGCGAGTACACCTGAGAACTCGTCATTTTACGTCCCGCCGACTTGCAATGCGCAGTAACGATGTTCGATAAACGATGTACGCATCGGCGTAGATCGGTGTGACGTCAAATGACGAGTTCTCAGGTGTACTCGCAAAGGCTTATGAGATTTACCGAAAAGGTGAATTGAGTGTTCAATTTTGATACCTTAATCGCGGATCTGCGCCGATCCTCGCTTTGCTTTTCAAAACCACCCTAAATCTGCGTTTTCTCCCGGGGCCACCCATGTATAAAAGTTGTAAGCATCCGCGTGAATTTACTTTCAAAAATGACCCTAAGCTAGGATGTCGAAAATTTGTCAAACTAACCCTAAACAAGGATTTTACTCAGATAAAAAGCTATAAAAACACCCTAAGCGAGGAATTGGTTTGAAATTTACCCCTAAACAAGGATAGACATTGCGTGTGTCGGTAGAGTGTCATTCAGTGACAGCGGCTGATATCAGTAAGCTTAAAATTGGCGCTGTTGAAGTCGACTCCGATGTTTAAAAATCTGGTTAGTAAAATTGCTCTTTTCATGCTTTTGTGCCGAATAACTTGATAAATATGTCACCACTAGCTACCACTAATGTCCATTAAATTACATGAGTACCCCCGGATCGTCAGTAATCATGGTTAATTAGCTTTGGTTGACAGGCGCGTCCGTAAATTCACGTAAAAAGCGTATTTTTTCAGACTAGGGCACGTTACGTGCGTAACGTGAATAGGGTATCAAATTTATGTAAAATTAGTGTAAAAAGGAATGTTCCTGGAGCTCTTACGTACTTGCCAAGTTTAGGATTTTGTGCTTTCTCCTTCATTCATGAAGAGTGAAAGAAAAGTCTGTCTTCTCCCCCCGGCTTCTCCCTACACCCCAAAAGCAACTAAAAGTCCTCTTTCAGCTGTCATTATATGTCAGAGATAACAGATCGCTACTGGCCCAGTTAGCATACTAAACATAGGTCCCAGGACGAGGTCACAACCTGGTCATAACATACCCCCGTAACATACAACCAAATCAGCAATCTTTTTCTTAACTGTGGAGTCAATATAGGAAATAAGAGGATTTGAGGAATGAACTTTTGACATGTGTGAAATTTTAGCGAGGTATTTACAAACACAACGATTGAATAATTTGGAACTATTTGCTGGCTTTCCTTTAATATAAATTAATGAGTTTCAGGATTTTAGTTGGATTTACCAATAAATCCAGCATGATAGTGCTCTAGGATGTTTTAATCGAGACGAAATTAGGAAAAAGACCAAGCTAGACTCACTGGCCGTGTTTGCCGTCTTCCAACTTCAATAGCTCATAATGTGTGGTTTGCAATCCCCATGGTCGTAATTTGCGTTTGACTTGCAGTTCAAAATTCTCTTGGAAATATAGAGAAATGGGTACATCCCGATCCCAAAGAATACATTCTATATTTCAATGAAAAGGGTTGGACCTGTGATCAAAAAAGGGAAAATTTTTGGCCCAAAAATCTTGAAAATATTGGACATACTGCATGAACTTTGAGGCAAGCTTGAACATGTTTTTTGTACCCCCGGAGGGGGTTCTCCCTGGTTGAAGGTATACGGGGATGTGCCACGGTTTTGGGGTACCTTTTCAGCAATTTTGGTATATCAATGGGTGGGTTTTCGGTGGAGACGTTTTTCCCCCGAATCCCCCGAATGCCCCATGCGCCGGATACCCCCTCTTGACACTGTAGTGCCGCAGCAAACATAAAAAACGTTTTAAATAAGTTATATTTTGGGTTTTGGTTTAGGTAAAAACGTTTTAATAACATTAAAATGTCGGGTTATATAAAGGTCACGAAATCGTTTTAAAACGTTTTGTATGAAAACACACTACAACAATATTTTAAAAATGTTTTCGAAATGTCATTGTAAACTATTTTTGCAAACATTTTTGGCCAAATATTTTGTCAACACTTAAATAACATTATGTTAAAATATATGCACCCAGCAAACACAGAAATGTTCTTAAAATGTTTTTTTACAAAACGTGTTAATAACATTTAAATGTCGGGTTATATAAAGGTCGTGAGAACATTTTAAAAACGTTATTGTAAATATTTTGGTCAAACATTTTTTGCAAAAATATTTTTTCAACCCCAAAATAACATTCTGTTTAGAATGATTTGTACCAAGTTTTCAAAAATGTTTTTGGAATGTTATTAAAACGTTTTTATACCCTTTATATAACCCAACATTTAAATGTTTTCTGTAAAACATTTGTGTTTGCTGTGCAGTAATTATATAAATAGCAACAAATGTTATTTAATTTTATGAAAACGTTTTATACCATTAATGTACCCTTTATATAACCCGACATTTAAACGTGTTCTGACAACCTTTTATAACCTTTTGCGAATGATGTCGAAAACGTTTTGTGTTTGCTGCCCCCCCCCCCCGGGGACTGGGGTACAAACCTCTGTTCGCATCGACATATTATCGTGTTAAGGAACCATACTAAAGCGCTACTTACATGGGGACTTTACCCTTGCCTACATAATAACCATAAATTTTATTTTGATGGATGACTTGCACTGGCCATGCAATTTACATGGGGACATTTGTTTCCAGCAATATGATCTGAATCAACTATATCTGGGCCCCCCTATGTGACCTATAAAACCATAACCAGGTAAATACAAAACAAAAGTGTGCAAAAGCCATCAACATTCCAGAGAAACTCTCTGGAGAGTGTAGTACTGTCTTGAAAAAATAGCCCCGGTTCTATTTTGAGGAAACTATGAAAGGTCAGAGGTCCAGGAGCATTGCCTGGCAAAATTACCAATATACACGGGGACTTTCCCTTGCTGGAAATAAATTTCCAGCAATAGAGTCTCCGTGTAAACTGTGCATTATGTAAACTTAAAGTTGAAATATGTTATCAAACTAAATCGTGTTATCATTAAGTAAATATCCATATGTTTGCACTTTGTCAACCTTGTTGTGTGAGTGGGCTATTCCAGTTGAAATCCATACACCCACTATCAAAGACATGACACATATTTTCTACGGTTACCTCAATGAGTGACTTCATTTGAAATCTACACCCACTTGTAGCTCCTGTGTGGGAGATTAAGTCTTCCATGGGGGTGTATGGAATTCAACTGGAATAGCCCAGTACGATTACCAAGTACATGTCACTATGGATCGCAATAGCCTCATCCCAATTGCATACTTCAATAACCTCAATTAAGCAATCATGATGCAAAATGTGACTTTAAGTTGCAGAGTATGAGTTTTTGTATACCCACATAGCCTAGTACGACTACCAAGTACATGTCACTATGGACCACAATAGCCTCATCCCAATGGCATACTTCAATAACCTCAATTAAACAATCATGATGCAAAATGTGACTTCGAGTTGCACAGTATGAGTTTTTGTTTACCCACATTTTCAAAGGTCATGCAATGAATGTACAAATGTATTAGGGGTAAAGAACTGTGCCCTGATAGATGCGTATTCGCTGGAGTTTTAAAGAAGCCAAAAAGGCCGTTATATTGGACAACAACAGCTCTTGATAAATATGGCTTCCCAACCAATATTGCTTTGCCTTATATCGTGGATTGTACTCCCCTTGGTTTGTGCTAGTAACATACTAATCTATCCATTATTCGGGGAAGGTAGTCATTACAGTGTTATGTACAACATTGCCAAGGAAATGACTGCACGCGGACACACGGTCACCCTGTTGGTTGGCGATATCTTCGAAGATAAAGTTCTGAAGTCCACAGGTGCTGACGAAGAGAGAATCGACTTTCTTTTCCATAAAACTTGTCAGACCTATGCCGAGCGAATTGAGTTTATTGGTAACATGACTAACGCGGGATTAGAAGGGCGATACACGGAATGGATGTTGGAGGTCTCCGCAACTGATTTCTTTAAGCAATATGTCAAGGAATGCGGTACAATATTAGGTGATGAAGAATTGATGTCAAAGTTGCAGAATTTTGACCTCTCCGTGGTGGATAATAATCAAGATTGTTCTGTCGTGCAATATTTACGTCTCAAATATGACGTTAAGTTTGTATCAGTGTCCGCTATTCTCACAGTTCCATCCATAGACTTAATATCGAAACGTGTACCTTTTAATCCTTCTTACATGCCGGAAATGACGTCAGCTGTAGATCACGTGATGACATTTTCAGATCGCCTGAAGAATGTAGCAACATCTTTTACAATTTTGGTTTTGTTTACACTGCTTAACACCCCCAAGTATGAAACAAGAAGAGAATTTGGTATCACGGAAACAAGTCCTTATTACGAGGATGCGGAGCTATTCTTAATCAATACTGATTTTGCGTTGGATTTTGCCAGGCCGTTGTTGCCCAATGCGCTTCCAGTTGGAGGACTGACTACGAAAAAAGCAAGACCTCTTTCAGCAGTAAGTACTCTTTCAACCCTAATACCATGTGCATTTGGATGTATTACTAATAGATTTGGATGTAATCCTAATCAATTTGAGTGTATTTTTTAATACATTTTGGTGTATTCCTAATACATTTGTGTGTATTCCTTAAATATTTGTGGGTATTTCTAATACATTTGGGTGTATTACTAATACATTTGGGTGTATTACTAATACATTTGGGTGTATTCCTAATCAATTTGAGTGTATTTTTAATACATTTGGGTGTATTCCTAATACATAGAAATAATGAGAAGTAAATAAAATAATAGAAAGATAAGGACATTATTTATATTGGAATGACAGGGAGAGTGAGAGAGGACAAAAAGAAAAGGAAGAGAGGCAAGAAGGCAAGAGAGAGAAGGATAGCGAGGGAGTGATAAAGTTTGTGTAGGCCTAGGAAAGAATAAGTACAGAGAAAGAAAAGAAAGGAAAATAAATGTAATATAAATGATTATGAAACATAACAGCACTAAGCAGCCATTCGATGACATCAATGCCGTTGTGCGCATGTGCGTTACGTAATTAAAGAGCCCAGTCAGATGTATTTCGTAGATACGGCACGATTTAGGGTGTAAAAAATCGGATCTTTTTTTTTTACAGCCTCACATTTCTATATAACTAAAAGACTGTTGCCTCACAAAACAATCAATAAAAAAGCAGAAAATATATTAAATACATCAATGTTATTATGCAGCATTGGAAATGGTTGCGACATTGTAACCAGTATTATAAATCATAACAAAGACTCCAAAGGGAAATATAGTCCAGTTTCGATAAGCAAAAAGGTTTTAATGCCCAACCTAAATACATAACATTAAGATTTTTTTTCTCTTTCCTAAAAAACGATTGCCTCACAAAACAATATAAAACAAAAGATAGCCACTCACAAAAAAATAATAGAAAACATAACAAACAGTGGTTTTTTACTCTTTCCTAAAAATTAGTGATCGCCTCACAAAACAATATAAAACAAAAGAAATCCAATCACAAATAATACACAACATAACATAGTGGGTTTTTTATCTCTCTTGCAAATGATCGCCTCACAAGACGATATAAAACAAAAGAAATCCAATCACAAAATAATAGAAAACATAACATAGTGGGTTTTTGTATCTCTCCTGCAAATGATCGCATCACAAAACAATATGAAACAAAAGAAATCCAATCACAAAATAATAGAAAACATAAAATAGTGGGTTTTTTTATCTCTCCTACAAATGATCGCCTCACAAAACAATATAAAACAAAAGAAAACAAATCACAAAATAATACAAAACATAACATATTGTTATTTTTATCTCTCCTGCAAGTGATCGCCTCACAAAACAATATAAAACAAAAGAAATCCAATCACAAAATAATACAAAACATAACATAGTGGGTTTTTTTTTATCTCTCTTGCAAATTATCGCATCAAAAAACAATATAAAACAAAAGAAATCCAATTACAAAATAATAAAAAAACATAACATAGTGTTTTTTATCTCTCCTGCAAATGATCAGATTTCTTTTCTTTTATATCGTTTTGTGAGGCGATCATATGCAGGAGAGATAAAAAGACCCATTATGTTATGTTTTGTTTTATTTTGTAATCACAAAATAATACAAAACATAACATAGTGGATTTTTACCTCTCCTGCAAATGATCGCCTCACAAAACAATATAAATGAAAAGAAATCCAATCACAAAATAATACAAAACATAACACAGTTACACAGCCGTGACGTTAGTCACGCCCTACATGTCACATGAAACTCGCGGGGTCAAAGGTCACGCAGGGGTCACAGGGGTCAAAAACGTGATTTCAACTTTGTAATCACAAAATAATACAAAATAATACAAAACATAACATAGTGGATTTTTACCTCTCCTGCAAATGATCGCCTCACAAAACAATATAAAAGAAAAGAAATCCAATCACAAAATAATAGAAAACATAAAATAGTGTTTTTTTATCTCTCCTGCAAATGATCGCCTCTCAAATCAATATAAAACAAATGAAATCAAATCACAAAATAATACAAAACATAACAGTGTTTTTTTTATCTCTCCTGCAAATGACCGCCTCACAAAACAATATAAAACAAAAGAAATCCAATCACAAAATAATACAAAACATAACATAGTGGGTTTTTTTAATCTCTCCTGCAAATGATCGCATCACAAAACAATATAAAACAAAAGAAATCCAATCACAAAGTAATAAAAAACATAACATAGTGTGTTTTATCTCTCCTGCAAATGATCGGAATTCTTTTCTTTTATATTGTTTATGAGGCGATCATTTGCAGCAGAGATAAAAAAAAACCCACTATGTTATGTTTTGTTTTATTTTGTAATCACAAAATAATACAAAACATAACATCGTGTTTTTGTATCTCTCCTGCAAACGATCGCCTCACAAAACAATATAAAACAAAAGAAACCCAATCACAAAATAATACAAAACATAGCATAGCGGTTTTTATCTCTCCTGCAAATGATCGCATCACAAAACAATATAAAACAAAAGAAATCCAATCACAAAATAATACAAAACATAACATAGTGTTTTTATTATTTTGTGATTGGATTTCTTTTGTTTTATATTGTTTTGTGAGGCATCATTTGCAGAGATAAAAACCACTATGTTATGTTTTGTATTATTTTGTAATCACAAAATAATACAAAACATAACATAGTGGTTTTTTATCTCTCCTGCAAATGATCGCATCACAAAACAATATAAAACAAAAGAAATCCAATCACAAAATAATACAATACATAGCATAGCGGTTTTTTATCCCTCCTGCAAATGATCGCATCACAAAACAATATAAAACAAAAGAAATCCAATCACAAAATATTACAAAACATAGCATAGCGGTTTTTTTACCTCTTCTGCAAATGATCGCCTCACAAAACAATATAAAAGAAAAGAAATCCAATAACAAAATAATACAAACATAACATAGTGGTTTTTTATCTCTCCTGCAAATGATCGCCTCACAAAACAATATAAAACAAAAGAAATCCAATCACAAAATAATAGAAACATAACATAGTGTTTTTTATCTCTCCTGCAAATGATCGGATTTCTTTTGTTTTATATTTATTTAATGAACATTTGCAGGAGGATAAAAAACCCACTATGTTATATTTTGTTTTATTTTGTAATCACAAAATAATACAAAACATAACATAGTGGTTTTTTACCTCTCCTGCAAATGATCGCCTCACAAAACAATATATATAAAAGAAAAGAAATCCAATCACAAAATAATAGAAAGCATAACATAGTGGTTTTTTGTATCTCTCCTGCAAATGATCGCCACACAAAACAATAAAAAACAAAAGAAATCCAATCACAAAATAATACAAAACTTAAAATAGTGTTTTTTTATCTTTCCTGCAAATGATCGCCTCACAAAACAATATAAAACAAAAGAAATCCAATCACAAAATAATATAATACATAAAAATGTGGAGAGACTGTAGAAGGCGGTAATGTGAGTGCGGCACAAAATCCTCACACAGAAATTACACCCTAAATCATGCCATAGCTGGTATTTCGCACCTGCCAAGCACAAGTCACACATTTTCCCATATGTCAGCGCTCTAATAAGACACAATAGAACAATGAACGTTGCAGCCCGCTGGTGTAACCCTTGATAGTTCCGGTAAACATGATAGGTCGCCCGCGCACAGTGTCATCACCCCGATATCTTCATGGCGGCAGAAATCGCCATGGTAGGTTGAATCCACAGCCACGCATGTCCATTTTGTTCCGACCTTTGAGACGCATAATGAGCCGAGGGACATCCGACTAAGGCTACTGACAATAGCCTGGTAATTGACCTCTCTGTGTGTGAGTGAGCATGTAGGCCTATACGCCATTGATGAGGTCAATGGTCATATGCTTTTAGACTGCTTGCACGAGTGAGTGCAGCTAGCCTACGGTGCGCTATAGTTCGACACATATAAAATCAGAATATTTTTGTCAGTTTTTGAGTTCAAGACGCGGAGGTTTTCTCAAGACGCAAGCTAACGACTATCATATCCGTTGAACACATATATTCAAGTGCAAGGAACAAAATCTGGTTTCTTTAGACTAAATAAATTACGGGAGATATTCATCATTTTCTACCCCGGTATCCAAAGATTTATCGTCTGAATATCAAATCGTGCATTGCACATTCACGTGTATCGATCCCGGGTATTCATTTCAGTGTCTCAGCTGTATCCCCGGGGCTGTATCATGTAATTATTAACCGGGCGATGTCGGTGTGCCGCGGTAGTGCAGACAAGTGGGTGTCCCCTGGGAGCAAGATGATTAGAAATCCGATATATCGTTATAATTAAATTAAAAGATATGCAATTTGTCAATGTCAGAATATCATAAAATGGTGCATCTCGATCTGGTCAAAAAGTTTGGCTCCCAAAACTAATCCGCGCGTGCGGACATGGAAGTTTCGTGCAAGCTGAAAATAAGGGTGGCGCTGTTCAGGTCCCCGTAGCTCAAAAGTTAGTCTTAAGGTTATTAATTATTTTAAACTGTTGTGATTTGGTAGTTAACAGCATCTTACGAATGGTAGTGAGCTATGAAAAAAACTGCATTGCTCAATTCATAGCGAGCATGTAGAAGAATTAAAATATCACAGATACACTTTTATAGGTGCTGCGGTTCTTGAGTTACGTTGTAAAGAGGGCTGAAACAACAACACTTTTGTAAAACGTACATAACTCATTAACAACAATAAATTAAGCAAGTTTTCAAAGTATATGATTTGTAGAATTAACTTTTGCAAAACATCAAGGCGTTAATTTTCAATAATATATTGATATAGATAATGAAAATCGATTTTTAGGTTGCTTCGACCAACAATACCTCGTCTACCCTTAAAATGTTTCAAAAATTAAATTTTAATCTTTATTTAATACATTGGTCGCACCAAAATAAAATTACATAACATGTGGTAGGAAAACAAACGTACTTTCATGCATATTTACGTGTATTTCAATGGGACTTTATTTAGTGGTGTGCGCCCACCAATATTAATATACTAGAACGGCAGTGTGGAACGGCAGTGTAGCTCGGGGCATGTAGAAGATAAACCACGTATTCGCTGGATGGAGTTATCAAAAAGCCAAACAAACCGTTATACTATTCAACTATATCAATACCACCGGTCATGATTATGGCTTCCCAACCTATGTTGCTTTGTCTTCTATACTGGATTTTAGTCCCCTTGGTTTGTGCTAGTAACATACTAATCTACCCATTTACAGGGGAAGGTAGTCACTACAGTGTAATGTACAACATTGCCACGGAATTGACTGTACGCGGACACACGGTCACCATGTTGGTTGGCGATATCTTCGAAGATAAAGTTCTAAAGTCCACAGGTGTTGATGATGAGAGGATCGAGTTTATTTTCCATAAAACATGTCTGACCTATGCTGAGCGAATTGGCGCGATTGGTAATATGACCAACGCGATGTTAGAAGGACGATACAGGGAATGGATGATGGAAGTCTCCTCAACGGATTTCTTTAAGAAATATGAAAAGGAATGCGTCACAGTATTAGGTGATGAAGAATTTATGTCAAAGTTGCAGAATTTTGACCTCTCCGTTGGGGATAATAATCACGACTGTTCTGTTGTGCAATATTTACGTCTCAAATATGGCATTAAGTTTGTATCAGTGTCCGCTATTCTCGGAGTTCCGTCCATAGACTCGATAACAAAACGTATACCATTTAATCCTTCTTACATGCCTGAAACGTCGTCTACTTTAGATCACGTGATGACATTTTCGGATCGTCTGAAGAATGTAGCAACATCTTTTACAATTTTGGTTGTGTTTACACTGCTTAACATCCCCAAGTATGAAACAAGAAAAGAATTTGGTATTACGGAAACAAGTCCATATTATGAGGATGCGGAGCTTTTCTTAATCAATACTGATTTTGCGTTAGATTTTGCCAGGCCATTGTTGCCCAATGCGATTCCAGTAGGTGGATTGACCACCAAACCAAAGAGACCTCTTTCAGCTGTAAGTAATGTACTTTATAACACGTATGCACTATGAAATGGACCACAAAGGCCTCATCCCAATGTCATAGTTCAATAACCTCAATTATACAATCATAGTGCAAAATTTGACTTCAGGTTGCAATGTATGAGTATTTGTACCCAAATTTTCAGTCATCCAATGAATGTACAAATGTATTGGGGTTAAAAACTGCCATGATATATGAGCATGTTGTGGATCCTAGTGAAATACTGCCTTTCTTAAGATGAATTTATACTCCATCGCTGAGCGACGAGCGATTGATGTTTTACCAATGATGTAGCGCACTTTTACCATCGTAACCATGGAAACAAAAAGCGCTCCACCTTATTGGCTAAACACCAATTTCTATTGATACCCAATGCGATTCCAATTGGAGGGCTGACCACGAAAAAAGCAAGCAAGACCTCTCTCGGCAGTAAGTACTTTTTCACCCCTCACACCATAAATACTGATAGGCCCTACCTCGAAAAATAATCCATTATTATAGCGGGGTAAGTCCACTTTTTCTCACGTGAGCAACAAAGTACAAATTCCGCACCCCCGCAAAAAATCAAATCAATCGAAATAAAAATCCTGGCTATGGGCCTGGATAATTATTTGATAGGCGATACAAATATTTGTAATCCCTTCATTTTCAAATTTATCGATACCGCTGATGGTATAATTCGTGGTTCTTGAAAGCTGCCCAGAGACATGCAAGCAAGGAGGAGTTGATTGATTAATTGATTTTAATCATATTTATCCAGGGTAGACCAATGCAGCGAAATAGCTGGTCTAACATGGGGCCCTGCATATATATCCGGGGTTTGATTTAATTTTAATGGGACATAAAGAGATTTTTTACACAAAATTATTTTGTCTTTCTACTTTAAGAAATGATTGATTAGTAAATTTATTGGCCAATTGTTAGTACCTTAAATATAAAATGTCAAGCATGATTTCTGAATTCGGTCACCTGGTTTGTATGCACAGATGCAACGGATGGTTTTTGTTGGTTCAGGAAGACAAGAAAGACAACATTATAAACATGCACATAAACGTGTGGAGTGTGCGTCCATGAAGGCTGAGAAGTTTTGTTTGCCAATATTGGTTATCAACTGTGTAAATATTGCCACAGTAGGGTCAACATGTACATGATGTATGCAAAGATGTGTGTTTACATTCAACTAAATTATATAAGAGTCAAGTAGCATACCAACCTCTCTCTCCCCGTCATTTTTGGCGAAGGGAAGGGGAAGAAGGAATAAATAAGAAAAGAGAAGATGAACAAAGAAGTTGTTTGTTTCTTTCTGGATTCCAATCCCAGACCCTCGCGTGTCAAGCACTCGACCGGCAACCGGTAGCCATGTGTGTTTCGCTGGCCCGGCTAACAAAACCGTGCGTATATATACATGATAGGTGATTGCGTCATCGCATCACCTATGTATTTCTTCTTACTTCATGCTCATGCATTAGAGTGTGAATGCCTGCTGAATACTTTTTATTCGATGTCACATGTCTTCGGTTTGTTGAGTATATATATTCCGATATTGGAATTCCAATATTTATATGGAGTTATTCCGAGTTATTGATGTTGTACGAATAATCCGCAGTTACCGAAATTTGTCGGAACACACGCACATGCCTGTTCTTGGAAAAGAAAAAACATTACTGATGTTCAGATTAATTATGCAACCTTATATCATGTTATCAGCAAACAATATATTGGCACGTAGTTAACCATCTCTTCGCGGGTATGGACTGCAGACGACAATTTTAAATTTTCTTTAAAAATTCAAAAATTTCAGAATTGTACATTTTTATGATCATATTTAGAATCAGCATGACAAATGAATTCAAATAAGTACAATCAAGCCTTGTATTGGTTCAGTGGTTCTTGAGATAGCTCTTGACATTTTGAGAAAATATCTCAAAACTTGGACTTCTTATTTTAAAGACTATAGCCAGTACGCACAGCTTTAATGTAGTAAATTTCTGATTAAACAGAGTATGAAATACGAGTGCCAACCTTTGGAACTATAAGACTAGTAGAAGATGGCACTTGTATTTCAAGAAGTTCAACGAAGTATATTGAGTAATACCGAGTCATGATGACGGCTTACCAAACTATTCTTTGTCTTACGTGCCTGTGGGTAGTAGCCTCAATGACTTGTGCTAGTAACATACTTATCTTTCCATTAGACGGCCACGGAAGTCACTTCAAAGTAATGTATAACATTGCCAAGGAATTAGTTGCACGCGGACACAATGTCACCATGTTGGTTGGCGATATCTTCCAAGATGAAATGGTAAAATCCGCAGATCCCGATGGAGAGAAGATCCAGTTTCTCTTCCATCAAACTAGTCTGACCTATATCGAGAGAATCGAAATTCATGAAGGCATGACTAATGCAGGGATAAAAGGACGTTTCAACGAATGGATTATTGAGGCGTCGTCAACGGATTGGTTTCAGAAACATATAAAGGAATGCGATAGGATTTTAGGCGATGAAGAATTGATGTCAAAGTTGCAGAATTTTGATCTATCCGTGGTGGATAATAATCAAGAATGTTTTCTTGTGCAATATTTGCATCTCAAATATGGCGTGAAATTTGTATCAGTGTCCGCTATTCTGACAATTCCGTCCACAGACTTGATAATTAAACGTATTCCATTTAATCCTTCTTACATGACGGAAATGACGTCTGTTTTAGATCATAAAATGACAATTTCTGAGCGTCTGAAAAATGTGGCGACATCCTTTATCATCTTAGTGGCGTCAACACTGGTTAATAAACCCAAGTATGAAACAAGAAGAGACTTTGGTATCACAGAGACAAGTCCTTATTATGAGGATGCTGAATTGTTTTTAATCAATACTGATTTTGCGTTGGATTTTGCCAGGCCATTGTTGCCCAATGCGATTCCAGTTGGAGGGCTGACCACCAAACAAAAGAAACCTCTTTTAGCTGTAAGCACTTTTTAACCCCTTAATACTGTGTTTCCTATACCGTTTCTGTATTGGTTAATTATGCGGTATAATCTTATCATGCTGCCGATTGGCTCAATAAGTCCTAATAGTCTTCTTGTAACCAATCAGGAGGGAGTACTCATACTAGTGCTTTTCAAATTTCACTAATTATCTTAGCACCTGAATAATTGATGTTTTGATTGATCGATTATTTTATTATTTGATTAATTGATTGATTGATTGATTGATTGATTATAATTCCTGATTCCTTTATTTCTGACGACGTTTGACATAACTGTCAATCAAACTCTCCACGACCCCAGTAGCGCGTAAAAGGAAGGTTGATTAATCTAGTGCCGATAGGAGAAAAGAAATCGCATAAAATGGCGAAAAATTACGGTACTTTTACAAGGCAAAAAGCTACCTTCGAGGCACTGTTGACATGGTGCCTTCAAGAAAGAAAGTTTTCCATTTAATATTAAGACCTAACTTTTGAGATGGTTAGCCTTCTTGAAGGTGCAAAGTTAACCATAGGGCACGCCGTTTTACCGCCGCGTTCAGTTCATCACGACACTCGTAAACAAACCGTGCCCGAGTTTAATTGATACATGACGTCAGACGCATTCTTTGATTACAGTTAGCTTCTTGTACAATGTACATGTGCTTCTTGATATCACTAATCATCCTCATTGACACATTGTTCTTATCTTTAACCAAACAGGAATGGATTGAGTTTCTTGAGAGTGCTGATGAAGATGGCGTAGTGTTGTTTTCAATGGGCTCTTATGCAACTGGTATCGATGAAGATGTGGCAAGTCTCTTTGCTGGAGCTTTCGCTCAGTTACCTCAAAAGGTTATCTGGAAGTTGAACGGCAAACCATCGGCCACTTTGACTCCTAATGTCAAGGTTGTAGACTGGATACCACAGAATGATTTGCTAGGTATTAAAGCCCAAGAGCCGAATAAGATCAACAAGCCAAGCAAATATGTTGACAGAATGCCACAGAATGATTTTCATTTTTAAAGGGGGGTAACTCTATTGGTTTTGGATATGGATTGTCTTTAAAATTACATAATAATATCAAATATCGCCCCTTTATGCTGCTTTGTGAAAAACGAGAGCATTTTCAGCGTAAATGTGAATAAATAGCCAAATTTGCAATCCAATACCTTGGTATACGTGAATTGCATTCTGGGCAGGCAATCAACAACAATTCCCGTTCGTATGACGAATGCTGACATGCTGTACAATGCCCGACCCGTATTGAACGGAAAATATTTGGGGATTTTTTCGTACCGTTTCAGAAAAAAAGGAAACAAAATATATCTTGCAATATGTACATTTCAAATGAATATAAAAAAGTTTGGGTTAAAAATGGAGAGGAAAAAACCCTTCCGATACCGGATTTTGAACCGGGTACCTCTCGGGTAACGGACAATGCGCTAACCGATTGAGCTATTTAGCACACTACGTCCATCGTGGAATTCTTATAACTAAATACGACACACTGTCTCCTCAGCAGTTAGAGTGGTTCGCTTTTTTCGCAGAATGTTTATGACGCGAAACCAAAGTAGCTGTTGAGGAGACTGATGATTCGCAATTAATTCCCTGCCCAGAAATCCGAAGTAATTTTAATTATTTACAAACTGGTAGCCTGTAAAAACCGATGTATTTCATGATTTCTCCGGAAATACATCGACTTGGAGCGTCAAATTTCAGGATAGTAATGAGTAAAATAGTATCTATTATGTGATACCAAAACCTCATCAACAATGAAAAAAAAATCGGGGATGATGCTGTCGATCGGGTTACGGACCTTTAATGATCGCAATGATTTTGTCATAAGACTCTTGACATCAAATGGGAGTCAGTCACATAGGGTGGTTTACATAATACGATAGTACACCTAAGATAAAATTGTGTTCTCACTGGAGACATAAAACCAAGCGATTATATACATGACTAACACCATATTGCCCCTCGTCTCTGTTCACAGGTCATCCTCAGATCAAAGCCTTTGTATATCACTGCGGTATGAATGGTGTATGGGAAGCTGTATATCACGGAGTACCTATGGTAGCTGTGCCGTTGTTTGGTGACCAATACGACAATGCACAAAGATTGGTGTCACGTGGTATGGCGGTGAAAGTGGACATCACTACATTGACCAGTGACGAGTTGGCTCAAGCTATACGTACAGTCATTAGCGACCCAAGGTATATAAGATTATACTAATGTTGCAAGAGCGCAAATAATTAAGACATTTTAATGCCTTAAAAGCATGTTATGAAAAGCATAGTGTATGAACGTTTGGACAGTATTGTTTGTTGGACATGAGAGCACATCAGACATGTCGAATTCCATTCTGAATACGAAGAATGTCCCTATCAAATCATTTTGATTTTTTGAAGTTCGCGATGCGATATAAACACAGTTTATGGCAAATGAAGCGCTGTTCTGGTTCAAGTCATTGGTAATCACACTTCAAACACAAAGTTATCTGTTATGATAATTCTATTTGGTAATTGTATTAATAAGCACAGCAATTTGGCATGTAATTAAATGTAGATATTTATATAGCGCTTTATGCCGTAAACAGCCTCAAAGCGCTTTACATTTATTCCGCCGTTATTAGAATATGTCGGAACCACGTTTGCTGCCTCCAAATGGCGCAGGGTTCATCAGTACAACGACTGTGACTACCCCTAACAGCTTCCCATTGCACCTGGGTGGGGTGAGGCAAGCGTGACAAAGCGCCTTGCCCAAGGGCGCAACACGGCGGGACGGGGACTCGAACCCACGCACGTCAAGCAAGCTCTCAGATTATGATTATTAACCACTGTGCCACCGTGCCCTCTAAATTATCTTACATGATAAGGTAAAAATAACACTTCCCGCTGCTTTTTTCTCTTCTTTTCAGTTTCAAGAACAACGCCACTCGTATATCCGCCATTTTCCGAGACTCACCCCGCACACCAGTAGAAATAGCCGCTGATTGGATAGAATATGTTATACGTCACGGTGGCGCCAAACATCTACGATCTGCTGCTTTAGATTTGAACATATTCCAGTACTTACTACTAGACGTCATCGCAGTCTTGCTATTAGCTTTCGTTACATTTATGATTATCTTATACTGCAGCTGTAGACTATGTTTCAGAGGTTGTAGAAGACTATGTGGGTCAAGTAAAGTAAAAACTGAATAGGGTTGTATGTTCAACTCCCTATTCCAAAAATTACACCACAATTTTTTTTTCTTTCTTTTTTTTTCTTGGATTAAAAAATATTATCCTCTTTTGTCAAATGAAACATAGCTAAACCCTTATCCGTTAGTTAGTTCTGGCAATGAAAGTTCCTTTTTAATACTTGGTCAATTTTTGGGAGAAAATGGCCCAAAACCTGCGTTTTTAGGGCGTTTTTTATTATGCTGAGACAATCAAGTCTAAAGACTAGTCTAATTTCAATTCATGCTTTGCGGAAAATACTTGTATCATTCTTTAATCATTTAATGAAAGTGAAAATTATAGCAAAATTTCGGGATATACTCGGGCATATACTTAATATTTTGAATGCTTAGACTTGTACCATGTCTTTGATTTTTGTGACTCGATTGTCAGCAAACATGCCGATAATGCATGTTTTTAGCTCTTTTCTAAACATGATAAATAAATCATTAAGATAGTGAACCCTTTACATTCATCTCTAGTTAGTACTAAATGAATGATATTTGCGCTATGTTTCATTTGGCAAAACTTGATCATATTTTTGAATCCCAGAAAATATTGTTGTATTTTTCTGGAATGGGTAGTAAGTTGCGAAGTAATGCTGCACAAACGGACGATTTGCATCATATTATTTTTACAGCTTCGCCATTTTATAACTTACGTTACAAGTGTCTTATAATGAATTGAGAGGTTGCAATAGTGACACCAAGCCTTACCTTAATTATAAACCAGTCACAATGAAGTGACTTGGAATTGACCAAAGAAACATGAAAATTAATAAATTTAAAATGTACGCAAGATCTTTGCACCATATACGTCGAAGTTCATTTTCCAAACGACTGATAAGCAAGGTAAATGACCTCAAAAGTTCAAATCGTCGGAGCAAATAAAAACAAAATGCCTCAAACTTGTACCCTTTCGGGTGAAAACATAGCTTATATATATTTTTCCAACATTTCGGACACCTCGGATGCTAGAATAAACACATTTAAGATTAACACATCAAAATTCAACATGAGATCCAAATATTATGTAGATTAATTGTATAACAAGTCATAAACTATACATTCTGGACATTTAAAGAGTATCCAATTACAATTGATGGGTACCAATCATTTTGATACAATCTGTGTTGGCTAACAGAACAACTTAACTTGGTTTAACAGTCGATCATGCCACTGTTTTTCCGTGTTAACTTGGTTTCTTTCCCAGCTGAGGTTCAAACACTATGCCAGTTTTACTTAACTGCCGAGTTGGTCCAATTTAACTAATGCTGGTTTCATACTATCGTGTCGCTTACCGTTGACTGCGCAGAGCGGCATGACGTACGCGTATTGCAAACAAATGGACACAATCAAGGCTAGTCATTGTCGCTGTGGCAAGTGGGAACAAAATCTGATGGCATTGTATTCCCCCATTTTTGTTTGCTCTGTGCCAACTTATGCCAAGACACATTGAATGAACTATTAAACTGTGATATTGTTGGGTAGGATTGTATTAAGATTTGTGAACAATTTTACCCAGATTATGGTAGGTCACTTTTTAATCTATTTAGGTATAATTATGATTTTTTTTAAAGACAGGTTTGTTTTATTCTGAATTTGTAGGTAAGGGACGAAATCAAAACTCGACCGGCGGAACTGTCCGGAGCCACAAAGAGAGAATCCACTAATCATCTACTAAAGCATCCACAAATCCCTACATACCCCCTACCACAATGCCTACACATACTCCCACCCTAATAACCAGAGGCCCCCCCCACATATTAGGGTTAAACCACCTAACTACCCTAATACACAACTACTCCCATACTATGCCCACAGACACACCCATTCCGCCCACCTCCTACATTAACACACCCATACCCGGTCCCACATACAAAGCGAGATTTACATAAACTGATACACACCGCAAAGCGAGGATAAAAAGAAACGCGCATAAAAACCGAGGAAATATGCATTTCACATTAGAAGTGAGAAGTGTGCTTATATACCTCCTATACACCCCCTCACTACGTCAGAAGCGTTATAAACGGCATCCTCGCTTTGTTTTTTTTTGTTTTTTGGGGGGGGGGTCCTCGCTTTGTTCCTTGCTATTACAAAAATCCTCGTATTCTCTCAGGTTAGTCATCACACAAACCCATCTCCGTACACTAGTATACGCACAATGCGTACACCCCTGTTGGTGGCAGAGGCAGTTCCACATAAACCACCCATCCGCACCGCCCATACTCCTTTGGTTCTCTCTCTCTCGCTTTATCGCTCCTCATCTTCTTTTTTCTTCTCGCCACTCTTCCTTTAACACTCACTTAAATCCTCGCTGTCTCTTTTAAAGTATTACACATAGGAAGTCTGTGTTATCAGTGCTTTATTATGATTCGTTATACGGGTATTACAGTACAATGACCTTCTGGCATTCAAGCATCGATATATATCATAACCACCTGAGATTAACATGATGAATAATAAATACAAATATTAATATTTTTATCACGAGTTTTATTTCAGGTCCGGATCCGATGCATTATCTCTACACATGCGCAAAGACCAGTTATCGTACAAAACATTCCTACACTCCTCGCATGACAACTCATGTACACCGTATTTCCAAACCGGAACTGAAACTCGTAACCTTTATTTATAAAATTGAAGACCGAATTAAAAAGACTAGTTTGCGTCTGATGTCAGGGCAACGGCGCGGTGTGATTAGTTGCTGACCTCCGCAGTACTGCGTTTTTGGTGTGGTTGACAGGACGTCAGACGCAAACTAGTCTTTTAATTCGGTCTTCAATTATAACTTAATTACAACTGGCGTCCAAGCATATTGCAGCTCTTCAGCGCTTCAATTTATTCCAATTTTGCACCATATTTCAGCTTCAATATGGCAAGATTTTACATGGCATTTGTACCATAAACTTATTCTGTCGCCAAAAGGTGCTGAATTCACTGTACTTCAAGATTTTTTCCAACCCCATCCCCCATGTCAAAAAGAAATCTACGCCACCGATTCGCGGTGTCACATTTGTGCACCCTTTCGTCTACTATAAATGTATAGATGAGTTGACTTCTGACGTCAATGCCTGGCAGTATGCGCACGCATCATCACAATTTCCATTGTTTTTTGCCTGGCAGTATGCGCGCGCATCATATCTTGTTCATGTTCAGGACTCCTGTCTTTTAAAACTCCCGCCACATCACAATAAGGCTATTGAACAGTGTAGTGGTTGCATGGAGTTCACTCAAGCATATCGATATACGCAGTAAACCCGGCAAAATCAATATTATTGAAGACACCTAACCTAACCATATAGTAATCATTAGATGCATATTCTTGTTCTGCGTATTTGGCACAATGCACAATGCGACTTTCACGGTGATTCCTATCTATCATTATAGCGTGACAGAGCAACACTCACTCGCCGTGTTCATAATTAGCGTGTTTCAAGAGAAAGGTCCATGTAGGCCTGTTTAAATGAGGTATCAAATAATTCTCGTACTTTTGTTCAATTCTCATCGCTTTGAAAGAATTCTTATTTTAAATTTCCACTAGCGTATGTCCGCGTTCGAATGTCGCGTTTTCAGCATTATGTTGGAACAGTTGCGCATCAGATTACTGGAACCTTAGAAATAGCGCAAGATGGTATTGTATGTCAAGTGTTGTTATAATCCGAGACAGACTTAAAAATACTAGTTTGCGTCTGACGTCATTGTCGATCAAACTCCCCACGACCCTTGATTGGTTTAGTAGCGCGTAAAAGGTTGAATTATTATTCAGATTTCCTTTTACAAATTAAGCGTACTGCTAGCCGTCCAGCGGGTATTATTTTGCACAATGGTCCAATGCACACGCTTGACAACGCGCACGTATACGCGATGGTTAATTTGTAAAAGGAAATCTGAATAATACTTTAGTGTCTTCATCGGAGAAAGGGAATCGCAGAAAATGGCAAAACGTTACGGTGCATTCACAAGGCAACCTCTCTCAAGTACTGTTGACATGGTGCCTTCAAGAAAGAAAATTCTACTTCTAAAACCTAACTTTCGAGATGGTTTGCATATTTGAAGGTACAAAATTAACCATAAACCATTAACCATTAACCGCCGCGTTCAGAAACTCAGTCGTAACGACACTCATAAATAAACCGTGTACGCGTTTGATTGACAGATAACGTCAGACCGTCTAGTCTTTTGAATTCTGTCTTCGATTAATAGTGATGTTGTCTCACATAAACCGTGATAAGTTTCCTTCTAACGAATCACAGATATAAACCGGACCCTTTGTATAATACAGACTATAGAGGGCACTGCCATCGATTTATATTGCGATGCAAAGCCGTTTTTACCATTGTCACTATCCTCATTCGACAAATCTCGTTGGGTGTGCTTCTCTGATTATACATTTGAATACCTGAATACAAAACCCACCCAAGTCCATACTTTAACCAAATTGAGTTAAGCATGGGAAATTGTTGCTTATACATAGTATCATATGTATAAAGGAACGACACAAATCCACCCTCTATACGTGCGTCTATTGAGCATGTGAAATCAAAAAACCACCCAAGCCCAGAACCTGGGTAGTTTTTGCACACATATTATAGTGTCCTCGCAAACAGGGCAAGATGGCTGACGTGGTAAATCGAGTTGATAGCAAGTTAAGCAATACTGGTGACGAAAGAAGTGGTAAAAAACGAAGAAATGAAGCTGAACTGAATGGGCACAGAACAAGAAAAAAAGACTGAGAGCAAAGGGTAAAGAATACACTTACCATGTGATTCAAAGCACCACCCAAGTCCAGCATACAATGACCCCTCTCTAAGTCCCCAAAATGCTAAGCTAATCGTCATACCTAATACAGTTTAGCCCATTCATTTGCATGTAAAACTTGCCCTGTTTACCAGGTAAATCTAACTGAAGGAATTAAAATGATACACATTTTTTTTAGTTTCTCAAAATCACTTTCCATGGACTTGGGTGGGTTTTGTATTCATGTATTCATTTATTCGCCTTTATGCTGAAATGTCATTCTAGACATTCAATGGTATTTCTCATCATTAAACCCACCATTTCAGGAGAACGCAGTTTCCTGGGATTCTTAAATTGGTTATGCGATGCCGTAGTGTTATTCATAACGAACTCATTTAGTTTATCAAATGAACCTGGTTTGACGAGATACACCCGTGGTGGCGCTATTTCTGCTTTCTCACGGAATGAGTTGTATGTAAATGACGTCTTACAAAGAACTTCATCAACCTGTAAACAATGCAATGCAAAGTTGTAATGAACTGTTTGACCTTTAGATGCATTTAATTTTGCTCAAAATACATTAATAAATGCTTTAAATTGTGCAAAAAGGCAAGTTATGTCAGAATTTGCTAAAATTTCACATTCGTGCTACACATTGAATTATTTTTTTAGAAGGTATAGTTGCCTATTTGGAATGAGTACTTTCTTGAGAAAACGAATAACAACAGTATGTGTGATACTAAAAAGTGTTCATGGTGAAAGCGCTTTGAATAATGGCAGATCTATTCTAATGTTGTTTTTCAGTTCGGATGAAACGGTGACAAAATGTTAGGATTTTCGTGAAATTGACTGATATGTTTTGAACACTGGTTACAAGGCGAATAAGTTTCCCAAACTCCAGTATGTCCAGGATGTCACGTGCTAAATTGAATGTTATAACCAATATTTACCCTAGTAACGCACAACGTTATATATTAATGTTGTCATAACGTTGTCACAGCGTCGTTAAGTCGTAACAACGTTGTTACAACGTTGTACAATGTGGTGTTAGTAGAGTAGCTTACCATTCCTAGATGCTGTTTAGAAATGTCGAGTAGTTCTCTAGGTGAATCAACCTCATCAATACCTTGGTCACCAGCGGAATCCACTTCATCAATGCTTTGGTCACATGTGTCACGATCAACCTCGATGAAGATTACGTAATAGGGGTTTACCTCGTTCTGGTCACCGCCTGAAAATTATCAAATATTTGGAAGCAACTTAAATTTATACAATATCAAAACATTGGTTCAACTATAAACGTCTCAACAATAACGTCAGATATAAAGCGTTTTATCAAATGCAATGTTTTTGTTTTGCAACCAAAATAAATAAATAAATGTGCAACCAAGACGCGGACAGAACGTGGCTGGTTATCGTGTGCACGATACGAAGCGTAAATAAAAAGATATTACTGGGAACCAGACATAATTGACCTTTTCGGTAAATCCCATAAGCCTTTGCTAGTACACCTGGGATGTCGTCATTTTCAATTGTCACGTTCCAGGATACGTAATGGGGCTGCAATTGCGTCTTGAAATACGATGGAGATAATAGATTAAATAATAATACCAGTTTTATCTACGGGGGCTGACGCTTTGTATTTATTGTGGCGGGTTATTGTGTTAATTTTGAATTTGAAAAAAAAAAGCAGATTGATTAAGATAGCCCAAAATGGAGGTAAATTCTTGTTGCTTTCTTCTTTTTTTTTTACAAACAAAGGGAAGATGCACAGTGCAATATTGTTTTCTTGTTTTTGCTATTAGGATTTGTATAATGAGGACGGTTGGAAAAAATTAGGGGGTATGATATTACCTCCTTGTAGTTATTTTTGAACCGTCCCTCGTGACGTATTCATGTCATTTGCTGAACGCATAGCGATCAAGCTCACGGTGTATTTTTACTCGTCAACAGACACTATGGACCACAATCACCTCATCCCAATGGCATAGTTCAATAACCTCAATTGAAACAATCATAGTGCAAAATTTGACCTCAAGTTGCTGAGTATGAGTGTTTATACCCACATTTTCAAAGGTCATTCAATGCATTTTCAAATGTATTGGGGTTAAAGAACTGTGCTTCTGATAGATGAGCATGATGAGGACGACGTTAGTGATTTTTTACCACTGAAAAGGTTTATACTTGGATTCTTTTCGGCCATATGGCGTGATATTCACACGTATTCTATGGACCACTTGTCTTCAAATTAAATTTCTTACCTCCGTCTAGCATACAATTCTCTGCGCATGCGTAGTCAACCAGTGTCACTTTTGGCCAATGAGATATGACCTTTGTGATGACGTTGTGCAGGGTCGCTGAATCCATTTTCTCCGCACGGACATTCAATACTAAACCGGACCTGTGTAAAAGTTTAGAAACGTATGATCTTGTGAGATTCAATCTTAAAATCAGTACGAATACTGAACATACTGAATATTAGTATGAGACCCGGGTGTTCTCAACTTTGGTTTGGGTGCGGTTGGGACTCCGAAAAACTACCCGACTTTAAACATGATGTTTACTTTTTGAAGAAGAAAATGTGTACTTTTTGAAGAAGAATAAAAAACACCATTTCTTTAATCAAATATTCATCAATAAACCAAAATGGCTGAAGATGCACCCTCCCCCGAGTCTAAACTAAATGACTGAAAATGCAGCCGAATTTGCTGCATATCACCGAACCCTCATTTCCTCTAAGAACTCCCAGGATATGAGATTCTGCAATATCGTGGTCTAACGGATGTGGGAGGAGCAATGTTCGGGCCAGGCGCGTAGCCAGTATTGTCAGTCCGGGTGGTAAACGTCAGTATCCTCCCTATTTTTACTCTCCCTCTCCTTCCTTTCCCTTTTTCCCTCCCCTTTTCCTTCTCTTTCTCTTTCCCTTTTTCCTTGTCTTTCTCCCTCTCTTCCCCTTCTTTCTCTCTTTTCTTTCCTTCTTCTCGTCCCCATTTTCCGCTTCTCCGTCCCCATTTTAGGTGTCCGGGGCAGTCTGCCCCCTGCCCCCCGGCTACACTACTGGTTCGGGCACAAGTCTCGGTGGAGAGATAAATATCGATAAATGTTATAGTAATTTCCAAGTAGGCATTAAATCTTACTTAAACCACTGCAATCTGTGACCGTGCAGTGACTGTGTCCGAATACGAGAAATAAAATAAAAGGCCACGCGTTTTGAACTCGCCACCCAAAAATGGTGGTGTTGTTACGCTTTTCCAAATCGAGACTCGTTCAAATTGTTATATCTCTGCTTAAACAAAAGGTATTGAAGTGTGTTTGGTGTCATTTTGTAGCTATATAAGTGCCCTAACAGACCTCCAAAGGAGAATTGTTTATCAGCTAAGCTAGTGGAGTTAGAGTTGTTTGAGTTCAGAATGACCGAGGTGGTGGATGAGGCGGTGGCGGATGAGGCGGTGGCGGTATGTGCAAAGTCTATGGGAAATAAAGATTTTGTGTGTGTGCGTTGAATCAACTGATCATATCTTTGCATCCATATGGGCTACAGACATGGTTAAGAGCTCTTATGAAAGATTATTAATTCTGCTAATTGTTTTTAATCATTTTTAACTCTTTATGATTGGTTTAGTCTATAAAATGCAAACTTTTATGTACACAAAACTACCCGTTTGCATATTAAACACTGTAGTAAGCAATGCGGATGTCTTCAAAATCTAAAACATGCTGTAAATTTTTAATTACTTATCCTATCATAGTCAAACTTTACATTTTCTGAGAGGAAATTTGATGAGGAATCTAAATATGGACTTCCTTTTTTTGTATGGGTTAGGGGTAAAATGTTTCAGTTCAAAATATGTTGAATTGTAAAAAATTTGAACATATTTTGGGACACCCTGTATTCCGAGATTACCAAACAGCTGTGATTTTTTTTCTTCCAGAGTCAGTAGGCTCCCCCTAACCTCTAACCAAATCAATGTTGTTTACTTTCAGTTTATAACTGCAACTTAGTAATAAGCAATGCATTAAATGACCCATTTTTTATTTGGATTTTTTATTCCACCTGTATAACTTCAAGGTCACCCTGTACAGTGAGTTGAAATGTGTATATTTAAATTGCTTTTGCCTTCAGCTTTCCAAAAATGTATACTTTTGCTAGTTTAGGGTTGATAGTTGTGGAGATATTCTAATTTGAAACTTGATTGGTGTAAAAATTCATAATATTTGTGATGTAACGCTAAGGGTTGCGAGTTCAAAACATGTGGCCAAATATGGATAGTTTCGATTATTTGTTTATCCAGTAGTATGCCTCTCACCTGTACTGAAATTCAATCACTGGACAGTTGTCAAGGAAGTCAACAACTTTAATGACGTCACCGAACCGGAAGCGATATAGTCCGTTCACACAAGATCCCACCAGTTCATATACTTTTCCAACTTCAATTTCATCAATGAAGAGTGTCTTTGGTTCTTGTACAAACCTTTCAGAAGAGAAAATAATAAACACCTCAAATAAAGTATCAATTGAATAAACCGCACATTGTAGCGGCATTTGGAAGAAGTCAGAGCTACTCCTGACGAAAGCTTGACAGTTCTAAACTTGTCCGACGGTGAACCCACTATAAACCCACTAATTGTTATGAATTCCCGTCGTAAAAGCCTATCCCACAAAAAGGCATTTGGAATAGTCGGCAGGGGCCATTTTTGGCAAGCAAGCTTGACCACGCTTACCAATTATTTAGACCGCGTGCATCATTTCGATTTGGAACTTTTGAAAATGACCAAAATGCTGGTAAAATTCTTGGTCATTTTAGAGTGTTTGGTACACAGAGCTGTACACAGTGACATCGCCCCGATATCTTCATGGTAGAAATCGCCATGGTAGGTTGAATCCACAGCCACCCATGGCCATTTTATTCGGACCTTATGACATGCATAATTAGCGAAGTGACCTGACTCAGGCTACTGTCAATAGAGGGGGTATTTGATTTCTCGCTGTGTGAGTATGCTTGTATACGACATTGCGGTCAATGGTTATACTGTCTCCACTTGAGTGAGTGCCGCTATACCCTGCTGCACGCTGTAGTCCATACAGGACCAACGCAATATAAAATTAGAGTTTTGGTCAAATTTTGAGTTCAAAACGCACGGCCAATTTTCAAAACGCACGCTAACGACTATCATATCTGCTCAACACGTATTTTCAAGTGTATGAGACCAAATCTGGTTTCTTGAGAAAAAAATCATTTACGGGAGATATTCATCATTTTCTAACCCAGTATCCGAAGATTTTCGTCTGATATCAAAATCGTGCATAGCAATTCACGTGTATCGATCCCGTGTATTCATTTTAATGTCTCTGCTACACCAAATAATTATTAGCCAGGCGATGTCGGTGTGTGGTAGTGGTAGCAAATGTTTAGAGTGTTTAGTAGGAGAATCGCCACACCACCTTATCAATCAAATTGTCATAAGAAGATCAGGTTTTGGTATGGTGTAGGACGGGTTGCATAACTGTGGACTTTCTTTATTTGAGGGGTTTATATAGTATTATTATTAATAATAATAAAGGTTTGTGAAGATTGTCATTCGTCTAGGTAATATTGATATTTGAACTATATCATATTCAACTGGACTTACTATTTTCGAGTGGGAATTTTCACGTCCAATCCCGAACGCATCATCAGCCCTACTGATCTCCTGGGGGCAAAAGTGTACTAGTAATACATCCGCTTCACAGGTCAATAAACGTATGTGGCCAGAAGATCAGTATGGCTGATGTTGCGTTCAGGATGGTGGGTGGGGGGGGGGGGGAATGTCCCACTCACAAACAGTAAGTCAATTCACTCATATGCTGAACTACATAACAATCTTTACGTACTTCCAAAGACCTCACAATATGAGCTGACATTTTCTGACACCGTAAAGACTCGCCTAATGGCGCACTTGGGCCTCTTTGTCGTGGGGTAAATTTCATGTAGAAACAGAGAGCTCCTTCCCCTGAAACCTCAACAACAAGTATGGCTCCGTGCCCGTATTTACTGGCGGGAATTTTACGGGAGTGTACAATTAAAGCCATATTATAACATTTAAAAAAAATAGATTAGCATTTCTTTGCCATAAAATGTTAGCTTTTACTGTCAGATATATCCCCTTTTATTTTTCAGCCGAACAACTAACGGCAAAGCAAATAAATTTTGAATTTACTACCAGCGCACATGTCGCCAATACGTACCAGCTACGTACCACTCCTTCGGTCATGTTGTGGTACGACCCTTTATTGTGTATATCACCGTCCCGCACGCCGTGTACGTACTGTGTGTTATGAACATCGTGTATGCGTTCGACTAATAATTCCATCGTAATAATAAAGCGCATATTCAAAATCACCTAGAGTCTTGATTTTTGCAGGGTATATTGGTTTAATAAAGTACAATTTAATCGTGTAAAAAAAGGAATTTTAAAAATTCAGTGAGGGCGTCTTCCTCAGCAAATGTTATAATATAGCTTTAAGTTGTGCCTGTAGCGCCATTAGTCGAACCTTTACGGTAGTCTACAGTGTTGGAGGACTCGGGACTCGGACTCGGACTCGAGTCCGGACTCGAGTCCTTTTTTCAAGGACTCGGACTCGGACTTGGACTCGGGAGCTAAGGACTTGGACTCGGACTCGGACTCGGACCCCAAGGACTCGGGGACTCGGCTCCGAGTCCTCCTCGAGTCCGGCAAAATAGTGTCTTTTTAGGTCTTTTATTTTTGTTCATTGTAAACTTCCATTTGATCAATGATCACATCACATGATTAATCTAAGTAATTTTGCATGCAAATAAATTCAGTTTGTAAATAAATGTACAACCAAAAAGCAAGATTGTTTTCAGTTATAGGCCTATCTTTAATTGGTTAAATGGATTTTAATCATGATCGTTTGTTTTGATATGACTGCTTTGTTAGATGCAAAAAATAATAATAATACCTTGGGGCACTCAAGTTAAATTTTGGTAGGTGTGTCCGGTGCCAAACTTTGGGAACTAAGAACTGTTTTGGGGGAAAAATAGGGGCTTGATGAACTGAAATTTCAACATTTTTGTGGAGGTCTGTGAACTAAAATTGGGCGAAATTATAGGCTTTGGAGCTAACAAATTCAAAATGTTTCCAAATTTGAGCTGAAGAGCTACAATTTTCAGAGTGTTAGGCTTAATGAACTGGAGCATGATGCAAATGGGGATCTTAAGGAACTGCAGGAGAGTCTGGAAAAGGGACTCTTGACAGCCGCACATACCCGTACCACCTTTACACAGTGGCGTAGCGTCATGGGGGCAAGGGGGATGTGCCCCCGATCGATGGCAACATTTAGAAAATCCCATAGTAAAAGTGCCAAAAAATGGCTTGTGCCCCCCCCTCTCCATCAGACCCGGTGCCCCGGCCCCCTCCTCAATATGATGACCCACGCTACGCCACTGCCTTTACATGTTAGTGATCCCTCACCCCCGGAATAATACTGCATAGGCCTACAGCCAGATCCAACACCCCTTCGTTTGGCACCTGAAGTTTGGTAGTGACGTCATATTGCATCTTTTGCCTCTTTAAAACACAAGCCTAATAAGTTAACTGCGAGTCTGTGATACTCTGTTTCCAAGGTATGCTATCTAAGGAGCTGAGCAAAAATTATGAGCATGGGGGGAAGGGAAAATTGGGGGTAAGATTTTTCTGGCCGGGTGGAACTTAACTAATATTTGGCAAACCGAGAGGGGGGAACAAATCATTTTTGGCACATATGGGGCACCTTAAAACGCTTATAGAAAACAGTACAGAAACGTTTACATATGCAAATTTTCCTGCTCGCTGCGCTCGCATTCTATATCTAAACCATTTAAGGGGGTACTACACCCCTGTACAATTGTGTGCCTATTTTTGCATTTTTTCTCAAAAATTATAGCGCATTGGTGACAAGTAAGATATGTATATTATAGGGGCAAGGACTACAACTACTGCACTGGAAAATTTATTTCGGCACAGACAGCAGTTGTGGAGTTGCAGTCAAAAATAAGGGAAAACCAGTATTTGATCAATAAATCAATAACTACTTGCCTTGAGTTGCTAAATTTTCAGAGCAATAGTTGTAGTCCTTGCCCATACAACATGCATATCTTAATTGTCACCAATGCGCTATAATTTTTGAGAAAAATGCGAAAATAGACACAAAATTAGCCATGGGTGTAGTACCCCCTTAAGGTTTGTAAATTAGGATCTCAAAAAATGGCATGTGCAAAGGGGGTGTAAAGATTTATGGCAGGGCGGGGGGAAGCAATTTTTGGCAGGCCGAGAGGGGATAAGCATTTTTTTGCTAATTCATCCCTCCCCAGGCTCTGCATAATTATTGCACAGCCCCAAAACAATTCTAGGCATGCTAGGTGGGACAAGCAAATTATGTATTTACAAGAAAATACTAGTAATATACATGTAGAACTAAAATTCTGGTTAAGTATAGGCCTATGTTGATAAAGTATTGGTGAAAACCCCGATGCTTGAATTTGATACATAAGGACTCGGACTCGGACTCGGACTCGAACATTGAGGACTCGGACTCGGACTCGGACTCGGACATCAGAAATTGGCAGGGACTCGGACTCGGACTTGGACTCGGACACCAAGGACTCGGACTCGGACTCGGACTCGGATGACGAGGACTCGACTACAACACTGGTAGTCTATGAATATCTATACAATGTAAAATACCAACTTACATATCTTCTTCTGGAATGAATTCATAGACGGTAGATGTCAGTAGAAATGCATATCTATGTGACCCACCGAGTTGTCCTTGGTTTAATTCATAACCTATAATAGGTAACTCCGTAGAACTGTAAAATCCACTGTAGATTGGTATTCCTAGAAGGAGCAAATTGCTTCATTAGTGTTTACATATGGGGCTGTGCAATAATTATAAGCCCTGGGGAGGGTAGAATTCGGGGAGGGAGGGGCAAGAATATTTCGGACAGCCGAATACTTGTACCTAGACCTCTTAAGCTTTACAAATTAGGATACAAAAAAATGACATGTACAACTAGTAGTAAGCTTACTGCACACTGAATTTTTGTGCATATAAAATTTCGTCGACGTGAAATTCTTGGACCTAAACCGACAATGCACTGATAGCCACAAATCGCTATTTTTCACGATTTCTTCGGAAATACATCGATTTGGAACGTCACATTTTGGGTGGTGATGATAAAAAAACTAAAACTTTTTCCTGAAATTAGTAGTCAGTAAACTTAATTATATTATTGATTTATTTTAAGTAATGCAATCATCCACAAAAATCTTCGGCTTTGCCTTTATTAGACAAATGTTCCGGGACAAATGTGGACGATTTGTGTGATGCTTTAATTCGGTAATGAGAGGTGAGCAATATTAGCCAATACAATGGCGTTTACTTTACAACACAATATGTAACAAGCATTCCCATTGGTCAGATAACATACCTTTAGCATATCCTTCCGCGAGAATATCTCCATATCCAGTTGCATCCACGGCAACAATATAATGCATGTACGGCCACACACGTCTCATAATCCCACAGAAACCTTTCTCAAACTCATGTCCAAGTTCATCAGCTCGCCTTTTATCAGGTACCATCGTCGCCTCCAGTGCTGTCCTCGCGTCTTCTGAAACCTTCAATTCTGAGTTTATCGTACCATGTTCGATATCATACACCATCTTATGCCAGTCTTTCTCTAGATGCCTAAGCGCTGAAAATACTGCAGTTGTAAGTCTACCCATGACATACCCAAGATTTCTGTCTTTAAGACTAAACAGTAGGTCTAAATATGTCGCGACAACGGGATCTGTTTCATTCAAAGAAGCCAAAGGCGGTGAATAAACCATAGCACAAAATAGTTTCTTGTCAGCATCCATGCGCGATACCGGTCCAAGTGATGTCCCATCAGGCGTTACGCGTGGCGTCGGCTCCGTGTAAAACAATAATCCCTTCTGCAAGACACTGCGTTGTGGAAACACATCTTTGCGTAAAACTGCCATGGAATACACAATGCCTTCAAATAGTGTGACGTCAGACTCTTTTGAAATTGGAATCACTTTGCCTTTTCCGGTTGACCCGGAAGTTAATCCATATCGAGGCGGTTTTCTTTTCAAGATTACGTTACATTCCCCTTTCGTCATGCGGTCAATATCTCCAGCATAATGCTCATATGTTGTCAATGGATGGCGTTCACGGAATAACGCCATTGATGACGTTGAACCAAAATCATACCGTTTACCATATTCTGTATCTTTGTTTTCAGCAAGCAGTTTTTGTAAAGTTCTCTCTTGAAATTTGCGCGGATCTTTCCAACTTTGTTTGAGCCGTTTGTCAGTGTAGATTCGTTTTAGTTGATAGGCGTACATTACTAGGTACACGAGTATGGTAGATATGATGCTATGTGTTGTTGATATTCGCAGTGAGGCTATATGTGTAAACATCGCAGATATTAGTAGCAATACGATGGACACTGAACCTGTGATGAAAAGAAAGAATAAATCAGATTATATGTAGGTACCGATGACTCTTAACATTTAATACTCCCTGGAGATGTAATAAATTGTATCAAGCATAATAATTAACAATTGCATACTGTTTATATGTGATCCAGGCTAAAGTGCGACATTTTGAACAGTTACTACCATTAGGCACCACATCGAGTTTGGTCCTATAGAACTATCGGTGCCCGGTTAGGTACCGATGACTCTTAACATTTAATACTCCCTGGAGATGTAATAAATTGTATCAAGCATAATAATTAACAATTGCATACTGTTTATATGTGATCCAGGCTAAAGTGCGACATTTTGAACAGTTACTACCATTAGGCACCACATCGAGTTTGGTCCTATAGAACTATCGGTGCCCGGTTAGGTACCGATGACTCTTAACATTTAATACTCCCTGGAGATGTAATAAATTGTATCAAGCATAATAATTAACAATTGCATACTGTTTATATGTGATCCAGGCTAAAGTGCGACATTTTGAACAGTTACTACCATTAGGCACCACATCGAGTTTGGTCCTATAGAACTATCGGTGCCCGGTTAGATACCGATGACTCTTAACATTTAATACTCCCTGGAGATGTAATAAATTGTATCAAGCATAATAATTAACAATATTGCATACTGTTATTGTTTTTCATTTAAATAGAAAACGAATGTCATGTACGGTAACAAAAGAGCCCTCGGTACCTTTTCGGGCACCGATAGCGCTATAGGACGACAATATATGGTGTGCCTTACTAACTTGCTCAGTACCTACACTTACCAATGTTGAATCTCCGGGTCTCTTGAATACTTGGTTGTAAAATTGAGAGAACCTTTTATATCCATTTTATTATGTTTTTATAGTAGGTTTTTTTTCCTCCTCGTTTTTACCTATATCTCAGTTTCATTATTGCCGGCTTCAGCCTGATGGGATCAGATCTGGTCACAAGTTATAGTAAGTTGCTCCTTTTTGAATACAAGATATCTTTCTTCTTTTGCATACATGCATGCTTTTATTCTTTTCTTTTGTTTGTTTTTTCAACAACTAAAAAACTTTGCCCCATTTACAAAGATATCCATTTGAACCTTCCCTCCACCCACCCCACACTTAGTGTTGTTACCCAAATACAGTACATACTATATAGTACCCAAACTGTCCACAAACAATTCCACGGTTGCTATAAAAGATGCTGGTTGCATACACTAAAAGAGATGCAGTAGGCCTACAAACTTATACATATGAAAAGATTTGGCTACAATTCTATCAATTCTCTTAAGGGAACTAGAATGAGCGTTTTGAGCGTTTCGACAACATTTTTTGTGGGACATGAGAGCACATTAGACCTATCGAATTGCATTCTGAATACGAAGAATGTCTTTCTGATATCAAATAATTTTCATTTTATGAAATTCACCATATAATACAAATTTTATGACAAATTATTAAAATTTGATATTTTTCACATTTTGGAGATATAACAGTCCTCGAAGTAAATTTTATAAATTTAATGATATAGTCTTAAAGTGTATGTAGCTGGGAGGAAAAGCCGACGATCAATTGAAAATTTTGACCTTTCATATTGAAGATATGGATTTTTTCCCCAAAAGACCTATTTTTGTTTGTGTTTTGGGAAAAAATCCATATCTTCAATACGAAATGTCAAAATTTTCAATTGATCGTCGGCTTTTCATCCCACCTACATACACTTTAGGTATAAATCATCAGATTTATAAAGTTTACTTCGAGTACTATAAATATCAAAAATATCAATTTTAATGATTTGCCATAAAATGTGTATTACATTGCAAATTTCAAAAAATCAAAATTATTTGATATCAGAAGGCCATTCTTCGTATTCAGAATGCAATTCGATATGTCTGATGTGCTCTAATGTCCCACAATAAATACTGTCCAAACGTTCATACCCCACCCCTTAATGCATCTACGCACAGTTTCCACCTCGATACACCCGAGTACACATTTTTTTTTCAAGCACAACGAGTCTAGCCTCTACACAGTCTGTTTTTATATTACACGGTTGCGTGCATAGCACCATAAGAGCTGTGTGAGATCTAGCTGGTGACTAGTGGAAAATATGGCATATGTGATTGGTTTTTGCCAAAACCCGAAAGTTCCCTTCATCCAATCAGAAAAGTTTTTATATCAAACGAAAGCTAATACACCCCGAATGTGAAATGCGAATGTGAAAAATCTGTTGAAAACGACCTATTCAAGCAAAATGTTTGACTAAGCTAAGGTTAAACACTGCTTATTTTTGTACTGTTTTGTATAATCAAATGCAAAACATTGGGTTGTAGGGGTATAAAGGGTTATGTGAGATCTCGAAAAACATCTGCTATTGTATTCTGTTGGGAACTTCAGTTCCGGATCTGGACTTTAATTGATAACTTGTTACATGAAGGATACCGAGTTGTGTTTAAATGTTTTTAAAAGTGGTAAATGTTATATGGATAATACGTACTCCCTATTCCAGAAAAAATACAGCACTATTCATTCATTCATCTTTATGTCATTCAAATATAAAATATAACAGCACAACGATTAAACACATACATTGAATGAGGAGGTTCTCGGAAGGCCGGATGGCCTGTATTAAGAACCCCTGTCATAACAAAATAACAACAACAACAAAATATACCGCAAAATGTCAATACACCCCCCCTCATTTACCCTATTAACAAAAACCAAAAAAGCCTGTTTTGCGATCAAGAATATGCAAGAAATTACCGAGATAAATTCAATATTACATTAACTATATTACAGATAATACGATACACAATTAAATTAGTACAAGGAAATTAGATAAAATACTAAATGTAATTAAGAATGATAATATATCTTTCACTTTGGTTTTGAAATGCTTTATCGTCTTTATAGTCTTTATATGTTTCCCAAGTGAATTCCACTTAATTGGGCCCGCTGTTTTTAAGGTTTTATGAGCGAAATTCGTTTTAACTTTAGGAACCGGGTAATCTTCATTATTTCTCGTGTGGCTGTGCAGAGTACTCTGCCTTACAAAATACTTTCGAAATGATTCTGGAAGTTGATTGGTAAAATGTTTATACATAAAAGTACTTAATTCAAGATCATAGGTATCGTAGACATTTAAGTACTTTATAGTTCTGAAAGAGATGAGCTGAATGACTTAGGTAATGACTATTTGATACAATTCGAAGTGCCCTCTTTTGCAGCTTGAAAAGTTTATCTAAGTATGTTTTACAAGTGCTGCCCCATGCTATAATACCGTAATTAACATAAGGAAGTATCAGTGTACAATATAATGAATATAGAATATGCTCAGGTACGAAATGTTTAATTTTGTTAATGATTCCTATACCCTTAAACATGTTTTTTGCGATGTTATCGATATGATTTTTGCGATGTTATCGATATGATTTTTGCGATGTTATCGATATGATTTTTGCGATGTTATCGATATGATTTTTGCGATGTTATCGATATGATTTTTGCGATGTTATCGATATGATTTTTCCATGTCAGGTTCTTGTCAATTGTTACTCCAAGAAATTTTGTATTTTAAACTCTTTCCAAATTCGTGTTATCCAATACAATGTTAACACTATCATTATAAATACATGTTTTACGACTTGTACCGAGTAGCATATAATTTGTCTTGCTTGCATTTACAGACAGCTTATTTGCTTTAAACCAATTATTGACCTCTTTAGTTCCTTGTTAATTAGATCAAATTTAGATATAATATCTGGGTGTGAATAGGTAATAGTAGTGTCGTCTGCAAAGAAAGCAAATTCTAGAACAGAGGGAGTATTTATAATATCATTAACATACAGTATGAATAGTAATGGGCCTAAAATCGACCCCTGAGGTACACCACATGAAATGCTCATATAGCTGGATTTACATGAATTGTAAAATACATATTGTTTCCTATTGTACAAATAATCTGTAAACCAATTTAATACATTTCCCCTGAACCCATAATACTCTAACTTGTATAACAAAATGCTGTGATCAATTGTGTCGAAGGCTTTAGACAAATCTAAAAATATTCCTGCTGTAGTTTCATTATTTTCAACTGAAGTACTGATTTTATCAACTAATTCCAAAATTGCCATTATATACGTACAATGATTAGACCTAAAACCAAATTGTTTTTCATTTAAAATATTGTATCTATTAATGTAATTCATGCATCTGTTGAAAACTAGTCTTTCAACTATTTTTGGGGATTGAAATTTTTTTATCAAATTATACATTACATTCTTAAAATCGTAGAGTGTAGAGTTAACATTAACTGACTGCATTCTACCACTTAAGTACGACCTATTCCAATTTAAAGTATTACTAGTGACACCGTACGGTAGTTATGAAGCTTTTGAAGAAGAATTTCGTAATTTACAGTATCAAAAGCTTTTTTGAGGTCCAAGAACAATGCTCCTGTGACAACACCCAGGTACATGTTATTTAAAATGTAGTCAGAAACATCAATAAGAGTAGTAGCAGTAGAGTAATTACGTCTGAAGCCAGACTGACAAGGGTTTAAAATACTATTTTCAGTGAAGAAATTGTAAAGTTGATCATGAACAGCTCGCTCGATAATCTTAGAAAGGACAGGAAGCACAGAAATTGGTCTATAATTATTTACATCATATTAATTAGTGGATAATTAAATCTGGTCAACCAGAAAAACTCACTTTTTGGTCAGATGGAATCACCGACGTTTCGGCCAAAACCTTTGGCCTTCAGCTGGGTGGATGATTTAGGGTCATCCGAGGTCAATCGTGAGTTTTTCTGGTTGACCAGATTTAATTATCCACTAATTGATCAAATCCCAGATGACTGAAAGTATACACAGTGTTATTTACATCATACTTATCACCATCTTTATGAATAGGAGTAATTTTGGCTTGCTTCCAGTCATTTGGAAAACATGATGTAAAAAGCGAAAGATTGCAAATATAAGCCAGAGATTTACAAGTAACTGGAGCAGCCAATTTCAAAAGCCTTACATCAAAATTACTAAAACCAGGTGATTTGTTGTTATTCATCTTACAAATTTCGTCAAAGACAAATTCAGGTGTAATATAATCAAAACAAAATTGAGCATTAACAAGATTACCCAGAGCATATTCTTTGTCCTCATAATCATTACTTTCAAATTTTTTGGCAATCTATTAGAGCTTCGGTCTTAAAACGGCATGTATGTATGTATGTTGAAATGCGCGCGAAGCGCGCTAAAATTTGTGACTTTCTCCGCTTGGAGGGGCACAGAATCGATTAAATGTTGAATTGGCTGATTCGATGGCTGATTTTGGAAGATTCGCAGCGAGTGATATTTAGTGTATATGGCGAGTGGAAAAACGCTCACTAGAAATCTAGTTTGGGCGAGCGGTGGCGAGCGAGAGCGATCGCTCGCCTGAAACGGCAAGGCCTGCGGTCTGTCAAAATGCGAAATTCATTATAGTAACTTCACCAAACGTCCTGACCCACATCATCTGATATCGATGATCTGTATTCGGACTGCTGATCACTGCGCATCATTAGCGCATGGGCGTCATAGATAAATATATATTTGACTCCGTGGAACGGGCTGAACATGAGATTGTCAAAATTGTCAATTGTCAAAATTCAAAAGTATGTGATAGCTGATATATTTCTCAACCACATCGGTTTTAGTTATGTTTTGGTTTATGCGTTAAAATACCCCGGTAAAATACCATTAAAAAATCAGTTTCCGACTGCCTATACAGTTCTTTCAGGGACACCCTGTAAGCTGATTTTTATTGTGTTAATTTCTATTGTGACGTACACGCAACTATTAAATTCTGTCTCACTTCAATGGACATGTTGAATAGAAATGATGGCCATCGAGGTCACGTCCCTCAAGTCATGAATTCGATTTCGTGTTTGTATTGTTCTCAAAAAAATAACAACAGCAAGGTAATGTAAGATTTATGTAAACCTGTATTTTAGATAGGGTATCTGGAGCTAACATACACCGTAACACTTTCCTGAAGTTAGGCATTCAAGTTCTATGGGGATTCTCGCCCGGGGGATTCTCGAAGCTTGTCAGGCTTCCTAACATGTATTTTTGAAGTTGTGAAATAAATGTTTCTTGAATATAAAGCCAGCAGGCTAGCTCTACCAATGTGGATCCATTTTAATGATCCATCTTTCTAGGTGAGATAATAGCTTATGATGTAAAATTGGGCTAAATCGTAAGCACTGGTATGGCTTTAGCCTGATGAAGAATCTAGCCATGCTGCCGGCCCTATCATGGCAATAGGCTTCAAGATAAAAAGTCCAAGTTTTAAAAGTATTATCGCAAAATATAAAGAACGACTGAACCAATATACTTGCTATTACAGAATGTATTTGCGACTGATTATTCGGTGTACAATATACTAGGCTTGTTTGTACTTATTGTAATGCATTTTTCATATTGATTCCAAATATGGTCATGAAAATGTTCAATTCTGACATTTTTGAAGCAAATTTGAAACTTGTAGTCTGCAGCCCGGTCTGCAGTTGACACCCGTGTGGATAGATCGAGTTTTAACCATTCTATTGACTTCCACTATATAATAAAATACACAGTAATAGTACTTACCCGAAGTCACAATTTGTACAGTTAACTTCCCATTGCTTCCGGCGATAGTTCCTATCATACCTGACACCAGGTACGTTGCTATACCCAGCGTTACAACGCTAAATGTCATAAATAATATATTTAACTTTGACATAATGTTAGAGTGCAACATGCAATATCCACTTCCTACATCAAGAGTATCAAGACCGGCGGTATAATGACTGCGGATGACATGCAGATTCTCTTATCATTGTTTTTTTTAAATTCCTGTCAAAGTTGTAGTTTGTATTTCCGTTAGCCTACTTGTTCTTTATATCTTTACGATAAAGGTGCTAGCTGTTCACACCAGAAATGAATTTCACTGATTCACAATTTAGTAACTTCCCAAAATCCTTTGCGAATGAAACCGTAAATACGTCATTGCACTAGTGATAATATCCAACCCAAGTGCGTATTATCGTAACTACGTCATATAAACATATGCAACCTACTACACGTGCTTGCAATCATGCATAGTAGCGTCAATTATACTCACTGGCATGTTGATGACGTAATATGGGGTTAATGTTGCAAAGCATTCTGGTATATACTGTGAAGGTCAATGTCAAAGCACTGATATGAATGAACGCACAGATTGCTTGCATGAATGAATTTGTTTTGCCTGTGGTCCTTTCATTAAATACAACCCACTCGTAAACTGATATAACGCCTTTGTGATTTATTTTTACTTATTTAAATTTGTGAGGTAGAAGTTTTACCATGCGTGGAAACCGGAACTATCAGATTATTTACATCGTGAATTTAATTTCCATTGAAAGTCGAGCTGATGTCGAATTTGTATATGTGCGTAGTAGGCCCTACTATTCGACCTTTCCCTGGCCATGGAATGCCCTGGCTTATTAATTACCTTTCTGTACCATGTGTACTGTATATTCTATGTATTTTTAAATTTCAAAATACTATCCTAAGCTTTGATGATTTCAAATCATTCTTGTTACTTAAAAGTATACAATAATTTGGCAAAGAATAGAGAAAAATTAACTATGAAATGGAAATTAGATTCTAAATTACATACTGTAAATGTATAATGTTTCCGATTCTTATTGTTTATTGTTTGCTGCTTTCATAACATATGTTTGTAACATTTTTCAGTAAAAACATAAATGGAAAAAAAGTTTCAATCCGCGGATTTTGTGTTTTTTCACCGGAAATCAACACGTGCCGAAATTCCTTCCCACAATGCAATAGGGGTATTGCATTCAGCATTTAAACGCCGTAGAAGTGACGTATATAGTTAATCGGATTAACTACCATAATGAAAGACAGAGATAAAAAGAATTTATCGCGTCTGATGTCAGGTTAATAGCGCGTAAAAGGAAGGCCGCTGATTTATCTGGTGCCGATCGGAGAAAAGGAATAGCAGAAAATGGCGAAAAATTACGTACTTTACAAGGCATATTAAGGATACGATACATGATTTACCGACAAGTGACTCATTTCGGAATGCGATCATGAATTTTGAAGAAAAAGTTACCACAGACTTCGTTGGGACTCGAATCAGCGATTATAAACTTCCTTCGATTACGCGTCTAGCGCTTTACCGCTCGGACACCGTGGCAGTTGAGCGGATGAGTGTAATGATAAAAGATAAATCTCATAATGCCATCTTTAGCCTTTTGCTTACTAAAAAAAAGACGCGTTTTGTAAAGATAGATTAGCCGTTTTATGCATAAATAGCACGAACGTTTGGGAAAGGTTTAAAACAAATAATAAAGACACTGATGTGATGATGAATTTGCGTAAGTCGGGAATCATCTGCGTCGCAATGTTTTGTTTTGGTTTTAGGAATTTGACCTTAAAATTTACGACTTCATGACACTATCATTCGAAATCAACAAAAGATATTTCAACACTATATGCCCTCATTCTTTCTCTAGAATGTTTTGTATATGTATGTGAAATAGCTTCAACAATGGTTCGCTGCATAATGGTAAAAATAGTCTTGACCTAAAAAAGGGCGAGAGGTACCATATTTACGGATTCAGGCTAAATTTAAAATTGGTATAAAACGTTTGTTTTTTGGTCGATTACAAAAATTAATTTTTGTCGTATAAGGGAATTGTATCTGGCGTGAATTTACACTACAGTTTTTATTCCTAGGGCTCTTTGACTTCTTCAAATAATTTTTTTAATGATAGAGTGAATCCCCTGGCCCTCTATAATTACGCACAAAAGATCGAGTCCCCTTAAAGCAACTTTTCTAGGCATTGTTGATATGGTGCCCTCGCAAAAGAAAGTTTCCTACTATAAAGACCTAAACTTTGAGATGGTTTGTATGTTTGAAGGTGCAAAATTAACAATATGGTGCCCGGTTATACCGCCGCGTTCAGCAAGTCATCATCACGACACTTGTAAACAAACCGTGCTCGAGTTTGATTGAATCATAGATATTAACAAGGGGTGACACTAAATTCACGGTTGTTCTATTAGCAACGCAAAACCTATGAAAACTTCCGCTGGTTTACTAGCTATTGTCTGTCCAAATAACTTAGACACCCGGTTTTTAGGATATATTTCGAAAAGTTTTTACTTTGGCAAAAAGTCATGAAAGAAAAGTGGCTAAACACGGTCAGACCTAACAGAAATTATAAGTAAAGCGATAAAAAAATATTCTTCCTTGTCTACTTTTATTCAATTTTGACCAATTTACAGCAAGATATCTGGGTCCAGCCGAATATTCCTAATGACTTGAAACTTTTGATGGGATAATCTATTTACAGTAAGGGGTGTTTGAACATTGTAATTATGCATATTGATCAGTGAGTCCACCCTTTTTTCTTTGATCCTTTTACTAATTCACAATAATGGCGGTCTACTCAAATGCATTCAACAAAAGCATGTTTGCAATCTACCGCGAGAGGTCGTCACACGCATAACAAATACACTACGATCAAATAGGTTGATGACAATATTTGATTGAATGGACTACACTGTGCCATGATTTCGGTGAAAGACACCGGTTCAAATCCTTTGTTTGGAGCCAATCAATAATTTCATGCACAACCTCTATAACTCAAAAGAGGTCACAGTTGGTGCATTATAACAAATGATAGGGCAAGTTACTATGCGTCTGGAGTGTATTGTGAATTATACTCCTCACCAATAACATCAGAACATTTATATGGCATACAATTTGCATTTTCTTAGAATTGTGCCAAGCCAAAAGCATGCACAGAAGAAGATTCAAATACCGCGCCGAATTGTTGTAATTGGTTGAGGGACAGCTGGGATCACTGAGTTAATACACTAAGAATAAATATATGCCAATTAAAAACACTGTCTGAATTTTATGACCTGAATTATATTTTTCATTTTTATAAAATGTTTTTGGTGAGGAGTATAATTAATTTACTATTCATCCATTCACTATCCAAAATCACCATACCTACAAATCTGTATAATGAGACCTTCCAAAATAATGGTACCCAACTTCTACCGGATTATTTTTAAAGTGTTGAGAAAAACCTTCCAATTTCAATAGAATTTCTGGTAAACTCTCACTCAATGCTTTGGAAACACAAAAATCCCGTTAGGTCTCAGCGAATGTTAACACTTTTCTTTCATGACTTTCTTTGAAAGTGTATATTTTTTCAAATAAGTAACAAAAACTGGGTGTCTAAGTTAATTGGACAGACAATAGAAAGTGAGGCCAGTTATCGATCCGTTATGAATAATTCATGTTCGACCCCTTGGATCATGTTAATTGATATTGGCAAATAACAACGTTGTTAGTTTTGCGAACTTTGCCTGTTCAATGAGAGTATAGCCCCCCAACCCCCCCAATGCATCTTGGCACAAACCACACCACTCCACGCCATACATAAATTCTGCCAGTCACATTTCCCCAATTTGAAATTTTGTAAAAGTAAAATTTTAATTTTAATTTTACTTCATTAAAGTTTGGCGGAGGTGGGGTTCGAACTCACAGCGCACTACTTTGGACACACTATGAACCTAGCGCCTTAGACCACTCGGCCACTTCTCTTGTTGCAATCCATTTGAAGATATAATCGCAACTTCAACATAGGCCTACCTAGACTATGCCATAGTCTATTTTTGATAAATAAAAGCATGTTAATGTTAATCATGATGAAAGCATTCAGTTGAACTCGAAATTATACTGATATTTATTACATCAAAATATATACTAGTATAAAATTGTTATGAAAAAGTTTATATAATTATATTAGTGACAGTAAAAGTAAAGTGTACATAGGCTTATATTATTGAATGCAACATAAATTATCTTAATGTCATAACTGTATTGGCACTTCACTGAACAATTCTGATTTTAAAATCTGCAAGTTTATTAATCGCGAAATTCCAGGTTAAAAATAGACTATGGACTTCCAATTTTAAACGGGATTTTGAGGGCAAAGTCCCTGACACTCACACTGTCAATCACACTTGTTTATCAATCAAATTTAACCGCAAGCAAATACAATACGCGCTCATGCACTTAGTGACGCGTTCATGCAATTACACAACACAATGGCGGCAGACTTGTGTACCATGTAGTTATTAATGGTAATGATAGGTACCCGGAGGATTTAAACCATAACGAGATCTGGGCGACCAATCACAAGCCAGATCCATTTAAAGATGCATTACATCATGGCCAATTTTAGTAGGCCAGATTTCCGACAATCTCATCCATAGAAGCTTATAGACAGCCGTGTTAAGCATCTCTGACCGCAATCCAATGTCAGTAGTCCACTTGGGGAGCTAACAAAGAGAGGGTGTAGGGTGACTAAAAAGATCAGATGTGAAAATCTATCAAATTGTGCACACATTAATTAAATCAGAGTTTTAAGCTCAAATACAATACCCAGAGTGTATATGCAGAATGGGCAAGTGGACTACGGGGTAGTCTAAGGCCTACCACGTGACAAGCAAAGGCAGAAAACTTACCATATTTTGGAATTTTATTTACCTAAAAACATTAATGTGTATTATTAGCGCTCAATTGTTGTTAACTGATGCGTGTTCTATAGGCCTATACAAAAAAAATCCAGCAATAAACAAGATAAACGGGCGTCTATATGGACAATATACGTTGTGCATTTATTCTCGACCAAATGAGAGCTGCACAGTAATAGACTAGGAGCCCAGACAATTTATTCAGCTGAGAAGACACAAAAGGTTTGATGGCCTGGTTATGTTAGTATAGGGCCAAGATTCAATATTCCATATTGCTGCCTGGTCACAGCCTGTACGTTCATCCTGGGGGTTACAAAATAGGGGGCCAAAAAAAGCATTTATTCAGCTCAAGAGACACATGGACAAAACTTGTTGGATATCACTCCCAGGAGGATACTTTGTATACCTATAGCAATGACAGCAATTTGGGCCTGTACGGGGGCCCAGACAGTAGCCCCAAAGGGGCCCGACCATATGGTGTTATTCAGCTGAAGAGACACATGGATGAATCTTTTTGCATTGGAACTATTATACGTTGGGGTGCACAAAAATAACAATGACAGCAACTTTTTCCTGTACGGGGGCCCAGACAGTAGCCTCAAAGGGCCCGATGTCCCATAACTGATTTATTCAGCTAGAGACACATGGATGAATCTTTTTGCATTGTGACTATTACCCATTGGGGTTTACAAAAATACCAATGACAGCAACTTTTTCCTGTACGGGGGCCCAGACAGTAGCCTCAAAGGGCCCGATATCCCATAACTGGTTATTCAGCTCAAGAGACACATGGATGAATCTTTTTGCATTGTAACTATTACCCATTGGGGTTTACAAAAATACCAATGACAGCAATTTTTTCCTGTACGGGGGCCCAGACAGTAGCCTCAAAGGGCCCGATGTCCCATAACTGATTTATTCAGCTAAAGAGACACATGGGTGAATCTTTTTGCATTGTGACTAGGCCTATTACCCATTGGGGTTTACACAAATACCAATGACAGCAACTTTTTCCTGTACGGGGGCCCAGACAGTAGCCCCAAAGGGCCCGATATCCCATAACTTCAGGTGAAGAGACACATGGATGAATCTTTTTGCATTGTAACTACTACCCATTGGGGTTTACACAAATACCAATGACAGCAACTTTTGCTTTTTCCTGTATGGGGGCTCAGACAGTAGCTTCAAAGGCGCCGATGTCCCATAACTAATTTATTCAGCTGAAGAGACACATGGATGAAACTTTTTGCATTGGAACTATTACCCATTGGGGTTTACAAAAATATCAATGACACCAACATTTTCCTGTACGGGGGCTCGGACAGTAGCCTCAAAGGGCCCAAATGTCCCATGTTAACACCCTGTTTGGTAAGTCCACCAGAGTTAAATTGATGCACCCAGTGCTGAGGGATATGCGTCAAGTCTACACTACATCAAAAGGTCAAAGATTCTAGGAAGCTTCTTAGGAATCTGCAACCAGATACACGCGCATATGTTTTTGCAAGCGCTCATTATCTTGCAGAACCACTCAGCCTGCTGTTTGAGTTTTGCTTCTTCAAGGGAGTTTTCCCAAGCCAATTGAAGACTGCATCTGTCATCCCTATTCACAAGAGAGGTTTGAAGTCTAATCCACCTCATTAGCAAGATCGTGGAGGCTGTTGTACAGAATCCACTTCAGAAGTATCTCCTTGGAAATCAACTGATATCAGATAGACAGTTTTGATTTAGACCACACATTCTGACCCAAGTGTGGTCCAACGCCCTGGACCAAGGCAACAAGCTGCGTCTGGTTGCCCTGGATATCAAAGGAGCATTTGACAATGTCTGGCCATTATGGCCTTTGCTCGAAACTCATAGCAAAAGGAGTATCCGGCAAGCTGCTCAGCTGGATTAGGAGCTACCTGATAGATCGTTCCATCAAATTTGTCTTATCTGACCAGTCATCAAGTACTTCCTCCATCAATGCATCAGTGTCCCAGGGGTTAATACTGGGCCCACTTCTGTTCCCTGTCTTCATTGATGACCTGGGTGATGAGAGTAAAATCCAACTCTGCCTCTACGCAGATGATTCTACCTTGTTTTGTGAGATTACATCTAGAGACAACATAATATAACATAACATTATACATAATAGGCATTTATGGAGCGTTCACAAGAGAATATATGGTACATGGACCAGAGACATAAACTGATACAAACAATACAAAGCATAATACATGTCAAGACAATTTTGAAAGGAGCATGAAAAAACTACTTGAACAGGTATGTTTTCAGATTTGCTTTGATTGGCTTCCCTGATGTCACGAGGTAGAAAATTCCATATCCGGGGTGCACATGATTCAAATGAACATGATGCAGTCATGTCTACAGTAGAATTCATCTCGACCTTTGCAGGACTTAACCCCATTAAAAGCTATTAAACCAAGATAACACTCATTGAAACAGCTCAACTGATTAAATCGGATCTTCTCTGGTTGTGCACAAGTGACTGTTTTCATGTGCGATATCGCAATAAAGCTGGTATTCATAGCTTCAGTTGGGTAACCGATTATAAAGGAAACGAAAGGAAACAATGTTATGTGTGGCTTTGTTCACGAAATCAGACAATGGCGTGCTTTTTGTAAACCAGCATTCTTGAAAATGAGCAACATAATGATTTTTGACTTAACACGGTTTGGAAATAATTTCTTCATATGTGTTATCTCTCGTTTACATGTCCTTCCTAAAACACAAAAGTACGACCCTCTCCAAACACCTAAATTAGCTAAGGGCTGTGCAATAATTATGAGCCCTGGGGAGGGTAAAATTGGGGGGGCAAGCAATTTTTGGCGAGACGAAAGGGGGGGCAAGCAATTTTGGCAAGCCAAGAGGGGGGGGGGGCAAGCGATTTTTGGCACGCATTCACGGGGCACCTTTTTAATAAAATGGTTTAAAAAGGCTTAGGAAAACGGTACGGAAACGCTTAAATATGCAAATTTTCCTGCTCGCTGCGCTCGCAACATACATCTAGACCATTTAAAGTTTGGAATTTGGGATCCCAAAATTTGGCATGTTCAAGGGGGGGGCAAAGAATTTTTGGCGGGCCGAGAGGGGGGCAAGCGATTTTTGGTGAGCCTATTTGGAAATTTTACCCCCGGTACTATGGGCTCATAATTATTGCACAGCCCCTAAAAATTTAGGACATGTTACAAAACTATATTGTCTAGAATTTTAGAAGAGTACTTTTAATATTGGCCGGTTATTTTCACACAGCGACGTTAACTAGGCAATGTACTATTACCTATAAACACCAAAGTACGAATATTTCCAAACATCTAAATTAGCTAAAATTTAGGACATGTTAAAAACTATATTTTCTAGAACTTTAGAAGAGTACTTTTAATATTGGCCGGTTATTTTTCACACAGCGACGTTAACTAGTCATATCCCCATACTGTTAACGTAGGGCTATTTGTAAAGGTCACGCGTCAATGGGAAAGAGCACTGTGTATTGTGTATAGGAAAACGGACAGTAACTGCAGTATGATGATCACCAGTACGTGGATTGGTTTTGGTTGAGATAGAAGTGTTTTGTCCTTTGACGAATTAACGAGTGGCATACACAGATGTTTTAACCGAAATCATATCTTGGACTATGCATTGAGGGAGGCAGTTCAAGGCAAAGAAGAGCAGCTTGGATTCCAGCTGGAGAAGAGAAGAAGTAGACGGATCGGACCTGAAGTGCTAACAGATTTAGATTTTGCAGACGACATCGCCCTATTGTCTGAGGAAATCCACCAAGCACAAGAGCTACTGCAAAGGGTTGAATCATCTGTTGGAAAAGTAGGCTTCAAATTGAACGCTTCAAAAACTAAGTTCATGTCTTTCAACCAACATCAACAGATATCTATCCAGACAAACAATGGCACCAAACTAGAAGAGGTGAGCGACTTCAAATATCTGGGTGCATGGATGGCTAGCACTGAAAAAGATGTAAAAACACGCAAAGCAGCTGCATGGAGAGCATGTAACAGCCTCAACAAAATCTGGAGGTCAACTCTCCCAAAGAAATTCAAGATCCGTTTATTTGCTGCTACCGTCGAATCCGTTCTAACCTATGGATGTGAAGCATGGACTATGTCTCCCAGACTATGTAAAGAACTTGATGGTTGCTACACAAGAATGCTTAGAAAAGTATACAACATCAATTGGAAGCAGCACATCACGAACAATACCAATATCAGCAGTAGATTACTAGTTCATTAACAACAATATCAGAAGTAGGTAGCTACTTCACCAATACCACTATCAGCAGTAGTATAGACAGCTTCTTCATCAATACCAATATCAGCAGAACCTAGTTACTTCATCAATACCAATATCAGCAATAGATATCTCCTCCGTAGCGTATTTTAACGCCTCGTTCAGCACACTGCGACTTTATTCCCGCATCTTATACCAATTTGAAAGGGAAAAGAGAGCATTTCAAAATTGACACATTCGGGATATTTTTTTCCTTCAGGGCCATTCCCACTGCATTTTAAACGGCTCGCTACATCTGGCTGAATAACAAGTTATGGGACATCGGGCCTTTTGAGGCCACTGTCTGGGCCCCGTACAGGAAAAAAGTTGCTGTCATTGGTATTTTTGTAAACCCCAGTGGGTAATAGTTCCACTGCAAAAAGATTTATCCATATGTCTCTTCAGCTGAATAGCCAGTTATGGGACATCGGACCCTTTGAGGCTGCTGTCTGGGCCCCCGTACAGGAAAAAGTTGCTGTCATTGGTATTTTTGTAAACACCAGTGGGTAATACATGTAGTTCCACTGCAAAAAGATTAATCCATGTGTCTCTTCAGCTGAATAACCAGTTATGGGACATCGAGAGCTATCGAGCCCTTTGAGGCTACTGTCTGGGCCCCCGTACAGGAAAAAGTTGCTGTCATTGGTATTTTTGTAAACCTCAATGGGTAATAGTCACAATGCAAAAAGATTCATCCATGTGTCTCTTCAGCTGAATAACCAGTTATGGGACATCGGGCTCTTTGATTGAGGCTACTGTCTGGGCCCCTGTACAGGAAAAGTTGCTGTCATTGGTATTTTTGTAAACCCCAATGGGTAATGGTCACAATGCAAAAAGATTCATCCATGTGTCTCTTCAGCTGAATAAATCAGTTATGGGACATCGGGTCCTGTGAGGCTACTGTCTGGGCCCCCGTACAGGAAAAAGTTGCTGTCATTGGTATTTTTGTAAACCCCGAAGGGTAATAGTTCCAATGCAAAAAGATTCATCCATGTGTCTCTTCAGCTGAATAACACCATATGGGCGGGCCCCTTTGGGGCACTGTCTGGGCCCCCGTACAGGCCCAAATTGCTGTCATTGTAATAGGCATGAAAAGTATCCTCCTGGGAGTGATATCCAACAAGTTTTGTCCATGTGTCTCTTGAGCTGAATAAATGCTTTTTTTGGCCCCCTATTTTGTAACCCCCAGGATGAACGTACAGGCTGTGACCCGGCAGCAATATGGAATATTGAATCTTGGCCCTATACTAACATAACCAGGCCAACAAACCCTTTGTGTCTTCTCAGCTGAATAAATTGTCTGGGCTCCTAGTCTAGTATAATGGAAGGAAGGAAGGAAGGAAGGAATACATTATATCGATTTTGACACGTGCTCGTGTGTCAGTACATTTCCATGGTCAGTAAAATACTATAGAGGAACCTACCATTTTTCTTGTATAAACGTTCGATGTTTTGATCAAGTATGTGAATAATCGACATTAGACCCTTAATGTTTTTCAGGAAATAAAAGATTAGATTACCATAAAAACGAAACAGTAATCTTTGGTTGGGTCTAATGTAATATTCACATAGAATTTTCAACGTTTTTTCTATCCTTATTCTTGCTCAATTAAAAAAATATTTTGGCGTATATAAAATTGAAATCAAATTCTCTGCCTCTTAAACGACATCAAATGTGCTAAAATTGGGTATCACGAATCGTTTTTTCAAAGAAAGTCTACTAATTTGATATATGAAATGACATTTCATGATTTTGCAATAGCAAAGTCAAAATTAGGACTTGCTGTCAATAATATGAAGGAAATATGTGACAGAGGCAAGGTGTGAAATACAAGTAGTATTTGAAGTTACAATAACCTTTGATACCCGACCTGACCTTCCATCATGGCGCCTTATTCATTTTATGTATTTCTATTATGCTCTCAAGTAAAATAAAATACCAATCTGCACTAAGCAGACAGAATGTGACTTGGCTCCTAACATGAATTATTGATTTTATACGGAGGTAAAGAAATGCACAGACTATGTGCAAGCCGTGCAACAATACTAGAAATATTTACGGTAAATCTGAATAGTGGTCACATGTTGACATATCATGTGTTCGGGAAATCACGTGGCAACATTTTAAAATTTCAGGCTTTCTTTATTATTTATCTTTGTTAATTAATATATATTTTAAATGCTGATAAATCGTGGTTGGCTGCACATGATATCTGTTGAATTCAATGTTTTATGAATATAATTCTACCACGCATAGGGGTTCACGCAGCAGAATTTCACACCGCCTGATTTCGAAGCTCTGCTCTTCAAATTCATGTAAATTTCAAAGTTTATACACTTAATTTAATATTAAGTGATTGGTATTTCACCGAAACAAAGAAAAGGAGGCCTACCGTATCTGATTGGCTAGAAATCGATCGCTTTGTCGCTCAGAGGTGTAGTACAAACTCAAAATGGAGACATGTATTCAATTCGATTGAAATCGATATTCTATCATTGACGCAGATAAAGAAAGTCGATAATGTACATTGTATTATGGATACAGCACCTGGATTTAAACGGGTTCCTTTGTATAATTCATTTCTCAAATAGTTGAATATATCACAATTTTTACTTTGGATTTCAAAATCTTTACTTATAAAATGCAGTTAAAGATATCCACAGCAAACAGCAAGGCCCCGCTAATTAGTGTATTGCTTTTCGAGTTAGTGTACTGGAAACAAAACCTGCGTTTTACCTGACAACAAATCGAATTTTCAATAATAATAAGACCATATGTGGTACTGATCATGCGCAAATCGTAGAAAAGAAACCAAGCGGCAGGCTCTATGGCAGGGCCAATATATCTCATATCATGTAAATGATATGCTTAGCCTGAGTCGCTCGGCCTATCTCGAACAAAATCGCTATGCGTAGCTTTTGAAAAACGAGAGGATTCGCCGTACTATCACGGCAATTTTTGACACGAAGATATAGGGATGATGACGCAGTGCAGGGTGGCGGAGGTGGGGGATGTGGAGGTGGGGGATGTGGTACACATATGGGATTGATATTTTTAGTGCATAATCTGCCTCTATAAATGCTTTAAATTGGATTTTGACTCTATTTAGCATCTAAAAGGCTCATTACCTTACAGCTTAACAATTCTACTAATTGTTTTTAATCAATTGTGATTGGTTTAGTCTAGAAAATACAAACATTTCCATACAAAACTAACCGTTTTCATATTAAACACTGTAGTAAGTAGTAAGTAATACGGATGTCTCCAAAATCTAAAAGTTACTGTAAAATTTTAATTACCTATCCTACCATAGTCGAAGTATAGATTTTCTGAAGGGAAATTTGATGAGGAATCTAAATATGGACTCACTTTTTCTGTATGGGTTAGGGGTAAAATGTTTCAATTCAAAATATGTTGAATTGTAAAACATTCTAACATACTTTGGGACACCCTGTATTCCGAGATTACCAAACAGCTGTGATTTTGGTTTCTCCCAAAGTCAGTGGGCTCCCCCTATCCTCTAACCAAATGAATGGTGTTTACTTCCAGTTTATTACTGCAATGCATTACTTAACCCATTTTTTTATCCGAATCTTTTTTTATTCCACCCTGTATAACTTGGCGGTCACCCTGTATAATGAGTTGAAATGTGTACATTTGAATTGCTTATGCCTTCAGCTTTCCAAAAATGTATACTTTTGCTAGTTTAGGGTTGATAAGTGTGGAGATAATCTAATTACAAGCTCGATTGGTGTAAAAATTCTTAATATTTGTGATGTAACGCTAAGGGTGGCGAGTTCATAACACATAGCCAGGGGCGTAAGTTAATGATATAAACAGCCATGCAGAAAAAAATGAACTCAAGCGTACTTGGTGTATCAATCTACATGCACAATGACCACGAACCGACCACGAACCTGCCACGAACCTGCCACGAACCTATGAAACCGTGGCACGTGAGTCATCCTATGTTGCAGGGGTAGGGAGGGGGAAACCATGATAGGGGCTAGCTGCCGGGGCGGTTTTCTGCAATTTTCCTATGATTTTTTCTAAATTTTAAATTTTTAAATTTTATCCTTAGATGATATCTGTCGTGAAATAAATGAATGCTGCTATAGGCTATAATAGGTCTAGTAGGCCTACCCTGATTATGCAATATATACAACAATAACTACAACAACAATAACAAAACCAACAACCAATATCTAATTTGTAAAAAATATTCATGACGACATAGGACGCGTCTATTTAGACTAGTAGGCCTATTCCTGAATTATATAATAATAAAAAAACCCGCAAAAACAATCAATCACTGCAGTCAGAAAGAAAGAAACGAACAAGAAAGAAGAAGGCAGAAAAAGAGAATTATAGTAAGAAAAAAATAGAAAATAATAGAACTGGACCACACTGGGACTCGAACCCGTACTAGTCGCCGTCTAGCTCAAAACTATATATTACATTGAGAATAGTAGCTAAGAGTATGGGTCAAGTGCGCTAAATCGACTGCGCCGTACGATGGACGTACAGGCAGCAGTTGCCATTATAAGTTTAGACTCTGTAACTTCTCCGTTAGCTACAAACTTACAGCTGGGTCGAATTCCCACACTCATAGAAATGACTTGTTCGCCTTGTTGGCGCAATTCAAAAGGAGTAAGTTTGGACACATTACTCGTTGACTGCCGATAAAACGCCCAATAAAGACTTAGTCACCGGACCGCGCCGGCCAGTTAAAGTGCATGCCCTATCACACCACTCCACACCATACATAAATTCTCCCAGTCACATTTCCCAAATATGAAATTTTAAAAAGTCAAATTTTAATTTACTTCTTTTAAAGTTTGGCAGAGGCGGGGTTCGAACTCACGGCGCAACGCTTAGTACTCTATGAGCCTAGCGCCTTAGACCACTAGGCCACTTGTCTTCTTGTTATTCAGTTGAAACTTATTTAAAAATATAATCGCAACTTCAACATAGGCCTACCACGTGACAAGCAAAGGCAGAAAACGTATTATATTTTGGAATTTTATCTGCTTAAAACATTAATGTGTATTATAATAGAGCTACCATTATTTATATTGTTGAATTCTCAAGCGCATAGAGACAATTAATACGAGCGTCCTATGATACATACACAATACATAAAATCGATTTTGATCTTCGGCATTACTCGGTGACCTCCGATAAAACGCCCAATAACGCCGGTCAGTTAAAAAAAATGCTTAAGTACATGCCCTATTGAGATAAGCAATCCTTTTGTGATATGTCCATTCATCCATATAATAATAGCAATCAGATTTTTGGATGGATGTTTTACACAGTGATTGGAGAAGAAGCTATGTAAATAATCAAAAGTACATGTCTACAAATTGACTTTTGTCAAAATTGTTTTCACCTATTGCTCAGTATGTTAATTAATCCGATTAATTACGTAATTTCGCCAGCGTATGATATATCAGTACTAATATGTAGGCCCAAGGAGGTTAGATATAGAAAGAAGAGGAAATAGATTACGTATCGCATATTGGTCCTTTGTGCCTATTAGAGTTTCCGCCAAGGGAGAGAAGAAAAAGGAAGGAAGGAGGGGGGAAGGAGAGAGAGAGAGGGAGACCGATGGAGTCACAGGGCTCTAAATTACATAGGCGTAGATCGGGGGGGATAAATGCCACAATATTTTGCCAGGGGATGGTCAATATAATCACCCCCAATATTGACGCCTGTGTATTGGTTTGTGTCGAAATTAACCTCATATTTGGCCATTTTATAGCCACAGAATGCCATTTTTAGCGCTTTGCGCGAATTTATTCCACTTTTGTCCCATATTTCACCAGTTTAGTTTCAATAGGCCTATGCTAAAATTTTCGCGCGCATTTGTACCATAAGGTTCACTGTACTGGGTACTTTAAAAAAATCCTAACCTAACCTAAAACATAACTTTAACCCTTAGATTGGAGCTATACTAGAAGTAAAAATATAGATAGTGAACGAATTTAGTATTTCTATATCTATGTGAGAATGATACAATAGAGGCCCTGCATGAAATTATTGATTGGCTCCAAACAAAGGTTTTCAACCGGTGTCCTTCACCGTAGTTATGGCGGAGTGCAGTCCATTCAATCAAATGTTGTCATCAACCTATTTGATCGTAGTGCAGGATTATGTGTGTGAGACGAACTGTCACGGTAGATTGCAATCATGCTTTTGTTGAATGCATTTGAGTAGTCCGCCATATTTACGGGATGATACGTCGCATGCAAGGCCTCTATATGACATGATGAACATAGTCATTGATGCATCAGTTTTAAAATAGACTAGGCGGTTACCCATATTTGGCGGTTCTCGGCTGGGCGCGATTACCAGGCTGATGGTGACATGCCCATATGACAATTTTTACTAATTTGACCTCAGATGACCCCAGGGTGACATTGGATGACCCCAAAATGACCTAAACTTATAACTCTAAATGTTGACTGTACCTACCAAGTTTCATGCCCATATATGAGCTTTTACTAATTTGACCTCAGATGACCCGTGGTGACCTTGGATGACCCCAAAATGACCTTCAAAAAATGCTGCTTTAAATGTTGACTGTACCTACCAAGTTTCATGCCCATACGACACTTTTTAGTAATTTGACCTTAGATGACCCCTGGGAGGGGACCCCGTGGTCGGATGACTTAACGAACATAGACATCTTCTTGCCAGGACAGAACTACACCCACCCACCGAGTTTGAGCCCCGTAGGACCTAGTTTCATTCCCATATGACAGTTTTTAGTCATTTGACCTCAAATGACCCCTGGGAGGGAGCCCCGGGGTCGGACGACTTAACGAACATAAACATCTTCTTGCCAGGACAGAACTACACCCACCCACCGAGTTTGAGTCCCGTACGACCTAGTTTCATGCCCATTTGACAGTTTGTAGTCATTTGACCTCAAATGACCCCTGGGAGGGGGACCCGGGTCGGATGACTTAACGAACATAAACATCTTCTTGCCAGGACAGAACGTCACCCACCCACCGAGTTTGAGTCCCGTACGACCTAGTTTCATGCCCATATGACAGTTTTTAGTCATTTGACCTCAAATGACCCCTGGGAGGGGGCCCCGGGGTCGGATGACTTAACGAACATAAACTTCTTCTTGCCAGGACAGAACTACACCCACCCACCGAGTTTGAGCCCCGTACGACCTACGACGGCCTCACATTAGCAGTCACAGACAAAACCTAAATCTACAGAATATATCCATTACTCGTCGATACTCGAAAGAGCTCAAAATAAATAACTTAGAAAATTTTCTTGATGTCCTTTAACATGTTTTCATAGTTAACCATCGTTAGCCATGGATATCTATCATGAGAACTGACCGGTGACTAAGTCCGATTTATTGGGACGTTTATCGGCAGTCAACGAGTAATGACTCAAAAACAGTGTAAAAGTTGCCGAAAGAAAATTCATTTTAGTTATCCGAACTTAAAAAATGCTGAAAAAGCTCAAAAAGTTCCGGCAACTAATCAACTTTGTTGGCATTACTTAAAAAGTTGATGTAAGTCGTTCCTCCAACTTTTTAAGTAATGCCAACTTCTGAATTCAAGTTCAGGGAACTTTAATAGAAAAATAAACAAGGTTCAAAGAACCAATTAGTTCCGTTATTGTAACTCAACATGTAAGTTGATGTAACTCGTTCATATTAAGTTACTGGTACTTATTGTTTTGAGTTATTCCAATTTGGTACTTTGTTACTTAATTCACGTAATTGGATCATTTTCTGCACAATTAGCAGTATTCAAACATTTATTTTTGTAATCAGTGCAAAATTTTGTATACTATAGCACACCTCTAGAAAATTATGCTAACCTATTTTCATTTTCTGAGTTGTAACAACTCAATAAAGTAAGTGCAAATGAGTGCGACCAACATAATGATAAAACGACTTACATCAAATTACTGAGTAATGTCAACGAACAATTTCTATGAGTGCAGGAACTGAGGTAAAACTGGTACTCGTAGTATTCTACCGTAGTTCAGAATTAAAATAAAAAAATTCTTTTCATCAATATACAATGTATTTTTATAATAGGCTTATAATTTGCAGTTCATTTTAAATACGCATGACAAATAATTCCTTGGTTTAAAATGACACTATTGAAATTGTTGTAACTTGTAATATCATATTGACGGGACTATGTTGATGTGTCCCGGTTTAATTTCTTACTTAAAAGCTCCAAAAAGTTTTGGCCGGTAACTTTTCACCGGGGCCTGTAGAGTTATAGGCCCGGCTGGCAGCAACTCCTGCAACAGCAACTTCTGCAGTATTGGTTCCTTCACTACCATGACTACCAGCCTTCCAGGAAGTCAGCCTGCCGGCCATCCAGCAGATGAGGCTTCCTGTTGGTGCCAAGCTGCTGTAGTTCACCAATCCTTGTATATAGTGCACCCTCAGTTCATCACCAGTCTTGGTTTCGTCATTTTGTTGCAGTCTTCACCTCTGCACCAAGTCCCAGTATAGCTGTTGCTGCATAGGGATAGCGGCCATGTGTTATGAACTCACCACCCTTAGCGTTACATCACAAAATAATATTAAGAATTCTTACACCAATTGAGTTTCTAATTAGATTATCTCCACACTTATCAACCCTAAACTAGCAAAACTATACATTTTTGGAAAGCTGAAGGCATAAGCAATTCAAATGTACACATTTCAACTCATTATACAGGGTGACCGTCAAGTTATACAGGGTGGAATAAAAAAGATTCGGATAAAAAAATGGGATACGTAATGCATTGCTTAATACCAACTTGCAGTAATAAACTGGAAGTAAACACCATTCATTTGGTTAGAGGATGAGGGAGCCCACTGACTTTGGGAGAAACCAAAATCACAGCTGTTTGGTAATCTCAGAATACAGGGTGTCGCAAAGTATGTTAAAATGTTTTGCAATTCAACATATTTTGAATTGAAACATTTTGCCCCTAACCCATACAGAAAAGTGAGTCCATATTTAGATTCCTCATCAAATTTCCTTTCAGAAAATCTATACTTCGACTATGGTAGGATAGGTAATTAAAATTTTACAGTAACTTTTAGATTTTGGAGACATCCGCATTACTTACTACAGTGTTTAATATGAAAACGGGTAGTTCTGTATGGAAATATTTGTATTTTCTAGACTAACCCAATCATAATTGATTAAAAACAATTAGTAGAATTGTTTAGCTGTAAGGTAATGAGTCTTTTAGATGCTAAATAGAGTCAAAATCCAATTTAAAGCCTTTAGATTTTGGAGACATCCGCATTACTTACTACAGTGTTTAATATGAAAACGGGTAGTTTTGTATGGAAATGTTTGTATTTTCTAGACTAAACCAATCATAAATGATTAAAAACAATTAGTAGAATTATTTAGCTGGTAATGAATCTTTTAGATGCTAAATAGAGTCAAAATCCAATTTATAGCATTTACAGAGGCAGATTATGCACTAAAAATATCAATCCCGTGTGTGTACCACATCCCCCACCTCCACTTCCCCCACCTCCGCCACCCTGTCCATTCTGAATTCTATGAAGCACAGTGTCAGTATCAAAAAGGCTAACGGAATTCTTTTTACAGGGTTGAAAGTGCATTTTATTTAGCAATAAAATGAGACCAAAGCATGACAATAACATCTTGCTTGGCAGAGATATCATCATTTAATTTGAGTCAAATTTGGGAAAATGTAACATCACCACCTTTTTTGGGTGGCGAGTTCAATACACACGACCTAGCACCTTTGAAGATTGAAGATCAATAGAGTGTTTGTTGAGATAGTATTTTGTGACCTGCATGCACTTTACAGAAGTGGTGAGCCTCTTTAGCTGTAAGCCGTGTCTATTCCAACTTTGGTACAGGGTGGCGCATCGGCTTACTCCAGCCCATCGCTTCAAGTGTTTGGCGCAGGTAGTCCTGATTCTCGAGGAACGTAATTGAGAAGTTACAGATGGTGAACTGCCATGTCAGTTTGGGTATGATTGCGTTGGCGTTGTTGTAGATCCACATCTTCATGATACCAGTCTTCAAAGGTTAACTCATCGGACGACTGTGGAGGCTAGCAATCTCTCCTCCATCAATTGTTAACTTAGTATCGTATGCGGCATACTGAGGTTTCTGCACGTCCTTCTTGTCTTTGTACACTCTTTGGGACGAACTTCTTCATTACATGCAACTAGCATTTGGTCAACTTCGGGCAATTTTCTCGGCTTTTGGCAATCAGTGTGAGATCATCTGCGTAGGCCTTTAGCAGAAGATTCGGTGGTTGTGCACACAGTACCCAAGGTGGCTGTGTTTATCAATCAGATCAAGACCTAAGTTGAAGACAGCCAGAAATATGCAGGATAGTGGGCACCCTTGTTTGATGTGATCATTTATTAAATTTTCTAACAAAACATTATTATAATGTTGTATTCTAGACCTGGACAATACCAACAACTAGCACATTAATATGTACATATATTTCCTGCTCTTTTTGACATCGCTTTTTGTTTCTTTTCAAACTTAATCAAGTCATTATAAGTTATTCCTAACATTTCATGACAAAAAGTGTTTTGAAAATTTCGATATCATATTTGTTACTCTTTTTCTGATGTTTTAATGCCATTATACCAGTGTCTACCCCTTGTAAAGATGAAAACACGATTTAAGATAAATAGCGCCATCAGTTTTCACCTTTTCTTAAAAATAACGTAGTTTTACATGCTATCAAACAACTGTGGGAACACGTCCAATCCTTTGTCTTTACACGAATGTAATTCACATCATAGTATTTAAAGATCATCCTCCGGATGTTATCTGGGACATGGTACCATTCCAATGCGAACTGAATCAAGTTGTGTGGTACAGTGCCATACGCATTTTTGAAGATCAAGCCATGTTGTCACAATAGGATTTCTATTTCTATTGGCATGAGCATCTCGGTTAGTGCCTCTGTATGTTCTACACAGCCGGGTACTTTCTCCATGAAGCCTTTATGAATGTATTTGTTAATGTAGTTGTTTTCAGTCAGGTATGTGATGATCCTTTGAGCTTGGATTCCCATTCCAAGATTAGCAATGGAGTTCTTCGGTGTAAATTGGTCTGACGTGTGAGGGATCCGATGTCTCTTCGTCTTTGGAAATAAGGATGGTTTCGTCCATTCTCCAAATCAAATGTTTATTTCCATTCCTCCAACTGCATACGGTATTTCTTCGTGCAGAAGTTTTGTTGTTTTAAGGCACTTTTTCTATACTAAGTAAGGTACCGTATGCAGTTAGTGCCCGGAGCACTGGAATTTCAGCAAGTAATTTGTAAATTTGGTAAGACTTGGTGGTTTGGTATTGAATGGTTTCTTTGGGCGTGATGGTCTTCTCATCACCTTTAGTGGGTGGTATTTGTATCTACATTTCTTGATCATACACATTCATAATTTTATGTTATCACAATTAACAATAGTAATTGATTTAATTAATAATAAGGATCAACCAAGCATCGATGGTCAATCGAGAGATATAACTAATTTGTTTATATTGCCTTATGTCCTCTCTTTTAAGAAAGGAATTTTCCACCTTGAGATTTGGTTGCAGGGTGTGAGTTTCGCCCGTTTGGTCTAATTATTTTGTGTTTTTTGGGTGTTTTTTTTAATTATGTTCTTTAATATCCTTGTTATCATGCTGTTTTTTGTATTTTTTTTTTATATCTGTGGGCTGCACAGCAATTCAGCTTTTAGCTGCGAGTTGATATCTTCAACCAGTAGTAATATTGCTATCTTTATTAGATAGCAATATTGATATCTTCATTGAGTAGCAATATTGTTATCTTCAGTAGATAGCAATGTTGATATCTTCATTGAGTAGTAATATTGTTATCTTCAGTAGATAGCAAAGTTGAAATCTTCATTGATTAGCAATATTGTTATCTTCAGTAGATAGTAATGTTAATATCTTCATTGAGTAGCAATATTGTTATCTTTAGTAGATAGCAATGTTGATATCTTCATTGAGTAGCAATATTGTTATCTTCAGTAGATAGCAATTTTGAAATCTTCATTGAGTAGCAATATTGTTATCTTCAGTATATAGAAATGTTGATATTTTCATTGAGTAGCAGTATTGTTATCTTCAGTAGATAACAATGCTGATATATTCATTGAGTAGCAATATTGTTATCTTCAGTAGATAGCAATGCTGATATCTTCATTGACTAGCAATATTGTATCTTCAGTAGATAGCAATGTTGATAACTTCATTGAGTAGCAATATTGTTATCTTCAGTAGATAGCAATGTTGATATCTTCATTGAGTAGTAATATTGTTATCTTCAGTAGATAGCAAAGTTGAAATCTTCATTGAGTAGCAATATTGTTATCTTCAGTAGATAGCAATGCTGATATCTTCATTGAGTAGCAAACAAGTTGTTATCTTCAGTAGATAGCAATGCTGATATCTTCATTGAGTAGCAATATTGTATCTTCATTAGATAACAATGTTGATATCTTCATTGAGTAGCAATATTGCTATCTTTATTAGATAGCAATATTGATATCTTCATTGAGTAGCAATATTGTTATCTTCAGTAGATAGCAATGTTGATACCTTCATTCAGTAGTAATATTGTTATCTTCAGTAGATAGCAAAGTTGAAATCTTCATTGATTAGCAATATTGTTATCTTCAGTAGATAGCAATGTTAATATCTTCATTGAGTAGCAATAGTGTTATCTTTAGTAGATAGCAATGTTGATATCTTCATTGAGTAGCAATATTGTTATCTTCAGTAGATAGCAATGTTAATATCTTCATTGAGTAGCAATATTGTTATATTCAGCAGATAGCAATGTTAATATCTTCATTGAGTAGCAATGTTGTTATCTTCAGTAGATAGCAATGCTGATACCTTCATTGAGTAGCAATATTGTTATCTTCAGTAGATGGCAATGTTAATATCTTCATTGAGTAGCAATAGTGTTATCTTTAGTAGATAGCAATGTTGAAATCTTCATTGAGTAGCAATATTGTTATCTTCAGCAGATAGCAATGTTAATATCTTCATTGAGTAGCAATATTGTTATCTTTAGTAGATAGCAATGTTGAAATCTTCATTGAGTAGAAATATTGTTATCTTTAGTAGATAGCAATGTTGAAATCTTCATTGAATAGCAATATTGTTATCTTTAGTAGATAGCAATGTTGAAATCTTCATTGAGTAGCAATATTGTTATCTTCAGTAGATAGCAATGCTGATATCTTCATTGAGTAGCAATATTGTTATCTTCAGCAGATAGCAATGTTAATATCTTCATTGAGTAGCAATATTAATATCTTCATTGAGTAGCAATATTGTTATCTTTAGTAGATAGCAATGTTGATATCTTCATTGAGTAGCAATATTGTTATCTTCAGTAGATAGCAATGTTGAAATCTTCATTGAGTAGCAATATTGTTATCTTCAGCAGATAGCAATGTTAATATATTCATTGAGTAGCAATATTAATATCTTCATTGAGTAGCAATATTGTTATCTTTAGTAGATAGCAATGTTGAAATCTTCATTGAGTAGCAATATTGTTATCTTCAGTAGATAGCAATGTTGAAATCTTCATTGAGTAGCAATATTGTTATCTTCAGCAGATAGCAATGTTAATATCTTCATTGAGTAGCAATACTGTTATCTTTAGTAGATAGCAATGTTGAAATCTTCATTGAGTAGCAATATTGTTATCTTCAGTAGATAGCAATGTTGAAATCTTCATTGAGTAGCAATATTGTTATCTTCAGCAGATAGCAATGTTAATATCTTCATTGAGTAGCAATAGTGTTATCTTCAGCAGATAGCAATGTTAATATCTTCATTGAGTAGCAATATTAATATCTTCATTGAGTAGCAAGATAGCAATGTTGAAATCTTCATTGAGTAGCAATATTGTTATCTTTATTAGATAGCAATATTGATATCTTCATTGAGTAGCAATATTGTTATCTTCAGTAAATAGCAATGTTGATATCTTCATTGAGTAGCAATATTGTTATCTTCAGCAGATAGCAATGTTAATATCTTCATTGAGTGGCAATATTGTTATCTTCAGTAGATAGCAATGTTAATATCTTCATTGAGTAGCAATATTGTTATCTTCAGTAGATAGCAATGTTGATATCTTCATTGAGTAGCAATATTGTTATCTTTAGTAGATAGCAATGTTGATATCTTCATTGAGTGGCAATATTATTATCTTCAGTAGATAGCAATGTTGAAATCTTCATTGAGTAGCAATATTGTTATCTTCAGTAGATAGCAATACGGATATCTTCATTGAGTAGCAATATTGTTATAGTCAGTAGATAGCAACGGTTGATATCTTCATTGAGTAGCAATATCGTTATCTTCAATAGATAACAATGTTGAAATCTTCATTGAGTGGCAATGTTGTTATCTTCAGTAGATAGCAATGCTGATATCTTCATTGAGTAGCAATATTGTATCTTCAGTAGATAACAATGTTGATATCTTCATTGAGTAGCAATATTGCTATCTTTATTAGATAGCAATATTGATATCTTCATTGAGTAGCAATATTGTTATCTTCAGTAGATAGCAATGTTGATATCTTCATTCAGTAGTAATATTGTTATCTTCAGTAGATAGCAAAGTTGAAATCTTCATTGATTAGCAATATTGTTATCTTCAGTAGATAGCAATGTTAATATCTTCATTGAGTAGCAATAGTGTTATCTTTAGTAGATAGCAATGTTGATATCTTCATTGAGTAGCAATATTGTTATCTTCAGTAGATAGCAATGTTAATATCTTCATTGAGTAGCAATATTGTTATATTCAGCAGATAGCAATGTTAATATTGCTCCGCATTATTATTAGAAACAGTTCCGCATTGCTTTCTACTGAAGATAGAAATAGCGATATTACTCTGTGAAGAAGGGAATGACCTTATCGTTACTCAATGAAGAGTAGCAATATTGTTATCTTCAGTAGATAGAAATGTTGAGATCTTCATTGAGTAGTAATATTGTTATCTTCAGTAGATATCAATGTTGAAATCTTCATTGAGTAGCAATATGGTTATCTTCAGTAGATAGCAATGCTGATATCTTCATTGAGTAGCAATATTGCTAATATTGTTATCTTCAGTAGATAGCAATGTTGAAATCTGCATTGAGTAGCAATATTGTTATCTTCAGTAGGGCCTAGATATAGCAATGCTGATATCTATATTGAGTAGCAATATTGTTATCTTCAGTAGATAGCAATGTTGATAACTTCATTGGGTAGTAATGTTGCTATCTTCAGTAGATAGCAATGTTGATATCTTCAATGAGTAATAATATTGTTATATTCCGCATTGCTTTCTACTGAAGATAGAAATAGCAATATTATTCTGTGAAGAAGGGAATGACCTTATTTTTACTCAACGAAGCCTTTTCCCTCGGATTTTGATCAAAGCGTCTTCCTTGGCCCGGTTTTAGGCCACAGTACTGTTCTAATTTTGACCCACATTTGGAATGGCAATTTTTCGCATTTATTCTTGGTGTAAAAGTCAGGGTTCAGTTTACAGTCTAAACGCAGGACAACCGATCTTTTGTTCTGCTTAGTCGCGCTAAAAGTCGATCGATACATGTTAAAATCAGCACAATTCCGAGATACACCTTTTTGCTATGAAATTTATTTTCTCGGTCAAATATAAAGCAAAATTTTTTTTTCTTCAGTAATGTCAAATAAAAACATAGTGCTTGGATGAACATTTTTAAATCCTGGTGTTAAAATTAAGCATCAAATTGTGTCTTTTAGTGTGATATTTTTGATTTTTATAGGCCTTTAGTTCGCCCGTGAGCTTTTTACAGAATTCATTTTTAGCGTCTCAAACTAATATAGTTTGCTAAAGAAAGATATTTCCCACCTCTGTAAAGCACATCGTGGGGGTCTATATATTATAGTTTTGTCAGAATTTCCGTTTTTATTTTACCCTTTTCCCCTTCATACTCCGAAAATGTCAAACTTAGTACTTTACCTCGAGAGCAACCAGCAGAAATAATCGATATTTCAATTGTTGTCAACCCAGGTCCCTTTTCCATTGAAAACCAGGATTGCCTGACCAGCGATTTGGTAGCCCAAATCCCCAATTCTGGTAAATGAGGTGGATTTTGGAAATTTGCTCCCGTGATAGCCTGCAATTTCAATTTATAGGGGCTATGGATTCCATGATTATGAAAACCATTTTGTCTGTTTGTTTGTTTGTTTGTTTGATTATTTATTTACCTAGGATGAGGTCCATGGGAAAATCCACTGTCCAAACCTAGAAAAATTCGCGTGTTATTAGAGGGGATTTTAATTATCTGTCCCTCCTATCTCCAGGTGAATTTTGAATGACCCCCCCCCCCCCATCGCGGGTTGGCATTTTCATTACACCCTTCAGACTTGCGTTCGGGTTTGTGTAGGCCTATTTGTCATAATTTAGCGCTATAGGACCTACTTTCTAAATGTATAGCTATAGCCGTGCTATATAAATATTATAAGGTACCGGTATGTAATATTATGTAGGCCTATGGGGGTGGGGTGGGTACTCAACACATTTTAACCATGACTTACAATGCAAGGCTCATTGTTGCCATAAATGATTTTTCCTTCAGGTCATTATAATAGGTTGTTATAAACTTCCGTGTTTAACCTTGTATTGTTTTGGCTGCTTCATTATGACTTTCGGTGGGTTTAAGCAATTTCAAACAAACACAAACAAAAGGCACTATACCGAAACACTAGGTAATTTGTTTGCTATATTGAAGTTCTGGCAAAACTGTATCCAGGCCGGGCACCCAGAGATATCGATCCACAATGCTAGTATTTCACGCGTGGATTTGAATTTTTTCAGCTGGTAGTCAAAAATTATGGAATCAAAACGGAAATTCTGACAAAACTATGATATATCGCTCACGGTGATGTGCGTTAGAAAGTTGGGAAAATCCTTCTTTAGCGAACTATATTACTTTGAAAAGCTAAAAGGTTGTTCCAAAAAAAGGCTCACGGGCAGAGTTGAAGCCTATCAAAATCGAAAATCTTACACTAAATGACTGAATTTCACGACTAAGTTTTACACTAAGATTTGAAAAAAAAATACAGTATCAAGCATTACAGTTTTTCCTGACATTTACTGAAAAAATGAAAATTATTGCTTTTCATTTGGCCGAGAAAAAAAAATTTACACTGAAAAGGTGTAACTCAAAATTTTGTTCATTTGAATACCAAATTCGATCGTTTGTATTGCCTTATTAAATGACTGAGTGAGCCTTGCAGAACAATAACAATCGGTTGTCCAGCGTCCTAACTGTTTATAAGTGAGAATCTTACCTGGGCCTTTTCTTCCAAGTTGTCCAAAAAAAGAAATAAATAAAAAGAAGAAGAAGTCATTTATTTATTTATTTATTTATTTATTTATTTATTTATTTATTTATTTATTTATTTATTTATTTATTTATTTATTTATTTATTTATTTATTTATTTATTTATTTCTTTCTTTCTTTCTTTATTTATTTATTTATTTATTTATTTCTTTTCTTTCTTTCTTTCTTTCTTTCTTTCTTTCTTTCTTTCTTTCTTTCTTTCTTTCTTTCTTTCTTTCTTTCTTTCTTTCTTTCTTTCTTTCTTTCTTTCTTTCTTTCTTTCTTTCTTTCTTTCTTTCTTTCTTTCTTTCTTTCTTTCTTTCTTTCTTTCTTTATTTATTTGGGCCTATTTACTTATCATTATTTTTTATTTAATTATTTTAATGTATTTATATTGTGATTTATAGCTTTTCAGCATAAAGCATTTCTTGTCCTTAAAGTATGTTACCTCCCCGTTACCTTTTCCTTGTTTCTAAAAATTTTGGTCAAAGTACATTGTGCTCTTTGTCTCGAACTATTAATATTCGACAGGACCACAGTCGTATCGAATTTCCGTATCGAAAACCGGTTCTGAACCCGGAAGTGATTTTAGAGTTTACTATGAAAATATACCGTACTGTTCTTGTAGTAAATTTTCATAGCTGGATGACAAGTATTCAAAATATGTCCATTTCACTCAAAAATCCTTTTGTTGATAATAAAATTAACTACTTGTTTTTTTAGTTGTTATGTGTTTGTGTAACTTTGTTGTGCAGTGTGGATTTATTGTCGAAAAATTAAATTATAATCTCTCACGCAATCAATAATAAAGACATCAAATACACGTTACAAAAGACAGAACTGCAGTGTTTTTTTTCCGGAACCCGAAACACGAATTTTGGACCAAAAATTTGTGCTTGTCAAAAGAAACTTGCAGTATTTTAATAAGTCTGTAATCATGATGGAGGAAGCAGCCTTATTGGATGAACCGGCTGAGCCTAAGATTCCTGATAAATTGGAGCGAAAAGGGGCCAAATTGAAGGAATTATTTCCTTTGCACTGGTGTGTATGGCACAATAACATCGAAGAGTTGATCAAATGTCTTGCAGATAAAGACAATCAGGTACGGGCTGTTAACTTTCTTGTACAACAAATTGATGAAAAATATCATGATATTGGTATGCTTTACATTTACAATGATTCTGCATAATATATTCTACCTCAGGCTCAGCCCTTCATATGCGTGCAGAATGTTAGTCTTAAAGTTTTTTTTTTTAAACTTCCGTGGTCGGGGTACGCGCTGGTGAATTGCGATCGCGTAAAAGTGACAAGGTCGCCTAATACGCGCCGAACAAATAACCAATGGGTCAACCGACTTGTTGTCAAGTGTGTTGATCAGCCAATCAGCGTGATTGCTTATTTTTTCTGTGTGTACGCGATACGCACAGGCACGACCACGGAAGTTTTAAGAAAACAACTTTAGACAATAATAATTAATGAGGTTATGAACATGCGATCCAATCATTTATATTTATTTGGCAAAACGCAAACGCTGAACGCGGTCACTAATAACAAACAGTGAACCTCCACGCTGTCAGCGTAAATATATTAGTAACCTCCGCACGCACCGTGTTGTGCTTCGAACAAATTGCGATAGCGCTTGCAGCCGTTGGATTGCGTGCTACCATATTTGCACAGATTGTGATACGCACTTAGCTGTTATTGGTCGTCCTATTTTAGCCTGATCGATTTTTGAAAAGGCAAAACGTAAATATTGTTTATTTTTGAGGAAAATTGTGTGTTATTTTGTAAAAAAATGAAGAGATGACTTGACAGTTATGAATGAGGTTAATAACTTTGCATCGGTAATATGTCGAGCATTGTGAAAAATCTAAACATTTTGCTTTGGACCTCAGAATATCCCTTGGTTCCAAAGGCAAAATGTTTAGATTTTTCACAATGCCCTCCAAATAACCGATGCGTTATTAACCTCTATTGACCACGCAATTAGTGCAGCCCTCGAATTAAGGATCTGAAGGGGCACGGCAACTTTTTTAGGGCAAGTTGATAATTGCCGTGGATTTTCACTGAAAAGGCAAGGCAGCACGGCAATTTGTAATATTTCAAAAGGGCATCAAGGCAACTGTTGAAAATTTGAGAAGGGCACCAAGGCAATTTTTCAAAAGCGAATAGATGCATTACCGTCAGCTGAATTTGACACCAAAGTAAAATTCGACTCTCAACTTTACACTAAAACTAACCTGATTGCTTAAGGGGGTACTACACCCCTAGCCAATTTTTTGCTTATTTTTGCATTTTTCTCAAAAATTATAGCGTATTGGTGACAAGTAAGATATGTAGATTATAGGGGCAAGGACTACAACTACTGCACTGAAAATTCAGCAACTCAAGGCAAGTAGTTATTGATTTATTGATCAAATATTGGGTTTCCCTCATTTTTGACTGTAACTTCACAACTGTTGTCTGTGCTGAAATAAAATTTCCAGTGTAGCAGTTGTAGTCCTTGCCCCTATAATATACATATCTTACTTACAAATGCTCTATAATTTTTGAGAAAAATGCAAAAAGAGGCACAAAATTGGGCAGGTGTGTAGTACCCCCTTAAAAAACCTGCTTTATAATAAAAAGCAATCAAAAATCAACAGTTTAATTTTGCGATCCCTAGTTCTGAGCTGCAAAACTGACTCAAACAGCGATGAAACAGCTGTAACTTTGGTAATAATATTGATCAAATTACCGGATAAAAACTATTTCGTGCAAAACATATCTAGAGATGGGCTCACATGTATGTATGATAAGACGATACCGGAAGGGTATCGCCATCGGTTTGCAATGGGAAGTCAATGTTTGATAATCGAGAGAACAATTGATTTGCCCAGCGCTCAGATTTTGTTCACGACACGAGGTCGAGGAAGCTTTAGTTACTAACAGCGTTTCTGATTGGTCGATAGTATGTTGAAGGTATTTCTCTGACCAATCGAGAAAATGAAGTCAGATGAAGTCGGATTTCTAGCAACCAGATAATGTATAAAAGCCGATGTGATTGGCTGAATATGTAAGCTTATGTAGGGGTAATGAATATTAATTCACAACAAACTATTGTGTGTACTGTGATTGATAGCTGGATTACGATGCTCAAAATAGCAATCGTGTTCAAGATTTTCGATTTAATTTTCCACAATTTTGCGGGGATTTAACCAGTACTTGTTAATGATTTTATAATGAAGGGGCAGGGCTGGCCGGCTAGGGCACCCACAGCAACGTCATTTAGGGGCACGGCAAGTGACTGCCGTCGGTAAAGGACATATTTTGAGGGCATTACGGCAATGGGGGTGGGCACCCACGGCAATATGCCGTCGGTGCCGTGGGTTAATTCAAGGGCTGAATTAGTGTGGTAAGGCCAAACACTTGTGACATGTACATTGTACACCAAACACAAACAGGCTTGAAATGGTCTACTACTTTTTAGGGAACCAGGGTTCAAATTAAGTAATCAGTTATGGGAACCTGTTTAGGTTCTCGCAAAGGGCTTTTGCGAGAACCTTCAGTTCTGAGCATTGTAGTGCAGGGCGATATATTTAGAAATTGTATTCATCTATTGTTATGGTACATGTAGTTAATCCTGTTACATCATCACTTCTACGGCGAATACAACCAAATGAGACACTTTCATTACTACGCTAGCAAAGTCACATCTATATAAACATTGAAAGTACATGCATGCATGGGCCATGGATTTCTGTTTGTGATCGTACAATAAATTGACAGCTAAAATGAATAACAATTTGCCCTTTTCTCAACATTTCATAATTACATTTTTGGATTAATGAGATTATTAAATCATATTTCTGTTGCAGAAAGGTAAAATATAATACAACATGCGATCTGAGACTAGGAAGCTTACGAGAACCAATTTTGGTTCTCCTAGTTGTAGTCCAGCGAGAACCTTCAGGAGAACCGGTTCTCGGGTTCTCCTCGAATTTGAATCCCTGGGAACTCAACTCCAAAACATTTTTTACCGGTAGTGATACTGTTACTGGTACCGGGTAGTTAAAATGCGATCCCCCAACCCTTCAATTATTACCCGGTATCTTTGTACGGGTTTGTAAGTCTCCATGTCGAAAATATCCTGGTACAAATAAAGAAATTGCCACATTGGTTCAGTCCATCTTTTGGTGGCCAATGTCAAAAGTAGAAAAGTGGAAAAATCATCATGCATTATGCATATGGACGATTCAGAGAAAAATCTCGATTCTCATTTGCGGTTTTAGGTAAAATTAAGGCTGTGAGGATCCCTTTTGCAACCTTTTTTGTCATAAATTTTCGTACATGTTTTTATGAGAAATGAAATTTGGAGTTTATTTCAACTGGTGATGTAGGATCGCAAGGTGAGGGAATTTGTGATGAGGTTTGCTTGTTGGAGCGATAGGAGGCTTAGGCTAAAAGAAATAGTACTCTGAACTCTGAATTCATGTGGACTCATTTCATACTGGCTTGGCTAGAGTGCGTGCATAGATATTGTTTGACAGCAATTAAGGAGAAATTTGGCGCAGCATTAATTACCTTAATTTCTCTTTCTTTTTATCTTTCTTTTCTCAGCAAATCAATGTTGAGCAAGTTGATCCCCGTGGCAGGACCCCTCTGCACCTGGCAGTCACTTTAGGTCATCTAGAGTCGGCCCGACTACTACTGCGACACAATGCATTAGTCAATGTGGAAAACAAGGGAGGCTGGACAGGTGAGTCAGATTTGGGTGTATTTAGGACCCGGCAAAAAACACAATTTTTAAAGGCAAAAAACAAGATCACTGACAATAAAAAGCAGGATTTTCCACAAATTTGTTTTAAAAATTGAGATTTTCCCTGAAAAACACTGTCAGAACTATCAGAAGCGTGGAAAATGTAAGTTACAGGAATTCAATTATTTCCACCTCAAGGTGTTGTATTATAAATCCTTTCCCAGTTTAATAAATTTGACAATAAACTACTACAATTTAGAAGACCAATTTTAGAGACCAATTAAGCACTGAAAGTACACACTGGTGAATGCCTTTAAGCTTACTTGACGACATGAGTTGTCAACACGGCAAGGAACTTATGATTTTTGGAACTTTGTAGGGCATTAAACACCTTGTTTTATTGCTTACAAGTAGAACTTTTTGAAAGGCAAGATAATTACTCAATAGCGAGAATTGCGTCGAGAAAACCAAGATTGTGTTTTTTGCCAGGGCTTAGGTGTATTCCTGGCACATTTGGGTGTATTCCTAAGACATTTGGGTGTATTCCTGGCACATTTAGGTGTGTTCCTTAAGCAGTGTCGTATAGACAGGACTTTTTCAGAGGGGAGGGGGGCAAGGCAAATTTCCAGGGGGAAAACTTTGATGAAAATGGTCAAAAATGGACTAAAATTACCAAAAAAGGCAAGAGGTGGCAGCTGCCCCCCCCTCCTTGGTCCTCCCTTGGCTACGCCACTGAAGACATGTGTATTCCTAAGACATTTGGTGCATTCCTGAGACATTTGGGTGTATTTCTAAGATATGTGGGTGTATTTCTATTAAGACATTTGGTATTGGGTGTATTTCTGAGACATTTGGGTGTATTGCTGAAACATTTGAGTGTATTCCCCCTGTATTCCTGAGACATTTGGGTGTATTCTTGCTCATGCTCAGTCATTTGGGTGTATTCATAACCTGTGTTTGTCTCTTATACATGGTGCAGCAAAATAAAGTAAACAGTTTGAAAAATGCAACTAGAAAAAGTGACATTGCATGGAATATTCCAATCTGTGTGTTATCAATCTGATGGTTTTTTTCCTTGTCACAGTTTTACAGGAAGCAATTAGTACAGGTGATCCAGAAATAGTTCAAGTAGTACTACAACACAGGGACCATCAAAGAGCCACAGCTAGGATTGGAGGGATTCCTGAACTCTTGGAAAAACTTAGACAGGTAAGGCTATTCCAGTTGAAATACATACACCGCCTAATCTTTGGAAGACATGACCCTAATCTTAGGCACAGGGAGTGTGAATTTCAAATGAAAGCCATGATATTCCGGAACTCTTGGAAAAACTTAGACAGGTAAGACATCAGTTAGGACTGCATTGGGCTATTGCAGTTGAAATCCATACACCCCTATGGAATACATGACCTTAATATTACACAGAAGGAGTGTGAAATTCAAATGGAGTCTCCCATTTAGGTAACCCTATTTCAAATTCACACTCCAACGAGTAAGACTTCAGTTAGGACTGCATTGGGCTATTGCAGTTATAATTCATACACCCCCTATGAAAGACATGACCTTAATCATCCATAAAAGGAATGTGAATTTGAAATGGGGTTACCTATTAAATATGGGTGTCTTCTGAACACTTGCATTTGACAAAGACATTATTGATGAGCTGACAAGAAACTGCTAGTGTGAAAACAGGAAAGTAAAATCATGAGGGATCTGTTTCAGACATGGTTCATCACAGGCATCGTCAATCAATCTCTCAAAACGACCCGGATGTTGATTCTGTGCATGTGCAGTTCTGAAATTTCTGACACTGTGAAAGGGCTTATTGACACTCTCCTCATTGTACATTTACAGTGTATTAGCAGGAACTAAACCATGAGAGCGCTTGATCCTTTGTAGAGGACATTAAGGCATTGGTTCTAATTTTGTATGGTGTTAACCCCTGACCGTCCCAATCCATACCTTAGTGTTGACTCTCTCTGGAAATTGGGTGTCCCAAATGAAGCATCTTTTCCCAAATTGACCCAATTTTGGGTCAAAAATTCCACCAATTGAATACAGAATGGCAAATTCTAGTGCGCCAAATCTAATTTTGAGAGTCGCAACTTTGTCCCAATTGTCCGCATGTTGTTTGCATATGCAGCACACACAAAACGATTTACCAAAAATGTTTAAATGTCTGGTTTTAAGGGTAATAAAACTTTTTGATAACATGTTAGTAGAAAACATCAAATGAAAATTAATGCAAAACATTATAACATAAAGTTATTAAGTGTTGACAAAATATTTTTGCCAAAATGTTTGCCCAATAATATTTTGCTATAACATTATGACAACATTAATTTTAAACTTTTGTTACCGGTATGTGTTTTTTTTCATAAAAAAAAACATTTTGAAAATGTTTCCATGATCTTTTTATAACCCAACATTGAAATGTTTTTATAACTTTTTGACCAAAACCAAAGGGCATTTATAACACGTTTATAACATTTTAAAAATATTTTTGTGTTTGCTAGGTATTCACATAAATACAAATCTACATTTGATTCAATTTGTATTGTTTGTGTTTTTGTTTCCAGGCTCCTGACTTCTATGTAGAAATGAAGTGGGAATTTACAAGCTGGGGTAAGTGGAAACGGGTCAACAAGCAGCTTATTACTTGGCAAATTGCCTTTTAACTTTTATTTTTGACAGGTATAGACGATTCCAACGAGCCAAGTCATGGTCAGGATTTGGTCGGCCATATTTGGTTCCCCGCATGCACCAAACAGATGTTGTGAGTGCCCAATTGGGTGGATTAAACCTGCTTAAAATTCGATGTTAGATTCTTTTGTGTTGTAAACTGTCATCATTCTTTTGTCTACGTGTAACACGGGTGATAGAATGCAGTTTAAAATACCCTTCAAGGCCGCAATTTAGTGAGATAGCTGGGTCCCCGTCGTGGCTATGGCTGCCATTGAGGAGAAAGAATGTGTGAAATTGGATTCGTCTATACCATGACATACTGGTATTTTATGAGACCTCTGCTTAATTTTAACGATGCATTGTGGTGAAAAAACTGTTAGTATAAATAGTGCATTGCCATTTGAACTTCACCAAAATTGTATTATTATATTAATAAGTTCATGAATATTCTTTGGTGATTTCATTTCAGTACCTCTGATGTCCAGAGTGTGCCCCAGTGACACATATCGAGTATGGAAGAGTGGTCCAAATGTAAGGATAGATACAACACTGATTGGCTTTGACAACATGAAATGGATCAGAGGGAGTAGGAGTTTTATATTCAAGAACGAAGGTCAGTATACCGTATTTCCTCGAATAGCCAACCGTGGGGGGCGTTGCATTTTCCAAAAGGGGGCGTTTATTAGAGGTCATTTTTATGCCTCCACTGGAAGTATTATGTTTGCTGGTTGTCCGTCCGTCCTTCCATCTGTCTGTCCGAGCTTGCTAGTGCAATTTCTCAGAACTGGTAAGGCAGATTGTGATGCAATTCAGTGGAGGGGTGGCAATTGGCGGTCTCCAAATTTTAGCAGGTTTTCGTTTGCAAAATATGGTAATTAAGTACCTAATTTGCATAATTTATGCATATCAAGCAAAAATAAGCTTGTGCACAGATTATCTGGAGAACTGTAAGAGCTTGGCGGAGAGTAGCACAGCTAGAGGTTCTTGACCTGATTTGCTTTTCAGCGCAAAATATGCGTAATTGCAAGGTCATTTGTGAAGTCATTTTGGTTCATCCGGGGTAAAATCACCATCTATTGTTGCAGGTTCATGGAATTTTGTGGGGACAACCACTGAAACAAGGCAAAAATGTCAAGGTCATTTTGGGGTCATCTGGGGTCAAATCGGCATAGACTGCTGCAAGTTCATGAAATTTGGTGGGAGCGGCCACCTTAGTGAGGCAAATAATGGGAAGGTCATTTTGGGGTAAAATGAAATTGCATCTGTTAAAATGGATGGGGGCATTGTGGCCGACGCTTTGAATCAAATGCCATTATCGACAGCGTTCGAAATTTTGGTTGTCCGGTTGCCCGGGACAACTAAAAAAGTCGCCGGACAACCAAAAATACTGATTCGGTTGTCCGCCGGACAACCATAAATCTGTAGCCAAAGGTCACCTTTGTAGGCCTACGGACAACCAAAAACTTAGACGGACAACCAGAAATTGTAATCTGGTTGTCCGTGGGACAACCATTTATTTTTCCTTATTTTGAAAACTGATTATTGACCATGTGTGCACACAAATAGCATGGAAATATTGGCATTTTTGAAACTTCTTGGTTGAAAGAAGTGGTGAGGGGCATTTAATTGAGAGAGGGTGACTATTCGAGGAAATACGACACTAGCATCAGCAGTCAATCAAAATCAGCTTCTTAAGTTCCGACCGGCATAAAATTGAGAATTTAGTAAAATATCAAAAGTCTATGATTTTTCATGTCCACATGCATATAATAAATCTGCAATTTTACACTTTTACAGCAATATATACACAAGAGCAATTGATATTCAGCACCATAAGAGCCCTCATAACATTCACATGAGTGTTCATGGCGGACATTGTTGTTGTTTGTTCTTAAACAATATCGTTATTCCCTGACGGGGTGTTTTCTGCATATCAACTGTCACTCAACTTCGGCTGGCTACAACCCCCAGGGCCTTCACATGTAAATGTGGTACAGGTACATGTGTATGTGCGGCAGTCACCCACATTTGTATCATGTTTCAGTTCATTGAGCCTCAAACTCTGCAAATTGTAGCTTCTTGGCTCAAATTTTGAATTTTTTTTAGCTCCAAAGCATGAATTTGGCCCAATTTTAGAGCCCCACAAAATTGTTGAAATTTCAGTTCATCATCAAGCCCTTATTTTGCCCAAAAATCAGTTCTTAGTTCCCAAAGTTCGCACCACACACACAGTACCAAAATTTAAGTTGAGTGCCCCGGGGCTACAACATTGTGTTTATCTTTGGTTTTTTAACCATCCTTATTCTCAATATTTTGCTTCTTATCTTACAGAGGGACACAAGTTTAATTTCATGGAAATCGACCACGATGCACAGATGGTGTACTCAGAAGCGCTTCAATTACAACCGCATCACGACCTATCCCGTATGAACCCATCAGAGAATTCAATAGCAGCTAGGCTAACCTCACCAGTTGTAAACACATTCATTGACACAGAAAAAATAGAATTCACAAGGTAGGTTTGTTTGTCTGTCTGTGTGTTTGTTTGTTTGTATTTAAAAGCCTTACCGTAAAAACTTGATAGTTATAGCATCAAGCATAGTATATGTGACCCGCTCTGACAAAACCCACCATAAGTCACACTCAGCCATTTCTAGATACGGCAAGTCAAAGATGGGAAAGGGGTGAATAACCTTGCAGATTTTGATTTTCAGTTTTTATTATTTTTTGATTCCTTAAAATGTTTACTTTAACCTACCACTGAAAACAAAACATTCTTTTATGTTTAAAGCAGCCAAAACTAGCATTTTCTGAGCCAAACCAAGTCCTTAACATATCATTTTACAACTTTAAAGTCATTTTTCTTGCATTTGTCTTTTCTTTATGTGTCGCTCCCCCCCCCCACCCCTTCCCATTGAAACACTGTAGAATGAGGACCACATGTCCCAGAAACATAATTTTGGTATCAAATGAAAGTTAACGATCTATACTAAATGATGACACTCAAAACTCAATTTTGCAAAATTAGTGACTTATGTCTGGGTTTGTGGGAGCAGGTCACATTTTGTGCTTACTATCGAGCGCTTTTAGAACATGCAAACATGAAGTGCCCCATCCACAAAAGTGTAAAGGGTTTCGAGCAAATTATCGATACACATAGTTATATACGAACAAGAACATCTGCGAATTTGTGTCTCAACACTATTAGCTCAGTTGGGAAAGCACCAGACTTTGGTACAATTTCATGTTTTCAAAAGCAGTCGATAGTAAGCACATATGCTAACTGTCGAGTTTTTACGGTATTTGGAGATCCATGAGTGCCGAACCTCACCTTTCCACCATGTTGTTGTTTGTGCATACCGTATTGTCTGTAATGAAGTTGCTAGTTTTACATATAATTATTGTTTATTCTGGTTTCATTTCTCAATTTCTTTTTTCAATTTATAGAAACAAGGCTGGTATATGGGGCTGGAGACACGACAAACTAGAAAATATTAATGAATATGAATGTAAAGTATTTAGTGCTTCAAATGTGCAGTTGATTACAAAAACAAGAACAGAACACCTCACTAAGGAAGACAAGGAGAAGACAAAGGAACAAGGTGAGACTTGAACCTCTGATGTTTTGGTTTCTGGAATACCTGAAATAAAATCAGAATTTCTGTTACAAGATCCACATGGGGTTAGCATTTAAAGTTAACAAAAGAACCCTTGGGGCAACCTAAAAACAAGTGTCACTGATTGGCTGACTGTATCTGTAGGACGACTGCACACAATGTATTTGCAGTATCTTCAGCACTTCCATGGAGATATTGAAGGGATGCTGCAGCCAACCAAAATTGTTTCCCTAGCCCAAGATTGCAGCAGTTGAAGAAAGCTTGTGGTCACCTTTTTCGCCAAATTTTTGGATCCCTTTTCATTTTATTACAAAAAACTTACAGGGCTCATTTTTTTGGAGGGATCTAGTTCTCTGAGCATGATAAGTTAACTTGGCTTTAGTAATCTCTCTTTGAATCTGGTTACATGATTTTACACCACACAACAGGGTTAACCTCAATAGCCATTTGGCATTTCGTTATCAACTTCTTAATCCCAATTTGCAAACGTTAAATGGTCTAGATATATATTTTGAGTGCATCAAGCAGGAAAAGTTGCATATTTAAGTGTTTCTGACTTACCGTGCTGTTTTCATTTGAGAGCGCATGAATGTGTGCCAGAAATAGCTTGCCCCCACCCCCTTTTCAACTGGCCAAGAAATTCTTGCTGCCCCCAATTTTACCCTACCCCAGGGCTCATAACTATTGCACAGCCCATTTAACGCTCCAGGGGGGTTGGCAAGTTTGCTGTTTATATCACTATTGATAACTATTTGTTTACATACAGGTGCTGCTGCATTTGTGTCTCCATTGCAGTCATTACTAGGTGTGGTGGAACAACATGAAGAAGAAATGGGTGCTTCATTGGTAAGAATCATACACCCAAATGTATTAGGAATACACCCAAATGTATTAGGAATACACCCAAATTTATTGAGAATACACCCAAATGTATTAGGAATACACCCAAACGTATTAGGAATACACCCAAATTTATTAAGAATACACCCAAATGTATTAGGAATGCACCCAAATTTATTAAGAATACACCCAAATGTATTAGGAATACACCCAAATTTATTAAGAATACACCCAAATGTATTAGGAATACACCCAAATGTATTAGGAATACACCCAAATGTATTAGGAATACACCCAAATTTATTAAGAATACACCCAAATGTTTTAGGAATGTACCCAAATTTATTAAGAATACACCCAAATGTATTAGGAATACACCCAAATGTATTAGGAATACACCCAAATTTATTAAGAATACACCCAAATGTATTAGGAATGCACCCAAATTTATTAAGAATAAAACCAAATGTATTACTATTAGGAATACATCCAAATGTATTGCAGTCATTGCTAGGTGTGGTGGAACAATGGGTGCTTCATTGGTAAGAATCATATTAGGAATACACCCAATGTATTCGCCGTAGAAGTAGTGATCTAACAGGATTAATGACCAAACTGTTTACTGTTTTTGAATGTATTACCCTGCACTATAACCAGGCTGTATAATCACCTGTCACCAGCGCTCGAAATAAGGCGCGTCCTTGCGTCAAATACCCGTGGAAGTTGGCGCGGACCCGCAAATTTCCTGCGCTACGGGTCCGCGTGACCCGTAAAAATTGAACCAAGCAAAGAGCAGAAAATCCTAGTTTTTTTGTTCTACTAGAAAATCTGGTTCACATATTAGGTGCAGTTCCCTGAGTACACTTTCATTTTAGTTTCCCATCAAGTTTTCAACCCGGGTTTTAAATTTTCTACAATCTAGACATACCATGCATACCGTGATCGCCGTAGCTAATTCTCTTTCTTGAAATTTCAAAGGCATATATGGGTCCGGCGCGGCCGGACCCTTGAAAATTGGTGAGGACCCTTGAAATTTCAAAGGCAAGGGTCCAGAGGACCCTTGGATTTTTCTTCTTATTTCGAGGCCTACCTGTCACACCTGTGTAACTAATTATGTAAGTGCTACGCCCAACAGCATTTGTGCCATTTTATATCAATACATGGTGTTATGAGTCTCATTTTTTTTTGCCAATTATAAGCCAACCAAACTTTAATAGAACCTAAGTAATTGATGAAATCAGCACATGAATTGATGCCCAATTTTTTGGGACACTTTTTGAGAAAATGAAGACAAAAGAACACAGCTTAGTTATTACATATATGTGACATGATCAAGGGGAATGAGTCACATGTCGGCAATTTTCAATTAGAAGTTTTTTACATCATTTTCTGGCAGTTTATAAATGCTACATTTTGATGCAAACCCCATCAAAATCGGACATCTGGTTACCGAGCTATGAGCAATTATCAATGGCTCTTGATCATGTCACATATTCTCTAAACTTGATTTAATTTCCATTTTTTATTCAGCCTGATGTGTGTGAAACCGGCAACCCAGTCAACCTCACAGGTATCAAACCAGAGGAATACTTTGACTGCGACATGGAACTTGGCACACGGGACGTTGGACGACCAAAAGAAGTCCTCAATAAGGTGCAGAAATTCCGGGCTACCTTGTGGTTATGCGAGGACCACCCCCTGTCCATGCATGAGCAGGTGTTGCCTATTATAGATCTCATGGCGATAAGCAATGCGCATTTTGCTAAATTGAGAGATTTTATCACGTTGCAGCTTCCAGCAGGGTTCCCAGTTAAAATAGGTAAGTGACCACCAATGTAGCGCCGTAACATGAGCAAACACAACCTCAGCATTACAAAAATGATTATCGTAAACTATGCGCATATCTTACCCGGGGGGGTACTCAAGTTTGATTTTGGTAGGGGTGTGCTGCTGAGAATTTGAAAGTAGACCCATGCCATAGATACACCAAAATTTCAAGAAATTTGGCCCAATCTATATATACCAAAATTCAAAGTTTACGGCCAAATGTAACCCATTTCGTCTTAGTTTTTTTTTCCCAATTTTTTTGGACAATTTTGAAATTTGGGCTAGATTAAGGCAAAATTGGGCTATTTTCGAGCAAAAAACATTTTGAAGTATGACCCATTTTAAACCAAAATTGGCTTAGAAAAAGGGGTCATATACCAAAAGGCCGAAAATGCTACCCATATTTTGTGGCACGTCCCGTATGGTCATTTGTACTAATTACCCCCTGGGCATCTTACATTACAAATTAACAAACAAACAAAGTAGCATGAAACTTGAGGGAAGAATTAGTCTGGGAATATTATATATAGTTTTTGTTTGGCTCTTGAAATAAGCAACTGTGAAAAGAATTTTGTAGTTTATTTTTTTCATTAAAGGTATCATACCCTTTCCCTATAATTGTGGACTAAGGGACCATTCAATATTTATGGGGGAGAGTAGGAGATTTGACCCAAAAAAAATGACAACATTTTTTGTGCCCCCCCCCCCCTCTCATGTCTGCTCAAAATATTAGGTCTCCCCCTTGTTTTTTCCTTTTTCTCCATTTGATTTAAAACTTAATATTACTCCTCATGGTTTAAGTAAAACATTTAGATCCCCCCTCAATTATTGTAACAATATTTAGTGTAATAGAGACATACAGAACAAGTTTTAATAATTAATTATTTTTAATGATATGATTCTTTCTCAATTTTCATACAGAAATTCCGTTATTCCATATCCTCAACGCATGCGTCACGTTTGGCAATCTATATGGAAAACGAGAACCAGTCCAGGGAGTCACCAACGTAGTAGTCGAAGACCTTAGTACACAAGAAACAACAACACAACCCACACCCATAGGAAGACCGGATCTGCCGGCTGAACTCCCGGTAGAAAGCGAGACCACAGGAATGGGAGAGGATCCGGCGGAGGTAGACGTCAATCCAGACGATGTCCCGGTGAAAGAACCTGAGCCGGCTACTATATGTGACGTAGATCCTTCAGTGTTTGATGTACCGGCTGGATATGGTCATTATAGAGCAGGGCAGGTAAGTACAGAGGGAGGGAGATGGGAGTATAGAAGAGCCTTGAGCTGCTACTGCCGTAAACGTTCGCCTAATGGCGCACCTGGGTTCCTTTGCTTTGGGGTAAATTTTGTGTTCAAATAGAAATCACCACCTCTAAAAATCCTAACAAGAATTACGGGTATGTGCCCTTATTTGCTGGTGGGATTTTTATGGGAGGGGACTTTTAGTTTGTGTCTTAAATCCCAGTTATGTCAAGGGAGCCATCTTAATTAATTTCTGTGTCTCAAAGTTGCCACGCGCGTTAGTAACATTGTGCATGTTGTCCACTTTGAAAATCAAGAAATTCATTTTTTATGTCTTTTTATTTTGTTTTAACAAAAAGGCGTAAATAAAACTCAAAATTCGTATTTGATTTCAAGTTTCCGATTTTTTTGCAAATTTTGGACACGAAAATAATAAAAGAGAAGAAGAATAGTTTGTAGCAGTGACTTTACTTGTCTACTATTCCAAAATTTGCAACATTGGATACTTTTATTGTCCGAAATCCTGTACTGACATAAAGAAAAAGAAAAAAAGAAATACAGTAAAAAATACCGCATTCCGCATTAGGTTTTCAATTTCGCACAAGCTAGGCTTTAATTAAGATGGCCTTATTTGTTTGACATTCTTGGAATTTATTCCATAATATCAGAATAATTTTGTAATTTAATGTTGTTGTTAACATTTTAACATTACAGCAAGTACGATATGGTGAAGATGAGTTACTTCAGCTGGCAATTCAACAGAGTCTCATGGAACAAGATGGCGACCAGGACCAGGTGAGATCATGCACAAAATCTTATTCAGTGGATGTGGTTTACTTACTTATCCTCTTCATCCTATGCGGGACATAAGGCCGCAACCAAGTTCCTCCATCCAGTTCTGTCTTTAGCCCTCTTCTCTGCCTCATTCAAGTCATGTCAAGTAAAACTTTATTAGATCCAAGACATACAGTCTCTATGTATTGTATGATGCAACTGCAATTGCTGCTGTGTATGTCAAAACATAAAACTATTATATTCTGAGCCTTTATGGAACTCAGCAAACACATAACATTTTAAAAATGTTTAAACAGGTTATCTTTTGTATTAAAACAGACTATAAAATAATTTAATTTTTAAACTGTCAAAATTTCATTGTAAAATATTTTTTGTAAACATTTTTGCCAAACATTTTGTCAACATGTAAACAATATTACATTAGAATATTTTGCAATACGTTTTCAAAAAATGTTTCTGAATGCTTTATGTTTTATACCTTTTATATAACTCGACATTTAAATGTTTTCTGGCAACCTTTTCTAAACTTTTGCGAATAATGTCAAAATATTTTGTGTTTGCTATGAAGTACACCTTTTATGATTCCATGTTCAAAACTTTAAATTGACTATGAAGGTCAGCAGAATTTTGCGTATTAGAAACCCATGTATAATCTATTAAAAATATTATCAAGTTTTGAAATGTCATTTGATAAATAAGCCCGATACTTACAATGAATGTCTATTTTCTTGTCTAAAGATGGCCATATTGGATGCTTTAGGACGGGAACAGAATATGCAAAGTGTAGAGGATAGACTACTTGAAAGGTACGTGTGAAAACTTGTCCATTTGGGTGTATTTTGTAGACATTTGGGTGTATTCCTAATACATTTGGGTGTATTTCTAATACATTTGGGTGTATTCCTAATACATTTGCGTGTATTCCTAATACATCTGGGTGTTTTCCTAATACATTTGGGTGTATTCCTAATACATTTGGGTGTATTCCTAACACATTTGGGTGTATTCCTTATACATTTGGGTGTCATCATCATCATCATCATCAGTCGGCTGCGGAGTAGGCCACTACAAGCTTTCTCCAACAATCTTGGGCAAGCGAAACAATTTTGTTTGGCTGCAACATCCCTTCAGTATCTCCCAGGAGGTGCTGGACATACTGTAAGTACAGTGTGCGCAGCCGTACCGGTTTCCTCTTACCATGTGGTGGAATACAAAGGGCATATTCGTTCACAGGCTTCTTGTCTTCAAGACACAATATATGGCCGAGAAATTTGAGTTGATAAATCTTGCCCTTGCCCTTTCCGGTTTTTACTTCAGAAAGTAATGTTGTGAAAAAGCTTAAACATAAAAAAAAAAAATGTCCATGCACCGCGTGCATGGACAGATGGAAAGTTAATTACATGAATATATATGCATATGATCATGTGCTAATTCGAACACTTTACTGAAAGTATTTTAAAGATTTTAAAGATTTGTCAAGCAGTGGCGTGCGCAGCACATTGAAAGTGGCGGAGCCAGGTTGTTCAGTTCCCCGAATGGAGTCGTAGCCAGCACTGCGAGCAGCTTGCCGCAAAGCCCCTCACAGGTGGGGTCCTGGCGGTCGTCCAGGGGACAACGCCCCTGGAAGCTCTGGGGTTTTAGCGTTTTAAAAGGCCAAGGAATCCTATTTTGAGGGGGCAAATTTTGATGTTTTTGCACCGTCCCCCGAATTCCCAATAAAAGTGGGGGGGGGGGGGCATGTGCCCCCCTTCTGCCCCCCTTCCCCCCCCCCTTTTGCGCATGCCACTGTTGTCAAGATCATTTGCACTTTAGGACAACACACTACACTAAATATCCTGGCTAAATTTACTTTACATTTTCTTGTTACTTAGATAGTGTTTCTATATACTAAGAAAAAGTAATTGACCTTTTCGGTAAACCCCATAAGCCTTTACGAGTACATCTGAGAACTCGTCATTTGACGTCACGCCGACTTGAAATGGGCAGTGACGATGTTCGATAAACGATGTGCGCAATGGCGCAGATCGGCGTGACGTCAAATGACGAGTTCTTAGGTGTACTCGCAAAGGCTTATGGGATTTATCAAAAAGGTCAATTAAGGGGTTGAAATCAGTGTTTCTATGTAATGCTAGTGTTTCTATTTTATCACAGAGCAATACAAGAGAGTCTTCTCGTCACGCCATCAGGTGACTCGCCAAACCACGCCATCACCAATGGACGACAAGAACCAACCACCCTCCCAGTACAACCTCCCGAACTACCCCCACCAAGAATACCCACAGAAGGCGTCTGTTCCCCTGATGTGGATGGTGAGCTCAGGATGGCGCTGGAAATCTCCGAGCGCGAGATGAAAGAAGCGGAGATTCGTCGCAAACAAGAAGAAGAGGAACTTGAGAGAATTATTCAGCTGTCGCTCACGGAAAAATGATATGCGGATTTGTCTAGTGTTTGTAATTTTAATGCAGGGGTCAAACTCAGTGTTTCTATACTAGTGCAAGAGTTGAAATCAGTGTTTCTATATATTAAAGTAATTCAGGGGTTGAAATCAGTGTTTCTATATAATGCTAGTGTTTCTATTTTATAATTACTGTATTTCTTTGATGGCAGGGCTGTTGAGATTCATATAATCATAGTCATTAGGAGTCCACATAATTGGGGAAGTGTAAGAGCCAACAATCCCCTCTAATTATAAGTTGTGTAGCAGTGATAATGGGCTATTCCAGTTGGAAGTTATATAACTCATACAAAGATTCTTATCATTTGATTGGTCAATTACTATTGATTATTTTTGCTATTTATAGAAAAACACTGTTGCACTCTGCACCAGTGCAATAGTCCATTTTCCATTGCACTGGCACACAGCTACCATGGCAACGCTGACAGACACTGGCGTATATTGCGAACGGTGACCACCTCGACTTACCAATTATAAAAACAGTTTCTAATTTCTAATTATTTTGTTTTCCTGGTGATTTATAAAATTCAGTGGAAAGAATTTATATGAGATATATAAAACAAATATTGAATGTTTTTATTCGTTCAGTGGAATGAATATTTTCATTCAGTGAAATATGAACTGTTCCATTTATTAACTCGGCAAAGCCTCATTCCATATTTCACCCCATGAAAATATTCTTACCATTTTACTCATAAACATTCAATATTTGTATACCGTACATCAAAACCATGACCTTAATTTTCCACACAGGGAGTGTGAATTTACCTGAATGGGTGACTCCATTTGAAATGTACGCCCCCTCTGTGGTAGATTTAGGTCATGTCTTCCATATGAGGTGTATGGATTTCAGCTAGAATAGCCTCAATCCCTCATCCTTTATACTTTCATATTAAGGGGGTACTACACCCCTTGATAAATTTGTGACTATTTTTGCATTTTTCTCAAAAACTAATAACACACTGGTAAACAAAAGTTATGTATATTATAGGGGCAAGGAATCCAGTTACTACACTAGAATTTCAGTGATTCAAGACAAGTAATTATTGATTTATTGATCAAATATTGGGTTTCCCTCATTTTTGCCTGTAACTCCACAACTGTTGTCTGTGCTGAAATTAAATTTACAGTGCAGTAGTTGTAGTCCTTGCCCCTATAATATACATATCTTACTTGTCACCAATGTGCTATAATTTTTGAGAAAAATGCAAAAATAGGCACAAATTGGCCAGGGTGTAGTACCCCTAAGTTAGTAATATATTATTTTGATACGCACATATAAACAGCAAATAGTTCCACCTAATATTTTTTAAAGTATTACCATAATTTATTGTGAAAATATTTGTATGAAGTTGTTACCCACCCTACAAAGAAGACTATATCACATATTGAGCCAATCAGAGACATGGTAAGAGATGTTATTTCATTGGTTACTCAGACGATTATGTCATGTAATTAACTTCCACAAGACGGTTGGCAAAACTGACCCAGGAAAACAGACAGTGCCAATCGATGATCAGATCATCCTTAGCCGCTCAATCCCCCTCTTGAGTCCTAGGAAGATTGTGATGTGCATACGTGGCAGAAGGTGCTCAAAATGTACAATGTGCAAGTAAAAACCAGGGGTGTGATTCTACAGGATTTATCCAGATTTTATGTGGCCAAAATTTACGCAATTTTATTGATTATCATCCCGTTTCCGGGTATTTTAGCCCAATTTCATTTTCTACTTCTCCCTGGATATTTCACCAGCTTTAAATCACACCCCTGAAAAACTGATCATGTCTCGTGGCTTTGCCGCTCATCCCCCCTTGATTGTGAGTAGTCCTTGAATTGATAATATAGGCTGGAGAGATCTGCTGGCCCATAATATAAGAGGCCGTCTTGAACAAGACTATTATTTGGGTCGTTCCCTACATGGGCTTAACCATTATTATGGACCAAATTATTTATTGCATGTATGTTATGCATCTTCACTACTGGGTAGTATCATAGGTACCTATCAGAGAGGGCAGTGGCCTCTGAAAAATATTGAAAGGTAGTTTGTTATTGCTCCATCATCGATCGAATATCATTCTATTTGATTGTATGTTTTTTTGCTGTGTACATGTATTGTACATTACATTACTCAAGAAGTTTATTATTTATTTGAAAAGTTAAGAATTATTTGCACAAATCGACATTTGGGCCCTAATTATTTGAGATTTGGGAGGCATGCAATGTAATGCATACTGCATGTTTCCACAGAGCACCATTTTCCGAATCATAGCGCACCATGCCATGCGATGATGGGTAACAAGCTCTGTGGAAATTTACCGGGTGATACCGTTGCTGTATGCTTTTCATTTCATCTGTTGTCTGGCATAATCCATCATGCCATATCAAAGCGGACAATGTTCGCTGTGGAAACTAGGTCTTTCCTTTGCGCGTCACAGGAATTGCTATCCTGACTTCTGGGTCTTCAGTAAAAAAAAACTGTGCATTAAAGAAAACACATAATTTTTGCTTTCAGTGGAAACGTGAAGGATAACATTTTTCGGCATGTCCGTAAAATATAGCAGATAATCGTGTGTTAATCAGAGTCCCATTTCTGTATTTAAAATAATTTAAAAAAGTTGATGGTTAAAATAACAAGCATCGAAGTAGTATCAATTCATGGTCAATCCTAAGATTGAATAAATTTGGTTCCTGTGCGTGAGTGAAACTAGTTCAGTTAAGAATGGAAAGAGCACCAAATGTTAATTATGTATTTTTTGTATGTTTTTAAATTGTATTTTTGAACTAGTTTCAGTTTTGCTATAGGTAGGAGGGGGTCGTCTAAACTATACTAGTTACAGTCATAGTGCTCCACTGTCAATTTGTTTTTCAAGGTAATCCAATATAATGCCTGAATTTGACAATGAATGAATGCTTACCTAGAGCTATGAATTCAGATTCATGTATGCAACATTTTGAGACCAAGTTTTAGTTATTTTGTTAATTGTTCTCCGAGAGCCAGTACATGTTCATATGTTTGATGCGTGTTTTGCAGCCGGTACTGGGTACGTAAAATGCATACTACATTTATTGGACTGTAATGAAGAATGTTTCCATGCATTATATACACACAGGCAGCACAAATTGATATAATTATAAAATGTTGTGACAATTTAATTGCCTCAAGTGTATTTCTAAGTAACAAGGACATTTGTAGTGTGTTATGCTGGTTTTGTGCCGCTTGCCGCTGAGTTTCATGATGCTTCATCACGCCGCAGTCACCAAGCAGCACGCTGCTCAGCAGCATGACTCTAAAAGCCAATGTTGCATCTCTGTTGTCATTGGCCAAAAATCCAGTTCTCATAGGTCAGAGCAGCACCGTTCTCGAGTTGACTTGAATTCAACTCATAGACGTAGCGATTGCCGCATTGGGCAAAGCAGTGGAGTGATCGATATATCGGCTTGCCGCTGGTTATCGCTGGTGGCAAGTTGCAGGAAAGTATGAAACCAGTACACTATCAACTACTCTCTCTACCCCTTAAATCTGAATAGTGTCGCTCAGAACATGTTAACCATCAGAAAGTGACATAACATTCTGGAAAATAGGAACAATTGTTGTAATTGTAATTACATACCATTTGAAACTAATTTAAGATTAAACAAGGTCTGAAAGTGATGTCCCATACTCAGTCAAATAATGATGGCATTATTGGATGCTTTGTTGCATTTTCCCTTTTCATTCACATTATTCAGAATTTTCAAAATGCTAACAGTGATGCTTTACAGTATTTTACCTAAAGCCATGATTTCTCTGTGTTTCCTAGAATAAACGCTAGATTGTTTAATGGTTAATTACTGCTAAATAATCACTTTTCTTTTGTTTTATTTTGCAAATCAACACAAAAGTTGTGGCATTTTCAAATTTCCGTGAGCAAATCTCGAATTCCGTGAATATGTCCGTTTTTCCGTATCGCGGAGAAATCGTGGCTTTAATTTTACCCTCAATCGCAAGATCTGTTGCTTACAAATTTGGAACATTTTCAGTATAGACTCACAAAACTTCCATCAAACTTTGTCAAAAGATAAATTTAATCTTAAAATTACTGTATTTATGCTCTGATGGTTCCAACTTTGGATCATTGTGAGTTTTGATCTTTGTTAAGCAGGGGTGTGATGCTTTATTACAGTTGGGGGGGAGGTCTCCAGTTTTGACTATCCCAAAACTTCCATCAAAATTGCTCAATGTTAACCCCAAATATTACTGTATAGTGTGACTGTGTTGAAGAAAAATGTGTGTAATTTATTTTTTCCAAATTGTATTACGAAATGTATAGAGTGTGTCGCCATTGACAGTTTTTGTGTCACCCTATATATCACTGTGTATACTATAATAATGTACATATTGAGTGGAAAGTACATACACAGGTCAAAGGTCATAACTTTTTGTGCAATTACATGTTTAACCAATGTATATATAATATGTATATATATTATATGACATAATGCAACTCAGTATATTATACATGTATATGTAAATAGCTATATTAATATTATACATAGTCTTTGGATTTCAATACTGAACATTTTATGCTTCTTTTTGAACGTTTCTTGTGATTTTTGTTGAAACATAATGTGTTTCTATTACAAACTAGTTTTTGGAATATACTGGCCACGAGATTCATTTGGCTCAGTAGAATGAGTTGATACCCATCATTAACAGCCTAATAGCGGTGAGATTTTCACTGGTCACATTTTTTGGCTAGTGTCAAGTGTTCGTTTCAAAGTACTGAGTGATAATAGTCAAATAATCGTATTGTATCGTATTTTATTTCCATCAAAGTACCAAAATAGTCATAATCTGTGGGTGTGGGTGGCAAAAATGCACCTTGCGCAGAAAAGAGTTAAGGTCATACAGGGGTCAAATTTCAAAATTGATCAGATCTTGTTATATGTGCCAAAGTATTGCTCAGATCATAACGATTCAGAAAAAGTATGGTTTGACCTATCTGAGATACATGGTTATGGAGTTATAAGCAAAGGAGTCAAAGGTCGCATTTTGGATTGGGGTCAAAACCTTAAAGACACTCTGTTTTCAAAAATATGGTCTCTAATTGTATGATTTTTGATACCAATTCAAATAAAGAATAGTTTGCACCGTCTAGAATGCCTCGTTACATAAGAAAACCGGGTAAAATGTTATGACCTTTGACCTTTTTTGCTCGAGAACTATACGTCGCAGATATGCCAAGCCAATCTATACATTGGTACCAGAGGAATATTTTGTATGGTTTGAACAACATTTGATGAAAATACCCATTGAAATGTATTAACCTTGACCTATTTGGCGATGTTATCTATGTAACAATACATCCTAGGTGGTTCATACCAGTCTTACATTGAATTGCCTTTACAAGACCAAGAATTTGAGACCATTTTGGTTAAATCATTTTTTAGGTTTTAACCCCTATGGAGCACTAAATGCGACCTTTGACCTTTTTGCATATAACTCTTGAAATTTTGAAATGTGACCCTCATATGACTTTCAGGGGGGGGGGGCATAACTCTTTTTGGAGCAAGGTGCATTTTTGTCACCAATGCAGAGTTCCAAGCCTTCAACACAAAACCTGCATGACATATCAAAACCATACACTTTGCAACTGGACTAGGTGGTGCAACTGACAGTAATGCCTGAAAATTGTTTCATGCCTTTACACTAATCAAATTAATCTTAGTTTGTACAGGAAAGTTGAAAAAGAAGGAGGAAGAACGGAATTATATCCTTGAGATAATCCCGTAGGTTATCCTGTCGCACCTATTCATAGTCCTTTATTCTCAAGTAGTTACACATCTACTTGAAAGTAGCCTTTGATGTGATGTGTGTTGCCGACTACGGTTGATTAATTTTCACTCCAGAATTGAAACCACATCCAATGTTTCTATAGATAATTCCTTGAAAGTATGACACGTGTGTGTTAAGTACCTGATGTTGCTCTGCAGGGATACCACACGTGGATACTATAAGAAAGAAATGTAGTTTTGTAAAGATTCCAAAAAAATCCGCCCATTTTGGAACATATCTATACTGTTAAAGAGGAACTTGCCGATAATCGATACTTTGAAGAGGAACTGATCGATTCATCGGTATCATCTCGGAGATTATAGATAAATTATAAATTAATAAATAGATAAATAAATAAGTTCTAGCATTTCCAGATGAATGGTAAATGCATAGATAGATAGATAAATTAATAAATACAAATAATTATTTGGATTTATTCGGTAGATCAACCAATGGTGGCCCGCTTATATTTACGGTCCGTTTCTGCGTTGCTACACGCGGATTACTCACAGGTCGTGGCAACTTCCCGACGCGCTAATGGTAACAAAACTTCCAGTTTCATCTAAGACGGAAAATATCACATCTCTTAGACGGAACTAACAAATTAATGGCTGAGACAAAGGTGGTTTTAAGTTACGTATTTTGAAAATAAATGGTCCAACACTAGAAACCCACAAAGGCGAGAAACTACCCATTTTCGGCGAGAAAAGGCGAGGTGTGGCGTGAAAGGGCGAGGAAAGGCGAGGGAGCCTAGAAAAAAGGGCGAGGAATGGCGAGGTTGAGATAATTAAATTAAGTCTTGCTCAGATCCTAGGCAAGTATGGCGAGGAAAGGCGAGGAATGGCGAGAAAGGGCGAGGAAAGGCGAGGTAAATCCAGTGAGATTCAGCTCAACCAGACTTTCTGTCTGGAAGATAAGTGGCACCCACTTATCACTATTGTTACATTGTTGACTTAAGCTGGTCATAAATTTCTGGCCTCTCTGGCTATGCTTATAAGTTATTGATTGGAAATGGTCATGGTTGGTGAACATGAGAATGGAGAAATTATAACATTTAAAATTTTGTCTTTTAAAATACTAAAATCACTAAAAGTAGATGTGCTATTTTAAGTTTATGCTGTTGGAAACTGAAATACAATGAAGTATTTCTGAAATTGTGATTTGCCTGTATGTCTGATCTGAACAGCACATGCATCCCAAATTTTGACCTGTCATAGGGCATTTAAATAATTAATATTCACTCATTTTCTTTCTTTTTTCCCTTTTTAGTATTGTTATTTTGTTTTAATATTTGTGATAAAAGGTCCCCTCCCCACACTCCACAACACACACTTTATACACTCAAGATAATGGAAAAAGAGAGAATGATTGGCCAAAACACTGACTAAGTTAGAGAATTTGCTTTTTAAAACTCAATTTTGCTTATTTTAAAACCAAGTTTTGGTAGCAATACTCCATTTACACCATTTAATTGAAATATGATGAAGTTAATCTCACATTTCCATAATAATGATCAGGGGGTTACTGAGTTTTTGTATACTTTGGTAAATTGGATTCATAGTGTAAAATAAGATAAAGCAATATATATTAGACTAATTCATTCATTCATATTTTATTTTATATTAATATACTAATATATTTAGTACATGTAAAAACATTATCAACATTAAAATAAATTTATTAATTTTCAGTAAATATAAGGGATATAAAATCATAATACACATTTCAACTGAACCCTACATTGTAATGTATGCCCAATGTTATAGTCTGTTCAGTCTGTTCGGACAGGGTAAATGCATGAGGTGCTGTTCCCACCTAAAAATGCTTTTCTAAGGCCTAACAGTAACAGTAACATGTTTTGATAAATTTTGTATTCCATTTCAGCTTGGAAATATTGTTAAGAAAAAACTGAGTTCAGCAATTTAAAGCAGTTCAAAACACAAGAATAAGCTCATTTTGAATATCTGAAGTGAATTTTCATTTATTTAAATTTATAATTTATTTAGCTAGAAACACATGAAAAACACCAGAAGTCCTTTCTTTCATTTCAAATGCAATCCTATTTTCAAAATTTACCATAAGTTGTTTGTTAATCAATTATATTGTATAACATAATCACTTCGTAATGACACTTTACATGAGATAATACAAAAGATACCAAGTTTGACATGGGCACTTGATCTAGTTTAACCCTTCAAGAGATGTAATCTCTGAGTCTAATCTCATTCAGTCATTCAACTGAACATTATGATTCTTTGAGATACCCCTTATGTGAAGAGGCATGTAATGGAAATATAATAGGTGGTTTAAAAACAAATCAATAATCAAGTTAAGTTACAAGAGCATGTGAAGTGAGATGGAATGGAGCATACATTGATTTCTTGATTTAATCAATGTACACCAATTCAAACTTAGTTCTAGTGGTACAAATGATATGTTATGTACCCAAGTGTTTACTTTTTATTATCTTTGAACAATTTCATCTGGAATAAATTATTAGTTAAAACTAAAATGAGAAAATGAGAGTAAATATCAGCATTACTCTTTGAATTGTATTGAAAAAATAAAATTCTCAAGTGCAAAGTAATTTGGCCTTATCAATATATCAAAGTTAACACAAATTGTCTTAGTTTTACCACTTCCCCCATTTTGGGATAATTTCAAAAACTTTGCCTACAGTGGGGCAAAAATTGGGCTATTTTCCAAAAACAATTGAGAACATTTTGAAAAAAAAAGGCCCATCCATAGGCCTAAAGTCTAACAGCATAAACTTAAAATAGCATATCTACTGACATCAAATCATGACATAAAATATGCATAATAATGTTGTGATTTTAGTATTTTAAAAGACAAACTATTACATGTTGTAATTTCTCCATTCTCATGTTCACCAACCATGACCATTTATTTTTATTTATTTATTTATTTATTGGAACATACACTTTTGTAACAGTGGCACACGCCTAACCAGCGGTGCGTTCAAAAACAATATCAAACATAATTATATACAAGAAATGATTTAAAACAATATATATGCACAATTATTATGGCACAAAACAAAAGCAAAATAAATTGCATGTGTCAACCCAAGTTGATTTGAAATGGGTCATTAGCAGGCAAATAAAACGAAATAAAAATAATATTAAAATAATATACATTAACATGGCAAAATACTGGCATTAATTGTGCATAAATTCATTTAACAAGAGAAGCTCTAAGGGCCCAAGCACGTTTAAGGAATGATTTACAAAAAGAATCAAAACAAAAACTACCTTCTTCACTGTCTAAGGGGGCCCCCAGCATCAAGCACGTTTTAATATCCTCATTCCCAGCAATAAATATGTGCCAAAAGGCCTCAAGTTGCTGATCATAAAGGTCACTTTCCAGTTTCAGATACTCTTCTGCGCGAATTGTGTTCAGAGTCCTGCAGGTGAAAAGGAAGTGACTGAGATCTTCGCTCGCGCTTTTGCATAGAGGGCAGGTGTCGTCCATACCCACGGTCCAACCGTGGATTCTACCATTTAAGGGGAGAGTGTTTGAACGTGCTTTAAATTTGAGGCTTATCCCCAAAAAATCAGTTTTGTCAAGAAGGTAGTTTTCAAAGGCAAGTGTTTGTTTAAACTTAACATATTCAGCCAGAGAAGATTTGGTTTTGGCATTGTCATACCACGAGATTTCATACACATTTTCATAATTTCTTTACAACATTTGGCCCAGTGTGGATTGATCATGTTGATAGACGCGTCATTTGTGAAAAGGCGGTTCATATCACATTTATCGAGAGCAGATTTGGTCGAGCTTAGCCATTTAAAGCGAATTTTGTCAATATTGCAATCAAGAATGAATAAAGTATTGAAAAGCAGTTTTGGCCATCGATGTAAGTCCATTGATCTGAGACGAGCAAAATAGTTAATCCTAATAGTATCTTGAATGGAGGCAATTGATTGCCATCCTAGATCTCCATAAAGGGCTGCCGCTGGGGTATTACGCGGTGCCTTAAGAATATATCGGGCCATTTGTAACTGCAGGTTTTCAATTCTTTTGATGTCCGCTTGACTTCCACATGTCCACACTGCGCACGCATAATTAATACATGGTAGAGCAAGTGTACGCCATAAAATATCCCCATACTGCACCCTATTAAAGTCATCGTGACCATCCAAAATAGATATAATATAACCAATAAGTCTATTTCCGTTTTTGACAACTTCATTAACATGTGTGTGATCAGAAAGATTTTTAGAAATATGAACTCCTAAATATTTATAACTGTCACATGAGGAAATGGTGCTATCACATAGGTTCCATGTCTTGTCATTTCTTACTTGTTTACCAATTACTACAACATTTGACTTATCATAATTAAAATTTTATTTCCATAAGCGAGAGAAAGAAGAAATCAATAAGCATAGCCAGAGAGGCCAGAAATTAATGACCAGCTTAAGTCAACAATGTTACAATAGTGATAAGTGGGTGCCACTTATCTTCCAGACAGAAAGTCTGGGTGAGCTGAATCTCACTGGATTTACCTCGCCTTTCCTCGCCCTTTCTCGCCTTTCCTCGCCATTCCTCTCCTTTCCTCGCCATACTTGCCTAGGATCTGAGCAAAACTTAATTTAATTATCTCAACCTCGCCATTCCTCGCCCTTTTTTATGGGCTACCTCGCCTTTCCTCGCCACACCTCGCCTTTTGTCGCCGAAAATGGGTACCGTACTTTCTCGCCTTTGTGGGTTCCTAGTGCAAGTGATCTAATAATTTTGAAAGTGATATTAGTTTATCCGTTCGTGGTGACTTTTGACGGAGAGTGGGCATTATGCGGCATGGTAACCGCAACGGCTATAATAATAAATCAACTGCATTCGTTTATGCAAATTATGACTTTCGGAAACTTCTTTTGTGATGACTTTCCGAAGATTTTAAATTCAAGGTAGGCCTAGGCATATATACGGTATTGGAAAGTAATTTGAGTTTATTCGTTTGTCATGTTGTGATGAATTTCGATGGGGAGTGTGGGACATTATTAGCAGATTATAGCATGGTATAAAACCGCAACCGCTAAATATCCGTGGCGTAGATTTCTTTAATCAACATTTCTTGAAGTAGGCATATTAATAGTGAATCCGGCATCTTTTGGCAACATTAACAATGGCGTAGATTTCTCTTGACATGGCATGGGGGATGGGTCCGTTTAAATCAATTTCTTGCAATAGGCCTACAGTGAAGCCAGCATCTTGGCGACAGAATAATTTATGGCAAGCTAATTAGGCCTACTGGTGAATTATATTGTGCAAAAGTGGAACAAATTCGCACGAAGGCCGCAAAAATTTTTTTAGTTTGGCCAAAAATGAGGTTAATTTTGTCAGAAACCCACATCTATTATACATGTGTGAACTTGGGGTGATTGTACGGACCATTGACCTTATTACCCACCCCAACACCGGAATTTACGCTATGTAACTCAACCTTCTTGAAACCCAATGTTGCTATAGGCCTACTTGATGAAACAGAAACACATATAAAAAAAGAACGAACGAAAGAAATAAAGGAACCCACATACATGCGTCAACATGGAGGTGATTCAGTAGATCATGCCCCTTATCGAAATATTGAGGAATTTATTACTCATCCCGGGATTTATGCCTATGTAAAGAAAGAAGAAGGAAGGAAGGAAAAAAGGAAGGAAAGAGGGAAAGAAAGAGGGAAAGAAAGAATGAAAGAAAGAAAGAAAGAAAAAGAAACAACGGGAAAGCAAGAAAGAGAAAGGGAGAGAGAAACGAAAACAAAGAAGAAATAGACAGACAGAAAGAGAGAGAGAGAGAAAGAAAGTGAACAAGCAAGAAACAGAAAGAGAAATGGAACGCAGGAAAGAGAGAAACTGAAAGAAAAAAGGGAAAGACAAAGAAAAAATAAGTAAAAAGGGAAGGAAAGAGGGAAAGAAAGAAAGAAAGAAAGAAAGAAAGAAAGAAAGAAAGAAAGAAAGAAAGAAAGGGAAAGAAAGAAAGAAAGAAAGGGAAAGCAAGAAAGAAAGGGAGGGAAAGCAAGAAAGAAAGGGAGGGAAAGCAAGAAAGAAAGGGAGGGAAAGCAAGAAAGAAAGAACGGGAAAGCAAGAAAGAAAGAACGGGAAAGTAAGAAAGAAAGAACGTCGTTTGCAAAGTAGAGGCAACAAAAGGGAGGGAAAGCAAGAAAGAAAGGGAGGGAAAGCAAGAAAGAAAGAACGGGAAAGCAAGAAAGAACGGGAAAGCAAGAAAGAAAGAACGGGAAAGCAAGAAAGAAAGAACGGGAAAGCAAGAAAGAAAGAAATGGAAAGTAAGAAAGAAAGAACGTCGTTTGCAAAGTAGAGGCAACAAATGGTAGGCCTACCACATCACTAACCGCGTAATAATTGAGCTGTTAAAAGCGATACCAATTGACATGATTACCATTTCCATCGTTTATACTAACCGATCCCGTTTACTAACCGCTCCCATTTACTCATCTAGCGGGGGCCCGCGCGAAGCGCGGGTACCCGCTAGTATTAATTATTTAGGAGAGTGTTTTAGGATTTTGTTAGAAACGGGATGATTTTTGATCATCTATATTTTATTGTTTTAATGTATTTTCCTTTCATTTCCTGCAAACCTAATAAAGATATTTTGATAATTGAAAATAGTCTGTATCATAAATCGTAGAGGTTGAAAGCGTAACCAAGCGTGCAAAATTATTATTTGCCATGGAACTTCGGTCATATTTTATTTGAAATAAACTGGATGTTAGGATCTGCATGCATGGTATGCATAGTATTGATGGTATACAGACACTGACCTTTCCCTAAAACTAGTAAGCAGCAACTTGTGTATCACACCCGTCATGGGTTTGAACCCTTTTGTTGTATTTTATTCTTAACCTAAATAGCGTGATTGCTTTTGAATGAGCGGCAACACACATATTTTGTTTGAGGATAGCTGGATCTATCTCCTTCTTTTACATCTTCTCTGGTTTGTATTAAGTGTTACTTTTAATAATACACTATTTGAAGAGCTTATTTCCAAACTGAGTTAAGTCCACAACCCCATGTGTCTCATTTACTTTTAAGATACAATCACAATTACTTTGACATTAGCAACAATGAGTTGTTCTATTATTTACCATAACAATGCTGCATAACAATATGGAGACTATTGTTGTCATTTGGGAAACAAAGGCCTCACACAGTATTATTACTGTGCGCCCATCCACTGTTTGCTTTGTAATGGTGCATCCAACTGAAATTATAATACCTGGCATCACAACACATTGCAATATCGCACAGGGAAATCAGAAACATGGGATAGTGGACTTAACATGGTTTGGAAATAAGCTCTTCATTACAGAAGTTCTGTGCTCTATTTGTTCAATCATAATTTGAGAGTAAAAACTCTGCAGCATAATATTTAAATCCATACAAATGTATGATCTTTTTTATTTTTTATTTTTCAAACCCAATTTTTGGCATATTTGTAACGTTTACACATGTCCCAACTTAGACTTATACGGAATCATCCAAACTTGTTATGTTTGTAGATCCTAATAAAAGTCCAATTTAAAAATAAATTGTGAAGGGCCTTGTGATTATCTCCAGTCCATGTTCAAGTCAAAGGCATAAAAAAGACAGCAGCGGCACCATCATTCTCTTGGGGGAAGTAAATTTCATTCAGTTTAAAATTGTCTTACAAATAGGCAAGTATTGTTGACAATAGTGTAACTTGAAATGATATTTTCCCATGTTCCTCCAACTGGTGGAATGACTACTAGATATAAACAAAAATCACACCTGAATTTCTATAATTGAACTCTATGTACCTGTACATTCTTGTGATTATATTGTTCATTAAAATAATACCAAGGATAACATAAACAATTTTTAATAATTATGTGAGTTTCTTTACTGAAGTTGATTAGACCAACAAAAGAGAGGTATATCTTAGAAGGCCATGTGTGTAGCTTTTCAAAATCTTGTTTTAACACATTTCTTCTTTTATGATCTTAGTTATTTGATTTGACTTTTTTTACGCAACACGTCGAATGGTAAATAACTCTTCAGGTGTTTCTCATCAAGTTGCTCTCAAAAATTTTTCATTTCGCACAGCCTAATTCAACTAAAAAACCAAGTGTTATCACTTATGGATTTGGCATTTTCTTTGAGACATACTTGGTTTTTTTTGGTATGATGGACTTGGTGGACACACTTTGGTTCAAAGAATATAGTTACAACACCCCATATAGTTACAACACCCCATAATACACTGCTGTCAGCCATGTACACCAATAGAGCCAACAGTAACATCTGAAAATACCCATTCTAATCTAACTCCATGATACCATAGGCAATCAAGGGACACACCTTGAAGAAGATGATTACAACATCCTACAATACACTGCTGTGAGACCTGACGTACTGACGTCTGCAAATACCCACCCAATATATGAATCTAAATCTGCACAGAACAGTGAGCTAATTAAGTTCCCAGCAAACTCAAAACGTTTTACAAAAAAAAGTTTAAATGTCGGGTTGTATAAACGATTTAATATTCAGAAACCCATTTTTGAAAATTTGATTGTTGAAAACTTGATTCAAAACATTCTCACACAATATTTTTAAGTGTTAACAAAATATTTTGCAAAAATGTTTGCTAAAAATATTTTGCAATAACATTTTGACGTGGCATTTTGACACCATTTTTAGCTCATTGTGTTAGCACAATGAACTCTAGGCATGATCCATTTTTCTGTATGTTTTTTTTTTTCTCTTGCTACATCGTTTGAGCAATGGATCTGGTAATTTGAGGCGGCGATCTTTGCATGATGGTTCATGATTGTTACTTATTTAGCTTTAAATTCGGACGGAAAGTATCATTTTTGGAGCATTTTCTTACGAAAAGTTTTACCTAGTTTCATGGAATAGTCTCCTATGCAGACTGTTTGTGGTGCTTTTCATATTACAAACACTGTACAAACTCCTTGATCGTGCGAATTTGTAAAAGAGATGGTTGAACTTTACTGTTTCAGTGCGGCTACAATGTCTGCTTTTCAGTGTTGCTTTTAGCACCAATTGGGCTTGTGCAGTCTATAGGCCCTTACTTCTGTGCACGAGCCATGAGCAAATAGTGTCTCAAATTCTCTTAAATCAGAACTAATTGGGCTACCAAATTGTTGGTTGGCAACCCTGATTATGAACAAACATCTCACTCATTTACACTTTATATCACACATCTTGACCCAATTAGTTATGTAAACATTTACTCAAGGACACAGGTGAAATGTCCTTTTGACTGGCACTGGCCTAGTATATCAGTATAATGGGACCATGACAACCCCTCTCTGACATTACAAAATAGACAACCAGAAAGTCTGAACAGGGAAGTGCTGGGGTAAACACTAGGCTAGTGGCCTTTCCCTGTTCTGAAGATTGAAGGGAGCACTTGTTTGAAATATGAAGTCAGGAAAATTAGATGTGTGTGCAAAATTTTATTTATTTATTTATTTCATTTACCATGAAAGTGTTGTAGTTTTTAAGTTTCAAGTTTTTATTTGGAAATTGCTTTTACATCAGTGGCACTCATCTATCCGATGGTGCAACCAAGACATTAAATATACTTGTGAACAAAACTGTATTAAACAAAATAAAATTAAAGGATACTCGACAAGCAAAAGGTACAAATAAATAAATGCCTTGAATAAATAAATATCTTGAGAACCGCAAGTATATTTTCAAAATGCTGATTTGTGCTTGATCACAGCACTATGGTGATTTTTAGGTTTGAGAATACTGAAATGTGTTTTTTCAAAGTTGGCAGCCCTGTATACATAGTTATACATGGCTATACATGGCTATACATAGCTATATATGGCTATACATGGCTATGACATGGTTACATATGGCTATACATAACTATGCATGGCTATACATGGCCATACATAGCTATCCATGGCTATACATAGCTATGCATGGCTATACATCCATGGCTATACATAGCTATGCATGGCTATACATAGCTATGCATGGCTATACATAGCTATGCATGGCTATACATAGCTATGCATGGCTATACACAGCTATGCATAGCTATACATAGCTATGCATGACTATACATAACTATGCATGGCTATACATAGCTATGCATGCCATTTACCATGAAAGTGTTGTAGTTTTTAAGTTTCAAGTTTTTATTTGGAAATTGCTTTTACATCAGTGGCACTCATCTATCCGATGGTGCATCCAAGACATTAAATATACAAACAAAACTGTATTAAGGGGGTACTACACCCCTGTCCAATTGTGTGCCTATTTTTGCATTTTTCTCAAAAATTATAGCGCATTGGTGACAAGTAAGATATGTATATTATAGGGGCAAGGACTACAACTACTGCACTAGAAATTTTATTTCGGCACGGACAGCAGTTGTGGAGTTGCAGTCAAAAATGAGGGAAAACCAGTATTTGATCAATAAATCAATAACTACTTGCCTTGAGTTGCTGAATGTTCACAGCAATAGTTGTAGTCCTTGCCCCTACATCATGCATATCTTAATTATCACCAATGCGCTATAATTTTTGAGAAAAATTCAAAAATAGGCACAAAATTGGCCAGGGGTGTAGTACCCCCTTAAACAAAATCAAATCAAAGGATACTCGACAAGCAAAAGGTACAAATAAAATGCCTTGAATAGATAAATATCTTGAGAACCGTAAGTATATTTTCAAAATGCTGATTTGTGCTTGATCACAGCACTATGGTGATTTTGAGAATACTGAAATGTGTTTTTCAAAGTTGGCAGCCCTGTATACATAGCTATACATGGCTATACATAGCCATGACATGGTTACATATGGCTATACATGGCCATACATAGCTATCCATGGCTATACATAGCTATCCATGGCTATACATAGCTATCCATGGCTATACATAGCTATGCATGGCTATACATAGCTATGCATGGCTATACATAGCTATGCATGGCTATACATAGCTATGCATGGCTATACATAACTATGCATGGCTATACTATGCATGGCTATACATAGCTATGCATGGCTATACATAGCTATGCATGGCTATACATATCTATGCATGGCTATACATAGCTACACATGGTATTCCTGACCATAACCCATAACAAATGAGCTACAGCACCAGTGGTGCTCTTGTTAAAATGTTGTAGTGTATCTGCATATAAAACGTTTTAAAAATGTTTTCGTGACCTTTGTTTAACCCGACATTTAAATAATATTAAAACATTTAGACCAAAACCAAAACGCGCTTATAACACGTTTATGTTTTATAAATATTTGTTTGCTGGGAATACACTGATCAGAATACATGCTATTAATCTGATCAGTTTTAAACAGTTTTAAGGGGGTACTACACCCCTGCCTAATTTTGTACCTATTTTTGCTTTTTTCTCAAAAATTATAGTGCATATGAGACAAGTAAGATATGTATATTATAGGGGCAAGGACTACAACTACTGCGCTGGCAATTTTATTTCAGTACAGACAACAGCTGTGGAGTTACAGTCAAATATGAGGGAAAACCAATATTTGATCAATAAATCAATAACTGCTTGCTTTGAGTTGCTGAATTTTCAGCACAGTAGCTGTAGTCTTTGCCCCTATAATATACATATCTTACCTGTCACCAATGTGCTATAATTTTTGAGAAAAATGCAAAAAATAGGCACACAATTGGCCAGGGGCGTAGCACCCCCTTAAAAAAGTAAATATTGTGTTTAAAAAAATCTTATATACATTATATTTAATTTTACATAGCTTCTCATAAGATCAGTGAGAAATAATAAATTAGTTTCCACCCTGGAAGTGGAAACGGCATGAGTTTTTGGTTAATTTTTGGATCCTACTTGATTTATCATTTTTTTAATTTTTACTTTAAGTCACAAATCCCATTATAAATTGACATTTGAAATATTGTGTCATCGCGGTAAAAACGTCTGTGTTAAATTAAAGGTTACTACAACATGCTAACAGCGCCAGAGTAATATTTGCATATAGTCTTTCCCAAAGTGTTGTAAGCTGATATAGCACTTGTGATTATTATGGACGGAACTCCCAAAGCTTCCACCGAGTACACAGTTCCACCCGCTATCATGTTCCTTATCGAATTCCTCCTTGATGTACTTGACTCTCTCATCGTTACTGCTATACCAATCACATGCTCTCTTACAGCAATCAAACACGTGATACTCCATCTCTGTATCCATTAAACTTGTATGTATCATCTTGCGATCAGATGGTGAGATATGCGGGTAGGCTCTAGGACTGCATTAACAAAACAAAACACAGAAATGTAATTAAAATTAAGACCTCAGAATGTATTCAGAAAAGTAACATTGAAAAAAAAGAATATTATTAAAATTAAGACCTCTCAGAACATTATTCGGAAAAGTAACGTTAAAACAGAATATTAATTGTGGTTTTATATATCAAACAAAATCTTTAAAATGAGTTTATTTGAAATAAACATACTCCTCATCTTTGCATTGCAGAAAAAATATTTAATCAAGGAATTGCTCTTTAAGTTTAACATTATATTAGATAATGGTCTTTTTGTGAACTTTAAATTGTAGGTGAATGTATATTATGTGGGGAAGGGATAGTATACATAGTGGAGGAATTTGTACGTTGTGTGTTTACAAAGAAAAATGTCTACATAACTATGCTAATGGAACAATTATCTGTTTAAAAAAAGCCCCTTTGGGCAGAGCAAGATTTTCCGTATTAAAGGCCTAAGTGCAAGTGTAGTATAGTAGGGGTGTGCATGAAGGATGTGAGGGGTGTGTTGGTCGGTTGTATGTACGCTTCGAATTACATTTATAATGGCTTCTTTTTGCTTCAAAAACATTTGTGCAGTTTTTCAACTTAATATTTTGTATGTTAAAGGCTTAATGTACAACTTCCTTCAAATTTTAAATTTGTCATTATATACTCAAAATGCTGAAATAATACTAGTTATAATTATCGGGAATGGTTTCTGTCCATTTTGAGCTGAAATAACGAGGTAAAGTGAAAGAAACACTGTTTGTTATTTTGGCTGTTTAACACGCAGTTCTATGGGAGGACATAAAGTCATCATTTCTTGAATTATGACTTTATGTCGAACTTTGCTCTGTTTACCTACAAACACAACAACTTTGGCTGATTCCATTTAGGTGCAAGTTGTGACATGTGTAAACATTACAAATATGCTAAAAAATCAGGTTTGAAAAAAATTAACCAAATTCATATTATAAGATCGTACATTATGACTTTAACAACTTGGTAAAATCTATTATGTGATGTCTTACCTGTATCTGTTTTTGGTTTGTGAGGATATGTGGGGTGGGGGTAGGGGTGGTGTAGGTGGGTCTTTGAATACGAACTGTTTCTTTTTCTGAGACAGACAGAATTATGCAAAAGCGAGGCCAGCAAGTTTCCTACTTATTATTATTAAACCGTTTAAGCTAGACTTACCTTGGTTTTGGTTCTGTAGTAGTTTGGTGTCTGAATAGATGTATGACATCGTCTCCCATTGTGAATCTAATCTTACATCCAGGATCACATTCAGTGTAACAGGTGTATCCTTTGCCTAGAATACAATGCCACTGTATCTCGTATTTCTTGTCAAATTCCTCCATGATGTATGTGGCGATACCCATTTCATCCTTGCCTCGTCCTTTTGCGTTGACAGCACACCCTATGGCATAGTTAACCTTCTCGTCATTAGCAGTTGTGGTTGAATGGTCGACTGTAATACCTGAAAAACTGTAGCATATTCAAATCAATCAAACAAAAAAAATATATATGAATAAATAAATAAATAAATAAACAATAAATAAATAAATAAACAATAAATAAATAAACAATAAATAAATAAACAATAAATAAATACACAATAAATAAATGAACAATAAATAAGTAAATAAACAATAAATAAATAAGGAAGATAGCTAAAGGTAAACGTATTTTGGTCCATGTTGCATCTGTCTCTGGTGCACGACTAGGCCTGTTGTGGTTTTTTTGTGTCTTGTTTTTTAGTGTATAAACATCGTAGTACATTTGCATTTTAATCACAATTGTTTTAGTTTTTGAGTTATAAGTTTGCTTTTTAATTTAATCTTAGGTGTAGAGACCATACGCTTTTGAGTTTGACTATAACTTTACAGCCACAGGAGTAAATTAAATATTGACGCAATATTGGAATTTCCTGGAAAATAATATTGTAAGAAACGAGTAATATCCACATTTATTTTCCTTCATTAATTATGTTTCTGTGTAATGGGATAGGAAAATTATAAGCCATTTAGTTTGGAAATTCACTTATTGAATGAATAATCCATAGTTAACATGATTTAATCACCGTTACAAAGCAGATTTCTGCAATGAAAAAATAAACACCATAGAAAAGCAAACGTGATATAGGGATAACCGATAAACAGTTGGCCAAAATTAGTTTTCACTAATTTTGCCATTCGTTCCTCAGTTGTATTGCTGCAGGTAATGCATGTATGTTGTCTGTGTTGTACGAAAATATGTGACTTGAGCCTTTTTCGCCAGCTAAGAGCTGGCTATCTAATTCGGAGATCGTCTTTGTTTGCTAAAGAGCTTACGGGGTACTAGCATTGGTTTGAATTACTTTGCGGTACTTTTTATGGTGAAAATATATGTAAGACCTGTTATTCGATTTGTAAGAAAAAGAAAGTATGTTTTGCCGTTTCAACGAATGAAAACGAGTGAGAATTTCAAAAGTTATGGTTTGAAGAAAATATGACATTAAAAGTTATATATGCCAGGCCTATAATAGTTTCCACAGCATATCAACGAGAGAAAATTATAGTATCCTTGTTATCAGGCGTTCTTAGATTTACATTTAGGCCTACAGACCTCCTGGAGATCAGCACAGCATGAGAGATTTGAGTGTACTGACTCATGATTAAAACCTTGGACGTAAAAGTCAAAGTAAAAATATCCTATATCCTGTATCGTATAAAATGACTCAAAATGTCATTGATGAAATAATTAATCAGTTTTGTCTTTTCAACGGGAAAAATCCGATGCAATTTCAGGGCCTATGTGATATGGGCATAATTTATACATGTAGGCCTATTGAACAATATACCCCCATTTGACATGTATTATAAATAGGTAGGTATACAAATGAATTATTCTATTATTCTATCAATTATAAATAAAATGACTAAAGTGAATCCACCTTTTTTATTTGATCATGTTGATTATTAAATAATTATTATGGCATTCAACAATGATTGAAGAGAAAACACACAATGCAGACTATAGAATTCATAGCTTCGCCGGAGTACCGGACTAAAAATCAACACATTCAAAAGTTTAAAAGTTAAGATTGGAGTGAGTAATCAGTCTTTATACATTTTATGTGCTATAGTAAGTATACATTGCGATTAATTACAAGACCTCTTCTGCATTGAAGCTGGCTTTCCCTTTTAAAGGAAATTTTTATTCGCACCTAGCGCAGAACATCTTTAAAAAAAAAAAAAAACATCAAAAGGGACGCATCGTGTTCTTCAAAACATGAAAACATGGACAAATTTCTAAGGATTTCTCGTGAATATGATTGCAGGTCAGTAGTCCGAAAGGGTCATTAGTTCAAAAACTCAATAACATAGTATAAACTTTAACCCTTACCTTAAACCAAAACTTCACTCTAACCCTAATCTATAACCTATAATCATAACCTTAAACATAACCCAAACCGAAAACTTTACCAGAACTCTAATCCTAACGCTTACCCTAATTTTAACCTAACCTTATCCTTTAACTCTGGCCCTAATGTTTAGCCTAACCTCATCCACAATCCTAATCCTAACATAAAATGTCCTAAACCAAAACATACGGTAGCCTTTTCGTACAAATAACTCTTCGGACGAATGAGCTGTTTCCAAAAAATACTCACTGAAGCAGTACAGTGCAAAAACTCGGGAGTTCAAAGTAACACCGTTTGGAGTCAATAGAGGACCGCACCGAGGGGTGTTGTTTTTTAAAACTTTTGGTGTTATAGTCATACCTGCAGGGTGTCAAAATGACACCTGGTGCGGTCCTCTACTGACTCCAACCGGTGTTATTTTTAACACCCGATTTTATGAAGTGTATATAGGCCTATATATCCATGTGCATGTGTGTATCCACAAGGGGGAATGTTCTGTTTGAGAGAAATACTAAACATCTCATACGAAAATAAAATAAAGAAACTGCTGAGAATTAATTGATGAAATTGAACAGTTTAATAAAATGTTAGCTTTTGAATGAACCCGTTGGATAGAAGGAAAAAAGCACGGAGCCATGTGACACGGGGCCAACCGATAAAAATGGTCATGCTGGCCAAAATTTTACCAGTATTTTGACATTCATCACCCTTGTAGCTGTATGAAATGTTAGTATGGTAAGTGTTACGAAAAAAATATTTCAGCTATCAGCTATTTTTGAGGATTTTGGATTTTTTTCTTTCTAGCAGAAAAAATGTGGAGCAGCACATTCCCATATGCCTCATATATATCGTTAAGAAAGAAAGAAACGAAAGAAAGAAACGACAGAAAGAAAGAAACAAAAGAAAGAAAGAAACGAAAGAAAGAAGAAATGAAGGAAAGGAAGAAACGAAAGAAAAAAAAGAAATGAAAGAAAAAAAGAAACGAAAGAAAGAAACGAAAGAAACAAAAGAAAGAAAGAAAGACACGATAGAAAGAAAGAAACGAAATTGAACGAAAGGAAGTGAAGTGAAAGCAAGTGAAAACTGAAAAAAATTGCTTTTTAAGTTTGCTTCCATAAACGTGGGATACATTATAGTATTCATTTTGTTTTACAAAATATCTACTTACCCAGTAGCCCCACTCATCGTCAACCTGTAAAGATATTAATGTAGGAAACAAATATGACGATCATCAAAAGCGCCTTATAGTCGTTGTATTGCAATAACCAAAATACATAGCCAAACACGACTCTGTTTAATTAGATATTTGATCATGTTAGACTTTGAATTGTGTACTTTTCATTCCATTCTACTATCTGTAAGCACGGTAAGGACAAAATACAGGGTCCACAAGATAAAATTTCCCTGAAATTTTACAGGCCCGAACTCAACTGTAAAAATACATATTTAGCATTTTGAACAATTAGGGGCTGTGCAATAATTATGAGCCCGGGGCACAACCCTACCACTACAGATAAACTATAGATAAAATTTGGAGACTTTCAGATACAATAATATGGGGTCATTCAGTACACAACCGGAATAACAATGGGGTCATTCGCTATGAAACTCTTAAAAGAATTGCAATACCGAATATAGCCCTTTTTGAAAGTGTGCACGCCCCCTTTCTTTGCAAATTGAGTTCGGGCCGCGAAAATAATTGATAAGGGTCTCTCTTTCTTCTTTTTCTTTCTTTCTTTCTTTTTCTTTCTTTCTTTCTTTCTTTCTTTCTTTCTTTCTTTCTTTCTTTCTTCTTCTTTCTTTCTTTCTTTCTTTCTTTCTTTCTTTCTTTCTTTCTTTCTTTCTTTCTTTCTTTCTTTCTTTCTTTCTTTCTTTCTTTCTTTCTTTCTTTCTTTCTTTCTTTCTTTCTTTCTTTCTTTCTTTCTTTCTTTCTTTCTTCAGTTCTTACATTTCCTTCGCCAAAAATGCATTTTAATATGTTATTAGTAGGGTTAAAACACCTCACTATTTTAGGCCGAACACGAACAGTACTTCAAAATAATACTCTACAAAGCACCTGCAACACCAAGCACCCCACGTGATGTGATTGCGTAATCTTCCGAAATCACATAATAGGCTCGAAACCCCCAGTCTGCTGATGCTCCGCACCTGAGGGGTCTGTGGTTCAAAATATTTAATCATCCTTCATTCTTCCTTCCTTCGTTCATTTCTCTTCGCCATAAAGCAGCTAGGCCGTTAGAGTTAATGATAAAGCCTATTAAAGCTGTCATTCATCGAGGCCGTCCTTTACCCTAAACGTACTACAAAATACTACTTTGAGTAATCATCCGAAATCACACTAAAGCAGTATGCAGACTTTTTATTAGACGTACAATATTGTATGTAACATATCTACGTTATTTAATCTATTGCCATTCTTCTATTTCCAGTAAGAAGAAGCATAAAGACTGGTTTGATGAACACGATGTCTCGGTGAACGCTCTGCTTGATGAACTGCACTCCCAAAGGCTCAAGCCAACAAAGGCTCAAGCGAAGCTACGTGAGATGAAGGACAACTGGTGGCGTGACAGGACACAGGAAGCTGCTGACACAAAGAATATCAAGAAGTTCTTTAGCGAGCTCAAGGCGGTCTATGGACCTTCTTCCAGAGGAACCAGCCTTGACCTTGATGGACATACTGTGATCAAGGAACCGTCACTCATCACAGAGAGATGGGCTCAGAACTTCAACCAGCTGCTCAACCGCCAGTCAACAATCTCTGAGGAGGCAATTGCAGAAATACCACAAAGCCCAGTAATTGAAGAGCTCGACCTACCACCTACTGTTGAAGAAACAGTAAAGGCGATCAAACAGCTTTCTAGTGGCAAAGCTCCAGACGAGGATGGCATTCCCCCAGAAGTTTACAAATATGGTGGAGATAAGCTTGTGTCCGAGCTAACGCGGCTCTTCAAAGAACTCTGGGCAGAAGGTGAGGTTCCACAGGATTGCTCTGATAATACACCTCTACAAGAACAAAGGGGATAGACGCATTTGTGACAACCATCGTGGTATATCGCTGTTAAGCATTGCTGGTAAGATCTTCGCCAGAGTGATCATCAATCGTCTCACTACCCATCTTGATAGCACCTTTCCAGAGAGTCAATGTGGCTTTAGAGCTGGCAGAGGCACAACAGACATGCTATTTGCAGCTAGAAAAGTCCAGGAGAAATGCAGGGAACACAACCTAGACCTGTATATGGTGTTTGTTGATCTCACCAAAGCCTTCGACTCTGTCAGACGTGAAAGCCTCTGGAGGTTACTACTGAAGATAGGATGCAAACCAAGAGTAGTTAAGATTATCCGCTCATTTCATGATGGCATGATGGCCCACATATCTGATCTAGGGACAACATCGTTACATCGGAAGCATTTCCAGTGTCAAATGGTACCAAGCAGGGATGTGTTATAGCCCCTCTATTGTTTAGCATCATCTTCTCTGCAAGACCTGATAGTATTCTTCCTGTTTTCTTAAAATCATGTGCAAGTGAATTAGCTCCTGTTTTGTGTACCTTCTTTAATGAATGTATTTCAAAGGGTGAAAATCCGTCTGCTTGGAAGTGTGCAAATGTGGCTATGGTAAGCCTAAGAATGATATTTCGAGTTATAGGCCAGTTTCCTTAACAGCAATCCTCTGTAAGGTCATGGAAAGATTGGTTTGCAAACGTCTTCTTGGTTATCTTGATGAGCATGACATTCTTTCAGATAATCAATTCGGTTTTCGACATGGTAGGAATTGTGAGCAGATGTTGGCTAAATTTTATCATTTTCTCAGTGGTAACCTTGATAACAGCAAATATTGTAATTTGGTGGATGGGATTTTTCTTGACTTTAGTGCTGCTTTTGATAGAGTAGATCATACAATTTTGTTACAAAAGCTTCGGTATCAGGAATAATGTGCTTAACTGGATTCAAAGTTTTCTTTCTGGTAGAAAACAGAGAGTTATCTTTGGCGGAGCTAAATCTGATTGGGCTTCAGTCACATCGGGTGTTCCTCAAGGTTCTGTTTTGGGACCCATCTTGTTTCTGTTATTTGTAAATGACATTAATGACAACATGTCCTCTCCCTTATTTCAATTTGCTGATGACCATACACTTGTTCGCTCTATTAGAACTTTTGATGATCAAGTTGCACTGCAGAAAGATCTTGACACAATTCACAGGTGGACCATTGAGAACAAACTCCCCCTGAATGCTTCTAAGTGTGCTGTTGTTCATTTTTCGAGGTCTAGGGCTTGCAGTCTTTTTACATACAAGTTAGGTGGTATTCCAATTATGGTTGTTGATGAGTATAAACTGCTTGGTGTTGTTTTCAATTCTTCCCTATCGTTCTCTTCACATGTTGATAAAATCTGTAAAAAGGTTTCTCGCCTAACTGGTTTTGTCATCAGAACTTCTCGCCATATGCACTTCAGTGCTCTTCTGCATCTATTTAAAGCATTGATACTCCCTCATCTTACATACTGTGCTGTTATTTGGAATCCTTGTCAGACTGGCCTGCTTGATAGGTTAGATAAGAGTCAGAGAAAGATTTCTAAAGTTTTGATGTACAGAAAGAGGACTCAAGGACAATATTGTTCAAGGTTGCGCCGCAGGCTTACAAAGAAACAATAGCAATCAAGCTTAAACTTTAAATTAACACCCGATAGAGGGCAGGGCCTGAAGAATGAACATCCTGATTATGTTTTGGGGTCATCTCAGGAACCTAAAAAGGTTGGTTTGGTTTGGTCCTGTGGGGGGGGGGGTGCACAGAAAATGGCCCTAGCTCCCCGAGTAATACGTAACATTATATTATACGTAACATATTATATTATACGTAACATATTATCGATTTTACGTCATCAAACATTCGTTAGAACTTTTAAGTTCTAACGAATGTTTTAAAACCTTACTGGAAATAGAATGGCAATAGATTAAATAACGTAGATAATTATGTTACATACAATATTGTACGTCTAATACTCGGAGTCTGCATACTGCTTAAGGCACGAACATTTGGCCGGAAATCGGTGACACACTTGGCTAACTATCGCCAGTCGCCTGTACCTCACCCGAGGATTCAAAACCGAGGAAGAGAAATAATTTTTCTCCAAGTTTATCTTTTGTTTTCTTTTTTTTCTCTTCCACCTGTCCTTTCCCTTCGCAAAATAAAAAGCAGTAAGGGTTAAACTATACAGTTAAATGATGATACCTACTTTGATGTTTTTTCCAACATCTGATCAACGCTTGATGAGGCACTTGCTGTGGACGATAGCAATAATGATAATAACAATAATAATCCAATTACTTCTACTACCACTACCACCACCACCACAACCACCACCACCACCACCGCCACCGCTACCGCTACCACTACCACTATACTACTACTGCTGCTGCTGCTGAAGCTGCTGCTGCTGCTACTGCTACTACTGCTACTACTGCTACTACTGCTACTACTACTACTGCTGCTGCTGCTGCTGCTGCTGCTGCTGCTGCTGCTGCTACTACTACTACTACTACTACTACTACTACTACTACTACTACTACTACTACTACTACTACTACTACTACTATACTACTACTACTACTACTACTACTACTACTACTACTACTACTACTACTACTACTACTACTACTACTACTACTACTACTACTACTACTACTACTACTACTACTACTAATAATAATAATAATAATAATAATAATAATAATAATAATAATAATAATAATAATAATAATAATAATAATATGTTGTATTATTATTATTATTATTATAATAAAAATAATAATAATAATAATAATAATAATATCTTGCCTCCTCATTTTCCTCGAGCGCTGTTGGAAAATACCGATGATAATTATACATTGCCTTATAGACTAGGAGCCCAGACAATTTATTTAGCTCATCAGACACAAAAGGTTTGATGGCCTGGTTATGTTAGTATAGGGCCAAGATTCAAAATTCCATATTGCTGCCGGGTCACAGCCTGTACGTTTAGCCTGGGGGTCACACAATAGGGGGCCAAAAAATGCATTTATTCAGCTCAAGAGACACATGGACAAAACTTGTTGGATATCACTCCCATGAGGATACTTTTCATGCCTATAGCAATGACAGCAGTTTGGGCCTGTACGGGGGCCCAGACAGTAGCCCCAAAGGGGCCCGCCTATACGGTGTTATTCAGCTGAAGAGACACATGGATGAATCTTTTTGCATTGGAACTATTTCCCATTGGGGTTTACAAAAATACCAATGACAGCAACTTTTTCCTGTACGGGGGCCCAGACAGTAGCCTCAAAGGGCCTATGTCCCATAACTGATTTATTCAGCTGAAGAGACACATGGATGAATCTTTTTGCAGTGGAACTATTACCCATTGGGGTTTACAAAAATACCAATGACAGCAACTTTTTCTTGTACGGGGGCCCAGACAGTAGCCTCAATGGGCCCATGTCCCATAACTGATTTATTCAGCTGATGAGACACATGTATGAAACTTTTTGCAGTGGAACTATTACTCATTGGGGTTTACAAAAATATCAATGATGTGGTACGGGGGCCCAGACAGTAGCCTCAATATGGGCCCATGTCCCATAACTGATTTATTCAGCTGAAGAGATACATGGATGAAACTTTTTGCAGTGTAACTATTACCCATTGGGGTTTACAAAAATACCAATGACAGCAACTTTTTCCTGTACGGGGGCTCATACAGTAGCCTCAAAGGGCCCGATGCCCCATATGTTAACACAGTGGCGTAGCGTCATAGGGGCACGGGGGCATGTGCCCCCAATCGATCTGAAATTTTTAAAAATCCCATAGGAAAATGGCCGAAAATGGCTTGTGCCCCCCAATCAGACCCGCCCCCCCCCCCCAATCGGATGACCCACGCTACGCCACTGTGTTAACACCCTGTTTGGTAACTCAACCAGAGTTAAAATGATGTACCAGTGCAGAAGGATCGGCGTCAAGTCTATACTACATCAAAAGGTCAAAGATTTTAGGAAGCTTCTTGTGAATCTACAACCAGATACATGCGCATATTGTTTGCAAGCGCTCACTATCTTGCAGAACTTGCATGATCACTCAGCCTGCTGTTTGCGTTTCCCAAGCCAATGGAAGACTGCAGCTGTCATTCCTATTCACAAGAGATGTTTGAAGTCTAATCCATCTATGTACCGCCCCATCTCTGCGCTGCATCATCAGCAAGATCGTGGAGGCTGTTGTACAGAACCCTCTTCAGAAGTATCTCCTTGGAAACCAACTGATATCAGGTAGACAGTTTCTATTTAGACCATGTCTTGGTTTTTTGGTTGAGATAGAAGTGTTTTGTCATTTGACGAATTAACGAGTGCAGTGGCATAAACTGAAATCAGTTCTTGAAGATATGATGGAGATTGTAAATTGAGGCATTTGAACACGTAGATCAGTAGTTTAAACTTGATACGTTCGCGAATTGGCAGCCAATGAAGGAGACATAGTAAAGGAGCACTGGGATGGTCTCGGCCAACAAGCATTTAATCTGCGGCCATGTTCTGAAGGCATTGCAAAACGCGTTAAGTCACCTCCATTGGCACCATAGAGCAAGCATTACCAGCAAGTTTACAAGTACAAAGTAACGGTGGATGCGTGACAAATTCCGGAGATGATAGCTAACACATTTAATGATGGAAGAAATTTGGACTTTCAGTCAATGGATTATCGAATACGATGACAAGGTTCCACAAAGACTTAGTAGGTGTTATTGTTACATTACCAAGAGTCCGAATGATATTATTAAGTCGGGCAGCGAACCCCGAAGAAACGGCAACGAAGTATTCGGTTTTAGCCTCGTTTAACTGCAATAATTTGTTTAAAGTCATCCACTGCTTGATTTCAGAAACGCAGGATTGTAGTTTCTTCAAGGCAAGTTGACACGTAAATGTGAAAGCAGACACCATTTGCACGAAGAGGTGTTCCAATCGGGTGAATGTATCACAACCCGGAGGTCGTTACTGCTAGCCTGAACAGAGACCTGGAGGAAATGAGGATCTGGCTGGGCAGACAGATGGAAGGTGACCTTTGAGCCATCGAAATGTAAGGCAATGACAATATCAATAAAGAGGAATCCAACCAAGCTAGAGATCTTTCTGTTTGGTACAATGTACCGCCAAACTGGCTGAGAAGGAGGAGCTGGAGATCCTGGGAGGGAGTCACAGTCTAAAACAAGCTGACCTGGACAAAGCAAATTTCTAACATCTCATCCAAAGCAGGACAGAAGCTGGGCGCGATGAGGAGAGTTGCAAACAAACTTGATGTCAGAGGCGCGGCAGAGCCTCAAGTTCGCAGTGTGATGGAATACGCCTCACTGTCGCTGGATGAGTGCCAACGCCACCACTCTAGGATTACTAGACTCTATCTATCCAGAGGAAGGCCCCTCGAATCATAGACGTGAGTTAATCAAGTACAGAGCTGAACATCACATCTCTCCATCAAAGACGTCAAGTGGCTGCAGCAACAGTCCTAGCTACAAAATGCACAACAGCTTGTGCCCACCAGAGCTGCAATGCCAATTTCAAGATAATAATTAAGTACAAGAATGCACATTGAATGGGGCAAATGTGCGAGAATTATGAACATGATAAAAGTAGCGACATTTGCTCGCGAAGCGCGGAAAATTGCCAATTTCAAGCTAAAATGAACAAATATGAACATTGAAGGGGACCATGCGCGCAAAGCGAGCTAAACTTTGCAATTTGTCGACAAAAATATTAGCTTAAATTTGGCTTAAAAATGGACTACCCCAGGATTTACACTAGATTCTTGATTTCTCGACTGAGTTTCCATGGAGCAAATGTGCCCAATAGAAGGACGAATATTTTATACACTTAGTAGCCATAATCAAGGAAGATATTTTAAAGGGTTTGGGTCCGGGTGTGGGCATATTCGTGGGGAAACGCTTTTGCTAATCTCATCGTAACATTGTAAGCCACTAATTTAATAAATTTATCTCCCATTTAAAAGTGTGTTCCCACGATTAAGCACTCCCTGGTTTATCGAAGTCCTCATTATCTCGAGGATGATCATTGTGGCGAAAGCAGACTTAACAAGTAATATAATTCAAGTGAAACATTAATTAGAAAGTATGACAGTTGCGGGTCAAAGACTGTGGAATCCATGTATTTTTTTTTTTTTTATTTTTTTTTTTACGGGCCCGCTACTCTCTTTTGTTTGCTTTTTATAAGCGTGCCGTAAAAGAGCTAAGAATAGACATTGATCAATACCAATGTCAGCAGTAGACAGCTACTTCATCAATACCAATATCAGCAGTAGATAGCTCCTTCGTGGCGTATTTTAACGCCTCATTCGGCACAATGCGACTTTATTCCCGCATGTTATACCACCCAGCAAACACAAAAACGTTTTAAAAACGTTTTAAATAAGTTATATTTTGGCTTTTTGGTTTCGGTAAAAACGTTTTAATAACATTAAAATGTCGGGTTATATAAAGGTCATGAAAACGTTTTAAAACATTTGGTATGAAAACACACTACAACAATATTTTTAAAATGTTTTCAAAATGTTATTGTAAACTATTTTTGCAAACATTTTTTCCAAATGTTCTTAAAATGTATTTTTCAAAACGTTTTAATAACATTTAAATGTCGGGTTATATAAATGTCATGAAAACGTTTTTAAAACGTTATTGCAATTTTTTTGGGCAAACATTATTCGCTAAATATTTTGTCAACCCCAAAATAACATTCTGTTTAGAATGTTTTGTATCAAGTTTTCACAAATGTTTTTGGACCGTTATAAAAACGTGTTTATACCCTTTATATAACCCGACATTTAAACGTTTTCTATAAAACATTTTGTGTTTGCTGGGCAGTTGATTATCAAGAAATGTTTTTTAATGTTATGAAAACGTTTTATACCCTTAATATACCCTTTATATAACCCGACATTTAAACGTTTTCTAACAACCTTTTATAACCTTTTGCAAATGATGTCGAAACATTTTGTGTTTGCTGGGCAATTTGAATGGAAAAAAGAGCATTTCAAAATTGACACATTTGGGATATTTTTTTCCTTCCGGGCCATTCCTACTGCATTTTTAACTACAGCTGGCTGAATACCGTAACAAGTTATGGGACATCAGGCCCTTTGAGGCTACTGTCTGGGCCCCCGTACAGGAAAAAGTTGCTGTCATTGGTATTTTTGTAAACCCCAGTGGGTAATAGTTCCACTGCAAAAGTTTCATCCATGTGTCTCTTCAGCTGAATAAATCAGTTATGGGACATGGGCCCTTTGAGGCTACTGTCTGGGCCCCCGGACAGGAAAAAGTTGCTGTCATTGGTATTTTTGTAAACCCCAATGGGTAATAGTTGCACAGACTGGGAAAATGATTACTACCCGCGAGCTACCAACATGTGTAGGAGTGTAGCATGGGAAAAATTCAGTTGGCTTCTCGACAATCGGCTTGTGCTCGTCGCTTCGTCACTCCCCTCGGCAAAGATCGTGAGTCGTCTTTGACAAAGACTACATTGACACCTGGTTGAGACCAAAATGTGTGTGGGTAGACTACTCCGTAGTCCACTTGCCCATTGTCATGATTGTGCATACTCTGGATATTGCATTTAAGCTTAAAACTCCGCTTTCATATGTTTAATTAATTTGTGCACAATTGATAGATTTTCACAACTGATCATCTTTTCAGTCACCGTACTCCCTCTGTATGTTAGCTTCCCAAGTGAAATTGGTCATGATGTAATGCATCTTTAAATGAATCTGGCTTGTGATTGGTCGCCCAGATCTCGTTATTGTCTAAATCCTCCCGACACGTACCATTACCATTAACTATACATGGTACACATCTATCTTTGGAATGCGGCGCTTTTGTGCTGGCGCGAAAGTTGGAGGATGAACGTACGCATCTAGCGCGTATTGTACCACCATGCTTAGTCTTGTGGTTAGATTTGATTGATAAACAAGTATGATTGACAGTGTGTTTTAGAGAACGAAGTCCCTGGGTAAAGTTCTGCTTAAAAGTGAAAGTCCATAGTCGATTTTTAACTCGTAACTGGCAGATTCTAAAATTAGAATTGTTCAGTATTGAAGTGCCATTATATTTACGCCATTATGATATGTTGCATTCAATAATATAAGCCTACGTATACTTTACTTTTACTGTCACAAATATAATTATATAAACTTTTTCATAACCATTTTATACTAGTATTTTGATGTAATAAATATCAGTATAATTTCGAGTTCAACTGAATGCGTTAATCATGATTAATAACATATTTTTTATTTATCAAAAATCGACTATGGCATAGTCTAGTGTGTGGGTGGCTATTGTACCGTATCTTGCATAGTCTTTAAGGAAAACTCTAGTCTACTGTAGTAGACCAGTTTAATTTATCATTCCCTAATCTCTCTGACCTGACCACGGAAAACTCATCATTCCTGTTCTGATTCAACAGCTCAGCTATCCATGAGAAAACTGGTCTACTGTATTTGGAAATTACAATGAACTATGCACTCTATAGTGGCTATGATGTTACCTCATTAAAAATGCAGTCTTGGTTGTTTATGCACATATCCTGTGGTTTATTCAGATTTCCTTTGACAGCTTAACCATCGCGTATATGTGCGCGACGTCAAGCGTATACAATGGACCTTGTGCAAATAATACGCGCTGGACGGCTAACAGTACGCTTAATTTGTAAAAGGAAATCTGAATTACCTGATCCAGATAGAGCTACCCCACGTGGGTTGGGTTCAGTGAACACAGTGGGGCTAATGCATAAACATGTATGCTTGCCTATCTGTTATTGGTTAAGATTTACCACCCACATGGAATTTTACTTCATTAACATTCATCTCAGATTGGAGATGAAAGAGGTTGAGTTAAGATATGTGGGTAACATAGGTCATATCCAACTACCGCAGTCCTTTTTTCTCTGGGCAGGGCAGTCATTGGAGATGTGATGTGTTTCGTCATAGATTTTAAATGGTTTCATGCACGTATGAATTGTTTATCAAAAAAGAAAAGGGAATGCAGCGCAGTATACGAAAACTCCGGCAATGACAACGTTATGCCTTATATTAGAAAAACAATTATCAAGCAAGAATCACATGGTTTTATTTAAAACAAACTCACATTGACCATAAAAACCAATAAAAAGCCCGACTCTCAACACGCGATATTCAAAATGCCCGCGCCGAAATTGCTTGTGGCATGACATACCATATTTATACACAAACGTGCTAGAAATGGATTTAATATTGTATTCATTTTGCAAATAACCAATTTCCATGGCCCACAGAACTGCGTGTATCTATCGGGAACTAACCGTTTGTTATGCTAAACAGCCTTCCCCATTTTTCGTGTTGAAGGTCGCGCTATACATACATCAGTGAACATCAAAAGAGTTCTCCGTGTCAAAAAATGACACGGAATTTCTAGCGCTCATGTACGTGTATGATATATGGTGGCAATGTCGTCATGGTTATTTGTGCTCAATTGTCGTGCAGCCTTCATTATGTTACTGGTACGTCATTGCCACCGGCAATTGCGGTGCCCGGGAAATTTGAATATCGCGCGGTGAGAGACGGTTGTTTTTATTTGTTTTTATGGTCAATATAAGTTTGTGTTAAAACCACGTGATTCGTGCTTGATAATTATTTTTCTAACATTAAAGGCATAATGTTGTGATTGCCAGAGTGTTCCTTTAAGACAAGTCTGTATTATTCGTGCAACAGCGCACTAATCATGCTAATGGGATGCTAAATCAATACTGCGTTGAAAACTACAACCTGACCAGTGGCCGGTCTTGCAAGTATACTAATGGCTTTTGCCCTCTGTCCAAGGGTAATGAATCTAAAACGGACTCAATAGTACGGAAAATACAGACATACAGTAGCCTTTATGGACAGGGTATGATAGTCCGATGTCGCTATTTAAGTATCCTGCAGCGACTTTCGGTGCTCGGTCTCAACTTTCCGCTCAGGTGATTATCTTTGTTCATGGCTTTGCTCTCTTCTTCTGGACGTTTTCTGCAGCAGAAAATTAGATGCTTCGTCTGTGCTACGGAAAATAGCCCTCAAGGTCCGTATGCGCAAAACGTGTTAGACCAGTTCTAACTTTAGACCTGGTCTAACCATGGAGGTATTAGGAAGGGGTTCTTTTAACCTTTTCTTTTCCTTCGTTACTTCTAACTTGTTTTGTGCATACGGACCCAAGATGTTAAAGTACACCAGGCACAAAAAGAAACTCGTCAGTTATATTCATCCTTGCTGTTCAATAACTTGATAATTTTGGATTATTCTGAAATATACATTTTGTTAATTGGACTTTGCTTTCTCATTTGACACCCTGTTCGTGAAAAACAAACAAGAATTGACCAAGATATGCGTCTCCAAACCTGCAAACCCCAAAAACAAAAGTCGCATTTTCAACGATTTTCAATGGGAACGCATCGTTGTATTGCACACAAGCACCACGGGCCAATCAATAAAGCACACAGTGTACAGGCACAATTGAATCGTTAAAATTTTAACTTTTAATTTTGGGGTTTGAGAGTTTGGAGGCGCATATCTTGGTCAATTCTTGCTCAATGTTCACGAACAGGGTGTCAAATGAGAAAGAAACAACCAATTAATAAAATGTATATTTCAGAATAATCCAAAATTATCAAGTTATTGAACAGCAAGGATGAATATAACTGACGAGTTTCTTTTTGTGCCTGGTGTATATGCTGGCCTTTAGGTGCCAGAACTTGATTTTCTGCTCATGCTCTTATTTCTCATGTTCAGAGCTCTCTTCTCCTTCGCGATTTTTTATGCAGCGGAAGACATTCACGAAAATTAGCTAATCCGTTTGTTGCAACGGAAAGGCGCCCACAAGGCGTCTTATAGCCTAGCCTTTAAACGTAGTACAAGTAGATGAGTACCTACCTGGAGATTCTATCACCTGAATCAATACAGCTGTTGGTATGACAGAATTCCTCGCTGATAATGCCCATTCGATAGTGCTGTTGTTTATTGGAGGATCGATAGGATCAGATCTGCCAATGGTTTGAGGTCCTACTTTGAATCGATCAGGCTTGACACGAAGTTGTAGCACTGTGCGCACGTATACATAACGGCCACTACTCCGTAGATACATTCTAGATAAAGAAGAATGGAGGAAACCAATATTGAAGGCGCCACTGCCTACTTTCCAAGTGACCTATTGTTTTGTTTTGTAACTTAGATTTCCCATCAAAATAGGTCAATAACCATAGAAACCCATTGAACTTGAAATGTTTTGATGCTAACTAGCATTTTTTAAGATCATTTAAAGATTTTGACACCATTTTCATCAAAATCAGAGCACGTTTAAAGTGTTAACCCTTTAGAGGTCAACGCCTGACCTTTGACATTTCTGGTAATAACTCAGGAATGGTACATCGTAGATAGGTAAAACTATACATTTTCTGAATCCTTATGACCAGTGGAGTACGTACATTAGTAATGTTTTCAACACAATTTGATGAAGTTTGAAATTTGACCCCATGTAAAGTTTAACGCCCTTCCTCCCACCCATGGGACAATATTTTGTTTTGAGAACATCAAAATTTGTGTTTAAGGATTACGAAGAAATAGATTAAAAATACATCATTCAGGTGCGTGGAAAGCCCCTATTGTAACTAGACTATAAATTTTGGTGGTAATTTACGGGTGATGTGACAGCATTTGGGATTTCGAGACAGGGTCATTTTCCAGAACTGTAGATCGATGCTTTTTATCCCACGAGGACAAATACAGATGCATAATGGCGCAACTACGTGCTGCACCACAACTGCCAACAGCAATACCAGTACATCTATTTAAAAAAAAAATTCAAATAAACCAGTACCTTCCTTTCTTGGCGTATACTTCACATCCTGAGTACTTAATGGATGGTGACAGGAAGACTTGCTTTGTATTAAATCCAGCTGGTTTACTGTCATCAGTGAAATGACCAGCAACCTCGTGTAATTTTTCTCCATGCATGGTTTCATCTCCTGTCAAAACAAAGACAATCAACCTACAATGATTTATACTTTCAATGTTAACCTGTCAATAATCGAAACCAACAATAAAAATACTCAACTGCGGTAGCCTTAACTGATCGCAATCGGAATTGTTAAAGCTCAATTCATTTGCCATTCTAATTAAATGAGCCGATTAATTATTTTCACGAGTATTTTAGGCTTCAAGATCCACGACAGCAATCAGCTATCACATGGTACATTATCGGAAAAGTTGAAAATTCATGACAGCAATTAGCTACTTAAACTTAATGTTTATCCAACCCAGTCTCTCGACTAAAGTGCTAATATTAAGCAATGCAAGTACAAGTCTTAAAGTGCTACTGTTGAACACTTCAGTTCAGTGATAGCGTCCTCTGTTGTATGTAAGTAAACTTAAGATTCTGCCAATTCCGTTAGAGACAGCCCGTAACATATTTCATAGTTTTACCTTTCTGTTATTTACCCCGTAATTTCTCTCATTCTTTAGGTTCTGCCCTCTTTTGGAGGCTAGTTATCCAAATTACTCATTATATGATGTCAAATATTGCTTCAAAATGTTTTATATACGCAATAAACTGAATAACAAAACATTGACTCATGTTGACAGTTGTCTAGATGTTAACATTTGACCGTTTATATATAGTCAATTAATACTCTCAACGACCCATCATCACTAACTTAACATTTTGGTTTAAAGTGCATGGGGTGCATTAAAGCCATGGGGTGCATGGGTTGGCCGGGTTAATATATTATGACATTTTTAAATTGAAACCTGTATAGTAATTTTGCTTGCCTGGAAATAGAAGTTCACCGCCCTCCACAATTGGTAGTATTTTATCAGGTGCTGTCCCATGAAATGCGGCATTCCATTTCTTGAAAATGTTGAGATGATCAGCACGTGGTGGTAGGCTAAGCATTATTCTTCCCCATCCTACGGGCTTTGTGTACAGATTATGCGATCCAGGTCCATCTCTAAACGAATACGACTCTCCTCGTTTCGTATGGCAATCATCGCAATAGCATTTGTTGACTCGGCTTTTAAGATCTAAAAGTTTATCTGATGATGTTAAATAATAATTATGTATGTATGTTACTGAATTATGCGGGGAATAATAATAGGCCTATACAATCATATTCCGCCAAATTTTGCGATCAGATGGGACGTTGTCCTCTTATCAACAGCGAGGTCAATTGACCACTAAATCTTGACATTTGACTTTGCATAGGCTATCATCGCAAATGTCACTGTACCAAAAGTCATTTTGTTCCCATCCCCATCAATATACAGTAATGTATGTCGGAGAAATTAGCAAATAGTAACCAACTCTGCCCTAAATCAACAATTACATTACTTGACACGTATATATTGACCTATGACCTATTCGTAACCACTTTATGTTACATCTCTTCACGGTGTGATGTGCCCTCAGTAATTTAATGTGATGATTTATCTTTGTTTACAAAGTTACATGAGTGATGACATTTTGGGGGAATTCCCCTCTCAAGTTGAGCAAAACAAGTTGAATCATATCTAATTTGAAATATTTGAAAAAACCCGGAGGTTGTAAAGTGAAAATGATGTAATGGAATTCCCCTAAGGAAGTGATGTAATGAGAAAGGTTAATGTTATAATTAAGGCTTGGGAATTCCCAATATCACATTTGGCTATTAATACTTGGGATTCTCATTGCTTGATATATAAGAAAATGTAAACACAATTATTGTCACAGTTGATAGTGTTGATCTGGGCTAGCTAGCTAATATGCTTACAGTTCAATTCCTTTAAAGACAGGAAATTGCTAACCAGAATTAATTTAAGTAGTCAGTGCACTACTACCTGCCGATGTTGTCGGAGAAGATCTAGAATACGTCAAAGAACGTACTTCTTCCAAGAAAGGAATATATATTCTTCTGCCGATTTGCTGAAGTCTGGTTAAAGGAGCAACACAACTGTCTATATAAGTGGGGACAACTGCTTCCTGGAGATATTATGTGAAAGGTGGAAATAGCACCAATTGTGGAGAAAGCAGCGCAAGGAGTTAATTGTGGAGAAAGCAGCGCAAGTAGTTAATTTTGGAGAAAGCAGCGCAAGGAGATTTGTGTGATGATTTCATACACAAGGATATTTATAAACTCATGTCTACACTGGACTTCGCTGATTTTCGCAGGACAAGTGAATAAGGATATATTACATCAGTCGTCCAGAACATTGCAAGAACTTTATGATCACCAAGAAAAAGAATGCTGGCTAAGTACTAAATAGATAAAGAGTGATTATATTTGATTATTGTGTATGTGCATTTGTTGTCATATATTGTACCAATTAATTGCATCAATTAAAGACTAAAAATTTTGTTAGCATAATCAAACAGTGTATTTGTGTTGTGCATTCGTGTGAGTTCGGGTAAAAGGTGATTTTGGCCTTGAGTCAAGTACGACTCGTAACAATGACGGTGTAGCATTATTGAGTTATTGCAAGAAGAAAATTACAAATTTGCTTAAACCGTTACCTGATAAATTGAGCATCCGTGTTACTTCCAAGCATTGTTTGTAATAGCTGCACCGAATATCTGAATAAATGTTAACGAAATAGAGATAGAACACAACAAGAGAAAAGTAAAAAAAAAAAGTGTTAACCAAAATACAAGACAAAAAGATAAAAATATAAAAATACATTGTTAATTGATTAATATTTTAATAATTAAATATTGTGTGTTATAATACTATTCACAAATATAATTTAGTACTAGTATATTTATCTCTAATATTTACCGTTAGCCATCGTGTGATTTTGTCAAGGTCGTGTCTCTACACTGGTGGTTGTGTGAAAAAATTACCGACAAGTCATGAAGGATATACATATATATATGTAAAAGCTGAAAAGAATTATACAAATATATAAAAATTGTAGCTCCGACGCAGCTTTGACAACGATGCTTTGACCATGTTGACATACTAGAGACCATCTATACGCCGTGACGCCTGTCGTTTTCTCCAGTAACGAGGATTCTACACGTACGATATCGCGAAACAACGCGAAAATGCACAAAATGTATACGTTTTACAATGATATTCAAGGATATTAAACATACGAAGGGGGTCTAATACGATCCATTTTGTTTGTAATAAATCATTATAATAAAGCAACAATGACATGAATGAGGTCTGAAAATTTGCCTTTATGGTTCATGCGCACAGAATGTCCATTGCAATTTGTGATGCATCTTTGATGCAGTATAAAATGATATTTTAATCTACAAGCCATGCCTCCTATCGCAAACACTGAACGGTTTTCTATGAAGAATGTGATTAAAACTATTTGGACACAGATTGTGATTTGGTTTTGGAAAGCAAAGCGCGGATCCGCGTGAATGCTTGATTTCATAAAAAGGGGTATTTCTTACATGGCCAACCTGCATATAAACTATAGTCATTTTCAAGAAAAGGTGAACAATGACGGCGCTATTTATCTTAAATCTTCTTTGCATCTTTAGAAGGGGTAGACACTTGTGTAATGGCAGTAGAACACCAGAAAAAGACTAACAAATGGAAAGAATATTTTCAACAACAAAAATTTTATCATCATATAAAAGAAATAACGCATATTATTGGAATAATTTAAATTTAAAATGTATGTAAATAGCGCCCTCAATTTGTACACAAAGGTGCACTTTAAGGAAAAAAAATTACCACAAACAAATTCAGAAAAAGATGAATAATTAGATATAGAAACGAGAATCTATGTTAAAAATCGCTATAAAATACATGTGTATATCATATCATTGTAATAACTGTTGGTGTTGTCCAGGTCTAGATTTGACATTATAATAATGTTTTGTTAAAACAATTAAAGGAGTATTTCGTATTCCTAGCATCTTCTTTTTATGACATTTTTTAGTAGATATCCACGAAAAAAGCTTATTCCCAAAATTTCAGTTAATTCCGATTTTGCGTTTGCGAGTTATGCATGATTATGTGTGTTACACTGCTCCATAGACAATGTGTTGTGATTTCGTGCTGGTATACCAGAACGAAATTCAAATTTCACGATATCTTTGCTAAACGAATTCATCTGCAAGAAATGTTTTGCACATAAACATTATGTAGCTTTTTTTGAGAAAAGTAGGGGATGAGGCTGTTGATCACGAAATGCCCTTTTAATAAATGATCCCATCAATCAACCGTGAAGGGTAGTTTTTAAAACGTCCATGATAAGCACTGTCGGGTTTCATCAATTTACTATTGATTTACTAGTCAATACTAGTCATGTGTCACAACCTGGGGTACCTTTGTGTTACAAAGTAAAAAATGAAATGTTTCAAACATTTTACCTACACGTCTCATTTGAAGTGGTTCGTCCTCTTGAGCATTTTGACACCTTTTTATGGAAATCGGTTAAAAAATGAGAGAGTGCGGGCAAAAACAATCACAAAGTAGGTGGGATTTAACCCCACCTCTTTTTTCCACATTTACAATCATTTTGAGCAAGTTAGTATTAGTTTTTTAAATGACCTTCTGTATTTATTTACTTGTTTTAGATGTCTGGGAGTTCATTTAGACATTTTTACTAGATTCAAATTTTTAATGGGGGTTTTAGATCAAATTTACGATACGAATCCCTCCTCCTAATCCTCCTCCTCCTAATCCTCCTCCTCCTAATCCTCAACCACCCTTGGCACATTTCATGCCAAACGTCATAAGAAAATAATTAAAAATTATTTTAAAACAGGTAAAAAACATGAGTAATATAGAATAAATTAGCCTCAATTTAAGACCTAAGTGAAGGAATACTCATGAGACAGTGTTTTGAAATCCAAGCTGCACATCAAAATGTAACAAAACCACCTTTTGGGTACCCCAGTATATTACACAGGATCTACTATATTTGTATTTGGTAATTGTGAAACTTTTAACAAATGTATTTTGTACCTAAGTATTATGGCGACTACTGTGGACCTAAGGTACAAAAAAATATAATTCCCTTCCCTTAAGGGATCTGGAATGAGCGTTTTGAGCGTTTCGACAGTATTTTTTGTGGGACATGAGAGCACATCAGAGTATCGAATTGCATTCTGAATACGAAGAATGTCTTTCTGATATCAAATAATTTTCATTTTATGAAAATCACGATATAATACAAATTTTATGACAAGTTTTAAATTTTATTAAAATAAAATTTGATATTTTTCACATTTTTGAGATATAACAGTCCTCGAAGTAAATTTTATCAATTTAATGATATATTCTTAAAGTGTACGTAGCTGGGAGGAAAAGCCGACGATCAATTGAAAATTTTGACATTTCATATTGAAGATATGGATTTTTTTCCCAAAAGGACCTAATTTTTTTTGGTGTTTTTGGGAAAAAAAATCCATAGCTTCAAAAGGTCAAAATTTTCAATTGATCGTCGGCTTTTCATCGCACCTACATACACTTCAAATATAAATCATCAGATTTATAAAGTTTACTTCGAGTACTGTTAAATATCAAAAATATAAATTTTTAATGATTTGCCATAAAAAAGCTTAAAAATGTGTATTACATTGCGAATTTCAAAAATCTAAATTATTTGATATCAGAAGGACATTCTTCGTATTCAGAATGCAATTCGATAGGTCTGATGTGCTCTAATGTCCCACAATAAATACTGTCCAAACGTTCATACCCCTTCCCTTAATGTATTTAGTTCACCGTTAAATCCTAGACGCGGCCCAACGTAATGGTTTCTAATAATGGTTGAACTTCTGCATTAGACACAGAGGCCTACGTGACAAATAATCATTTGTTATAATATTATCATGTTTCAAAAGTCAATGTCAGATAAGAAAAGATAATTCAGAAGTTAGTATGGATTGAAGTTCAAAAACTCTTAGGGGCCGTCATTTTCTTTGGAAGGGGGATCATGAATATGTTGGTGACTGGAGTCAATTTTTATGACCCATCCCATCGCGGCCGGGCATCGCGGGCTGACATTTGTTTGACCCCTATCCCTCTATGACCATCTCCCGCACGCATACTCGAAAAAAAATTCCGAAAATGTCAAGAAATATGTACGGATGTGCACTTGGTGGAAAGAAGGTGCGCCCAAAATCTTTGATTGTAAGTGTAACGAATGTCAGCGTATCGCGCAAAAATTTTGATTGTAAGTAAAGATTTTGGAAACATTTTGATGGAAAGTCTAAAGAATGCTTGCGTAGCGCGCCGGAAAATTTTAATAGTTACAAGCACTTAATAATTGTATAACCACCTCTATTTTTGGTGTTAAAAAATAATGCCCCCCCCCCCTAATATTTGATATAACATTTTATAAACCCCCATTATATTCACGACCCCTCCTCCATACCGAAGAAAATGACGGCCCCTTAGTTTACAAAGCAAGAACTGGTACCAACGATGTGTTATCATTGGGCTCGATCTATGATGATACGTATACAGTGACTTGACCTTAGGGCCCGTTCACAAACACTTGTTGGGGGGGGGCCTGAAAATCTTTGACCCTCCTAAGGGGGGGGGGGGCTGAAATACATTTTCCTGAGAAAATTGAGTTTATATGCTTTTCTATGGGGTTGACCCATAATTTTCATAATTAAAAAGGCGCCCCATGAATGCGTGCCAAAAATCGCTTGCCCCCCTCTCGGCTTGCCAAAATTGCTTGCCCCCCTTTCGGCTCGCCAAGAATTTCTTGCCCCCTAATCCCCCCCATTATACCCACCCCTAGGGCTCATAATTATTGCACAGCCCCTTAGAGACACGACGTGTTGGAGTTCATACATAGGTCACAATTTTAAATGTAACAAAGTTCAAATCATACACTCTTAGATAGCGAGAACCAATCAGACCAAGCTATTTAGATAAATCCAAATCATGCATTGTTTGTGTGGTTTGTTGTTGTTTTTGGGTTTTTTTCGGGTATTTGCTTGTTTTTGCCAACACTTTTAATGATAGTTTTGTTATAAAAACAGCAAATATCACTACCCTAATTTTTTTTTCATGTTACGCCAATCAAACAATTTTTTAGGCCTTAATAAACGCGTATTGGGAGAGAAATTAGACAAAATAATGCACGCGCGCTGATGTTGATGCGTCTAATGCAAAAGCCCCGAAGGGGTGAGTCCATTGGACGCATCAACATCAGCGCAAGTATCATAGATTGATAATCTATGGTAATATACGCGTTCATTAACCTATAATTAAAACGTCTCAAAATGATGTTAAAAAATACCAATCTAAACTAGTTTATACTGTGTATGTAGAATGTTACGTTACATGGTGTACATAGCAAAACATGTCATCTCTGTTCTCATACACGGAAAAAAGACCCTGGCGGGAATCGAACCAACGACCTAATCCTCGAGTCTTTTACAATTCGTAACGTGTCCCGAAAAAACGGGTTTGTTATATATTTATAATATGTTTAGTTGCTTATTTCGTACCTTTTCAGCCATAAACCCGCTTAGTGAAGATTAAACCGAAATATGCAGTACTAAACCATTATAGTAATCGATTGTCCAATGCACATTTCTTACCACGTGATAATATTAATCCAATGAGCGATCGAATTGTCCGCTACGGTCGACTAATCCAATCGATAATGGCGCTATTGACATGTACGGGTGGAGCTCCACTGACTGAGTTTTGGGGATTTTCACTGGTTTGCTATCATTTACTCATCAAGGCGCTCCACCATTGTTTTTTTTAAGGACTATGCTAATAATTTAAAGATTGACATGTAGACAATAAACCATACTTGATTGACAGAAAGTACTAAATTTGTACCTATTACGGTTTGGTGGTACTTTTCTTCCAAACGCGACCAAGTCAGGGCGGCCCGGTGAAGCAAAATGTGCATTGGATTAACATGAGAGTTTGGATAAGATTGTAGATTTCCTTTCTCATACAAATGCATGCTCCACCGTTAAAGCTTGTACCGGATTAAAAAATTCAGATATTTTGAAAAGAATAAGTAATTAAAACATAGAGCAAGTACTAAAACCAGAGCTTTTATGCTTTTTGATATATGATGCTAACTAGTTCATCTCCTATACCCACAGCACAGCGCTACTAGTACGGGTCAATTACCTATGTGAGTGCCCCTGTGTTGTGTGCATACATGTAGTTAACAATAACTGCATGATGTATTGACGACCACGCATTATGTATTTTTAATGACGTGGAATCGTTCAATTTTTCATGGAAACGGACTGACGACAAACCGTCAATAAGGTAAAATTGGGTCCAAAGAATCAAATTTGAAACAATGGCTACATGTTGAAGAAAAATTTCATAAAAGCACTGCAAATATCATCACAATTATTTTGGTCAATTTGTCGGCCGTATCACATAGCGACGTATTCGACATTCTTAACATTTTGAGAAAATTGGTATATAAGTTTGTTATGTTCTAAAACCCATGCCTCAAAGTGGCTTTTAGTAGGATATTAATTACTTTAATTATGTCGTATTTGCAAAACATTGAAATGCATGTATCACTTAACGACGTATTTGCCGATCACCTATACTGCGCAAGCCTAGTATGTCGTATCTGTAATTTGAAGAATTGTCCGTTTCACATAGTGACGTATTTGCGCAACTCTTTCGCATAGTGACGTATTTTATTTAAAATTGATATTTTGTAGAATAAGTTATACTCTGATAGTGATAAGTCAATAACATTGAAAATATGATATATTTACATTACTTTTAACCAGGTTTTAATCGACAATAATATTTTAATGAAGATTATGCAGCAAATGAAAATCGCTAAATATTTTGCAAATACGTCAGTATGTGATACGGCCGACGAATAGAGGTTATCCACTTTACTCATGTGTGACTTCTAACAAAAAGCGCTGGTTCCCGTAGTATTCCTCATTCAAACCAATTCAATGCACGACCTCGGAGTTACCTGCATGACTTTGGCGGGCTATTTTGAAACCGTCATGGTTGCACATGCAGGTACTTCTTTTGAAAGTCCTAAACAAGGTATAGCAGTCGGTGATAGGATACGCAGCTTATAGAACACGGATATCCTCCATTGTATACACGCATTCTGGGTGTATTTCCTCGTTGTTGTTGTTTGTATTTTGACGTCATCTTTTGATTCTTTATCTGCATCGCAACGTTTCCTTAGCATGTGGGGTGTCATGAATATACGTTCTCCAAATACGAAAAACATACACTAGAAAACACTCTCCAGCTTGATAACCCAGATAACAAAGGAAACCGTTTATAGTAAGACACCAACTTATTTATGTCACGAACCAGCTTGCTATAATGTTGCCAGCTATCTGTAATAGAGCATGGCGCAGTGCTTATAGCACACTAATGCATAAAAATAAGATCTCTAACTATAGGCTATTAGGCCCTATTTTAAATAAATCATCATCATCATTAATGGCACCTGATTTTGAAGTCATTAAAATTGGTTCTAACGTACCTTCTTTGATGAACTTAAATTAAACGATCTGTTTCGTCATATACATTCGTCTCCGCCCTGTTGAAATTTCTGATGGGAATTCCCCGATGGTGTCATTTAATCTTTGGACCTAGAACTGAATTTGCACTCAGTCGGTGAGATACGAGCGAATAATAATATTGTTGACCAATGAGGTACAGTACTTTATGTTGCGTTTGGGAAAAGCGCCCTGATTCATTTTTTTTTTAATCAATAGCTTATCTGATTGATAAAGGTTCTTTTTCAGATCCAATTAAAATGATACTACTCACTCAGAAATATTTCAATTCCTATCAGGAATCTTGTTCACTCTGGTACTGGTGTTTCTAGATGTTTTAGCACCGGCAACACTTCTGTCTGGTTTTGATGACGTCACCAAACTTTCATGTTGCCGAGTATTTATGACCGGGTCATGAATTTTGTCCAGTCGATAGGCCCCTCGTTTTTATTCATAGTGTATTTTCCTCTACTCCTGATCCAGATTGCTTCCTTTTAGCCAGCGTGTAGTTTTGTCGGATTCTATCTTGATGAATAACCTAAGCCTCTTCCCACCCAATTGACGTCACCAAACTTTCAAAACCAGACGGAAGTGTTGCCGGTGCTAAAACATCTAGAAACACCAGTACACAATAGAGATATAGCAAGATTATTAAAAAGGGAGCTTTCGGTGGGGAAATGTTTTAATGAACCCTTTGTTTTCAAAATGTCATGTTTATGTAATCAAAGTAACACACCATAGAGAGGCTCTAGATTGAATAACAAATGTGAGTTTCAAATTGTGCGTTTAATTTTAGCATGAGACTCAGTATAGCAATTCACTCACACTGTTACTGTTCCGCAACGTTGTATTTAGTCGTATTTTTGGCGCTTTTTGATGAACTTTTCCTTTATTCATACATTTTTGGTACCTTTAATCATATATAGAGCACCGAAGTGTGACGTCATAAAATTTTCTTTTTTGCATTTCAGCATTTTCATGACCATATTTCAGTAGAATATGATGAAAAACATCCACAGTCCAAATTTGGTAGGAATCGGATCATGAGGGCCCGAGATATGGACGCATGAATACCTAATTAGCCCCATTGAAATCAGTGTAAATTGGCCTGGTTCATAACTGTTTGGAACTAGGCTAGGCCAATTTAAACTGATTTCAATGGGGCTAATTAGGTATTCATGCGGCCATATCTCGGGCCCTCATGATCCGATTCCCACCAAATTTGGACTGTGGATGTTTATCATGCTCCACCGATATATGGTATTCAAAACGCTGAAATGCAAAAAAGTTTTCTGTGACGTCATCACTTCGGTACTCTATACCATAAACGCATGCACATATTTATATTTTTATTGCAACAATTTCTATTGTCCTGACTATGATCTCTCACATTGTACCAATAAGCATATTGTTTTTGCTTCATTTTGGAAATGATTTTGATTATTGTGTCTACCTTGTGTGCTCGTCTCATGATTTTCATACCACTTTTGGTTGTTGTTAAGGTCAGCTGGGGCCAAATCTTAGAATTTCAATAGCTGGACATCTGTAAGGGGTACGGGGCTCAATCTCGGTGACAACAAACCTCGTGACCAAGGGAACATGATGGAACATTTTGCAGGGGTCAGGTCAAAGGTCATCTGGGGTCAAATCTTAGAATTGTGTTATCTGGACATCTGTAGGGGATACGAGGCTCAAACTCGGTACAAACCTCATGAACAGTTTTGAACAGTTTGCAGGGGTCAGCTCAAAGGTTATCTGATCTGGGGTCAAGTCTTAGAATTGCGTTATCTGGACATCTGTAAGGGGTACCCGGCTCAAACTCGGTGACAACAAACCTTGTGACCAGGGGCAACATTCTGCAGGGGTAAGGTCAACCGTCAAAGGTCATCTGGGGTCAAATCTTAGAATTGCATTTTCTGGACATCTGTAAGGAGTACGGGGTTCAAACTCGGTGACAACAAACGTCATGATGAGGGGAACATTTGTGGAACATTTTGCAGGGGTCCCATACTTTCCAAAAACCAACATGCCCAGCAAGTAAGTTATTTATCTTATTTAAACTTTCTTTAGGCAGGGTAGCCCCTTCAATGACAAAGCACTGCTTTCCAAGCAAGTACATAACACTATGTACTTGCTGGTCAGTTGGAACCAATTTTCCCTGTTTTTATATAATTAAAGCGATAAAGCAAAATGTGAGATACTAGAGAGATTGCAAAATTTACGTGAAACGTGATACGGGAACGCCAACCGCATGCTACACTAGTCGAAAATTAGTTAGTATGCCCTCTAGAGGGTGAAAGCCATTGTGAATTGGTCAATCGTGGAATTCCCGTAAGGCGGTTACGTTGCGGTTGTTAGCAAAAAAATGACGTTCCAAAATGACAAAAAAAGGCATTTCAAAATGAAGAAAAATCATGTTTGTCGTGTTATGAAGCAAATCAAAGTATCCAAATAGAGCAAATAGAGTCCGACATGTAATGAAATCCATTTTTGGGGTTACAATTTGACCTAGTATAGACAAGAAGAAGTGAATAAATTTCGTTTTTTTCCGATGCGAATTAAACGGGCAGATTCCCTATTCATTTGTGTGTGGAGAATGCCGTACAAAAATCATCCTGCTAAAAGGCGTTTTAGACAAGATCGTGTCGTCTTACGGCATAATGTGGTAATGAATTGTCTGTTTTGGACAGGCAACAGATGTTCGTGCAACGTCATTTTTCGCCATTGCTATTTCGTTGCGTTAAACAGCTGTCAAAGCGAAATTGTATATGGATACTATTCAGCAAACACCAAAATGTTTTTGAAACATGATAATGCATGTGTTTTTGGTTTTAACTAAAACATTTTGATAACATATCAATGTCGTTTTTTTAAAAATAAAAATCATGAAAACTCTTTTTTAAAACCTAGAAATTTTCTACGTATGAAAAGCATTACTATTGGTAGTATTGTTGTAATTTCTAAGATCTATATATATTAAGCTTTCTTAGGAATTTTAGATTTTAGAAATTAGACGTTTCTAATAGAAGTACAAGATATTGCATAAAAATGGTGAATTCCGAGTTTTGACAAAACAACCTATTCTGAAAATCTGTAAAATTACTAACCGTTCAGCACAACTATGAAGAGATGAAGATGGATTGGTGCCACCTTGAAGGACTCCTGCTGATATCTTGAATGGTTCAGTTTCTCCGTTCTTCAGGAATTGTCATTAATTACCTTTATAGCACTCACAATGATGTCAGGAATACCATATGCACGTCGAACATGCGTTCACGATGAACCAAGTCAAATGCTTTAGAGAAGTCTATGAAAACCATTGCCAATGGGAGATTCCTTTCCCTCATTCCCTTGATTATTGTCCTCAATGCAATGATCTGGGAGATGGTTGAGCGTTTCTCTCTAAAAGCCATTTTGATTCCAATGAAGAAGGGGGTCTACATGAGTGCGTAATCTGTTCAATAAACATACGATTGTATATCTTTGCTTCTATGCAGGAGATGCTGATCCCTCTGTAGTTAGCTAGTTGAGAGATATCTCCTTTCTTGGGGATAGGAATGATGGCACTGTATGACCATTGACTGGGGATCTTATGGTAAATCAATGCTCTGTTGCAGATATCCATAAGATGGCTTCTAAACTGACTTGACTTCCAAAGTTCAAGAGGGATGTTATCCAAACCCAAGGCTCCTCCTGGTTTCGCGTTTTCTTCTAGTGTGAATTCACTGATGTTAATCGGAAGGGAGCCTTCATACACTGGATGACATCAAAGTCAGTGTCAGAAGCTGAAGGTTCTTTTCCTAGGAGGTTCTGAAAGTGAAGCAGCCAGGCAGCATTTCTCTCTTCTGGTGTTGTTTCTGTCTCATTTCTCCCAGTAATGTCATTATTAACTCGCCATGCCTCAGTGCGCTATTTGAATAAGAACCATTCTGTATCTGTGAAATCTTCTCATCTAGCAGGTTTCTCTCTTCAGTGAGATATGCTTCCTTAGGGTTTGATGATGGCATCTCCGTTATCAATTGCAGTTTACTTCTTGCTGCTTGTATGGTCTGGCATTGGGATATGCTTTTGAAGTTCTTCTTGGGTTTTGTGGGTAGTATGTCTTTGGCGACATCCAGACAAGCTGCTGCCAGGCGGTCGTATTTCTCCTGTGTTGGTAGAGTCTTGTGTTCATCCTGTAAAGGATTTAAACGATTGGACACCTCTACAGTATGTCTTTCATGGAGCTGCTTATCCTGACACAAGGCTTTGAAATTCAAGGAGCGAGACCTACTGGTTTTTACTTTCGGAGCACGTAGACCCAGGCGTACCCATGCTGTCACAATTATTCTGTGGTCAGATCCGCTGGAGAAGGAGCTGTATGCTTCCACATTACTGATGGAGTTTCTTTACTCCCTTCTTAATAAGATAAAATCTATCCCCGGGGGGCACTTCAATATGAAATGGATATAGGTGTAGGGCTGGCACTTTCGCACTAAGGGGCATTCGGTGAGAGCAAAATGTAAAAAATATGGGGTCATTGGGTGAGAGCATTATTTTTGGCATTCTTTGAGAGCAAAATGTAAAAAATATGGGGTCATTGGGTGAGAACATGACCTTTTTTTAAATGGAATCTTTGGGTGAGAGCCGAAACAGCGTCACAAAAACCTCGAAAATCGAATTTCTAGTTCTAAATGGCTTCAAATTGCATTGTTTTTTCGAAATAAGTAACAAAATCAGTGATAAATGAAAGTTGCTGTTCAAATTGAACTTGTAAGGGTCTTTGGGTGACAGATCAAATGGAAAAATAGAGGGTCTTCGAGTGACAGAGCATGTGTTCGTAAAAAAATTATGGGGTCTTTGGGTGACAGCGATGCTGAAAAGGGGGGTCTTAACAGCCCTACATACGCGTCACCTCCAAAGTTGGAGTGCCCCCCGGAATCTATCTAAGCTTTGGTGTGCTGGAATGTCTATAACTTGCATGAAGGCTTTCTGAAAGTACTGTTGCATGCTACCGAGTTGAATTTGTTCATGAAGTTGCATAAAAATTTTACATCATCTGGAGCCAACTTAGCGTTGTAATACATTCGGGCGTATTTCTAGTACATTTGGGTGTATTCCGAATGCATTTATAGGGTGGTATAGGGCGCTAAGTTATGGGGCTCAATATTCCTAATATAAGTGTATTCCTATGGCATTTGGGTGTATAATCCTATGACATTTGGGTGTATTCCTATGACATTTGGGTGTATTTCTATGACATTTGGGTGTATTCCTATGACATTTGGGTGTATAATCCTATGACATTTGGGTGTATTCCTAATACATTTGGGTATATTCCTAATACATTTTGGTGTATTCCTAATACATTTTGGTGTATTCCTAATACATTTTGGTGTATTCCTAATACATTTTGGTGTATTCCTAATACATTTGGGTGTATTCCTTATACATTTTGCTGTATACATTTGGATGAACAAACCAATCACATTAAGCCGTTTTGTCTACCAACAACTCTACATTTTATTGTCCATAAAAAATACAGTGCAGTTATAGTACATTACATTTCATCATTTTGTTGCCCTCACAAAAATTCAACTTCTTACGAAAATGCATTGTTGGGCATAAATAATCTATTAATCAATACCAGAGTACAACAAATAATATTAAAGGTAAAGTTCAAATTACATCAATAAGAGTTCAAATTTCAATTAAACTGGGTTCTTCCAGTTGAAATCCATACAATCACTATGGAAGACATGGCCTTAATCTTCTACACAGGGAGTGTGAATTTCAAATGGAGTTACCTGACTCCATTTGAAATCTACACCCCCTGTGTGGGAGATTAAGGTCATGTCTTCCATAGGAGGAGTAAGTATTTCAACTGGAATAGCCCATTAATGGTAAGATTTTTTGTTACACAATATGTTCAAACTTCAAAATGAATGAAAGGAAAATAATATTTTCAAACATACTCAGATTTTAACCTAAATGAAAGATTATATTCTTATTTCTACAGAATACAATGTTTACCATTTTAGCCCAATATAACATTGTGCCCAGTGATACTCATAGGTGAAAGTGTACAAAATAATGCATGCGTACTGAGATGTTAGTGTGTCTAATCAGAGAAGATGAAAACACAAACAGATGCATCAACATCTCAATGGGTGTATTCATTTTTGGGTGTATTCCTAATACATTTGGGTGTATTCCTAAAACATTTAGGTGTATTCCTAATACATTTGGGTGTATTCCTAAATACATTTGGATGTATTTTTAATACATTTGGGTGTATTCCTAAAACATTTAGGTGTATTCCTAATACATTTGGGTATATTGATATTCCTAATACACTTTTCCCAATATATTTGGGTGTGTTCCCAATACATTTGGGTGTATTCTTAAATACATTTGGATGTATTCCTAATACATTTGGGTGTATTCCTAATACATTTGGGTGCATTCCTAACACATTTGGGTGTATTCTTAAATACATCTGGGTGTATTCCGTATACATTTGGGTGTATTCCTAATACGATTCCTAATACATTTGGGTATATTCGTAATACACTGACTTTTCCCAATATTGTTTTCCCAATATATTTGGGTGTGTTCCCAATACATTTGGGTGTATTCCTAATACATTTAGGTGTACTGTATTCCAAATACATTTGAGTGTATTCCTAACACATCTGGGTGTATTCTTAAATACATTTGGATGTATTCCTAAATACATTTAGATGTATTCCTAATACATTTGGGTGTATTACTAATACTTTTGGGTGTATTCTGCATGGGGAGTGCAGTAGACCTATCAACATCTTCGTACTAATGCATAATTTTGTAAAATTTCTCAAGCAACAAGTTATTACGCAGTTTTTTACCTATTTCATACACGAAAACAACATTTTCACTAAAAATTAAGGAAAATATGAGCAAATATAAATGCATCAACCCGCAAGGAAAATTAATCACTCTTAAGCAAAGGGCACTGCATGTAGTACACAGAGTGCATTATACACTAAAACTTTTCCAGCTGTTACATGATTTTATTAACTATAAAGCTCTTTCAGTGCGCAAACAAATTCAGGTACCAGTTAGGTTTACCCCTGTATATCCTAAAAGACAAATATGTCAAAATTAAAACAAACAGCCAATACCTGTACTTTTTAGCTCTGATTTAAGACCTCATTTGTTGAAATTGATCGAGAATTAAAGAAACAGTGATCTAAAACCTAAGGAAGGAACAAAATCAAAAGCTGCACTTTTATGTTCTAATCAATGAAAGCATGGCGTTAGTTTTAATGTGCTAATCAATAGTTCTCTTGTTCAAGAATGCTTTGTGTACAAATAAATAGAGTATGCAATGGAGCAAACTGCAACTTCTGAATTTGCACCTTCCTTGCTGGATCCAATTATGACATAGTTATATCTGTCTTTGTTTAGGATATACAGGGGTGAACATATCTGCATGGAACCTTAATTCTTTTGAGCATGTACAATTACAAATGTATATCACTGGATTATCACCTTTCCTTTCTGAACATGATACTGCTATCACTTTTCCAGTTGAACTATTTAAGGCTTATTCAGTGATTCCATTCAACAACTCGACAAAGCCTCATTCCATATTTCACCCCATGAAAATATTCTTACCATTTTACTCATAAACATTCAATATTTGTATACCATACATCAAAACCATGACCTTAATTTTCCACACAGGGAGTGTGAATTTACAATAGGGTTACCTGAATGGGTGACTCCATTTGAAATGTACGCCCCCTCTGTGGTAGATTTAGGTCATGTCTTTCATATGGGGTGTATGGATTTCAGCTAAAATAGCCTCAATCCTTCATCCTATATACTTTCATATTAAGTTAGTAATATATTATTTTGATATGCACATATAAACAGCAAATAGTTCCACCTATTATTTTTAAAGTATTACCATAATTTATTGTGAAAATATTTGTATGAAGTTGTTACCCACCCATTCTTTGCATATTGTAGACCTGAAACCTGATAGTGATTAAATTATGAGCCCATTATCGACTTCTAAGGACAATTTTGATTGGCTACAAAGAGGGCTATATCACATATTGAGCCAATCAGAGACATGGTAAGAATAGTCAGTAGGACTGAAGGACTAAGAGATGTTATTTCATTGGTTACTCGGATGATTATGTCATGTAATTAACTTCCACAAGACTGACGGTGCCAATCGATGATCAGATCATCCTTCGCCACTCAATCCCAGTCTTGAGTTCGATCACTCCACATTAGCTAGGCTTGTCCTAGGAGGATTGTGTTGTGCATATGTGACAGAAGGTGCTCAAAATGTACAATGTGCAAGTAAAATCCAGGGGTGTGTTTCTTCAGGATTTATCCAGATTTTATGTGGCCAAAATTTACGTAATGTTATTGATTATCTGCCCGTTGCCGGGGTATTTTAGCCCAATTTCATTTTCTACTTCTCCCTGGATATTTCACCAGCTTTAAATCACACCCCTGAAAAACCGATCATGTCTCGTGGCTTTGCCGCTCACCCCCATGATTGTGAGTAGTCTTTGAATTGATGATAGGCTGGGGAGATCCTCTGACCCATAATATAAGACTTAAGGACTTAACCATTATTATGGACCAAATTATTTATTGCATGTATGTTATGCATCTTCATTACTGGATAGTTACCATGGGTACCCATCAGAGAGGGCAGTGACCTCTGAAAAATAATGAGAGGTAGTTTGTTATTGCTCCATCATCGATCGAATATCATTCTATTTGATTGTAGGTTTTTTTTGCTGTGTACATGTATTAGAGTCAAGCGGTAGCATGACCAGCAAGTTTTAAAAAAAACGACTGATAAAGAAGAATAAACAGATGCACCGCGGACTATATTTACACGAAACAAAACGCTATTGTTCTGTGATATTTTTCGCTGGGTACAAAATATATCTAAAACCATGCTAAATCTTATTTACTGCCCAAAATGTAATATTTTAATAACTCATTAATTCAAAAAGTTACACCAATCTTACAGTCAATCCGATTGTTTGTTAATAAACAAACATTCTTGTATTATTTCACGCGGTATTTCATAGCCAAAATTAGTGTAAAATCATAGCTAATCATAGACAGTGACAGCCATACATGGCTGTCACTGTCGTACTACTTTTTGAGATTCACTTTCAAAATATACCCTAGCATTTTCCTGGATACCATACATACAAATTCTGGATCCCATTCGCCAAAAAATCAAGTTTTTCATAATTCTTTTATTCTTTCCGGACCACAGCATACATTCATATTAATAAATACTCCACTTTCACACGTCGTTATATCGGGACGTCCCCGTGGCGAAGTGGTTAAGGCCATGGACTTCTAATACACTTATGAAGTTTTGCCCAAGTTCGAAACTTCCCACCACCTTTTTTTTAATGTTTTATTAACCAATTTATTGTCATAAATCAAGAATAACACCATTTCGATCATCCATTGCTATTGTGATATTATTTTTTTTTTCATCAAACAAACATGTTTGATTTTTTATTCACATTTAGGCCTAGGCCTAGAGCCTACTTTCACCATCCAGATGCTTTCACCATGCCTGACTATCATGATATCTTCGTCATTTAAAACACATTTATCAGTGGCTCTGTTCACAGATCAGACTGAAATTATATTTGGAATAAATATTATAAATTGTCACAAGTTAAAATCACAAACAGCGAAAGATCGCTAACAACTGCCGCTGAATATTGTTATCCAACTAGATTTCCCCACAGGGCTATAGCCTAAAGAACCACAAACCGCGAAATTTGGATATATACTAGATTGCCCTGCAGGGCTATAAAGAATCACACACCACGAAATATGGATATCCAACAAGCTTAAACTATAAATTACCTCCCGATAGAGGGCAGGGCTTGATAAGGGAAATTAAAATCACAAACCGCGAAAGATCGCCGACAACCGCCGCTTAATAGGGATATCCAACTAGATTGCCCCGCAGGGCTACAAAGAACCACAAACCGCGCAATTTGGATATCCAACCAGATTTCCCACAGGCCTATCGATTATAAAGAACCACAATCCGCGAAATATGGATATCCAACAAATTAAGACCACAAACCGCGAAAGATCAACAACAACTGCCGCTCAATATTGATATCCAACTAGATTGCCCGCAGGGCTATAAAGAACCACAAACCGCGGAATTTCGATATGCAACTATTGCCCCACAGGGCTTCAAAGAACCACAAGCCACGAAATATGGATATCCAACAAGCCAGATTATAAAGAACCACAAACCGCGAAATATGGATATTTTATTTGTTTTATGGAGCACATCCTAACCTGATGACATTCCAAGCTTGGAGCTGCTTGGCTACCTTCATAAAAAGAAAAGAAATCTACCAAAAAACGTTGACAACGTAAAGAAATCAGCAAGTTTAAAAAACACACCTCGGCTCACTTTTTGAAACTTGGTCCCATTTTAAACACCAACAGCAAATCAGTGTTTTATTTTATTTCAACAGAACACAGCGTTTCCAACAAGATTACAAGCCTACGTGTTATTTGTTTAATTCAATCATTAATCATGATTATTATAAAACAAAACACAATAGGATATTGGCTTACCATGCAAGAACAAGATAATAACCTTTCAGGTCGTTCCAGAAAGCTTACAAATTAATATCGCATCTGCACATTAAAGATACCTAACACTTCTGGAAATGTTTTAAATTTATATAAATATGATAAAGTTTAAATCAGTAACTTTTACAAATGGGACCAAGTTTCAAAAAGTGAGCCGAGGTGGGTTTTTTTAAACTTGCTGATTTCTTTACGTTGTCAACGTTTTTTTGGTAGATTGTACATTACACTACTCAAGAAGTTTAGTACCGGACACATTATTTATTTTAGTTATTTGGACAAATCGACATTTGTGCCCTAATTATTTGAGATTTGGGAGGTATGCAATGTAACGCATACTGCAAGTTTCCACAGAGCACTATTTTCCAAATCATAGCGCACCATGCCATGCGATGATGGGTAACAAACTCTGTGGAAATTTACCGGGTGATACCGTTGCTGTATGCTTTTTGTCTGTATGCATCTGTTGTCGGGCATAATACATCATGTTTAATATATCAAAGCGGACAATGTTCGCTGTGGAAACAAGGACTTTCCTTTGCGCATCACAGGAATTGCTATCCTGACTTCTGGGTCTTCAGTAAAAAAAACGTACATTAAAGAAAATACATAATTTTTGCATTCAGTGGAAATATGAAGGATAACGGTTTTTGGCATGTCCGTACCCAAAAAATAGCAGATAATTATAATCGTGTGTTAATCAGAGTCCCATTTCTGTATTTAAAATGATTTAAAAAAAGTTGATGGTTAAAATAACAAGCATCGAAGCAGTATCAATTCATGGTCAATCCAAAAATTGAATAAATTTGGTTCTGGTGCGTGAGTGAAACTATAGGTCAGTTAAGAATGGAAGGCGCACCAAATGTTGATTATGTATTTTTTTATGTTTTTAAATTGCAATTTTGAACTAGTTCCAGTTTTGCTATAGATAGGGAGGGCCCGGGGGAAGGAGGGCACTCCCATTGTGGCCTGTACACCATCCGCGATAATCAACTTTTGGAAAGCACCCTAAAGAAGGATTTAACCCTTGGTTAAAACGATACCCTAAACAGGTAAACGCACCTGTTTTCACACCCTAAACAGGGATTTTATTCCTTGCATCAAATTTCATACCTTAAATTTCATTTCCGCATATTAGCAATTGCAATTTTGCCACCCTTTTTTTTCAATTTTTCATGTTTTTGACACCCTAAACACGATACGCGCGTATCGTGCCTACCCACAAAAAATACCCTTTTTACGAGTTTTTATTATCGCGGAGGCCACAATGGGAGTGCCCCCCCCCCGGGGGCAGGGGCATCTAAACAATACTTAGTTACAGTCATAGGGCTCCACTGTCAATTTGTTTTACAAGGTAATCCAATATAATGCCTGAATTTGACAATGAATGAATGCTTACCTAGAGCTATGAATTCAGATTCATGTATGCAAACTTTTGAGACCATGTTTCAGCTATTTTCTTAATGGTTCTCCGAGAGCATACTAGAGGGTACTTTCTGCACTTTTGGGGTTCCTAGTGCATTGGCCAAATATCGTGTCCAGTTCTTATACGTCAGAGCGGCACAGCTCTCGAGTTGACTTGAATTAAACTCGTAGCGATTCGCCGCTTTGGGCAAAGCAGTGGAGTGATTGATATATCGGCTTGCCGCTGGTTATTCAACTACTCTTTCTACCCCTTAAATCTGAATAGTATCGCTCAGAACATGTAAACCATCAGAAAGTGACATAACATTCTGGAAATTAGGAAGAATTGTTGTAATTGTTACATACCATTTGAAATTAATCAAAGAAAAAAAAAAGATTAAACAAGGTCTGAAACTAATGTGCAACATACTCAGTCAAATAATGATGGCATTATTGGATGCTTTATAAGTTACATTTTCCCTTTTCATTCCCATTGTTCAGAATTTTCAAAATGCTAACAGTGATGCTTTACAGCATTTTACCTAAAGCCACGATTTCTCCATGTTACAAAATTTAAAATCTGTGTTACAAATTGGACGATTTCTGTGATTGTCCGTTTTTTCACTATTAAGCACTGAAAAGTTAAAACAAACATGTTTTAAAATTGTCTTTTGTCTTAACTTTTACTGTAATATGGCTAGAATCTTGCATCGCAACCCTAAAAGTATCAAAGATTGGATTGTTTAATATTACTGCTAAATAATCACTTTTCTTTGTTTTATTTTGCAAATCAACACAAAATTTAGATATTTTACAGCAAACCCAGAATTCCGTGAATGTTTCTGTTTTTTCCGTATCGCGGAGAAATTGTGGCTTTAATTTTACCCTCAATTGCAAGATCTGTTGCTTACAAAATTGGATCCTTTTCAGGATTGACGTATGTAAAGCATTGCTTGAAAGTGGTGCTTTAGACTCACAAAACTTCCATCAAACATGCTCAAAAGATAAACACATTTAATCCTAATATTACTGTATTTATGCTCTGATGGTTCCAACTTTGGATCATTGTGAGTTTTGATCTTTGTTAAGCAGGGGTGTGATGCTTTATTACGGTTGGGGAGGGGGGAGATCTCCAGTTTTGGCTATCCCAAAACTTCCATCAAAATTGCTCAAAAGATAAACATGTTAACCCCAAATATTACTGTATAGTGTGACTGTGTTGAAGAAAAATGTGTGTAATTTATTTTTTCCAAAATGTATTACGAAATGTATAGAGTGTGTCACCATTGACAGTTTTTGTGTCACCCTATATATCACTGTATATACTATAATAATGTACATATTGAGTGGAAAGTACATACACAGGTCAAAGGTCATAACTTTTTGTGCAATTACATGTTTAACCAATGTATATATAATATGTATATATATATTATAGGACATAATGCAACTCGTATATTATACATGTATATGTAAATAGCTATATTAATATTATACATAGTCTTTGGATTTCAATACTGAACATTTTATGCTTCTTTTTGAACGTTTCTTGTGATTTTTTGTTCAAACATAATGTGTTTATATTAAAAACTAGTTTTTGGAATATACTGGCCACAAGATTCATTTGGCTCAGTAGAAAGAGTTGATACCCATCATTAACAGCCTAATAGCGGTGAGATTTTCACTGGTCACATTTTTCGGCTAGTGTCAAGTGTTTATTGTAAAGAAATGAGTGATAATAGTCAAATAATCTTATTGTATTGTATTTTATTTCCATCAACATACCAAAATAATCAAAAATACAACCAAATCAGACGGAGTAGTCATAATCTGACCTCAAAAAATAGGGAAAATGTGAGTGGCAAAAATGCATCTTGCGCAGAAAAGAGTTAAGGTCATACAGGGGTCAAATTTCAAAATTGATCAGATCTTGTTATACACGCCAAAGTATTGCTCAGATCATAACGATTCAGAAAAAGTATCGTTTGACCTATGTGAGATGCATGGTTATGGAGTTATAAGCAAAAGCGTCAAAGGTCGCATTTTGGATTGGGGTCAAAACCTTAAAAACACTCTGATTTTCAAAAAAATGGTCTCTAATTGTATGATTTTTCATACCAATTCAAATTAAGAATAGTTTGCACCATCTAGAATGCCTCGTTACATAAGTAACCAGGTGAAAGGGTATGACCTTTGACCTTTTTGCTTGTAAATCGAGAACTATAAGTCGTAGATATGCCAATCAATACCTTATCTGAACCATTCGTCAGCCTGCTATGGTAATTACCCAAGTCATTTTTTTGCAATTTTAAGAAACAATCTGGTTCAGGCACGCATCTGTACATAATCACCTTAATTCGGATTATTCCTTTTCATTTGTATCATCATTTGTTTTTGTGCAAAGATTGGTGAATGTTTAAATGAATGCTTGAACCATATTTTGTACTTTCTCAAACTTACCAAAAAATGACTTGTCAGTTAGCGTAGCAGGCTGCGCTGACGCATTGACACTAGAGGAATATTTTTGTATGGTTTGAACAACATTTGACCAAAATACCCATTGGACCTTGACCTATTTGGCGATGTTCCCTTTGTAACGATACACCCTAGATTGTTCAAACTATTCTTAAATTGAATTGCCTTTCCAAGATGAACAATTTGAAACCATTTTGGTTAAAATCTGAGCATTTATTTTTAGGTTTTGACCCCCCATGCAGCACTAAATCCTTTTTGCTTATAACTCGGGAACCATACATCACAGGTAGACTTAAGTATACTTTTTCTGAATTGCTTTGACCAGATGAATACTTTAATGTGGTTTTGAACAAAATCAATTTTGAAATTTGACCCCTCTGACATTAAGGTCCGTATGCACAAAAGAGTTAGATCCGGTCTAAAGTTAGACCTGGTTTAAATGGAACTTAGTTCCATCAGGAATGATCCTTTACTATTATTTCAATAAGTTCAATAATAATACAAAATAACTCAAGCAAATGTAAAGGAAAATGTCCTTTCTCCTGAGACTAAATTCCACTTAGACCGGGTCTAACTTTAGACCTGGTCTAAATCTTTTGTGCATACGGATCTGAGAGGCTATAACTCTTTTTGGAGCAAGGTGCATCTTTGCCACCAAAGTTTTTTTCAGGTAATTCAAGGTCTTCAGCAGAGTTATAACTTGGTTCCAAGCCTTAATCACAAAACTTACACGGCATATGAAAACGATACACTTTGCAATTGGACGAGAGTTGGTGCAACTGACAGTAATGCCTGAAAATTGTTGCACTCCTTTGTACTAATCAAATTATTAATTTGTATTAGGTGTTGCTTTTAATATACACTATTTACAGAAGCTCTGTGCTTTGTTCAATCATAATTTGAGAGCAAAAACTCTGCTGCAGCATAATATTTAAAGCCATAATGTATGTTTTTTGTTTGTTTTTGTTTGTGTTTTCTCAAACCTATTTTTTTTGGCATATTTGTAATGTTTACACATGTGCCAACTTAGACTTAAAACGGAATCATCCAAATTTGTTGTTTTTTAATTAGGACCAGACGATAGCGCAATTTTTAATTAATGTAAACAATTAAATGGCTTTAAATTGACACAGACGACCTTCCTAACACTTGTTACTAATAACTTTTTATAATTTTGGCAAATAATAATAATAATAAAATAAAAATTTGACCAAAAATCAAGTATTATGGCTTTAAGGTTTCATTAAAAGAATTCCATTTTATGTTTATCTCTAGTCCATGCTCAAGGCAAAAGCATACAAAGGGACAGCAGTGGTACCATCATTCTTACAGGGGAAGTAAATTACATGGTCAAAAATTTTAAAATTGTCCTAAAAATGGGCAAGTATTGTCTACAATAGTGTAACTTGAACCTGTTTTCTGGGTGAAACTGGGTAAAGCCTAAGGAGGTTCCCCCATGCTCCCTAACTGGCGGCATGACTACTAGATAAACAAAAATCACATCTGAATTTCTATAATTGAACTCTATGTACCTGTACATTCTTGTGATTATATTGTTCATTAAAATAATACCAAGGATAACATAAACAACAACTTTTAATATGTGAGTTTCTTTACTTAAGTTGATTAGACCAACAAAAGAAAGGTATATCTTAGTAGGCCATGTGTGTAGCTTTTCAAAATCTTATTTTAACACATTTCTTCTTTTTTTTGGATGTTCTTGATTTGATTTGATTTTTTGTTTTTGTTTTTTTACGCAACACGTCGAAGGTGAAAAACCAAGTTGCTCTCGCATAGCCTTATTCATCTACAAGAAATGAAGTGCTACAGCTTATGCATTTGGCATTTTCTTCCGAGACATACTTTTTTGTTGGTCTGAGGGACTCAGGGGACACACTTTGGTACAAAGAAGATAGTTACAACATCAGACATAAAACTGTTTCCCCCCCCCCGCCCCCAAATATTTTTCTTGCCCCCCCCCAGTTTTGAGGCAAAACCCCAAATTACATAAATTTCCGCTTTTTGCAGCAATTTTGCGCAAAACTTGTTGATTTTGCCACCCCAGAAATTCACTTCCCTGCCCCCAATGCCCCCTGAAAAAAATTCCTGGTGCCGCCACTGACCCTACTTGATTTATAATATTGCTATTTTTACTTTAATTAAAAAGTCACAAAATCCATGGTAAAAATGACATTTGAAGTATTGTGTCATCATAATGAAAACGTCCAGGTTAAATTTAACGTTACTACAACATACTAACAGCGCCAGAGGAATATGTGCATATTATCTTTCCCAAAGTTTATCAAGCTAATATAGCATTTGTGATTATAACTGACGGAAGCCACAGAGTTCACACCGAGTATACAGTTCCACCCGCTATCATGTTCCTTATCGAATTCCTCCTTGATGTACTTGACTCTCTCATCGTTACTGCTATACCAATCACATGCTCTCTTACAGCAATCAAACACGTGATACTCCATCTCTGTATCCATTTCACTGTCTCGTATCATCTTGCGATCATATGGTGAGATATGCGGGTAGGCTCTAGGACTGCATTAACAAAACAAAACACAGAAATGTAATTAAAATTAAGACCTCAGAATGTATTCAGAAAAGTAACATTGAAAAAAAAAGAATATTATTAAAATTAAGACCTCTCAGAACATTATTCGGAAAAGTAACGTTAAAACAGAATATTAATTATGGTTTTATCTCAAACAAAATCTTTAAAATGAGTTTATTTGAAACAAACATACTCCTCATCTTTGCATTGCAGAAAAAATATTTAATCAAGGAAATGCTCTTTAAGTTTAACATTTAGATAATGGTCTTTTTGTGAACTTTGAATTGTTTGTTTTAGGTAAATGTATATTATGTGGGGAAGGGATAGTATACATAGTGGAGGAATTTGTACGTTGTGTGTATACAAAGAAAAATGTCTACATAACTATGCTAATGGAACAATTATCTGTTTAAAAAACGCTCCTTTGGGCAGAGTAAGATTTTCCGTATTAAAGGCCTAAGTACAAGTGTAGTAGGGGTGTGCATGAAGGATGTGAGGGGTGTGTTGGTCGGTTGTATGTACGCTTCGAATTACATTTATAATGGCTTCTTTTTGCTTCAAAAACATTTGTGCAGTTTTTCAACTTAATATTTTGTATTTATAACAACTTCCTTCAAATTTTAAATTTGTCATTATATACTCAAAATGCTGAAATAATACTAGTAATAATTTTTGAGCTGAAATAACGAGGTAAAGTGAAGAAACACTGCTTGTTATTTTGGCTGTTTAACACGCAGTTCTATGGGAGGACATAACGTCATAATTTCTTGAATTATGACTTTATGTCGAACTTTGCTCTGTTTACCTACAAACACAACAAATTTGGCGGATTCCATTTAGGTGCAAGTTGTGACATATGTAAACATTACAAATATGCTAAAAAATCAGGTTTGAAAAAAATTAACCAAATTCATATTATAAGATCGTACATTATGACTTTAACAATTATGACTTTAACAACTTGGTAAAATCTATTATGTGATGTCTTACCCGTATCTGTTTTTGGTTTGTGAGTATATGTGGGGTGGGGGTAGGGGTGGTGTAGGTGGGTCTTTGAATACGAACTGTTTCTTTTTTTTAGACAGACAGAATTATGCAAAGGCGAGGCCAGCAAGTTTCCTACTTGTTACTATTAAACCGTTACAAGCTAGACTTACCTTGGTTTTGGTTCTGTACCAATTCTGTATCTGAATAGGTATATGCCATCGTCTCCCATTGTGAATCTTATCTTGCATCCAGGATCACATTCAGTATAACAGGTGTATCCCTTGCCTACAATACAATGCCAGTTTGGTGGTTCGTATTTCTTGTCAAATTCATCTTGGATGTAGTCGGCGATACCTCCCTCAGTCTTGCCTCGTCCTTTGGCGCTGACAGCACACCCTATGGCATAGTCTACCTTCTCGTCATTAGCAGTTGTGGTTGAATGGTCGATTGTAATACCAGCAAAACTAGCATATTCCAATCAATCAATAAACAAATAAATATATATAAGGAAATAAATAAATAAATAAATAAATAAATAAATAAATAAATAAATAAATAAATAAATAAATAAATAAATAAATAAGAAATCTAACATATTTTGGCCCATGTTGCATCTGTCTCTGGTTCATGACTAGGCCTTTTTTTTTTTTTTTTTTTTTTTTTTGTAAATTTGCATTTAAATCTCATTATTTTAGTTCTTGATTTTTCGGTCAAAGTGTAGAGAATATACACATACATGTATACGCATCTGAGTTTCAGTACTATAACTTCACCATGTTCACAGCCGATGAAGTTAATTGAGTATTGACGCAATTTGGAATTCCCGGAAAATAATAATCAAGAAACAGGTCATACTATATCCAAAGAGCGTTATAACTGGGCAGCGTTAAAATAATTATGTTACAATTGCGTTACAATGTGTTACAATTGCGTTACAATGTGTTACAATTGCGTTGCAATGTGCTACAATTGCGTTGCAACGTGTTACAATTGCGTTACAACGTGTTACAATTGCGTTACAACGTGTTACAATTGCGTTACAATGAGTTACAATTGCGTTACAATGTGTTACAATTGCGTTACAATGTGTTACAATTGCGTTACAATGTGTTACAATTGCGTTACAATGTGTTACAATTGCGTTACAATGTGTTACAATTGCGTTACAATGTGTTACAATTGCGTTACAATGTGTTACAATGTGTTACAATTGCGTTACAATGTGTTACAATTGCGTTACAATGTGTTACAATTGCGTTACAATGTGTTACAATTGCGTTACAATGTGTTACAATTGCGTTACAATGTGTTACAATTGCGTTACAATGTGTTACAATTGCGTTACAATGTGTTACAATTGCGTTACAATGTGTTACAATTGCGTTACAATGTGTTACAATTCTCGGTATTCGCAATAAGGGCGCCGCCAGCGGTTTGCGATGTAATCGTGATGTATCATGGGAAAAGGTCGACATCCAAGTCCGCGCAATACGAATATTACCATGCTATTACATAGGAACACGTGACAATATTTTTTAGTTTGTCAAAATAAAGGTGTTACACGCGAATCGATACTCAATAATACTTAATAATGTGATTTGAAATGTGCACAATTAATTTTTCTCTATCGATTTGCGTGTAATACCGTTATATTGACAAACTAAAAAATATTGTCACATGTTCCTATGTAATAGCATGGTAATATTCGTATTGCGCGGACTTGATGTCGACCTTTTCCCATGATACATCACGATTTTCCCATGATACATCACGATTACATCGCAAACCGCTGGCGGCGCCCTTATTGCGAATAGCGAGAATTGCGTTACAATGTGTTACAATTGCGTTACATTGTGTTACAATTGCGTTACAATGTGTCACAATTGCGTTACAATGTGTTACCTATCGAATAAGGTTACAGGTCGGTAGTCCGACGGGTCATTAGTCTAAAAACTCAATAACATAGTATAAACTATAACCTTTACCCAAACCCTAAACTTAGCCCTAACCATATTCTATAACCATATAATCCTAACCTTAAACATAACCCAAACCGAAAACTTTACCAGAACTCTAATCCTAACACTTACCCTAATTTTATACCTAACCTTGTCCTTAACTCTAGTCCTAATGTTTACCCTAAACTCATCCACAATCCTAATCCTAAATAAAATGTCCTCTATTGATTCCAACCGGTGTTATTTTTAACACCCGATTTTATGAAGTGTAGGCCTATATACTCATCATCATAAAAGGGGGAATGTTGTGATTTGAGAGAAATACTAAACATCCCATCACCGGAGGTATGCAAAGAAGGAAAGAAGAAAATAAAGAAGAAACTGCTGAGAATTAATTGATGAAATTGAATAGACCAATGAAGGACAGTTTAATAAAATGTTAACTTTTGAATGAACCCGTTGGATAGAAGGAAAAAAGCACGGAGCCATGTGATACGGGGCCAAAATTTTACCAGTATTTTGACATTCATCACCCTTGTAGCTGTATGAAATGTTAGTATGGTAAGTGTTACGAAAAAAATATTTCAGCTATCAGCTATTTTTGAGGATTTTGGATTTTTTCTTTCTAGCAAAAAAATGTGAAGCAGCACATTCCCATATGCCTCATATATCGTTAAGAAAGAAAGAAACGATAGAAAGAAAGAAACGAAAGAAAGAATCGAAAGAAAGAAAGAAACGAAAGAAAAAAGAAACGAAATAAAGAAAGAAACGATAGAAAGATAGAAACGAAAGAAAGAAACGAAAGAAAAAAGAAACGAAAGAAAGAAACGAAAGAAAAAAGAAACAAAAGAAAGAAACGAAAGAAAGAAAAGAAACAAAAGAAAGAATCGAAAGAAAGAAACGAAAGAAAAAACGAAAGAAAGAAACGATAAAAAGAAAGAAACGAAAGGAAGTGAAGTGAAAGCAAGTGAAAACTGAAAAAAAAATGCTTTTTAAGTTTGCTTCCATAAACGTGGGATACATTAGTGTTCATTTTGTTTTACAAAATATCTACTTACCCAGTAGCCCCACTCATCGTCAACCTGTAAAGATATTAATGTAGGAAACAAATATGACGATCATCAAAAGCGCCAAATAGACGCCGTATTGTAATAAGCAAAATACATATAACCAAACACAACTGTTTAGATAGATATTTGCTTATGTTAGACTTTGAAATGTGTACTTTTCATTTCATTCTACTATCTGTAAGGACAAATACAGGGTCCACAAGATATTATTCCCCTAAAATTGTGGTCGGTGTTATTACTACAATTAGTGTTAAAATACGACACACTTCTCATTTTGCGCTCACGCTCTTAGGTCTGATATTCTACGAGCCACACTCAACTGTAAAATACAACAAAATATCATTCACTGGTCTTCAAAAACTACTGGGTAAGGTACGACAAGTGTTAAGGCCATCATCTCAGCGATTGCAAAATATAGAGCTACTTAGGAACAACCCAAAGTTCGATGAAGCCCTATAAACGAAAGTCCTTTCGTTAGGGGAGGGGGTCAGAAAGTCCGATTACGTTTGTAAAAAAGTAGTTAAAACATCGGTCAAAGGTTATCTTTTTTAAGGATTTAAAATATAATTGTCAAATTTTAGTATTTTCCGAAGTACGATATTCAGATTTTACAGTGGTTTCTTCAAAATGATTTCAAATCAATATGGAGTGCAGTACCCTCAACCCGCAAATTTTTAAAGCAACTGTCCGAGCAAACACAAAACGTTTAACGTTTTAAACATGTTATATTTTCGGGTTTTGGTTTTGGTAAAAACGTTTTAATAACATTAAAATATCGGGTTATATCAGGGAAATTGTGGGATAGGCTTTTACGACGGGAATTCATAACAATTAGTGAGTTTTTTTAGCGGGTTCGCCGTCAGACAAGTTTAGAACTGTCAAGCTTTCGTCAGGAGTAGCTCTGACTTCTTCAGGACAATGAGACATGTAGACCGCCCCTTGCCTACTGATGGCTCTGAAAAGAGCCGTTCACTGAAGACTGTCCCTTGTCATCAGACAACAAGCATATCTCGCCTATCTGCTAATTTAAAAGGTTTTGGTGGCTTTGGAAAGAGCCGTTCACTGAAGACTACCCCTTGTCTACAGAAACAAGCAGACCTCGCCTGTCTGCTGATTTTAAAGGTTTGGTGGCTCAGAAAAGAGCCGTTCACTGAAGACTGCCCCTTGTCAACAGAGATTAAGCAGATCTCGCCTATCTGCTAATTTAAAAGGTTTTGGTGGCTCTGAAAAGAGCCGTTCACTGAAGACTGCCCCTTGTCTACAGAAAACAAGCAGACCTCGCCGATCTGCTAAATTTAAAGGTTTGTTGGCTCTGAAAAAGAGAGCTGTTCACTGGAGACTGCCCCTTGTCAACAAAGAACATGTAGACTGCATATATTGTAATAGAAGTATACGGCTTACCAGGAACAGTTTGGTCATCACTAAGGGGCGCACCATTAGATTTCCAGGGGGGGCATGGGAGTTTTTTTAATAAATAAACTTTGCCCACTAGTGAGAAAAAAAAAAACTTTGCCCACTAGTGAGACGAAAAAAAAATTTTGCCTCACTGATGAGAAAAAAAAAAAAATTTCCCCCACCCAACTTTGAAAAAAAATGTACATTAAAATTGAAAAAAAAATAACTTCGCCGCCGAAGGCGGCGAAAAAAAAAATTTCTGCTCTTCGAAGGCTCAAAAAATAAAATAAAATTACACCGGCGAAAAAAAAAAAATTCTGCCTGACCCAAACTCCCATGCCCCCTGAGAATCTAATGGTGCGTCCCTAATGGACCGATTAGGGAACTTCGAACTTGGCATATCATTTCTTCTCAAATTGTGACCTAGGTCCCGACATTTAACCTGAGCAGTCTCATCTCCTGGTTATATAAACGTCATTTTTACCGTCATGAAAAAACGTTATGTATGAAAACATACTACAAAACTATTTCTAAAATGTTTTCAAAAAGTTATTGTAAAATATTGTTTAAAGAACATTATGTTAGAATATTTGCAGGAGGTTATCAAAATGTTTTCAAATCTTTAATATGAAAATGTTTTTTACCCTTTATATACCCTTTATATAAAGGGTTCACAAAAATAACTCCCCCTTAAAATTACGAAACATTTCTTTGCATAACTTGACATGCTTTTCATTGATTTGAAAAATTTAAAAACCTGTGAATAAAGGAATCATTTTTCTACCCTCCTGAAGTTCTTTTTTTTTAATCTGTTTGTTTTGGCCAAAAATAATCACATTTTCCAAAAATGATGCTTTCAGAAAATGTTGCACTTTTCCACATCCTATACATGTAATGTACAAAAACATTATCGATATAAATGTTTTGATTGATTTAATGGTGTTTTTGTTTTCTTTATTTTTTTATGTATACGATAACCCAATCACCCATGCAATCATCTTGCAATTTAAAACAATCATTCATTGACATGTTCGGGGTATTTCTAGAAGATTTTATTGAGCCGGTGTTTCAAAAATGGTAAAATCAATTTAAGAATTACAAAACACTTCTTTGCATAACATGACTTTCATTTTGTTGATTTGAAAAATTTAAAAACTTGTGAATAAAGGCATCGTTTTGCTACCCTACCAAAGTTATCCCTTCTTAAATTCTTTTGGTTTTGGTAAAAAATAATCACATTTGTCAAAAATGATGCTTTAAAAAATTGCACTTTTCAACATCCCATACATGTAATGTACAAAACGTTCTCGATATCAATGTTTAATTGTTTTGTTTTCCTTAACCTTCTGTCCCTGATCCCTTAGTCACCCATGCAACAATCATGTAATGCAAAATAATGATTTGTTGAAGCTAATTTTGACATAAATGAGGATGATGAAAAGTGCAACTTTTTCTAAAAGCATCATTTTTGGAAAATGTGATTATTTTTGGCTAAAACAAAAAGATTTTTAGAAGAAAAAACCTTGGGAGGGTAGAAACACGATTCTCACAGGTTTTTAAATTTTTCAAATCAACGAAATACATGTCAAGTTATGCAAAGAAATGTTTTGTAATTTTAGGGGGGAGTTATTTTTGTGAACCCTTTATAACCGGACATTTAAACGTTTTCTGGCCACTTTTTCTAACATTTGGCGAATGATGTCGAAAACGTTTTGTGTTTCATACCACATTATTTTTTATTTGAAAATCTAGCAAGTCCTATTTTTTTCCGTGCCAAAAAAGAAAATGAAAAAATATGTTTAAATAGAATGCAATATTCGTTTCTTCCATAAACATGATCAATATCCTAGCATTGTCGCACCCCTCCACAACCCCATGCACCATTATAGCGACGGCCCTGTACCCTACATATGAATATACGGGTTGGAATTTTCGATATTTGTCACTTACGTTAGAGGGGGGGGAGGGGTTAGCCTTCTAACGAAAGGACTTTCGTTTATAGGGCTTCATCGAACTTTTGGGTTGTTCCTTAACGCAAAGAATTATAAGTTCATCGCCTGAATAGTTCAAATAATTAGCGCTGCTCGACTGGTATATCAGTTGTTGTATAAAATAATCATGGTAAATAGAAATAAATAAACCCTTGTTTGATTAAATCATATCTCATCATTACTATTTATGACCCTATCCAGTACAACCAAATGTTTAGCTAATAGTTTAATGCCGATTCCGTTATCTGATAAGTTCTTGAACAAGTTATACAGAGCGATTCACAAGATTATGATATACCTACTTTGCTGTTTTTTCCGACATCTGATCAACGCTTGATGAGGCACCTGCAGTGGACGATAACAACGAAAACAACAACAGCACCAATAATAATAATAATAATAATAATAATAATAATAATAATAATAATAATAATAATAATAATAATAATAATAATAATAATAATATTCAAGCTTAAACTATAAAACAGCCCCTATAGAGGCAGGGCCTAAAGAATGGGGGAATTAAGGAGCAAAAGAAAATGGATGACCTCTAATAGCGATCAAGCTTTAACTATAGAAAATAGAATGGGTGACTGGCTGTCCATGAAATGACTAATAATTAAGGGGAAAGGTCCTACTCGTCCATCTTGGGCAGATGCAGATGATGAAAAGACCTCGCAGCCAGTTCCGAACAGAGTAATGATTGTACACCCTGCCGTGGCCCCTGGGGATCTTGGGAGAACAGCGTTTCAACACTGAATAATTGACACAGCACAGTCTGGACAATCACAATGAATTCATGTTTGTTTGTTTTTTGTTGTTGTTTTTGAGTCCGTCCGAGCATATCAATTTGTAAGCGCTCTTTTAGCAAATTCACAGTTCATTGAATTTACAACCGTATGACAAAACAGGCGCAAATAGTAACTTTTTGCACAAGATTTGCAATATAAAGAGAATTGGCCATTGCTCATTCTAGTGATGCTACTATATGGACAATATAAGTGTGCTTTTTCATTTGATGACATAAAATTTGAAAAAATATTGTAAGGAACACTTGAGGTTTTGACTTTTTAAAACCTACATTTTGGTGGTGAAAAATGTGCTTGGATAGGAAGTTTTCAACAGATTTACCACATTCGCCTTGCTATAACATTAAATTGCGTTTTCTCTTGCTTATCATGTTCATGTCATTTTGTAGTAGTTTAGGTTGTAGTGTAAGTTGTAGTTAGCGCTTAGAAACCTTTGTATTTTGCGCTTTAAAAATGTTGTTAATTATTATTATTATTATTATTATTATTATCTGTTGACCTAGTGACAAAAAATGTTTTTAGGGGGAAGTGTTAGCTTTCGTTTGATATTTTAAAACAAAATCTGATTGGATGAAGGGAACACTTGAGGTTTCGACAAAAACCAATCAAAGAGGCCTATTTTTTAGCTAGAAGCTCCACAGCTCTTCGATGCTATGCACTCAACCGTGTAGTGTAATCAAAGACTGTAGTGGAGACAATCACTGCTTGCTTGCGAGCTCTTAGACGAAAATGTGTGCTCAGGTGTATCGAGGTGGAAACTGTGCGCATGATGGTTTGTAAGAGAATCGTTTTGTATAGAAACTTTTCCATATGGTTGTGGGGGTGATAGACCTTTCTCCCTATTTCCCATCATGGACTATTCCAGGGGGTACTTCCGCCTGGGAGTCGGGTGTCGCAAAACTCAGGTGTACAGAGTTCTGTTCATTACATTCTGGAATACGGACATTTCGGCTGGTGCCGTCATCGGAAAAAGGAATCACGAATAATGGCACACGATGACTAATACCTTTCGGGAGGCAAAAACATTTCTAGGCGTTATTGACATGGGGTTGTCAGAAAACAGGTTCCTCTTATTGAAACCTAACCTTTAGCACGTTTTATAGACCTAGAGGTGAAAAACTAATGACAGGACACGCAGTGACTTTCGGCCGGAGTCCGTTTAATTTTTTTTTTCAGAGACGAAAAAATAAAAAGGAAACAACAAATCTTACACAGATGTTCTACATCGCTCTATAACTGCATCACTCGTGCATTTAATAATTTAATAATTAGCAACATCGATGGTCTTTACGAAAATCCTATATGGAATCAGTATGCCCATATGAAGACAAAATAATTGCCAAGACCATCGGATGCACACGATCTATGAGGTTGATGGACTACGTCATACCACGGAATAGGCCTGGAAGCGGCGCTAGAAATTAGCATGAAGCCGCATTCATATGTAAATAGCATATTGTTATTTAAATTTGCGCCCAGACGTATTGAGGGCGACAGTCATGTTATCCAGACAGAGAATGTCTTGATGCGCCAGGCATGTCAAATTGCTGAGTGAATGTGTATAAATCCCCTTTCTGTATAGGTAATAAGCTAGTATATTTCGTGTTCCAGTTTGTTATAACAAAAAAATAAGTATTATATTAAATATATTAAGTGTATAAACTTTAAAATTGACGTGAATTTGAAATGCAGAGCTCCAAATCTAGCTAAATCGTGTAGTGTGAAATTATGCTGTGTGACCCCCTCTGCGTGGTAGAATTATATTCATAAAACATTGAATTTAACATATAATATGGGCAGCCAACCACGATTTATCAGCATTTAAAAGATATATTAATTAATATTAATTAACAAAGATAAATAATCAATAGTACAAATGACAATTTAACTAGTAAACAAGTCTGAAATCAAGGACTTCGCTCTCAACATGCTCACCCGGCATGCTCAACAAAGGCTATTGATTAAAACGAGTTGGAGCTACTTGTGGGGTCCTAGCGATAAGCTGCTCAAACAACCATTCACAAAACAGATGAGATATTATAGGAGTAACATTTCTGTAAAGGCCAGGCCGACAAACGTCTCGTTCTCAATTTCCCTTACGATGAGTTCAGTACGCTACTTTGATTTTCCACTCGTGTGATAAGCTAATTGTCGGACTAACAATATAGCCGTGTCTAAACCACAGAAAAATCTCTCAAGAAATATAGTGATTGTCAAATAGCGGCCTTTATATAGGTCACTTCATACTCCGACGAGTAGTGCGTGCGTTTTTTCTGTTGTGCGCGACAGACGTCGCTTTTTCGGTTGGTTGTCCGCTGTGACCTTCTGACACTGCTTCTGCTCAAATGATTGCCTTTGTTCGGGACTTTGTTCATCGTGTCGACGTCATCTACAGCGCAAGACAGAACGGACCAATTTTAGCCGCAGCGAAAAACGCTACAGAAAATTAGCCGCTGCATTTGCCGTAAGGGAAAAACGCCAGTATCCTTTATGGCCAGTCTATAGTCCGACAGTGGCGTAGGCAGTGGGGGCCAGGGGGCCGGTGCCACCCGCTCACCCTTGCCGTCGGTTCATCTTAGGGCTTCGGTAGACGACGGGCCTTGGCTAAAAAATAGTACAACAATAGACAAATTTGTGTGCACATGGCACTCAAATACTTCAAATCTTGGATATGACTCTCCTTTTTGGCTGTTTACGTTAGCATGTTGGTTAGTACATTGAAGGATATTGAGATATAAACGCTTTTAAAATTTGTGGCAAATTTTACCCGCGACCCCCCCACACACACACACACTTTTTAGATTTTCGAGGACCGCACTGGCCCAAAAAAATTGGGGTCAACAATTCTCAACTTCAGTCGGCAAAAAATATTTCCGTCGCTACATTTACAAGTTGTGCCCCCCCCCTCCCCGTTACGAAAACCTGGCTACGCCACTGTAGGCTGATGTATTTCCGTTGTGGCAGACGTCGCATTTCAGTTATCCGCAACGATTTTCGGTACTCGGCTTTCGTTTGCCAATTATATGGTTAGCTTTGCTCATTGCCGGCAAAGTTTTTTGTTATTTTGTTCAGCCGATGACATTAGCTGATGCGGAAGACGTTGACAAAAATAAACCTCTGCATCTGTGCTTTCGACCAAATGTCGAATTATTATAGCTTGTCCCGCCCTTAAGGGCCTGCATCATAGTCTAAGGTTTTTGCGGGCGTTCTGTCGTTGCGTCAGACGTCCCGTTTTCAGTCGTCCGCTACGACTTTTTGGTTGTTTCCGCTCAAATTACCAGGTTTGTTTTGGCCTTTGTTCGCCTTATTTATTTTACCCACTGCTAAAAACGATGCGGGAAAAATTAGCCGCTTCGTTTGTCGCAAAGTCAAAACGCCCACAAGAGGTTGGAATATAAACAGGCCATAACGGCAGAGTATAGTCCGATTTTTTGCGGGCGTTTTTCCGTTACCACTGTTCGCTTTATTGACGTCTATCGCGGACAAAGTGAACGGCCAAACGCCCACAAAACGCCGGACTATAGACATGATAGGATGATCTAGATTTAAGCGTATAGTATACTAGTAAAGTACCTGGAGAATCCAGCACTTGAATCAGCACAGCTGTTGGTATCACTGAATTCCTGGCTGATAATGCCCATTCGATAGTTTTGTTGTCTATTGGGGGGTCGATAGGATCGGATCTCCCGATGGTTTGAGGTCCTACTATGAATTGGTCAGGCTTAACCCGAACTTGTAGCACTGTGCGTACGTAGACATGACGGCCCATACTCTGTAGATACATTCTAGATTAAGAAATATGAAGAATATTGAGAATTTGGCAGACCCAAGTTTTCATGTGACATATTGTTATTCAAATGACTTACGGCAATGTAAATTATTACGATCAATGAGTAAACAAAATGGTGCGGGTGTGCAAAACGAAGGATATTTTGCAGGGATATTTATGTAGAGTGATAATTTGTATTCCATGATGACACGAACAACCAGATCAATATGACGCAGCGACTTGTTGCCTCCGGGTTTAGATGTGGAAGGTTGTAGGAATGTGTGGCCGAAGGTTGAAGGTGAAGTGTTCAAAGGTTTCAAAGGTTTCGTAACTTCAAATACTACCTGCATATCTTGTAGACCTATGTCACGCATATCTGATTATTAAATCCCAAATTTGACAAAAAAAAAAAAAAAGTGTTTTCCTTTCAAATTCTTAAACTTTCTTAGCAGATTATTAATATCCGGATTATGCCAGCCCGTTTGAGGGTTCCCTGCAAACTCAAATGAACAGGCAAAGTTTGCTGTATTTTCAACCTTAATCATAGTTTTAAAAATACCTTCCTTTCTTGGCATAGACTTCACATCCGGAATACTTAATGGATGGTGACAGGAAGACTTGCTTTGTATTAAATCCATCTGGTTTACTGTCATCGTTGAAATGACCAGCAACCTCACGTAGGGTTTCTCCATGCATGGTTTTATCTCCTGTCAAATCAAACGAAATATTTCCGTCTAGTTAAAATGGCATTCGACTATGATGCGAGAGCGGTTGCGGATTCGAACCCTGGCGGTAGTTTATACGCTCTCGTGAACAAATTGAGTTAGCTTGAAATTCCCCTGGCCAAGGAACTGAATGCTAATAGTCTCATTAAAACCCGTACGACACTCGGTGAGCTGATCCTGGTTGCAAAAGCTAATTGTGGAATTATTATGGTGTGCGCTATTAAGCTGTTCAGCGACAACCTGTAAAATGTGCTAAGGCTTGTGGTTCAACGTCTAGGCGTAACACACTATAAATTTTCTGTTTTTCCGCGTTTTCTGTTTTAATTATAAACAAACAAAATCAACCTAAAATGTACATCTAAATCGCTTTACATTTTTAATTTACAACGATCGTAATTAATATTAAATGACTCCAATATCTTTGAAACTGTGCGACTAAAGGTCAAAGTTCATCCCCAAGCAACTACCATTGACTCCTGTTGACAACTGCCTGGTACCTGGCACCTGGTAGTCCCAAAGTGACCCGGCATCACTAACAATCATAACATGAATTGGCTTATTTTTCATTTTTCTAAAGAATAATGGTGTAGTGCTTGTCTTTCTATAGTTACATTTACGATTGTATTATCATCACTTCAGTTTTGAATTATAACCTCTTTACAAAGGTTTGCCTACGCACAGTGTCATCGCCCCGATTTCTTCATGGCATAAATCGCCATGGTTGAATCCACAGCCACGCATGGCCATTTTGTTCCGACCTGTTTAATAGTTTTGAGAAACATAATGGGCCGAGGGACATCCGACTAAGGCTATTGACAATAGCCTGGTGACTGACCTCTGTAGATGTCAGTGAGCATGGTAAATACGTCATGACGTCATCTGCTTTTAGACTGCCCCCACCAGTGGCCTACGCTGCGCTATAGTACCGGGTATCTTTCCGTGACCCGAGTGTTTACGAATGAGGGCAGCTGTCGGTATTTTTGTTCGGAACATAAAAAACAGAATTTTCGTCAGTTTTTGAGTTCTATACGCGCTGTTCTTTCTCAATACGCAAGCTAACGACTATCATATTCTTTCAACACATATATTCAAGTGCAAGCCTTGAAATCGGCTTCTTTAGAATAAACAAATTACGGGAGATATTCATCATTTTCTACCCCAGTATCCAAAGATATATCGTCTGAATATCAAATCGTGCATAGCACATACATGTGTATCGATCCCGGTATTGATTTTAGTGTCTCTGCTGTACAATGTAATTATTAATAAATTTTGGATTTATAAAGCGCCTTTCTCCAGATCTTAGAGGACTCAAAGCGCTGTAATTTCGCTGCAATGATGAATCATCACAATCAGATCGCATCAACTAGGTTGCTGCCGAACGGCGCACACCTATCCGCATTTAGATTGTAACATCCACCAATTTTCTGTGCAGCTCCCCAAATTCCATTGGGTGAAGGAAGTTTTGATAACCAAACAACTAATCACCGATTTTTGCGATACAGGAGGAAACCGGAGATCCCGGAGAAAACCTGCGAGAGCGAGCATGGAATCGGGATAAACCAAGTGCACGTGAGTCCTTGGGCCGCGCCGGAGCTTGAACCCGGGACCTCAGTGGTGCAAAGCGAGGGAACTACCGCTGCGCTAACTCGCCCTCCCATTATTTACCAAGCGATGTCGGTGTGTTACGTACGAGCACATTTGATCTTTTTGAGACTTATGCTTGCGGGCTAAATCAGGACGGGGTCATTTCCATGAGAGTGCATACAGGAGATCCACTTTCACATGTCGTTCCTATCGAGGGATAACACCAAAAGGCGGACTTCTTTCTCTCATAATTTGTGTTTACAGCTCACTCTTTAAAACATTTCAATCTCAGTGAAAGAGTAAAATTAATTAAAAGTGTGTATAAATTGCCTAAAAGTGACAAAATAAATCATTAATATTGTCATTTTTTTAAATGAAAAAATCGGCAAAAAAGGAAAACAACAATATTGACAAAGTTGAAGCACCATTCAGACACATATTTTCTCTTAAGTAGAAAAATTATAGAATCATAATATAGAATGTCTTATTTTGTCTTTAATACACAGCTTTCAGCTTAACCACCAGCAGGCTATATGTTAGCACATCTATAATTTTTTCCACTAATAAATGTGCCAAAAGCTGAATTTTGATGACTTTTACGATCCTCCGGATGAGCAAATCACCGAATAAGTCTTTAATAAAGATATTTTGCTCAATCAAAGATGATTCATTTATAAGGTAACATAATGTCAAGGTCATGGGGTGGGATGTGTTAGTGACATTTGGCCTGTAGAGTAGTAATTGCGCTTGCCTGGAAATAGAAGTTCACCGCCCTCCACAATTGGTAGTATTATATCCGGTGCTGTCCCATGAAATGCTGCATTCCATTTCTTGAAAATGTTGAGATGCTCGGCACGTGGTGGCAGGCTGAGCATTATTCTTCCCCATCCTACGGGCTTCGTGTACAAATTATGCGATCCAGGTCCATCCCTAAAGGAATACGACTCCCCTCGTCTCGTGTGGCAATCGTCGCAATAGCATTTGTTGACTCGGCTTTTAAGATCTAGCAGCTTATCTGATGATGTTAAATAATAGTTATGTATATTTAATTATGCGGGAATAATTTATATAATCATCGAATTCTGCGATCAGATGGAATGTTGACTCCTATTAATCAACAACGAGGTCACTTGACCACTAGATCTTGACCTTTGACCTTGCATATGTTATCGTCGCAAATGTTACTGTACCAAAAGTCATTTAGTTCTCAACCCCATCAAAATACAACAACGTATGACGGAGAAATTAGCAAATGTTAACCAACTCTGCCCTAAATAAAAAACAATTACATTACTTGAAACTTATTGACCTATGACCTATTCTAAACCACTTTACATTACATTTCACTACGGCGAAGCATCGAGTCATTGCAAGAAGAAGAAAATAGAAAATTACAAATATTCTTCAACCGTTACCTGATAAATTGAGCATCCGTGTTACTTCCAAGCATTGTTTGTAATAGCTGCACCGAATATCTGAAGAAATGTTAACGAAATAATATAAGAAAAAAACAAGAGAAAACAAGAAAGAGTGTAGGCCTACTGTTTACTAAAATACAACAAAAGAGATGAAAATATCAAAAAACTATTGTTAATAGATTAATATTTCAATAGTTAAATATTAATTGTAATAATATGTTCACTAATATTATTTACTATTTTATCTATAATATTTACCGTTAGCCATCGTGTGTTTTTGTCAATGTCGTGTCTCTACACTGAGTTGTTTTGCAAAAGTTACTAACAAGTCATGAAGGATATAAAGCTGAAAAGAATTATACAAATGTATAAAAATCACACTTCCGACAATTAATGCACTGAGCACACAACTTTGACAACGATGCTTTGACATACTCGAGAAGTAATAAGGATTCTACACGTAAGATATAAACTCGCGGACAACGCGGAAAATGCACCAAATGTATACGTTTTACAATATATGCATATTAATGATATTCAAAAATATCGAACGGGATCTAACTATTAATATGATCCATTTTAGATTCAAAAAGTGGTACATCACTGATGTACCACTTTTTGGCTTCTACCTTTAAAAGCATGTAAGCTATATCGATACCGATGCCACCAATAGAACGAGAAAATTTGCCCTTTCATTTTGCATACCACTTTGTCAATTTTTTTTCTCATTTCTTCACAAAATGCAAACAATTATATTATATAGAAATCAACCCCGGGCCTAATTTTCAACAATTATCCGACTCTTTATTTAATGACTCTCACGCATCTGCATCCGACTCTACGTTCAACTCTTCTGCATCAACCTCATCTACAATACCATGTAATCGAATTACATCCCTTTTCTTTAATTCCCGCAGCATCATGAACAAGTTACCAGATTTCCATACCTTACTAGATGTAGAATCTCCTGATATTGTTGTTATTAATGAAACTTTCCTGGCAGAGCACATATTTGATGCTGAGGTTATCACTTCCCTTATGTAGTTTTTCGCCGTGATCGTAACCGCAACGGTGGGGTGATATGGTTGCAGCCAGAGACTCTCTCAAACCTACTAGGGATCCGGAACTTGAACATGATAATATCGAGCTCATATGGACCAAGATCACATGCCGCAAAGGAACATTGCTTTATGGTACTCTATACAGCCACAAAAACCCTAACTTGGCCTTTTTCAATGATTTAAATGAATGTGTTTAAAAGTTCTCGAGCATGCCAGTTCGTATTTAGCTGTGTTGCTCGTTGTTGACTTTAATATTGATATTCCACATACACAACCATCTGGGAGATTCTCAGAAGGAGATACTAGACTTTTTAATCTCCTTTCGCAAACTTTAGATCCATTAAACCTTACTCAATATGTTGACTTTATCACAAGAAGATACTCTGATGAAGATGTGGATGGTACCATTATTGATCACCTGTACTGTAACAACCCAAATATTATTCAAAGGGTCTCTCCTCATGATGGTATAACTGGCAGTGATCATTTTGGTATTCATCTCACTCTCAGTGTTGTTACTCCTCCCTTCCTCCTGGCACATTTGTTCAATATTCCAAGGCTGACATTGATGGGCTTAGAAACGATGAATAAAATCAATTGGCATGCACTTATCGAGGATAAATCCATCAATGATGCTTGGTGTGCTTTCCGGGACAAATTTCTTGCATGCATTCACAACTTTGTTCCAAAAAGGAAGGCTAAGAGGAATCCAAAGAAACCTTGGATAACATCAATCTTGCCAGAAGGAAGCGCAAGCTATACCGTTCTTACCGTAGATCACCTAATAATGTTACCAAACTCAACAAATACAAGCAGTGCCGAAATAAACTTAAATCCCAAGTAAGAAAAGACTATCATAATTATCTTGTTGATATTGCTGCTGATGACTAATAATGGGACTAAATTCTGGTCCTTTGTCCGGGCATCAAAAGCTAAACAGTGTGCTAACTCGTTTAAAGTTGATAACAATCATATCACAGATCCAACCTTAATTGCCAACACTTTTAATGAATTTTTGCCTCAAACTTTACAGATGCTGATTCTGATTGCAACACCATTTGTGAAGGACACATTGGTTCTCATCAACTGTCATCCATTAGCACTAATGCCAATGAGATTTTTGATCTCATTAACCGCCTTAAATCTGGTAAGGCCCCTGGTTCTGATGGAATTACATCCACCATGCTTAAGATTACAGCCGGTGAGATTGCTTTGCCTCTTACGTTGCTGTTTAACCGCTCTTTAATAGAAGGTATTATTCCGGATAACTGGAAGAGAGCCAATGTTGTACCGATTCACAAGTCAGGTGACATCTCTAGTATCAAGAACTACCGACCTATTACGTTGTGCTCTGTGGTTGGAAAGCTGCTGGAGAGGGTGGTTACAATTTTACAAATCAGATGATTGTTTACATGCGAGACGTAGGTTTAATTTCTAAGCAGCAACATAGCTTTGTCGCAGGTCGATCTTGTACAACCCTCCTCAGCTCAGTTTGCCACCACTGGGCTCAACTGCTTGATGTGAGATCCCATCCAGTTGTTGACGTCATCTTCCTTGAGTAAGGCATTTGATAAAGTCAGTCACTCAATTCTCAGTAAGTTGCACAATTATGGTATTTGTGGCCCCATGTGGTACTGGATTTCTTCATTTCTCAATCAGCGTTTTTAATGTGTTCAGTTTAGAGTGTTTTCTTCTTTGGTTGCCTGTGTTATCGGGAGTCCCTCAGGGTTCTGTTTTAGGTCCTCTTTTATTTAACCTGTTTGTTCTTGATTTACCCAATTTTGTTCAGTCTAACCTCCCCCAGTATGCTGACGACACTCTGCTTTATAGGCCCATCCACTCGGAAGATGATGACTTTATCACAGGAAGATACTCTGATGAAGATGTGGATGGTACCATTACTGGGCTCAACTGCTTGATGTGAGATCCCTCCAGTTGTTGACGTCATCTTCCTTGATTGGAGTAAGGCATTTGATAAAGTCAGTCACTCAATTCTCCTCAGTAAGTTGCACAATTATGGTATTTGTGGCCCCATGTGGCACTGGATTTCTTCATTTCTCAATCAGCGTTTTCAATGTGTACAGTTTAGAGGGTTTTCTTCTTTGGTTGCCTGTTTTATCGGGAGTCCCTCAGGGTTCTGTTTTAGGTCCCCTTTTATTTAACTTGTTTGTTCTTGATTTACCCAATTTTGTTCAGTCTAACCTCCCCCAGTATGCTGACGACACTCTGCTTTATAGGCCCATCCACTCGGAAGATGACGTCACCATCTTGCAGAATGATCTTGATAATATAATTTCTTGGTTTACCACAAATAAAATGTGTTTAAATGCAGCTAAATGTAAAGTAATGAGGCTAAGTAAAAGGTTACGTGTGATGGCACTTCTCCTTCATACAAAATTTCCAACTCAAGTTTAAGTGTTGTTCAAAATTATAAGTATATTGGTGTTATTATTTCCTCTAATCTCAAGTGGAATGACCATGTTAATCATATTGCCTCTAGAACATTTCGGCTTGTTGGTTTTATTAAACGCATTGTCCGTTGCAATGACCCTGTTATTTTAACTAGGCTTTTTAAAACCCTGTGCCGCCCCATTCTTGAGTATGGTGCTCCTGCATGGCTGCCCTATCAACAAAGTCAGATAAACCGTCTTGAAAATGTTCAGAAGAGGTTGGCACGTTCATGCATTCCAGCACCTAGGGGGAGCTTGCTTAAAATTCAGACTGGAAAAACTAGGACTTTCATCACTTGAAAACAGATTTCATTACTTAGCCATAGCTTTTGTCAGTAAATGTCTCTATCGTGTGTATGATGTGGATCCTTTTGTTTATGTTCAAATTAACACTCGGCATACTGACACTACAAAATTTCACCACAATTTTGGTAGGACAGATTGTTTCAAATATAATGTTTATACCCGTTTTCCCGTGCAATTCCAATCATTACCTCTCCACATTAGAGATAAGTTGAATATCAGTCTTTCTAGCTTTTTATCTAACTGTAAATTACATTTTAAACAATCCAGCTGGCTGGTTGATTCTTAACTAAATGTAAATGTAAATATAATTTATTATGTGCAACATCATTATTTTCTTTTTCTTTAGATTTGGAGCCTTTGGATGAGATGGTTGGAGAACAGCATGCATGCACTTTTGTTCTGTTTCGAAAGTGGCATTTGCTGTTATTTGGTCCAGGGCACTCTTGTTCTTGTTCGTCCCTATGTTCTTGACTTGTATCCTGTTCATCTACACACCTCACCCAAATGCTCCCCCTTTTTGCTGTTGTTATTTTATTGGTAGGAATGTCAATTTATTGTTTAATTAAATTTAATGATTGTATTTAATTTAAAATCGATTTCCCTCATTATTTTCATTTTTTAAAGTATTTTATCATGATTGTATTGTACTTTTATATTGTATGAATTTTGTTTTGTATTATGTGTTTTTTTTCTGGCAAATGAAATGAAATGAAATGAAATGAAAAAATGATAATCACTGTAGGGTTTCATCAATTTACTATTGATTTTGTTTTGTTTTGTTTTGTTTGTTTGTTTTGTTTTGTTTTTAATACTATATTTATATTCGGTATTTTTGTACCTAAGTATTATGGCGAGTACTGTGAACCTAAGGTACAAAAAATGGAATCAACCCATAATTCCACGTTGCACTTCCCTTCCCGTGATGCATTTACTTCAATGATAATCCTAGACGGGGCCCAACGTAATGGTTTCTAATCATGGATGAACTTCTGTCATATAAAAACCACTTTTCTACACCGATCAAGGGCCATGGAGTCATCTGACACCACTTTTTGACATCAAAAAATTTTGGGCCCAAAAAATTGCATTTTTAGACATTCGAGATTAGAAATTAGACATTCGTTATTCCGCAGAATTTCGATCTAAAATCCACTTTTTTACACCGATTACGTGTCATGGAGTCATTTGACATTTTAAGACATTCGACACCACTTTAGACATTCGAAAAATATTGACCAAAAAATCTCAATTTTTTTTTTTTTTTTATTTCGCAGAATTTCGATATAAAACCACTTTTCTACACAGATCACGTGTCCAGGAGTAATATGACACCATTTTTGATCTTCCTGAAAATATTTGACCCAAAAATTGCATTTTTAGACATTCGAGATTGGAAATTAGACATTCGTGATTTTCGAAAAGTGTCATATAAAAACCACTTTTCTACACCGATCAAGGGCCATGGAGTCATCTGACACCACTTTTTGACATCAAAAAATTTTGGGCCCAAAAAATTGCATTTTTAGACATTCGAGATTAGAAATTAGACGTTCGTTATTCCGCAGAATTTCGATCTAAAATCCATTTTTTTACACCGATAACGTGTCATGGAGTCATTTGACATTTTAAGACATTCGACAAAACTTTAAACATTCGAAAAATGTTGACCAAAAAATCTCAATTTTAGACATTCGTTATTTCGCAGAATTTCGATATAAAACCACTTTTCTACACAGATCACGTGTCCAGGAGTAATATGACACCATTTTTGATCTTCCTGAAAATATTTGACCCAAAAATTGCATTTTAGACATTCGAGATTGGAAATTAGACATTCGTAATTTTCGAAAAGTGTCATATAAAAACCACTTTTCTACACCGATCAAGGGCCATGGAGTCATCTGACACCACTTTTTGACATCAAAAAAATTTTGACCCAAAAAATTGCATTTTTAGACATTCGAGATTTGAAATTAGACATTCGTTATTCCGCAGAATTTTGATCTTAAATCCACTTTTCTACACCGATCACGTGTCATGGAGTCATTTGACATCATTTTTAGACGTTCGACACCACTTTAGACATTCGAAAATTTTGACCAAAAAATCTCAATTTTTAGACATTCGTTATTTCGCAGAATTTCGATATAAAACCACTTTTCTACACAGATCACGTGTCCAGGAGTAATATGACACCATTTTTGACCTTCCCGAAAATATTTGACCCAAAAATTGCATTTTTAGACCTTCGAGATTTGAAATTAGACATTCGTGATTTTCGAAAATTGTCATATAAAAAACACTTTTCTACACCGATCAAGGGCCATGGAGTCATCTGACACCACTTTTTGACATCAAAAATTTTTGGCCCAAAAAACTGCATCTTTAGACATTCGAGATTAGAAATTAGACATTCGTTATTCCGCAGAATTTCGATCTAAAATCCACTTTTTACACCGATCACGTGTCATGGAGTCATTTGACATCATTTTAAGACATTCGACACCACTTTAGACATTCGAAAAATATTGACCAAAAAATCTCAATTTTTAGACATTCGTTATTTCGCAGAATTTCGATATAAAACCACTTTTCTACACAGATCATGTCCAGGAGTAATATGACACCATTTTTGATCTTCCCGAAAATATTTGACCCAAAAAATTGCATTTTTAGACATTCGAGATTGGAAATTAGACATTCGTGATTTTCGAAAAGTGTCATATAAAAACCACTTTTCTACACCGATCAAGGGCCATGGAGTCATCTGACACCACTTTTGACATCAAAAATTTTGGGCCCAAAAATTGCATTTTTAGACATTCGAGATTAGAAATTAGACGTTCGTTATTCCGCAGAATTTCGATCTAAAATCCATTTTTTTACACCGATAACGTGTCATGGAGTCATTTGACATTTTAAGACATTCGACAAAACTTTAAACATTCGAAAATGTTGACCAAAAATCTCAATTTTTAGACATTCGTTATTTCGCAGAATTTCGATATAAAACCACTTTTCTACACAGATCACGTGTCCAGGAGTAATATGACACCATTTTTGATCTTCCCGAAAATATTTGACCCAAAAAATTGCATTTTTAGACATTCGAGATTGGAAATTAGACATTCGTAATTTTCGAAAAGTGTCATATAAAAACCACTTTTCTACACCGATCAAGGGCCATGGAGTCATCTGACACCACTTTTGACATCAAAAATTTTGACCCAAAAATTGCATTTTTAGACATTCGAGATTTGAAATTAGACATTCGTTATTCCGCAGAATTTTGATCTTAAATCCACTTTTCTACACCGATCACGTGTCATGGAGTCATTTGACATCATTTTTTAGACGTTCGACACCACTTTAGACATTCGAAAAATTTTGACCAAAAAATCTTAATTTTTAGACATTCGTTATTTCGCAGAATTTCGATATAAAAACCACTTTTCTACACAGATCACGTGTCCAGGAGTAATATGACACCATTTTTGACATTCCCGAAAATATTTGACCCAAAAATTGCATTTTTAGACCTTCGAGATTTGAAATTAGACATTCGTGATTTTCGAAAATTGTCATATAAAAAACACTTTTCTACACCGATCAAGGGCCATGGAGTCATCTGACACCACTTTTTGACATCAAAAATTTTGGGCCCAAAAATTGCATTTTAGACATTCGAGATTAGAAATTAGACATTCGTTATTCCGCAGAATTTCGATCTAAAATCCACTTTTTACACCGATCACGTGTCATGGAGTCATTTGACATCATTTTAAGACATTCGACACCACTTTAGACATTCGAAAATTTTGACCAAAAATCTCAATTTTTAGACATTCGTTATTTCGCAGAATTTCGATATAAAACCACTTTTCTACACAGATCATGTCCAGGAGTAATATGACACCATTTTTGATCTTCCTGAAAATATTTGACCCAAAAATTGCATTTTTAGACATTCGAGATTGGAAATTAGACATTCGTGATTTTCGAAAATTGTCATATAAAAACCACTTTTCTACACCGATCAAGGGCCATGGAGTCATTTGACACCACTTTTTGACATCAAAAAATTTTGGGCCCAAAAAATGCATTTTTAGACATTCGAGATTTGAAATTAGACATTTGTTATTCCGCAGAATTTCGATCTAAAATCCACTTTTTTACACCGATCACGTGTCATGGAGTCATTTGACATCATTTTAAGACATTCGACACCACTTTAGACATTCGAAAAATGTTGACCAAAAAATCTCAATTTTTAGACATTCGTTATTTCGCAGAATTTCGATATAAAAACCACTTTTCTACACAGATCACGTGTCCTGGAGTAATATGACACCATTTTTGATCTTCCTGAAAATATTTGACCCAAAAATTGCATTTTTAGACATTCGAGAATGGAAATTAGACATTCGTGATTTTCGAAAAGTGTCATATAAAAACTACTTTTCTACACCGATCAAGGGCCATGGAGTCATCTGACACCACTTTTTGACATCAAAAAAATTTTGACCTAAAAAATTGCATTTTAGACATTTTTAGACATTCGAGATTAGAAATTAGACATTCGTTATTCCGCAGAATTTTGATCTTAAATCCACTTTTCTACACCGATCACGTGTCATGGAGTCATTTGACATAATTTTAAGACGTTCGACACCACTTTAGACATTCGAAAATTTTGACCAAAAATTGCATTTTAGACATTCGAGATTAGAAATTAGACATTCGTTATTCCGCAGAATTTCGATCTAAAATCCACTTTTTTTACACCGATCACGTGTCATGGAGTCGGGTGCAGGGTGTCAGTCCGAAACGTCCTTAGTCCGAAACGTCTTCAGTCCGAAACGTCGTCAGTCCGAAGTGCAAATTTACTATATCTGGGGGTTCGTCAGTCTGAAAGTCATTTTAGGTTCGTTAGTCCGAAAAAAAGCTTCAGTAGTCCGAAAATAAAAAACATGTCTTTAGTCAGACACTTCATCAGTCCGAAGTCTTCAGTCCGAAACGTCTTTAGTCCGAATCGGAAAAGCACGTCTTTAGTCCGAATCTAAAAAGCGCGTCTTTAGTCCGAATCTGAAAAGCACGTCGTCAGTCCGAATCTGAAAAGCACGTCGTCAGTCCGAATCTGAAAAGCACGTCGTCAGTCCGAATCTGAAAAGCACGTCGTCAGTCCGAATCTGAAAAGCACGTCGTCAGTCCGAATCTGTAAAGCACAGCATCAGTCCAAATTTGACAGCCACGTCAATATAATAAAATAAAATAAAATAAAATAAAATAAATGGAAAACAAAATTGAATCCTCGCTTAATTTTTGTATTGAGTTCACAGAGATAAGATATGAAACATTAGCCTAACCCGAACCTTAACCCTGCCCCTAATCCTTACCCTAAACCTAACCCTAACCCTAACCCGAACCTTAACCCTGCCCCTAATCCTTACCCTAAACCTAACCCTAAGCCTAAACTAACCCTAACCCTAATCCTAGGTTCTTAGGAGTTGTTCCGGTGCCTAACCATAACCCTGACGCGAACCCGACCCCTAACACTAGACCTAACCCTAACTTCTAAACCAAGCCTATACTAACCCTAAGCCTAATCCTAAACCGAAGCCTACCCCTAACCCTAAGCCTTCCCCTAACCCTGAGTTATTTCGGCGTCTAATCCTCACCCGAACCCTAAACTTAAGCCTAAGCCTAACCCTAACCATTACCAGGGTACACCCGTCAATCCGAAACACCGTCAGTCCGAATAACCGTCAGTACTATTTTTTAGGATTACTAACCCTAACACTAACCCAAAAAATTCGGATTGACGGTGGTTCGGACTAACGGTGTTTCGGACTGACAAGGAGACCCCCATAATCGATAAGCCGAAACCTAACCCTAACATTAACCCTAACCCTGAGCCTTACCTTAACCCTAGGTTCTTAGGAGTTGTTCCGGCGTCTAACCCCAAACCTGACCAGAACCCTAACCTTAACTGTAACCCTAATCCTTACCCTGACCCTAGTTTCTTAGGTGTTGTTCCGGCGTCTAAAAATAACCATTACCTGAACCCTAACCCAAACCTTAACCCTAACCCTAATCCTAAACTTAAGCCTTAACCTAACAATAACCATAACCATAACCCCACGCCTAACCCTAACCCTTACCTATATCCTGACCCTAATACTAAGTCCAACAATGAGCCAAACCCTACCCTTAATCCTAGTCCTAAATTTAAGCCTAACCATAACAATAACCATAACCCTAACCCATACCCTAATCTTTAACCTAACCCTTAAACCTAACCCTAACCCTAACTCATGCCCTAACCCTAATCCTAACCCTTACCCGAACCCTTACCCTAACCCGAGCCTAACGTAGGCACCATCGAGTATAATTGTGCCTATAGCGCCAATTATAAGGCTATCAGTATTAAGGAGGTCAAGTTTTGACAACAGGTTAAGATTCTTAGGTGTTCTTCCGGGGTCAAACCCGAACCCTAACCATGACCCTGATCTTAACCCTTACCCCAACGCTAAGCCTAACCCTTAGCCTATAATCCTAACCCATAGCCTACCCCTAACCCTAAACCTAATCCTAAACCGAAGTATTACCCTAACCCTAGGTTCTTAGGAGTTGTTCCCGTGTCTAACCCTAACCCTGACCCGAACCCGAATTCTAACCCTAATTCTAAACTTAACCATAACCGTAACCCTAAGCCTAAACTAAAGCCTTAACTAACCCTAAGCCTAAGTCTAACCATAATCCTATACCGAAGCCTAACCCTAAGCCTTACCCTAACCCTAGGTTCTCAGGAGTTGTTCGCGTCTAATCCTAACCCTGAACAAACCCAAACAAGAACCCGAACCCTAACCCAACCCCAACCTTAACCCTAACTCGAACCTATACCCTAACCTTAATTTAACCCTAATCCTAAACTTAACCCTAACCCTAACCTATACCCAAACCCTAATCCTAAACCTAAGCCTAAACTAACCCTAAGCCTAAGTTACCCTAATCCTAAGTCTTACCGAAGTCTAACCCTAAGTCTTACCCTAACCCTAGGTTCTCTACCCTAGGAGTAGAGGGTGATCTCTGACCAAAGTTTTAAAATACTTGTGGAAATAATTGTAGTGACATTGTGTGAGTGGGAAAATAACCTTTATTTCGTTTGATTCGGGCATTTTACCCCTGGACATGGCTTCTTGCGTTTTTGCTCATTTTAGTACATTGTAATGCATAGTGTGTTAGCTGATAATAGTTTATGGGTGGCTTCAAACCTCAACAGCCGGTTGACCGGCAGTTAGTGGCGGTGAACTGCATTCCATAATGTTTAGAACAATAGAAACCGGCTATAAGGCGAGTCTGCACATTATCGCCTCCCACTTTCGTGGTGACCACGAGCCCTTCGTCGTTAGCTTGCCACCGCGTCGATTTGTATGCTTGGCCACTAGCAACTACTAGAAAGCTACAGCAGTGGACGCCGTTCACCAGTATTTCTAAAAGGCTGCTAGAATAAGAAAACATTTTGATGCTCTTTTCTTGCACATGCTGAGGAAGCCTGATTACCTTTTTAAAATAGCCGAGTGGGAGGGTTTTCAATGAAATATTTTGTGTGTAAAAACTGAAGCATCATATGTATAAAAAAATATTTGAATATTAACTGTACATCATGTATGACGATTCATGATACCCAATGGTGCTACAGTTTATGTGGTTTAGAAAGCAGAGAATTTTATTTCAATTTTATATACGCCAAAATATTTTCTGAATTTAGTGGAAATTAACTATGTAAAGTCCCCACTAAAAATTACTGGTTCGTCTTTATGGGAATCTAATCGCCAATATCTGGGAGAAAATTTTGAGGACCTACAAGGACTTCTCCTATAAATTGCAAAAATCCAGACCGTACGAAAAATGGTAGGCTCCATACTGACCCGGTATAATATTGGAGTATAGCACATGCGTTCAAATCGATAATGTATTGTGCATGTATAGCTGCCCATTTTATTGTCGGATTTCTGTATGTAGAACACGCAGTTATCAACAATTGAGCCAGGTGGTGGCCGCATTGCATTCTCTAAATTCAGTAAATTTTCATCGTCAACCGTGTAATTGAATGGGATTATTTTGAAATTTTAAAACGCTTGAAATATCACAAACAAATAGGCCTATGTTGATAAATAATATAAATACAAGCTAAAACCGTTGGGGTTCGATAATGAACCCCACAAAACTAACCGAGTATATTGGAAAATGCCATACGGCCGGGCGGTTTCACAAGTTGCCGGCTCGATCGTGTCATCCGCCGCCTGAATTGAGCGCTATACACATTAATGTTTTTAAACATATACAATTCCAAAATATGGTACGTTACTGCATACATGATAGCGGCGCAGTGCAGCGTGGGTTCAAGCCCCACCTCTGCCGAAATTTAATTTCCTTTTTTTTAATTTCATATTATGTTAGGGAAATATGGCTGCGAGAAGTTATGTATGACGAAGAGTGGTGTGCTAGAAAGCTATGCTTTCCTCACCGGCTTACACAACCTAAAATACTGGTACTTGAAAACTTACGACTCTCGTTGGTGTTGATATGTCGACTATTGTCAACTGAAATTAAATTATAATTATCCCGTCTGTGATGAGCATTATCATGATAAAATATTCTATGCATGGCAAACTTGAGAATAATATGGTTGGTTTTTCTTTATTTGATTTGTGATAATTGCCTGAAATGAACGTTTTTATTGCATTAATTGACTTGTTTGAACTGTCGTAGGCCCTACACTTCCAGGCTGTTCTTCAGCTGTAACTTCTTTGATACATTTAGGAAGACACTAATGTAAACAAATATCTGGACTGACGGTTATCATTGTTTTTTTAATACAACAAATTAGTTAATAATTATGCTTATGCTAAAATAATTATATAATTTTTTATAAAGCTTTCTTTATGTCTTTCAATTATATTAAACTGGTAAGAAGTATACAGTACATGAGAAAATTGTGGTGTGTTTTTTACTATTATTTATTCTATGGTTTTCTAGCCACTTATTATAAATCTGACATATTTCTGGTGAGTTTTGTAACTTTTTATTTTTTGATTTAATTTTTAATGCTATACAGTAATGATAATGTGATAACCGTTACAGTTTGTTAAAAAGACCTGACTCAATATGTAAGACTCATGTAATATGTAAATATTACATTATTACATGAACCCATGCACGTTGATAGGGAAAACATTTAACCCTTCAACAAATATCTACGTGCGTTCTTTTTGACAATAACACGCAACAGATGTTGACCATTAATTCTGTTTAAATGATGCTGTAGTACATGTAGAAATATTCACATAAACGATCAATTAAATACTTTGATAATGTCTATTTTATGGATAAATTAATGTAAATGTTAAATAATGTACATGTAAGATCCGTGTTGTTGAGTTTGTATTATCGACTATGCTAGCTTATGCTGACGTGTAGAAAACGTCATTCGGACCAGCTGTGTACAAAGAGTTTTGCAATGGTGTGATGTGTAGATCTGAATCGTGGCAATATGAGCGTGTTTAGGCTATATTATAGTAAATTTGCTGAATTTTAAGTACATCTTTGACGATTATCTTTAATTTATCGCTACGGCTGCTGTTTATAGCGAATCAAATTTACCAAATTTAAAATAACTATTCCTCCCTCAAATGGTGAGATAGGCCTAATAACTGCAAACATGGGCATCAATCCTGGAAGACAGGGAGACATAAATCCCGGGGGACAAGGGGAGTGGATATCCCTCATGTTTTTAGATATATGACACAATATCAAATCCCTCCATGTTTTGTCAAAATGCAAAAATTTCATGTCAGTATACGTATACAGAATTACAGTAGATCAACCGATAAGCAAACATTTGGAAATTATTTGTTAGTAATGACAAAAATTCACAAGCAGTTTCACATTTACAAAACAGAAACATAAAAAAAATCGAATTTATGTAAATTATGGAAATCATGTGGCATGATAGAGGCAATGCTCTTGTATTAACAAAACTGTCTACAGTCATGAGCATAATTACAACTAGAGCTGCTTGACATTGACCTCAGAGGCGGATTTAAGGAAAAGGGCCCTGTCAGCAAAATATCCCGGGGCCCGGGGCCCAATGGTAAAGAGTTGAAATCAGGAACGTACCTGAATTTTGTCGGGAGGAGAGTAACAACAAAATTTGATAGTGATCATTAGTTCGGCCCAATGTTATAAGATACGTGCGCGTAGTGCGCAAACATTCATTCCATTTCATACTATTTGAAGTAAAAGTTGATGTAGGCCTATATTATTTCGGTAAATTACGCAAGAAGCGCGCGAAAATTTGCAATTTCACACTATTCTATACCCAATTCGAGGGTTTATCAGATTTGTGAGTGTTTCATACTGCAGTTACTGTCCGTTTTCCTATACACAATACACAGTGCTCTTACCATTGACGCGTAACCTCTACAAATAGCGTATGTTAGAAGTATGGGTAATTGCCTAGTTAACGTCGCTGTGTGAAAAATAACCGGCCAATATTAAAAGTACTCTTCTAAAATTCTAGAAAATATAGTTTTGTAACATGTCCTAAATTTTTAGCTAATTTAGATGTTTGGAAATATTCGTACTTTGGTGTTTTAGGAAGGATATGTAAACGACAGATAACACCAAAAAATATGAAGAAATTATTTCCAAACCGTGTTAAGTCTGCAAACCACCATGCTTCTCATTTTCAAGAACGCTGGTTAACAATAAGCAGAGTATTGTCTCATTTCGTAAACAAAAGCCCACACAGAATTGTTCTCTAGCGTTCGCTTTATAATCGTTCACCCAACTGAAACTATAATACCAGCTCATTGCTCCATTGTACATGTAAAGCAGACACATATGTTGTGTGGATTTAACCAGAGAAGATATGATTTAATCAGTTGAGCTGTTTTCAATGAGTGTTATCTTGGTTTAATAGCTTTTAATGGGGTTTAAGTCCTGCAAAGGTCGTGGTGAATTCTACTGTAGACATGACTGCATCATGTAAACGGTACTAAAGAACAAGGAATATTTCCTTTTCTATTTTTTTTGCTTGATAGTCAAGAAGCAAGCAAAATCCCAGATTAATGGTCATAATCTGATCTCAAGGAATACGAATCCAATACGTTGGTACGCGTGAATTTTGACATTAGGGGATGGGGTTGGAATAAATTTTTTAAATCCAGGGCTTTTTGGCGAAAAATTTAATTTATGACACAAATGCGCGCGAAGCGCCCGAAAAATGTTGCCATTTTGAAACAAAACTGTTAAAATATGGTGCAAAAGGGGGATTTATCCCCATCCCCACACCCCCGGATCTACGCCTATGCACCTTAGGGCCGGATTTGCCTTTTTGGGGCCCTGGGCCCGGCCAAATTTGGAGGGCCCCAAACTCACTGTAAGGAGGGCATATACGAGCGCGTATGCACTCAAGTGGCTTAGTTTAATTTGATTTACGTATAAGATTGCGGCAGAAGCATAACAATTTAGAGAGAGTCGGGCATATTTTGTTTTCAATTTTACTATGACATTTGCGGGTGATCGAAGCACGAAAAAAATGAAGGTGAATTTTGCTGTAATATAGGGCCAGTGCGCGCTTCGCGCGGGCAAAATTATGCAATTTTACCCTATTTTGGCCCAAAACATGATGTTTTAGGTCTAAAAAGGCAGGTGCACAGGGCAATTGGGAGGGAGGCACATTTGGGGGCCCTGGGTCTGGGCCCATTTGGGCTCTGTACCCAATAATATTTGACATTATGAGGCTCATATACCCATGTAAAGGTACACTGCCAAGTGCTGAACCATGAACTGATATTGCTTTAAATTACTTTTTATAAACATTTTAGACCCCGGGGACCTATAATGTTTGACCTTTGGAACTCATGAATAGTTATTGAGAAACGACAGACCTTTGTATTGACATTTTGGGCCCCAGGAACTCTTGATCTTGGGTATCCGGGCCAAAATTGGCAAAAGTCATATCTAAGGGGAAAGACCTTCAGGCTCAAAGTGCATCACGGTCCACATACGGAGTCCTTTGTAGTTTTAGAGCCAGCTTTGATGGTACGCTTATATCATGGACCCATACTAGATGACCTACTTGTATTTTGAGAATGTGTAATGCACCAATTCGTAGTCCTGATTCTATAGAAATTGTGTTCCCAAATATTAAATTTGGACAGCTAGGGCCCTTGACTTTTAATTTAATGAAACTTTTCAAGAATCATAAATGCAGGCATAAATAGAATGTCCTCTGCATGCACGGGCATATATAGCCTTTTCAGTACTATTCTACCCACCGGACCTTTGAACTTTGCAGAAACAATTAAAGCAAAAAAAACAAAACAAAAACAACAAAATTTGGCCAAAATAACAGGGGGCCTTGTCAGCACTTGCTGACAGCTTAAATCCGCCACTGATTGACCTCACGCATTATCAGACACGGGGGGGTGGTCGTAGGGTCTGTGAAAATTAGTGCTGGCACATTTTGTCACAAAATTCAGTACTAAGAATGCTGACTTCAATATCAATCCATGCATGCTTTGTAATTGTGAGTCTCAAGTCTTATAAAGTGTCAGTGGACCAGTGGACTATTAACAAAATTGCACATTGTGTGCGAGCCCTTATATTTTTAGTTGAAAGCAATGATAAAAGTGTAAAAATAATGCACTTTTCTACACCGATCAAGTGTCATGGAGTCATCTGACACCACTTTGACATCAATTTGGCATCAAAAAATTTTTGTGGTGTCGAATGTCTAAAAATGATGTCCAATGACTCCATGACACGTGATTGGTGTAGGAAAGTGGATTTTAGATCGAAATTCTGCGGAATAACGAATGTCTAATTTCAAATCTCGAATGTCTAAAAATGCAATTTTTTGGGTCAAAATTGTTTGATGTCAAAAAGTGGTGTCAGATGACTCCATGGCCCTTGATCGGTGTAGAAAAGTGGTTTTTAATTTTCGGAAATCACGGATGTCTAATTTCTAATCTCGAATGTCTAAAAATGCATTTTTTGGGTCAATTATTTTCGGGAAGGTCAAAAATGGTGTCGTATTACTCCTGGACACGTGATCTGTGTAGAAAAGTGGTTTTTAGATCGAAATTCTGCGAAATAACGAATGTCTAAAAATTGAGATTTTTTGGTCAAAATTTTTCGAATGTCTAAAGTGGTGTCGAATGTCTAAAAATGATGTCCAATGACTCCATGACACGTGATCGGTGTACTAGGAAAGTGGATTTTAGATCGAAATTCTGCGGAATAACGAATGTCTAATTTCAAATCTCGAATGACTAAAAATGCAATTTTTTGGGTCAAAATTTTTTTGATGTCAAAAAGTGGTGTCAGATGACTCCATGGCCCTTGATCGGTGAAGAAAAGTGGTTTTATATGACACTTTTCGAAAATCACGAATGTCTAATTTCTAATCTCGAATGTCTAAAAATGAAAAATTTTGGGTCAAAATTTTTTGATGTCAAAAAGTGGTGTCAGATGACTCCATGACACTTGATCGGTGTAGGAAAGTGGTTTTTATATGACAATTTTCGGAAATCACGAATGTCTAATTTCTAATCTCGAATGTCTAAAATGAATTTTTTTTGGGTCAAATATTTTTGGGAAGGTCAAAAATGGTGTCGTATTACTCCTGGACACGTGATCTGTGTAGAAAAGTGGTTTTTAGATCGAAATTCTGCGAAATAACGAATGTCTAAAAATTGAGATGTTTTGGTCAAAATTTTTCGAATGTCTCAAGTGGTGTCGAATGTCTAAAAATGATGTCCAATGACTCCATGACACGTGATTGGTGTAGGAAAGTGGATTTTAGATCGAAATTCTGCGGAATAACGAATGTCTAATTTCAGATCTCGAATGTCTAAAAATGCAATTTTTGGGTCAAAATTTTTGATGTCAAAAAGTGGTGTCAGATGACTCCATGGCCCTTGATCGGTGTAGAAAAGTGGTTTTTATATGACACTTTTCGAAAATCACGAATGTCTAATTTCTAATCTCGAATGTCTAAAAATGCAATTTTTTGGGTCAAATATTTTCGGGAAGGTCAAAAATGGTGTCATATTACTCCTGGACACGTGATCTGTGTAGAAAAGTGTTTTTTAGATCGAAATTCTGCGAAATAACAAATGTCTAAAAATTGAGATTTTTTGGTCAAAATTTTTCGAATGTCTAAAGTGGTGTCGAATGTCTAAAAATGATGTCCAATGACTCCATGACACGTGATCGGTGTACTAGGAAAGTGGATTTTAGATCGAAATTCTGCGGAATAACGAATGTCTAATTTCAAATCTCGAATGTCTAAAAATGAAATTTTTTGGGTCAACATTTTTTGATGTCAAAAAGTGGTGTCAGATGACTCCATGACACTTGATCGGTGTAGAAAAGTGGTTTTTATATGACACTTTTCGAAAATCACGAATGTCTAATTTCTAATCTCGAATGTCTAAAAATGAAATTTTTTGGGTCAAAAATTGTTTGATGTGAAAAAGTGGTGTCAGATGACTCCATGGCCCTTGATCGGTGTAGAAGAGTGGTTTTTATGACAATTTTTGGAAATCACGAATGTCTAATTTCTAACCTCGAATGTCTAAAAATGCAAATTTTTGGGTCAAAAAATGTTCAGGTAGGTCAGAAACGGTGTCATATTACTCCAGGACACGTGATCTTGGTAGAAAAGTGGTTTTTAGCTCGAAATTCTGCGAAATCACGAATGTCTACTGTCTGTTCAATTAGCTTAGATTCTTGAATTTTTAAGATATTTGAAAAATAAAAAATTCCGGCCAAAGTCATCAAAGAAAAGTGTTAGCACAGCCTTAGACCCAACGTGATTAATACTTTTCAAATTCCCAAGTTCAATTTAAAACCCCATTTCTTTTCAATTTTGCCTCATTTTAGGCAGTTACTTGGGTCCACCAAAAGGGTTCGCGACCTTTTTACAAATCGAGTGGGACGGTCCATTCTCAACTTAGGGCATATAGACCCTATCCAATTTAGCAAAACAATCTGTCCACCAATCTGTCCTGCCATTTCAATTGTTATACCGTTCCGGTTATTGGATAGGTTCTATATAGGTGATGATGGTCCACCGGTTTTTGTTACACAGAATTATATGGCGCAATTACGTTTTATGCATAACATTATTCTGAGCATTATTTTTTCCTAAACAATGACATTAAAATTATGGAATTATTTCGTTCTTATTTCAACTGGTTTACAATGTAAATTGAGTTTTGTTTAATACCATCATTCCTTCCCAAGAATATCAGCATTCGCTTGACATTTTCAGATACAGTGACTTTACAAGAATTGTTTTCTATAACCTGATTTTTTAAAATAATATTTTCTTGTACAAAAGTTCTTTTGTTTCCAAATGTCCTTCTCATAGTTTGTATTCAACAAACAAAACGAAATAACAAATTGAAAATAAATGTGTAGTTTTATAAGGCCTATAGGCTTACACCTTCGCAGGCCCATTCGCAAAATAAATAAATAAATAAATAAATAAATAAATAGATAAATAAATAAATAAATAAATAAATAAATAAATACGCAAGGAATGTATTTATATAAGCTGGGCCTATTTTAGAAAACTTAGTTCATAAATAATAACGTAATGTTTTAACAGTAGGATTTCAACACAAATTAGGCATACATGCAAATATAGCTATTTTGCTGGACAACACTTTTTGATGCGGATGGTCGAATAAATGCTACCTCAGCGCATTATGACATTCGTCTCCATTGCTCGAAATGGATTTATTCAAAAAAGTTTATGGTACCCGACGTTCTACGGCTTGTTATAAAAATATCGCGGGAAAAGACGAAAATTGAAAAGAAATGGGGTTTTAAATTGAACTTTAGAATTTGAAAAGTATAAATCACGTTAGGTCTAAGGCTGTGCTAACACTTTTCTTTGATGACTTTGACCACAATTTTGTATTTTTTCAAATATCTTAAAAATTCAAGAATCTAAGCTAATTGAACAGACAGTAATTTCTAATTTTGAATGTCTAAAAATGTAATTTTCTGGGTCAAAAATTTTTTGATGTCAAAAAGTGGTGTCAGATGACTCCATGGCACTCGATCGATGAGGAAAAGTGGTTTTTATATGGCAATTTTTGGAAATCACGAATGTCTAATTTCTAACCTCGGAATTTGTTTGGGTCAAAAAAATTTTGATGTCAAAAAGTGGTGTCAGATGACTCCAGTGCCCTTGATCGGTGTAGAAAAGTGGTTTTTATATGACAATTTTTGGAAATCACGAATGTCTAATTTCTAACCTCGAATGTCTAAAAATGCAAATTTTTGGGTCAAAAAATGTTCGGGTAGGTCAGAAACGGTGTCATATTACTCCAGGACACGTGATCTTGGTAGAAAAGTGGTTTTTAGCTCGAAATTCTGCGAAATCACGAATGTCTAATTTCTAATTTTGAATGTCTAAAATGCAATTTTTGGGACTCCATGGCACTCGATCGATGAGGAAAAGTGGTTTTTATATGGCAATTTTTGGAAATCACGAATGTCTAATTTCTAACCTCGGAATTTGTTTGGGTCAAAAAAATTTTGATGTCAAAAAGTGGTGTCAGATGACTCCATGGCACTTGATCGATGTAGAAAAGTGTTTTTTATATGACAATTTTCGGAAATCACGAATGTCTAATTTCTACTCTGGAATGTCTAAAAATGCAAATTTTGGGTCAAAAATGTTCGGAAGGTCAAAATGATGTCCAATGACTCCATGACACGTGATCGGTGGAGGAAAGTGGGTTTTAGATCGAAATTCTGAGGAATAACGAATGTCTAATTTCAAATCTCGAATGTCTAAAAATGCAATTTTTTGGGTCAAAAATTGTTTGATGTCAAAAGTGGTGTCAGATGACTCCATGGCACTTGATCGATGTAGAAAAGTGGTTTTTATATGACAATTTTCGGAAATCACGAATGTCTAATTTCTACTCTGGAATGTCTAAAAATGCAAATTTTTGGGTCAAAGATGTTCGGGAAGGTCAAAAATGGTGTCCAGGACACGTGATCTGTGTAGAAAAGCGGTTTTAGGTCGATATTCTGCGAAATAACGAATGTCAAAAAATTGAGATCTTTTGGTCAAAAATTTTCGAATGTCTAAAGTGGTGTCCAATGTCTAAAAATGATGTCAAATGACTCCATGACAAAATGGTGTCAAATATATGTAGAAGACTTGAAGTATACATAAGAGTTGTTTTAGGTCGAAATTTGGCCAGATAACGAAGATACAAAATTTTGAATATTTTGGCCAACATTTTCGGATGTCCAAACATGGTGTCAAATATATGTAGAAGACTTGAAGTATACATAAGAGTTGTTTTAGGTCGAAATTTGACCAGATAACGAAGATACAAAATTTTGGGTATTTTGGCCAAAATTTTCGGATGTCAAAAATGGTGTCAAAAGACTTAAGAAGACTTTAAGTATACATACCAATCGTTTTTAGGTCAAAATGTGGTTAGATAACGAAGATACAAAATTTTGACATTTTTGGCCACATTTTTTCGGATGTCCAAAAATGGTGTCAGAAGATTGTAGAAGACTTAAACTATACATTTCAGAGTTTGATTTTAGGTCGAAATTTGGCCAAATAACGAAGATCCAAAATTTTGTATATTTTGGCAAAAGTTTTTGGATGTCCAAAACTAGTGTCAAAAATTGTAGAAGACTTGAACTATACATAACAGTTGTTTTTAGGTCGAAATTTGGCCAGAAAACGAAGATATAAAATTTTGAAATTTTTGGCCAAATTTTTTGAATGCTCCAAAATGGTGTCAAAAGACTTAAGAAGACTTAAACTATACATAACAGTTGATTTTAGGTCGAAATTTGGCCAGATAAGGAAGATACAAAATTTTGAGTATTTTGGCCAAAATTTTCGGATGTCCCAAAATGGTGTTAAAAGACTTACGAAGACCTGAACTATACATTACAGTTGTGTTTAGGTCGAAATTTGGCCAGATAACGAAGATACCAAATTTTTGAGTAATTTGGCCAAAATTTTCGGATGTCCAAAAATGGTGTCAAAAGACTTACGAAGACCTGAACTATACATAAGAGTTGTTTTAGGTCGAATTTGGTCAGATAACGAAGATGCAAAATTTTGACATTTTTGGCCAAATTTTTCGGATGTCCAAAAATGGTGTCAAAAGATTGTAGAAGACTTAAACTACACACAAGAGTTTGATTTTAGGTCGAAATTTTGCCAAATAACGAAGATACAAAATTTTGTATATTTTGGCCAAAATTTTCGGATGTCCAAAAATGGTGTCAAAAGACTTACGAAGACCTGAACTATACATAACAGTTGTTTTTAGGTCGAAATTTGGCCAGATAACGACGATGCAAAATTTTGAGTATTTTGGTCAACATTTTGGATGTCCAAAATGGTGTCAAAAGACTTATGAAGACCTGAAATACATAAGAGTTGTTTTAGGTCGAAATTTGGTCAGATAACGAAGATGCAAAATTTTGACATTTTTGGCCAAATTTTTCGGATGTCCAAAAATGGTGTCAAAAGATTGTAGAAGACTTAACTACACACAAGAGTTTGATTTTAGGTCGAAATTTGGCCAAATAACGAAGATACAAAATTTTGAATATTTTGGCCAAAATTTTCGGATGTCCAAACATGGTGTCAAATAACTGTAGAAGACTTGAACTATACATATAAGTTGTTTGTAGGACGAAATTCACAAAAATAAGGAATTTCAAAAATTTTATATTGAACGTATAGAATTATTCAATTGCGAATGTCTAATGTCTAATCTCTAATCTCGAGCCAACTTCACCTCGCTCTCATATCAGTTAAAATTCCGTATGTCAGCATTGGGCAATTAGATACGACGTGTTGAAGTTCATACATAGGTCACAATTTTAAATGTGCCAAAGTTCAATTCATACACTCTTAGATAGCGAGAACCAATCCCGGGAACCAATCAGAGCAAGCGTTAGAAAAATCCAAATCATGCATTGATTGTGTATATGCACGGGCACGCACTCCGAGTACTACGCGCAGCCCTTTCGACGCGTTCATTTTTTGCGAGTTGATGCATTTGTATTTGCTTGTATTTTCCAACACTTTTAGTTGTAATTTTTTTAGTTATAAAACAGCACAAATCACGTGTTTTTTCTTCTCGTGTATGAAATAGGTTAATAAACGCGTATTACTTGTTGGGAGAGAAATTAGACAAAATTAAATAATGCACGGGCGCTGATGTTGAGGCGTCTAATGCACGAGCCCCGAAGGGGTGAGTGCATTAGACGCATCAACATCAGCGCTAGTGCCTTATTTGGTCTAATTTCTCTCAAAATGATGTTAAAACATCACCAAAGTATTCATCTGGTCATAAGTATCAGGAAAATAGTGTTTACTTATCTGGGTTGCATCATTCTGGAGTTATCATAAGAAAGGTAGATGCTGATATTTGTTGACCTGGCAAATGATGACCGAATTTAACTAGTTTATACTGTGTAGAATGTTTCGTTACATGGTGCACATAGCAAAACATGTCATTTCTGTTATCATACATGAAAAATAAGACCCTGGACGGTCTGGAACCAACGACCAAATCTCCCTGGCCTAATTTTCGAGTCTTTTACAATACGTAACGTGTTCCGACAAAAACTGTTTGTTATATATTTATTACCAGTGGACTTCGGTTGTATATATAAATGCGCATATATAAATGCGCACGTGACCAGATGGCCAGTGCCATGTTCGTGTTACCTCACTGTCAATCACTGAAATTGCGACCACAGTTCCAGGTGGTGGCCGCATTGCATTCTCTAAATTCAGTAAATTTTCATCGTCAACCGTGTAATTGAATGGGATTATTTTGAAATTTTAAAACGCTTGAAATATCACAAACAAAAAGGCCTATGTTGATAAATAATATAAATACAAGCTAAAACCGTTGGGGTTCGATAATGAACCCACAAAATTAACCGACTATATTGGAAAATGCCATACGGCCGGGCGGTTTCACAAGTTGCCGGCTCGATCATGTCATCCGCCGCCTGCACAGTTCTGACCTTAAAGCCAATCATGTCCCCTTTCATACTTTCATGCCGTTGCGACAAGAGGCATGACTTATCAACCATTCACAAGTCTTGATTGTGTCTGTTTGTCTACAATGCGCGTGTGTCACGCCGCTCGGCGGCAAGCAGCATGATAGTATGAAACCAGCACTACGTCATAGATATTGCCAATTGGCACAGGTGGTGTATGACGTGCAGTCCCTAAATTCAGTAAATTTTCATCGTCAACCGTGTAATTGAATGGGATTATTTTGAAATTTTAAAACGCTTGAAATATCACAAACAAATAGGCCTATGTTGATAAATAATATAAATACAAGCTAAAACCGTTGGGGTTCGATAACGAACCCCACAAAACTAACCGAGTATATGGAAAATGCCATACGGCCGGGCGGTTTCACGAGTTGCCGGCTCGATCATGTCATCCGCCGCCTGAATTGGCACGCCCATTTAGCACGGAAATTATGAAATATAAGTTTGTAAATCAGCTATATCTAGCTTTTCCGTAGTTATTTTTTTTCCCGTGATGGAAAACGTTAATAAAGAGGGGAAAGAAGAATTACGCATCGCACACTAGCACAATTAAACATGAATTTACAAATGGAAACATTACATGCATAGGCAGATATACCAGAGTAAAAACTCCGGACATACCTGCCTGTGCGGGGACTCGAACCCCAGACCTCTCGCTTGTCGGGCGAGCGCTCTAACCACTGAGCTACACAGACTGTCCCTGATAAACAGGACTCAAGTCTGGTACTTATGGATATGAGCAGTCATGCGGTGCAATCAGTACAAACAACACATTACATACCAGTGTACGAGATCAATTAATGATGCTTACCCGCCGGCCTAATATAATCATGTAAACAAGGGAAGAGGCCTACGCATCATACACTGGGACATGGAAACATTCAAACATTACAAACTAGCGCACGAGATCAAATTAATGATGCTTAATCGTATTCTTAATATATCAATAAACAGGGGAAAGAAGAATTACGCATCGCACACTAGCACAATTAAACATGAATTTACAAATGGAAACATTACATGCATAGGCAGATATACCAGAGTAAAAACTCCGGACATACCTGCCTGTGCGGGGACTCGAACCCCAGACCTCTCGCTTGTCAAAGGAATTAGTAAGATATTAATTTATTTAATTATGTCGTATTTGCAAAACCTTGAATGTCTGTATCACATAACGATGTATCTACCGACCACCTATATTGCGCAAGCCCAGTATGTAGTATCTGCAATTGGAAGAATTTGCCGTTTCACATAGTGACGTATTTGCGCGATTTTGTCAATGCACGGTGAAATTGCTGTTTTGTAATTTTCACATACTGACGTATTTGCGCAACTCTTTCACATAGTGACGTATTTCATTTAATATTGATATCTTGTAGAATAAGTTATACTTACATAGTGATAAGTTTATAACATGTTATTTGCATCACTTTAAACCAGGTTTTAATCAACAATAATGTTTTAATCAAGATTATGCAACAAATGAAAATCGTTAAAAATTTTGCAAATAGGGGCCTATGTCAGTTTGTGATACGGCCGACGAATTGTATACTCGCATTCTGGGTGTATTTCCTCGTTGTTGTTACCTAGCCGGGACACCGGCTAGGTCTTGTGATGCTATCGGATCTTTCTTCTTAGTCCAGCCGAGCAACGGCTGGACTCTTGCATCCCAGTGGTTTCTGCTTCTTTCTTTCTGTCAACATTTGACATAATTGGCTCTAGCTCCCTAATTATTTGACCGATTCTAACCAAACTTGGGCAAAGGCTCCACTACCCCAGCCTTTACATTTGACATGACCTATTTGGGGTCAAATGTCACGCATGAGTAATTTTGGCTAAAAATGCGAATTTTACCAAAAATGCTTCTTCTTTTACAGATTACATGGTAGCGCAATGAAACTTGGTCATCGGCATCTACTATAGTTGGAGCATAGATGAACTCCTGGATGGGGCAGCTTTAATTAGCATGAGGCCACATTGATATGTAAATAGCGTATTGTTATTTAAATTTGCGCCCAGACGTATTGAGGGCGACAGTCAGGTTATCCAGACGGAGAATGGCTGCATATGCCGGGCATGTCAATTTGCTGAGTGAAGGCTGATAATCACCTTTCTGTATAGGTAATAAGCTAGTATATTTCGTGTAACAGTTGGTTATGACAAAAAATTAGTATCATATTAAATATATTAAATGTATAAACTTTGAAATTTACATGAATTTGAAGAGCAGAGCTTCGAAATGTAGCTAAGTCAGGTGATGTGAAATTCTGCTGCGTGACCCCCTCTGCGTGGTAGAATTATATTCATAAAACATTGAATTTAACAGATATCATGGGTAGCCAACCACGATTTATCAGCATTTAAAATATATGTTAATTAACAAAGATAATAATAAAGAGTACAAATGGCAATTAACTAGTAAACAAGCCTGAAATCTTAAAATGTTGCCACGTGATTTCCCGAACACATGATATGTTAACATGTGACCACTATTCAGATTTACCGTAAATATTTGGAGTATGCTTGCACATCATGCACATACACTGTGCATTTCTTTACTTCCGTATAAAATCAATAATTCGTGCTGGGAGCCAAGTAACATTGTCTGCTCAGAGCAGATTGGTATTTTATTTTACTTGAGAGCATAATAGAAATACATAAAGACGAATAAGGCGCCATGATGGAAGGTCAGGTCGGGTATCAAAGGTTATTATAACTTAAATACTACTTGTATTTCTCACCTTGCCTCTGTCACATATTTCCTTCATATTATTGACAGCAAGTCCTAATTTTGACTTTGCTATTGCAAAATGTCATTTCATATCAAATTAGTAGACTTTCTTTGAAAAAACATATAACTGGTGCCTGATGGGAATACCCGTCCGCCATTTCATTAAACTGGATCGTTTTCGCCTGTTTTGCGCCCAGATGTATTGGGGGCGCGCTATACTCTCATTGAACAGGCAAAGTTCGCAAAACTAACAACGTTGTTATTTGCCAAACTCAATTAACATGATCCAAGGGGTCGAACATGAATTATTCATAACGAGCTATAACGGATCGATAACTGGCCTCACTTTCTAGCTAGTAAACCAGCTGAATTTTTCATAGATTTTGCGTTGCTAATAGAACAACCGTGAATTTAGTGTCACCCCTTGGTTGGAGTCTATGGGGTAAACACAGATTTGGGGTCAAAGGTCATTAAGGGATTTTTTCTGCACATAACCAAATACTTTCAAAATGCTTCCTTTCCTACAGATTACATAGTACAGAGATGAGATTGACACGTATGCACTGACATTAGCACGGTCTATAGGGTAAACACGGATTTTGAGTTCAAGGTCATGAAGGGGTAAAATAGGGTTGATTACTGAAAATCACCTTAAAGTTCACTTTTTCATGCATATTAAGTGCTGTGATCATCAGAATAATGCAATGACTATAGCATTGGGTGCATATAGGGTTATAATCAGATTTGGCTTGGACATGGGGAGGGGTCTCTTTTGGGGTCAAAAGGGGTAAAATTTTGAAATTTGCCCAATTCAATTGAAAATTAGTATATGTAATCACGGTAGGATTCAAAATATGATGGAGGTCATTTCAAGGTCACCAGAGCTCAACCAAATGTCAAAAGGGGGGTAAAATTGAACATTTTATCCAATTTAAATGATTTTAAAATGAAAATTGCAATTTCGCAAACCAAACACTTTCTAACGGTGATTGTAAAACAATTTGCCTAACTTAACAGCCAATATAACAGAGTTAGGCACTAATGCAGGCTACTCTACACACCATTAAAAATCATAAGATGTATATAAGATGTATAGTTAGGCAAAAATTTGAGAGCATACCGCACTAAACTACAGACTAGATCACAAGTTATTGATACAGTTACATAATCATCTTATAGACAACTATTCACAGAAGATAATCTATGAATGTAGATTGTCCCGCTTTGGTACACAGATAATAGTCCTTTCTATTCAGAGGTTCTATTTACTCTTGGTCAGTCATACATGTTAATAATACTAAAGAAATTGACTTGAGGTGTTTCATTCCCATTTTTAATTCCCATAGAGTGCTTGCACGGAAGGTCATTAGTTCAAATCATCCTACAGACACGCTCCAACAGATATGCAAATGCATGGAGTGCAAAATATTTACTTTGATCAAGACCAGTTAAACAGGTGATTACCTAGCTGGGGGTTTTCAACCCCCGAGCTAGTACTGTTTTTCTATCCGATTCCTCTTCTTTCTTTCTTTCTTACCTAGCTGGGGGTTTACACCCCCCAGCTAGGTACTGTAATGCTCTCCGATTCTTCTTAGTCTAGCCGAGCGGCGGCTAGACTCCTGTTTCCCAGTAGTTTCTTTCTTCTTCTTCTTCTTCTTACACAGCCGTGACGTTAGTCACGGCTGTGTCTTTTTTCTTACAGGTTCTTTCTTCTTTCTTTCTTTCTGCCGACCACTACATTTGCTCTAGCACTTACATGCTTACACCGATTTTAACTTAACTTGGTCACAACAATCATTGACCATGCCCCTACATGTCATATGAAACTCGTGGGGTCAAAGGTCACGCAGGGGTCATAGGGGTCAAAAACGTGATTTCAACTCAAAATGCTTCTTCTCTCACAGATTACGTAGGACAGTGACACCACTTGCACACATGCATTGTTATTATCTTGTGTCTATGGGGTCCTCACAGATTTGGGGTCAAAGGTCATTAAGGGGTCACTTCCGGTATAAAACGAAAAACTTCAAATTTTTTATTTGCTAAGAAAAACATTGGACAGTAACGGTATGTTCACACATACATTGTAGTTACCCTGTGTATATGTGGTATTTTTTTATTTAGGGTCAAAGGTCATTAAGGGGCCACTTCCGGTATGAAACGAAATACCTTTAAAATGCTTCTTCTCCCACAAATTACGTAGGGCAGTGACAACACTTGCACACATGCATTGTTATTACCCAGTGTCTATGGGGTCCTCACAGATTTGGGGTCAAAGGTCATTAAGGGGTCACTTCCGGTATAAAACGAAAAACCTTCAAAAATTTTTATTTGCTAAGAAAAACATAGGACAGTAACGGTATGTTCACACATGAATTGTGGTTACCCAATTCATATGTGATATTTTTTTTATTTGGGGTCAAAGGTCATTAAGGGGTCACTTCCGGTCTGAGACGAAAATGCCCTTCTGTCACAAATAACATAGCAAAGTGGTGCCACGTGCACCCATATATTGACATTAGCAAATGTCTATGGGCGTTTTATATATTTTGGGGTCAAAGGTCATTAAGGGGTCACAACACGGCTGTGTTCGTGGTCTTAGACCACAGCTAAGTCTAGTTCTTCTTCTTTCTGTCAACATTTAACATAATTTGCTCTAGCTCCTTTATTATTTGACCGATTATGACCAAACTTGGGCACAAGCTCCACTACCCCAGCCTTTACATTTGACCAGACCCTTTGGGGTCAAACGTCATGCATGAGTAATTTTGGCTAAAAATGTGATTTTTACCAAAATGCTTCTTCTCCTACAGATTACATGGTACAGTAATGAGATTTATACATTGACCTTGGCTATAGCCGGTGCCTATGGGGTCCTCACAGATTTGGGGTCAAAGGTCATTAAGGTGGTAATTCCGGCACATAACCAAATACCTTCAAAATGCTTCTTTTCCTACAGATTATATGGTACGGAGATGCGACTGACACATATTCATTGGCATTAGCTGGTGTCTATGGGGTCCTCACAGATTTTGAGTTCAAGGTCAAACAGAAAAAAAAAATGGTTGATTACTGAAAATCACTTTAAAATTCAATATTTTCTGCATATTACGTGCTGTGATCATCAGAATAATGCCAAAAGGGCTCTAGCATTATGTTCATATACGATTGTAATCAGATTTGGCTTAAACATGGAGGAGGGTCTGTTTTGGGGTCAAAAGGGTAAAATTCTAAAGTTTGTCCAATTTAAATGAAAATTAGTATATGTGATCTTGATATGATTCAAAATATATTGGAGGTCATTTCAAGGTCACCAGAGGTCAACGAAAGGTCAAAAGGAGTCAAATTCTAATATTTGTCCAATTTAGATGAAAATTAGTATATGTGATCTTGATATGATTCAAAATATATTGGAGGTCATTTCAAGGTCACCAGAAGTCAACTAAAGGTCAAAAGGGGTCAAATTACAAAGTTTATTCAATTTGAATGAAAATTAGTATATGTTATGTGGATATGATGCAAAATGTGGTGAAGGTCATTTCAAGGTCATCAGATGTCATTTCAAGGTCACGGCTAGACTTCGCAGCCTTACTAAGGATGCAATATATCTAGTTTCTTTCTTTCTTTCTTTCTTTCTTCTGGCAACAAAAATTTCAAAATGCTTCTGCTCCTACATGTTACACCCTACAATTACGTAACTTGCACATATGTATCGGCTATATCCAGTGCCCATAGGGTGCAAACAGAATTGGGGTCAAAAGTCATTAAGGGGAAATTACCGGTATATAACCAAATATCTTCAAAATGCTTCTTCTGCCACATATTACATAGCACAATGATGTCACTTACACATGTGCATCGGCTTTACCAGTGTTCATACCTTGCACACAGAATTGGGGTCAAAGGTCATTAAGGGGTAAAATCTTACAATTGCCTTATCTCGACATCTGTAAGGGGTGTGGGGCTCAAACTCAGTGACAACAAAACTCATGACCAGGGGAACATTTTACAGGGGTCAGGTCAAAGGTCATGCAGAGGTCAAATTTTAGAAATGCATTTTCTGGACATCTGTAAGGGGTACAGGGCTCAAACTCCGGGACAACAAACTTAATGACCAGTGGAAAATTTTGGAACACTTTCCAGGGTCATGTCAAAGGTTAACTGGGGTCAAATCTTATAATTTAATTTTCGGGATATGTGTATGGGGTATGGGGCTCAAACTCAGTGACAACAAATCTCATGTACAGGGGAACAGTTTGCAAGGGTCAGGTCAAAGGTCATGCAGAGGTCAAATTTTTGAAATACATTTTCTTGATATCTGTAAGAGGTACGGGGCTCAAACTCTGTGACAACAAACTTACTGACCGGAGGAACACTTTGGAATGCTATGCAGGGGTCAGGTCAAAGGTTACCTGGGTCAAATCTTAGAATTTAATTTTCTGGGCATCTGTAAGGAGTATGGGACTCAAACTCGGTGACAACAAACTTCATGACCAGGGGAACATTTTGCAGGGGTCATATACCTCCAAAACACCAACATGCCCCAGCTAGGTTTGTGGTCTATGACCACCATTTGCCACTAGTTCTTTCTTCTTTCTGGCAACAAACTTCAAAATGCTTCTCCTCCTACATGTTACACCCTACAATTACGTAACTTGCACATATGTATCGGCTATATCCAGTGCCCATAGTGTCTAAACAGAATTGGGGTCAAAGGTCATTAAGGGGGCATTACCGGTATTTAACCAAATACCTTCAAAATGCTTCTTCTGCCACATATTATATAGTACAATGATGTCATTTGCATATATGCATCGGCTATACCACGCGCCTCTAACTTGCATACAGAATTGGGGTCAAAGGTCATTAAGGGGGTAAAATCTTACAATTGCATTATCTGGACATCTGTAAGGGTATGGGGCTCAAACTTGGTGACAACAAATCTCATGACCTGGGGAACATTTTGGAGGGTCAGGTCAAAGGTCATGCAGAGGTCAAATTTTAGGAATGCATTTTCTGGACATCTGTAAGGGGTATGAGGCTCAAACTTGGTGACAACAAACTTTATGATCTGGGGAACACTTTGCAGGGGTCAGGTCAAAGGTCAAATCTTATAATTTCATTTTGTGGATATCTGTAAGGGATATGTGGCTCAAACTCAGTGACAACAAATCTCGTGACCAGGGGAACATATTGCAGGTGTCAGGTCAAAGGTCATGCAGAGGTCAAACCCTAGAAATGTATCTTCTGGACATCTGTAAGGGTACATGGCTCAAACTCAGTGACAACAAACTTGATGACCAGGGGAACATTTTTGGAACATTTTGCATGGGTCACCAGGTCAGGTCAAAGGTCATTTAGGGTCAAATCTTAAAATATTATATAGTACAATGATGTCATTTGCATATATGCATCGGCTATATCCCATGCCTAGAACTTGCTTATAGAATTGGGGTCAAAGGTCATTAAAGGGGCAAAATCTTACAATTGCATTATCTGGACATCTGTAAGGGGTATGGGGCTCAAACTCGGTGACAACAAATCTCATGACCAGGGGAACAATTTGCACGGGTCAGGTCAAAGGTCATGCAGAGGTCAAATTTTAGAAATTAATTTCCTGGACATCTGTAAGGGGTACGGGCTCAGACTTGGTGACAACAAACTTAATGATCAGGGGAACATGTGGAACACTTTGCAGGGGTCAGGTCAAAGGTTATCTGGGGTCAAATCTTTATAACTTCATTTTCTGGATATCTGCAAGGGGTATGGGGCTCAAACTCAGTGACAACAAATCTCATGACCAGGGGAACATTTTGCAGGGGTCAGGTCAAAGGTCATGTAGAGGTCAAATTTTCTAAATGCATTTTCTGGTAATGAGTTACGGGGCTCAAACTCCACAACAACAAACTTACTGACCTGGGGAACATTTTGGAACACTGTGCAAGGGTCATGTCAAAGGTCATCTGGGGTCAAATCGTAGAATTTCATTTTCTGGATATCTGTAAGAGGTACGGGGCTCAAACATGGTGACAACAAACCTCAAGACCAGGGGAACATATGGAACATCATGCATTATAGGTCAGGTCAAAGGTCATCTGGGGTTAAATCTTAGAATTGAATTTTTTGGACATCTGTTAGGAGTACGGGACTTAAACTCGGTGAAAACAAACCCCATGACCAGGGGAGCATTTTTGGAACATTTTGTAGGGTCAGATACCTCCACAACACCAACATGCCCCAGCTAGGTTTGTGGTCTATGACCACCATTTGCCACTAGTTGGTATTGTACTGCGTGAATCTGTATGTCTTCTGGAGCGTGTCTGGAGGATGATTTGAACTAATGACCTTCCGTGCAAAACCCTATGGCACTGATCGATTACCATCACTTTAATAATTTTCTAAAGTCGGACGCCATATCACATTTTTTTTATTGCAACACATTGCTATTTGCTATGAGCTCTCGTATAAGGTATGTACATTTTTGCTGTGTTCTTTTTATACCGTCTTTCAAGGAAAACAACAAGACGATTACGCCTTATATTAATGTTGGAGATAAACTTCATATGACTAAAATTAGCGTATATGGGATCGAAGGCACCATTTTCAAACACTGTCAGATAACTGTGAAGTCACCTAAAGGTCACGGCTGGACTTCGCAGACTAACAGGGATGCAATATATCTAGTTACAAGCCGACGACGAACGTCGGCTTGTTCTGTCTTTTGCCAATTCTTTACCTAGCCGGGACACCGGCTAGGTCTTGTGATGCTATCGGATCTTTACCTAGCCGGGACACCGGCTAGGTCTTGTGATGCTATCGGATCTTTCTTCTTTCTTCTTCTGCTTCTTTCTTCTGGCAACAAATTTCAAAATGCTTCTTCTCTTACATGTTACATCCTACAATGACGTCACTTGCACATATGCATCGGCTATATCCAGTGTCTATAGGATATTCACAAATTTGGGGTCAAAGGTCATTAAGGGTCATTTCCGGTATAAAACCAAATATCTTCAAAATGCTTCTTCTCCTACATGTTACATCATATAATGACGTCACTTGCACATATGCATCGGCTATATCCAGTGCCGATAAATTATTCACATAATTTGGGTCAAAGGTCATTAAAGGGGTCATTTCCGGTCTGAAAGCTAAAAATATTCAAAAAATCACTGTCTTTACAAATTACACAGCAGAGTGTTGTCATTAGCACACATGCATTGCTACCAACCAGGGTCTTTGGGGTGTCTACAGTTTTGGGGTCAAAGGTCATTAAGGGTCGCTTCCGGTCAAAAACCAAAAATCATCAAATATGTTCATTTTTTATATCTCAAAACATAACCAGACCAGAGTGACATTAATTTCATATATGTATTAGTGATACCCGATGTATGCACGGTATTTTTATTTTTTTGGTCATTGGTCATTTAGACGTCATTTCCGTTTTTAAGCTAAATAACTTCAAGAATTTTTATCTCCATAACTAAGCATAGTAGATTTTTTTAATTTAAACTGTAACAATACATTTTCTCGGTGTATATGAGGTTTTTTTTATATTGGGGTCAAAGGTCATTAAGGAGGTCAAAACGTCAAATTTGCAAAAAAATGTTTAAAATTACGGAAAAGTAGCTGTATCTCAGCCTATGGAAGACGGATAAAGCCCCTACATGCTACAGTGATGCACCATTAATGGTGTGAGATGTCCATAATAGCCGGTCAAATGTCAAGCTTTAAGTTAAGACTGGCATTTCCGACCCCGGCTAGGTCCAGATCTGTAACCAGATCTAGTTCTTCTTTCTTTCTGGCAACACGTGCGTGACTTGCCACGTTTCGCCCTAGCTCTGTTATGCTTTGACAGTTTTTGACCATACTTGGTCACAAACACCACTGACCATGTCCCCACATGTGACATGACATTGAACTCTATTTGACCTTTGACCTGCTCACAATGGCAAAAATGTGATTTTTACTCTAAAATGTTTCTTCTTCCACAAATAACATGTGATGGTGACATGCTTAGGTCATGTGACTTGACTTTGGTCGGTGTCTATAATTTATTCACAGAATTTGGGTCAAAGGTCATTAAGGGGGTCATTTCCGGTCTGAGAGCTAAAATATTCAAAAATCACTGTTTTTACAAATTACATAGCAGAGTGCTGTCATTAGCACACATGCATTGCTACTAACCAGGGTCTTTGGGGTGTCTACAGTTTTGGGGTCAAAGGTCATTAAGGGGTCGCTTCCGGTCAAAACCCAAAAATCATCAAATATGTTCATTTTTTTTTATCTCAAAACGTAACCAGACCAGAGTGACATAAACTTCATATATGCATTAGTGTTACCCGATGTATGCACAGTATTTTTATTTCTTTGGTCAAAGGTCATTTAGACGTCATTTCCGGTTTTAAGCTAAATAACTTCAAGAATTTTTATCTCCATAACTAAACATAGTAGATTTGTTTAATTTAAACTGTAACAATGCATTTTCTCGGTGTAAATGAGGTTTTTTTTATATTGGGGTCAAAGGTCATTAAGGAGGTCAAAACGTCAAATTTGCAAAAAATGTTTAAAATTACGGAAAAGTAGCTGTATCTCAGCATATGGAAGACGGATAAAGCCCCTACATGCTACAGTGATGCACCATTAATGGTGTGAGATGTCCATAATAGCCGGTCAAAGGTCAAACTTTAAGTTAAGACTGGCATTTCCGGCCCCAGGTTAGGTCCAGATCTGTAACCAGATCTAGTTCTTTCTTTCTTCTTTCTGGCAACAAATCAAAATGCTCTAGCTCTCTTATGCTTTGACAGATTTCAACCATACTTGACTCAAATGACCACTGGGCTAGACCAAACAATCCATTTGACTTTGACCTGGCTTTGACCTTTGACCTTGACCGTATGGTCAAAATGTTGATTTCACAAAAATGCTACTCCTTCCACAAATTAAATGCAATGATCATGTGACTCATGCATATGAATCAACGTTAACCAGTGCTCAAAACTTGTAAACAGATTTGAGGTCAAAGGTCATTAAGGGGTCATTTCCGGTAAAAGTCTGAAAAATTTGTAAAAAATATTCAAAAAATCACTGTCTTTTCAAATTACATAGCAGAGAGTCGCCATTAGCACACATGCATCGCTACTACCCAGGGTCTTTATGATGCCTACAGTTTTGGGGTCAAAGGTCATTAAGGGGTTACTTCCGGTCAAAAACCAAAATTATCAAAAATTTTCAAAAAAATTTTATCTCTTAATGTAAACAGACCAGAGTAATATAACCATCATACATGAATTAATGCTACCTGATGTATGCATGGTATTTTTATTTTGGGGGTCAAAGGTCATTAAGGGGTCACTTCCTGTTTTTAGCTAAATAACTTCAAGAATTTTTATCTCAACAACTAAACATAGTAGAATTTTTTAATTAAAATTGGAACAATGCATTTTGTTGGTGTACGTAAGGTTTTTTTTCATTAAGTTCAAAGGTCATTAAGGGGGTCAAAAGGTCAATCAAAAATTTAAAAAAATCAAAATCCATGTATAAGTTCCGATTAAGCTGAAATTCACCAGGAATCTTTCTTATGACATCCTAAGCACAATGCAAGAGCAGTTGACCCCATCCGTGACCCAAGGATCAAGTTATAGGGGTCAAAGGTCAAATTTCGAAATTGGTCCAATCGAGCTCAAATTCAACAGGAATTATTCTTACGACATTCTAAACATGTTAAAAATATTTATGACCCCAAAGGTCAAAGTTTAGGGTCAAAGGTCAAATTTCTAAATTGCTCAAACTTGACCCATCAACAGGTCGGCTTGTGTGTCATGTCTCGCATGACAATTTCTATATAGCTCTTGTTAGTCTAGCCGAGCGGCGGCTAGACTCCTGTTTCCCAGTAGTTTCTTTCTTCTTCTTCTTCTTCTTCTTCTTAGTCTAGCCGAGCGGCGGCTAGACTCCTGTTTCTGGGCGATTTCTTTCTTCTTCTTCTTCTTCTTCTTCTGTCAACATTTAACATAATTTGCTCTAGCTCCTTTATTATTTGACCGATTATGACCAAACTTGGGCACAAGCTCCACTACCCCAGCCTTTACATTTGACATGACCCATTTGGGGTCAAACGTCATGCATGAGTAATTTTGGGTAAAATGTGATTTTTACCAAAAATGCTTCTTCTCCTACAGATTACATGGTACAGTAATGAGATTTATACATTGACCTTGGCTATAGCCGGGGCCTATGGGGTCCTCACAGATTTGGGGTCAAAGGTCATTAAGGTGGTATTTCCGGCACATAACCAAATACCTTCAAAATGCTTCTTTTCCTACAGATTCTATGGTACAGAGATGCGACTGACACATATGCATTGACATTAGTTGGTGTCTATGGGGTCCTCACAGATTTTGAGTTCAAGGTCAAACAGGGGACAAAAATGGTTGATTACTGAAAATCACTTTAAAATTCAATATTTTCTGCATATTACGTGCTGTGATCATCAGAATAATGCCAAAAGGGCTCTAGCACAGTGTTTACTCTCTCTGGAAATTGAGTGCGCCAAATGAAGCATTTCTCCCCAAAATTGACTCAATTTTGTCTCAGTAATTCCTCAAATTGACTAATTGTAATACAGCATTGCAAATTGTTGTGGGCCAAATATAATTTTCACTGGGCCCAATTTGAGACATACAGCCTCTGAGTAAACACTGCTCTAGCATTATGTTCATGTACGATTGTAATCAGATTTGGCTTAAACATGGAGGAGGGGTCTGTTTTGGGGTCAAAAGGGGTAAAATTCTAAAGTTTGTCCAATTTAAATGAAAATTAGTATATGTGATCTTGATATGATTCAAAATATATTGGAGGTCATTTCAAGGTCACCAGAGGTCAACGAAAGGTCAAAAGGGGTCAAATTCTAATATTTGTCCAATTTAGATGAAAATTAGTATATGTGATCTTGATATGATTCAAAATATATTGGAGGTCATTTCAAGGTCACCAGAAGTCAACTAAAGGTCGAAAGGGGTCAAATTACAAAGTTTATTCAATTTGAATGAAAATTAGTATATGTTATGTGGATATGATGCAAAATATGGTGAAGGTCATTTCAAGGTCATCAGATGTCATTTCAAGGTCACGGCTAGACTTCGCAGCCTTACTAAGGATGCAATATATCTAGTTCTTCTTCTTCTTTCTGTCAACATTTAACATAATTTGCTCTAGCTCCTTTATTATTTGACCGATTATGACCAAACTTGGGCGCAAGCTCCACTACCCCAGCCTTTACATTTGACATGACCCATTTGGGGTCAAACGTCATGCATGAGTAATTTTGGCTAAAATGTGATTTTTACCAAAATGCTTCTTCTCCTACAGATTACATGGTACAGTAATGAGATTTATACATTGACCTTGGTTATAGCCGGGGCCTATGGGGTCCTCACAGATTTGGGGTCAAAGGTCATTAAGGTGGTATTTCCGGCACATAACCAAATACCTTCAAAATGCTTCTTTTCCTACAGATTCTATGGTACAGAGATGCGACTGACACATATGCATTGACATTAGTTGGTGTCTATGGGGTCCTCACAGATTTTGAGTTCAAGGTCATACAGGGACAAAAATGGTTGATTACTGAAAATCACTTTAAAATTCAATATTTTCTGCATATTACGTGCTGTGATCATCCGAATAATGCCAAAAGGGCTCTAGCATTATGTTCATATACGACTGTAATCAGATTTGGCTTAAACATGGAGGAGGGGTCTGTTTTGGGGTCAAAAGGGGTACAATTCTAAAGTTTGTCCGATTGAAATGAAATTTAGTATATGTGATCTTGATATGATTCAAAATATATTGGAGGTCATGTCAAGGTCAGCAGAGGTCAACCAAAGGTCAAAAGGGGTCAAGTTCTAAAGTTTGTCCAATTTAAATGAAAATTAGTGTATGTGATCTTGATATGTTTCAAAATATAATGGATGTCATTTCAAGGTCACCAGAGGTCAACCAAAGGTCAAAAGGGGTCAAATTGCAAAGTTTGTTCAATTTGCATGGAAATTAGTATACGTTATGTGGATATGATGCAAAATATGTGGTGAAGGTCATTTCCAGGTCATCAGAGGTCATTTCAAGGTCACGGCTAGACTTCGCAGCCTTACTAAGGATGCAATATATCTAGTTTCTTTCTTCTTTCTGGCAACAAATTTCAAAATGCTTCTTCTCCTACATGTTACATCCTACAATGACGTCACTTGCACATATGCATCGGCTATATCCAGTGTCTATAGGATATTCACAAATTTGGGGTCAAAGGTCATTAAGGGTCATTTCCGGTATAAAACCAAATATCTTCAAAATGCTTCTTCTGCCACAGATAACATAGTACGATGATGTCACTTACACATATGCATTGGCTATATCCAGTGCCTATAAATTATTCACAGAATTTGGGTCAAAGGTCATTAAGGGGGTCATTTCCGGTCTGAAAGCTAAAAATATTCAAAAAATCACTGTTTTTACAAATTACATAGCAGAGTGTTGTCATTAACACACATGCATTGCTACCAACCAGGGTCTTTGGGGTGTCTACAGTTTCGGGGTCAAAGGTCATTAAGGGGTCGCTTCCGGTCAAAACCAAAATCATCAAATATGTTCATTTTTAAAATCTCAAAACGTAACCAGACCAGAGTGACATAAATTTCATTATATGCATTAGTGTTACCCGATGTATGCACGGTATTTTTTATTTTTTTTGGTCAAAGGTCATTTAGACGTCATTTCCGGTTTTAAGCTAAATAACTTCAAGAATTTTTATCTCCATAACTAAGCATAGTAGATTTTTTTTTTTTTTTTGTAACAATGCATTTTAGCGGTGTATATGAGGTTGTTTTTGTATTTTATTTTTTATTTTTTTATTTATAACATTCGGCCGAAGCCAGGCTAATCCCAATAGTGCTCAGAGGCTACTAAATTTAAGGGACGCCATCCGGATATGATGGGACAGGGATATGGGAAGAGGTCCGATTTTAGATGCAGGAGGAAAACCGGAGCACCCGGAGAAAAACCTGCGAGGACGAGCATGGATCGGCAACCAAACTCACATGTGGCGCCGCGGGGAATTGAACCCCGGCCACAGTGGTGAGAAGCGAGTGAGAAGACCACTACACTAACCCGCCCCCCCCCCTGTATTGGGGTCAAAGGTCATTAAGGAGGTCAAAACGTCAAATTTGCAAAAAAATGTTTAAAATTACGGAAAAGTAGCTGTATCTCAGCCTATGGAAGACAGATAAAGCCCCTACATGCTACAGTGATGCACCATTAATGGTGTGAGATGTCCATAATAGCCGGACAAAGGTCAAACTTTAAGTTAAGACTGGCATTTCCGGCCCCAGCTAGGTCCAGATCTGTAACCAGATCTAGTTTGTACTTTTTTTATAAAGTCACTTTTGACGTCATCTTTTGATTCTTTATCTGTATCGCAACGTTTCCTTGGCATGTGGGGTGTCAAGAATTTACGTTCTCCAAATGCGAAAAACATACACTAGAAAACACTCTCCAGCTTGATATCCCAGAATACAATGGAAACCGTTTATCAATGACGGTTAAGAGTTAAGCAGCCAGAGAAATCGATTTTCATTGTCTAAATCAATATAATAAAAATTACATAATTCAAACTTTTTAGCTTGACAAATCCATTAAATGATTACTCACGACTTTAGCTTTCGCCATCAGGGCTGATGGCTTGATCACAAGTGAATAGGTCCACTGCTTTTCCCGCGAAACGGCTTGTTGACATTTCCCGGAAGTGAAGATGTTTTTGTTTTGAGCAGTGGATCGTACACGTGATCGAGAGATACGAGACCTTCGTCGCGGTTGATAGCTTTGGCCCCTTTTTGCGAATGTAGATTGCTTCCCTAATTCTCCTGCTGAAAGCGATTGAGTCCTTGTCGAGTATAGACGCCCCTCCCATTCTATGATATGATTTTCTTGCGCTATGTGGTCTGTAATGGCTGATTTGTGCTGTTCTGTGGTGGATTCTTTTCTGTTTGCTCTCGTGAACTTTCTTTCTGCAACAGTTTCAGAGTCCTTTTTGTGTTCTTTTAACCTTGTACCAAATTGTCGCCCAGTCTCCCCTACATAAGACTTGTCGCACCTTTGCACGGAATGTTGTATACCACATCACTAGTCTGCTCAATGTCCTTTTTGTCCTTTGGATGGACCAGCAGACTTTTCAGAGTGTTGGTGGGTCTCATGGCTGTGGAAATATTATGTTTCCTGAAGATTCTTTGTAGTTTCTCCGCCAAGCCTTCTACGTAGGGTATGACTACCATGCCTTTAGATGGTGTGGCATCCTTCTTTTTCTGTTTAACTTTCGGCTGTTTGTCATTCATTTGCTGCTTCACTCTGTCCAGCGACCATTTGGGGTAACCACATTCACTTAACGCTGTCCTGATCTTATTCTCCTCCTCTTTCTTATCTTCTTCCTCTGTAACTATGTTCTCCATTCTATCCATCAATGTTCGGATGACCCCAAGTTTTTGGTGCAAGGGTGCTGTGACTGAAAATTCAAATACTGGTCCGTGTGTGTTTTTTGCGGTATACCAGCAATTTTACGGAGCCATCTTCTTTGCGCACGATTAGCGTGTCCAGGAACGGGATCTTGCCCTGATCTTCTTCCTCAAAGGTAAACTTGATGTTTCCAGTCGTGTCAACAGAATTCAAGTGGTCTGTGAGTTTTTGAGTGCTGTCTCTCTGTATTATCTCTAAAACATCATCGACGTATCTTCTCCACATCTTCGGTTTGCAGTCAAGGGGTGCTGTAGCTACCGCTTCCTTCTCTAGCCACTCCATAAATAAATTGGCGACGATCGCACTGACTGGGCTGCCCATTGCAGCCCCAAAAATCTGCCTGTAGATCTGTCCCCTAAAACTGAAGTATGTCGTGGTGAGGACAAACCGAAGAAGCTGGATGATGTCGTCAGCGCTCAATTTGGTCCTATCTTTGAGAGATTTGTCACTTTCAAGTCTGGATTTGATAATGTCAAGTGATTTGTCGATTGGGGTGTTTGTGAAGAGGGATACGACATCATGGGAGTTCAAGATATCACCATCATCTATCATAACTGCCGTCATCTCCTCTGCCAATGCCTTGGAATTAATCACATGATGTTCGGACGTGTACGATCCACTGCTCAAAACAAAAACATCTTCACTTCCGGGAAATGTCAACAAGCCGTTTCGCGGGAAAAGCAGTGGACCTATTCACTTGTGATCAAGCCATCAGCCCTGATGGCGAAAGCTAAAGTCGTGAGTAATCATTTAATGGATTTGTCAAGCTAAAAGTTTGAATTATTTATCTACAATCCTACAAATGCATCTATTTACTGAAATAAAAATTACACTTTGATATTTTGAGTTATGTACGTTTTACAAAAGTGTTGTTGTTTCAGCCCTCTTTACAAAACCACAGGATCTACAAAAGTGTATCGGACGGTGATATTTGAATTCTTCTAAACACTCGCTATGAAATGATCAATGCACCAACTTATCTTTGTCGCGGACTGGCTTGCTATATAATGTTGCCAGGTATCTGTAATAGAGCATGGCGCAGTGCTTATAGCACACTAGTGAATAAAAATAAGATCTCTAACTATAGTAGTAATCTACATTAAATAAATCAACATCATCATTCATGGCACCTGTTAACTGTGCATGGTTTTGAAGTCATTAAAATTGGTTCTAACGTACCTCATTCTTGAACTTCAATTCCCGGCTTAAATTAAACGGTCTGTTTCGTCATTTATACGTTCGTCTCGATCCGCCCTGTTGCAATTTCTGATGGGAATTCCCCGATGGCGCACACCGCACAGTGTCGACTTCCTATTCGATAAAATATAAATTTAATACTCCGTTGGTGAGCGACGGGCGACTGGTATTTCACCGAACGCAAGAAAAGGAGTTGTATCTGATTGGCTAGCAATCGATCGCTTAGGTCGCTTAGTAGTCAACTACAAACTCAAAACTGAGCATCGTATTCAATTCGATTGAAATCGATTATTCTATTATTGCCGTAGATAAAGAGAGTGATAGTGTGTCAATAATGTGCATTGTATTGCAGCTGGATTTTACATGCATTCTTTTATATAAATTTTTTCTCAAAGAGTTGAATATGATAAAAAATTTTACTCAGGATTTCAAATTTTTACCCGCAAATTGCAGTTAAACATATCCACAGCAAAATACCGGTCCTCACTAATTAGTGTATTTAATTTCCAGTTAGTGTATTTAAGATAAAACCTGACAACAAATAAAATTTTCTTGCAATAGAAATATCATATGGGATACTGATATGGTATGCCGCAACCGCCTCAACGTAGAGCTGCTACGCGTAGCTGACTTTTTGCTCCGTGGAGCCAAATTGACCAATCATGATCATGTTAGAGTTTTTCATTACTCGGAGGTAAAACTGACTAATTAAGTACGACTTACTCATTACGTGAAGCGAATTTATTCATTAAGAATTTGCCAGACGAGCGTCACGTAGTTGCAAGATATCCTCGGTCACGAAAGTTATGATTCAAAAAGTAGTTTATGAAAAGTACGAACTGACTTATTATTAAGATAGACATGCACTCATAAGAAACTCATACAGTATTGTACATAACTATATAGCTAGGCAGAGTGGTGGTAAACTATGCACACAGTTCTGCGATCTGCAGTGTATCGCCGGGAGCTAATTTGTATAACTTGCGCGGTGACCCTGCGGAATTCGACCTTCAGCAAACTGCAAACCAGTTCGGATTTACTTTATATACTAGTAGTAGGCCATACATACTGTAGTTACTGTCCGTTTTCCTATACACAATACTCAGTGCGCTCACCATTGACGCGTGACCTCTACAAATAGTGTATGTTAGAAGTATAGGCCATTGCCTAGTTGACGTCAATACTGTGTAAAAAATAACCGGCCAATATTTAAAGTATTCTCTGAAATTCTAGAAAATATAGTTTTGTAACATGTCCTAAATTTTTAGCTAATTAAGGTGTTTGGAAATATTGGTACTTTTGAAACTATAATACCAGCTCATTGCTCATGTAAAACAGACACAAGTGCAGTGTGTATTTAACCAGAGAAGATCTGATGTAACATAGTTGAGCCGTTTTCATTGGTGTTGATCTTGGTTTCATCCTTTTATTGGTGTCAAAATTGCTTCATAGGTACGTGATGAATTCTACGTTTTTCAACAGCTATCATGATTTTTTTCGAGATAGGCAACATTCAGGCAATATGATACAATTTGAGATTTTGAGAGCCTGCCAAACTGTTTCTATTGTATGTTTTTACGATTTTCGCATGATCAGTATATGGCTGGCCGTAACCGCCACAACGTGGAGCTGCTACGCGTAGCTTACTTTTCGCTTCGCGGAGCTAAATTGACCAATCATGTTAGATTTTTTCATTACGCGGAGCCAGTGGATGCATCCTCGTTCCAGAGAGAGAAAACTCTTGCCAAAATTAATGTTTACTATATGGGAATTTTAAATGAATCGATTGTAAATAAACCACGACCAGTTGTACAGGATCAATACCATTGTTTGATTAGTGTATAGTAATGTTACCTTGCATGCATGTGTGATGTGTGATGTGTTTATGCGTGGCGTGTTTGTTTGTTTGTTTGTCTACTAGTGTCAGGCCAGGATCACTGACACCCACGGTACTGATACTGTCATACTATCACGGTGATCATATTGTTGAATGTTGTTGACTTTAAAATAATCATGATGCAGTCATGTCTACAGTAGAATTTAGCTCCACGACCTTTGAAGGACTTAAACCCCATTAAAAGCTATTAAACCAAGATAACTCAATGAAAACAGCTCAACTATGTTACATCAGATCTTCTCTGGTTAAATACACACTGCACTTGTGTCTGTTTTACCTGTGCAATGAGCAATGAGCTGGTATCATAGTTTCAGTTGGGTGAACGATTATAAAGCGAACGCAAGGTAACAATACTGTGGGCTTTTTGTTTACGAAATGAGACAATAGTCTGCTTATTGTTAACCAGCGTTCTTGAAAATGAGAAGCTTAATGACTTAACACGGTTTAGAAATAATTTCTTCATATTTTTTGGTGTTATCTGTCGTTTACATATCCTTCCTAAAACACAAAAGTACCAATATTTCCAAACACCTAAATTAGCTAAAAATTTAGGACATGCAAAACTATATTTTCTAGAATTTCAGAGAATACTTTAAATATTGGCCGGTTATTTTTTACACAGTGACGTCAACTAGGCAATGGCCTATACTTCTAACATACACTATTTGTAGAGGTCACGCGTCAATGGTGAGCGCACTGAGTATTGTGTATAGGAAAACGGACAGTAAACTACAGTATCATGTATGGCCTACTACTAGTATAAAAAGTAAATCCGAACTGGTTTGCTGAAAGTCGAATTCGCGCAAGTTATACAAATTAGCTCCCGGCGATACACTGCAAATCGCAGAACTGTGTGCATGGTTTACCACCACTCTGCCTAGCTATATAGTTATGTACAATACTGTATGAGTTTCTTATGAGTGCATGTCCATCTTAATAATAAGTCGGTTCGTACTTTTCATAAACTACTTTTTGAATCACAACTTTCGTGACCGAGGATATCTTGCAACTACGTGACGCTCGTCTGGCAAATTCTTAATGAATAAATTCGCTTCACGTAATGAGTAAGTCGTACTTGATTGGTCAGTTTTACCTCCGAGTAATGAAAAACTCTAACATGATTATGATTGGTCAATTTGTCAGCTACGCGTAGCAGCTCCACGTTGTGGCGGTTGCGGCCTACCATATCAGTATCCCATATGATATTTCTATTGCAAGAAAATGTTATCATAAATCACATGTTTTATCTTAAATACACTAACTGGAAATTAAATACACTAATTAGTGAGGACCGGTATTTTGCTGTGGATATGTTTAACTGCAATTTCGCGGTAAAAATTTGAAATCCTGGGTAAAAGTTGTGATCATATTCAACTCTTTGAGAAAATAATTATATAAAGGAATGTATGTAAAATCCAGCTGCAATACAATGTACATTATTGACACACTATCACTCTCTTTATCTACGGCAATAATAGAATATCGATTTCAATCGAATTGAATACGCTGCTCAGTTTTGAGTTTGTAGTTGACTACTAAGCGACCTAAGCGATCGATTGCTAGCCAATCAGATAGAACTCCTTTATTGCGTTCATTGAAATACCATTCGCCCGTCGCTCACCAACGGAGTATTAAATTTATATTTATCGTATAGGAAGTCGACACTATGTGGCGTCATTTAATCTTTGGACCTGGAACTGAATTTGCACTCAGTCGATGAACTACGAGCGATTAATAATATTGTTAACCAATGAGGTAGAATACTTTATGTTTCATTTGGGGAAAGCGCCCTGATATAGCTGAATATGAAATTTCTCCTGAGGACCATAAACACAATAACATTTGGACACTGCCTGATATACAGGGTGCACAACTAATAAGTTCCCCTAAATACTTTTTAAAAATAAATCGAAAAATATTTGACGAAATGCAAACTTGTAAAAGCATGTGTAGCCTTATTTGTTTTACACATATGGAACAAATTATAGCATCACATGTCATTGCATTCAGTCACAATGTTTCATTATGTAAAAAAAGAGACCGTTTTAAACTGTGTTAAAAGTTGCATCTGAGCCCATAGGATTCAAATCTCAAACAGTACAGCAGGTCAACAGGGGTAAAACAAATAGGGCTATACATATCTTTTTACATTTTTACATTTCGTAAAATATTTTTCGACTTCTTTTAAAAAGCATTAGGGGAAACTTATACGTTGTGCACAGTGTATGGTGAAAAGTAGTATAGTGGAGAAAATAACGAGCCAAATTGAGGCCCAGTGGAAGTGTAGCTACATAATTCCGAATATCTTGAGAATAAAAGTATGGAATCTGGCGCGGTTTTGCAATTTTGTAGACCGATAATAGAGGGTTGATGTTATACTCTTTTTGGACCTATACCAATTTTATTAAAAATCAGGGATCATGTTGAATATCTCCAATTTTGAGTAGCCTTTGTCATTGGTCCTTTACATGATAAGAGAGAGCAAGATTAATTAACGAAATAATTTAACTTATGGTACCTGATTCGATCGGGTAAACTACTGATTATTAAAAAGGGAGCCTTCGGTGGGGGAATCACACTTAATATTGTTTTCACAATGTCATGTTTATGTAATCAAAGTAGCACACCATAGAGAGGCTCTAGATTGAATAACAAAATTAATGTGAGTTTCAAAAGGTTCGTTTTGTAGGCCAATATCACTCTTGATTGTGTCAGAGTATTGAAGTGGCCTTCTACCTCTATTTGGTTTCCCATCAAGAGGGGTCCAGAAAATCAGTCGGGAGAGAGGCTAGTCAATTTTGCGAATGCAGCGACCGGCAAAACATATAAAGCGACGTTGTCTGATCAGTGATGACTCAGGGGGATGTCGCCGTACAACGCAATGTTTGGAATGTGGTTTCGCCAGCTGACATTAAACATGTTAAACACCCGGCGCAACAGTTGTGTATAGCATCCATTGAGTCGGCCCGCCTCCATTTTCCTAGTAATGGTCCAAGTTTCTGACCCATGCAACAAAATGCTTTCAACACAGGCCTTGAAGAGTCTGATTGATCTTTCGAGGTCGGACTTCCAGATATTTTGCAATATATTGCAAGCGTTCCGTGCCTGCATCGGAAGTCACGAAAAGAATCTTGAAAATAATATGCCACAGGATTTGAATTCAGAGACATTTTCCACTGCCACTCCATTGATGGTCGTTATATTTGAGGTGTAGGGCAAGTTGAGGAAGAGTGTTTGTTTTTCCTTCATTGAGGATCAGGCCCACTGCCTTGGATGCTGCTTCTACATTCTGCAACAGTGAATGATCAGATCGATGTAGCAAGGAGAGCGATGTCATCGGCGAAATCGAGATCATGGAGGCGGATCGTTGGATAGCGTCTGATTTTCCTAGGCTCAATTAGAATCCCTGTTTCATCATGTATGTTTTCCAATGCATGGTGCATAACATGTCCAGAACTGCGATGAAGATGAATGGTGCCAAAGTGTCACCTTGAAGGACTCCTGCATCCTGCTGATATCTTGACTGGTTCAGTTTCTCCGTCCGTACAGATGACAATTGCTGAAGAGTTGTCATAAATTACCTTTATAGCACTCGCAATGATGTCAGGAATACCATATGCACCAAGGACGTCGAACATGCGTTCACGATGAACCGAGTCAAATGCCTTAGAAAGTCTATGAAAACTATTGCCAGTGGGAAATTCCTTTCCCTCGTTCCCTCGATTATTCACCTCAATGCAATGGTTGAGCGTTTCTCTCTAACGCCATTTTGATTCAACGAAGAAGGGGGACTATATGAGGGCATACTCTGTTCAATAACATAAGATTGTAATTGTATCTTTGCTCCTATGCAGGGGATGTAATGCTGATCCTTCTGTAGTTAGCTCGTTGAGAGAGATCTCCTTTCTTGAGAAGAATGATGGCACTGTATGACCATTGGCAGGGGATCTCATGGTAAATCAATGCTCTGTTGCAGATATCCAGAAGATGGTTTTTATAGACCACTTGACATCACTGTTTATCAACAAAGGCGAGGGACTCGTTTATCGATATGCTTGAACGAGCCGTTACACTGTTCAATGGCTTTCTTGTACTATATGAAATGTGGCGGGCGATTTAAAATGCACGTGCCCTTAGCAAACTACGATGCGTACGCACACTGCAGGGCAAAGAACAATGGAAATTGTCATAATTCGCGCGCATACTGCCGGGCAATGACGTCACATGCCAAGTGATCTATACTGACTTGACTTCCAAAGTTCTAGAGGGATGTTATCCAAACCCAAGACTCATCATGGTTTCGCTTGATTGAGAGCTGATTCGACTTCTTCTAGAATGACTTCACTGATTTCCACCGGAAGGTTGCCTTCATACACTGGAATGACGTCAAAGTCAGTGTCAAGAGCTGAAGGCCCTTTTCCCAGGAGGTTCTGAGACTGAAAGAGCTTGAAAGTGAAGCAGCCAGACAGTATTTCTCTCTTCTGGTGTACCTGCGAGGATCGCTGTAATTGTCTCTTTTCCCACTAATGGCATTAATAACTCGCCATGCCTCAGTCTGCTTGTTGGAATAAGAAACATGCTGTATCTTTGAAATCTTCTCATGTAGCAGGTTTCTCTCTTCTGTGAGACATGCTTCCTTAAGCTCTTGACGGGGTTTGATGATGGCATCTCCTTTGTCAATTGCAGTTTGGAGTTTACTTCTTGCTACTTGTATGGTCTGGCTTTGGGATATGCTTTTGAAGTTCTTCTTGGGTTTTGTAGGTAGTACATCTTTGGCTACATCCAGACAAGCTCCTGCAAGGCGGTCGTATTTCTCCTGTGTTGATAGAGTCTTGTGTTCATCCTAAAGTATATCTTTCCTGGAGCTCCTTATCCCGACACAGAACTTTGAAGTTCAAGGAACAAGACCTACTGGTTTTTACTTTCGGAGCACCTAAACTCAGGCGTACCCATACTGTAATAATTCTGTGGGCAGATCTGACTGGACATGCTGGAGAAGGAACTGTATGCTTCAACATTGCTGATGGAGTTTCGCCACTTCCTTCTGACTAAGATAAAATCTATAGATCTGAGCTTTGGTGTACTGGAATGTCTAAACCTTGCGCCAGTAGCGTAGCCAGGGGGGGGGGGGCAGAGTGCCCCCTGACAAAAAATGGAAAAAAAAGTGCCCCTCTGACAAAAAATGAAAGAGAAAATCAGGAGGGCAAAGGAAAAGAAAAGGGCAAGGGCTAAGGAGCCCTTTTCTAGCAAAATTCAGGGCCAAAATAGTGTAAAATACAAAATTTTTCCGCGCAACGCGCGCACATTGTAACAATAAAGCCCTATTTTAACCGGATAATGGGCGAAAATAGTGTAAAATACATCATCCCATTGAGGCCCTTTTCGGGAAGCTCAAAGACATACAGTCTCTATGTATTGTATGATGCAACTGCAATTGTTTTCATCTGTGCCCCAAAAAAATTTATTTTGTCCCCCCTGACCAAGAAAGCTGGCTACGCCCCTGCCTTGCGCGAAGGCTTTCTAAAAGAAGTGTTGCACGCCGCTAAGTTGAATTTGTTCATGACGTTGCATGAAAATTTCACATCATCTAGGCCCAACTGATGGCGTTGTAATACATTTGGGAATATTTCTAATACATTTGGGTGTGTTCCTAATACATTTGTGTGTGATCCGAATACATTTATAGGGTGGTATAGGGAGCTAAGTTATGGGACTCAATATTCCTAATATATTTGGGTGTATAATCCTATGACATTTGGGTGTATTCCTATGACATTTTGGTGTATTCCTAATACATTTGGGTGTATTCCTAATACATTTGGGTGTATTCCTAATACATTTGGGTGCATTCCTAATACATTTGGATGTATTCCTAATACGTTTGGGTGAACAAATAACACAATAAGCCGTTCTGTCTACCAACAACTCTACATTTTATTGTCCATAAAAATACAGTGCAGTTATAGTACATAACATTTCATCATTTCTTTGCCCTCACAAAAATTCAATTACGAAAATGCATTGTTGGGCATTCATAATCTATTAATCAATACCAGAGAAAAAACAAATAATATGTTTCAGAAAGTTCAAATTACATCAATAAGACTTCAAATTTCAATTTAACTAGGTTCTTCCCGTTGCAATCCACACACCCCTATTGAAGACATAACCTTAATCTTCTACGCAGGGAGTGTGAATTTGAAATGGAGTTACCTGAATGGGTGACTCCATTTCAAATCTACACTCCCTTTGTGGAGATTTAGGTCATGCCTTCCACAGAGGAATGTGGATCTCAACTGAATAGCCCATAAATGTGAAGATTTTTGTTACAATTGATGTTCGAACTTCAAAATGAATAAAATGAAAATAATATTTTTAAACATACTCAGATTTTAAATTAAATGAAAGAAGTATATTTTTATTTCTTAAAAATACACTGTTTACCACCTGGGTTCCTTTGCCTTGGTGTAAAGTTCATGTACAAATAGAGTGCTCCCTCCTCCTCTAAATATTCCAACAATAATTAGTGTACCTGCCCTTATTTGCTGGTGGGATTTTTATGGGAGGGCACTTTTAGTTTGTGTCTAAAATTGCAGTTATGTCAAGGGAGCCCATAGCGCCATTTGGCAAATGTTTACAGTATGACATTATGCCCAGTGATACTTACAGGTTAATAACTATGTAATTGTTGGGAGTGAAAGTGTACAAAGTAATGCCCACGTACTGAGATGTTGATGCATTAAGAGTCAAATTGGGTGTATTCCAAATACATTTGGGTGTATTCCTAATACATTTGGGTGCATTCCTAATACATTTGGGTACATTCCTAATATATTTGGGTGTATTCCTAATACATTTGGGTGATTTCCTAATACATTTGGGTGTATTCCAAATACATTTGGGTGTATTCCGCATGGGTCCAGACATATCAACATCTCAGTCAGTACAATTGCATTATTTTGTACAATTTCTCGAGCAACAAGTAATACGCAGTTTCTAACCTTTTCATACATGAGAAAGAAATAGCCCTTGATTTTTGCGTTTGCTGAACCATGAAATGGTAACAGCCCATATTAGTGTATGTTACTTACTTGCTTACGTACTTACTTACCAACCTTTTGGGCTGAAATGGACATATCTTTAAATGCCACGAAGGTATGGAACCCCCAAGTGGTGTCTAATGAAAGAGGAAGAATTAAAGAATATAATAAAAATATTTTCCCACCCGGGGTGGCACTCATTATAAGCCCTGGGTCAATATTCATATGGGTTGTTTTCATATCTCAAAATGCCAAGAAGGTATTTACCCTCGAGTGGTGTCAAATGAAAGAGAACAAAGTAAAGAATATATAATAAAGATAATTTCCTCACCGAGGGTTACACTCCTCATAAGACCTGGATCAATATTCATATTCATATTTTGGGTCCTTTTCGTATCTCAAAATGCCAAGAAGGTATGACCCCCCCCCCCCCCCCAAGTGGAATGTATACTGTACACGAAAATTACCACTTATACAGTATTTTGAAGTTCATTGAGCTCATCAGTATTTTTCCACTATTTTTCTTGGAAAAATACCTCAGCCTGAAACAAAACCCTCCAATTTCACAGAATGACCTCTAAATAGATGGTGCGCAGTAACTGTCTAATTAGAGAAGTTGTTGACAAAGCAATGCATCAATTAAGTCAAAATATTTACCATGAGACCATGTTATGCAATGTTTATTTACATCAAAATATACCCATATGTCCCATATATGCATCATCAGAATATTGGAATTTTTAATGCAAAGATAATCTGCACCACTTATAAATGAAATTGAAGACTGATGCAGTTATTAAGAAATAAAGGGTAAAGCATTATCCTTTACACCCAAATAATGTGTCGAGGCAGTAAAACGTAAATAATGGGCGCAGGCGCAGCCGAACCCATTATTTAAACGTTTTACTGCCGAGGACACATTATTTGCATGTAAAGGATAATGCTGCACCTTTTATTTCTATTCTATTACCAGAAATAGTGGAGGTAATAGAATTCATGATAAATAATGGTGATGTTAAGTATATCTTAAGCTTATCTGTAAATTTGTTTAACAATTAGTTTTTGTAGACAATTGGTCCGTCCTTGTCGATAATCGGAAAATTGCTTTGTCAGCAACATTGTCGACAACAGCTTTGTCGACAACAGCCTATCACTCGGTGAGTAGTGGCCTGTGAGTGATGAAAAATTACCTATTTTGTTTGCACATGCTCCATGTATGTCAAAGTGAAAATTCCTGTTCCATATCTGTGTATATCTATTAGTTCAAGGCCAGTGAGCAAAGGATACAAAGGCCAATATATACTGAAGAATGAAATTTGAAATTGAGGGTCACTAAGACCAAGTGCAACAGAGGCCATGGACTTTGTAGCCTCCATGAATTTCAAGGCCTGCATAACATTACTCGATAGTGAGTTAAAACTGGCTGCAAGATCCAATGGAAAATGTACAACAATGTACAAGTATAATACATTGGGATATTCCAGTTGAAATCCATACACCCCTATGAATGGTCTTAATCTCCCACACAGGGAGTGAAGATTTCAAATGGAGTGACCCCATTTGAAATTCAAACTCCCTGCATGCAAGGGAGATTCCAAACAGGGGGTATAAATTTCAAATGAGTCACCCACTGAGGTAACCCCATTTGAAATTCACACTCCCTGCATGGCAGATTCCACACAGGGTGTGGATTTCAAATGAATCGCCCATTCAGGTAACCCCATTTGAAATTTACACTCCCTGCATGCATGGGAGATTCCAAACAGGTGGTGTAAATTTCAAATGAGTTGCCCATTCTGGTAACCCATTTGAAGTTCACACTCCCTGCATGGAATATTAAGGTGATGTCTTCCACAGGGGAGTATGGATTTCACCTGGAATAGCCCATTAATTCAATATAGTTTCATAGAGAGATCCATTCACAAAATTGTTCAACAAAGCTGCAAGGCTGTGAGAGTCTTCGTCAATCAAAGTAGATTGCTGAATACACTATAATCCATACAACCTGAAAAAAGAAAAGAAAAGAAAGGAAACATTTTTAGACATTAATCAATATTACCCTATCAATTCTGTTAACTGTCCAGGGCACTTAACAAAGTCATTTTGGGTGAGTGCTTATTTTTAAGATTGTTTACATATTAAGTGAATACCTATAAGGGTCCAACTCCATCTCCATAATATCCCCAATATTTGTGGGAAAAAAGGCCCAACTCTGATACATACTTTTTCTGCAACAATAAATGCTGCTGTTAATTTTCACCACAGTGGAAAATGAAGGGGGAAATTCCTGCTATTTTGTTCTGACGTTTGGCAAACACACATAAAAACATCCAACTATACTATATTGGCCTACAGGTGTACATCTGTATCTTGGTCTGCTGCTACATGTGTCTCTTTTTTACATTCATTACTAGGAATAAATACCTATACCAGACTCATCTCAAGTGGAGATCACTTCAAATCATCCCTAAGTTACATGGTTTAGGAATACAGAGAACATTCCTAAACCATGTGACTTGGGATCATTTGAAGCGACCTCCACTTAAGATAAGTCTGGTATTTATTGGTATCTCTTGTGAAGAGACAGATGTTGATCAAACTTACTAAAAATAATGCAAACGATGACATGAATCCTTCTTTCGTTAATTCCCATATACCACCAAATTCTTCTTCATCCACTTGTTGAAAGCTGCCAAAATAAATATAGAGTACTCCTGCATTGAATGCACAAAATCTGTAGAGAAAACAGACACGATATGTTTAGTCTTAGTTTGTAAATTAAAGCTATACTGGAAGTAAAATTTGCAACTCACAAATGCTATGTTATGCGTCCGAAAAGATCAGATTCCATCAAGCATCTGATTGATGGTAATGATGTCAGATGGCAAGGAATGTCTCGCAATGCTGGGACTGGACCAAGTGAGAATTGGACTAAACAGGATTGGACCTAGTGAGAATTGGACTAAACAGGATTGGACCAAGTGAGAATTGGACTAAATGGGATTGGACCAAGTGAGAATTGGACTAAATGGGATTGGACCAAGTGAGAATTGGACTAAATAGGATTGGACCAAGTGAGAATTGGACTAAACAGGATTGTACCAAGTGAGAATTGGACTAAACAGGATTGGGCCAAGTGAGAATTGGACTAAATGGGATTGGACCAAGTGAGAATTGGACTAAACAGGATTGGACCAAGTGAGAATTGGACTAAACAGGATTGTACCAAGTGAGAATTGGACTAAATGGGATTGGACCAAGTGAGAATTGGACTAAACAGGATTGGACCAAGTGAGAATTGGACTAAATGGGATTGGACCAAGTGAGATTTGGACTAAATGGGATTGGACCAAGTGAGAATTGGACTAAACAGGATTGGACCAAGTGAGAATTGGACTAAACAAGATTGGACCAAGTGAGAATTGGACTAAACAGGATTGGACCAAGTGAGAATTGGACTAAACAGGATTGGACCAAGTGAGAATTGGACTAAACAGGATTGGACCAAGTGAGAATTGGACTAAATGGGATTGTACCAAGTGAGAATTGGACTAAACATGATTGGACCAAGTGAGAATTGGACTAAACAGGATTGGACCAAGTGAGAATTGGACTAAATGGGATTGGACCAAGTGAGATTTGGACTAAATGGGATTGGACCAAGTGAGAATTGGACTAAACAGGATTGGACCAAGTGAGAATTGGACTAAACAAGATTGGACCAAGTGAGAATTGGACTAAACAGGATTGTACCAAGTGAGAATTGGACTAAATGGGATTGGACCAAGTGAGAATTGGACTAAACAGGATTGGACCAAGTGAGAATTGGACTAAATGGGATTGGACCAAGTGAGATTTGGACTAAATGGGATTGGACCAAGTGAGAATTGGACTAAACAGGATTGGACCAAGTGAGAATTGGACTAAACAAGATTGGACCAAGTGAGAATTGGACTAAACAGGATTGGACCAAGTGAGAATTGGACTAAACAGGATTGGACCAAGTGAGAATTGGACAAACAGGATTGGACCAAGTGAGAATTGGACTAAATGGGATTGTACCAAGTGAGAATTGGACTAAACATGATTGGACCAAGTGAGAATTGGACTAAACATGATTGGACCAAGTGAGAATTAGACTAAACATGATTGGACCAAGTGAGGACTAAACATGATTGGACCAAGTGAGAATTGGACTAAACAGGATTGGACCAAGTGAGAATTGGACTAAACAGGATTGGACCAAGTGAGAATTGGACTAAACAGGATTGGACCAAGTGAGAATTGGACTAAACAGGATTGGGCCAAGTGAGAATTGGAATACACAGGATTGGACCAAGTGAGAATTGGAATACACAGGATTGGACCAAGTGAGAATTGGACCAAGTGGCCATGCAGTCACATGCACCCTTGCAAACTTGTAATGTTGTAACATGATTTGTCAGTATCAAAACAAGTCTTTAGTACCGGTAATCAGGGCAGAGAAAAATATTTTTCTTTCTGGCACCGTGAACTGCTGTTTGGCAAATTTTGCATAAGCCTAAACGGGTGGGGTCCAGGGTTCTAGCTACAGTGGGCGGTGGTAGGCGACAGTGCCCACCACTCAGTTTTGGAGCTCACCACTCAACTGCAATTTAAGTACTGGAGCCCACCACTCAAGAGTCCAAAATTGCACAAATTTATTGAATTAGTCAAGAATTTCATCAATTTTGATAACAAAATTTAACAAATTGACAAATATCAAGATTTTCATCAAATACAACCCAGCACAGAAAATATCCTAGCTACAATCCTGGTAGGGTCCACTACAGAATTCTGCATTGATATACATGGACAAGGCATGATTTTGTGGACAGGAAGCAACATTTTAATAGGAAATACATTACAAATGTACTCTAAACTTTTCTTGTTTCATGTGAAGTAGAGTGATGGTGTTCCCAGAAAATTTTCAGAGCCGAGTAATATGGCAAGATCTTAGGATATATTTATTTTTTCACCCCGTCTATCTTGATTTTTTTTTTTCTGCAACTCTGAATTTCTTTCTGGCACCGCCGGTACCACGGTACTGCGGATTTCGTACCCTGCCGGTAATTACTTACAATGCTAATCCAAAAAATCCTTTGAGTGGCAGAATGCCCCAAACAAGACCCAGTACTGTAGCTATGATTTGTCTTGACCAGTAAACGACATCAAGAAACTCATCCTGAAAAGCAAACGAAAAAAAGACAAACATTAAGTACTTTATAGCTTAAGATGTCTACTCAATGACTTTACTTGTCACTGAACAACAATATTTTTTGGTAACTTACGAGTTACGACCCATACTTGGTACAGTATATAAACAGTATTAATGTACCATAGCAATCAAGCTACGTGAGGCTACGTAGTTCTTTCTATGCAAAGAGCAGTCGGACGCCACTGAAGGACCTTGCTGAAAACTATAGTCTTTTTTCTTTTTACTGTGTGACACAATTCTGCATTATTTTCAAGATGGAAATGTCTCAAAAACATGATGTATTTTTCTGAGAAAGTTCCTCTTGATAAATTTAGACTATTTTTGCATTTTCTCCAAAATAATAAACAAGTTCACGTATATTATAGGGGCAAGGAATCCACTTACTACACTGGAATTTCAGTGACTCAAGACAGCGGTATGTTATTTATGATAAGAAAAGAGGTACCGCTAGTATGTACCTCATTTCTTAAAATATTACCAGGTATAATAAACCACTTGTCTTGAATCACTGAAATTTCAGTGAAGTAATTGGATTCCTTGCCCTAGTATATATATGTAACTTTTGTTACCAGTGTGTAGTTATTTTTTGAGAAAAATGCAAAATTAGTCACAAAATTTATCAGGGGATGTAGTACCACCTTAAACTCTCGAGCTGGATCATAATACCGAGACTAAATTAACCAAAAGTTGTAATAGGCCTATGCATCCTCCTTTGGCACGGTTTTAGTCCTGAGACACTAACATTTGTCCTCAATTGTGTTCATTTTAGCATTTAAATTGCAATTTTTTCACTTGTTCATGTACATTTGTCTGGGTAATGTTCTTTTAGTAGCAGATCAGTGGGATGATTGAAATTTTGCCCCCTGGCTCGGTGACTCCGGTACATCCCCCTTTGAATTTTAGCATTGAAATAGCAATTTTTTGCATTTTAAATGCACACACTTTTCAAATTTGTGTGCGCTTTTCACGGTAAAGGAACTCTGGGGACAGCAGAACAGCTTGGAAAAAACTTGGGTTACAAGTGTGGGTTAGGGGTGTCTTCTATCCGAAGAGCCAGAGGTGGCAATCATGTTGCAGTGCCCAGGGGCTAGCAAAAGGTAAATCCGGCCATATACCAGCAAAATTTATTTCTCGACACCTTGCTTGAGAAGTCTAGCCACGAATTTGCTCACTGATGAGCTTCACATTTGAAACTAGAGACCGTTCCATTCGAAATCTAGTCGGATTCACTGAAACATGACACCATGTTTAAGCGATGGAAGTTCAGAAGTAAATACAGCCGATCACGACGAACGATCACATTAAAAATGAAGCTAAAGTTGCACTTCAACAAAATTTTAGACCTTGTTCAAAACTGGCAGTCTTTACTCAAAAGATACAGTTGACTCATCAAAATAACTCATGAATCTAAATATCAACATTAACAGAATAAATAAACCGTTGGCGTTGCAAAAAATTGCAAGCCAATGCTGACCGACCGAAAAAATGATAGCAATTAATTCTATAATATTTTGCAGTAAACCTTTGACGAGCGTGTACTACCGTAATGTTGCAAACTCAGAGCTAAAGACGTACGGCGCAAAGTTCATTCATAAAATTTCGACACGGCAACAGCAGATCGCCCTTTGGCAGCCAATGAATCAGCATGATTAGAGACAAGTCCGTTTCAATCCAGTAAATATGTGATGTACACTTAAAATATGCACTCGTCAAAGGTATCCTGCAAAATACTATATAGCATTGAATGTGTAAACTGTAATTACATGTTACCATGTAGGTATGCTAGGTGAATTCAAATTTGCCATCAAACTGCATCATTTTATATATCAAATTAAAGCCCTTGAGTAAACAAAGCCAAAAATGAAAACCTTTTTTTCATAGCACTTTCCGTAGCAAAGTTACATCTTGTCAAAGATTACATGGATCGAATCCATGGGTTCCTACAGTCACCCATGGAAAACAGGGTACTGAATAGCTGTACACCATGTCCATATTGGCGGCCCAAGGGATGGTTTGTTTACATGGCAATAATTCCTTCAGAATAGGCAATACAGATTCCAAACATATAAAACTTACCTCATATCAGTTTTAGTTGCCCCTTATAACTCCAAATTGACATGACAATTAATTCTATTTGCTCAATTTCATACCAAAATCAAGGAAAACATGGTCTTGTTATTGCAAAATAACATGAAAATGAGAAAGGTGACTTTTTGCTCATTGTAAGAGTGATAGTGTTGTAAACTTGATTGCATATAAACATTAAGATTGCCAACTGATATCCTTTGTATTTGAGTTGTCTGATGATGGTATTAGAACTGTCATGGATGTAAACATTACACAAAATGTCAACAAAACATGCTACTGCAGAACTCTATGCCTGTATGAGTGTGTCTGAGGGCCGATCTGAGGGCTGATGACACACATTCGGTGGGTGTAGTCAAAGATTGACTTTCATCAAACAATGTCAAAAAGATTCAGCTAGCAAAATTCCCCAAAACGGCATTTCGGGGGTGTTTCTAGATCTTAGTCTCATGATCAAACGCCCCTCATGTCAATGTTATTTTTTGCTTGAGTGATTAAAGTGTGCCACTTATCAAGTTAAATAAGTGCTCCAAATTTAAATTCAAATGGAGGTGGGAAATGGGTCCTCCAGCGAGCTCAAAGTTTGAGCGTTATTTGTATGTATAACAATAGAACTACAAATGAGGCAGCTATTTTGTGTTAAGCACTTGTGGACATGTAAAATAAAGGCTGCCATATTGATTCTGCATTAAACAGTGTGTTTGTAACTAAAATGTGTCACCTTATACTTAACAAATCATAACAATCATGCTAGGATGATGTCACAGGTTAGACATGCCTTAAAATGAATAGCTGCCCCATGTATTTAAATACATAATAAATCATACATTTCTCTTATTTGTGTTAATTCACCTGTTACTATCAGAGAGTGGGCAATATAATAATCATGTTGTCATAATCTTTCAAGTCATAACTGTCACTTTTTTAGAAGTTATTAGTATATATAAAGTTCAGTTGCGCAGCTATACAGTTGGCGCTTTACGTAGATTGGGATTTCTTTTTCCTATCTTGTTTCAACCACCTGCAAAACATTCTGATGTTTTGCTGGTGGTTGAACAAGATAGGAAAAAAAACCTGCACTTAGAAGTTTCACACTGTATGCTGCGTCATGAACCACATTGATGGCTAATGACATTGCTAAAAGGAGATATGCTGGGGACTCTGGCCATGTGTCTGAGCATCTGTTAAGATTATGACAACATAAGATGTTCATATATTGCCCAATCTTTCCTGATAGTAATAGTCTGTGAATTTCTCAACTTTGCAAATAAGAGAAATGTTGGTGATTTATTATGTATTTAAATGCAGCTATTCATTTTAAGGCATGTCTAACCTGTGACATCATCCTAGCATGATTGTTATGATTTGTTAAGTATAAGGTGACACATTTTAGTTACAAACACACTGTTTAATGCAGAATCAATATGGCAGCCTTTATTTTACATGTCAAAAGTGCGTAAAACTAAATAGCTGCCTCATTTGTAGTTCTACCGCTATACTTACAAATAACGCTCAAACTTTGAGCTCATGGAGGACCCATTTCCCGACCTCCATTTGAATTTAAATTTGGAGCACTTATTTAACTTGATAAGTGGCACACTTTAATCACTCAAGCAAAAAATAACATTGACATGAGGGGCGTTTGATGCACCCTAATTATTATGATAGCAGCTTTTTTTTATGGAACTGCTATCAAAATCCCTCTAAAATTCCATGTGCGAGTGATTTATCACCATAAAAAATCATATATTTGGGTCAAGTGAAGTATAGAAAACATATAATTTATGTAGGTTTCTTTCTTCGGCCAGTTGTTTTCTATGTAAAAATGCATTGACATTTTTGGCGAATTTGGCTGACTAGCAAATGTGTTTGCCTGGCATACCTATACCATGTACTATTGTGTTCTCGACTCGAGTAATAGACACCCCCCCCCGCCCCCGAGAAAATGGTCTAGCGTAGTAGCGACGGCCCTGACGCGAGAGTGTCCCCTTTGACAGACATGAGAAATGGGTAAGTTTATGCAATCGATGGAACAACCTCGACCGAAAGAATGCGGAATCATCATCAGTTTTGTGTTAAGCTTACCTTATCTGGCCACTGTGACTTGAAGTAAAAGCTCGCTGCCATACCGACGGTAGTGCGATGCTTTTTGACGAATCTTTATCGCTTTTCTTAGTTCTGCTGGTCATTTTATACAGTTTATTAGTTTATGTATTATTCTAGATTGTTGATTGACAAACAAATGATGTACTATTCAGCAGATCGCTGTTTTTTTTGTAAGCTCTTTGTGTACCGACACGTATGCAGAATTCGGCTCCGCACGCAAAAACTATACTAAATTCTGGTCGTCAGAATACGGTGCGCAAGCGACAGATTACGGGCGCTTAACAATGAATCAGGAGAACATCACAAACGAAACAACTTAAACTGTAGACAGCTTTCAAATGCTATGTAGGCCTACTGTAGATAGCTTTCATTATATTACTATCTACTGTAAACAGCTTGAATTTGTTATCTACTGCAGAAAACTTTCATTTGTTATCTACTGTAGATAGCTTTCATTTGCTATCTAGGCCTACCGTAGCTATTATATCATTTGCTATCTACTATAGGCCTAGGTATCTTTCGTTTGCTGTCTAGGCCTACTGTAGATAGCTTTCATTTGCTAACTACTGTAGATAGCTTTCGTTTGATATCTTCTGTAGATAGCTATCATTTAATTGTTATCTACGGTACTGTAGATAACTTTCATTTGCTATCTACTGTAGATAGCTTTCATTTGCTATCTAGGGGCCTACTGTAGATAGCTTTCATTTGCTAAATAGCCTACTGTAGATAGCTTTCATTTGATATCTACTGTAGATAGCTTTTGTTTGCTGTCTACTGTAGATAGTTTCATTTGCTATCTACTGTAGCTTTCATTTACTATCTACTGTAGATAGCTTTCATTTGCTATCTACTGTAGATAGCTTTTGTTTCCTGTCTACTGTAGATATCAATCATTTGCTATCTACTGTAGATAGCTTTTGTTTGCTGTCTACTGTAGATATCAATCATTTGCTATCTACCGTAGATAGCTTTCATTGCTATCTAGCCTACTGTAGATAGCTTTCATTTTATATTTACTGTAGATATCAATCATTTGCTATCTACCGTAGATAGCTTTCATTTGCTATCTAGCCTACTGTAGATAGCTTTCATTTTATATTTACTGTAGATATCAATCATTTGCTATCTACTGTAGATAGCTTTCATTTGCTATCTACTGTATATACCTTTCATTTGCTATCTACTGTAGATAGCTATAATTTGCTATCTTCTGTAGCTCTCATTTACTATCTAGGCCCTACTGTAGATAGGGCGAACACTCCCCGCTCTCCCCTAGATAGCTTTCATTTGCTATCTACTGTAGATAGCTTTCATTTGCTATATACTGTAGATGGCTTTCATTTACTATCTACTGTAGATAGCTTTTATTTGCTATCTACTGTAGATGCGGCAAACACTCCCCACTCTCCCCTAGATAGCTTTCATTTGATATCTGCTGTAGATAGCTATTTGCTCTATATACTATAGATAGTTGTTGCTATAACATATATAGGCCTACTGTAGATAGGTGTTGCTATAACATGTATACAATGAGGGCCTGCTTGAAAAGCAGTGCTTGTCACTGAAGCAGTATAACCCTCAATAAAGAAAGAATGAATAATAAATAATAATACAATCATTTGCTATCTACTGTGGATAGCTTTCGTTTGTTGTCTACTGTCAATAGGTTTCGTTTGCTATCTACTGTAGATAGCTTTCATTTGCTATCTACTGTAGATAGCTTTCGTTTACTATCTACTGTAGATAGCTTTCGTTTGCTATCTACTGTAGATAGCTTTCGTTTGCTATCTACTGTAGATAGCTTTCGTTTGCTATCTACTGTAGATAGCTTTCATTTGTTTTGTTATCTACTGTAGATAGCCTTCGTTTGCTATCTACTGTAGATAGCTCTCATATACTGTAGATGGCTTTCATTTACTATCTACTGTAGATAGCTTTTATTTGCTATCTACTGTAGATAGGCAAACACTCCCCGCTCTCCCTAGATAGCTTTCATTTGCTATCTACTGTGGATAGCTTTCGTTTACTGTCTACTGTAGATAGCTTTCATTTGCAATCTATTGTAGATAGCTTTCATTTGCTATCTACTGCAGATAGTTTTCGTTTGTTGTATATTGTAGATAGCTCTTATTTGCTATCTACTGTATATAACTTTCGTTTGCTGTCTACTGTAAATAGGTTTCGTTTGCTATCTACTGTAGATAGCTTTCATTGGCTATCACCGGTAGATAGTTTATTTGCTATCTACTGTAGATAGCTTTCATTTGCTATCACCGGTAGATAGTTTATTTGCTATCTACTGTAGATAGCTTTCATTTGCTAGCTACTATATCAATAGCTTTCATTTGCTATTTACTGTATAAATAGCTTTCATTTGCCACTTGCTCTCTGCTACAGATCACTTTCGTTTGCTGTCTACAGTAGATAGCTTTCATTTGCAATCTACTGTAGATAGCTTTCATTTGCTAGATCTACTGTAGATAGCTTCCGTTTGCTATATACTGTAGATAGCTTTCATTTGCTATCTTTCGTTTGCTCTCTACTGTAGATAGCTTTCATTGGCTATCTCCGGTAGATAGTTTTATTTGCTATCTACTGTAGATTAGCTTTCATTTGCTAGATACTGTATCAATAGCTTTCATTTGCTATCTACTGTATAAATAGCTTTCATTTGCTATCTACTGTAGATAGCTCTCATTTGCTCTCTACTGTAGATAACTTTCATTTGCTATCTACTGTAGATAGCTCTCAGTTGCTCTCTACTGTAGATAGCTTTCATTTGCTATCTACTGTAGATAGCTTTCATTTGCAATCTATTGTAGATAGCTTTCATTTGCTATCTACTGCAGATAGCTTTCGTTTGCTGTATATTGTAGATAGCTCTCATTTGCTATCTACTGTATATACCTTTCATTTGCTATCTACTGTAGATAGCTATAATTTGCTATCTTCTGTAGCTCTCATTTACTATCTAGGCCCTACTGTAGATAGGGCTTAACACTCCCCGCTCTCCCTAGATAGCTTTCATTTGCTATCTACTGTAGATAGCTTTCATTTGCTATATACTGTAGATGGCTTTCATTTACTATCTACTGTAGATAGCTTTTATTTGCTATCTACTGTAGATGCCGCAAACACTCCCTACTCTCCCCTAGATAGCTTTCATTTGATATCTGCTGTAGATAGCTATTTGCTCTATATACTATAGATAGTTGTTGCTATAACATATATAGGCCTACTGTAGATAGGTGTTGCTATAACATGTATACAATGAGGGCCTGCTTGAAAAGCAGTGCTTGTCACTGAAGCAGTATAACCCTCAATAAAGAAAGAATGAATAATAAATAATAATACAATCATTTGCTATCTACTGTGGATAGCTTTCGTTTGTTGTCTACTGTCAATAGGTTTCGTTTGCTATCTACTGTAGATAGCTTTCATTTGCTATCTACTGTAGATAGCTTTCGTTTGCTATCTACTGTAGATAGCTTTCGTTTGCTATCTACTGTAGATAGCTTTCGTTTGCTATCTACTGTAGATAGCTTTCGTTTGCTATCTACTGTAGATAGCTTTCATTTGTTTTGTTATCTACTGTAGATAGCCTTCGTTTGCTATCTACTGTAGATAGCTCTCATATACTGTAGATGGCTTTCATTTACTATCTACTGTAGATAGCTTTTATTTGCTATCTACTGTAGATAGGCAAACACTCCCCGCTCTCCCTAGATAGCTTTCATTTGCTATCTACTGTGGATAGCTTTCGTTTACTGTCTACTGTAGATAGCTTTCATTTGCAATCTATTGTAGATAGCTTTCATTTGCTATCTACTGCAGATAGTTTTCGTTTGTTGTATATTGTAGATAGCTCTTATTTGCTATCTACTGTATATAACTTTCGTTTGCTGTCTACTGTAAATAGGTTTCGTTTGCTATATACTGTAGATAGCTTTCATTGGCTATCACCGGTAGATAGTTTATTTGCTATCTACTGTAGATAGCTTTCATTTGCTATCACCGGTAGATAGTTTATTTGCTATCTACTGTAGATAGCTTTCATTTGCTAGCTACTATATCAATAGCTTTCATTTGCTATTTACTGTATAAATAGCTTTCATTTGCCACTTGCTCTCTGCTACAGATCACTTTCGTTTGCTGTCTACAGTAGATAGCTTTCATTTGCAATCTACTGTAGATAGCTTTCATTTGCTAGATCTACTGTAGATAGCTTCCGTTTGCTATATACTGTAGATAGCTTTCATTTGCTATCTTTCGTTTGCTCTCTACTGTAGATAGCTTTCATTGGCTATCTCCGGTAGATAGTTTTATTTGCTATCTACTGTAGATTAGCTTTCATTTGCTAGATACTGTATCAATAGCTTTCATTTGCTATCTACTGTATAAATAGCTTTCATTTGCTATCTACTGTAGATAGCTCTCATTTGCTCTCTACTGTAGATAACTTTCATTTGCTATCTACTGTAGATAGCTCTCAGTTGCTCTCTACTGTAGATAGCTTTCATTTGCTATCTACTGTAGATAGCTTTCATTTGCAATCTATTGTAGATAGCTTTCATTTGCTATCTACTGCAGATAGCTTTCGTTTGCTGTATATTGTAGATAGCTCTCATTTGCTATCTACTGTAGATAACTTTCGTTTGCTGTCTACTGTAGATATAGCTTTCATTTGTTTTGTTATCTACTGTAGATAGCTTTTGTTTCAAAATCTTAATTACTTATCCTATCATAGTCGAAGTATAGATTTTCTAAAGGGAAATTTAATGAGGAATCTAAATATGGACTTATTTTCTCTGTATGGGTTAGGGGCAAAATGTTTCAGTTCAAAATATGTTGAATTGTAAAAAATTCTAACATACTTTCCGAGATTACTAAACAGCAGTGATTTTGTTTCTTCCAAAGTCAGTAGGCGCCCCTATCCTCTAACCAAACAAATGTTGTTTACTTCCAGTTTATTACTGCAAGTTGGTAATAAGCAATGCATTAAGTAACCCATTTTTTATCCGAATCTTTTTATTCCACCCTGTATTATCTTAAAGGTCACCCTGTATACTATAGTGAGTTGAAATGTATATATGTGAATTGCTTATGCCTTAAGCTTTCCAAAACTGTATACTTTTGTTAGTTTAGGGTTGATAATTGTGGAGATAATCTAATTAGAATCTCGATTGGTATAAAAATTCATAATATTTGTGATGTAACGCCAAAGGTGGCGAGTTCAGGACACACGGCATATCTACTGTAGATAGCTTTCGTTTGCCATATACTGTAGATAGCTCTCATTTACTATCTACTGTATATAACTTTCGTTTTCTATGTACTGTAGATAGCTTTCATTTGTTACCGTATCTACTGTAGATAGCTTTCATTTGCTATCTTTCGTTTGCTAGCTACTGTAGATACCGCGGTAGCTTTCATTGGCTATCTCCGGTAGATAGTTTCATTTGCTATATACTATGTAGATATCTTTCATTTGCTAGCTACTTATAAATAGCTTTCATTTGCGATCTGCTGTATAAATAGCTTTCATTTGCTATCTACTCTAGGTAGCTTTAATTTGCTATCTACTGTAGATAGCTCTCATTTGCTATCTACTGTAGATAGCTTTCATTTGCTATATACTGTTGATGGCTTTCATTAACAATCTACTGTAGATAGCCTTTATTTGCTATATACTGTAGATGGCTTTCATTTACTATCTACTGTAGATAGCCTTTATTTGCTATATACTGTATATAGGGCGAACACTCCCCGCTCTCCCCTTTCATTTGCTATCTACTCAAGTGTAGATAGCTATTTGCGATATGTAGATAGCTATCATATGCTATCTGCTGCAGAACGCTTTCATTTGCTATCTACTGAAGATAGCTTTCATTTGCTATCTACTGTAGATGGCTTTCATTTCCTATCTACTGTAGATAGCTTTTATTTGCTATCTACTGTAGATAGGGCGAACACTCCCTCTCCTACTGTAGATAGCTTTCATTTGCTATCTACTGTAGATAACATTCGTTTGCTATCTACTCTAGATAGCTTTCATTTGCTATCTACTGTAGATAGATTTCATTTGCTTTCTACTGAAGATAGCTTTCATTTGCTATCTAGGCCTACATGTACTGTAAATAGCTTTCATTTGTTACAGTAGAACCGTTTAATTTTATGTTTCAATGGTGTGCGCCCGTAATGTGCACAAGATTCTGCTCTAGCGCCCTCTCTTTCGGATCACTTGCAGGATCTTTACCCGGAGCAGAAACGAGAATGTTATTGTTTTCCAGCTGATTAATAGTGATTTGTCACAACATTGTTGATCAACACAAAGCAAAATGTTAGTTTAAGAAAACTTAACCACAAGAAAATGTTGTGAGTGATGGTGCTGGCACAAGATGAAGGACTTTCTCCTCGCTGTACTCTCATTCTTTGCTTCTTTGACTCTGGTCTTGATATTCATTTTAATAGGTAAACTTTTTAGGTTTTTTTAAGCTTTACCACCCCATGAACCAGTTGTAGCAACTACAAATTCGAACGTTAGAGGACTTGTTCTCAAGTTGTAGCAGGTGCCATAGCATAGGATGTCTTTAGTGTTAATTCTTTTCATTATAAATGTCGCAAAATATAAACATTGACAATAATTACAATGACAATGTAACAACCTGTTTGACCTCTCCATATTCATACATTGCTCACCTGTGTTTTCTTGTTCTAAATGTTCTAACTTTCGTATGAACAACCGATAGCTTGTGATACGAAGTTAGAACTTGCAAGGATGTTATCGTATGTAACGTACTTGTTTACATGTATGTGTGATACATGTACGCAGTTGCCATACAGAGTACAATGTCATGCATATGAATAAAAACTTCTTCCTCAAGTTAGTTATTGTCTCTAAAATATCATGAAATAGTTCTTGACATATTTACCGACACACTATTAAATCTTATCTGTAGCAATACTGCTCAACGCTTCAGGTGAAGCCAGACGAACAGGAAATGGTTGTGCACATGCGGAATGCTATTTATTGTAGTTGCTTTAGGCGGTTGGTTGCTTGATTCTTGAATTCTTTTGAGTCTTGTATCGTGGTGATGTGGTAGGGTAGTTTGTTCCAGTCTTGTACTGTCCTTGGCCAGAACGAGTACTTGTAGCAGTCCTTATTTGCTGTTATAATTTGATATGAGTTCTGATGGGAGTGCCTAGAAGGACGTTGGACCGGCAGAAGGAGGTCGTCGACCGGTAGGGGCAGGAGACCCTCTCTAGCCTTGTGGAGGATGGTTAACCTATTGGCTGTTCTACGATCTTTAAGAGAACACCAATCCAGCTCCTTCAGCATGTTAGTGACACTACTAGTTCTTTTGTGGACATTCATAACAAAGCGCGCTGCGCGACGCTGCACCATCTCAATTTTGTTACTTAAGTCCTTTTGATGGGGGTCCCACACTGAACTGGCATATTCAATGTGGGGACGTAGAAGTGACATGTAGGCATTTTGTTTGATTTGTTTGGTGCAAGAGTATAAGTTCCTTCTAACAAATCCTAATTGTCTGTTTGCAGATGATGTGTTGCGGTTGATGTGATTTGACCATGAAAGATTGTTGGAAATCTCAACTCCTAGGTAGGGATGGCATTTTGTCTCTTCTAAAATGCTGTCTCCTAGTTTGTAATCAAACATTTTAGTGGAGCGTGCATGGGTGATCCTCATGACGAAACATTTTGGATGTTGAAATGTAGTTGCCAATCATTCTGCCATTTGACAAGTGTGTTTAAGTCATCCTGGAGTTGAACATGGTCATGATTGTGAACTATTTGCCTATAGATAACACAATCATCGGCAAAGAGCCGGACTTCAGACTGTATGTTTTGTGGCAAGTCATTGATATATATGAGGAATAGCAAAGGTCCTAGCACCGTGCCCTGGGGAACGCCAGATAACACATCTGTCCAAGCCGAGTGTTCACCCCGACAACGACCCTCTGCTTACGGTGCTTAAGGAAGTTTGCTATCCATGTATGAATGTTATTGCGAATGCCATAGTGTTGTAATTTAAGCAGAAGGCGATTGTGTGGTACCGTATCAAATGCCTTGCTAAAATCCATAATTACAAGATCAGTTTGTTGTCTGTTGTTTAGTGAAAGGGCCAGGTCATGAGTTGTTAATAAAAGTTGTGATTCGCATGAGTGGTTGCGTCTGAAGCCATGTTGTTTTGTGGTGAGAACAGAATGTTTATCAAAATGATGCATGATGTGTGAATGGATGACATGTTCTAAGACCTTGCAACATATGGCTGTGAGAGAGACGGGCCTATAGTTCGAGGCAGCTGTTCGGTCTCCTTTCTTGAAAATCGGGCTAATATTGGCACTAAGCCAATCAGGTGGTAGTTCGCCAGACTCTAGGGATCTTTCAAAAATCATACATAATGCCGGGGCTATCTCCTCGGCTGCAACCTTGAGTATATAGGCAGGAATACCATCAGGCCCTGGGGCTTTGTGAATCTTGATGTTCTGTAAGAGTTTAATGATGCCCTCTTGTGAAATTTGAATGTCTGGTATTGTGGGATAATTACTAGGTCCTAATGTTGGTAATGTGTCATCTTCATTGGTAAAAACAGATTTGAATTGGTCATTGAGAATGTTAGCCTTGTTATGGTTGTCAGATTCCAGAACACCTGAGTTTGATCTCAGGGTAGATATGCCAACAGAGTCGGTCTTCAAATTCTTCATGAAGGACCAGAACTTTTTGCTGGAATCTAGACAAACAGAGTTGATAAACTCTCTGTGAGCCTTCCTCGTAGCTTTCTGAGTGGCCTTGCGCAAATCATGGAAGCGATCAAGAGATTCCTGGTCCCCAACTTTCTGTTTATGGTTAAACGCACGCTGTTTCTTTTTCAGCTGTCTCTTAATATTCCTCCCTATCCAAGGGGTCAGATTAAACGCTTGCTGACCATGCGAGTCGGAATGTGGGAATCCATGGAATTCTTGACCGCTTTCTCAAAATCAGCCCATAGGTCACTCACAGAGCACGATGATGGATCACTAGAAGTCAGAGTATCACTAAACTGCTTGAGATCATTTCTGATGGCACTGACGTCAGCTTTCTGATATAAAAAGACCTTTCTAGGCTTGGTTTTGATCACCTTGGGCTTAGGTCTTAATACCTGTACTTACGAAAAACGTCAATATTTGTTCTCCTAACAGCTTCGATTAACGCCGTGTTTCTGCTGTACATGCACCCACTGACCTCCAGCAGTGTTGCCAAAAATGTTAGCCCAAATCGCGAGTCAAATAATTTAAAAGTCGCTCGATTGTTTTTAAAATTCATACATTGGTATCTATGGGATAGCAAAATACCATAAATTGCCTACGCCAGATTTGAAAAGTTGCTCAATTACTTTCTTAACCATCAATTGGTGTCTATTGGACAGGAAACTGTACATGTAGTTTGGAAAATCTTAAAAAGTCATCCTATTGGGCTACTAAGTCGCTGCTTTGCCAATCCTGAACTCTGCACGTGCTTATTCCACCAGCCATCTACACTGCGCATGTACTGTGACTGATGACCCGGATGTACCCAATTGAAAACGTCATATAACAAGGTCATCTCTAGCGTGTACATGGGTGACAGTAAATCGGGCATGATCATTCGTCGGAGCATCGCACTGCTGTAACCTAAAACTTCTCCAGAATGTACTTCAAAGATGTATTTTTTCTCTAATAGTAAGCCACCTTGAATCCAAAGATACATTATGTTAGTCCAGGAAAATTGTAGCCAAAAGTGACATTTGGAAGAATGTTTTTTACAAGCGTTATAAAAAGTATCAACGCTATGCAGACGTGTTTTCATATAGTAGAAAGTTCTATCTTATGCACACATAACTATCGTGTCGTCGTGCATAAAAGATAGATTTTTCAATCAAGTGTTTTCATATCATATTTTGTGGTGAAAAATGATTTACAAATGTGTAATTTGCAATCATTTTTGGAGCAACGATTTCTTTGTACCGACGGCTATAAAGTGTGTATGTGAATGCACATTAAACACATATATAAACACATGCAAAACACCTGTTGAAATTCCGGTCCCGGTCGGAGCCGGGAGTTTTAATTATTGGAACTGATTACCAACCGCTTCATAGGCAAAACATCGAGTTACTCCGATGGGCAAAATATCTAATTCTCTTGTCTTGTCTTGATGAATACTGCCTAACACCCCTTCGCAGGAGTCACTCAAGCAGGTTTTGGTGGGCGCGTATAGTGCTATTTGATGCTATTCTTCTTCCGTGTTGTTATACAATTTGTTGACTGCTGATTTGAACTTTTGTTTCTCTTCTATGGTAGTGATTTCTTTGGGCAGATTATTCCAATCAATCAGTGTTCTTGGAATGAATGATTGTTTATAACAGTTTTTATTTGCTTGAATTGGTGTGAAGTTTCTTGAGTTTGGTGAAGTTAGTCTAGTTGACCGTTGGACAGGACGCAGGATATTTCGAGTTGGTATGGCAAGGTGACCCCCAATGCAATGGCCTGATTAAGTAGATTAAGATGGGCTACTTTCCTACATGTAGCCAAATCAGGCCAGTTGAGGTCTTTTTTCATCTTGGTGACGCTGCTCTTCCTGCTGTAATTTCCAGTTACAAACCTCGCTGCCCTGTTTTGGACAGCTTCAAGTTGGTTTATGAGGATTTGAGTGTGGGGGTACCACACTTAGGAGCTGTATTCTAACACTGGTCTAACCAGGGTTTTGTAATTAAGCCATATCTTTAATTTTCTTTGAGCATGAGTTCAGATTGCGCGTATTAAACCCAGAGTCCTGTTTGCTTTTGCAGATACATTGTTTACGTGTGAGTTCCATGACAGGTCTTGGGATATGTTCACACCCAGATATGTACGACTCGATATGAGAGCTAACTTCGGTTCACACAGATAGTGCGTCGAGCATACTATGCAAAGACCACATGCTTATGGGACATCTTTTGAGAAGTTTTCATCTTCTTTGTAATACAGTTCAACACCTGGTGCGGAAGACGAACCAGGTTATGGTGTGCGTTTTGTAGATCAGTTATTGGTAGTTTATGACTTGTGCTTTGAATTGTTTGGGATCTTCGATATTTACTCTATCCTCTGGCAAACTGTTCCACTCCTTCAGAGAACATGTATATAAATACACCCAAATGTATTAGCAATACACTCAGATTTATTGTGTTATATGTCATTATTTTAATTTTCACACATTTTAATTGGTACAATATTCTTTCTTGGTTTTACAGGTTGGTACATAGTATGGGTGGCATTCCTGTCTCGATTCAAACTCATGAGGGAGCTGTTATCGCGTGGAGATGACGACCAAAGCAAGCAGAATGACCAATCCGAAACAAAACCAATAGATAGTAGAAAAACACAAACAAGGACTCGAAGGAGACGAATGTATGATGATGATAAAGATGAAAAGATAGAAGAACTAGAGGACTAACGCTAATGATTGACCAGACACCGTGACCTGACATCACCAAACATTGATCAAAAATCAGGGACTGTCTTTTAAAATTGCAGGAGAGCATTATAGCTCTTCTAGAGCTTCAAGGAGAGCTGTTTAGAGCATTCACAAAAGAATGTAAGGAGAGAATCGTCAACCAAGAAGAGCTAAAATCACTCTCCTTTATTAGATTTAAGAAGGAGAGCAGTAGAGATCCATTGCTCTCACTCTCCTTAAAAGGCAGTCCCTGAAAAATTATTGTGAAAAACCACAAGTGCTGCTAGTGTGGATTGACAGGATGGATTAGATTTTTAAACAAATGTCCAGAAACCGGTTCCAATCAATTAATGCTTTACATGCATGCCATATGCTTCAACATAAAAAGTCCCAAGTTTTGAAATATTTTATCAAAATGTCAAGTGTTATTTTAAGAATCACTGAACCGATGGGCTTGTTTGTACTCATTTTAATGCACTTTTCATGCTGATTCCAAATATGGCCATGAAGATGTACAATTCTGAAATATTTTGAATTTTTAAAGAAAATTTGGAACTTGTCGTCTGCAGTCAACACCCATGTGGAAAGAATTAACATAAACATTAACATAAAAAGTGCAATACGTTTGCGTAGATTGTATGGTTCAAATGTCCCTTTTGTTTCCTGCTGTTTTTGGAAACTCTTTAATTGCTCATATCTTTGGAACTGTTTGTTCAATTTTAATGGGGGTTTCCTCAAAATCCGGCCTTGTAAATGCTTTTTACTATCCTATAAGAAACTGAAAATTTAATATTTCTGAGTTCCGACTGATTTTGCTTGATCGCATGATTGACAGGGGAACTATTCTCACAGCAAGTAAACATCATTTATGATCATTGAAGATTTACTGTTAGTATGTACATGAATATGGACTACTACTCTGTACCCTATAGTGATGTTTGCAGATTATCTATCAAAGGACATTTGCCACATAGGGGTCGGGGCTAGGGGCCTACATGAATTTTGTTAGACTAAGTTATGTAACATCTGATCCGAAGAGTTTTGATGACATTTTTCCATATGAAACCAGCACTAAAGCTTTCATGCTGGCGATCCAGAACAAGTTTATGTAGATGTGGGCAATGGGCATCATGTCACTATGATGCCATTAATAGTCCATTTGGCTTACTCGAGAGAGTGATGGCACATTGATAAACACGCTAGTGCTTTAAGGCTGGCATTTTTGGGCGGGCTAGCGGGTACCTGTCCGAGATTACATTACCCGGGCAGGAAATACCCTGCCTGGATACCCGAAATTTAAAAAAAAAAATTATTTTTTTCGGTTTTGTAGTGTCCCTGGATCTAGATTTAGATGCTAGGATCATTCATAAAAATTGATAATTTGTATTCATGTCATATTAATGATTTCAAAATGCATTCAAATCAACTAATGGGCATAACAAGTTGGGCTATTCCAATTAAATTCCATACACCCCTTATGAACGAAATTACCTAATCTTCCATGAAAGACATGACCTACTCTTCCACATACATGTGAGAATTGCTAATGGGATTACCTCAGACATGGTATTTCCCCATACTATTTTGTAACTAATATTTACACATTTTCATTAATTCTCAGCCTGATAAGGGTTTAGCCCGGTTTTATGCTGTTTTTCTTATTTTTTGACAATAGGATCAGTATCTACACCTCTGTGTAGGAGATTGGATTTCAACTGGAATAGGCCATTACGAACCCACATTGGCGGTGTAAAAAGTACCTAAAAACATATGTGATGCGATCAAGCAAAATCAGTTGGAACTCGGAAATATTAAATTTTCAGTTTCTTATAGTAGAGTAAAAAGCATTTACAAATCTGGATTTTGCAGAAAACCCCATTGAAATTAAACAACAAGTTCCAAAGATATGAGCAATTTTATTTCCAAAACAACAGGAAACAAAAGTAAGTACTGTAAAAGTGGAAATTTTCGCGAGGTTTTATTTTCGCGAATTTCGAGTGGACATAAAATCGCGAAAATAAAAACTTCGCGAAAATAACCTTTTGCATTAGGTTTCTATTGTATCAATATCAAAACCGCGAAATTTAATTCTCGCGCAATTGATAAAATCTTCAAAATCGCGAAAATATCTTCTCGCGAAAATATTTATATAATATTGAATGGCTTTGAGTGTGATACAAGAATATATTGCGAGATAGAAAAATATTGCACGCGAGTCGAAGACGAGTGCAATATTTTCTATCGAGTGCAATATATTCTTGTATCACACTAAAATAAGCCATTCAATATTATTATTATTATTATATCAGGCTTTTGCTATGCGGTAAAATGAAAATTTAAGCTTACCTAGCCACGGGTTTAACCAATGTGTATTGTAATGTAAGCTTACGGCCTTTTGACCTTCTTGTTTTCTGCTCTTTACTCTCCAAAGACAATTTCGAAATAATTATATAGGTTTATTTGTAGATGTGGATTATATTTCCTAAGGTTATCATCATCCAGAATTGCCGCGAATTAAGTTTGTGATTTTACTTGTTTATACATTACGAAATCTCCTGTGAGCCGTTACGATGTCTGTAGTGTATTGTTGTGCTGTTGTATCATGACGCGTGTTGCTGCCGTCACCATGGTAACGCGCGACGTAAAGGTAGTAAAGCTCACGCAAAAAAGCTGGAAAATGAGTAAAATCTCACGCATCGTCATGAATAATTTGTTGCTCCTACCCCCCCCCCCCCGCTTTTCCCCTTCTCGAACGCCGTGGCTCAAATAATCATGGTACAAAATGAACATTGGAGTCGGCAAATCCCGGTACGTCTCTGTCTCACGCCAAGCAATTCCAAAAAGTTGACAGCCCTGATCAATTGCTGATATCAAATGACGTGCACACAGTTGTCGTAGCACTTGCGCTTGTTGCACATAAAAAAGGGTGATTGGCACAAGCTTATTTACGCCAGCGTAAGTTGAGACATTATTGACACGCACAGTAAACAAAAATTGAATAATTTTCACCAATTATAAACTTAAAGTTAGAACTTGTGAACCCTCTATGTGGAGGACAGAAACCTCTGTGCTAACATTGAATGGAGTTTTTCAAAGTGAAAGGCCATATGATATGCTCTGTATTGTGAGCGTTTCAAAGTCACCATTGGACCTGCTTAAAACAATGGGTTATTCAATTGAAAGCCATACACTTATGGAAGACATGGCCTTTTAATGCTGTAAGCCTGACCTGATTAAAATCTCGCATGCAGTGGATATATTTCAAGACCCCAATGAGAATGATTAAATAAAAGCGTATGTTGTATTGTATGCAAAATGGTACTGTTGCATGCAGGGCTGGAAAAATGGCAATTTTGTGGGAAGATCAGCCACATTTCATCAGAATTTGCAATCATTTCTTAAATGGGGAGGAACATTTTCTATCCCAATCCAAAATTTTCCTAGAATTAGTTTGTACAGAGTGCCATGGGCCGGTCTTAAAGCCATTTGACTTGTGTCAAATTCTAATTTTGTTATTCTTTATCCAAAATGCTCAAATAATATTTGTAATACTTGCCAGGAAAATTTGTCCATTTTAAGCTGAAATAACACGGTATAAAGTGAAAGAAACCCACTTGCTATTTTGATTGTTTAACTTGGAGGTCCCAGGGATGGAATTTTATGTCATAAGACATGATGCCTACAAACACGAGAAAATTGGCTGATTCCATTTGGGTTCAAGTTGGGACATGTGTAAACAAAAAAGTTTAGAAAAAAGTAAAAATTTTATAATGTAGGATCGAACATTATGGCTTCAATGTTACAAACATTTTGAGAGCATTAAATTATCCACAAGTTACTAGAACCCACTTGATACCCTATACTCCCATTTCAGAAAAATTCTTATTTTTTAGTAGTAAAATATATTATCTTGTTTTGCCAAATAAAACAGCTAAATCCTATCAATCCTTTAGTCAGTTTTAATTGACAATAAAAGTCACAATTTTAATATTTGGCCAATTTGAGGGAAAATGGGCCAAAAAAATGTGCAATATTTCTTAATGTGGTCACAAAATTCTATGACTTGGCACAAGTCTAAGCATTCAAAATCTTGAGTATAGGCTAAAGAGTTAGCTCATAATTTGAATATCTTATGTTATTTTTGATAATAGGTTCTGAAAAAGATTACAAAATGTGTATTCTAGAAATAGAAGTTGAAATTAGTTTTTGTACAAGTCCTTGGGCTTGATTGTCACAGCATACAAAAGACGTGCCGATAACACATATTTTTGGCCATTGTTTCCAAAAATTGACCAAACAATAAAATTCAGAGATGCCATTCAGTTTCAATAAAAAAACCATGAAAACTGGTGAGAAAACCTGAAAAGGCACATGAATGCAAGCCAAAAAGCCCCAAAACAGGCTGAAATAAATAAAAATGCGAGAATTTAGAATTCAGGCTAAAACCTAAAAAGTGGCATCTCTGAAAATGTTGACTTTTATTGCCCCCAGTTAGAACTAACTAAAGGATTAGGATATACATGTAGCTATGTTTAATTTGGCAAAACAGGATATTTGTTTAATTTCGAAAAATTAGTGATGTATTTTTCTGGAATAGGGATTATAGGAAAATGTTGTATGTGCATGTTGTCACTCGGATATTCTTGTAAATCATCATTCTGCACTTTATGAAAACAAATTGTACCAAAGACACATAATACAAAATAAAACAAAAGACATCATCATTTGACTCTTAGAACAATGGATAAATGAATCCACCTGTTGTCTTCTTTATTTGATAACAAAGATTATCTTGTCAATGATAATAAGTAGTAATCATAAAATATTTACAATATATTCAATTTTACAAGTTGCATGGAAGAATATACAGATACTGTTATACATAATATTAAAAATAAACCGTAAGGTCCCTTGGCCATCGCGCTGTACCTAAAGGATTAAAAAAAATGATGAAAAAAAAATGATGATAAAGAAAAATGCAAATCAGCTACTTCATAATTAGCAGTGTTCCATTTACTTTGAAATAATTGCAAAAAGTTATTCAGGTGATGTTTACGATATTATGTTTGCATTGTAGAAAATTGCTATACAGGCTGGAATTTGCATAGCAGGTTATCTAAAATGGTAAATCGAACACTGTTAATTAGCCAATTAAAATGGTACCATATTAGGTTCTTAATACCGTATTTCACCTAATTAGCGCCCTCAACGTTAAGTAACTCACCTGAAGGGGCCGCTTAATAATTGCCATATTTTGAAAGTGAAACAACATTTTTTCATTCAAAATAATTTTGTGAATTAAAAGGGAAAAAAATTAATAAAATAATGTCTCAGGTACCATAATGCAACTCATGGCGAGATGATTTTGATGTGATTTAACAGCATTTTTGCGCTAATTGTACACTGAAAGGGGGAGGGGGTACTTATTAGGAGATGGGCACTAAGTGTGGTTGAATACGATAAGAATGGAAGAGTCCATTGTCGCCTAAATATAGGAATTTCAGGAACAATTCTAGTCTTTTCTTTATACAAATATTCTTGTGAATCGTTTCTTCTCCCCCTTCTTTTTTGAAATTGGTTAACACACTTTGGTCCTGGTGGGACCAGACTTTGGTAAAATACAGTTGATAGACTTAAGTCCGTTCACACTACGCTGTCTCGCAATGAAGTTAATATAAATACATTTTGACTTGGAAATGCGACAAGTTGTTGCAAAAAGTAATCAATATATTGGGAACGCATTGCACTGCAACGCAAGGGCAGCATGGTATGAACGGACCTTTACTGTTGGGTCAAATATTTTATTGGATTATTGATACAAAGCAATCATTACATCGGGCTATTCCATTTCAAACCCATACACCCCTTATAGAAGACATGACCGTAATCTTCCACACAGGGGGTAGAGATGTCAAATGGAGTCACCCATTCAGGTAACCCCATTTGAAATTAACACCCCCAGTGTGGGAGATTAAGGTCATGTCTAACATAGGGGGTGTATGGATTTCAATTGGAATAGCCTATTTGCGGAAGCTCTTCGTCAGTTCTAAAACCATGAGACGTTAGTCAATATTGAGCTATCCAGGCAAATTTATTGATCTGCTGACAGTGCTGTCCATTTTTGCTTTTTCACAGCATAAAAATATTTGTATTTCTGGACTCTAGCTCTAGTGACTATGGATTTCAAAGTAAGTGAGGTGCCAATGTAATAATGAAGTGATTCAATTAGCCAATCAGAACCCCACTTCAGTGTTTATGCCACAGAATTGGAGAAGGAGAACCTGGACTGCCTATACTGCTACGTACAATCGCGCTGACGGAGCGCGGAGACAAACGAAAACAATTCTGCATCTCATCTGAAGTGATTTGGTACTCGCGTGCAGGTCGCATCAATTGCGTCTCTCAAATGCGCCCATCATCCATGTCATGCTTGCATGACACCAAATGCCTCGAGCCCATTCCGAGGGAAACCAAATACCCCCCAATTTTTGCTCCATGCCTGTATCAAGATGGCGGCCGAGTCCCGGCTCTTCTCCTCTAATTCTGTGGTTATGCTGTAAACAGCGCCAAATCGGAAGACTGCTAAAGGACCATGCCGACTAATATAGATGTAAATGATTTGGAGAAATACTTTTTAAAGTTACAAATGTAATAATCATTCAATTACACTTAAAGCTTATTGCTTGTACTTAATACTACTCAAATGCAATTCAACTCATTCCCAACTTCCACCCCACATTATAGTATCTTTTTGTTATGAAAGTGCATAGTTCTCACCGTAATTTGGCATGCGATATCTGACTTCAGAATTTGGTTATCTTAAATTTGCAGCATTGCTGATCAAAAACTCTTATAAAAAACACACTTTCTTCTTAAAAATCAAATATTTCCACTTTATTTTCATGTTTAGTTGAAAAAACTTCAAAACCACACACAAAATTTTCTCACAATAAAAAAAACAAATGTGTTGATAACATGTATGCACTAAGCAGAAACACACTCATGTCCTGTTATTACTTACTGTCTATGTATGTTAAAAGTTTGGCACCAAACTGAGGGATTAGATTGAGGGTGTCAGGACTCGGTAAAGCTCTGGGAAATTGTGTGAAAGAGGCAGAGCGGGAAAACAACTTTTTTTCTCAATAAAAGCACTTTTTGACAGTCTGTTTTACTTAAGTTGTATGATGAATGCACCATGCAAAAACACACGCATGTCTTATTATTACTGTCCATGTTTGTTTTTTGGCACCAACCAGAGGTGTTATGCTGGTTTCATACTTTCCTGCCGCTTGCCGCTTTGACACCAGAAACGCTAGTGGTGACCAGCGGCAAGCCGATATATCAATCACTTCACCACCCAAGTGGCAGCACTACGAGGAGTTGAATTCAAGTTAACTTGGAGCGGTGCCGCTCTGATGTATGAGAACAAATGCAATTTTGGAGCGATGCTAAGCGGCAACAGTTGCTTTCAGTGTCATACCGCTGCCGCTCAGTGGTATGCCGCTCCGCTTGCAGACAAGTGCAAGTGGCATGATGAAACGTCACGCCGCTCAGCGGCAGAAAGTATGAAACCAGCATTAGACTGGGGGAGTCGTGACTCAGTTAAGCTCTAGGAAATTTGCCATATTGAGCTACCTGTACTCCAGTTAAATCCATAATAATACACCCATAATGACCTTAAAATCTCCCACACAAGGAGTGTGAATTTCAAATGGGGTTACCTGAATGGGTGACCTCATTTGATATCTACACCCCATGTTTGGGGGCTCATATTTCTGAACTATTTGATTCTTGAATAAATCAGTTACATATAGTACACAAATCATAATATTAATTATAACAAATATAAGTTTGGGAAGAAAAAATACACATTATTGAAAGCTTTGACAAAAAAAAAATGATGTGCAGCAAATGAGAACTACCTGCCAATTGGCCAAAAAGAAGTTTTCATTATCGATTGGACTAATCAGCAACATTGTTAGAATAATTTCACCACAAATGAAGATATCATGTAATTGACCAATCAGAGGTAATGTTAGATTGGCAGGTAGTGCTCAGGGGGTTAAACAATATTCTTGTTATATACAAAATGAGTTGAAGAGAAATAATATAACAGAGAACATTTACAACTTTACAAATAAAACAAGACAATTTGGTCACCGTATTATATTTATAGAGATTTGCTTCAAATTCATTTCATCAGCAGAATGCAAGAAAGCTGTAAGTACCGAGTAAAGATCATGGTTCATGTTAACAGGCCTGTTAGCCAATCTTAGGCAGTGGGAGTGGTTTAGTTCGTAGACACATAATCTGATTGGACAATTGATTCGGGTGCCGTCTATCAGGCCGTAGACGACCCCACGTCATCATGAGCGTTGATAACGCGTAACACGGCATCCACTACTCAAAATATTGGACCTGCCTGTCATCTATCACACGGTAGAGGATAGTAAAAACAAAAAATTCCCGTATTGTTTATTCTCCATTTTACACCAGAATGAAATGAAGCAAACAGGATGAAGTGTCCAAGACACATCACATTGATTTGGCTGTGATGTGGCTCGAACCCTCAACCTTGTGATCATGAGTGATCACTTAACAGCTGTAATGTGTCTCTTCTAAAGTTGAGAGTAATACAATGGTAGATTTGTAGCGGCAGATTCAAATCATGAACGCTAACCTAAAATTCCATGGGGCCTAAAAGGCTGATTTGTCCGTACGCTGGCGACGCAACTGCGTAAACGCACTGATTCGAGTCTAACACTACAAAATCCAACATGGTGTTACTCTCAACTTGAGACGAGACACAGTATAGGCCACCATGTTCCCCATAGCAATATCCAAGCACTTACAACATTTTTGCATTTTAACAAAAGTATCAAATTGTTATGTGACAGCAGCAGTTAAAAAGATCAGGACTCAACACATTGGTCAGGATCTGGCTCAAACCCTCAATCTTGTGTTGAAGAGTGATCACTTAAATATAACCACTAGGCCACCATGTTCCGCATAGCAATAACAAAGCTCTTACAACTATTTTGCATTTTAAACAAAAGCATCAACTTGTTATGTGAAAGCAGAGTTGTAAAGTGCAGCAGTGTGAAAAAGATCAAATACTTGCCTTTCTTACAGTGCCCCAGATTGGTTAATTACATCATCATATCATCTGAGTAACCAATCAAAATAGGGCTTTTATAGATCTCTTAGCCCTTTGATCTTGCAGACTATTCCTACCATACAGTATCTCTTAAAACATGATACAGCCCTCTTTGTAACCAATTAAAATAGTTCTTAGAGACAAATAATCTTGCCCAATGCCCATAGTACCCACAGGGTTAATTTGAGCAATTTGCATTGGAATTCCACTAACTGCACTCAAACTTACTTTTTGCCATCACATAACATATCGTAATAAAAACTCTCAATGTACATAATACTTAAAACAATGATTCAATAATAATATATTTACAAGATCATTATTTTCAATATATTCACTAATTTTGGCAAAACCGCTTAGCATATTAATAACATTTCTTACTCATATATATTTGAACCAAACATGAAAACAAATATTCTTTGAAACATCTTAAAATGGTAGAAAAACTGGAATATATGAACTTCGGCAGTCAAATGAACCCTAAGTTCAGTAACAATAAACAACAAACAAAGATTTGGGTTTTAATCTGACAATTCGCCATAGAAGTAGTAATGTAACAGGATTAATTACCATAGTGATAGGTGAAAACTATTTTTGAATGTATTGCCCTGCACTAGACATATGCTGTAACTCTGCGTTGCACCATCGATTATCAAAGAATAGGCATAAAGACCTGGATTATAATTCTATGGAAATTTCACATTATGTAGAGTCCATATATACGTTTCACTCACACCTGTACAATTAGTGTCTTTGAAAAGAGCAGTATTGTATTCAATCTATAAATGCACACACAGGTGACGGATGCAGCCTACATGTACCTACAGTGCAGGGCAATATATTCAAAAATTGTTTTCACCAATCGCTCTGATAATTAATCCTGTTACATCAGTACTTCTACAACGAACTGTCATTGTTAGACATCAAAGTCACATTGACTTTGACAAATTTGTGCATAGACTGTAAATTACAGTAGTTAATGTCAGTTTGTAAAAGCAGACCTGTCATTTTGGACAACTCTGAGGTTAGTTTCAACTAATATTTGCAATGCATCGAAAGACCTTAAACCCATCATAAGAGCAAACCCATGATAACTTTGGGTGCATTCCTAATACATTTGGGTGTGTTCCTAATATACATTTGGGCGCATTCCTAATATACATTTGGGTGTATTCCTAATACATTTGGGTGAATTCCTAATATACATTGGGTGTATTCCTAATACATTTGGGTGCAATCCTAATACATTTGGGTGTATTCCTAATACATTTGGGTGCAATCCTAATACATTCAGGTGTATAATAATCTTATGCTAGAGTATGATGGATTTATGATGGGTCTTGCAATGCACTGTATATATTAGTGAAACCCACCACAGATTATACAAACCCAATTCTACTTTCTTACAGTACCTCTGATTGGTTATTACATGATATAATCATCCAAGTATAAACCAATCAAAATAGAGCTTACCATATCTCTGCTATACTCTGATCAGCTCGTAATAGGCGGGACTCATAACATAGTGGCGTAACAGAATGGCGTACACACAGATAGGCGCAGCACCTACGCGCACTGCACTTTGCGTTTATGACGCGCGCTTTTGTGAATTTACACGTGCGTAAGTTGGAACTTTATTGACTCGCGCAGTAACAAAAACCAAATAATTCCCGCCTATTAAGAGCTGATCATAGTATATCTCTGGCTCAATAAAAGATACTACCCTCTTTAATTTTGTAACCAATGAAGATAGTTCTGAGAGACCAGTCCTTGGTCGGAGTTGCCCATTAAGCTACTTGTTCCGCCATTATGCACTATGTGTGGGAGAGCCTCGAACTGGCAGCATACATGAATGGGAATTGAACTAGTCATAACGCTCTGTGTAAGGTTACATAATTCTTCCTTTCATGTATGCTGCCAGTTCGAGGCTCTCCCCGCACATAGTGCACAATGGCGGAACCGTGCAAGTAGCGAATGGGGTTAAAAAAATAAAGCTGTTTTTCTGTGTACAAAATGGAAGGAAAGGACACTTATCTGTTCTGATTATTTTACTGTCTTTCTAATTACAATTTCATCTGTCCATGCAGAAACCTGAATCTGGTCAAGTTCCCTAAATTTATCACATGACCAAATATAAAATAAATCACACATGTATAATGGGGCAGACAATATCCATGTTATACCTCAATCATTGAATGTAACCTCTAGTATTGCTAATTTCAAATCTTGCGTTGCATTTGCGATGTCCGTTAACCTATCCACCATCTCCTGTATCGGCTGAACCGCTGGATACTGCAAAGCTGCCGTTTTTGTGGAATTCACACCAACGTTCAAACAATCGCACAACAAGTCGCTCATATGAATCACGCGACTTCTAAACTGCGTGTGCGACAGATTATGATGTAACGTGTCGCCGATAAACACCAATTTGTGTCCCAACAAGATGACATGCTTGCTATGCGCTACAAATACTTTCGGCGGTTGTTTCGCTTCCACGCACGTGAAAAACTTATCCACGGCTGAAATTGTGTCTTCGCTAATGCTTTGAACTTCTTGTTGGTAAAATTTGATTATTTCTCTATCGTTTGCTGTCAGTTCTGAGGTATATGTAATGTTATGGTTCGTTTCTGTTGTGACGATAATTTGACGCGTAATATCTGACGTTTTCGTGATGTAGCCGTAGTCGCCACCTTTGTCATCGTCATCAGATGTTGGCGAGTTGGCATTATTCGTGATTGGAAAGGATATTTGCCCAGGAACATGTGGTAAGGGTCTCCTCTGTACTTCTGGACTCGTCATATTCGTGGTGGCACTGTCTTCTTTCTCAGGAGCCATCCAATCAAAGCTCTTCTCTGGTGACAAAGCGCTAACACCACCAGGGGGCGTTGGCAGTGGTCTCGTCTGCAAACCCAAACTCTGACTACGCTGATCCAACCTTTTGAACAATACGTCGCAGTTAGTCGTTACAAATGCGATAAATTTCTTCATATCCGACGGAAGAACCTTGGCAACATTTGCAAATTGGTCTAAATCGCTCGGAGCGTTATCGCTCGATGTTGGTGTGTATTTCAACTTATCGACGCTCCAGTTAAGATTGTCCAGCGTCAACGCTGATCGGAGTAACTTAGCGTGCGATGCCTGCAATGGCTGTAAGCTTATACCCAACTCTATCTGTAAATTAGCATCACTTTTAGCTGCATAGGTAACAGTGTCTTTGGCAAACTCTAAGAATTCTTTAAGTGCTAATTTCAGCTGATTACACGCCGCTTTGATCTCGTGGATTTTCGGCTCTAAATCAGCCTGGTGGCGCCACACACTGCTGACATAACTCAGCATATATGCGATCGCAGTCTCCAAACACCTGCTGGCGCTTTACTAACAAGTCCATGGCAGTGTCCCTATCCAACAGGACCTTTCGTCCCAGTGTTCCCATATCAAATGATTTCGATCTCTGTTGTTCTGTATTCACATTTAACGTTTGCATTTTTGCATCGACTTCTTCCACCGACGTTGACTTTGTCAATATAGGCAAACTACCTGTTAACGGCCTATCTTTGGTCACTTGCGGAGGAATGTCATACACATGATCGAAATCGGCTCTCACATTGCCATGCGATAAAGCTTTCATTTTGCAATACCCCGGCGAACCATAATCATCGCCAAGTCCCCCTTTTGTGGGAGAATTATACATGTCTTTAAAAGCGCCCTCTGGAATGCGTGGTCCATCTAATGTACCTCCTGGTTTACGTGGACTATCATAGATTTCCCTATTCAGCGATGGTGGTACATCGTAGGTTTCGGTGGGTGAGAGTTTGCCTAGAGATTGAGGGACATCATATGTATCTACAGGTATCTGGCTCTCCACTGACGGTACTGGAATGTCGTAGTCATCACTGAGGTCCTGGAACAGTAAAAACAGATCATGGGATTTAAGAAATTGAATGATTCTTTATTATGTTAATTAACTCATTCCTTCCTTCCTTCATTCATTCATCATTCTTGTTAACACTCGTTCTTTATGTTTAATTTACTCTTTCCTTCCTTTCTTTCCTCCTTCATTCATTTATTATTTTTGTTACAAATGTATTCATTCCTTATATTCAAGAATTCACTCCTTCATTCATTCCTTCCTTCCTACCTTTATTCATTCATTCAATCCAACATTGATTCATTCATCATTCTTGTTAACACTCATTCTTTATGTTTGTTAATCTGCTCCTTCCTTCCTCCCTTCCTTCATTGATTTCATTCACTCAATAACTTGGTTACTTTTTATTTGTTTGTTTATGTGTTCCTTTCTTCCTTCATACATTGAATTCATGCCTTCATTCTTTTTTCCTTCCTTCATTCATTTCATTTATTCACTCAATAACTTGGTTATTTGTTTATTTGTTCCTCCCTCCCTTCACTCACTTCAAATGCTCTCACCTTTTCAATAGCAGATTTCTTCATAGGCAGAACAATTCCATGTGCAGAGGGAGGCACGTCATACACATCACCAGCCATAAATCCCTGTTTGGTTGGAGTATCATAAAATTCTAACGATGTTGGACTTGTAGGTTCTATACTATGAGTTGGTGATGTATGCGCACTGTGTGACTTAACAGGCGACGCCCAGTGGGTAGTCTTTGGCACATCGTATGTCTCTTGCGGCGACGTTGAGTATTGTTTCACGGGAACGTCATACGTCTCTTGAGGCGACGTTGAATATTGTTTTGGGGGAACGTCGTACACCTCTTCGCTGTTTTGGTGTTGAAGCTTGAAAGCGGGTGGTTTCCGTGCACCCGGTATGGTTTGGTAGCCAAGAGAAACTTCTGGGGATGAGACCCTTGCATGAGGACTGGGACGAGGGATGTCATAGTCTTCTGTCATGGAGGCACCGGGGGCGCTTGTTCTTCTGCCGCCAGGCGATAACGGGGAGTCGTACATGAGAACAGGGCCATGTCCGGTTGGCGAATTAACCTGAAGAAAAGGATGAAAATAATATATGCATAATATATTATTAATATTTTGTTGGAGAACACCATCTTTTAGAATCAACAATAAAAACTACTAAATGGAATCACCCATTCAGGTCACCCCATTTGAAATTTACACTCCCTTTGTGGAAAATTAATTAAGGTCATGTCTTAGGGGGTGTGTGGATTTCAACTGGTATAGCCCAATACCTCTCTGCCAGCCACAGTCTATGCAGGCATTCATTCTCAAGTTGCACAACCTTTCCTGTTCCAATTAGGTCACTACAACTCACAAACCCAGTATTAACTTTCACCTAATAATACCCCAGACAAGCAAATACTGCTAAAAATATACCACACAGAACGCCTCACCATGAAAAGAGAGTTGCATGTGATGATGGCTGCCCTTTCATGCCTTTTATAACTGATTGTAGATCCTTAAATAGTTAGGCAAAAAAAAAAGAGGTTCGTCTCAAAGCGCCCACATGCATTTGTAAAATCACATGATTTGATAAAAAAGAAATGCGGAATTTTTTTTTATTTCAAATGTGTTTTTTTCTGGAAAAATGTGGCGAAAATCAGATTTGTTTTCTCAAAATACCATAAAAATACCAAGTTGGGAATAAAAAAAACAAAAAAACAAAAACAAATCGCATTTGCTTTCAAACCACTTGTGAGCTTTGAGACAAACTTTTTTTTTGTGGCTTTGTCCCCTTGTAGATTGGCTTAAGAAATTTAAGTATCTGTGTTAGAGTGATTTTTTTGTTTGTTGAAATTTTTTTTTTTGAGGGGGGAGGGGGGCAGAGCTGAGTGTCTGAAATGTACCCAATGTAGACACGGGGGGAGGTCTACCCCCCTGAGCATGCAATGGTGACTGGTGTCATCCATTAACACATTTATGCAGATGTGGTGCACACTGAAAATAAATACTGCTATGATACTCCAGCAGGTTAGCTAAACCAGGGAACAGACATTATCTATTAACCAATTTGACACCATGTAGTCAAACTTGACCAAATTCATATTAACTTTGACACCATTTCTGGTCAAATTTGAGAAGAAATTGTGTTATATTTTATTTGACTAGGATTCAATCACAATGTGTAAAGTTGAAAAGGCAGCTATTGGATTTATGCCACTCTGGTGCAGATTTATAATGAGACAGAATAATATGTACACCACAGGACTTGATTTGGGTCAATGTGTGTTACACCCTACACTAAATATCAATATACAGGTTTGCACCAAAATCCTGTTTTGACCAAATTTTGGTTTCTTATATACCAGTAAGTATTGTGTGTTGCCATTCATGAAGGGAAATCGGAAATAGTTTATACGAAACTAGGTCATTGACTTGTCTAATTAGTATTACTGATAATGTCGGATATACCTGATATAGACCTTATATTAATGTCTTGCATATTGGACACTAGTATGCCCAGCTGGTTATAGACCGAGTTTGTGTTGCTGAACGCTGTCATGCAGTGTTGTTTGGAATCACACTGATTCCAGCCGGTTCATTTGTTGATGCTTAAATTGAAAAAAATGCAAACAACAAATTTTGTACAATTCAGATAAATCAAATCCATTTTCTTTATCAAGAGCTGCTATGTAACTACCTTACCAGTGGTGTACCAGCTCCCCCCCCCACCACCCTGATATTTAAGATATTTTTTTAAATTTTATTTTTAATCTTATTTTTGACCATTATCAACATGGTCTGCCCCCATATGAGATTTTCCCCTTGTTGATCAGATACATCAACATCATCCAATAAAATTTATCAGACTACATGTACACATATAGAAAATCCCAACCACACGCACATGTAGCTACATACTCACAATTTGGACATCACATATTGCCTCCCCTGATGACCTCCACATGTAGAAGGCCTAGGGTTAATTGTTTGTGGCGTGACTTTGACTCTTGTAATTAATACCGACACTTTTCGAAGTTTTTAATCAGACATGGCACATATCAGGGTGTAGTCTTGCTAGTAATTAGCTGGTGATTGCCATGGCGATGGTAATTGATAGATGATTGACAGATTGCTAATGGTCTCGAAATTAATTCTAATTGCCTTTTTTCTAGGGTGTATGGCAAGAATGTTTGATATCTGGACTCCCCCATCACTGCACTGAACAGGGCTTGCCATTACCCCCATCCCCAAAGAGGGCTTGCCGTTTCCCTCTTCCCTGAACACGACTGCCATTCCTATTCCCTCCCCCATCCCTGAACACCCCTACACTCTAGTTTTCCAGGACAACTGTGAACCTGTAGTGTGTGTGTGGTTGTTAATAGTGAAACCGTGAACCCACCTCCACAGACATACATCATAATCAAAGCGTGGACATCTGTGGCATTTTACCGCTAACCGTGGACCTGGTATTACGATAGAGGAGTGAGAGGACCCTACCACATATGCAAAGCTGTGCTGTTTTACCGACTGTGGACTACATAAGTGTGAACTCAAAGTCCACATTTGTAGATGAAAACAAAACGCAGGACTGCCGTTCCCTCCCGGCATCTCTGAACAGGACTGCTGTTCCATCCCCCATCCCTGAACAATTTTGTATTTTGGAGGGTACTCCTGTTTCTGCGCAACATGTGAATTTGTGCATTTCTTTGAAAGTCAATAAGAAGAAAAATATATGCCTGCATGAAAATTTTGCGAATCAACTGCATGCACAAATTTTCTTGCACACAAAAATTTCATGCTTTACAGAATATAGGCCCCTATTGATTTCCTTTCCATTTTCATTTTTAAACCTTGACACCAAAATTAACAATGGCTGATCTAAATTGGAGTTAATTACTTAACAAGTTGCACACACCTGTACGACATTAATTAATAACGGACAATTAACATGCGCTACATATCAATGGCTCAATGACCTTTAATTAAGCTATTAAATCTTTAAATGACTTATTACTACTAAGGATTAAATCTCACTTTTTAAATTCAATTTGAAATATTCTCATACCCAGTGTCATCAATTCTTAACTCCCATTCTACAGCAATAGCATTAAGTTGACCCTAAAGTTGTGGCATATGAGTTTTTGTACCCAATAGGTCGTTCCTTGAGTGTAGAAATATGTACGATCTTATATTTTAAAAGTGTTTTTTACAATTTTTTTGGTATATTTTTTGTAACATTTACAAAATCACATACAACAACTTACACCTTTAGAATCAGCCAAATTTGTTTTTTCTTGTCAACTACTCAACTTGGTCATTGGTCAACAGAGCAATTGGCTCAATTTTGACATAATGTCAACCCCCATAGAACTCTTCAGTTCAGAGTCTATGGCCAAAATAGCCAGTTGGGGTTTCTTTCACTTTACTTTGTTATTTCAGCTTAAAATGGACGGAAACCTTTAAATTGACAGTTATTACTAATATTATTTCAGCATTTTGAATAAAGAATATAACAAAATTAAAATTTGATGGAAATCATAATCATACATTATGGCTTTATGAACTCTGCCCTGAGAGATGAGCATATTAATGATCTGCGTGCTAGCCTTGCGCTTCAAAAGTTTAAGTTTTGAAATATTTTCTCAACGTTATCAAGAACTATCTTAATAACTACTAACCCAATACTAGGTTTGTTTGTACTCATTTGAATGCATTTTTCATGCTGATTCCAAATATGGTCATGAAAATTTACATTTCTGAAGTCGCAGTCGACACCCGCGTGAAGAGAGTTAAAGATCTTAGTATTATACTATCTTTGGTTTAACTCTGGTTTGTAACATTGAGTACAATTACAAATTGATTTCAATGGAAAGTGACCTTATATGAACAAAACAGATTCAATTGAAGTGGGCATTAATTCATAATGTAAGATTTAAACTGCTTGGAATAATTGAAACAATTTGGTCACCTCTTGAGGCACGTTTCTGGAGGTCAGCTTATACATTTCATTCAGAGAGAAGTTTGACAAATTGCACCCTTAGTATTTTAAAAACTTTGTGAACTCAACTCAACTCCCTCAACCATGTCAACTCTCATGTAAGCATGGTCATGATGATGTAAGTCGCATAAGATATGCACGTTCACATGGAAAGCCACAGGACAAAGTTGGAGAAATCCACCATGTACTTGTGAACTGTCTTGAGAATTCCAACCCCAAAGCTTGTCCCCAAATTTTATGTCCCAAGATATTTAGGGGATTTCGTGATAGAGTGATGGAATAATCAACTTCTTATTCTAGTTTTTAAGTGTTTAAGAAACCTATGTCCATCTTATTTATCATCTCAATTTGAATTTGTTCACGATAGTCATATGCATATTACCAGGAATCATTCATCAAATACTCTTGTTGTACCAAAATGTAATTCAAATTCAGGCAAGCGTACATTCCATGCCAGAGCTGTTAATACTTGGAATGAAATTGCACCTCAAATCCGCAAAGAATTAAATAATATGTCTTTGTATCAATTTAAAGCGCGAACAAATATTTCTGCTAAATAATTTGGGATTTCTATTCCCTTATAAATTGTACTTTTTATAAGGACATTTTAGCTTTAGCTTGTATTTTGTATAATCTTTGCCATATGAGTTCAATACTATTTATTATGTTATTGATTTACCATGTGTAATATGTAAATTTACTGTGTATCAAATATGTATTACAGTATTTTATAATTGTATGAGGGCCTGCTTGGAAAGCAGCGCTTGACACTGAAGTGGAATTACCCTCAATAAAGAAAGATTATTATTATTATGAGTGTTACTGCCAATGGGAACTAGTCTGTACTACCACTACAGACCATGTACATATATTATCCATAGGGAGATAAACTACTGGGAACCACACACTCTTGGAAACCGCTCCCTATTCGTGGGACATCACAGTTTGTGACTCGTGGCTTGTGTCCCCCTAAATCGCGAGTGGTCTTTGACAAAGACTAATGGGAACAAGCCATTTTGCGATTCTGGAATAACCTTGGTTTAATTATATATTTAAAGGAGTATTTCGTGATCCTAGCATTCTCTTTTTATGACATTTTTCAGTAGATATTCACGAAAAAAGCTCATTCCAAAATTTCAGTTGATTCCAATTTTGCGTTTGCGAGTTATGCATGATTTTGTTATTACACTGCTCCATAGACAATGCGTTGTAATTTCGTTCTGGTGCACCAGAACAAAATTCAAATTTCACGATATCTTTGCTAAACGAATCAATCTGCAAGAAATTTTTTGTACATAAAACATTATGTAGCCAGAGGTTTCCAGTGATATAAAAATCTCAACTTTTTTTGAGAAAAGTGGAGGATGATGCTGTGGATCACGAAATGCCCTTTTAAGTTTTAATATGGTTCAATTTGGTGTGCCACTTTAGGTTACAGCGCACACCTAACCTTTTCTAGGGTCTGTGGTTTCAGTAAGTTTCTGATTGTAATTCCAAAGCTGATGTCATCAGCACTCAGCAGTGGCGGTGCAAGGATTTTTTTTCGGGGGCATGGGGGCATGGCCAAAGTGGATTTCAGGGGGGCAAAATCAACAAAATTTTTGCAAAATTGCCACAAAGTGGTATTTTTCGTAATTTTTGGTTTTTACTGGGGGGGGGGGGGCAACAGGGGGTGCCGCCAGATTCCAGATTTTCCAGCCTTCAATTAAATGGTGTGAAGTTTACAGGGATTGACTTAGGAATCGCAATACCGATGTCGATCCTTGAGAATTCTCCATTCTATGACTGTCTGTCTGAACATGGTTTGAACCACACCAGTATAGCTAATTACACTGAAAACAACTTAATTTCAAATTACATTATTAAGCAATGAATAAATACACAAGATTTTCCTGTGGGGGTTCATCTGTGTTTACTGATACTGCTACAGGTATGCGCCAACAAAATGACACAATTTCCAATTGCAAAGTTAAATGACCCCTATCCAAATATCATAGCCTAAAAGTTGACCTCAAGGTGTGGAAAATGTGTTTGTGTACCCAACACATGCAAAGGTGATTTGCTATGAGTAAAACATATTGGGGGTAAGGAACTGTGTCCTAGAGATTGTCATATTTGAGATATGATGGTATGTTATGGTTTGAAATGGCATGTAAAGTATGGGTACACATTTACCTTGTAGTTGTATGTTTGTTTGTTAAAAGCTGGGTTTGGATGATGTGCATTGTATGTAGTTATGTACATTTGTATGTTTGATATAGATGATGATTATGTTGTATATCAGAGGTGGTCCGTTCAGGACTTCCTGCCCGGTGAGTATTTCCTCATACCAATATTTGTTTGCTGTTAAATGTGTGTGTCTAAAGGCAGATCCTGAAAAGAAATACTAGGAACTGTGGTCCTATTATGAATGAATGAACAAGAATTAATTAATGTACAAAGAATGAATAAACACATATGAAGGAATGAAAAACGTTGAATTGAATGAATGAAGGAATAGATAAAGGAATGAATGAATGAATGAATGAATGAATGAATGAATGAATGAATGAATGAATGAAGGAAGGAAGGAAGGAAGGAAGGAAGGAAGGAAGGAAGGAAGGAAGAGATGAATGAAGGAAGGAACAATGGAAAGATGAATTGATGAATGGAATTATTTTCACTCAAAGATCACTCCCCCTGTTTTCCTGCCCAGTGCCTCAGATTGGTTGCAGAATATGGTAGTAGCTTCCTTCCTTCCCCTCCCGCTTCCTTTTTTGAGGTTTCCTCAAATATATTTAATTTTTTTGAAATTCAGTTATAACTTTTCAAAAAATATGTCTAGGAAGTTGGGATGCATTATATATAGCCTTGTTAAGATACAAGAAACACTTTAGGAAGGTTTTGTGATCATTAGAGGGGTGTACACAAATAAAAAAAATGGGCCGCCTCCTTTTCCAGGCATTATTGTATACGCTTAAACAGCTCTAATTATGGGTATTTACACCAATTTTGCGATAAAAATAGAATAGCCCCTCTTCCTACTTTTTTTTCAAAACCCGGACGTGAAACATGTTTTATTTTTTACTTGGCCTAATTATAATTATTTGCCTGTGTATTATGGGTAGTAACAGAGGCTCTATACTACTACTAGAACTAGGGTTCGAACCTGCAACCTCACGCACCATATTCAAACGCCTTATCGATTGAGCTAACTTGACTACCAATAACTTTTGTTTGTCTACCCCAAAAGTCGTGTTCACATTTTGAGTTACACCCGGCGTAAACTTACGCTAACATTGATAAAAATTCCACAAATATTTTCACTACTCCTACAGCGTGTCCACACCTAGCCTACTCCTAGCACTACGCCGACCAGTTCCACCAAGCATTCACTTCTGGTCGGCGTAAACATCGGCTACCACTTCTGGTGTTTCCGTGACCTTTTTCAACCACGCAATATGTAATGTCTTAGTTCCAACCAATAAAAGGTCAAACTTACACCGGGTGCCAGGAGTAGCAGCGTTCACATTGCAACTTACGCCTGGCGGAGGTTACACCCAGATCGCTACTCCTGACTTCAGAGTAAATCGTCGGACGTACGCCTGGTGGAACTTGCGCTGACCATCGTTCACACTGTCACTACTCCTGGCAGCGCCTACCGCTACTCCTAGCAACTTGCGCCGACCAAGTTCCACCGGGGGTACGTCCGACAATGTGAACACAACTAAACTTAAAACACTCCCACTACAGCCTACAGGTATAAACTATTTCAGCCTATTTATGATATGTCTGGCAATGCTTGTTATGTTAGCTTTAGGCATGGGCAATATCAACTCAATTGAATGGAACTGGGGCAATAAACATTACAAGGTGGCAGAAAATACAAACCTGTTGCCAAGATAATGTCGAATTGATTCAGAAAACCCACAAATAGACCTTATAAACACATCATTCCGTGTGTTTCCAAACTTCCCACATATTAAAGTTGTATTCACATATTAAAGTCGTGTTACACCCGCCGTAAAGTTACGCTAACATTGATAAAAGTTCCACAGATAGTTTCCCTACTCCTACCGCCGCGTATCCACACCAAGCCTATTTCTAGCAGTACGCCGACCAGTTCCACCAAGCATTCACTTCTGGCTGGCGTAAACATCGGCTACCACTTCCAGTGACTTTTTTCAACCATGCCAAATGTAATTTCTTAGTTCTGACAAAAAAAGGGGCAAACTTACACAGGATGCCAGGCGTAGCAGCGTTCAGATTGCAACATACACCTGGCGGAGATTACACCTAGCTCCAGGGTTCGGTTTTTGCCGGCAAAAACCTGTTTTTGCCGGCAATTGCAAAGTGGTAAAAACCTGGCAAAAAACTGTTTTTGCCAGTTTTTGCCTGGTTTAAACCGGCAAAAATGGCAAAAAATGGCAAAAACTCACATATAGTCACTCAAATATTTAAAAGTGGCACAGAAAGCTCATGAACAGTAATACACAACTTTTAATGAATCATTTAACATATTTTTTGTCTCATCAAGTCCTTGAAATGGAAACGCTCTTAATCTTATGCATGCCACATTTCAGTTAAATGCACTTGATGAGCAATGAAAACGCATGCCTTTAATTTCCTATTTTTTGCTTATAATTACAAAATCTGGCCTTGTTACACTCGGGAACTTATTTCTGTAACTTAATAATTTGTTTTGAAATGAAAAAACTGAACTATAAATCTCTTTTTTAGTTTTTGCCATTTTTGCTGGCAAAAACTGTTTTTGCCAAGTGGAAAAAACCTGCGAACCCTGCCTAGCTCGCTACTCCTGACTTTTGTCAGGAGTAAATCGTCAGACGTACGCCTGGCAGAACTTTCGCTGACCATCGTTCACACTGCCACTACTCCTAGCAGTGCCTACTGCTACTCTAGTCCTAGCAACTTGCGCCGACCAAGTTCCACCGGGTGTACGTCCTACAATGTGAACACAACTATACAATCTTTGTTTTGAAGTACAACATTTTCAAGATGTTCTCAAGTCCTAAAGGCAGTTTTCTTGGTTCTTCCAGATCAAAACAAAGCATCTACATCCCTGATCAGTGTTGTTATTTTTAGACCACCTTCTTGATGATGAAGGGAACCGAAACACACTGAAATGTCCCAAACCTAACAAATAAATGAGTGCCCAATTTGATGTAAATAAATGGTTACTGGTCGATAGTCCAAAGGGCCATTAGTAGGAAAACCCAAAACAGTAGTTATAGGCCTAAACCCTAATTATGACCCTAACCCTCACCCTAGCCTGTAACCTTAGAACCTGTAACCTAGGCCCTAATCCTAACCATAACTCTACCTAACCATATCACTAAGTCCATGATAGAGTTTGATCAGTTCCCTCGGAATTGTGATGTTCAAACAGCGATCATGTTAGCACGAGCAGAGGCGCTTAAAATAAATTTTGGATTTGGATTTATAAAGCGCCTTTCTCCAGATCTTAGAGGACTCAAAGCGCTGTAATTTCGCTGCAATAGTGAATCATCACAATCAGATCGCATCAACTAGGTTGCTGCCGAACGGCGCACACCTATCCGCATTTAGATTGTAACAACCACCATTTATCTGTGCAGCTCCCCAAATTCCATTGGGTGAAGGAAGTTTTTGATAACCAAACTAATCACCAATTTTTGCGATACAGGAGGAAACCGGAGATCCCGGAGAAAACCTGCGAGAGCGAGCATGGAATCGGGATAAACCAAGTGCACATGAGTCCTTGTGCAGCGCCGGGCTTGAACCCGGGACCTCAGTGGTGCAAAGCGAGGGAATTACCGCTGCGCTAACTCGCCCTCCCGCTAACTCGCCCTTCGCTTAGGCCGAAGGCCCAGTGCCTCAGATTGCTAGCACAGTATTGTGGGTAGTGGCAGAGGCTCTAAAGTCCGTAAGGGCCACAGGCTGCTGGGCTAGCTAGGTAGTACCATGATTCAGCTTGGTCAATTGGCCATACCTAGTACCTTGTAGTGTGTTTACAAGGATTTAGGGTTTATTTATGTAGTCAGCACAAGTTTGATCCCATAAGTGAAGCACTCAAGTCAAACACATTTAGCCCCAGAAGGGTAGATAAGCTTGTAAGTGATGACATGAGATGACTCAGGTGAAGGTGGTCTATTAACCCTAACCGCCTAAGGGCTTTTTGGCGACGGGAAGGGAAAGAAGGAAGGAATAAAGAGAGAAAAGAAGGAAAGAAGTTGTTTGCTCGGGTGGGATTCAACCCAAGACCCTCGCATGCCAGGCACTGGGTCGGCGACACTTTGCCACGGGTCTTGGGCTTCGCTGGCCAGCGAAACCGTGCCTATATATCACTTAGGGCGATTGCGTCATCACACCACGTGGGATGCATGCACGAACAGCGCATATATCAAGTAGTATTTTGTAGTATACCGTCCTGTTTAGTGTTAGGGTTAATGGCCAGTATATGTCCCTCAATTGCATGGACTAGATACAACCAAGATCTGTGCTAGAACGTAGTTCGATGGACTGGTGACTTTGTACATCGATCAGAGGACCGTGACGTCATACTTTGACCATAAGTCTTGATATCAACATGCTTCAAGTCCGATGTATACTCCAATTCGTGACCACGATTTTGCAGGCCGCGAGACATTTGAGCCGAAATTTTACGACTTCCGCGAAGGAATTCCCTTCGCAGAGCAGGTTTCTTCACTTCACATTGAGTTTGGTTTGGTTTTGGGGGGTAGGCCAGCAAAGTTTCTATAGGAAAGCACAGGGCGGGCAACAATTCTTCGCGATACTCGGCGATATTTTGATGAAGTATACGTAAATGCCTACAGCTCCGTATGTAGCCTCCCATGTGGCAGCAGCAAGTTTCTGCTTCAAATGCGCTGCTATGCATTTTTGCGCTGTCCACACATGTTTGCATAGGAGTTGCAAGACATGACCTTAATCTTTCACACAGGGCATGTGAATTTCAAATAGGATTACCTGAATGGATGATTCCATTTGAAATCTACACCCCTGTGTGGGAGTCTTCCATACAAATGTAGGGGGTATATGGATTTCAGATGGAACAGCCTGGTCACAATCATTGCACACAGAAATGTTTCTGCATGGGTAGACACTTGTGAAAACAAATTGCTATTGTTGATTGTGATGCCATAAACAAATAATTTATTGGAATGGGTCAACAATAATACCAAATCACAGGGACAAAGGTTACAAGAACTTTCTCCCAGAATTAACATCAAACAAATGTCATTTATTGTTAATTTTCTATTTATAGCAGCTATGAAATCACAAGAACTGGCCACATTGTACAATTGGCCAATACATACAGGCCTTTTGCAAATTATATTGTTGATCGTGAATGTTGATGGCATAAACAAATAATTTATTAGAATAGGTCAACAATAGCCAATCCCCAGGTCAAAGGTTGCAGATACTTTCTCCCAGAATTAATATCATCAAACAGGTGTCAAGTTGGATAGTTTCCCTTTTGAAGCCTGGAACTTGGAAGAACCAGCTGCACTGTATACTGATCAATGCAAACTTTCTACAAATGGCAAGAATGATATTTGTTGATAGTGATGAAATACCCAAATAATTTATAGGAAGGGGTCAACAATATATTACAAATCACCTGACCAACTTTGAAAGGTCACAAGAACTTTCTCCATGAATTCCCATCAAACAAGTTTCACTAGGATCCACAACATACTCATCTATCAAGGCACGGTTCTTTAACCCCAATACATTTGTACATTCATTGAATGACCTTTGAAAATTTGGGTACAACAATTCATAGTCTGCAACTTGAGGTCAAATTTTGCACAATGATTGTTTAATTTGGGTTATTGAACTATGTCATTTGGATGAGGCCATTGTGGTCCATAGTGTTTATTGTGATTGTCCTTTTCAGTACTTCGAACTTGCCACATTGTACCAATTGACCAATACAACTTTAGCAAATTGTAACAATATCTTGTGTTGATTACACAATTTATTTATAAGAATGGGTCAACAATAAATAACAAATCACCAGGTCAAAGGTCTCAACAACTTTTCTCAACTTGCTGAACAGTGCGCACTCAATGGCAGCAATACCTATGCTGGCAGCACTACACTTTGCACACAAGACAATAACTATTGTTGACAAATAATATATAGGAATGGGTCAACATTAACCCTAACTCCGCCGGAGGCTTTTTGCTGGAGGGGAAGGAAGGAAGGAAGGAAGGAAGGAAGGAAGGAAGGAAGGAAGGAAGGAAGGAAGGAAGGAAGGAAGGAAGGAAGGAAGGAAGGAAGCAAGCAAGGAAGGAAGCAAGCAAGCAAGGAAGGAAGCAAGCAAGCAGATGAACAGAATTTTCATTTTCTCGGGTGCGGTTTTGAAGCCCGGCCACTCAGGTACTAAGCTGTACTAGACACACGAATGGCAATACCTTGGCCGGCCAAACTTTCCGTGACCATGTGTGCTATCGCATGACATGGAATACTTGTGCTCCCAGTTTTGTGCTGTTGTAGCTTTTTGTGGCTCTTGGTTACGTTAGGGTTAAGTAATGTTAAAATCACCAGAGGAACTAGTGTTGAAATTAGTTACTTGAGGTTTTGTTGGTATGGTTGGAATGATGCAAAATATATAACTTGATGTAGATATTATAAAACAAGAAACATGCATGAAATCCACTTTGATCCATGTTGCAGTGAAAATTTAGTTCTTATCAGGTTTTAAACCTTAGTTTTCATCAACTAGCTCAGTTTTTGATTTAAAGGGCCAGGTCAGCATGGTCAGTGAACTTATTAAATCAAGACTAGACACATTCTGTTGAATAGTTAGTTGTCATTTCTAACCTGCTATTCTCAATCTAGATCTTATCTTTAAACCATAGGGTTTTGTTTCTTTATGCTCTGTAAGTGGTAGCATCAATCTTTCCCTATGTCAAATTCAGATATTTTATGCACAATGGGATTCAAAATTCACAGTCTACATGTTTCTACTGGGGAAAGGTTGGCGGGTGATGCAGTTTAGTTTAATGTTACCGGTTAATGTGCTAAGTAGAAACAGGCCAGTTTGGAGTGAAGGGGCGTGGACACCTGGCAACAGTGATCCACCTCATGAGGTATACCAATTTATCATGCTGTGTTTCTACCAGTAGAAACACAATGGCTAACGGTTGCTAGGTGTTGTACTTCTTATTTTATGTATCCCATCATGACCTTAAAAGCAGCTTGAGGGTCAGGAAAAAGTTTTCAGTACTTTTCAGTACACACCACATAACCCTTATTTTAAGCAGCAGTAGAAACCTAAAACTATCAAATCACATTGATAAACTTGTTACTGCATTTCCACCTGCAGATAGAGCATTTCAATTTGTCAAAATTGTGTTATTATTATTGAGCAATGAATGTATGTGAACTTGTCAACCCTAGATAAAACATTCCAAAAATACTTTGCAGCTAGCTTTTGTTTTTCACCATTGCAGGGAAATAATTTGATTGCTTGTGCATGCAACTATAACCATAGTATTCTCAACCCCACTGGCATCGCTCAATGAACCCCCAAACAAGCAAAGCTCACAATTTGACCTCAAGTTGTGGAGTATGAGTTTTTGTACCCAAACATCCAAAGGTCAATCTTTGATTGTGGAAGCATATGGAGTCAAGGAACTGTGTCCTAGAGATTGTCATGTGTGAGATCCTAGTGTGTGCAAAGGTCATTCTTTGAGTGTAGATCCATATTGGGGTTAAGGAACTGTGTTCTAGAGATTGTCATGTTTGAGATCCTAGCATCTTAACATGCTCATCTGTCAGGAGAGAGTTCTTCAACTCCAATAAGTTTGGATATTCTAAGAATGACCTTTGGAATGTAAGGGGTACAAAAACTCATCTCCACAACTTGAGGTCAAATTTTCAGATCATATTGTTGAATGAAGGTTCATGGACTACGCCAATAAAGTGAGAGTGGACTATCTGTGGCTCATATTCAACACACATATTCCCACTCACAAAGGGTGAAAAACAAGTCATTTGCGCTTGCACGAAAAAAAACAAAAGGTTCTCATTAAAGTTGCAAAATAGACTGTCTGGCTAATTTGGTGCAAACTCTGTTTCAACTCCCTGAAGGAATATTGCAACATGTTGTTCCTAACTTGTGCAAAACAAATGTAATTTTGGTACCCAGTGTCAAACATGTTTTTTTTAATGATGAGATCCCCACTTCACTATCGACCCATGTTGCATTAGATAGCAAATCAGTATGCCTACAGAAAATTGAAATGGGAGAAATGCATTATGGGAAGTAAGATATCTTCTCTGCTATCACTAGGATCCACAACATGCTCATCTATCAGGGCACAGTTCTTTAACCCCGATACATTTGCACATTCATTGAATGACCTTTGAAAATTTGGGTACACAAACTCATACTTAGCAACTTGAGGTCAAATTTTGCTCTATGATTGTTTAATTGAGGTTGTTGAACTATGCCATTGGGATGAGGTCATTGTGATCCATAGCGTATGCACCCAGTCTTGGCCATAGACTTGCATATGCATGCCTCTTAAAATTAAAGCATACACTATACAGTCATTTAGGGTGATTATACTATGATTGATGTGGGTAATTATGACCATTTATGATCCATTGTGACAGTAATGGATGCTATACCACACAGCTAGGTGTTAATGGTATGTGTTCATTTGTCCTCATAGATCTAATACTTCAGGTCAGGGTCTCATTAGAAACAAGGCAATTTATACCTGTACAGTGTTTACATGGAGGCAGGAGATGACTCAAATATTGTGATAGTTTTAAAAGCTTTATAATTACTGTATAAGGCTCATGAAAGTGAATTCCGAGTTTATCATCAGTTTTTTTCCAGGTTGGTGAGGTGACTTTTTCATTTTTCATTATTTCATCAGATGTTTGCAAAATGGAAATAAATGCGACGAAGAAATTTTCACAAAAGGAAGGGACTAGAAAAGTTAGACCCCGTTTACACAGAGAGAAGTCGACTTCAATTGCGACATCGAATTCAGATTGCGACTAAGGATTAGCATAAATTATTTCTTGACGGGGTGTTTACACGTTAGTCGACTTCAAAACAAATTATGAATTCAAATTTTATGCCATCACTTGCTCATGTTTCAAATTACCATTATGAAGTCGACTTCTAATTACGTGTTCGTTTACACTGCAAAAGTCGAGTTTGAAGTCGACTTTGAATTCGACAAATGTTGCTCGGTCATCATTCAAGTCGACTTCTGAAGTCGAGTTCAAAATCTGACGACCCTGTTTACACACAAATGAAGTCGAGTTCAAAGTCGGCTAAAGTCGACTTCAGGCTCTGTGTAAACGGGGTCTTAGAAAAGAGCCTGGTTTTGCTTCCAAGTTGTGAATTTATATGTTTTACAAACAAAAATATATGTTTCAATTGCTAAAACTGGTGAAAACACTGATACTTTTGAAAATTTGACGCGGGTATTTTTGGTTTCCAAAAAGTGACGCTGGCGGGGGACGGTAAACTCGGAATCGACTTTCACGTGCCTAAACTTAATGTAAGCTGAAACAATACTTGAATCACAGTAGTTGTGTTCACATTTTGAGGTACACTTGGCGTAAACAGCGATAACAATTTCGCAAATATTTTCTCTACTCCTACCACATGTCTTCACACCTATCCTACTCCAGTACGACAGCAACTTAGCTCACTTCCGGTAATTTTTACCGGCGTGACCTTTGCTGTTACGTAACGTAATGTTGTAAATCAGGTGGCAAATACAGTTTTTCAGATAACATCAAAAAAATGGAATACACGAGTGGTTTCTCCCTTCATTTCCATATTGAGCCCATAGATAATATATGAAACATGAGTATAAGGCAAACAGTAACGTGTAAAAGTCCAATTATTGTGGAGAAAATGAATGTTTATTGTGCGTAAGTAGCCTAAAAATGAGAAAAAATGCATGTCACGATCACCAAAATGGTTATATCTGCAACTATGCGCTAACGCCGGTCGTATGCATTTCTGCAATGATAGATATTAGCTAACTTGAGCTTGTATTAAATTTTCAGCGAAAATGATTGGAGGAACAAGCGAGTCGTAGGTTGAAAAGTTGCTTTCAAAACGGCTTCCCTCGCAATCGTCGGCGTGACCATAAGTGACCAGTGTCAGCAGGAAAATTAACAGCCGGCCTTGTCCATATAATCGATTAATAATTGTCAGGATCGTCCAGTTGACTACAGTGATATTTATTTATTCATACAAAATACTGCCCTGTCATACAAAATATCGAAGTCAATATAAAACGTAATTTCAAGCCATTTGACTGAACTTACAAACAGTTTATAAAAGATTATTGTTGAGCGAGACACTGAATTAGAAATAACATTGCAATAGAGTACGAGAATAAGTAAGCAGGTTGTGATGGTCTAGTGGCTAAGTCCGTGCCTGAAGTGCGTGAGGTTGGAAGTTCGAACCCTACCATAGCGGGGGTTTTTTGTTGAAAATATTTATGATATTAGTAAACAACTTTCAGGAAGGGTTTTTGATCATTTGAAGCAGAAATAATGAGGTAAAATGAAAGAAAGCATTTTTTTTTATCTTGACCGCTTGTGGTGTTCTATTGAAGATAATTAAAGTTACTCTAGACAACGAAACGCTGATTCCAATTATGTGTATGTCTGGGTATGGTGTAAGAACGGTGTAAAAATTACAAATAATATTATGCCAAAATATCAGGTTTTAAATTCGTAAATTATTGCTTTCGCTATCTTATTTTTTTATATGTAGGCCTACGCATAAAGAAAAACATTGCAAGCGTGTTGCATAGAAATATTTTAATTGATCATAATACTGACGGGCCTACACCATAGGCCTAACACAACAAGAGAAAAAAAATCGAAATGCTGTAGGATTGAACCTTCAACCTCTCGCACTTCAAACCACGGCGTCAACCACTAGACCATCACAACCTGCTGTAACATACTCGTATCTTTTGCAATCTTATTTCTCATTCAGGGACTCGATCAACAATAATATTTTTAAAACTGCTTTTAAGTTCAGTCAAATGAGGTGATATTACTTTTTATATTGACTTCAATATTTTGTAAGTCAATGCAGTATTTTACTTGAATAAAGAAATATCACTGGAGTCAACTGGACGATTCTGACGATTATTATTCGATATAATGACAAGGCGGCTGCTATTTTGCTAGTGACACTTGTCACTAACGGGACACGCACGATTGAGACACGGGCCGTTTTGAGAGTCAACTTTCCAACCTACGACTCGATTGTTCCACCAATCATTTTCGCTGAAAATTTAATACAAGCTCAAGTTAGTTAATATCTATCATTACAGAAAAGCATAAGACCGGCGTTTGCTCATAGTTGTAGATATAACCATTTTGGTGATCGTGACATGCAATTTTTCTCATTTTCCCGGCCACTTTGGACATGTTCAAGCTTCTTTATTTTCAATATTATTCAACTTTTACTCGTTTTTTGTTCTTTGCACAAATGTTTGGTATCTTACCCGTGATCATGGTACACAATTTAAGCAAAAAACGACCCGTGTCTCCCATTTCTGGAGTTATTTTGCTAAAACATGTTTGCCGGCCAAATTTTCAACATTTAGTTACGTAACCCGTGTTCACCAACCCGTAAAAATTTTCTATCGAACAAAAGAGGTCACGAAGTTGCCGTCGTACTGTACTCCTAACACTACTCCAACCAGTTCCTGGTTCCACCAAGAATTCACTTCTGGTCTGCCACCATTCAACACCCGAGTTGTTGGATGTTGGCTATACCATTGACTTCATCTTGATTACACACCTGCTGATTCATGCTATTGTCTAGTAATTGCAATCTCATTAAACCACTGAGTGACCACAATACCTATTGTCTGACTGCAACTTGATCTGCCCCTGTTATACTTGAACCAAACTAGTTTGGGTACCACATGATCAGTAACATTTGTAATGAAATTAATTAAACACCCATACATGTAGATACTAAAAAACACCATGATTAAAACCACTGCGCAGTGGTTTCGCATATCATCGCATATGTGCGAATCCCAGATGATGCAATCACCCTAAGTGCTATATGCTCACGGAATCGCTACCCGGAGCAGTGAAACCTGGGTTCAAATCCCCAGGGCCAGGGGTGCCAAGTGACTTCTTCTCTCCTTTTTCGTTTCTTCTTTCACAACCGATAGCAAAAAGCAGGGTTCTGTGTTAGGGTTACTAGATAAAACAAATTTTCCTAAATTGAGGCCTATGTTAACCCTAGCACCCATAGATACCACAAAACACCACAATGACAACTACAGCACATGCGTAAAATCCCAGAATTTTTTTTTTGGGGGGGGGGTACTCATCAGTGGGGTGATTTTTTCCATCTTACTTAAACTTAGGTGAAGTTCTCTTTTTTCCTGGAAATCAAATGGTGCACCCCTTTAACACTGGAATCTCAAGTTCAGTGTACATACGGTTTCAAATGTCTTGATTTGGAGCAGACCAATACCCCATTATTTCAACAAGCTGCCTTGGTTCCAGTACATATCTAAAATGAAATCTGTGGTTCCAGGCAATTAAACAAATCCCTCCTACATAATACATGCATGATGTGCAAGTCTTAGGGTCAAGATGTATGTCTCTGTCCCATATGAATATCATCTTTACAAATATCATCCATATGCGATGGGTTTTTGATGACATTTCAATTTTCCTAGAGCTTTTTTTAAACATTTTCAAGTAAATTCAACTAAATGTAATACCGGCTTCTTTTCAAACAAGATCCCTCAATCTGAAGACCCATTATCAACAATGTGATGAGCTTTTCATGACGGATCCATATGCCCGTTTGAAGGCCCATCTGCACACTCTTTTTTCCAAGCATTAAATAATACAAAAATGACAGACCCAAGTCCATTTTGGAAATTTGTTTTTGTCCTCTCAATAATGAAACTGAAGCTGATATTTCTTCTAAAGTAAAAGAAACTACTTGAATACCACAATCAGATATTTGGTTATGATATACCAGTCGTTTGGTTTCATTTCAAATGACAAATACAAATTTCCGAAATGGACTGCAGAGAAAGCAATTTTTTTAAGCCCACTAGCGTCCAATTAATTGATAATGAACATGACAAACCAACAAACGAACAAAATATGTGCCACACAAACAAACAAACAAACAAACAATATTACAAACCTTTTGTGGACTAGGCGAGCTGTCATACATCCCAACAAGCAACTTGAGCCTGTTACCAGGGGCGATTCCTTGTCGGCCATTGAGAGAGCAGAGCCACCACCCTTCTAGACCGCTAGTGTTCTGTTCCAACACCGTTACCACATCACCTTTGCGAAAGGCAAGCTCATCAGGCGCTTCGGCATTGTTGTCGTACAATGCCTTGGCAAGCACGTGCTGTAGAAACGAAAAAGAAAAAATAGAGAGAAAAATTAAATGTCTATTGTATAATAGAAAGTTACAGAATGTCAATTGCATGGGTTCCAGATCCAGACCCTAGGTCAAAGTCCCTCTTCCTCAGTTGCATAGCCAGGGGGAAAAGGGGAAACACGACTGCTCCCATTTAGCCCTACTGCAGGTTCTCAGACCGTGGCAATCCCAAAACCATACAACATCATAGACCCTGGCTATATCCAGAGAACTGCTAAACCGTCACAGGGTTTTAGTGTTTCTTGGGGTATAGTGTGTTTAAAAGGCCATATAGGAGGGCTACTCCTAATTTGCCCTAACGATGGGCTGCTGGTCGCTATGATATTTGAGTTTTTTGGCCTTTATTTGTCAATTTTGTCATATTTTGCAGTATAAGAACATACTCTGATATGCTATTTAAATGCTATAGGTATAGGGTGGCATTACACAACTATAATCTCTTTTATTTTAAAATGAATTTTGGGGCCACCATGTAGTTTTCTTTTTCATAAAATTCAAACATTTTATTACCCCATATTTTATCCCAAATTGAGAGGTTACAAATCATGATCCAGTCAAGTAAATATTTGACACAATTCAGCATCTTCCAGCCTACTGGATAAGTCTTTGATTTAAAGTTACCATTGAACCTATGAGCAATGTTTCAAGGGACGTAGTGCAAGAACCCCCCTATCTGTAATAGCTCCCCTTTAGACATTTGATATTTTCTACATTCTATATTGTACAGTGTACACATATTACACCTGGCAGCTATTGCAGAAAGGGCTTTCTTGCACTAAATCCTTGATTTGTTGTCTAATAGCTGCCCTGTAAACATTAGACAATATCTGCATTCTTCATTGTACATATTACACCTGGCAGCTATAGCAGAAAGGGCATTCTTGCTCTGAACCCCGGATTTCTCTTTAGAAACCACATCAATGGACACAGTGTTTTGGTAGTACTACATGTAGCTGTGGGCAGGATCTGGGGATTAGGAGTAAAGTTCCGGTGTCAAGAGCAACTTTATTTTATCAAGATTCTGTGGCCCATTTACTTTGTTTGAATTATAAACATTAAATATTTGGAAGGATTTAATAACCTAAATAATGGCTGGACATTGTATATACATGTATTATAATATATTAATAATGAACCTGATTGAGACATGATTTAATAGGGGTAAAATAATTAGTTCCTTGTTTAAAATTTATGAGGTGAAATTGGTTGGCTTTGAACTTGTGGCTTGTTGAATGTAAGATATCTTACCCTTCCCAGAATCCTTTGCATAATGAGGCATCACCTCATTACATCAAATAGACACTCCTAGGTCACCTTTGTTTTCATTTTGAGAATAGACTGGCTAAACATGGGTTGATAGTCAAGAAATAAACACATTTTGTAAGATCTGGTTGTGCTCTGTTCATTGAGGTACATTTCGTCACTATCAACCCATGTTGCACTTGATAGCATATCAGCGCAGAAAATTGAATGGGAAGTAATGCATTGTGGGAAGTGTAAGATATACTAGTATTCTCTGGTGCAATGTATTTCATCAGGGCTTTAGTGGTCAAACTTCTATTTATACAAGCTTTGCTAAAAACCAGATACTTAAATCTGCTTTTATTATCCACATTATTGGTCAAGTATGACATGTACCAAGTGTAATGAATCAATCTTTTATAGTATGTCATATGATGCAATGCTTCCTATGGTAGTCATCATCTATTGTATTGTACCATATAAATAATAAGTGTGCTGAGGTCTTGTGGGCAATGCTTTATGATCAACAGTTTACATCTAGGAAGTACCATGGCCCAGTTACGGCCCACATCCACAGTACAAAGCAATGATGTCTGTGGATTTGGGGTTCAGAATATGGGCAATTCAAAGCATCATTCCGCAAGTTTGCATATGTAAATTACTGGAAATTAGGGTCGCTTTGCAAAGTTTCTCCTACTTTAATCATTCATTCACTTACGGTATCAAAAATAGTTTCCATTATGCTATTCACCAGACATGTTTGGCTGCTGCATTAAAACTTCGCATTATGGAATGATGCGCTAGAAATTGCCCATATAATAAAAACCCCTCCTAGAATGTACAGTCCAATCAACCTTATATCAGGCCACGATGGAACCAATCATTGGTCAGATTTCATAACTCAAAATCCTACATGTACACTAAGGCATCCATTGTCCATAGCCCTATACCCGCCTTTATCCCCTTATGCCCTCACTCATTTACCCTTCACCCTAGTAATCTCCTACCGAATCATCATCAACATCAGTCATCACTACTACTATCACTCATGATGCACATAATAGATGGCAAAGTGGTACATCCAGCTCCAAATCACACTCTGCTAAGTGGGTTTTGTGGGATATTATTTCATCCTAAATGTACACCAAGACTGTAAATAGGCCCATACCTGGCTTATCTCCTTTGCCCCACTCATTTCCCCTTCACCGAAGTCATACCCTACCTCATCTTCATCAACATCACTCATCACTATACTATCCAGGGCTACTATCACTCTTGATGTAGATGGCAAAGTGGTAAAAGAAACAAGTCTTTTGTTGATATCCTATGTAATTATCAGGCTCCAAACCACACAGAGCTGAGTGGGTTTTGTGGGTTTAGTGTCCGGCTCCTATCTTGATCATGTTGATAGTGAAAGTGTATGAAGTATGTAACAACCACCTTTTATGGGTTTTTAATGGGAAGTGAGCCACTATATGTCATCATACTACTGGTCATTCTTTTCACAACTGTGAACACAGTCTATAGACCTACACATAGTCACATACACATATTAAGGAGGCACACAGGATCACTAATTATCCATTATTATTCACATCATAACTCGAAAACTATTTATGTAAAGTATGTAAAAGTATACATTTTTTGAAAGGAAATGAGCTCATACATCCATTTAAAATGTCAGTTTTAGGTCAAAAAGTACAAATTTCGAGAAAAACCCAAAAAACGCCTTTTTTGACCAAAAATTTTTGGTCCGCCATAAAAAAATTATTTGAAAATCAAAAACTGTAAAACATGAATTTTATTAATTTAGACAAATAAATCTAGAAAGTGTTTTTTTATTTTTTCGAAATTTTGCTTAGTTTTTAAAATATAGGTAAAAAATCAGTAGAAACGTGTGACCCGTGTTCAAATTTTTGAATCATGGGTGATAAAAAAAGTTCTAGGCCCTAATTTAAAAAAATGAAAAAACACTATCTAGATTTTGGCCATATCTAAACGTTCGACTTAAAAACTTACCTCAGTGATGCTTCATTTAGACGCTATAGCGGTCCAAAAATGGTTAAAAGTGGTCAAAAGTGAACTTGCCGAAAATCGCGATTTAGAAAAATACAGCGGATTTTAGGTCCATTTTTGAAGATTATTCCATAAATATATAATCCGGTGACTTGTGACGTTTGGTCAAGTAAGAAAATGAGAAGGCGTCCAACTGCAGCAGATTGGCATTTTTTGGTGATTTAGAAGGTAAAATATACAATATGACAAAATTATCCGTGCACATTCGGCAGATGTTTATCCACATGGAGCAGCCATTTTATTTACTGCAGTCTTGTTTCCATGGTGCAGCAGAGCGTCCGGCAAGGTCGCGGCGTCGCGTTAGCGTTGAGGAGCGATAGGGCGGGACAGACAGACAGGTTACTGTGAATAAATTGCATAGTGCATGGTCGTGTTGCCGCGAACGAAACCATGATTATTTAAGCACAATTTTGTCCTGTTCCGTATTAAAAAAAGATCATGCTCTGTATTAAAATGTGCGGACATAAGAACATTAAAAGTAGCATAGAATAACTGACAAGCAATTATTTTTTGCAGATAATCAGGAAGTGTTATGAAATGAAGAATAAATTGAGACATAGGCCTAACCATGATAATTGCGATTTCTGTTTTGTCCTAATTTTCATAATTTTGCTTTAAAAATGCAATGTTTTTAATTGATCGTTTTTGGTGATTTTCTTCTTTTTTTGGTGTTGACAAATATTGCATTTTTATGTACATTGTCCTTTTCTGAACCGCAAACATGATGTTGTTACTTCTCGTTGTTTTTTTCTTTTTAGTTGGTGCTTGAGAGGCACCACAGCGGCCCGTCCGCTCTATAGGTATTTTACGCCCGTTATAGCTAGGCCTACACCACAGGAATTCCAAGTAAAATTTTAAAAAAGATTCTGATGCGTCATTAGGCCTACTCAATATTCCGTTTTTGTTATTGTAATTGTTTGTAGTTATCATATTTTATTTTTAACTTTTTACGGAATATCAAACACGTACAAAAGTCATAGGCCTATTATAGGCCTAAAGCCACAATAAAGTTGTAAAATATTTTGTAGGCCCCTACCGCATAAAAAGTGAATAAAATACAACAACAAAAATTAAAAAAAGTGTGTCTGTTGTTGTTTTCAATCAAATAAACGTGTAAAAAGTGGGGTAAAAGTTGTAATGTGTCTTGAATAAACGTCTTGTAAAACGGACAAAAAGTAGGCCTAGGCCTATATATAATGTTAAGCGGGCAAAACACGGAGAGGTCACAAGAAAACTGAAAAACACGGAAATTGACATGGCCTAACAAAACCGAATTTCAAAAGTAGAAAACGGAACACTTTATGGCTTTAAATTAGATTGGGGTTTATGCAGTAGGCCTACCGTGAGGATATAGGCATCATGCTATAAAGAGCGTTTTAAAACACTGCATGAAAACATTCACGAAAAATGCTTTAAAGCAGTTTACCTTTTAAAGTATGCAGAAAACATTATAAGCGTGAAAGTTGAAAGCCAGACAAACATTGCAAATAAAAAGGCATTCGGCAAAAACAAACAAAAAAAGTGTTGTAAAACCAAAAGCTTTTATCGCAATCATGGCATATGGTAGACCTAATATGCCTACTATTGGAAATGTAGTTAAAATGGGTTATGAAAAAAGCACGAATTTGCGTTTTCGATTATATTTCTCGTTTGAAATTATTATTTAACATTAAAACATTCATGAAAATGCTTTCATAAACGCGTGCTTTCGCTATGCCGATTTCAAATATAGACATTTTTGACATAGAGTTGTAGGCCTATGCCTAGATGGTCGATATGATGTATTGAAATGTCAACGTTTTTGACATTGCGTTAATGGTCATGAAATGAATGAATGAATGAATGAATGAATAAAATAAAACAAATCTTTAAACATAAAATAATAAGCCTAATGATGTACTATAGGCCTACGGGCTAAGTCTAGCCTACTAGCAAAATATTTAGGGCCTACGTTTTCTATCGTATCTACCAGATTGCGTCATCATTACAGGGCTTCTTACGGGTAACTACTTGAGCCTCATGTTAAGTGATCGATCATTTCGGTATTACAGATAAATTTCATCTTTTCAAGTTCAGAATGAAACTTGAAAAACAAAACAAAAACAAACAAAAAATTCACTAGTATGTTCATATAAAAAAGACTAATTTATACCACTATACCAGCACTTTTTGGCGAAATTTATCGAGTAGGCCTACTGATTCTGGGACGGGGACGGTGGTGGTCTGTCGGCCCGCAGTGTCGCAATGCAATGGTGCAAGCTTTACCTACCTTGGAAGGGATCAATACGATAACATACGGTAGTGACCGCGATTAGCGACTCCAGCGCCTCAATCAGCAATCACCTCGCCCATCCAGTTTACCATGTGTGCGTGTCTTTGCTAGCTGTACGCCACAGTACGCGTTACGAGACGCGATCTATTGCGGGAAAACAATGATTTGTTTGCTTTTGCATTTTGACGAATTTTTAATGAAAAAGGGTCTTTAAAATAGCTTTTCTTATGGTTCAAATGTTAGGATTTCTTTAAAATCTATTAATGACAAGATAAAATACAGTTTGAAGATGACATTAGTGATGAAAACTCAATTTTGGCCATGTAACACTTCAGTGATCCTGTGTGCATCCTTAAAGGCCTTATCATCGTCATAGATTTTGCAATAGGCCTATGTATTCATGACATTCCCTTGACATTTCCAGACTTAACACATTGATATCCTCCAGTACATGAAACAATAGAGATGCTGAACCACTATCACTCAGTAACAGATCTATACACGATAGTTTTAGATGAAATAAATCCTCTTGGTCCTGATTACATCCCGTCACAAATTCTGATCCAGTATAAGAATTTATGCATGTCTTAAGTGACTAGATGACCACGTTGGCATTATGTCCTACAGATTTCGATATTCCTCTAACTAGAACTGCATGCAATAATCAATCCATGTTGCCGTTAATTATAAACGAAATGAAACCTCTCTTGATCCATAACCATTCCGTTGCACCAATCGTGATCCACATCCTAGTACAATAAGTGTCACAAAGCTAGTATCAACTCCACACCTGCATGTACGTATAGCCTTAGGATTATGTCAGCAACATTGTTACTTGCTATGGACCCCTATATTGTGACCACTCTTCACTTGAGATTGCAATGGACGGTACACACTTTCAATGCAGTTCCATTAGGCCTATACATTACATTGCACAGCTACAAGTCCTGTTAGGACACTGTACTGAAACATTATTTCCTATAATTTCCTACTAAGCTATAGGCTACACCTGTCATGGTCACACAAGGCAATTCAGGAAGGACATCTTCCTACAGGAACAGGTATGCGTTCAAGGTTAACTCTGCTTGTTTTTCAATGTGCGATTTGACTCCCACTGAAAAATTCCTAGTGCCACCACCAAGGGGTAGCCCGAGCACAAAAAATCATGGCGTCCAATTTAATTTTTCTGGACCTTTGATACCTGCAAAACCAACATTTAAGGGGTCCAATGAGAATTTAAGGAGTCCATCTGTCCGAAATTCTAAACTTTGGAACTTGTCAAATATTCCAGTGAAATGGCGATTCGGAAGATTTACTGAACTTTTTATTATTTTTATTTTTAATCGATGATTCTTATACGAATTTATGCCTCTGTACATTGTAAAATTAAGGAGTCCATACAGTTTTTACATGAACCTTTGGTTAATTTCAACTTGTGATTTAAGGAGTCCAAATCACCAAATGGCCAATTTTTTTTTTTTTTTAAATGAGTCTCTGGGCGCACAGACTCCTTATATGCGACCCCTGGCCACCACTGATTGAGTCTCAAATGACAATGTAGGCCCTACATGTAGATTTGTTTCAAAGCCGACCTTAAATTTGCCATCCGATAGAAAGAAAAAAAGATAAAAACAAAAAAACAAATGCATGCCTTATCCCTCCGACACTAGTCTGAAGAATTTACTTCAAGGCTCTGCGAGCGGTTCGTGGACTTGGGATTGTTGGAAGCTTTAATAGATGGGCTTGCTTTTGCTCCCTTTTGTTGGGCAGTCCGCACACTTCGTTCACGAGTCTTGCTTGCCTTCAACAAGCGACAGTGGTGTAGCCAGCACTCAAGCCTTGAAATAAGCAGACTGGAACCAGGAGCAATTTGTTTTTGAACATTGCTCCTGGTTCACTGGGATTTTACCAGAACCAGGAGCAATTTCTGAAGAAACAGGAGCAATTTTCAAAAAGTAATCCTTTTCTGCATACAATAGCAGCACTGCTGCATCAAGTGCAAAACTGGAACCAGGAGCAATTTGATTTAGAAAATTGCTCCTGGTTCATGTGAATTTTATAAGGACCAGGAGCAATTGGTGGCTTTACGAGAGCAAATTTGCTCCCCGCGCCCGCTTATTTCAAGGCCTGCCAGCACTTTTTCAGAGTGTAGACAAAGAAGGGCAAGACAACTTTAACAAAAATTGTCAAAAATGGGCTAAAAAGTACAAAAAAAGGCTAAAATTCTTACATATCAGGGCGGCCTTCATCCCACAGGAGACGGGGAAGAGGTGGGGGCAGCTGGCCCCCTTTGCTATGCCGCTGGCAAGCGATAGTGGTCCTACTTTCTGTGGTGGGATTGGTGGCTTTTGTAGCTTGCCTACAAAAGCCATCAATAGGTTCTGAATGTTTCGTAACTTTGTTTGGCTAGTATTATGTAGTTCTGAGAAAGGTGTATGGTCAAAAACATGGTAACATACCTTAGGCCCATATCCAAGGATTGTCAACTAAGAAAACAAATAGTAGAGATCTTACCTAGGTGTGAAGAGGTTTGTTAATTAAATAATGTGAGAAGAATGTAATTAATCCTGGTATGTAAGTCATTCATTGCCTAGGGATACACAAATATTCAACTTTTGAATGTCCTTTGCTTTACCAGGCAGATAGGATCATATAGGACACACATCATGTGATATACGAAGCTGACCAAACTACAATACAAGGCTGAAAGCTTGTTCAAAAGGCGGTTAGCAATTAGGTGCCTACAAATTGAAAAGCAACATACAAATAATGTGGAGTTTGCTGTCCAACTACAACGGTTTTAGAAAAATTGCTTTGACAACACATGTCACATTTAGCGGAGGAATAATTATACCGTATTTATTGTGTTGTAAACGTGCAGAATGTAAATTCGAAATTGAATTTTAGTCCTTGCAGTTTCTTAGACATTGAAGCCTGTGTTGCCCTGTTTCAGGGTGGCGGCGGGTAGGGTTGTACATGTAAGCGGTTTTCAGCCTTTCTTGGTTGGTCTTGGTATATCAGCAGTTGATCAGATGATCTATAAATAATAAAAATTCCTTTAAAAAAGGAATGGGCTGCCCAATGGGAGCTTGATATGATGTGCAGAAAATTATACTGTTATGTTTAATCGTAAACGTAGATTAGCATTCACTAACCTTAGAATTAGTTGCCATTCTCTTAGAATTGAGTCAGGTCGACATACCTCGCCAAAAACTTTAATTGAAGACAGACTTTGTGTTCATTGTGGCGCAAATAAGATTGAAGATGAATATCATTTTGTTATGGAGTGTGGTCTATACAATGAACAACGTTTGCACTTCCTTTCTAACATGAATAAGATGTTACACTGTAATGATATGTCATTAAATGACATATTCTTGTTAATTATGGGTGCTTCAGATTATGATGTTCTGAAAATAGTAACCAATTTCGTTGAATCATGTTTTGATGTTAGATCTGGTAAAGTATGAGTATTTCTTGAGATATTTACTTCTTATAGTTTATATAGGTCTATTGTACAAGTTTGTGTTATTGTCTTAATTGTTGATTATACCATAATGTTTGGTTATTGTCAATAAACTCTTCTTCTTCTTGTAAGCATTTGGAGAAAATTTTCTTCTTTAAAACAATTGTAACATAAGCATAGTAAGCAAAGAAAGATCAAGAAATGCAAAGCATATCTATTGCAGTGGGAGAGGAGAAAAATCGTACTGCAAGAGGATTGGTTTCAAATAAAAAGGAATAATGGGCTAGGTAGCTCTCCAAATCTAATTATTAGACAACACATATATCCAGCATGGTAAAAATCCTTTTAAATCAAATAAAATTTAGTAAATAAATAAACATTGTCAAGTGAACTTGGCATAACCTTTATCAGAATACCGCAATCAATCACATGAAAGAAACACAAATTGTTTCCCATGTACCATCCTAATGCAAATACTGTCATGCTTCATCACCCATCCAAAATATGTCAACCTGTTCTGATATTTTAGAAGCAATATTTTCCTATCAAGGGTGGTACATGTAAGGCAGGGTTGTAACTCCCTGCACCCCCTGCATATTGCTCCCCGGAATGTATGGGGCAAAATTTCCAAGGACTAAATCGTCCCACCGTGCTCCGCTACGCAAATGGTCAATGAGGATAATTGTGGCTGAAATAGGTCAAAAGGAAGATGAGCATTTATACACAATTTGGTCAACTTTGTCCTGTTATTTCTAACGGAGGGGGTGGGTTCGGGTGTGGGGCGGGAAACTGCACCAGATGGTACAGTATGCCACTGTTAACAACCTGGTGGTAGGCAGGATAATACATACATATGTAGATCTGAATAAAATTAGGATAGTTTTTTCATTTCAAGACCGGCCTGCCCAAACCTTGGGTTAAACAGCAGGACTGCAAAATACAGTGTGGGGGAGGTGGATCATTGGTTACCCAGAGGGGCGTATGTTGTGGGGTGGGGGTAGGTGGATCATAGCTCACCCAGGGAGACAACTGGCTGAAAGGGGCTACAACTACTAGGCTGTAATCATCTATAGACCATAAAAAACTTTTTACCGCTTATGATGCAAGCTTGGCGTGAAAACTGGGCTGATTTTTCTTGTTTACGAAGGAAGTGTAATCCAAAAGCTCCACTAGGCATGGCAATTCCCAAGGGTGTTCACAGCTCATGCTCCAGCACCCCTCCACTTGATGCAAGTGAGCATACACTTCCTGGACTTAATATCCTATATTGAATCTTATGAAATTGTAAACAGGAAAATTAGGCAAATGTTGGTAACAAATAATTTACCATCCTAATGAATACGACCTACGATCCACACCACTGAAAACCAAGTAGCCGTCCGTTAAACAATAGCATATTCAATTGCATCGCAATGCCGCTCAATTACCCCTCCACTTAAGAGTCTCCATTTTATGAAAATGAGTACACGCCCAATTTATTTTTGCTACATGTATATTAAATCTTTTTAAATTGTTAACAGGAAATTAAGCGAAGTTTTGTTACAAATATTTACCAACGATTCACACCAATGAAAACAAAGCAGCATTCCATTACACAATGGAATATTTAATTGCATTGCAATGCTTCATTAACACCGCCCTCATCAGGATTCTGTTTTAATTGGTTCTTGAATAGGTTAGATTTACTGCTTCGTAAATATTGTTGACAAGATTTGGTGTAAAAATATGAAAATTCAAAATAAATTTTGAACTTTTGATCTTTTAGCTTATTCTATTAAAATGTTCTGCTTGGTAGATACTGGTATGCCAGTTTCGGGGCATGTTTGTCATAGAGAACATTGGATCCGATTATATTACATAATTTTAAGGTCAAATTCATAATTTTAAGGTTCACAATTTGTTGGTAGAATTCATTATCATTCACACTCGTCCCCAGTGTTTTGTGCCATAAATGAGGCCTCATATCATAGCCTCTGCCATGGTTATTAACAGCCTTATGGACAGTATGGTTAATATCAGATTTTGTCTTAAAATTTTTACGATTTATGGGTTTTATGCTGGTTCCAAAACTAAAATCTGAATTTGGACAACACAAATTCTGAGGCTTTTCTGTTACAGTTTTGGTTGAAATACAAGTCCTTGAGACCTAAATCTTAAGGTGGTTATGGAGGCATTATAAAAGTGCTCTAAACATGTTTTAAACAGATTAATTGAGTAGAGCAAAAGTACACTGATCAATATGCCTTTTGTTTGAGTCAATCGGACATACGGTTATCAAAATATATCAATTTATATTTTCTTTGTATCTTATTGTTTTTATCAATAATCAATCAAGTTAATGAGCTAAAATGACTGGAAGCTCATTTACATATAATTTTGCCAATATTTTGCTAAAATCCATGCATAAATGTTCAGAATTACTTTTATTTTGCATAATTTTGCCCTGAAACTTGGTCAAAGTGTTTCTAATATGTTCTAATGTATTATATAGTGAAGCCGTCCCCTAATTTGCATATTTGCATAATTAATTAGCATTTATGCAAATTAGCTCATTAATTATGCAAATATGCAAATTAGAAAGGCTTCACTATAATACTGATTAGTACATTTATGCAAATATGCAAATAAAAGTTTTAGAAAATATTAGGAAAATATTACAAAATATAATGAGCCTTTCCAGTCCTTTTAGCTCATTAACTATATTGATTATTGACAAAAACAATAGGATACAAAGAAAATATAAATTGATGTATTTTGGAAACCGTATGTCCGATTTGTTCTAAACAAAAGGCATATTGATCAGTGTACTTTTACCCTACTCAATTAATCTGTTTAAAATATGCTCAAAGCATTTTCTAATTTATAGAAAATGCATCCAATACCACCTTAAGTTAAATGTCCCAACTATCACATGAAAATAGAAAGCAAATCAACCATAACTTTTACTGAATTGACACAAAGAAATTGTTGAAGCAGACAACCACCAAATATGTGGTATAACCACAAAAGAGATACATACATTCCAACAATTCTTTCTAAAAGCAAAATCAGAGTTGCTGTTACAGTACATGAAAAAGATTCACCCTAAATAAATAACTGGGTCAAAATAGTCAAAATATCAAACTTTTTCTTGACCATTTATTGAGATACATTGTAGGAAACTAACAAATGATCAATACTACAATGCCAAAAAGTCACCCAATGTTATAATGATGAATTGAATATTAATATTTATTTCAAAAATGGTCAAAAAAATGGCAGTAAAATCTTGAAATATCAGTGAATTGGGCTGCAAAATTGGCAACTCTGAGCATCTCAGACTGGGATCATATCAAACACAATGCATAGGAGTGGCTGACTCATCTTCATATGTTTTGACCATTGATCTTGTAAAATAGATGATCTATAAGTGTTTTGACATAGCTACAAAGTGGTCAACCAAATAGATATGACTGTTGGGAATATTTTACATAGCACATCTGCTAAAATATTGCCATCAGTCACATACATATTCATGCAGGGGTAGCTTCAATATGAAGGGATGTCTTGATGGAGGGGATACCCCTTCTCCACTTTTTAGATTGTATTTGTGCATCCTGACAAACCATAGACCCTGAAAAAGAACCTTTTTCAGGGTCTATGGGCAAACAATATTCCTACCCAGTAGTAGTATGCCCCTGTTCAATAATTCCAGAAAGTTTACAGCACTAATGCTGGTTTCATACTACCCTGCCGCTTGCCGCTGAGCGGAGTGGCGCACGCGCATTGCAGACAAACAGACACAATAAAGGCTTGTCATTCGTTGAAACGCCCTGCCGCTTGCCGCTGCGGCAAGCGGCAGGAAAGTATGCTGGAGGCTTAAGTCCACCCATTCTGCTTTGTTTGTCACCTTTTTGACCCATTGGACCCTTTTTACCCCCTCAAATCCACCCCTTCCTTCATGAGTCAGTTTGAGTCACAATACAATCACATTGGGCTAGATTTGGCTACTGACAGGTGCACACACAAGGATGATCAAGTATAGGACCCATCTATCTGTAATCAATCAAAATGATTCATATTAAACATTCTGATATTGATATTTCTTCAAGTGGTTTTCCAATCATATTTTGATCCACATACTGGCCCACATGTCAAGAAAAATCTCATCAAGTGCCACAATTTTTTTTAAACTTATTTTTCATGCCATAGAGGGAGGAAGGCCACAAGTGGAGCACCAGAGCGGCCACGCCTCAAGATCGATCCGCGTAGCGATTAGCACTCTGGATTCTGTCGACTACACCTGTATAAAGTGCATAGTGCAAGTTCTTTTCAGCATCCAGGAATTATAGAATCTATGGGTCTGAATGATCTCTGGATCAGACCAACAGGTCAAAAATACTGATGACCTTAGCTAGTCCAATTCAGGTCAAGGTTTGCACACTTCCTACCTGCCCACACATCACCATGGGGTTTACCATGTTCACAGGTAGACACTCAGACATTGCCACAGCTGTGATTTGGTAGCCCAATTGGGCACACTTTGAAGATTTCAGCGGTGAATTCCTGTCCTTTCCAGCCCCATAGAAACCAACCGTTTTTTGCACAGATATGGGGGACTTTTTGGAGATTTGACACACCACTTGGGCTGAAATTTTTGTTTGGCAACCCTGGTCCCTGGAGACAGTCGCTATTTCATAATGTTGGATGTACATGTATATGGGATCATGGTGATGAAAGAGGGCCTATGAAGGACCACCCAAGTTTCATGTGTCCTCATTTCAGGTCTCTCTGCCCTAGATTTACTTTATAAAAGCCAAGAATATTTGAAGAATGTAAAATATTTTTTAGGAATGTGCAACACATGGTTTCACTATCCATAGACTCTGAGTATCAGAGTCTATGCACTATCATAAAGCTGGGCAAAGCAAACATGTGTGAAAAGAAACAATGCTTCTATAAGTCATGATCTGATGATCTACTTAGATGTTTAATTTGCCTGTAGGCCTAGGGTTGGTACAATTTGTGACCCTACTTTTCATACCCGACTTTTCATACCCCACCTGACCCGACTTATTTTTAAAGTTTTGTTAGATATTCGCAGTTTATTCCGTTGGTAATCAAATATTAAGCAAATACCATACACATTTCCTTAATATTATTGATAAAGAACAGCGTTTTCAAGCATTTTCTCATCTCAAATTTCAAAGCCTCGTTCAGCCATATTTAGATACAAAATTGTGATTAGTATTGATGAGTTTTGAGCCCTGTGCAATTCTAATCGCCTGGACTAAGGAATTGTTCAGAAATACTTTGGGGGTGGCAAAATGGAGGGTCAAAAAAGTTTTATGTCTTCAAAAGGGGAGTCAAAAAGTTTTTGCTCCTGATAGGGGCGGGGTCACAAAAAGTTTTAACAAGAAAATACCAAAAGAACAAGAAGATTAGTCCCAAACAAAAATGTTTGGTAGACTCATAACCGGTGCGATCTTACCTTTCCGATGTTGATTAAGATACTTCTTGCATCGATCCCGAGATGCGGAAAAAAAAACCAATAGTCATTTTGTCCCACATAAATGAATAAATAACAAAACCCCGATCCCCGAGTGGACTCACCCATTCGGTGACGTCACCACGATAATCACCCTTATCCGACTTGGGCAGCCCCTACTCGGCCAAACTTGTAGCGGGAGGCCGGGGACCGGGATAATCAACATCGGAAAGGTAAGATCGCACGGTTATGAGTCTACCAAACATTTTTGTTTGGGACTAGACTCAGTACACCGGTCGATCTTACCGTTGCCGATGTTGATTAAGATACTTCTTGCATCAACATCTGAAAGATCGATCTAGCAAGTAACCGACGGATGGAGGTACAAGATTGGCCAGCATCTGATAAGGATCGGGAGAGTGGGTAGCATGGTAATCGCGAGGTCAAACTATTTCCCCCCCTCACGGCCGGGAAACAGAAAGACTACGTGAACAGACAAAAACCCTGAACTGAAAGTTCAGTGGTTAAAATAGAAACACTGGTTCTTACCATGTTGGAATTCTGATTGTCCATAAACACCTGATACCCAACCACCATATTATCTCCAGAATAGCCCTGGAGAACTTATCGCCTGGTCGTTGGTTTACGTTTTTGTAGTAAACCGTGGAAAAGGACGACGGGTTCTTCCAAGACACAGCCTGACAAATCTCTTCTATGGGGACCCCCCTATGGTAGGCCCACGAAGATGAGATAGATCTGGTTGAGTGGGCCTTGGGCGGCGTCTTTGCCGCCCCGAGTCCACCAACACCTGGACCAACCACCGTGCCAGAGTCTGTTTAGCGGCTGGACCGTGCGGTTCTGGCGTGAGTGATAAATAAGCGGTCATGAGCCCCTCTTAAGGTTTGTGTTCGGCCAAGGTAGTGCTGTAGCGCCCTCACCGGGCACCACAACCTGTCTTCGGCTATTGATGAACCCTGCCCAATACTGGGGAGGAAGAGGGCGAGTGTCGGAATGTACTTCGCTCATTTTTGCAAGGAAATCCGGGCGAAGAAACAGCGTCGCTCCGTTGTTAGTAATCACGGAGGCTGACTTCGAGACTGCGTGCAACTCTGAGCAGCGCCGTCCCCGAAGCCAACGCCAGAAGAAAGGCCGCCTTAAGAGTGGCGTATTTAAGGGTCGCTTTTGACAGGGGCTCAAAAGGGGACCCTTAATATACTCCAAGACTGTGTTGAGGTCCCATGGAGGGACCACCTTCCTTTCGGGCGGGCGCTCGTTGAACATACCGTCGAGAAGAAGACTTAGGGACCCATCTGAATTGATAGTCGACCGTCTTCAAATCCCGATGAATCGAGAGAATGGCTGACTTATAGTTGGCTATCGTTGCCTGCTGAAGTCCTGACCTGAACTTTTCTGTCAGAAAATCTGCCACTAGAGGCACAGGGGCTCTAGTGGGAGATGTATTTCTCATCGCACCATGCGTAGTAGGGAGCCAAACGCTGACTATACGTGCGGAGGGTAGACTCGCGTCTACCCCCGGCGATGAGAGAAGCAGCTTCTGATGAAAAGCCTCCCTCCGCCGCCGACGTTCCTGATAAGGGCCATGCAGCTAACTGCAGGTGCTCTAGTGGTAGACTTGGTTCCTCTCCTCCGGGCATCCGGAGTAGATTTGGTAACTTTCGGGGGAGTACTCGCGGCTGAGCAGCTAGTAGATCCACCATCGGTCGAAACCACAGGTGTTTCGGCCAGAACGGTGCTATCAGAATGACGTTGCAATCCTCCCTCCCGATCTTGGTCACCACCCTTGCGAGCAGTGAGATCGGGGGGAAAGCGTAAGCAGTCATTCCTCCCCAGTCTACGGACAGAGCGTCCCACGGCGAATGCCTGAGGGTCTGCGACCCTTGAGCAATACACCGGCAGCTGATGATTTCGATGAGATGCGAACAAATCTATCGAGGGGTGGTACATCACCTCGAAGAGAGTCTGGGCGACCTGCGGAGCAAGGGACCATTCTGTAGGTCCCGACACCTTTCCTCGTGACAGATCGTCCGCGAGGATGTTGGTGACGCCGCTATGTGCATCGCTCTCAACGTAATCTGCCTGGCCTTGCACCACCCTATCAGGCGTAGTGCGTGCAGGCATAACCGTGGTGACCTGGTGCCCCCGTGTCTGTTGAGGTAGGCCACCACGGTTGTGTTGTCTGTTTGGACAACGATATGAGATCCCACGATCACCTTCTCGAAATGCTGGAGAGTTCTCTCCACTGCCCAAAGTTCGAGAAGGTTGATATGAACTCCGTCTCCGTGGCCGACCATAGGCCCGAGACTGAGTCCCGTGGATGTGGCCCCCCAGCCCAGCTTTGTGCGCCGTCGGTCGTCACTACGTGGCCTTACCGCTGGTGCAGGAAACCTGACACCTTGAGTCAAATTGGGTTGATGGGTCCACCACCAGAGTTCCTCTCGCGCGATCTCCGACATCGGAACCGCGAGGGATATTGGGTGACGACTGGGCCTGTAAAAGGCTAGAAGGTGTAGTTGTATAGGCCTCATGTGAAAGCGGCAGTGCAGTGCGAGGTCTACCATACTGGCCATAAGGCCCAAAACCTTCATCCATGCCACAGCGGGTGCCCCCTCTGACTTCGGCCAAGAGTCGGGCACACCTCGCCATGTTCGTCACCCTCTCGGGTGAGGGCACCGCGATCCCTCCTTGAGGTTGATCTGGGCCCCTAAGAATAGTGGTGTCTCGTCGGGACCAAATTGGATTTCTTGGCGTTGATCAGAAATCCCAGGTCCCTTGCCGTCACGGACTACTAACTCCACGAGACACTGTGTCTCCAGCGGGTGCGTCCGTAAATGAACCAATCGTCCAGGTAGCAACACATGTTGACTCCCCTGCGCTTCAGATGCGCTGCCACCGCCCTGACCAGGAGTGTAAACACTCTGGGGAGGTGGACAAGCCGAATGGCAGGCATCGAAACTGGTAAGTTTGACCCTGTACCTTGAAGCGTAGAAACCTCTGATCTTGAGGTGCGATCGGAACATGCAGATATCGTCCGAGAGATCTAGCGATGCCGCCCACATACCCTTGATGGGGCAGGCTAGCACCGAGCGAGAGTCTCCATTCTGAACCTCTTGGGCCTGATGAACTCGTTCAACGGCTTGAGGTTCAGAATGAACCTCAATCGCCGGTCTTCTTTGGAGCCAGAAAAACGTGCTCCAAAACCCCTTGGTGAAAGGGGGGGACCGGGACAATCGCTTGCCGTGAGAAGCTGAGTGACCTCTGACAGTAGTGCCCGACGCTGGGGGCCGTCTGGCGGCACTACCGTGGACCTCTGAATCGTGCAGGCGCCACGAGGGGTGGCTGGTAAATTCCAGCCTGTAACCCCCACTGACCACTGACAATACCCAGGCGCCCGGTGAGATGGCATGCCATCTCTGGGCGTGTCTGCACAGCGGCCGCCCACAGGGGAATCCTGTGGAAGTCCAAGGCCTGCCGGCATGGACTGTCGACCGCCGTGCCCTCAGGACCGATCTGGTTTGCCACCCTTAGAAGAACGGCTCTTCTTAGGGGGCTTGCCATACTGGTCCAGCACTACTCTTCGCTTCCCAGTTTTCTTGGGAGGTGCTGGAGTAGCCTCGGGCTCGGGTGTAGATCTGTGGTGGCGCGTCGTACCGACGCCGGAGCAAGCGCTGAAGAACGCTTAGAAGACTTCTTCTTCTTGTGCTTCTTCTTTTACTGCCCTTCCCTTGGTCAGGGCAGCCTCCGACTTCTTCAGAGTGCTCTCATTGGTGGCCCTTTTCGCCCGATCCTCGACCGTCGCGCAAAATGCCTGTCCAAAGAGTAGCCCCTGTCCCACCGAGTCTGACTTCTTCATTGCATCAGCAAAGTCGGAGCCGTAAGTTGACTGGAGGGACAGACAGGCATCCGCCCGGCGGCGAGCGGACATCCTATGGGCTAGGCCCATAGAACTCTCGTTGAGGTTAGCTGTTAGCACCGCTAACAGATTAACCTCATGGAAGAGTTCGGCGTTGCCCGTGGTCGTTCGCTACCTTCCTACCGAGGTGCTCGGCAAGCGTGGTAGCGGCGCTAGAGACTCTGATAGCGGCGTGCTCGCTTATCGATGAGCTTTAGCTCCTCCTCCCACTGGGGAGAACGACCCGTGCGCCTTGGCCGCTAGCGGCAGGCGCTACAACGCCTGGATCCATGTCAGGGACCCTGAGGTAGGTTTCGTAGTCCTCCTGCGAAACACGCAGTGGAAGCGTGCAAGCACGCGGCGTCAAGCTCCAGCGAGCCTGACAGCCCTCTGAAACCTACCCTTGAGGTCCGCCGGGAATGCAAGTGCGGGCGACCCTTGTGTGGACGCGCTTAGCTGGGCATCCTACTGAAAAGATGCCCTGGTCCTCCTGAACGGACTCCTCCTGAGAGAAAGCCAGGCCCAAACCTTGGGCCACACGGCTCATCACCTCAGCGGTGTCCGCAGGCAGACCATTGCTAGCGAGTTCCTCACGGGGAAGCGGGGGAAGGATACCTGAAGCTAGCTGCACAGTCTCATCAGACTGTGAGTCGCTACTGGTTTCATCTTCCGACTCCTTTCCCTCGCCTTCAGACTCTGACTCACTCTCTGATGAGGAAGAGATCTGACGACGGGCATCTGAAGGTGGACAGGAGGTGTCGCCACCGTGTGGCTAGCCAACTGAACACCAGCAGAAGAGGGAGTACTCCCGCTAGACCCGAGATGCTAGCTATAGCACCCGGGATCCGCCGACGCTCTCGCTGCTGTCGCCCTAGCCATAGCAGTGTGCGGCCTACCCTGAGCTGTATCAGGGTTAGCCACTCGCCGCCCGGGTTGGGTAACAACTGGTGGTACTGCTTGCCCAACGCTAGGCGGCACTTGCCACGGTGGAAGACCGTGGAAGAAACCACCCTGCGGCGGATACCACGGGGCATACCCTGTTGGTAGCTGACCCTGAAAGGATCCGCCACCAGGGAAACCCCATGGAACGGCAGTACCAGTACCGCCTCCCCCCCCCTGTTGCCACAGAGACTGTGGTAACCAGGACGCAGTACTGCGGTACCTGCGTGGTTGTAGCGTAGGTGCCCGGTAGGGCTCCGGCTGCGTACCACTGTACCCATGCCTCACAGCGTTCCCGCTAGAGGATCAAGCCGCAGTGTATGGGTACCCGCTATACTGGCTGTCCCTTGGCTAAAAGGAGCTTGCCTAGTATCACGGGTAGCTGAGCGTGTATACCCTCGATCAGTCACCTCGCTACCTGAATAGGCAGTATCAATCAATGGAGCCATGCTCCGCTGAATAGATAGTGATCGATCATAAGAGGGTAATTGACCCATTGACTGTAATGGATCACCCACGCTCTGCTGGCTCTCGAGGACATAAGTGGGTTGTTGATCAGCCAGGCTGTTCAAACTACCTACCCTAACCTCTTGAGCCTCGCCCAAGGTCGCTGTGTGTGGCGGACCACTCACGGCAGCTATGGGCGCGTGCATAGTGGCTACCACTGAAGTCAAGCCGTAGCTCGTCTCGGTAGCTGCCACTGTTTGCACTTGGGTCGCTGTCCCGTGAGAGACTGCGAGCCCAACCCGGTATAACCGCTAGCCAGTCCCGGAGGACAGCCGGCAGCCATTCCAAGGCCCAGGGAATCACTCGGCGGTCCCACCATGGAACGCTGCCGTGTGACAACCCCAGTTGGTTCTGCTAAGACTACACCTGAAGCGTTAGCCCCGGTATTGTCTCTGCTAAACCCATGCACGCCATTCGCCCCTTGCGGGGAGCGAAAGGCGTGCTGCGTGCCGTGGATCAACCCAGGCAGGCGCGGGGTTCCACTGGCACGCTGCGTGCTACAGACCGGCCGAGGCAAGTCCGCTGCACGCTGTATGCTAGATTCAACCCAGGCAAGCCGGGTACCCTTGGCATACTGTCCGTCGCCGGCTACTTCATGGTGCTAGACCCGCTCGTTACGCCAGCAATAGACGGGTGTCCACCTGCAAGAAGCTCGCTAGAGATCTCACTGGTAGACTGGTACTCGCCTGTTAGGGCAAGTACCGCCCTGCTGCCTGCTACTAGCTTAGACGTTAAGGCAGTGCTTTCGCTGGCGGCTAGGCCTTCGGGCTCGCTAGCAGTCCCCGGAGGGTCCGCCTGCTTGCCCGGGACCGGAGCCCCAGAGGTTACCTTAGCGTGGCCCTTGCCGGTCGCGCTAGTACCTACCATATCAATCTTACCTGTAGGCTTCTGTTTCTTAGTCTTCGACTTCTGTCTGTGTCGAAGACCCCAACGAGCGCTACTTTCTAAATCCTCGAAGTGGATGTCCGCTAAGCCTATGCAAAAGGAAGCACACTTATTTGATTTAGAGCAATCCCTGTGGGTGTAGCAGAGTGGATGCGGTCCCACTCTGCCACAAGGGAAGGGCATGATTGACAAGGCCTCGACATTGTAGTAATCGGGGAGCGTACAGCACTACCCCCGAACACAAGCTCAAGCCCAATAAACAGACCCACACGCACAGTGGCTGACGCCGATGTAGTGGTATGATATAAAAATATATATACAAAGGGATGAAAAACTGAAAACCTTTTGGGGAAGATTTGTCAGGCTGGTGCCTTCGGAAACCAACCGAACTCTTAGCAGTAACTCGTCATCAGACGCGTACTGAAAGATATAACGATAGAGCACACCATAAACATAGCGATAATCACTCACCATACATGTATACACAGTACTGTACAAACATCTATTGTAACTTACTAGTCTGCTATAGTTGTTTTACGTGAGAACAAAAATAAAATGGCGTCCTAAGGGCGGCCATTTTGAAAACGTGTGTCCCGTATATGAACGGAAACACACATACAAGCTAAGTTTTTGGATCGTTTTGTCACTTTTCTAGCGAAAAATGTCGTCAAAACTATCTCCCTAGCGACTATACTGGTTGGTTTTTACCTCAGTGTAACAAACAAACTGTATATCTCGTCCTTTGGTTCGTAATGATACTTAGCGTTGGTAAAGAAAAATCCACACGTCTATCTCATCTAGAAACCAAGGAGGATAAGGGTGATTATCGTGTGTGGCGTCACCGAATGGGTGAGTCCACTCGGGGATCGGGGTTTTGTTATTTATTCATTTATGTGGGACAAAATGACTATTGGTTTTTTCCGCATCTCGGGATCGATGCAAGAAGTATCTTAATCAACATCGGAAACGGTAAGATCGACCGGTGTACTGAGTCACAACATTTCTTTTTGGAAGCTCAAGACTTTACATTTATCCAGTCTCTATAAGAAAATAGTATAATATATATTCCACTGATAATACCGGGTCAAAATGATGCAACCGACATTTTTTTCGTCTTTGCCCCGAAATTTATATTTTTCCACTGACCAAGAAAAATTACGCCCCTGATAAACAAGTCTAAAGCACTAAAAATCTTGAGTATGTGCCCAGATGTTTCTTTCAATTTGTTATTTTTTATTTAATTAGCGGTTCTAATAATGAAACATGAAAAAATTAGAATGCATACAATGAATTTAAACTTCATACAAGTCACCCTATAAAACTTGCATGTTTCAGTGTAGGAAAGGCCTATAAATTAAAAAAATGAAGGAAGAGGGGGGGGGTCAAAACTTCCAAGTGCACAGCCCCCCCAATGTTCTGAACACTCCTAAACCTGGTTATAAAGTTTGCTCAAGCCAATCAATAAATGTTTGCTTAATCACAATGCATTGACCAATTAAGCCTTGATATGCTAACTTGATTGAACTTGCTTGGAGCAACTGAGCGGTACACTGAAGTCAATACTCAATTAATCTCAAATGTTGGTAGCAGTGAAAGGGCTGAATAACATGCAATCATTGCAATGACAATATTGACGTTTATAATGTCACCATACGTAGTTCTTAATGTGATAGACAGATATACTTCCTCATGAAAAGGTAACTTATGAACGACTGGTTTGGAGATTATGGCTGCGCATGCGAGGAAGGGCGATGTTTATAAATAATAATTTCTAAATCATAATTTTTCACCAATTACACTGATTTAGCCTTTTCAATTCGGTAGACTTCATTTACACTTTATTTAGTATTCATTGAAATATCTAAAATGATTTATCATAACGATAAGAAGTTGGGTCAAGTGGGGTATGAAAAGTCGGGTATGAGAAGTAGGGTCACAAATTGTACCAACCCGTAGGCCTATAACACACTTAGTAAGCCTACATAATGTAGGCCTATTGTCTGAATATCTCTTCAAATTCTTGTGCCACCAAGAATTCCAATGAACCAAACTATGAACATTTCTTCAAGATTGCTTCATATGGCTAGGCATGGCTTTCATTTCATTATCAAAGCTTTAATTTGCAGATAAAACTTATATATTGCAAAGTCATCTTGAATTAGGTAATCAAGCAAATAAATGAGCCTCCTTCAAACAGGCCAGCAGCCAGGGCCTATGGGGGAGTACTAGGTACACTCAGGCTGCAACATCAATGTGTAGGCCTACATGTATATATATCGTCGCCCACAAGACATAGTGGCGTATCACGAAAATGGCCATTTTGAGATAATCGCATCTGAAGTTTTTGCAACTTTTAACCGTTTGTCATACATTGCCTCGATTAAAATGTCCCCCTTTTCTTCAATGGATATGAAAATATAAATATTTAAGTTACATTTAAGGGGTTACTATACCCCTGGCCAATTTTGTGCCTATTTTTGCATTTTTCTCAAAAATTATAGTACATTGGTGACAAGTAAGATATGTATATTATAGGGCAAGGACTACAAATACTGCACTGAAAATTCAGCAACTCAAGGCAAGTAGTTATTGATTTATTGATCAAATATTGGTTTTCCCTCATTTTTGACTGTAACTACACAACTGTTGTCTGTGTTGAAATAAACTTCCAGTGCAGTAGTTGTAGTCCTTGCCCCTATAATATACATATCTTACTTGTCACCAATACGCTATAATTTTTGAGAAAAATGCAAAAATAGGCACAAAATTGGACAGGGGTGTAGTACCCCCTTAATGTATGAAATACATTGTTGTCATTCACCAATTAATTGTAATTAATCATTAAACTTTTACGCCAGTATGTCAAATTTTTTGAAAAATTATTCTCCATTCAAAATTGACATACGACACGTGATATGCCAGTATGTCGAATAATAGTTGAATTCATATCCATATTGGCCACACAGCCGCGATATACCAAAATAGTGGTGTACGTCACATATTTGCGACATAGTAGCGTATGTCACTGATACGCCACTATGTCGCCCAAAACAAGGGGAATGTTGTACACAATAATTCCATTGAGTGAGATACCCCAAACCTAATTAGTGATAATACTTTATTAATTAATGACATGCATGTCTTGAAAGTTTGTCAGAATGTAGAGCTTTATACATAGATTATGAAACTGATCTTAACTCATTTTGTCAAAAATGGCTGATACGCCACTATGTCTTGGGGGCGGCGATATAGGCCTACTCTAAAATGGAAGATTAATTCAAAATTGCTCTAAATACATGTATGCTACATTGTACAAGCACAACAAATTTGACTGATTCCAAATAATGTATAAGTTTGTGACATGTTTTTAAACATTTTGTCAAAAAATCAGGTGGGGGTGGGGAATAAACCAAATTCATTCAAATTATATTAATAATGGAGTTTGACTCTGATAAAAAAATTTAACCACTTTTTATCAAATAGATCTACTCCTGACTGATCAATACAGTCATGATGAAGCAGAGAGGTAAACCAAAATCATTGATCATGTGTTCATATGGTCACACCATAAACTGTAAAAAGAACTTCTTCACAGTCTATGGACATATTGCTGAACTAAAGAGTCAAATATTTCAGATAGTTTTACATTTTTAGCCTAGGAATGACTTTGCTAACAGATGAACCATGCAGTCGTGCAAATTGTCATGTACAATGTACATATTAGGCCACAGAACAATAACATCACGTTCAACAGGCACATGCACACACAATAACATCATACAAATACTGTCCCACAAGAATTTCATTTTAAAATGGACAATATTGAAGTTGCTTGAGTCACAGATTTTAAGCTGTCATTAATTGCTCACTGAACTGAAATCAAGTCCATTAAAAAACACAATAGTTGTGTGCATTGTGTAAGAATGTCAACTTTCACTGTCAACTATTTAGTCACCATTACCATTTCACAACAGGTCTTTTACATGCAATTTACTCAAATAAAAAGTGTGGTGACTGGTAGAGGATCTTTCAACGCAATGCTTTTTTTTTAAAGTTTAAAAAGTTGCAAGCAGAGATCCGGCGTCAACGTTGAACCCACTTTATATCTATTGAATAATTATTGAGGCATGATATCGAAACGGTGCCCAAATATCTGTACCCAAATTGCTTGCCTCCTCCTTCGATCTGCCAAAAATGCTTTCCCTCCTTTGGCCTGCCAAAAATCTTTGCCCCCCTTATTCTGGAAAAATATACTTAAAAATTATCCATGACTGTTGCTTTAAATTCCTAAATATTCATACATTTTGATTGAGCCTTTGACTTGAGGGCAACCAAAAGAATATCTTACACTTCCCATTCTTCCATTTCAATTTAACAATGCAACATGGGTCGACATAGCACTTGTTCAGTGCCTGTATGGGACCATGACAACCCCTCTCTGACATTACAAAATCCACCAGTCCTCGGCGCGGCGCTGCGCTGCGCGTACGTACGCGCCTCGATCCCAGCCGAGGAACTAGGGCTAGTTCTAGGTCGACAGTGACAAAAAGTATTTCAATCCAGGACCTCAAAGAACAGAGCACATCTAGATTTTGCAAAAGTTGTTTATTTCTTCACTATCCACCCATGTTTAGCCAGTCTATTCTGAAAGTGAAAACAAAGGGAACCTGTACAAAGTATTGGGAGAGTCATTTGATGAAATGAGGTGACGTATCATGCTGCAAAGGATTCTGGGAAGGGCAATATATCTTGATTGAGGACAATGACCTAATCAAAACTTCATCACCAAGTTCAGGTCACTTATAAACAATAAACTGAAAGCTATGCTCCATTCATTACACCATAAATACCACTTAAATTATGACCCTATTAATTAATAGCAATACCTATAAAGTGAGTGTTAATAATACAATTATCTGATTTCAGATTTGCGTTATTATTCATCATCCTCTGTTTTTTAGCCAGTGATAATGGCACCAGTTTGGCAGACTTTCTGACCACAGGTATGCAAATGATAAAATTCCTAATAAGGAATCAAGATATGATATTGTTTGTACACTGTATGAAATAAAATCAATATTTGATATGAAAAGTTCCAATTCAAAAAGGTCATTGCGAACTATATACAGTAGGCCCTATACACCATTTTCAAACTTTGTAGGATGAAAGTACTGGATGAGCCATAATGTTCCATTATGCATTCTGGGGGATTCTCAACTCTGGTTTACCATAGGAATGTGCAGCTAGGATTCTGAAAAATTCCCTGACTTTCAACCAAATTTTGCTAAACTCAGACCCCAAATTTTACAAATTTTTGGAAAATTTTCACAAATTTTGTCAAAAAACAATGAAAATTTTCACTTTTTCCTCAAGAAAATTTTGAAAAAACACTAAGCCGATTTTCATGAAATTGAGGGCCATTAATAAACCAAAATGGCTGAAAATGCATTCTGAGTCTTAACAAAATGGCTGAAAATGCACCTTGAATATATGCCAGTCACATCCCTGTACATGTACCCTCATTTTCAAACTCCCCTGGTTCAATTCTACAGTAAACTTGTAGCCTATTTTGATGTTAGTGATACAACTTGTACCATGTTCTAGCCATGTTCCAACAGGGTCAGAATTTCGGCGAGAATCTGAGAATCGATTCTCACAAAGATTCTTGTGAACAGATTTGCGTGAATCAAGTTCTGACCCTGTTCCAACCCTAAAGTCCCCCTACCACTCAGTACCCCTACAACTTACTTTGTCCGTTGCTGATGTCAGTGATACAACTTGTACCATGTTCTAGCCAGAGTATTCCAAGAGAATTATCCCCACGTTAAAAAATGACTGGATTAATAAACATTGGGATTATGAAATCCCATCCAGATTTATCCCTTCCAAGAGAAATTATGTCCACACAAGTTCAGGCACAGATTCTAGAAGTTCTATAATCTGTGGCTCAGGTCCAGTTCTGATGGCAAAGTTAATGATTAACTTGTACAATGTTCTAGCCAGAGTATTCCAAGAGAATTATCCCCACGCTCAAAATGACTGGATTTATAAACACTGGGATTACAAGATCCCCATCCAGATGTATTCCTTCCAAGAGAAATTATGTCCACACAAGTTCAGGCACAGATTCTAGAAGTTCTATAATCTGTGGCTCAGGTCCAGTTCTGATGGCAAAGTTAATGATTAACTTGTACAATGTTCTAGCCAGAGTATTCCAAGAGAATTATCCCCACGCTCAAAATGACTGGATTTATAAACACTGGGATTACAAGATCCCCATCCAGATGTATTCCTTCCAAGAGAAATTATGTCCACACAAGTTCAGGCACAGATTCTCTAGAAGTTCTAGAATCTGTGGCTCAGGCAATTCTGAGAGTAAAAGTTTGGTGTATCAAAAACCAAGATTACAGATGAGCTCCAATCTGATATTGCTACACAGTGAGATGTCCATGTATGTCTGTGTTGAAACAATAAATGACTGGATGGGGTATTACAATAGGCTTAAAACCTATTGTATTCTTGTTATAATTTTACAATACATGACTACATTGTATGAGGTAACAAAATGAGTAGGCCTGTAGTGCACTGTTCACTTTTACTCAGTATTACCATAGGCAGTAAACAGTGAAACAATCTAAATTTCAAATGAAGTCAGTCACCCATTCAGGTAACTCCATTTTAAAATCACACTCCCTGTGTAAAAGATTACAGTCATGTCTTCCATAGAGGGTGTATGTATTTCAACAGGAATAGCCTGATACTCACAATATCCCTGAACTTGCACTTGTTAGTATCATGATTATTATTGTTAGGAAAGGTGTTGGTCATGAATGGCTAATGCAGATTAAACAGTTAAGATCAAGGCCTACAGACCAGACTTGTGACCATGGATATGTGTAGCAGTCTGTATACAAAGGCCTATTATTTTATAACAAACACTAGGATCCACAACATGCTCATCTATCAGGGCACAGTTCTTTAACTCCTATACATTTGTATATTCATTGAATGACCTTTGAAAATTTGGGTACAAAAACTCAGACTCTGCAACCTGAGGTCAAATTTTGCACTATGAGTGTTTAATTGAGGTTATTGAACTATGCCATTAGGATGAGGCTATTATGGTCCATAGTATTTTATAACAAATAAATGACTTTCGATGACACCTTTTAATTTACAGGATCAATAACTTTTCATCAGAATTAGGATTCAGAGTTTGAGACATATCAATGACATCATTGACAATGTACATCATTGTATGTATGTAGTCTTTTAATATGGAATTAATGTGAATGACCTTTTGTATGCTAAATTTTAGGGGGAAAGTCTATCATCATGATCATTGGTATATTTTCAGTAACAATTACTATTGTTTCATGGACAATGTTTTAACATTGTCCATGAAACAATAGTTTTAAAAAACTTAATTGTAATTACTGTACAGTGGGAAATTGACTTTAGCGCCTTTTCATGGTAGAACCACAGATTCCAAAAATATTTTTTAGTCATACATACATGTACATGTGTACATACATGTAGGCTTTTTGTGTATCTCTTATCACATCCCTGACAACTTTGTTATAATGAGTTTCCACTGTATTAAGAAATCACAAAACTGCTTTGAACACATGGGAAGAAGACCAGCACAATTATTTAAACTTTAAAATTTAACAATGAAAACATGACCGATAAGCGATAAACAAGAAGAAAAACTCTGGACATACCTGGCTTTGCGGGTAGGCCTATAAAAAATCACAAAACTGCTAAAAAAATTAATACCACTCAAATACTAGTATCCTGCTAATATGTGACCATCCAGCACAACTGAGCCCTGAAGTCGCCAATCATCATTTTTGAGATATTCAACCAAAATATTCTGCTTGAAATTAGCTTTAAAATGATGTATATCATGTCTATACATGTAGTACCGGTACTTGACATTTAAGTAGTGAAAATCAATAAAATGGTCAATAAATCCTTTGTTTCCTATTGTTTACTGTTAAGTTCAATGGAGCATATCTCAATAGTGGCACTGGCAACATCCGGGCTCAGTTGTGGTGGATGGTCACATATAGTATGAATGGATCAGGGTTTAACAGGCTTGCTACAAATTGCACTTCTTGAAATGTTAAGGCGAACTGTCAGGTGTGCAATTGTACTTGGTTACTTTCATTGAAATATTTTTTGTCCCTGATTTCTGACATTATGCAACTGGAGAACTCAGGAACCTGGGATGATCATTGCTAGTGGATATCCAAAACCATCTTTGCAGCCCCATGCACCAGATGGTTATATTTACATCTGCTGATCCATGTTCAATTCACTATTCATATCAAAAGTTCACAACTCAATATTTGGGGTTCAAATTCCCCATACATCATCACTACAACCTCACAAATAGTGTTACCATGGTAACAGCAAGTTTAACCCAAAACACAGATTTTTCTTAAATCTTTGTTCAGCACCAACAACAAATCCATCTGGTAAAACTTTCATAACAGATGATAAATTTTGAAATTGTATTAATAGCTGGGAAATATCTGACCTAACGCTTCCTACAATTACAGCTGATTTTCATTTTTGTCCAAAAAAGCTCCAGAAGATTTTGAATATCGAGGGGTCCAATGTTTTGGTCCTGCTCAGAGGCAAGACACACTGAAGGGGTGGATGCAGGAGTGGGTGAGGTGGGGAGGGAGGAATATATTAATCCCATGTGAAGTGTGGAAACTTTTGAAATGCACACAGCATAGGCCTACATTTTTACATGAATTGCACCCTAAAATTATGAATTTTACCCTAAATTATTGGGGGGGGGGGGGGGAGGATACTTGGGCCCCCACCAAAATTATTCCGGGCCACTGTAACAAACATGGAGGAGTATGAACATGACAAATTTTCCACTGAGCTCGGTGGTACAGTGCACACTTATTTATCGTGATCGTTCAGTTTTAGATGAGTGCAAGAGTCAGCGATGAGGAGGACGGACCAGGAGGGAACCTATGGACGAGTACCTGTGTTCAATGATGACTGAGCTCTGGTCTGAACAAGACTAAATACATGTACTGACTTGTAAAAGGTCAAAAGTTCTGTAAAAATCTTAAATCCCATTCCTCTATGTTCTCTATTATTGTGCACAGTATAATAAGCTTCACATTCCAATAGTATTACAATGCAGTATACAGACCATTGGAGGGTAAAGGTATTTTGCGAGTTGCGAGTTGCGAGATGCGAGTTGAAAATCTGCGAGTTGCGAGTTGAAATTTGCGAGTTGCCAAGGGCAGTTATTGCGAGTTGATTTGCGAGTTGCGAGTTGGTATTTATGAGTTGCCATGGGTAGTTGCTTGAGTTGATTTGCGAGTTGCGAGTTGCCATTTGCGAGTTGAAATTTGCGAGTTCCAAGTTGAAATTTGCAAGTTGCGAGTTGAAATTTGCGAGTTGTGAGTTTACATTTGCGAGTTCTTCCAAGTTGCTAATTTGTCAAATTTTTACAGAAATAGTTTTACCCCTATTGGAACTAGACCTTCATTGCCTGTGCTCTAGTTGCATGCACAACGTTGGACATACGTTGAGAGTTAAAAATACGACCATCATCTATGATTCCCTGTTCAAAGCATACCTCAAGCTCAACCACATTATAGTGTTTGATTATTTTCAATTATATAATGAGATGTAGTGGGGTATCAACATTTCCAGGCAAAGGGATAGAAAAGTTCAAGCATGTGCTACTGTAAACATTGCTTAAATTGAACTGACTAATGTGATGTCAATTCCAAACAGTTTTTCTTCTCAAAATTAGACAAAATATAAATGTTCACCAGTTTTGTTACAAAAGAGAGCAGTCCTGAGAGAGTAGTGAGCTTTTTAAACAGAAGAGAAACAATATCAACACACTCACAAATATGTAAACTAAAGATTCATCATGTGAATGATAAGTGACCTGACTCTATACAAAATATCGGAGATGGGTTACATTAACAGTTATCACTTCAAATTATTTTTTATGAATGGATGTCCTATTGAATTCCTCATCTACTTAAACAACACCTCTGAACTCGATCCAGCCACCTGAAAATCTAGGTGAAATGTGAACACAGAAAATACATTACAATATATCAGTTATAACATGTAGGCCTATGTAGCAGGTAGCACAAAGGTTTCATACCGTTACATGTATGTACAATGTAGGATGGGGTATGTGTTACGTATACATGTACACCTGTGCGCATGCAGTCCGGGCCAGATTTAGCGATTTAACACATGCACACATTGTAGCTGTATACACTAAAAAAAGTAAAAATTATATTTAAAAAAAAAAAATAAATAAATAAATGTTGGTGATTTAATGTGTGCTTCAGCTTAGACTGGCCCCAGTCTCGGTTCGGTTCCATCTCTGGATAATGTAACAATAAATAATTACGTAATGCCCTATGAAAAAAAATGCCAACTCCCCCTTATTTTCTTCAATGCCAAAAACCCATTCCTCTTCATCCACAAATCGACGCCACTAATTACACCCACCACAGTCAACCATGCAGCAATATAGAAATATACTCAGTATTATAAGTGAACGCGAAAGTCCATTGAGCGCCCGATTCCGAGACTGGTCCAATCTGTTAAGAGATCTCACTTCCAAATATTCGTTCAACGAAGCACGGTGATTCAGATGTCAATTACGAAAGCCCCGCCCCAGTTTCAATTCAAATATGGTAGCACAAAGCTATGCGCGGGATGTGACGCAAGATCGGATGGGACACTTGTCAACAACTGAGAGGTATTGAGCTCAAGTGGCACGCGTCTGATAGACCCATGGCAGCGCAATAATAAAAGGCAACCACTCGACTCGGACTCGGCCTATTGTCCATATTATGTACATTATCGCGTGCGGTTTGCAAATGTTTGCACATTATTTAGCTAGGAAGCCTTTTCAAATATCCCGCGCTGCCAAGCTGCGTTGATTGGTCGGATACAATATCGTTGTTTAGTCGCTTACACAAACGCGTTAATGTAGTGAAAACATGGACGTGGTATATAGAAAGATTGCGTGACTCCAAATCCGTAAAAGTGAACTTCCAGCAGTTTGTGGGAGCTGGAAGTCAAATTGCCTACAGACTGGGAGGGTCCGTGTATTGGGTTGATTTTTAATGCTATGTAATCTACATTACCAGTCGTTCTCCACGGACCCGAGGGAGGGTCTAGCTTCAGCTAGGCATGACCTGATGATCAGCACACTTCAACAATTCCGCTAACATAGAATATATCAGAATATTTACGCTTCACGAAGTGCGCAACTGATGCGCAGGTACTGCCAGTGACTTATATTGTGATTACCCCCAGCAGCTCCCCATTTTACACCTGGGTGGAGTAAAGCAATTGGGAATTAAGCTATCTTGTTAAACGCACGCAACTCACTGGCCTCAGTCTGGCTTGAACCTGCAATCTTTCGATTATGATGCTCTCACCCGAACCATGGGGTCACTGTGCTTCCCATACACTATACATAAATAGGATTGGTTCAAATTCATCTCTATTTGGAGTCTTTGATATAATGTTCATAACTTTAATTTTGAACATGGGCTCAAACTTGGCTCAGACTTTGGAGTCCGGACTCTGATACAAAAGGACTCAGACTTGGCTCGGACTCAAATTCGAATCGACTCGGCTCGACTCAGACGAGGTAGACTCGGGCACAAGTCTAGGTAATTTATAACCTGTTTGTGCAGATGTGAGAGAATCAATGATGCATGACACCACTAGAGTTCTTTCCTGTTATAGGCCTATATGTAGCACAGGCTCTGTGATGTACTCTGATAGCTATGATGATCCAAGATATATTCCACCAATAGTAGCCCTCGCTAAGCTCGGTGCTCGCTTCACTCACAACCAAGATGAACGCAACCCAGCTTGATAGTATACTACTAAAGCAACAGAGCCCGAAAGTAGTGCTACACAATGTGTACTTGTAAAACATCACCCCAAAGTCACCTGCAACTTTAACTTTAAAGATATCGGCCTATCATACATGTATCATAAGGAGAAATATTTTCAAAGCAACTGTCAATACACTCATGTGCATGTAGTCTTTAATTAAATGCCCATATAAGTAATCTAATTAAGGTGATGTGATTTCATTTCAGAATGTGAAGAATATTATGTTGAATTTTTGAACAACACTCGCAAATCATCTCGAAACTCTTCTTAGCAACTCGCAAAATTTCAACTCACAACTCGCAAATTTCAACTCGCAACTCGCAAATTTCAACTCGCAAATGTCAACTCGCAACTCGCAAAACCAACTCGCAACTTCCTTTGACAACTCGCAAATTCCAACTACTCAACTCGCAAATTTCAACTCGCATCTACGCAATCTTCGCAAATTGAACTCAAGAACTCGCATCTCGCAACTTCGCACTTCATAACTCACAACTCGCAACTTCGCTTTTCGCAACTCGCAACTCGCACATTATCCAAACCCCCATTGGAAAACCCTCTCTCTCTCTCCCACTCACTCTAATAATGCAACCCCTTATAAAAATCGTACATTGTAAGTCCCTTTACAAATACACACACTTAACCAGAGTTGCCATACACAGGACACAAAATCTCAGTGGCGTAGCCAGGGGGGGCAGGGGACATCGCTGTCGGCTCATGTAAGGCAGTCTGTAGACGGAAGGCGTTGGTGAAAAAAATTGGGTTAACAATAGACTATTTTTTACCCAGGGTGACAGAAAAAAGGGGAGAATTATAAAAAAAATGATGAAAAATTGTGAATGAAATTGAATTTGACATAAAAATGTTTGCTTTTTTACGTTGGTACCGCCTATTATCCTTACACACGTTTTAGTACAGCATCATGCAATCACAGAGTCCATTGGCCAGATAAGTGACAAATCTGAATAAGTGATAGTGATGCCACTGAATAGTAGCGTGCATGGATGCGGAAGCCACCACCAAGCCTGCTAGGGTGAGCCCCCACTGGAGTACAATTGGTTATACATTTGGGTGTATATTTAACATATTTGGGTGTATCCAGGACAAGTGGTGCTGGAATGCAATAATTGTTTATTGCCAGGGATAGTTTGTCTACTTTGTAACCATGGTAACATCCAGCACTGGCCCAGTGTTATTTCAAGACTTTAAAATGTGCCCAAACAGATGATTAACCTACACCATTGGCAACCCTTAACTCCACATGCCTACTGTGTTGCCATGCATGAAATAGGCCAGGTCACATGACCTCTCACCTGTTACACCTGCCTCCATCTCATGATCAGATGATAACATACCAGGCTGCTCAATTTGACACCAACAGCCAACATGAATGCTACTTGTAGATGATATTGATAAACACAAAATTTTAGCCACCAAAGTAATCGTGTAAGGCAACAAGAAAAACAAAACACCTGAACGTGGTAAAATGACCCTAAAAAAATCACAGAAAGCTTGAAAAATATGAATATAATCAAGCATTTTTTTTTGTAAACATATTAAAACAAATATCAAAAATCAATTTATTTCGGCCAAAGAGTGGCTGTTTTATAAATGGCTATTTTAATACACAGCACCTCCAACCAACCTGGGCAACCCTCAAGTTGTTGAAATAGGGTTTATGCTGAACGATACAATAAAAAAATAAACATCGATTGTAACACCAAAATAAACCCTATACTAAAGTCTTCGTTTGACGATAAGCATTCTGATATGAATTAATTGAGCCATATTTATTGATAAAGTTTTAAAATATATTGCATATAAGATGTAGCCAAGTCCAATATTTTAAAACTCATCGCGAGACCAATAAATATTGGGCATAAAAACATTCAATTTTATCATTATTATGTAGCCTATAGCCCTGCCTTTTAAACACACTATATCCGATAACCGCTAAAACCCACTAACCACTCCACCCCGTTTTCTGGGGTATTAGCTGATCACCTATTAAGTATTATCGGCGAATTTGCTTGAAAACATGTGAGTTCATGTTGTGTAAACATAATTACAAATGTAGCATGGACACAAATGAAATTACGATGCAATACAATGCAATTTGAATGCGCAGCAGATCTATAGAAATAACGTGGCCCGGTTTTATGCAGAATTAGACCACGTCTGGATGTCTCTGGATATAGCATGGTTTTGGATCACCACAGTCAAAAGGCATACTAGTAGCAAATTGCTAGTAGGGCTAGTATTGGGAGTCTTGGTCCCAATATTTTCACACACTCACTTGGAATCTATAGGATTCATCAAAACATAATAATGAATCAAATTGTTCACTTCTGTAGCAATCAAAACTTCACTTGTATTGGTTTTTAATGGTAAACTGGCGACTATGATCCCAGGTTTGGGTCCAACTTTACCCAAAGGCTAAATGGTAGAACAGCTTTCTGTAATGAATCGGATTAACGAAGTCTCTTGTACAGGTTGTGTTGAGGAGTGAATGCACTATACAATGTATACCAATTGATGAATTCAATACAAAACCACTTCACACACTTTCAATTTTATTCACCATTTTCTCATTTATTTGCAGACACTGCAGATAACCTTTCACAACTTTGTGATCAATCAATTCTTCTCATAAAACTTTGTGGTTTCAAAAAGCTGTTCCAAAAGTCAAGTACAGGTCTACAATACAGGGTGAACTATATTTGCATCTAGGCACTTCTCATATTGATTATTGCCTATTGCAAAAGAGATTGAGAGTTGTACATGTACCAATCCTCAAGGCAAGCCAAAAATGATATTTTTGATAAAATTTGACCAAATTGAGTCATTCATTTTCTAGGGAGTGGGACGTGGAGGGACTTACAATGAAAATTTAAAAGTTACAGGAATTACACACGTAAATAACGATGAGATTGGCAGTCATTCCAGTCATGTTTCAATCAGTAAGGCGCTTGACTATGATGTGTGACGGTACAAGTTCAAGTCCCCGCAAAGTTTATTCTTTCTTCTTGTGGACAAATTGAGTTATTTTGAAATTTCCCTGGGTAAGGGGCAATGTAGGACTGCCACTTGTCCAGGTCTACATGTACATGTACAAAACTCAAGAAGCTGATCCTGGCTGTGATGGTTGTAGGCTGATTAGGGCCTGCACCTGTACAAAGCTGCATATCAGGGACTATCTTTTGGAATTTGCAGGAGAGCATTAAATACCTCTTCTGGAGCCTTCAAGGAGAGCTGTTAATAGCATTTATAATAGAACCAGAGATGCCAGTCAGTGTTGTCAAAATATCCTAAAATGGCAAAAAAATTCCCGAAAAATCTACTTTGCCCATACATTTGTACAGGATCATCCTACAATGTAGTAAAATTTCCTGAAATCAGGAAATTTCCTGAAGACTGGCAACACTGTACTGTAGAACATAAGGAGAGAATGGTCAATTAAGGAGAGCTAAAAATCACTCTCCTGTATATCAGATTTGAGGAGAGCACTAGAGAGTGATTGCTCTCGCTCTCCTCAAAAGGCAGTCCCTGCATATTATTAAGGTGTGACTTGGGGCCAAAGTATTCATCGAAATGTCTGTAAAACGCAATGAATGATCTTATATCATCATCGGTTATGATAATAATGTCAACTCACTTTTCAGCTTTTTGCCTTTAAATCATGTCTTTATAAATTAGCACATGCATCTGCTGTAATAATGGCATAATTTGACATAACCAATCATAATGGAGATTCTGGGATGAGTTAGGCCATTTTGACAGGTGACAAATGGTGAGTTAATTTCAGTTAAACATTATTTTTTAGAATTCAATTTTGGGGAGTCAATTAAATTCAATGGATCACAATCACATGCAGTGACCAAGCAAAAATACAAAATACAGATTTACTAAAAATACACCCAGGATGTACTGAAAAAGAAATGTGGCATTTTGGATACCAATTTAGGCCTCTATATAGTATTTACTAGTAATTTTAAATGTCACTGATCAGTCAGATCTGCCCACAACTAAACAAAATCACACAAATGATGAAACCAGAATTGATCAACTTCAACGCCCACTAGATTATTATTTGTGTACATGCCTGAATACTCACAAATGATATGCATGATTACACTAACAAACAAATACAACCACAACTAGTGGCAAATGGTGGTCATAGACCACAAACCTAGCTGGGGCATGTTGGTGTTTTGGAGGTATCTGACCCCAGCAAAATGTTCCAAAAATGTTCCCCTGGTCATCGAGGTTTATTTTCACCAAATTTGAGCCCCATTCTCTTTCCAGATCTCCAGCAAATGCAATTCTAAGATTCGACCCCAGATAACCATTGACCTGACCCCTGCACAGTAGTCCAAAATGTTCCCCTGGTCATTAAGTTTGTTGTCAAAGAGTTTGAGCCCTGTACCCCTTACAGATACCCAGAAAATGCATTTCGAAAACTTTGACCTCTGCATGAGCTTTGACCTGACCCCTGAAAAATGTTTCCCTGGTCATGAGATTTGTTGTCACTAGTGCATTTGAGCCCCATACCCCTTACCAAGGGTGAAAATAAGAGAGCTTGAACCAGGGGCCACTTTGGCAAAAAAATGGTCCCTGGTTCACCAAGATTGGAAGGATCCAGGGGCCATTTCCACTTAAGAGGGTCAATAAAAATAAAGATGCCCTGGATGAGTAAAATTAAGCACTTGTTGCTTTGAATTTAGTTCACTATCCAGGGGGCTAGTTTTGTGAGAAAAGTGTCCCCTGGTCAACTACAATTGAGATAGAACCAGGGGCCATTTCAGAGCTTCTATGGGCCAAACGGCTCCCATCACCCTTGCCCCTTACAGATATCCAGAAAATCAAATTATGAGATTTGACCCCAGATAACCTTTGACCTGGCCCCTGCAAAGTGTTCCAAAATGTTCCCCTGATCATTAAGTTTGTTCTCACTAAGTTTGAACCCTGTACCCCTACAGATGTCCAGGAAATATACTTTTAGATAGCAAACACATAAATGTATCAATGTGGCCAAAATCTTGTGGCCACATGTGGATAAATACTACATGATGAAATATGAGGACACAGACACTCACAGGTTTGTTATTATATCAGCTATATCTTTTTTTCTTTCTTCATTTAAAGGGTTAATATTATGCAATCACCAGCACAAAAGTTTATAAAGCCCCAGCTGATAGGATACTGTTTCACCCTCGCTGACCCCATATGACCTTCGACCCCAGTTGACCTGTTGGATGACCTTTGACATTAATTAATTACCGTAATTAATTTAATTTATTTATTTATATATTTATTTATTTTACTGACTACTCTTTCTTTCTTCCTTCATTTAATGGGTTAATATAACCCTCCCCCAAGCCATTGGATTCATAGAGCAAGTGTAATTTACCCTACTCATACATACAACATTAGCAAAGTTATAGTTAGACTGCTTTGCATTCCCTTTTAAATAAAAGTTCACACTCCTATGCCATTCCATGCATAAAACACATCCCCCACTGAGTGATTGTTCTGCCCAGAGAAAAAAGGTGTTTTTTCTCGGTGGCGTGGCTCTCAGGGGACAGCGGTTTTCGGAGTGGGCTACCAAGATTTATAGCTGTTGGATCAGAAGAGAAAACAGGGATGATAAATTAAAAAGGTCTACTAAAGTAGACTAAGTTATAATCAATGAACTTTCAGATAGGAAACATAACTAAATATCCATTTGGCCAATACTATAATAACTAAAGACCAACTGGCACTTTGGATACATGATAACAGGTGTTTTACTACTAAAGGCACATTCAAGAATTAATTTTAAGCTATTTAATAACTGCACTGTCCATACCAAGCTTAAATTAGCATGACCCGCCAACATGAAATAAGTACAGCTTGTCTGTACGCAGTACGATAATACTCAAACATATGAGGCCAGCACTAATAAGGAAGAAGAATTTACCACAACCATTTTATCTCAGCATTTTGAACCACATTTTCCACACCTTCCAAGTATTTAATTTATCATATTTATCAAATTGTTTTTTACCAACATTCTTTTTATGTACAATTGTACATGACTCAAGACTCGTATAATAATGTAAATACACTTTAATATCATCCTTATCATCCTTTATACCTGGGCTTTAATATAATACACAAGTTTTAGCAATGATATGTTAAAACTTCAGCAAGTTATAACTGTGCCTTTAATGAAACCACTTCTCTGAAGTGTCAAGGGTTAGCCATCTAACAGGTGATAAGAGATTTACTATGACATGTGATGTAGTACACAAAAGCATAATTCTGGGGTTGATAGCCAGAAATGCTCCCACAAAATGAGCACAAACTCGCCAGGGCACTATAGAAGATAGAGTCCATTTAAGTACAAAACACATTGTGGAGGAAATATATTTTGAAGGCCAAAGCAAGGAGCCAACTTTATGCTCATTTTGTGAGAGCTGGTCATACTGAGTTACAACTTTCTGGTTCTGAACCCTCGATATGAAAGTTTAGATTACCCAAGTTTGTCCCTTGCATGTGGAAAGCTATGATTCCTATCTACAAGGTGTCCTGAGGTGTCACAAAAAAATTGCAGTAAGCAAAAACGGATAAATGCTTCAAATACTGTCTTTAACAAGTGGCTATTGAAAAATTTAGCCTTTGACCACAAACACTGGCCAGTGACCATGCATCAGTGCAAGTTGTTATCAACATACTATGTTGCATGTAGCAGATATAAATTTTTAAAGCTTTTTTAAACTCTGACCGGAAATGACCCCTTAACGAACTTTAACCCCAATTCTGTGTGCACCCTTTAGACACTGGGTATAGCCGATACATATATGCAGGTGACGTCATTGTGCTATGTAATTTGTGGCACAAGAAGCATTTTACAGGTATTTGGTTTTATACCAGTAATGCCCTCTTAATGACCTTTGACCTCAATTCTGTGTGCACCCTATAAACACTGGATATAGCCGATTCTTATGTGCAAGTGACGTCATTGTAGGATGTTGTATGTAGGAAGAAAAACAATTTTAGCTCAATTCACATTTCTGGCTTATTTGACCCCTCAGTGACATTTAACCCATTAAAAGTCAGGTGACATGTATGGTTGTGGTCAATGATGCTTGTGACTAAGTTAGGTCAAAATCGGCCGAAGCATGTCTGAGCTAGAGCAAAAAATGTGCATTTTGTTGCCAGAAAGAAGAATCGGATAGCATAAGAATACCTAGCGGCGGGGTGTAAACCCCCCCAGCTAGGTAATTATCAGCTGATTTATTCTGGTATTTATGTGTAGAGTGCATCAAAAGCAGGATAATAAACTTTGACTTGCATGAATTTACCTTGCAAAATATTGTACACTTCAAAAGTTTAAATAGCCAAAGTTTAAGGCCCCCTTGCCAGCCAGCCCTCTCCCCCTCCCCGGTAGCGCCGCCACTGAATGTATGACATGACACATTGAGCGTTTTTATAGTGGTTGTATGGAAAATTATGCTGCAATATCCAGTGATTTCGCAGTATTTATACGCTAAATAACAGATTGACCCACGATATGTTGACATTGAGCGTGTTTAAAAGTGGCTGTATTATACTGAAAGATTATACTGCAAATTTATATCCATTGATTTCGCAGTACTATACACACTATTGCTAAATAACGGATACATGTACGCTGGCCAGATGACCAGATGATGAGGATTAAAAATGCAGATGAAGTTGAAAGCGCAGTAATGTGAGGTGCTGAAAAAATGTTGAAAATTATTTCTAGGCCTATCTGGAAACAAACAAAATAATTGAAAAAACAAAATTGTCCTTGTACATGTAGTGTGTGTTTGTGGATGTGGGGTATGTATTTGTATGTGGGTGTGGGGTGTGTGGGGAAGGGGTCAACATCCACTTCCTCTTCCCCCGTGTAGCAGCAAGTGACAATACTGGATGAAACATGCAAAACAGCATGAAAACTGTGATAAAATTCAAGTCCTGTAAAGAAATTAGTTTTTCCCTGTAAACAATACAGTGTGACACTATTATACTATGAATAGCCTAAGTTTGTAAAGTTTCCGCCCACTATTTCACTGATCCCTATCAAGCCAAATAGGCCTCCTACTTCGCTACATGACAAATTACTCATCCTATCCCTTGAAGCAGAAACCATGCTGGACATCCCGCTATCAGAGTTCTGGTTTTTTCGGGTCAATCAGGATTATTTTTGGAAATATGTGGAGTTCCAATTTTAGGCTGCCCTTACAATGTGAGAAGGCTGATCCATGCATGACAGGAATTTGCACAATTTGACAGAATAAAATGTGAACTCAATCAACTCATTCATATTTTGCCTTTTATTTTAAAGGACCGGACTGAATTTGTTCAAAATCATGAGTTGTATGTTGATTATTCATCTAAAATAATTTTAAAATGTCCATTCAGACCAAAGCAAAATTTTCTCTGTGAAATATATTTAGCAATACTGTATTCCCTCTTATTAAAGGACCCTTCAAAATACCCCCCCCCCCCGCCATTTTTTGCAACCTGCTTTTTAAAAATGCAACTTTCCGGGGGAATTAATTTGAAAAAAAGCTACAATGTACTGATCCCCATGAAATCACATTTAGTTTTTAGTGATAATAAATATTTTAATAGAGCTAGATTTATTGACGCTGACTTTTTGTAAATTTGGAGCCCCCCTTCCGAAGAAAATGCCAGCCCCTTAAAACATATGTATGTATGTAGGGGAGGCCTCAAATTTGCATGTTTGGATGTTTCCCCCATTTTATAATTGTGACCCATCACATCAAAACCGACCACTTCGCGGCTGGCTTCATTAGCAGATAACAATGCAAGAAGATGAGAAAATATAAAGAAAATAAAAAGAAATTTGAGCTTGTTTTGCCTCATAAAACATTTTTACTGTACATGTACATCTGATTTCAACAAGTAAATGTGTCATTTTAAAACTAAAAAAACAGAAGTTTATCCTAGTGTTTAAATCTCCATTTTCGTTTCTGCTGTGATCAAGTGGTCGGTTTTGATGTGATTTGTCATAATTAATGACGACTGTCTTCAGATAATATGGTATTGTACAGTCAGCAAAGAATGTGTTCTTTCTGCTATCTCTATTTATAGCCCCATCAGAAATAGATCAAGACCCAAGTATAATTTTGATCCCAATTCTGAACCTTCTGAACTTGACTCCGGGGCATATATTTGAGGGAAAATGATGCAAACAGCTGAGAATCTGTCTGTCCCAGGGGCGGACTGGTTGTTGTAGGCGGCCGTGGCAAATTGATTAAGACCGGCCCTGTGAAAAAAATAGAGCGTGGCGAGCTGAGCGACAACGCTAGGGGTCCAGGGGCCATTAGGGCCCCTGGTGGGGGTCCAGGGGCGAAGCCCCGAAAACTAGGGTTTTAGCTATTTCAGGGGTCAGGAAGCCCGTGTTGACAACGATTTCTCAAGCCAAATTCCATTTGTTCATACTTGAGATATTCTTTATTGCATTGTCAATCACTTGCAATAATCAAGATAAAACCAACAGTTATTCAATGTTTCCTTTAATTAAGTGAGCATGTTTTATGTTTTAACTCATCTGCACAGTGCACATACATGTATACAAGTCATGTTACATATCATTGCGGAACTGTCATGAGTTATCATATCATGAGTATATTCAATCATTAAAAGTCAAATGCTGAGAATTGTGTAGGCCTACAAGGACCCCCATTTTTTTCTTTTCCTGTCACAAAAAGACCTCCCTTTTAAAGAAAATTTGACAAATTTCTGGTAGTCTTTCACTGCTTTTCTAATATATATATATATTTTGATGACTTTCTAAAAAACAATTATCAACAATTTGTCAACTTTTATATTTTTACCCAAATTTTGTCACAGTATCACTGAAAGACCCCCCTTTTTTAGGCCTCCTCACTGAATGACCCCCTTGTTATGGCGTCAAAGCTCTCACCAAAAGCCCATATTTTTGAACTCAACTGGTGTCCACACATCCCTCACTTCCAAAGTCGAGTGACTTAAATGTATAGGCCTAGGCTATCAGCCCCTATTTCTACAGACCTATTAGGCCCTATCACCAACTGTAGACAAGCAGTGGGTACACTGTGTAGGTCCTATATCCCCAGACCCCTCAATGATCTCTCCTCTTTGGTCTCCTCTCTTTTCTCTTTTCCTTTCTTTCTCCATGTCTGTCTCCTTCAAATGCCCAAATCGGTCCTAGCCTCATTCCGCAGCCACATTGAAATACCAATATTCCATCGCCAGCCGGCTCAATATTTTGCTGTAGGCTTAGGCGAATAGGCCTATTTGTATAAATTGTATTTTGTAGTTGGATGGAAGGCCATGTCACGTGGCATGGCCTCTCTTCATTTAAATTTTACTGTATCGCATCCAGAGTAGGCCAGTTGCTGCTCTTGAATCAGCATGATTAGCCTATATCTATGTTTTATTGGCCTTATCGGTCTAGAGAATTGATTCAAAAGGCCACTTTATAGGCGATGGTGAACAAGGGGTCGGCCCGGCATATTGCTTAGTGTTAGGGCCTATGCCTTAAGTCCAAGGACCTAGGCCTATACCTTAGGCCTCAGTATGCATAGCCCCTCGGTCCTATGCCTCAGGCCCTAGGGCCGGCCTATGTCTTAAGCTACTACTCCTTCTCTCCCCTTTTCCCTTTATTTCTCCTCTTTTCCTTTCCTTTCCTCTCTTTTTCTTTTTTCTCCCCTCTTCCTTTCTTTTTTTTTCTTTTCTCTTCTTTTTGAGCAACCGGCCCTGAGCGGCCCAGAACCAAGCGGCCCATGTGGCGATCGCCACAACGCCACAGTGGCCAGTCCGCCCCTGGTGTCCATACAGCCACACTCCATTTTGTGTATGTTTGCATTTAACAGATCAACTTTGTTATGTTTTTCCCACACTCCTTCATACCAGAGTTGCCCAAAAATTTGAGCCCAAAATTGTTCTTCAAATCAGAAATCAAATTTGTAGAGGGCTTTTTGAGTCAAAATTGCATGATTTTCTGTGAATTACATCCAAAACCTGTTTTCAAAACATTTCACTGACTACAGCCAGTATTGATCAAGCAGACTTTTCTTTCCCTCCCAAAGAAACAAAGAACCATGGGAAAATGAAATCATCTGTTAATTACAAATATCATCTCTTGGCAACTGCAAAAATGCCCTCAAAATTGACCAGAAATTACCTCAAAATTAAGCAATTTTGCTGAACCCTGAGGCTTTGAATCTGATTATCATCAACACTGCTGGACAGACCTGGATTTATTCCTAACTAAAAATATCAAAATTGGAAGATATCAGACAAAATATGAGAGCATAATTGTTGCACGGTTAACTTGTGCTCAGTTGACCGTGAGAGTTGTGGTTAAGTTTAATAATCTCAGTCATATTGTGAGATAACATCACCGTTTAATTATGAAGAGTGCCGTGTGGATACTTACGGAGTATGATACATGCTTCGTTTTGTATCCTGGGGCGACCGTCAATGGGATTGACATTTTTCGTCCCCCTAGATATGAACCATGTCATCAACTTGGCAAAGTTTAATTGTGATAGCATGAAATTTAATCAAATTTAATTTTAAAGGAACGAGCAGATAGTCTGTACAAAATGTTTTGCCGTAAGTTATGACATTAGGCTTATGACGAAAAAGCACATTTATAATATATTTAAATTAAAGTGGTATTTCGTAATTTTAGCATCCTCTTTTTCCGGTACATGATGGTTCGATATCCACAAAAAAAGCTTATTCCAAAATTTCAGTTGATTCGGACAGTGGATATAAACAGCACCACTTACATGGCTGTGGCACCAGCTGGAAAATACGAATTGGATGATATCTTGGTTTTAAATTGACCGAACCTGCCTTGTGCGAGAAAGTTTATACCATCATTCTAGTGATACTACATAATAATAAAAGTAGTTCTACATGTAGATTTCTTTCTGATGGTATAAAAATCTCCAATTTATTGTAAGTTTGAGAAATTATGAGGCTGTGGATCACAAAGTACGCGTCCAGTATGATACCAATACATAAAAATAAAAACATGTTTCTCGTCCGGGTTTTTAAAAATTAGGAGAATGAGGGGCTTTTTATTTTTTATTTTTTATTGGAAAACAACGCTAAATACCTGTATTTGGCACCATGTTTCGGGTATTTAACATACAGATTGATATCTGAGAAAAAGGAGGAGGCCCTTTTATTTTATTGTTTTGAGAGGTAGACCCCTCTAGTGATCACAAAACTCTTCTTAAATGATGTATTATGCATTTACAAAGCCGTAAAATAAGTTTCAACTTCTAAAACATCTTTTTCTACTTAGTTATAACTGAAAGTTTACAAAATAAAAAGAAATTTGAAAAATCTTCAAAAAATGAGGAGGGCGCGGACGAGAAACATGTTTGTTTTTTTACTCGGCCTTACGCATTTTTGTACATTATATAATAAATGGTCACCATTCCCAGTCTAGCAGTATTATGGTGAATTCATGAACCTTAATATTTTTAATAATGATCAACAAATCTTATTGCATTTTTAGGGAAATCTAAAATCTAAAATCAAAATCACAAAATATTTTAATCAAATAATTTAAATAATTTACTTACCACATTTGTCGGATGCATACTGCACACTTAAACTTGACACATCAAAACAACATGGAGAAATACAGGTATTACTGGGCACAAAATATAGGAAATCCTGTTGTTACAGTTCCACAAAACTGACCTAAACAAGTCCTATGTTGTGATCATGTTTTGGTAGAGAAAAAGGTAGAATATAATTCCAGAAGCTTAATGTCTGAAGATGTCTGAAGATATCCTCCTCCCTATACAAGAGATAGAAAGGCGGAGGAAGTGTGGGTCGATGGACAAAAATGTAATTACTGAGAGTCAATCAATAGATAAAGTGTGAAGATCTGTCTCTCACAGGAAATAATCCAGAGCTTCAAAAAGAACAAACTGTCTGAGAAGTTGTACTATTCTCAAAATATCAATAAACTGCCAGGACGATTTGTACAAAATAACCAAGAAAGCACAAATTTGTCCAAGATACTGCACTGCTATGTAATTCTCAAGATTTTGTCAGCATACAGATAGGACGATGTTCTCACAATTTGTACAAATCCCTGGATAACCCAAAAAGCACAAAATGTCCACGAAACTGTACTGTAAATGCAATTCTCACAATTTCAGTAAACAGCCAGTGATGATGTTCTCACGATTCCTACCAATCCCTTGATGCATCCAAAGCCCAATAAAAATATCCTTAAAGCCTAAGAAGATATCCTTCTTAATGGATGAAAGCCTGGAGGAAAACTGATGAAACTGATTACAATTACGGCGATTACGAGATGTAGTCCGATGCTTATAAAATTCTCCTTGCAATCTAGTCGATGAATCCTTGATGTTGACGCATAGCAAGCAACACAAAATGTAGAAAATATTGTAAATTTAGCAGTCTAGATCATGAGATGTAGGTCAGGATGTGATGATGTAATTATCCTGATATGAAATGGGACTGAAGGTTCACTTTCCCGCTAGTGCTGATGATGGGTATCATGCATGCCCACCATAGAGATGAACTTGACAATTGGAATGAAGGCTCACTTTGAGCTGTTGGATAGTGATCCTTTTATTAACTGCTGATGATGGGTTCACAGATGAACTTGACAATTTCCAATGTTCCAAGCATAAATGGGTATCTTTCGAATCACATCCAAATAATCAACAAAGATGAAGATGAAATAATTGCAGCATCCTCATCCTCATCTCAAGTGTATCCTGGTTTCCAACTGAGTGAGTACAAGAGAGGAACACACACTGACTACCAACAATGCAAATGTCTTGGCATGGCCAGGCTATTGACTTGTGTTAGATATAATCCTCACACCAACAAAACCCTACTAAGAAAAACACTTGACAATGTTTGACATCAATTCTGCTATCATTTGGCAATTAAATAGTGTTTGTGTGCAGATATTCCTTTGGCTGTCTACATGCGATCCGTGATGCGATCAGCCCTTCCTGAGAAATGGCCCTCTCTGTACTGTACCATTCAGTGATCTGGGACTGTGTGTGCACAGTGCTAGTCATTTCATCAATTATGTATACAATTGATCATAGTCCCTGTGGCTTCAATGAAGGGCTTGTAGTGGTGGCATGAGTCACCGATTTATGCTCCATTTACTAAATCTGGAGTGTGACCTTAGGTGATATATACTTTTAAGCACCAATTCATGCTGAAATATTTCACAATTTAATCAATTTTAATAACAAAGTGTAAAATTATATAATTATTATTTACTAAAGATAAAATTCTGTTCTGCAAAATACCAGACAATAGTATAACTTTAGAGGTCAAAATAAGAATATCTTGAACACGCTATAGGTAAACTTACAACTCCACACACACCATAGGTATGCATACACGCCCACACTCAGAGAGTACTCCATTTTGCCATAGGGGTGGATGAACCCAAACAAGGGTCATGTTTTCATACACTTTAATGCAGACAGTGTAATACATCTCCTAAAACACCCCCTGGTAACAATGGATCATGTTCTATGTGACTGAAGGTGGCTGGGGATTCCCTTCAGCATTTATAAAACAAGTAAACAATTTTGACAAATTTTTATCAAAGACATAAGTTACAAATTGATGACACATAGGAAGTAGGCTGAAAACTTTTATAGTGGGGGTGGGATGTGTTTATTTTCAGTAGCCTTGTTCAGATGGACCTATAGAGTTAAGTTTGTGTTAAGTTAACACCAAGTAGCTTACATGTAGTGTTAGCACCCGACCTCTGTCGTGTTAACAAACACAAAGCCTTAAAACATTTACCACCAAGAAATCTATGCGGTTGTGAACTAAAACGAAGCGATCGCTGTCGCTATTAATACGGAGTGCTATAGAGTTAACGACCATGAGGAGGGACCATGTGGACAAATATCGGTGTTAACTGCTGACCTGACACTACCTCCATGTTACGGTAACACAGAGGTACAAGCTCTCGTCTGAACATACCCAGTGACTCCCATCTCAATCTATTTCATTAATTATGAAAACATTGGACTGTAAAGTTTGATTTGACTCTCTAATGAGTTATTAATGTGGGTGGGGAATGTTTATTATCAGTGCCTTGTTGTGTTAGCTATGCAAACATACTTGAATGATATTGTAGATAAGACAAACATTATTGCCTTGGTATATAAATGATAATAGCCTAATTCTTTATAGCCTACCATGATGGAATTCTCTTCTGGACTAGTCATATATGTAGTTTTTGTCAAAGACCTCGCGATCCATACAGAGGGGGTAGCGGAGATTCCGGAGAAGCAGTGACAGAGATAAGACAAACATTATTGATGTATATAAATGATAGCCTAATTCTTTATAGCCTACCATGATAGATGGAATTCTCTTCTGGACTAGTCATGTAGTCTGTCAAAGACCTCGCGATCCATACTAAGGAGAGGGATAAGCGGAGATTCCGGAGAAGCAGTGACAGCGAGCGCGGGCCTTTTTTTAGGTGCTCCTAATACAGGGCTCCAGACAAAGTCATGGTATGAAGACTTTTTCAGAGGGTGGGTAAAGGAGGACAAGGCAACTTTGAAATGTGAGCTCAGTTTCTGTATAAAAGATCGAAAATGCTGATTTTTTCATGCTATCTTGTGTAGTAAGCTTTACCAAGGTGCACACATGGTGGCTAATTGGCAAAAATCTTGTCATAAACCCAGATGAACCTGAAGTCATCGTTGCCAAGTTCATAGTTCGTCATTTCAGCATGAGTTTTGAGCTTACCTAATGATTTTTTGGGAATTTGTTCTAAAAAATGACTTAAATAAACACCCCCACCCTTTGGAAAATGCAATGCCCCCCTAGGCCCCGGGGCCACTATTCGAGGAAATATGGTCATTTTTTATAGGACTACCATATCACAGATTTAGTAACTGGGGGTTATACATGCTGTACTTGGCAAAAAACACTACACATGATTTGAATACTACTTGTAACAAGATTAAAATAAATTGAAATTGTGCATTTTTTGGAGGAAACAGTGCACAAGATGTGACCAATGCCAACCGTGTCCAATTCATTTACATGGATCAGAAACTAATTTACAAATGGGCTGTAATTGTCTTATATCAGTAGTAATACCATATCATCCTAATTAATTTTTTAACATAGGCGACAAAAAAAAAAATGCATTTTGGGATTTTTTTAAAAAAACTTTGTTAAAAGTTTTGAGCATTTTCAAAATATATTTTTATAATATTTGCAAAAACAAGAGCACCAATGGCGCTGTGGCTCTGCGCTTTTTGGTGACAGTGAAAGTAATTGTTCTTGGAGTCGATTGTGCAATGTGACAGATCACATTCAATGGGTACATCTGGTTGGTTGGTAGCTATCTCATTTGCAGAGCATACAAGAATACATCAATCAATTTAGGGAATTACTATTTAGCGACATGAATCGAATCTGGTGGAATTGGATAGAAATGGGTCCAAATGGACCGAAACTGATCAAAATGTATCAAAATACATAAGCCAATGTCAAGAATAGTGTTGTCTGAATAAGGTTTTGGCTATAATTAATTAGTGACTGTACCCACCAAGTTTAATACCTATACGACAGTTTATACTAATTTGACCCCTGGTGACCCCGAAATGACCTTCCAAAAATTTGACTCCAAATGTTGACTGTAGCTACCAAGTTTCATGCCCATCGACAGTTTTTACTAATTTGACCTCAAATGACCCCTGGTGACCCCGAAATGACCTTCCCAAAATTTGGCTTTAAATGTTGACTGCACCCACCAAGTTTCATGCACATACGACAGTTTTTACTAATTTGACCTCAAATGACCCATGGTGACCCCGAAATGACCTTCCCAAAATTTGGCTCTAACTGTACCCACCAAGTTTCATGCCCATACGACAGTTTTTACTAATTTGACCTCAGATGACCCCTGGTGACCCCGAAATGACCTTCCAAAATTTGACTCCAAATGTTGACTGTAGCTACCAAGTTTCATGCCCATCCGACAGTTTTTACTAATTTGACCTCAGATGACCCCTGGTGACCCGAAATGACCTTCCAAAAATTTGACTCCAAATGTTGACTGTATCCACCAAGTTTCATGTCCATCCGACAGTTTTTACTAACTTAACCTCAGATGACCTCTGGTGACCCCGAAATGGCCTTCCAAAATGCACATACGACAGTTTTTACTAATTTGACCTCAGATGACCCCTGGTGACCCCGAATTGACCTTCCAAAATTTGACTCCAAATGTTGACTGTACCCACCCCAGTTTCATGCCCATACGACAGTTGTTACTAATTTCCGGAAGCAATCGGGTCAAATTATTATTATTTTTTTTGTAACTTTTTTCTGATTGGGGAATTTTTTTTAAAGTGATTCCCCCCCCCCGGGCTGTCATTGATTGCTTGACATTCCTTTTGATTTCTCTCAAAAACTTAGCTCATGGTTAATATTGCACAGCCTAGAGCAAAACATTAAACTTGGCAACTTTCAATCAACATGATCAATGATTTCTGAAACCACTAATTTCAGTCACATTTTAATTCAATAATTATGTACATTTTATTTCAACTTTTCTATTTCTGCCACCCCCTTATGAATTATTCATTCATAACTGTGATGACCTTGGGACCGTCCAATCAGAATCAACATGATCAATCAATACGCCGTAAGGTCATGACCTGTGTTGGTGAAACCAAAATAAACAGTCAAAAATGGCGAGATTGGTCGGCACAGTCGATGTAACATCGATCAAATAAACCGTGGTCTTGAATTTCTTTAGAAGTCCTGGCCTAAAAACTATGTTGTTTTTCAGGAGAAAACATATTAATCTTTGATATTCTGAAGTATAAAATTGTTGGGCAAAGTGGAACATCATTTATTTAGACTGTTTTTGCTATAGAAAAATACTGAAAAATTTTCAATTTTGCGAAGAGGGGTAAATCCCATTGAAAATATAATTTTTCCTCAGAATCATGTCCACAATATGGTTTAATTTACTGTTTTTAACTATATTCTAACAATTAAATCTACAAAGAGCGTGACGAAATACGAACAGCTTGCATGACTTTTCGGTCCGTGTTCAGATAACAGGTGCACTTGACTTGCCAAAGAAAAATAGTGCAATCCGTCTATTTCCGTCATCTTCTCACAACTTAAATTATACAGACCAAAATAATCTCTAGCACACACAGGGAACCAAGCAAAGCGATTGAAATTGCTCGCTTCTCATGACGATTTCGGACTTTTCTTTCATAAAATAACTACTTTTCCCACCTCATTTCAACCCAATATGGAGTGCAATCGATTGAAAAATAACTTTTAGAAAGTTAGAACTCAATTTTAAAAGCACATATCGCACACAGAAATAACCTTAGCATAAAAAAGCACCATCGGAAGTGGCCGAAAAATGAAGCAAAATACACCGTCTACTTAGCGCGATCACGATGGCTCGTCAAGCAAGCTTGGAGCCAAAAATCATCCAATTTTTCGCAGATTTTTCAAGATTTCTGTAATATTTTAGGGTCATTTCAGCCTCCAGAAAATAAATCATCACAGTCACAGACCTTACTTGAAAAGTCTGTCCGCTCGTAACACAGGTTTTGTTTTTTGGGGTGTTTTCGTTGCCTTATAGTGGCTTAGTTTTATGTTTTAATACACTCGATTTAGAAGAAAGTAATTTCCTAAATTGATGTTACAATTAATTGACCAACCTGTGGCAGTTAATGTTTCAATTTAATGAAATTTAATCTCTTCCAATATTAACCAATTATCTAATTGATTCTACTAAGGCTGTCCATAGAATTAAATCCAATTATCAGAGCCATTCAATCTGTTATTTATCAAATTAAATTAAATCTTAATTTATTGATCCTCAATTAAAAAATGTATTATGACTAAGAAATTTGGAAAATAAAATTTCGATACTAAATAGGGTTTTATTTTATAGTGAAACCTTTACTCTCAAAACACATGTTACCAAATTTTTCTGAAATTTGATCAATAAAGTTAATATTTTCATTCAATATCATTTATTGTTTCTTTTAATTTAATACAAAACCAACTGATTTTGCCAGACGTGATGTCACAATTTGTCATCTGCAATTCTGCATCTCAACAGGCTGCCTTGTGTCACAATTATGATTCATAAATAGATTGTAAAATTAACTTTATTTTTTAAATTTTGAGGTCAAGGCCGATAGTATATATCACAGCATCTTTTACGAGTGGTGGGAATCAATTACCTTTGTCTTAATATTCCTCATTGCAATTTATTCAAATGCTTTGCAATTAATGGTTGCACTTTAACCCTAACCCAACTAGGTCTCACTAAAGCTCACTATTAAAACCACTCTGCATGCATGCATTCCACATGACTTGATGACGCAATCAGCCCAAGTCATACATACCCAGGGAATCGTTGGCCGGGCCAACGTCACCTGTGTGGCTACATGCTGGGGATCTTCTGCGTGGCATGTGAGGGGTCCCAGGCTCGATTCCCGGGGGTGCCAAGTGACTTTTCTCCTCATCTTCTCTCCTTTTTTTGTTTCTTCTTTCCCTTCCGATAGCAAAAAACCACGGGTAGGGTATGTAGCTGAATTAAAGAAGGGGACTGGTGGTTATCTCGATGTATCTTTCTCCACCCACCAATTCCAAGTACAGGGCAATAAAAACAGAAATACAAAAAATATTTTGAGGTCAATCTTATATCCATTTAAAAAAGAAATATAAAATAACAATATGAAATACAACAGTATTAATAAAAATCACACAAGGCAGCCTTTTGAGTTAATTACGACAGCATGTGATGCAGACGACAACATTTCTAAAACTGTCAAGTTTGCTCATCACTATCCGAATGACTTAATTAAACGTATACATGTAGACAAGTGTAATCCGCCATATCATGAACTGTTAATCAGACGATATAGATTTTGTCCCTTCATCTGGTGTCTCGCCGCGGCAGATGACAGGACACGCCATCTGCTGTCGTTATTACGCATCTGTCGTTAACTTGTGCTCTCAATATTAACTCTAAATATTTATGCAAATTTTGCAACACGGGCAATGTAAATTTGTGACACGATCTGGTCCATGGGGGCCAAAGGAGGTATTTTTTAAAATTGAGTTACTATAATTATTACATTATACATACAATACGTAATTATTTACTGAAAACACCAAAGGTCTAGCATTCTTGGTTCTAGAGTTATGAAGATTTTTGATGTCTATTTTCTTATGTATTTTATTGTTTTTTTTACTCCATATTTTTACCTTTATCTCAGTTTCGAATTTGCCGCCTTTGGCCTCCATGGACCAGATCGTGTCACATTTATGTTTTTACCTGAAAATGTGTATTTCCTATACTTTGTAACGGGAAAATCCAAGCAAAATTCCCTGAAATCAGGAAATTTCCTGAAGATTATTTACATTCCTGAATCATTAGGGTACATTTTAAGGGGTCATACATGTAGGTCAACTACAAAATGAAGTCTATATTTTCAAAATAAAAATGAAAACTGACAATGAGTGAAGCAAATGATAAAAACAAAACTGTTTTGATTTTTTACAGATCCCCCATCCCCTCCCCACCATTTACAGGCTGTATAACCCATCCCATGTGCCATGTATGGAGCATGCCGAAGTACTCAAGTTTGGTTTTGGTAGGGACGTGCTGCTGAGAATTTGAAAGTGGACCCATAAATAATTTTTCAAGAAATTTGAACCCATTGATATACCAAAAATTAAATTTACAGCCGAATGTAACCCAAATTGTCTTAGTTTTTACAAATAATTTTGAAAATTTTGGCTAGATTAAGGAAAAATTGGGCTATTTGGGGATATACCAAGAGGCTGAAAATGCTACCCATATTTGCGGCACGTCCTTGTATGGTCATTTGTACTGAGTACCCCCCCCCCCGGGAGCATGCCACCATTTGCTGACGCCTTTAGTTTATAGAGAATCATGGTCAGTGAATGATCAGAACATAACTTCCCGCATAACTTTCCAATTTCATCCACAACAATTGCTCCAAAAATTTAAAACCAATTTTTGCCTCAGAACTTGAACTTGATTGAAGCATCTGTGGTTTTCCACCAGGGGTCATTTTCTCTCCAAATTTTCAAAGAATTTCTCCCTTGGAGTTTCCTATTGTTAGCTGTCTACAAGAGTTACTCACTTAAGATATAAAAGCAATAATGGTCTAATCTAATTAACATCCACTTATTGTGAGGAGATTTGGTCATATTTTCACAAGAATTTGTACCTTAACAACAGATTAAATTAGCAGATGTAAGAATTGCCTTGCTTAAGTCAGTTAAGTGGTATAGACACTCTAAAGCCGATTATGCATTAGCTAATGGGCTAGAGATTTGTGACATTATTTTCATGGGGATTTTGCTTGTTTTAAAGATTATTTTTCATAGAGAGTGTGTTTTTATTGTTATTTTCAAGCATAAGGCCGAAAAAAAAATACATGTTTCTCGTCCACGCCCTCCTCATTTTTTGAAGATTTTTCAAATTTCTTTTTATTTTGTAAACTTTCAGTTATAACTTGTTGAAAAAGATGTTTCAGAAGTTGAAACTTATTTTACGGCTTTGTAAATGCATAATACATCATTTAAGAAGAGTTTTGTGATCACTAAAGGGGTCTACCTCTCAAAACAATAAAATAAAAAGGGCCTCCTCCTTTTCTCAGATATCAATTGATCTGTATGTCGAATACCGAAATATGGTGCCAAATGCAGGTATTTAGCGTCGTTTTCCAATAAAAAATAGAAAATAAAAAGGCCCTCATTCTCCTAATTTTTAAAACCCCGGACGAGAAACATGTTTTTATTTTTACTTGGCCTAAACCAGATGCAATTGTACTTTGAAGTCATTTGTTTGTGACTTAAGTTTGCTCCTGAAGTTTAATATTTAAACTTGTCGAAAAAAATTAAGTCATAACATTGTGTATTGATGTACATTTTTTTTTTTTTTTGGCGTGCACACACTTGCGGCTCTTACTTATTTTTTGACAACATAACAGTTGCTATGGATCAAGCAGATAAGATACACTGCAATGCATGATGGGATAATCCCTTCAGCTGCAGTGTAGGAGTGGATTAGGCTTCTGTGAGCAGCACAATCCTTCCAGTGAGCCTTACAATTTTGGCCAAGTAAAAATAAAAATATGTTTCTCGTCTGGGTTTTTGAAAATTTGGAGGATAAGGGGCTTTTTATTTTCTATTTTTTATTGGAAAACGACACTAAATACCTGTATTTGGCACCATATTTTGGGTATTCGACATACAGATTGATATTTGAGAAAAAGGAGGAGGCCCTTTTTAATCTATTATTTTGAGAGGTAGACCCAGCTCTGGTGATTAAACTCTTCTGAAATGATGTATTATGCATTTACAAAGCGGTAAAATAAGTTTAAACTTCTGAAACATCTTTTTCAACAAGTTATAACTGATAGTTTACAAAATAAAAAGAAATTTGAAAAATCTCCAAAAAAGGAGGAGGGCGCGGACAAGAAACATGTTTTTTTTTTTTACTCGGCCTTAGGGCATGAGTTCGAGTTTCAACAATAGGCTTTATGCAGCAGAACAGTGTAATATCAAAGTATCTTCGGTAATATCATGAGGATTTTGCTTCTTTCAAAGGCTGGTTACCATGGATACCATGTATTCAATTATTGTTAAATACCTTTTTACAAATTGTGTGACCGTGGGACGGTGGGGTTGGATGTCAAATGGCTAGGGCAGCTATTGTGGATAGGGACTTCTGACACTAATTCCTCAATTTTTTTTCGGCGCTATTGGCAGCAATTTTAATTTTATTATTTGAAATGCCACAATACATAATTGGGTGGGGGAAATCTTCTTCTTTTTACTCATTTCAGTTAGGTGATTTTTCCCCATCTCAATAGTGGGCAAAGATTTTTTTCTCAAAAAACTCCCATGCCACCCCCTGGAAATCAAAATGGTGCACCCCTTAACTGGAATGTAACCATCCCCCCCCCTGTAAACCATGATATTCAACCACACCACAGATCCTGGAACCACACAAAACAGTTTTAATTTTGGCATCAACATGATCAATGCAAAGCAGAACTTATTTCCCAATGATACCAATTGACCTTCCAACTGGTCAAAGACCCTCTCAATAGAAATATTACAAAACATGTCTTTTATTCTTTATTGATTTGTGGAATGAAATATTTGCAAACATGTGAAAGGAATTCCATGAATGCAATCAGGAAGTGATGGTCACTTTTTATGTACTGAATGTGGCACAAAAAAAATATTTTTACACCAATGCAGAGATATTACACCCTCCCCTCAACCCTTCCTCCCAGAAACTAAATAGAAAAGCACACCACAGATCCGTCATTTTGCATTCAAAAATAATGTTGATATAATCGGTGTCTGTGAAACTCGTTTAGATTATACTTTTTCTGATAATGAAATTTCACTTGATGATTTCTCAATTTATCGTGCAGATCGATGCAGAAGTGGCGGTGGAGTGGCTGTTTATGTTAAAAATTGTATAAATTATAATATTCGCCACGATCTCACACATAGTGAACTTGAAATTATTTGTCTTGAAATCATGCCACAGCATTGTAAACCTTATGTTATTATTTACTGGTATAGAGTGCCAAACACTTCTATTGAGCTCTTTAATCACATTGATAATATTATTTCTCAAGTTGATTCTGAGGATAAGGACTATTTCCTCATGGGAGACCTCAATTGTGATCTCATCTCTGATGATCCCCATTGTTATACAAAGAGGTTAATTGAGATGTGCTCTTCATATGATTTAAGTCAATTGATTAAAGAGGCCACTAGAATCACTCCAAAGTCTAAAACCCTTATTGATCATATTTATACATCTAATGCTAGTAAGGTGACTCATTCTGGAGTTCATAATGGTATTAGTGACCATTCACTTATCTATGGTATAAGAGGCAAAGATAAAAATGTCAGTCAAGGTCATAAATTTGTCAAATCTAGGTCATATAAAAACTTTGACATGTATTCTTTTGTAAATCAGCTCAGTAGTGTTTCCTGGGCCTCAGTATATGAAGCTGCTGATGCTGACTTAGCTTTAGATGAATTTGAGTATATTTTTCTGAATGTTGCAAATAACCATGCACCTCTGAAGCAGAGAAGAGTTAGACAAAATTTAAGCCCATGGTTAACACCCGAAAATAGTGAATTGATGAATAAGCGTGACATGGCTAAATTAAAAGCTGTAAAGTCCAATAATTATATGGACTGGGCCAATTTTCGTTGTCTAAAAAATAAAGTTACTAGTGCAATTAGGAAAAGTAAACGTACATATCTTACAGATTCTCTTGCTGCTTGTAAAGGTAATACAAAGAAAACATGGAAACAACTGCGTTATATTGTTCCTTCTAAGAAATCATCTTCTAAAATAAATTGTATTCAAATGAAGATGGGGATATAACAGATCCAAAGCTCATTTCAAATGAACTAAACAAGTTCTTCACATGTGTTGGATCTAATCTTGCTGCCAAACTTGGTCCTGTTGATATTCATGATGCTTGTAGAAATATTGATAATAATGTTAATGATTCTTCCAATGATCTCTCCTTTGATATAATTCCAGTGACTGTTGAATATGTTATTGAACAATTATGTAATCTTCCTACCAATAAAGCCACTGGTTATGATGAGATCCCTGCAAGACTTTTTAAAGGCAGGAGCGTATGTAATTGCACCTATTTTGACTCACATAATAAATTATTCTATTATGACGTGCAAATTTCCAACAAATTGGAAAAAAGCAAAAGTCACACCTATCTACAAGAGTGGCCAGCATTCTGATCCAAACAATTACAGGCCTATCTCTATTTTACCAGTTGTATCGAAAATTATTGAAAGGGCTATTTTTTTTTTTTTTTTAGTTATTTAGACTCTAAAAATTTGATCTCTCCTTACCAATCTGGTTTTCGCCCTTCACATTCTACTTCAACTTCGCTTGCCTTAATAACTGAAGATTGGTTTGACAATATAAATAATGGTAATGTTATCGGTGTATCAATGATTGATTTAAAAAAGGCATTTGATACTGTAAACCATGCCATTTTGATAAAAAAATTGCAGTGTTATGGAGTTAGCAAATACAGTATTGATTGGTTCAGTAGTTATCTTTCAAACAGAACCCAAGCTACATCTGTTAATGGTTCTCTTTCTGATTTTGATCTTATTAGTTACGGAGTGCCTCAAGGTTCAATACTTGGACCTCTCCTTTTTATTGTTTTCATTAATGATTTACCAAACTGTCTTAAATTTACTAAGATCAGCATGTATGCTGATGATACCATTATTTACTGTGCTGGCAAAAACCCAGCTGATATTGTACATAACCTTAATAATGACCTTTCTTCAATGAAACAGTGGCTTGACAATAATAAGCTAAGTTTGAATGTAAATAAGACTAAATTTATTATGCTTGGAACACCACAAAGATTGGCTAAAATTAATGATGATGTTTTGAATGTTCATATTAATGGTGATATTATTGAAAGAGTTTTCTCTTGCACCCATTTGGGTATAATAATTGATAGTAATTTAAATTGGCATGATCATATTGATTATTTGTTGAAGAAGTCTGCCAGGAGTATTTCTATGATTAGGAGGGCTAAGTCATTAGTTCCCATGAATGCTCTCAAGCTTATATACAACTCTATTGTTGCACCTCATTTCAATTATTGTGATATAATTTGGGGTAATTGTACCAAAACAGATTCAATTAAGTTGCAACGAATGCAGGCAAGAGCTGCTAGATATATTTGCAATGTTCCTTGGGACACATCAGGGTCTGAAGTTCTTAATCAACTCAGCTGGTTGACACTTGCTGAAATAAGAAATATCCATTTGGCAGAGTTCATGTTCAGGGTTACAAACAACATATTTCCTGATAATATTTGCATGTTATTTGAGAAAAGGAATATAATTATAATCTCAGGCGTAATCCAAATAATGTTGATGTTCCTTTTCCTTCAAATAACTTTAAGAAACACAGTCTTTCATATAGGGGTGCTCATCTATGGAACGATCTCTCAACTGAAGCACAGTTGTGCGATAGATCTGCTGCGTTCAGGAGATTGCTTTACTGTAATTATGAATTGAACTTTGCCTAAATGTTTGCTTTTGGTTACCATATTACTTTGTCAATTTTACTTGCTTTGTATCATGTTTAATTTATATTTTATCACTTCGTCATATATAGTTTTTATACTTGTTTGGTATTTCCATTTACTTTTAATATCCTTGATATGATGTAATGTAACATGTAAATTTATGTAGCAACACGGCCCCAGGGAAGACCAGCTCAAGGGCTGATCTGGGCTTTTCCGTGTATAAATAAAATTGAAATGAAATAAAGTTGGGTAAACTGTAAAAAGTTTTATAAGGTTTAAAATAAACTGTTTGATTGGGGTAACTCGGCCGACCCTAAAAATAGGCACGACCCTAGACTTTTTCCTTATAAAATTTAAAAAATTTTATAAAATAAATAAAATTAAAAAAAAAGAAACAAAAAGGTTCCAAGGCCGTTATCATACGCAATTTGCCGCTTAAAATGTGTGTAAATTTTTTTTTTTAAATTGCCGGCCGACTTACCCTAATTTTTTTTATGTTACGCCAATCAAACAATTTTTTTAGGCCTAATCATTTGACCTTCTTTACAATTTTTTTTCCATTTGTCACAATCTGTCACAAACATTAATCAATGTGAGCTATATGTGACAGTAATATTTAATTAATAAAATGATAAATTTATTCATATTTTTTAAGCCATGTCAGGTTTTTCAAAGTTAAATTAACAGAGAACTTCATCTGTTGTTGAAATGCATTTCATTGAAATGTGTCAGCTGCACGGCGAATAAAGTCTCTTTATTTATAATGAAATTAGGCCCTGGCTCTTGATTTTTTTTTTTCCAAAAAAGAATAAATTACAAGTTTTACAATTTTGGTGCCCGGTAATTTTGAATGCTAGTAATGTGTGTTGAGAGACGTCTGTTTTAATTCGTTTTATGGTCAATATTAGTTTGTTTTAAAAACATGTGATTTGTGCTTGATAATTAGTTTTCTAACATAAAGGCATATTAAATGTTGTGATTACCAGATTAATGTTCCTTTAACTTCAATATCTTGACCCTCGCTAGATTAGTTTGTGATATTCAATTTTGATTCCTTCCCAGTTCCTTTGTGAAGGCTTACTGGATTAAATGCAAGTGTGCAGGTAAAATTTTATTTACAATTTCAAAATTCTAGGTTTCATTGTCCCAAGTCCATCCTTCAATGGTCACACCATGAAGCTACATCAGTACATGTACAATGTAGTAGAAGCTTTAAATGTCATCCATAATAACTTGTTCTGACATGTATGCTAAGAGACTTCACAATTATAGGATTTTTCATTTCATAATTATATATCACCCTCAGATGAGCATCACAGAATGCTTCATTACATCAATCTGACAGGGCCACTCAAAGCACTTTGCCAATTGAATCATCAATGGCCTTATTCCAATGGCATAGTTCAATAACCTCAATTAAACAATCATAGTGCAAAATTTGACCTCAACTTGCAGGGTACAAGTTTTTGTACCAAATTATCAACTTAGGTCATTCAATGAATATACAACAAATGTATTGGGGTTAAAGAACTGTGCCCTGATAGATGAGCATGTTGTGGATCCTAGTGAATATGATGAACATCTCTTGTCTGGAGTATGTGGCATATGTGTTCATCATAGTGATTACTCAGAGCAGGCAACTGTATATGAGGCACGTCCGTCCGCATGGAGGGCTTTTTGTGCTTTTAACCCCAACACCCAAAATTTTTACAAATCTTACCAGGAAAACCACTCCCTACATGTTCCTTCTTTGCCTTCCGAGCAAAAAGCCACGGTCTTGTTAGGGTTTTAAGCCACTAGCACGATTTTTGAACAAAAATCTTAAGCAGAAATCTACCATGTGAACTGTCCAAGTGAGGATTCCAATCCCTAAATTAATTTTGCCCCAAAATTTATCCCCAAATTTATTCCCAAGAAATTTAGGGGATTTTTACGATACATTTTGCAATTCTGAAGTGCTGAGCTTAAGGGGATACTACACCCCTGCCCAATTTTGTGCCTATTTTTGCATTTTTCTCAAAAATTATAGCGCATTGGTGACAAGTAAGATAAAATTATAGGGGCAAGGACTACAACTACTGCACCATTGGTTACCTATGGCCGAACAACCACAAACTCTAGCTAACTGCTGCCAATGGTGAAAATCCTCCCTGTTATGGAGCTGTCTGACACAGTGGTGTAGCCAGGATTTTTTCAGATTGTTGGCAAAGGGGGGCCAAGGCAAATTACCAGCGGGGCAAACTTTGACGAAAATGGTCAAAAATGGGCTAAAAAATACAAAAAAGGCCTAAAAATCTTAGCAGCTTCCCCCCTTCCTGCACCTTGGCTACACCACTGGTCTGACAACACATCCTCCTCACACGAGCAGTGTTTACTCAGAGGCCGTATGTCTCAATTTTGGCCCAGTGAAAATAATTTTTGTCTCACAAAAATTTGTAATGCTGTATTACAATTAGTGAATTTGGGGAATTACTGGGCCAAAATTGGGCCAATTTGGGAAGAAAATGTTTCATTTGGCGCACCCAATCGAGAACCAATGGGATATTTAAGGGGTGATGATAAGCGGTGAGGGCGCCAAATGGCGATTGCACCAATGGATAAGGGATTTTTGTTACTCATCAGAGCATACATAAAACACCCTAGAAAATGCATGTTTTTTGCTCGTTTGCTAAAATTGATCAAGGGATTAATATTTTGTAAGTGAAAAAGCATCCCAAATTCCTAATATTTTCCTTATTTTTTCTGTCTATTTTGAAAAGCATGAATGCCGCAAAGTCCCCTCTTTGATGTACTGCATCACATATTTTACATATTTTTACAATTGATTAGAAAATATATAGGAAAGGTGTTTTAGAAATGTGACACGATCTGGTCCATGGGGCCAAAGGTGGCAAATTTGAAGCTGAGATAAAGGTAAAAATATGGAGTAAAAAACAATAAAATACACAAAGAAAATAGACATCAAAAAACTTCAAACTTTTGAATCAAGTATGCTAGACCATTGGTGTTTTCAATAAATGGTAGCCTATTGTATACTATAATGTAATAATTACAGTAACTCAATTTCAAAAATGCCTCCTTTGCCCCCTGATCGACCAGGTAAAAAATGACATTATGTTTGCGTTGGATTCGAACCAAGTTGTGTTATTAGTGCTTCTCGATCTTTCTGCCGCCTTTGACACCATCGATCATGGAATATTACTTTCACGCCTTTCAAATCGCCTTGGTGTCAAAGGTGTTGCTCTCAATTGGTTTGAGTCCTACCTCACTGGATGGTCCATTCGCGTTGATGTAGCAGGGGAAATTTCACAACCAGTCACTGCAACATTTGGACTACCACAAGGTTCCATTGTTGGGCCTATTGGCTACACAATATACACACTACCTGTCAGTGATATTGCCCGTAAACACAAAGTGTCCTACCATGTCTACGCTGATGACACCCAACTCTATGTCTCCTGTAACCCTAAGATACAGTTTTGAAGTTTTGCAATCGCATTATCTAATTCACCAGGTATCCTCAGACTTGATATATTCATCTTCTCTTTACATGTATCAAATCACATAAACTTGTAATTTGTGAATAACTCTATGTAACGATGTAACATTTATTGGCAAAAATGTGGTTGTGACTTTTGTTACTAAAATTACCCCTTCCAAATTGAGCTTTTACTTTTTCAATATTTCTCCTCAAACAAGAAGCTGCACACAAAAGTTGATACCACTAAGTAATTACCTTTTACTGCAGCTATACTACAGAAGCAAACATTAAGTACATTTGAGTTTGGTATTTTTAAAATGGCCAACTTAGTGCATGACTCGCGTTACGTTACGTGACTGTTACACTCACTATTTGATAACACAGCCCAATTTGAAAGCTCTAAACATGCTCTATTTAATTTATATTGTGGAATTCAACTTAAAACATGACCTTCTGTTCTGGGGTTAGGTGGAGAAACTGGGGTGGAATGGTGGTAGTGGGTGTTTATAATGGGTGTTTATAATGGAAAGTCAAATTGTGAATTTGAATTCACAGATGGGGAAAAAAACGGTTTCCAGTCCTGCAATTTGTTAAGTGATGTACAATAATTATGAGCCCTGGGGAGTGTAAAATTGGGAGGGAGAAGTTTTAGTGATTATTTATGGATTATTTTCTAGCCCTACTGTATAGAGAGCTGTATAATATGTGTGACTCAGCGTTACAATATCGTGACTCGCGTTACATTGTGACTCAGCGTTACCATTTTGAATAGTCTGTCTCTGGTGGTACAATTGTAGCAAACCAAAACCTTATGAAATAATTATGAGTTATGACCCAAACCAGGAGGAAAATGAAAGGGAACATTTATAACCCTTTAGATTTTTTACTGCATTAAAAAGTTGTTCTTTTTGTGACTCGCGTTACATGCTTTAAAACATTATAGAACTTGCCGTGCCATCCTGACCATTACCAACACAGCTTCCTAATTTTTATTTTTTATTTTGACAAATTATGTATCAAACAACACTATCACAAAAAAGAATTGTTTTTGTTCCATATATTAATGAGAAAAAAAATTAATTACTTTTGACTATCTGCTATTAACAAAATGTAGGAAAATACATTAAATCCTTCAAATCAATGAAAAAAAAAATACTGCAGCTGATATTCATTTGAAAATTTCTTTTTGTTAACTTTAAAGGGTGTATAATCAAAATATATCATCAATCATTGCCAATTGCAAAGTTCATATTTTTGAAAAAATGTCATTTTAACATGGAATTGCCTATTATATGAAATCAAAACTTGGATGATTCAAAACAAATTACAACTCAACTGAATTTTTCATTGCATCGTCTCCTCATAACACACGCTTTATCAACAATGTTGCACTCAAAATGGGAGATTCAACCATCTTGCCATCAGAGTCAGTTCGTAATCTTGGTTCATTTTTTGATACAAATATGGTCACATATATTAAGTTGGTACCCCAAAAAAGGTGGATTTGTCACATTTTCGGTGACATGTGTTGAATGTTTCCCTCATAAAAAATGTTATAAGCATAGCAGGGATGCACATTTGGGCTTAAATGAGAGCCTATTTATTTGTCTAAAAGTATCACAAACAAAAAAATAGATCCTGTACACCAATTAATTACAGCAGCTAATTAACTCTAATTAGTCAGGGGTGGATGTGGTGGGTGTGAGGGTGGTGGGTGTGAGGGTATACACATTTCCTATGGGTGACTGTGCGTGTTACAAGTTTTTTCTTTGCAAAATATGTTTTAAGGCATAACAGGAATTCAAACAAAAACTTAAATGAAAGAATATTAATTTCTTCAAAAGAATCACAACCATTTCCATTAATCAGGAGCTTTAATTAATTATAGCTGTCACTTAATTACTCCTAATTAGTCAAAGAATCGAAGAAACTATGCAATTGTACCGTATGCAAGTTTGATCTATTCTAGAGTGCTGTTACTTGGACTCAAAATAGAGATGGGTTCTTGTTGTCCAATGCTGATCATACAGATATACTCTGTAGTATTTCCTTATACTATAGTGAAAGATTTTCATGAAGTCAAAAGTACATATACAATACATTGTACACATTCTCATTGGTAGATGTATGTCGCAACAGAGCACACTTTTGCCAATTATCACCCTGTATGAAACATTGATAGCATTGTTAGATGGTGAAAGTGATTCAACAATTGCATGTAGTATACATGTCATGTACATATGAATATTCATTCTTGATTCTCTAACTGTCTTTAGGTAAAGTGTACTTGAACATTGTCATGCTTTGTACATATAGGGTTGTAGGCCCTAACATGCAAGCTATATTTAGTCAGTAAATGTATAATTTTGACACACCCTATAATGTTCTATTCATTTGTAGTACACATGAAATCTGTGGAATTGACTTGAATACTATAAACAATGCAAATATAACAAGAATTCAAGTGGTAGATTTAACTGTCAACATTTCTGCTGGGAATTTGGCCACTCAAGAATAGCATTTCACACAGTCTATGGTAAATTGGACACACCCTGTATAATAAGCAATCATTTTATCAGAGTTTCATGTCATATGAGCACATTCTGTTTTCAAACTATCATAATGCAGCATCAAAATAAAGTTTAACGATGTGCAACAAGTTAAACTCAATTTGCCCTTGCCGTGAAAGTGGCGATTCCATTTGTTTACCGGGTCAGAGGTCATGTTGTCATGCCAGCGTTGTGGTGATTGACCCGGGAACCAATGAGAGTCGTCGCATGTCGCGGGTTTGGGACATGATCCTGGTGATCAAATCATTGTTGGTTTGAAATCATACAAGACAACATCTAAAAAATGTTGTCCTGAATATTTCGTCTTTAAGTGAATAAGCGGTTAAGCTTACAGCACACAAAGGTTGTGCTTACATCTAAAAATGATGCGCTGGTTAGACAATAATCATCTCAAAACGTGAAATTCCGTGCTGGAATATCAGGTTTAATGTGCAGAAATCACATACTACGCTACGAGAAATTTGTGCGGTAGATCGGCTTGAATAGTAGATCGATTTCTCGATCAACGCTTGTCGTGCAACAAAATACACATATTACATCAAACTTGTAACTGATATTAAAACATCGATTAGAAATATCAACAATCTAGGCACGTCTCGTGAGTTTTTATCCGTAGCTGTAATAATCATCGTGATAATTGGATTGACTCTATGAAGCCGGTGAAAGGATGAAAAATTAACCAAAACATCTCGCTTATCTAACCAGTGTCACTGTTGTGTTTGTCGGCCATCTTGGGCCGTGGTTTGGACCTGAGCTACAGAACCGGGTGAGATAAATTTTATGTTATAGTGGGGACCCGATTTTGTAATTAAAAATGTTTAAATAAATATAATAATTATTGGGATGTCTTTCAAAAGTTTGGAGTCGAAAGGAACATTCCCGTGTCTTTTGGTCATTTAAAATGGTTTGTTTACTGAAGTCAGCAGGTAGGGAGAATTGACTGAGGCAAATATGCAAATAAAGCCAGCAGGTAGGGAGAATTGACTGAGGCAAATATGCAAATAAAGTTATGACAGCTATGGCTGAAGATGGGGACGGTTCGTTTGCCCGTATTTTAATAAATTAATTCATTTAATAAATCGTGTTTTAATAAGTAATGAAATCAGTAATGATAAGATTCAAGATTTATTTATTTGATATTCATCTTTCAATTTTAAGATATAATCAAATAAAGGATACAAATAAGTGATAGTACAAACGACATTACAAGATGACAAAATAATCATGTAGTACGTATGTTTATCAAAAGATGAGGAAACTATCGAAATCGCGGGCGCCAATGTTGAAAAAGTCGCCCAAATTTTTTCTTAACTAGTGGTTTTTGTGGGGCAGGAAATTGTAATAAGTCTCTGGAAAAATCTTCAAAAGTCGCCCAATTGGGCTACCAAATCATGGGTTTGGCAACCCTGATGAGTTAACAAACTGAATAACCCGATGAATGGTATCATTGTCATGTTAGACCAGATCGATAGACTGTCAAGGTCACAGATGCTAAAAATATGGGCATCCAAGCATCACGGTTGCAAATGCGTGGGAAAAAAATAATAATAATAATAATAATAATAATAATAAATAATTAAAATTAAAAAGCTTATGAGATGATGTGCAGATACAATATTGAAAGCTACTTTTAGCGAAATAGGTAGCAAAAGCAAGTATTTTTGGCAAAAATTCAAGTTAAGAGCCAATCTCCCTTATTATGTACCCATCTGTGATACAAAAAAAAATAGAATTTTCTCTAAAAAACAATTTTGGTACATATTAGCACCAAGAACTCACATGTTAAATATGAGCGTGCACAGCGCCCTCGTTCAGCTTAAAAAAATTCTTGAAATTTCAGCCTCTCTGAGCCTTACTTGCAAATGGTAAACTTTGGAGGTGCATAATATCGTGCGCCATCATCATCCCAACCTGCATTTTGCATTTTTTTAAAGTACCAAATGGTTACATTACAAAAAAAAGAAAAAAAAATTGGGATCTTGATGGCGCACAAAATCAGCAAATCCAATGATTTGATGAAAAGCGCCCTCGTGCAAACTTCAAAGCATCATAACGGGCTGCGCCATCAAGATCCCAAGTCCGAACAAGTTTGAAATTAAAGACCTCCATGGCAAGTTTCATTTTTCAGCAAAAATTTTTGGGATTTCGTTGGCGCACCGAGTTAACAGAGGTCAAAGGTCAAAATTTCCTATTTTCGCACATATTTGCACGCTTGTATTATTGCGCGCCAACGTCACCTGACTCTCCGAATAGCATTTCATCAAAGAAGAAGTAATTCTCTGCAAGAACTGAAAAAATTAGCTTGGGATCTCCTGATCTTCATATTTTTCTGATTTTTTGAAAATGGACTTAGCCTCATTTTGGAGGTCAATTTGACCTCTTTTTCCCACTCGCTGCACAATGTGGGCTTTTTACTGCATCACAAAAAGATGCGCCAACAAGATCCCAATTTTATTTTTCATCGTCTAGCTTCTTTGGCGACCAGTAGATAAAACACAAGCAACAGCTAATTGGGATCATGTGGCGCACTAATATAAAAGAGGTCAAAGGTCAAGCTTTGTGCCAAAGTGATGCATATTTGCCTATGTGCAGCACGAAAGTGGAACTTTGACCATAATAAAAATAATAAGCCAACAAGATCCCATCTTACTTTTTGGATGATTGGATAAAGGGGCTTATGTATAACTGATAACAAGTAAAAAAAAAGTGGGATAATGTGGGCGCACTAATTCAATAGAGGTCAAAGTTCATACTTTGTGCCGAATTGGCATTATTTTGCCTATGTGCAGCACAAAAGTGGAACTTTGACCATAATATAAATGTAAAGCCAACAAGATCCCATCTTACTTTTTGGATGATTGGATAAAGGGGCTTATGTATAACTAATAACAAGTAAAAAAAAGTGGGATCATGTGGGCGCACTAATTCAATAGAGGTCAAAGTTCATACTTTGTGCGAATTTTTTTTCAATGGGGATCACCAGACATGTCTCATAGAAACTTGTGTGAGTGCATTTCAGATGATGCTGATTCCATCATGGTAGTTGGTGAGAGTAAAAAAATTTTTTGTCAAAATACTTTTGCCAAATTTGAGTGAAAGATTGCTGAATTCGGCAACTTTAGGCTAAAAATCGTTTAATTTTGTATGAAGTATGAACTTTGACCTCTAATGAATTAGTGCACCCACATGATCCCACTTTTTTTTTACTTGTTATCAGTTATACATAAGCCCTTTATCCAATCATCCAAAAAGTAAGATGGGATCTTGTTGGCTATTATTTTTATTATGGTCAAAGTTCTACTTTTGTGCTGCACATAGGCAATGTAATGCCAATTCGGCACAAAGTATGAACTTTGACCTCTATTGAATTAGTGCGCCCACATGATCCCACTTTTTTTTATACTTGTTATCAGTTATACATAAGCCCCTTTATCCAATCATCCAAAAAGTAAGATGGGATCTTGTTGGCGCACATTTTTATTGCGGGTCAAAGTTCCACTTTCGTGCTGCACATAGGCAAATATGCATCACTTTGGCACAAAGCGTGACCTTTGACCTCTTTTTATATTAGTGCTACCACATGATCCCAATTAGCTGTTGCTTGTTTTTTGTCTACTGGTCGCCAAAGAAGCTAGACGATTAAAAATAAAATTGGGATCTTGTTGGCGCATCTTTTTGTGATGCAGTAAAAAGCCCACATTTTGCAGCGAGTGGGAAAAAGAGGTCAAATTGACCTCCAAAATGAGGCTAAGTCCATTTTCAAAAAATCAGAAAAATATGAAGATCAAGAGATCCCAAGCTAATTTTTTCAGTTCTTGCAGAGAATTACCTCTTCTTTGATGAAATCCTATTCGGTGAGTCAGGTGACGCTATGCGCTAATAATACAGGCGCAAAAATGTGCTAAAATAGGAAATTTTGACCTTTGACCTCTGTTAACTCTGTGCGCAAAAGAAAAAAAAAAAAAATTTTGCTGAAAAATGAAACTTGCCATGGAGGTCTTTAATTTCAAACTTGTTCGGACTTGGGATCTTGATGGCGCAGCCCGTTATGATGCTTTGAAGTTTGCACGAGGGCGCTTTTTCATCAAAAAAGTTGGATTTGTTGATTTTGTGCGCCATCAAGATCCCAATTTTTTTCTTGGTTTTTGTAATGTAACCATTTGGTACTTCAAAAAAATGCAAAATGCAGGTTGGGATGATGATGGCGCACGATGTTATGCACCTCCAAAGTTTACCATTTGCAAGTAAGGCTCAGAGAGGGTGAAATTTCAAGAATTTTTTTAAGCTGAACGAGGGCGCTGTGCACGCTCATATTTTACATGAGTGTTGTTGGTGTTAATATGTACCAAAATTATTTTTTAGAGAAAATTCTTTTTTTTTGTATCACAACCCCCTGATTTGGGTACATAATAAGGGAGACTGGCTCTTAAGCCATAGAAAATCTGAAAATTCCAAACATCTCTGAGCATTTTCGTTCGTATTATTTCGCTATTGATAGCCCGTCTCCCTCAAGAAATTTGGTCGTATTTGGCGATTTTGTTCAATTTTGGACATTTTGAGGTTATGGCAAGTAAAATTTGATAGTTAATGTAACATAAGCACGCCAGGTTCTGTGATTTAATGAAGTGAAAGGCTATTATGAGTATTTTTTTACCTTTACATTTTGGAAACTTAGGTGTAAAGCTTACTGACTCTGCATAAAACGTATATTTAATATGCATACACGATCATGTCAGAAATTAATATTTTGTTCTGGGTCTGATTATTCGGACTAACATGTCACAAGGTTGTTTGGTGTTACAATCTTGCTGGTGGGTTAAATGTTAACTGTTGCATAATGCCTTATTCATGAGGTAACCAAGTTCAATTTCATCTTAACTTGGTCATGCAGAGCTTGAAAAAAAATGTAACTAGGCAATGCTCTTTGGAACTGTGGATCCTTTGTCTATAATGGTCACGTAAGACTCAAAAGAAGGCAACTTGAACATGCAATGCCCGTTAGCAATCCTGGGTTACGGATTTGTACAATTAATATTTGGATAAATAAATAAATAAGAATAATAATAAAAATATAAAAAAAAAAATACCAAAACGATCAGGATATGAATATCTGGAAAAATAAACGAATAAGCTTTTTAGCTATCTTATCTAGTATAACTGGTTCATGCAAAAAAAAAAAAATAAATAAATAAATAAATAAAAACATCCAATGCTCTTTGGAATTTATGGAACCTTTTAATAGAATTGTTATGTGAAAGACTCAAACGAAAGCATGGAGGACTTTTTAGCAATTTGGGTAATATTAAAATATTTGGAAAATAAAATAAAACGAAGAAAAAAAAACTTGGAATGGGATATTTATATTTAATATCTGGATAAACAAATAAGTTCCTTACCAATCCTTGGATTCAATTTTGATAATTATATTTGGACAAATAAAAAAAAAAAAAAAAAAATTAATAAATTAAAAAAAATACAATAATAAAAGAAACATAAAATAAAATAAAAAAATAAATAAATAAAAAAATAAATAAAATAAATAATAATAATAAATAAATAAAAAAAATAAAATAAATAAAATAAATTTGGAAAAAAAAAATGTATATATTAATATATATTAAACTAATAATAAAATTATTAAAAGTAAAGTTAATGTGCATGCCTTAGCATGCTTGGTTCTTGGTTGGATATCCCGCTTTTTATCAGGTGCAATACATGAATAATGTGTAGAAATGATTTAATTCATAAATTTAAATTAAGTAACAAGATCAACGGATGATGGTGAGTTTAATAATTCAAAATTTTGGTAATCTAAGGTCATCAATTGACACCTGTATAGAAAAGAAAAAATTGTAATTTCCTGATGGCCACTAAATGGAGATCAAGTCAAAGTCATGATATAAGTAAATCTGTCCCCTATTCTTGACATGCATAGGACCCATGTATAATCAGTGGCAGTGTGTCATTCTGGACTCCCTCATCTGCATATTAGTCATAACTGGCTAGCTCATGAGTTAGGTAGGAAGTTGCTCAAACAGCAGACTACCAATGCAGGGCACAGTATGCCTTGGGGTACACATACACGTTGATATGAGATTCTAAAGTCTGGCTCAGCAAATCAAGTGTCAACTAGAATTAAAAATGTCAAGGTAACACTGTATGATGGTAAATAGTTCTTTAAAGTATATAATTTGAAATGTTCAAATTTCATGAGGAAAGATGATGGCAAATGTTTATGTCTCATAGCTTCAGAACACGACAACATGAAAAAGCTCCGAGTCGTGGGCAAGAAATTAATAAGAACCAAAAAAAAATTGTTTGACACTACCGACATGTGATCTTTTTGGATCACAAATTAAATTAAGATATTAATAAATTAATTTACATATGGTAATTATTAAGGCTATGCTGTCAGGTGTTTCTCCTCTTTTCTGTTTTTATTATATTTTGCAGGTGAGGTCAATGACTCTTAAAATTTGGCACCAAGAAGGAAGCCTGCTTGCATACATGTACATTTGGATACCCATAATTGCTAGTGTCAACTAGACCGGTGTGAGCCTACATCAACTAGACTGGGTGTGAGCCTACATCAACTAGACTGGGTGCGAGTCATCATTGACTGTAAAGATACATAGCAAAGATATTGGATATTCTCAATTGTTGACACCTCTATAGATTGCAGTGATAGATATTCTACATTACATAATTATGGGATTAAAGAGAACTGAAGAAAGCGGACCTTAGAGATTTGGAAATTCTTTCAACGCCACATTAGCAGTGGACTTTAAAGTGGAGTGAAGGGACAACATGCATAAAAATTTGATAATATTTTACAGAGTTGTTCGAAAAATAGCGGTCACCATTAGAAAGTTGCATTGGACAATTGAATCTGATGCTGTGTTCTCTGTTTATCAAATATTTGAATGGCATAGTGTTTTATGAGGTCATTGCCACTTCGATGCTGGAACGCTGAATTACAGGTGCACCTGGATACCCACAATTGCTAGTGACTACTAAACGTTGGTGTGAGCCTACTGTAGGCTAAAGAGGCAGCGAAGATATGGAATTCCTAATTGTTAACAAGAAAGTACTTATCAAGGTGGTTATCATAGCTTTAAAAAGTACAAGTTTATTTCTACAACAAGTAACGATTAAAACAATCAACTGCAATCACCAGGTTATTTCTAGAGTATTAGATAATCTACAGTAATAGAGGACTAAAAATTACTGAAGATAGAAGGAAAGACTATACAATCAGCCAACATCTAGCGATACATGAAACAAAATGTAAATTAAAGGTGAACAAAATTATGCGCCACTGAATAATTATGTCATTACATTGGTAGTGGACTTTCGCATTGGAGTGAATGGACATCATGTATAGAAATTTGATAATTACAGAGTTGGACAAAAAGCGGCCGACATTGGAAAGTTTCATTGGCGATTGAATCTGATGGGTCGGAATATCATCAATATGTCATCTTCTCACCATGAACTGTATCTGTGTTGTAAATAAAAACTTATAGAAAATGAAAACATAGTTTGGTGGCAAGCCCTGGAAGAGAATATATTGATGTTCTTCAGATTAAGCTATAGTATGTCTACCATATAGTGAGATCAGAGTGCATGAGTAGATCACTTCAGAGTCGTGTTTTATTTCAGCAACACGTCATATTGTGTTGCCCATTATGTAAAATCCTATTCTCGGGTGAAGAAGCATGAATGTTTCAAAAGTTTTAATGAAATTAATTTCAATGTGTGCCGGTTTGATCGATTAACCTTGTTATAGCTTCCTCAGCAAATGGAACGCGTACATGGGTCATTGGGGACAGCATTGTGTACCGGGCTGACCAAAGCAACACTCAGCTATATGGTGGTGGTGAAGTCCAATGGTTCGGAAAGCCTGGTGGAAAGTGTAGAGGCCTTGTGAAATGGGTGCTATTTCTCTTGAGAACAAATCCATACCCCACTACATTAATATTGCATGTCGGCACCAATGATATCTTATCAAGTCCTACGTGGGATATCAGACAGAGGGTATTAGAGAACCTGACCGAGTTGAGAGAGGTGTTGCCAAACACCAGAATTATTTGGTCAGATATTATGCTTCGCTTAGGTTATGCAGAAGAGATAAACAGGGGGGCAGGAAAAAAATGCATGAGAAATGTCAACAAGTACGCACATGGGGTCATTAAAAAAGAGATGGGGGCAATGCTCACATTGTAGTTCATTCTGGAAATTTTACTTCCAATAGGCGCAATGAGAATGGAAGACCCATTTACCTATATGATTGTGTTCACCCATCACCATTTGACTTGCTAGTGTTCAAACAAACACTGTCAAACGCATTAGTCCACTTTGATAACAGACCTCAGTCCATAGTCTATCCGCCAGATGCTATTATAGACGAGGTGTAGGGATTTTTATGCAAAATAATTAGTGAGCAAACAAATTTAAGGGGGGAGGGGGGGGGGTGATTGGTCAAGTTCCATATATAAATAAGTCACTTGTGTGGGATTTGAATTCTCTTTTCTTGAATTATAATAATACTCATGTCGTGTAATAACATATTTTATCCTTTGTAACTTCAGGTGACCACCTGTTGAGTCTTGGGACACACGCCTGGGAGCATTTGACTTGTATACACCAGTACCCTATTGATTGTTGAAATTCCAGCCATTATATTTTGCTTTAAGGATCCCAGGGTTCAGGGTCAAAACACTGAATTCAGTCTTAGGGTGGGGCACGCCCCTAGGGCAAGTGTGGATCACGTGTTGGTTGGTTAGCCATGATTTTTCTAGGTCCAACACCGAGAATTTATGCCAGGGTGGGGGCACACCCTCGCGCAATTATGATCACGTGGGGTTTTATGGAAAAAATTATTGCGGTAGCGGCCACTGCTATAAACAGGAGTCAGTCGCTGGTCACTGACATCTCAATTTTCCTGACCTTCATATACATGGCTTTTACGGCTGAGATCATAGGGACTTGGTGTTGGTCTGAAAACAAAAGTCAATAAATGGTTGTCTTGTTTGATTGCCAACGAGATTGCAATTTTTTTTTCTTTGTGCTTCTTCAGTTTCTCGGTCTTAGGGTAATAAAGTTTAACGATGTGCAACAAGTTAAACTCAATTTGCCCTTGCCGTGAAAGTGGCGATTCCATTTGTTTACCGGGTCAGAGGTCATGTTGTCATGTCAGCGTTGTGGTGATTGACCCGGGAACCAATGAGAGTCGTCGCATGTCGCGGGTTTGGGACATGATCCTGGTGATCAAATCATTGTTGGTTTGAAATCATACAAGACAACATCTAAAAAATTTTCCCACCCACCGCTCCCATTGGGGGCAATTGGGCAGAATTGCATGATAAATCGTAAGCATGTATAGTATAAAAATTATGTCAATTAACAATAGCTAAATTTATTTATTTTAGGTACAGTAAGTTCTGCAAGATAGTGCCTGAAAAGGCAAAGCACTCAACTGGCAGCAAGAAGGGTTAAAGGAAAATTATAAATAATAAAAGTATGTTAATTGTATATACGTGAAAATAGAATGTAGGAAAAGGAGAGCTTTTGTTGATCATCAAAATTATTTATTTAAAAACTTCCGTTCTAGCAAGAGTATAAGAGAGTGCCTACATCGTCAAAAGTTGCATATATATATTGTTTGATTAAGCAATAGTTCCAATTAGTAGATTGATGCTACAATTGTTCCCTTTCTTGTATAGCATGGGAAGAGCAAGATCACATATCAGCAAATATATTCTGCATATTTAAATTATGTATTTATTAATTGCAGTTGTTCATCATCGTCGGAGCTGTTGTACAGGTGTCATTTAACACCAGCGTATTGTGCAGGTTTTCTTTTAGAAAAGGCAAAAAGTCGCACAAGCAAAAAAGAATGGGATTTGAATTCTCTTTTCTTGAATTATAATAATACTCATGTCGTGTAATAACATATTTTATCCTTTGTAACTTCAGGTGACCACCTGTTGAGTCTTGGGACACACGCCTGGGAGCATTTGACTTGTATACACCAGTACCCTATTGATTGTTGAAATTCCAGCCATTATATTTTGCTTTAAGGATCCCAGGGTTCAGGGTCAAAACACTCGAATTCAGTCTTAGGGTGGGGGCACGCCCTAGGGCAAGTGTGGATCACGGGTTGGTTAGCCATGATTTTTCTAGGTCCAACACCGAGAATTTATGCCAGGGTGGGGGCACACCCTCGCGCAATTATGATCACGTGGGGTTTTATGGAAAAAATTATTGCGGTAGCGCCACTGCTATAAACAGGAGTCAGTCGCTGGTCACTGACATCTCAATTTTCCTGACCTTCATATACATGGCTTTTACGGCTGAGATCATAGGGACTTGGTGTTGGTCTGAAAACAAAAGTCAATAAATGGTTGTCTTGTTTGATTGCCAACGAGATTGCAATTTTTGCGTCTTTGTGCTTCTTCAGTTTCTCGGTCTTAGGGTAACTGAGATTTTAGTCAGTAATCTTAGGATATTGAGCTACTTCAATGGAATTACATATCATATAATATATTATGTTCGCTTTTTTGCACACCCTGTATAGTGATCGTACAGATAATCAATTGATACAAATGTTGTATTTTTAGAAAGGGCAAACTGTGTACTTTCTTAAAATAAAAATGAATTTCAGTTACTACATACTGGGAAATGATGAGACTGGCATAATATATTCAACTTTTCGTGTGAAATTATTTTGTTACACCCCCGGGTTACACCCTATATTACCTATCGATCACCCTGTATATTCAAATGCTAACTAATGTATTGGCAATCCTTGAAACATAAGCTTTCCAGAAATGTATGGGTTTACATACTTTTCTTGAACTACATTTGAGATATAACCAAAAAGGTACAAAAGGAGGTGATTTCAACCAAATTTCCAAATGTGCACCAATGGGGTACCAACTTAAAAAATGTGACCATATGTCTATGACAACGCACATCACTAATTTATGCAAAACAACTACATTTCATCTACGTAATTTAACTAGAATACCGAAATATATTGATAAAGATACTTGTAATCATGCTGCTCGCTCACTTGTTTTGTCCCGTTTGGATTACTGTAATGGTCTCTTGTCTTCAATTCCACATAAACATGTCCTTCGTCTTCAACGTCTTCAAAACTGGGCAGCTCGACTTGTTTTTAATGTACCTCAAGCACGAATCGCAACCATTGTTGTCTGCTCTTCATTGGCTACCTGTCCAACAGCGTATTATCTACAAACTGCTCCTCTACGTCTACAAGACTCTAAACCACTTAGCACCAGATTATCTGAATACTTGTCTTCATATTTATCATCCAACCCGTAATCTCAGAACCGTCAATGATTTCCTTCGTTTGGATTACCCCAAGGCTCACCTTAGAGCAGGAGACAGGACTTTTACTTTATGTGCTTCACGGGAATGGAATAAACTTCCTATCACAATAAGAGAATCCTCTTCCATCGCGAGTTTTAAAAAGTCAATTAAGACCTATCTTTTTCCATGATGTGTTTTACTTTGTTAATCATTATATTTAAGACTTGACTTGTATTATATAAATTTAAGGTTTGTACTCTATAATGTTATTTATTTAAGGTTTTGCTTGTGTATCTTAAGATGTTTTTATTTTTACTTTGTAAGCGCTACGAGCTTGTCATAAGGAACAGCGCACCAAAAGTTTTCTGTTATGTTATGTTATGTTAGATCAGGTCACAAATATTAAAATGCATTTACCTGAAATTAAGCTTAAAGTAGAACAAGTCTTTGGGCTTTCCTGATAGTCACAGCATACGAAAAAAATACCCTAAAAATTCATGTTTTTAGCTCTTTCCAAATATTGCCAGTTTATATCAAACCTTGACTCTTATTGCCAGTTACACTACGGTACATCTAACTTTAAAAGGATTAGGATTTAGCTATGCTTCATTTGATAATACATGACAATATAATCCAAACAAGAAATGTCTTTAAAAATAAAAAAAGACAATGCAGTGATTGAAGGGAAAGGGCTGGATTGGACATATCATTGTTTGTCCGGCACGCTTTCTACAGCGTGGGGGTTTGGAATTCCGAAAATCGGTAAAAAGGGTGGGGGTTAAAATTTTGCTGTATAAAGGGTAGGTTCTAAAAAGCGTGGGAGCAATATATAAAGCGTGTGGGTAAAGACACCAATTGAAAAAATATATTATGATAAAGTAATTTGATGATCTCTTCAAAAACGTTCATATTTTGTTCGCAAATTTCAAATGAAAATTTCGGAAATTAATTTTCAACTCGTAAACGTCACCCATAGTAAAATCGATGATCCATAAATTTTATGAATGGAATGATTAGTCAAATCAGTCTCTACACAGCCGCTTAGACCCGCTCGCTCCACACTAGAAGTGGAGCGAGTGGAACCACAGCGGCAGTGTAGAGACTGATGTATCGCCATCGATTCAGGATGTCAGCCCACTACCAATCGCCCACATGCATGTACACAAAAAATGGCAAAGATCATATTTTTCACAAGATGAATGCATGCAGTAATTGTGCCAATATAGCCCAATAATGTCGCAAATGTTTCACATGAAGAAGAAAATCATGAGGGTTTGTTAGATGAGGATAAATTCTGCATCAATTTGGAATCTGAAATGGATTTATTTAGGCTAATGAAACTTGATGTTGAGTTTAGCGTCCCATTTTTCCAGCTCATAATGAGGCAACTATTTCATTATTCATTATTTTCCAGATTTCATTATATTCATAATAAACGGCCTTTTTCTCAATGCAATCCTTATGCGCTTCTGTTCATTCTATTTGGGTATCTTGGGTCCCAATATAATGTCAGTAACACATATAACATTCATAAAAATATATCTTGATTTTTGTTTTTCCAAACTTTAAATCAAGACTCTGATTTCCACTGACCTCTCCGTATACATTTGAGGATGGAGGGAAATGGGGGGGGGGGGGTGACTCATTTATATAATAATAACAAAATCATGCAGAACATTATGAAATAATTATTATCGTCACCAATTTGTTAAAAATATACATGGCTTTCAATAGTATCTTCTAGTTAAATTATTTATAACATAAATCCATCTGGTGAACATAGGCGTAGATCCCGGGGGATGGGGGATAAATCCCCCAATATTCTGCTAGGGGAATCCATACAATCATCCCCCCAATGTTGAAGCCTGTATGTGAGTTTCTGATGAAATTAACCTCATATTTGGCCATTTTAACCTAAAAACCTTTATTCCACTTCTGTACCATATTTCACCAATTTAGCTTCAATATGCTTAGAAAATTTTCCAACCCCATCCCCCTGCCCCCCACCCCCAATGTCAAAAAGAAATCTATGCCACTGCTGGTGAAAACATTTGGTCAGGTTCGGTTCAAATCTAGTCCACCCTGGTATCCCAAAGGTATAATTGAAAGAATTGGATAGAGCAAGGGTCAAAGATTGGTATATTTTCAATGCTCAAATATTTAGATGAATTCTTCTAATAGTTTTTGAAGGCTTAAAATACAAAAGAAAGAGGTTTTAAAATTTTCAGAACAAATTTTCTTGCTGGTTTAGTAGCAATTTTGCACAATAATGAATTATTTTCAGATTTTACATCTCAAATGCGGCACAAAATTCATAACGCGGGCGGGGGACGCTAAACTCAGAATCAAGTTTCAAGTGCCTTAAGGATGGTGCAGATAGTGATAAATGAACCTGGAACGGGCCGGAAGTGACTGTAAAATTTGCACCGATGTTCAATCTTCCATGCTTCCAAATTTGATAACAGTGTTGTAAGCTTTGGTCACTGAAAAGGGTGGGGGTTCAATTTTTGATAAAAAGGGTGTCTGGCTAAAAAGCGTGGGGGAAAAATAAAAAGGGTGGGGGTTTGACCCCCTGACAAACAGTGCATTATATTGGGAATAACTTTAAAAAGCGGCGTTACGAACTGCACTTTTTAAGGAAAAAGGAAAGAGATAAAGTTTGTATAATGCTTGTTGTGATTTGTTGGTTGCACTCATATAGGGGACACGGGGGCATATTCGCCCTTTTTTTTTTCATGTTAGAAGGCTATTGTTTTTACACTTTAAAGACGTATGATGTAGCTAAATACTACCACATTTGTAAGAACATTGAGCTTTCAGCAATGGCAGGAGAAGGAAAATTAAGAATCACGATGCAAGGGCAGACTTAGAAACATGGGGTGAGCGGACTTGCCCAGAGGGCGGACACTCCCCGGTCTCCCCTATGTGACTTTGGTCTGGAAAATATGTGTGAACCTGAATGCGAGAACAAATTTCTAGACTTGAGAGTAGTCACTCATCACCTATGCATCCTATCTCCTGCGATCTGATACTGTGTTCATTGTTGACTTGGTTTGATAACGGACAACAAAGTCTGAACTACCAAACCAGACCAATGGCTTAATACTGCATGACCGCAACATGTATTATGTAGACTGATGTAGAACTAATATTTGTCAGGTTGTCCACCGCAATTTTTCTGCCAGTGAAATCACATATCCTGGAATCCAGGATATGTGCTCAAATACACCCTCAAATTATGCAAAGGAATATTGTACACCAGTGTTCGAATTAAGGAAAAATAAATGGTTGTCCCACGGACAACCAGATTACAATTTCTGGTTGTCCGTCTAAGTTTTTGGTTGTCCGTATGTACAAAGGTGATTTGTGGCTACAGATTTATGGTTGTCCTGCGGACAACCGAATCAGTATTTTTGGTTGTCCGGTGACTTTTTTAGTTGTCCCGGGCAACCGGACAACCAAATTTTCGAACGCTGTTGTACACCCAAATGTAGGAATACACTTGAATCAAATATAAATGTATTTATATTAAAGTCATACAAATGCATTAGGAAATACACCCAAATGCACTATTAGAAATAGACAATATTCGTGATTGACCACTTCGTCGCTGTTAGCCGTGTTTGGCTCTGCTAACTCCAATTTAGCGGAGCACAAAACTGAAAGCGAGGCCAAATGATTTAATTACACGAAGTGGTCAATTACGAAGTGGTCAATTACGAAAATTGTCTATACACCCAAAAAAAAAAATACACCCAAATTAGGAATACACCAAAATTTATGTACAGTGGAAAGTCTCAATGTCTGGTAGTTCTTGCATTTATCATTAGGCCTAAATGTTTGATTGGCGTAACATAAAATTTTTTATTTTTTTTAAGTATTATTTTTGCACACATATTTTAAGCTGAATGGTGTATGATAAAGGCCTTGGAACTTTTTTTCTTTTTCTTTTCTTTTTTTTAATTTAATTTTTTTTTTCAAGATTTTTTGCAAAAACATAAGAAAAAAAAGTCTAGGGTCGGGCCTATTTTTAGGGTCGTTCGGGTTACGCCAATCAAACTTTTTTTTAAAGGCCTAACCTCATGATTTGTTTAAAATGATTCAAGGGGGTACTACACCCCTCGATAAATTTGTGTCTATTGTTGCATTTTTCTCAAAAACTAATAACACAGTGGTAAAAAAAGTTATGTATATTATAGGGGCAAGGAATCCAATTACTACACTGGAATTTCAGTGACCCAAGACAAGCGGTACATTATTTATGATAAGAAAAGAGGTACCGCTAGGATGTACCTCATTTCCGATCATATATACTGAACCGCTTGTCTTGAATCACTGAAATTTCAGTGTAGTAATTGGATTCCTTGCCCCAATATAAGTTTTGTTACCAGTATGTTATTATTTTTTAAGAAAACTGCAAAAATAGTCACAAATTTACCACAGGGGTGTAGTACCCCCTTAAACCAATCACTAGAATGAATTTTAAATACATTGTACATTGGAAAAGTGGCAGATGTATGAGGTTATGACACTTGGATTGGAATATTATAATATTCCTCAGTTCCAAAGCAAAATGTTAAGATTTTTCACAATACCCTCAAAACTACTGATGTGCAGTCATTAACCTCTAAATCTAATACATAGAAAGTCTCTGTAATAACCACACTCATAACGGTTTCACCTACAGTAGTAGTATGAAGTCAAACTCATTGTGAACAGTGTCAGACCAATTAACAGCTTTGAGTTAATTAATTAATTATAATAGACTGGTAACATATGTTACCAAGGTAATCAACGACATTGGAACCAGGTCATCAGTGACCTACTTGAACCCATTTAGGGATGCAGCATTTGACTGTCAGGGGGAGTGCTGGAAGTTGATGGGGGAGGGGAGGATTTGCATTAGGTTTGGTCAGGATCCCCCTCCCCCCATGCGTCATAATGTATGTCACTGTCAGTTAGATGGGAAAGTTGTGGAAAAGTTTTAAATTTTTTTTTGCCCATGTATTGGGTAGGGGGGGGGGGAGCTTTTTTCTTCTTAACTTCCAATTCCTCCTATTGGTGCATCCCTCTTACATAGTTGCAGTAACTGTAACCATAGACTCAGGTCCGTAGATGTCATTATGTTTATGATAAAGACTGAAGTCTTGATGGCAAGACTACCCTCTTACACAAAGAGAAGTTTTCCTACAGTGTACATGTTTCTAAATTCTACTCATCTTTTTCAGAGCTCATTGTAAGGTACCGAAATAAGTGCCCAAGCTTTCTGTGTGCAAAAATCACTTGTGCCTCACTCCCCCCCTACATTGTACAGTCAGTCTACTCTGAAGTACAAAGTACCGACTCGGACGCACACATTGTGCCGACTTTGAAGGCACAAATACCTCAGCAAAGACGCAGCACTGCGCACTGTTTACGCGAGCGTTGTCACTTTGTACTTGAGAGTGGACAAACTGTAGTCTAACAAAAATGCCCCCCCCCCATAATTCACCACCCCTGGGTTACACATAATTTCACAAAATGCAAAATTCTACAAAAAAATCAAGAAAAAGCATGTACAATCTGGCAAAATTGCTCCAAAACGGGCTAAAAAGAAACAATAATGCAGAAATTTAGGCAACAACATTACAACAACAAAAAAAATAGGAATTCCTGGTCAAAAAAAAGAGGAAAAATCTCATGCCAGTTAGTTACCTTAGTAAAGCCTGCCATTGTGTCCAGTCTTTCTATACACACCTGTTGCCAACCTCTTGTATTGCCAAATGCTTCATTATTTTCATCCTAGCACATCATCATGTTGATATCTTCGTTTCCAGTTGCAGAAAAGATCCTGAAAGACCAATCAAATGAAAACTAGAGAAATTCATACAGGGTGTCAACTCTAGTGTGATGCAAATTCCCTGCTTAATTGGAAAATGATCCAGATCCAGATTCTTTGGAACACATATAGGGCCTATGTGTCATGTGTCAACAATCTGGAAATTTTATACATAAAGGTAGTAAACTTACATTTTGTAATGGCGAGCGCCAGAGTCTTAGCTAGAAATTGAGGGTTGCCCGTCATTTGAATAAAATTGCCTGTCCTAATTTGGCCTTTAAAACATTTACCAGGCGTCTATAGCCCATTGGGGTTCAAAGAGTTCAAATATGTGCTGATATGGCCTTGTTCTACAAATTGGGTCTACTAAAAAGGTCAATTAGCTTCTCAAAACATACAATTTATAATAGCATCTGTCAAAGGCATTAATTTTGCCCGTCCCAGGAGCAAACTGGCTGTCTAAAATGACGGCCAGACGGGTGGTTAGCTCAGAAGACCCTGACGAGCGGTCCGAACTTTGAGCCATACAAGTTTACGTGGTGAACTATGTGATGTGACATAGACGCAAAATACTTGATCGGCCATCTGAATTGAACTTGCGTCCAAATTTGTTAATTTATAATACACGTCTGGACACAATGACGTAACGGGAAGCCTGCAGTGGAGATTTGCTCGAGAAGTCTAGCCAAGAATTTGCTCACCGATAGGCTAGCTGCACGTTCTAGGCTAGAGACCATTGGCATTCAAAATCTAGTCGGAATTCGCTGAAGCATGACACCGTTTAAAGCAATGGAAGTTCAGAAGTAAATACTGTCGATCACAACAGACAGGTGATCGCATCAAAAATGTTGCTAAAATTACACTACAGCAAAAATTTTAGACTGTCCAAAATAGGCCAATCTTGCATCTTGCTCAAAAGATACAGTTGATTCATCGAAATAACTTTCATCCAAATTTCAACATTTTACAGAATAAATAACCTCCGGTGCAAAAAAATTGCACCACTGTCCAACCGAAAAATGATAGCCACGCAGTACGCACTCTACTAGCATCGAATGCGTAACTATCGTGTACAATTTCGACGCTAGAGTTCTCGAGTAAGTAGTCTCGGTCCCAGCCAATTTGTGCTCCTTCATCACTAAACAAATCATCTGACGACAACCTCACAGTCATAGTAATCGTCCTTCCTTATTGGCTGAATTAACTCCGTAAAATATTGTGTTGCCAAATAAGGCAAGTGATGGACAGCCATGCGGTGATATAAATCCCTGTAAAAAGGTCCGTTCATACTACCACCGCATTTGCGATGCGTTGCTTTGCGATGCGGTGCGTTGTCGCACCGCATCTACTGCATTGCGATATCGCAATAAAGTTAAATACATTTTAACTTGGAAATGCGACGAGTTGCCTTGAGTTGCCGCAAAAGTAATCGATATATCGGCATCGCAAAGCAACGCATCGCAAATGCGGTGGTAGTATGAACGAACCTTAAATCAACACAATATGTGAGTACGCGTTGCGAGTCGCTGATTGACATGAAAGGCGATATCAGACGATTGGCGCCTCAGAGTGGCTGCAAGCTAGTGTACATTGTGTGTTTGCGGTATCTACAATGTTTGTGTCACACCCTAATTCATCAGCTATAGCCAATTGAAAACCTTTTTATTTGGAAATTCATTAAGGGGGTACTACACCCTGCCCAATGTTGTGCCTATTTTTGCATTTTTCTCAAAAATTATAGCGCATTGGTGACAAGTAAGATATGTATATTATAGGGGCAAGGTCAAGGACTACAACTGCTGCACTGAAAATTCAGCAACTCAAGGCAAGTAGTTATTGATTTATTGATCAAATAGTGGGTTTCCCTCATTTTTTACTGTAACTCCACAACTGTTGTCTGTGGTGCTGAAATAAAATTTCCAGTGCATTAGTTGTAGTCCTGACCTTGCCCCTATAATATACATATCTTACTTATCATCAATGCGCTATAATTTTTTAGAAAAATGCAAAAATAGGCACAGAATTTGGAAGGGGTAGTACCCCCTTAATTAAACCAATCATCAGCGATCGTCATTTCGGGGTTGTTGCCAGATGGTTTTAGTAACGGAGGACATGGAGGAACACAAACCAGCTGGGACCAAGTCGACAATCGAGTTTCAAGTGGAGATATCACCTTCTGTATAATTGCCATGCATGCATGCCATCATCGCATGCATTGCATGTATACCTATACTGGAACAATCTTCCTTCATCCATTAGGTCATCTCCCACAGTTACTACTTTCAAACGTAGCCTGAAAACCCATCTTTTTAACTATTGCTAATTTTATGTTGTTTCTTTTGCATATTTTTGTTTACTTGTAGCAGGGTTCGCAGGTTTTTGCCGCAGGTGGAAAAAACCGCGGTTTTAACCGCGGTTTTAACCACTTGGCAAAAACAGTTTTTGCCAGTTTTTGCCGGCAAAAATGGCAAAAACTAAAAAGTGATTTATAGTAGTGTTGGCCGATCCAACCCAAGATCGGATCTGCCGATCTCCGATCTGAAAATTAGCAGATCGGGCCGATCCGATCCCGATTCAGATTCCTTAAATGTTATTTTACAACCAGTACAAGTTCATTCAAGTCGGGCCCCAGTAATGTTAACGGTCAAAGCTAAATTCCCCAAACCTGTAACTATGTAATATGATGACCGTTTTTAGAGGTTTTTCATGTCAATATCAACCCAAATAAAATACCATTTTACACCCCAAGTCCCAGCGTTACTCACTCAGTGCCTCCGATTGTCGGAAGTTTAATCATTAATCCATTAAATGATGTACATGTACCATCGTACGGTTTCGTATTTCTATGCCACTAGTTTTAATATTGACAATGTGGCGACCGTCTATAAATAAATGATCACGCATGCTCAGTTATGACTTTTAAGGTCATGTTCACATATGAATTATTTACCCGGGACCCGAGTTAATCCGGGTTGTACCCGGTCCCGGTTCAAAAATCTCTGTTCACACTATAGCCACTCTCATGAAGAAAATTGACCCGGGTTGATTATTTTACCTAATAGTCTGGTCGTTGAAGATGAAAAGCAGGTGCAACCCGGAAAAAATTGGTACAAAGCTGATTTTTGCACCGAAGAAGCAGAAGGTATCATAGAATATCATATCCAAAGTCCACCAAAATCCACTTTGGGGAATTCTTTTTATCCAAGATGGCCGCCAAAATGGCTGCCACAACATATAACTAGCTGTATCTCAGCTTCTGAAGCAGATATGATGATTTTAGTGTCTTTGAATAGGTTTAATAGGTCAGAGAATTCAAATTTGCACAAGTCTAACACACTGATGTCTTCATTCACACTGTAATCCAAGATGGCCGCCAAAATGGCCGCCGTCAAATATGATTAGATATATCTCCACTCCTGAAGCAGATACGATGATGATTTTAGTGTCCTTGAATATATTTTATATGTCAAAGAATTCAAATTTGTACTATTCTAAAACACTGATGTCTTCATTCACACAGGAATCCAAGATGGCCGCCAAAATGGCCACCACCACATGGTATAATTAAGTATATTTTGGCTTCTGAAGCAGATATGACAATGATTTTAGAGCACCAAGTCTTCACTCACACTGTAACCCAAGATATCCCTCACCCCACCCAGGTGCAATGGAAAGCTGTTAGGGGTAGTCACAGTCGTTGTACTGATGAACCCTGCACCATTTGTAGGCTGCAACCTGGTTTCGACATATTCTAATGACAGTGGAATAAATGTCAAGCTCTTTGAGGTTGTTTACAGCATAAAGCACTATATAAATATCTATTTATTATATATCAGCTTCTGAAGCAAATTAGCTGTCTTTTGGACTCATCTGCAAGTATAATCGCCTCAGCATTTCGGATATTTTCTCCTCTGCAATCTCCAAAAGCTGTGACACTTGTTCAATTTTGCGACAGGAACATCCATTATTTCCACAAGGATTCCTGGAGGGTAGTTTACATTTGCATCGTATAAACTTAAGCAAGCTTTGTGGTGCTGCGTCTTCCAATGCTAGTACGGTGTCAGAGCGTTTCCAACCCCATTGCTTTGGACCCAAGTCATTGTTTGAGAGCTTTCTCCGTAGTATGACCTGCAAAAGAAATCGCAGACTGAAAATATGCTGCTCTTTCAGTAGGTGGAAGCTTCTGTGGATCAAGTGATGCTTTGTTTGGTGATACCATCGCCATGAATTTAGCGAACCGTAAACCGTTTAAATGATCTTTTTCTCTGCCACCATATAAGACAACAAGCTGTACCAATTTGTTCTACTGCCGCCTCAGGATGATATCGGCTGCAATTCTTCTGGTTGTTTTTTTCTTCTTCAACAAACTTGTTTTTCCATGTCCAAATGTTGCAGAAGTGGAGTCACAAACACAAAGCTTGCTTACGTTTGTACGACTCAAATGTAAAATCCTCCGAGTCCAGGAATTCTTGTGGAAATAAAGGATGTTCCTGCTGCAAAGATGGTGAAGATTGCAGAGGAGAAAATTGCCCAAACGCTGAGGAGATTATACATGTACTTGTAGGAAGGGTTGTCTATTCATCCCAAAATATCTAAATTATTCCCTCACGCTATCGGGCTGTGGCCACATCCTTCCCCAACCTGAATCCCACAAAAAGTGGACCCAAAAGGAAACTTTTATGTCTGTTGCTACAATGTACATGATGTGGTGTCATACCTTTCCTTCTTGTTTCTTGTTCCTCCCTTCTGTAAATGTAGGTATTTGTCAGATCCGGAAACTATTCTTTTCGTATACAACTGTTGCCTTATTTTAGCTAATTGTGAGTTGTTCTATTCTGGCTTCCCTACAAATATCACATTCTTGGTATAGCCAGAACATGGCAATATTGCATCTAAGGACTAACGGTTTAAAGGGCTCAAGTAAGTCAAGTCAAGTCAGGTCAACTTGGACTGTCAAACACCTCGAGGCTCTGTATTATTTAACAGGGGTATACATAAAGAGTTCAGCTTTTTTGGTTTTGATTTCCAGCTTTTTTAACACTGTCTTGTTCTATACAAAAGTTTAGTATATTCACAAATTATATAGCTTTCTGCTAGCTGTTTTCATGCTTTTTTTGTTTTTCATCTCTTTTTATGTGTGGTGACTCACACCCCTGGTTTTAAAAAGCTGACAAGTCAGCCTTATAATTAAAATTCTTCTGTAGATGGTAGTCGCATGGCACAGTTTGGACATTGCATAGAAGATAATCAAGGATGTTGATCTGAAGCTGAGGTTAAAAGGGAAGACAAACTATTTTTTTCATAGAGCTAATGGGGTTCTGTCTTCTCTTAGAACCCCAAAATGCTGCCTTAGATAGTTAGGTGTCCTTAAAGAAAATGGATTTTGTATATATGCAAAGTAGAAACCAGCACATAGATCTTTGTGTGCATGACCTATTTACGAATCCAACGAGCCAAGCCATGGTCAGGATTTGGTCGGCCATGACGGGTCCCCGCATTCACCAAACTGATGTAGTGACTGCCCAATGTTAGAACATTATTCTTTTGTCTACGTGTAACACAGGTGATAGAATGCAGTTTAAAATACCCTCCAAGGCCGCATCATTTCACATTTTAGGTGAGATGGAGCCGACCGGGGACCCAACTTTGGCAGCCATTGAGGTGTAGGAATGCGTGAAATTGGATTCGCTCTATAGTATCACCACTAGTCACTTTTCCCCATGCAGGGAAGAACTACTAACCCAACTCTTCCCTGTTTTATGCTAAAACATTCCCTTGATTCCCTCCAAATCAATATTTTTGAAAGGATATAAGTAAACGCCAAAGAACTGACTACATCATACATGTATGGTAATGATATACCCATATGGGTTATAATTCTTCCCCATATGAAAATGCATCAATGACCATCTATTTTATTCCCAAAAGGGTTTTAGATAAATACGGAATTGAATTCTGCGTCACCTAAAACCTGTTCAAATACTCTAATATCATTGTCATATCTGCTTCAGAAGCCAAAATATACATAATTAGCCCTATATCATGTGGTGGTGGCCATGTTGGGGGCCATCTTGGATTCATCATCATCCGCAGCGAACTTCAGAAGCGGAGATTATATCTAATCATATGCGGTGCCATTTTGGCGGCCATCTTGGATTCCAGTGTAAATGAAGACATAGGTGTGTTAGATTTGTACAAATTTGAATTCATTGACCTCTTAAACCTATTCAAAGACACGTGCACTATAATCATCCCGTAATCATCATCATATCTGCTTCAGAAGCGGAGATATATCTATTCATATGTGGTGGCGGCCATTTTGGCGGCCATCTTGGATTACAGTGTGAATGAAGACATCAGTGTGTTAGACTTGTGCAAATTTGAATTCCCTGACCTCTTAAACCTATTCAAAGACACTAAAATCATCATCATATCTGCTTCAGAAGCTGAGATACAGCTAATTATATGTTGTGGCAGCCATTTTGGCGGCCATCTTGGATAAAAAGAATTCCCCAAAGTGGATTTTGGTGGACTTTGGATATGATATTCTATGATACCTTCTGCTTCTTCGGTGCAAAAATCAGCTTTGTACCAATTTTTTCTGGGTCAAAATGTCCAACGACCATACTATAAGCCTACTGATGATGCAGGCGTATACATATTCTGTCATTGACTATTACCGGTATATATAACAGGCTCCCGGCCTAACTATGCTAATTTTTTTAATTTTATTTTCTAATTCCACCTTATGTAATTTATCTAGTTGCTTCTGTGTCTTTAAACGCACAAAAATAATTGTTATATACTTCTTGATTCGATAATACTAGTAATTTGTTTGCATGAAAATAACTTTCTTATCTCAGGAATAGATGTTTATTGATTTTATTGCCAAAGAACTGAATCATTCTTTTCCCAGTGCAGACAGACACAATAGAAATGGGGTGATAATGGTTGCGTTTACTTCTAGTAATGCGGGTCAAACAGTGAATTTCTGTTCACACTACAATTGACCCGGTCATACCGGGTTTGACCCGGTTTTAACCTACTCTTTCCTAGGTTGAAAAAAATTGACCCGGGTTGGTTTTTTTGAGGTTTTTTCCTGTTCACACTTATAACCAACCCGGGTCTAACCCGGGTTGTACCCGGGACCCAGGGCAAAACAGGCATAGTGTGAACACGACCTAAGTCATAACTGAGTAGAGCTAATGGAATTCCCCGTATGTTACTGGAGGGGGTAGGTATATTCATTATATTGGGCAATTCAGTACTAATTACGGTATTTCCTTTCTCTTGGTTTCTTTCTTTCTTTTTTTCTTTTCTTTCTTTTATGTTTTTTTTCTTTTTCCTTTCTTCTTTTATGTTTCTTGCATTTCTCTTGATTGTTTTATTCTTCTTTCTTTCCGCGATCAACTTTGATTTGCGTGTGTACCAAGTTAGGCGAATCACTGCGCGAATTGATTCGATGACCCTGCAGCTAAATCAGCTCCATCGATATTATAATAATTTATGCATATGACGTATTGGGGAATACCGCGGAATTCCCATCCTGATTGGTTGTGCAGAGTTGTTTACAGAAAGAATTCACGTGTTCGGAGATTAAGAGATGAAATCGTCCGTGTGAGGAGGAATAGCGAGAATGTGCGCAATTCTAAAAATAACATGCCCTCAAATTCACCTTGGGAAACCCGACATTGAAGGGCGCAGGGACTTCACGTGTCGAGTGTTAAAGTGTTTACAAATTTTTCCCAGGGACGCACTGTACAGTCGGGGGCGTGTCACTGAGTGGATAATATTTTGTGGTTTTTAATTCGGTCTATCAAAGGGTGGATACATCCATAAAATACAGTATGAAACAACATGATTCTTGCGGTGGTAACAACGTTTTTTGGAAATATGGTAAGCTTAAAGAATTGTTGTGTACTTTTATTACTGTCAAGTTCAGAGATCGGTAAGCTAGATCGGCAGCTGATAGCTCATCTGCCGATTCAGATTCAAGGCCGATGCAGTCCATATCGGCACCGATCTCCGATTCACAGATCGGTATCGGCCAACATTAATTTATAGTTCAGTTTTTTCATCTCAAAACAAATAATTAAGTTACAAAAATAAGTTCCCGCGTGTAACAAGGCCAGATTTTGTAATTATAAGCAATATATTAAGAAATTAAAGGCATGCGTTTTCATTGCTCAAGTGCAGTTAACCGAAATGTGGGATTATGTGGCATGTATCAAATTCAAAACTTTTTCATTTTAAGGACTTAATGAGACAAAAAATATGTTGAATGATTCGTTAAAAGTTGTGTGTTACTGTTTATGAGCTTTCTGTGTCACTTTTTAATATTTGAGTGACTATAATGTGAGTTTTTGCCAGTTTTGCCATTTTGCGGTTTAAACCAGGCAAAAACTGGCAAAAACAGTTTTTGCCACTTTGCCGGCAAAAACAGGTTATTGCCGGCAAAAACCAAACCCTGACTTGTAGTCTTTAGTAGTAGGGTAGCCTACCCTGTGTAAAGATAGTCACTTGTGCTGAGCATGAAATTGGTCACTTATCGCTCACTGTTCAAAATGTGACATCTACACCAATTACAGTCCCCGAAACTGTCTACTTTTTAGCCGACCTCAATTCAAACATTTAGTGATAGTTAAAAATGCGATCCCCAACCCTTTGGTTACCTTTGGACGAATTTTTCAAATCTCCGCATGAGTCTCCGTGTCTGAAATTCCCGGTACAAACATCGAAAATGTCGCAATTCTCAGTTCTCGGTGATGATACTATATCCGCATCGCTGTTTTCATACATGAATATGCATATCTCTGACCCCTGTAAGGTCAAAAGCGTGGCGTTGATTTCAACCAATCCGATCCACCTTTTATTAAGCAGCTTGATACTGACGTCATATCTGAGGTGACCAGGAGGCAGGAGCTACCATTTTGGTAAACTGAACTCGACTCGCATGCGTTCTTTTGGTTCACATAAATCGAACAAAATTTTCAATAACGGGTAATAGTATGATTTCAATTTTTTATTAATGAAGTTACTTGTAGTTTTGAGGAATGACAAAGTTGTTTTTGGAAACTTGTCTTAGATGTTTGTTTCAACTGATGATGTAGGATCGCAAGGCAAGGTGAGTGAATTCGTGAAGAGATTTGCTTGTTTGAGTGATAGTAGGATACGGGATGTAGGCTAGTCCTCTGTGTTTGACCGGCTCCGACGTCTCAATTCACAACGTCTCAATTCGTACCTGCTCACCAGACAGCAATACTGCGTATTGCTGTATGGAACCAGATATAGTAGTAGGGTAAGTTTTTCTGTAAAGTGCAATCCCGGAGTGCAATGATCATTTCTTTGAAATTGCGCTATATAAATGCCGTTGTATGTATGTATGTATGTACCCACCCGGTATACCCACACATGCTGTTGTTGAGAAGTCATGATGATCAGATGATTGAATTGAACTGAGAATGTTTTTTTTTCATGACAATGTTGTGCGCCTGTAATAAAATAAATCAACCAATGTGCGTCTGTTAATACGGTCTGTACTCTTTTGAGGTTTTGTACAGTACTCTTAACTTACCTTGTACTTAAAGCTAAGCTTAGTGTTCTAAATCAACTTAAAATGTGATAAAGAAGAGCGATTTTACACACACACAAATTTGCTTGAAATCGCGATCAGCTGGGCAATCAATCAATCAATCAATCATCAACAAACAGATCAGTGTTTCTAGTTCATTTTCTTTGGTACCAAATTCTCAAAACTCATAATAAATTTTGAATTTTCTGGATCATTTAATTTTAGGATTTCACTTTTTAGAAACAGATAGTAATTTAGCAGGTTGTTGACAATGACATTTAATATTTGGCCAATGTGTCATGTGTGTGAGGGAGGAGGGGGGAATAATTATCTTCTTTTTCTCGGATTATGTCAAAACTTGTTATAATACACAGGGGAGGGATCCTGAAAAGTTCAGCAAGTGCTATATTCCTGGAATATAAAATTGATAGTGAATAATAAGTAGGTGACATCATCAGAATTATGGAAACTTTTGAGCCTAGTAAAGTAGTATTATTATAAAATGCTAAATTGTTTGTCTAAAGTACATACAAGTATAATACATATTTAGAATGGCAAAGTTTTCACAAATCTATACCGTATAGCTCCAAATTCTCTACTGTGATCCCTTCTTTCAGGGCTCTTAGATTATTTCTCCTATCAAAGAGGAAGATTTAGTATTTATAATCTTGAATCTTGAATCTTGAATTGTATACTCCAGAAGAAGCTGAAAACTTGTCCAAGGAGTTGTGCTGTGCTGACGTGCTAATCGTGCTCAAAAAAAACATTGAGGGGGTGCAAGTAAAAAACCACTGCTCCTTAGATTTTGTGATGCGTTGAGGTTGGCTGCATATCCCTCAGGATTGGTAGTGCCAAACTCTGGAATGTGTGAAGTGAAGGAGCTATCACCACAGATGTAGGAAGCCTATTCCAAATAGGTATGATGCGCACGAAGTAGGAAAATCTGTAGGAGTTAACCCTGGCCTGGATGTTTTGGTAGCAGCAGATGTTGGAGACTCTTCCCGGTCGGTTGGATGGAATAACACAACTCGGAAAGGGGATGTTAACAAGTCCATATTTGATCTTATAAAACATAGAACATAGTTGAAGCAGCCTACGAGTAGATAGAGAATCCCACAGGTCCTGGAGCATCTCAGTAACGCTGGCTGTCCTTTCGTAGTTATTAGTGACAAACCGAGCCGCCTGACGCTGGCACAGATTCCAAGGAATTCACTTGACCACTGGCATATGGGCTCCAAGCTGCTGACGAATACTCCAACTTCGGGCGCACTAAGGCTTGGTATGCACGCTCCTTAACTTCCCTGGGGCAGGCAGATAAATTTCGCCTGAGGACGCCTAGAGTGCTACGAGCTCTGGATGTTATACTCTGCACGTGGTCTTTCCAGTCTAGGTGCTTGTTGATGGTAACTCCCAGGTACTTATGTTTAGAAGATTCAGTGATGTTTTGACCGTCCACACTGTAGATGTGCTTCAGCGGTTTGGTTTTGCGTGTAATTTGAAGGAACTCACATTTTGATGCATTAAAACACATTTGCCATTGGTCGGCCCAATTGAAGACTTTTTGAAGGTCATTTTGGAGCTTTATTTGGTCTTCGGTGTTGTTTATTTCCCTGTATAAAATGCTATCGTCCGCAAACAGACGGAGGGTGGAACTCACGTCGGACACAATATCGTTAATATAAAGTAGAAAAAGGGTTGGCCCTAAGACGGAGCCCTGTGGTACGCCTGATGTAACTGGTGTCCACTTGGAGTGTGTGGAATATTGCTAAAGGAAAGTACCGTACTTTAATATGATTTCAGAAAGTGGAAGGTCAATTTTGACCTGTAGATGGCAATGATTCTTTCTTTGTATTTTAATTTCTTTGATTTACCACACATGTACATGGATATGTATCTGTCTCGTAAGAAATCACTTTTTTTTTTTTTTTTTTTTTTTTTTGATTTGGTTTACATCAAGGGCCCTGAAAAGTTTTTAACCCTCCTAAGGGGGGGGGGAGACCTGAAAAAAATGACCACACATTTTCCTGGGAAAATTGAGTTTATATGCTTTTGATGATGGGGTTGACCCATAATTCAGTGGCGTGCGCAAAGGGGGGGCCATGCCCCCCCTTTTGTTGGTCATTCGGGGGAAAAATGCCCAAATTTGCTCCTAATCAGACTCCATTTATTTATTTATTTATTTATTTATTTATTTATTTATTTATTTATTTATTTATTTATTTATTTATTTATTTATTTATTTATTTATTTATTTATTTACCGGTATTTACTCATTTTTAAATTTTGATCAACTCCACCCAAAATATTTGAAATTTGAGCCAAAATCAGGCTTTTTATGATTTTTGAGCACAAAATCATTAAAAAAAAGCCTGCAGCCAACTTTGTTGCGCCTTTAAGGCCATAGGCCTATAGTTTTGTTTTTTGTTGTTTTTTTAAATGAAAAGTCATGTTATCATCATCAGGAGCATCCTCTACCCCAACAACTAAGGGGCTGTGCAATAATTATGAGCCATGGGGGAGGTTAAAATTGGGGGGGGGGGGAAGAAATTTTTGGCAAGCCGAAAGGGGAGGGGCAAGCAATTTTGGCAAGCCGAGAGGGGGACAAGCGATTTTTAGCACGCATTCATGGGGCGCCTTTTTAATAAAACGCTCTAAAAAGGCTTAGAAAAACAGTACGGAAACGCTTTATGCAAGTTTTCCTGCTCGCTGCGCTCGCAACATACATCTAGACCATTTAAGGTTTGCAATTTGGGATCCAAAAAATTTGGCATGTTCAAGGGGGGGCAAAACATTTTTGGCGGGCCGAGAGGGGGGGGCAAGCGATTTTTGGCGGGCTGAGAGGGGGGGGCAAGCAATTTTTGGCGAGCCGTTTGGACATTTTTTTGGGGGGGGCTCATAATTATTGCACAGCCCTAAACTGATGAAATCATCAGCAGGGCATTCAGTGATATTTGAAATGTTTATTGGCAGCTGGAAGTTGGCGGCGGGCAATTTTTTTATTTTCTTTATTTTTTACAGTAGGCCTACTGAGGTATTGGCCAGGATTTATTGTTTTATTAATTTTCATTTAGGACTAATTTTATGGGAAGGTTTTGTTTTGTTTTGTTTTGGGTTTTTTTAGGAACAGTAGGGGCCTAATACCTACCATGCCTATACTACACCAGGCACAAAAAGAAACTCGTCAGTTATATTCATCCTTGCTGTTCAATAACTTGATAATTTTGGATTATTCTGAAATATACATTTTGTTAATTGGACTTTGCTTTCTCATTTGACACCCTGTTCGTGAAAAACGAACAAGAATTGACCGAGATATGCGCCTCAAACCCCAAAATCAAAAGTTGCATTTTCAACGATTTTCAATGGGAACGCATCGTTGTATTGCACACAAGCACCACGGGCCAATCAATAAAGCACACAGTGCAGTGTAATAGGCACAATTGAATCGTTAAAATTGCAACTTTTCATTTTGGGGTTTGAAAGTTTGGAGGCGCATATCTTGATCAATACTTGCTCAATGTTGACGAACAGGGCCGGGTGTCAAATGAGAAAGAAAAGTCCAATTAACAAAAAGTATATTTCAGAATAATCCAAAATTATCAAGTTATTGAACAGCAAGGATGAATATAACTGACGAGTTTCTTTTGTGCCTGGTGTATACCACTTTCAGCATTCAAAAACGTCCGGGACGTCCCTGTCCCTTCCCACATAAAATTGTGTTTAATTTTATAATTAATATTCATCAAATGCGCAATCTTTTCGGAAATATAGATCTCAGATATATGGGGGCGTTTCTTCGAATGTCAGACGACTCGACCTCCGGACTACTCGACTTCTGACAACTCGACCTCCGTGACAGCTCGACCACGGACAAGTCGACCTTCCTGAGAACTCGAGCTTTATATTCACCGTGCACTTGATGCATTCATCGCCGATGGATGACTTGCTGATCGTGCATTTCATTTTACATCATGTTTAAAGATTTGCTTGCTCCATGTTTTCCATAATATTTATGATGTGATGATTAGAGCTACTATGGGTTTATTTCCTATGGTTTTATTGTCAATTATTTTAGTGATACTAGTATTATATCCAGACTTTTATTACAATATATCCCGGTACAAAATTCCAACGTAGTCGTATATGGGCCTACAAAAACATGTGAAAACACTCAATTTTTTGAAGTTGTTTCTTTCTTATCTCTCTCCCGGGTTATTATAAACTGGTATGTTATCTGATGTCATTATTTATTTATTTATTTATTTATTTATTTATTTATTTATTTATTCCTATGTGTGAAGTCTTGTTTGTTTGTTTTTTGGCTAATGGGGGCTGTACTTCAATACATGTCACTATTATTGTGGTTTTATTGTTAATTATTTTACTACAGTGATATTAGCCGGGACTATAATTAGAATGGTTAAGAAGTCACAATGAAGAACTTTATTAGTTTCTTTGCTTATTTTTCTCTTTCTTGCTGTTACCCCTTATGTATTTAATGCATTATGTATTTATTATGTCATGTTTTATTATTATTATGTTTGTTTATATATTATTGCAATTTTATTTATTTCATTTAGTTAATTAGCAATTAATTATTTTTTAATTATTATTTACTTAGTTGTTTATCTGACATTTAGTATATTTCAACATTGCGTGAGGAATTATTTATGGTATATTGACGATAGGTTATAATAATAAATTATTATAAAAGATAATAGCTTGAAATAGCTCTGCGTAGGAAAGGGATGGGATATCTTGGAAATATTTTGGTATTGTCAACTTGATAAGGTGATTAGCGCAATGTCACATTGTACAATAGAACAATAGCCGAATGGCTAGGATATTGAATTCTTTGGTATTAATCATTGACTAGGCCTAGTGTGCTATTATTTATCAATGGAATCTTTAAGTATAATCAGATTCTAATCATCGATACCAAGTTGAAAAGTTATAACAGTAAGAAGAATAGTTTGGATTTCAGATTATTTCCAGCTTCAGAGCACAATAAGCAAATTAATATTAATTAAAAAAACTCACAAGCATGATAGCGCATGATAGGCATATCATAAAAAAGTCAAAAACAGAGGGAAACAGGACAATAATTAATTTATATTTCTGAAATTTAGCCCTTGATATTTATGATTATAATAGTTGTAAATGTAGAAATCTACGTTTCAGATACATTGATTACAGTAGGCCTATGTATTTATTATTATGTTAAATTCCTTCTGTACTTAAAGTTATGTTAAAAATATTTAACTAATTTCTCCAAGACAAATGCGCACAGCGAAACAAACGCGAGCAGCAGCTTGGAGATATTATACTATTTTTGCTCCGGGACTTTTGGGGTACATTCGGCACCCACGTTTTGCACCGCGGGTATTTCAGTGCTGAAGCGCCGGGTGAGACAGGGGTTGAATCAACGGCACTGCAAGCGAGTACGCTGACAGAACGGACCCGGACGTACGATCGATTGAGTCCCCGGGCCCCTCGGCTACATGTCTGCATAAACTGGTATGTTCTCATCACTATAGTCGCCTGGGGAATTACGAGTCTATTACGGGCCGTTTGCCCGTGTCTTGTGCCGTGTCTTTGTGCTTGCGACGTATCCAGATATGTTTGTTTAATTTAGGGCCTATTATTGCAATTTATTTATTTATTTCATTTATTTAATTAGCAATTAATTAATTTTTATTATTATTTACTTACTTGTTTATCTAACATTTGGTATATTTCAACATTGCGTGAGGAATAATATTGACGATAGGTTAAAATAATAAAATTATTATAAAAGATAATAGCTTGAAATAGCTCTGCGTAGGAAAGGGAAATATTTTGGTATAGAGGGTATGCAATACGACGTCACTCATGACAGAGTCATCCTCATTTAAATAAAATTCTGTCCTCCATAAGGTGCCACGGGGCAAATCGCATGATAATACATTAAAACAGGTGATAGGTATGAATGGATGTGGAATCGATCTAGAGACCTGTCCCTCTGTCATCTTAAGCTATTTTAGAACTGTCCTCCAACATGGCTGCCATCTCAATTGTTATATCGTTCCGGTTGGTTTATTGCATACACTCTATTGTCAACTTGATAAGGTGATTAGCGCAATGTCACATTGTATAATACTAGGAACAATAGCCGAATGGTTAGGATATTGAATTCTTTGGTATTAATCATTAACTAGTGTGCTATTATTTATCAATGGAATCTATAAATATAATCAGATTCTAATCATCGATACCAAGTTGAAGAAAAGTTATAACAAGAATAGTTTGGATTTCAAATTATTTCCAGCTTCATTCAGAGCACAATAAGCAAATTAATATTAATTTTAAAAACTCACAGACACGATAGCGCATGATAGGCATATCATAAAAAATGCAAAACAGGGAAACAGGGCAATAATTAATTTATATTTCTGAAATTTAGGCCTTGATATTTATGATTATAATAGTTGTAAATGTAGAAATCTACGTTTCAGTTACATTGATGTATGATGTATGTATTTATCATTATGTTAAATTCCTTCTGTACTTAATAAAGTTATGATAACATAATTAACTAATTTCTCCAAGCGCACAGCGAAACAAACGCGAGCAGCAGCTTGGAGATATTATACTTGCTCCGGGACTTTTGGGGTACATTCGGCACCCACGGCGGCACTGCGGGTATTTCAGTGCTGCCGAAAGCGCCGGTGAGACAGGGGTTGAATCAACGGCACTGCAACCGAGCACGCAGAGGTGACAGAACGGACCCGGACGTAAGATCGATTGCTTGAGTCCCCGGACCCCTCGGCTGCGTGACTGCATAACCTGGTATGTTCTCATCACTATATAACCGCCTGGGGAATTACAAGTCTATTACGGGCCGTTTACCCGTGTCTTGTGCTTGCGACGTATCCGGACCATGTAGGGAAGACAGTTGAACTTGACATTTTGAACAGCTGCTTTCTGTTACTTTTTCTTGTATAATTTTAAATTTTCTTAAGTTTAATCAGCCTACTGAATTCTCTAATTGATTTAGCACGTTGCATTTTACTATGCCATATCATCTGCTTTGGATGATTGTAAAAGAAATAGACGACTTTCCTTCCCGGCTTTCCTACTCAAATCATTGTTATAAATATATATTTCATATCTGTTGTTCGAACTTGTCAACTGCTGTACAGGAATTAATTAACCACATTTTACACTAGCCATTCGATATAATCAGTTTTGGAAACAAACTCTTCAATATTATTATAGTTAGGCTATACAAAATTCTTGTATTTCCATGATGAGAGTAATGAAAGGTGATTGAAAATGTCCCGTCACCCACCCTTATCACTGGCCAAAACTTTTTATTATGTTCATGAAAATGTCAATAGATTATCATGGAAATTTTTTTTAAAAATCATTATCAATCTGTTGCAAAATATCTGTAAAGGTGGTAAACATTAATTTGTATCCCTTGTCTGACATTGTTTAAATGACTTCGATGGGGACTTCATTTAGATAGAACCTCATTTTCCAACTCCCCAGGGAATGGTTAAGTATTCAAATAGAAATAAAGGAAGTGAGTCTTTTGGTTAAAAGGATGGTTCAACATCATCGGACGTATAACTATAAATGCCAACAACGTAGATAAACTTGATTGATAGTAAGTTTAATGATAGATATATCCTAATCCTATGGGATAAATCTTAAAAGGGTCAGGCTAAACAAGTGTTCCTATAATAGATCAGTAAAATTTGTGTAATAAACTGAAATAAATTTATAAAGAATCTGTCTTGTCATATCTATTTTTATAACAAAATGACCACTTCCTATAGGCTCTAACCTATAACTTCCAAATCTGGGTGTTTAATATACCTAGATTTGGAAGACATGTGTTTAGGCCCTACTTCAGTACTTTATTCATGTATGTCGTACACAGGTATCGACACTTAACTGATAATGAATTATTTCACCCATTTGCAAATTCAAATAAGTTGTTACAGGTATGCTTTGTCACATTCGTTCAAATGATATTTTTCAGAAGTTCCGCAATCAGGGATTTCCCTTATAGCAAAGGAGCAACTGCGGAGCACCTAACGCACTGTTGTGGATAATGCATGCAACACCATCGAATTCGTTCTTCTCTCTTTGGGTTCACGTGTTTATCCTGCAGGCATGATGTAGCCTATATCATATCTTTATTTCATTAAAAACTGAAAGTTTCAACATGTTTCAACATATGCAACCAAAAGACCTAAGTTTTAGATTCTGCCCTCAAAAGAACTCATTTTTAGATTTTCCCTCGAAACGGGTCCCATTTTTAAGCATCTGCCACTGAAAGACCAACTTTTTAGGATCTTAACGCGGCTGTGTACTCTAGCCATTGTTTCTTTCTCAAAATTCAGCTTTTATGATATGTTTGTACTTTGTACCTTGTTATGTTTTTTATAAATACAAGGAATGAAAATCCAGATTTGTAAACTCCAACTGCAATATTTTAAGGATTTTATTTCACTATTCCACTCGTGATTGAAATTGAAAAGGAAAGAAAACCTTAGTTGTACCAGCAAGGTACACGCGCGCAACAACTCATTGCGTTGCGTATCGCGCAATTTGTTAACACACAAATACGCGACGCATACGCGACGCTTATCTAAATGCGCGGCGCATCTTATGGAAACACCACGGAAGCACTGATTTCACAAAAACCTAGTGGTCAAATGGCTCCGTTTTAGCTGATAAAATGCGGGTTTTTTCAAGTTCTTTCCCCCGATTTAAATATCAAGTTATGAATGGATTTCGCTCAAACTTCTCAAGGGGCTGTGGATTTACCCGATGTTCACGTAATTATAAGTTTCAAAACGAAAACTGTCGCATTCTCCTGTGAGATTCGATGAAAGTGCAAAATGTGACCACTTTAAACTTCAACGGCCATTATTTCAATGTTCATTTTCTCGGTAAAATGACGATTTAGGTACACGATAACTCAATAAATACAGCATCTATAGGTAAGCAAATATGATCATCATAAAAAGCATGATCGACTCAAGAAACGGTTTTCTCATTTTTTTATATTTTGGTCTATTTCCGATTTTGGGCATCATTTTGTGCAAATAGGCGTTTTTGAATTTTAAAAGTTCATTTTGATGCCTTATATGGTCAATATCTCAAAAATAAGGCCAATATCAAAAAATAAAAAACCGTTTTTGGAATGGAGCCTCAAGATTGAGCTAAAAACAAAATAAAATATTTTGGAAAGAGTGTTTTTTTGTTATGATGTACCTAACAAATATTGCCAAAACTCACTTTTTTGTGATTTTCTTCAAAATTGTTGTTTTTACCCCAAATCTGTATTTATATTAAGATTTATTGATGTCTTGCCTTCATAAAAATGTATACTTTTATATGTTTTGCGCGAATAATTACAAAGTTATTGCACTTTTACTACATGCATGTCTGAGAGTACACAGCCACCTTAAAGGAACCGAATGTTTTAGCATCTGCCCACAAAAGGCCCCCATTTTGTTAACATTTTCCCCGAAAGAAGTGGCATAACCAGTGGGGCCAAAATTCGGGAGTTTTTCAACTTTATACACTTTTTCAATCATTGGAAGTCTTTTTCAATCCGAAATTCAACTTTTTCAACTTTTGTGAAATTTTCAAATTTATCAAATATTAAAAGTAGGCCTTTTCAACTTTTTTTCAAATGTTGTATATCAAGTTTATAGGGCCGTCGCGCCGCAAAATGCTATTTCAGTAGATAGTGAAAAAAACAAACAAAACAAACACGAAATATCAAAATACTAAAAGTGTTTCCTAATAGGCCTTCATTCTGCCAAATGTGTGCATTAATTTTTAGTAGAACAGCGAAATAACATAAAACATCAACAATCCCCGTTCATATCTTAAACGTATTGAAGCGATGTCAAATAAAACACAAATCTCGTACTCCGTCCCCTCCCCCCCCCATGCCAACGCGCCATGGGTTACGTTGCCCACCAACGTGCCTGATGTTGAAGCGATAGAAATTAAGTCTTATACTCCATTGCCCACCAACGTGCATTATGTTAAACGTGTCAAAATTAACACAAGTGCAGTGCTCCGTTGCCCACCAACGTGCTGTTAAACGTGTTGAAGCCTGTGAAATTAACTCAAGTCCCCACATACCCTCCGTTGCCGGTTGCCCACCAAGGTACATATGTTAAACACATGCTTACCTATGTTAAACATGTGATGAGGCGAATTGAAATTAACACAAGTCTCATACATGATGACAATAAACACGTACATAATAGTAAATGTATTAATGAACTTCTGTATTTTATAGACCCGCGCGCCGCGCCGTAAATGTTATGCTCAATTTCAGAGCATAAATTATAATAAATAAATAAATAAATAAATAAATAATATAAGCAAGTCAATATTAATAGCGAAGCTTAAATCAAACCCAATGGAAACTACTGGTACATTGCTAAAATATTATTTCTTGGTACTGAAATCATTTTTATTTCATGTCAAAATTTTTATAGTCCTAAGACAATTTATCCATCCATTCCAATATAAAGAAGTTTTAATTAATTGCGTTTTAATAAATGCTCCGCATGGTGGTAAGAGCTGTATTTAATTCGTACACAAGAACAAGAACATTCACATAATTTCATGACTTTTCTGTAGAAATACGCGGTCTGATCATGATTCTGTATCTGAATTTTCTAGTGATATTTACTCTCCACGAAAACTACTATAATATTTACAGTAATTTCATGGCCAAACTGGAACACTATAAACGCTAGTGGCTCCGCGTTAAACACGCGCGAATATAACGCGGTACAGAAGAAAGCATACACGCGTCTTGCATTGCGTACACGCTTAGTACGCTACATGGACGCAACACGCATGTTCCAATTTGGCCAAGAAATTACTGTAAATATTATAGTTTCCTTTTTATCTGACTCTTTATTAAATTATAGATTCCATTGATCATGTTCATTGATAACAAATACCTGACATTCATTGATTTTATATAATACCATTCTGCTATTGTAGGTAAGTGACAATGCGTTAATCACCTTATCAAGTGGTCAATACAAAATATTGCCATACCGTATCTCTCTATGCAGAGTTCTTATGATCTTGATAATCATGTCTTGTTATATGGAATATTAATTCATATTACGATATTATTTCACACAAAACATTTAAATGTAGGCCTACTAATTATGTTAGCTACTCAACAAAGTAATAATGATAAATAACAACAACAACTTCGTGCATGCATTTATCACTTTTCATGAATGCACCAAGTGCACGGCGATTCTGGAGGTCGACTTGTCAGGGAGGTCGACTTGTCAGGGAGGTCGACTTGTCAGGGAGGTCGAGTTGTCCGTGGTCGAGTAGTCCGTGGTCGAGTAGTCCGGAGGTCGAGTCGTCCTGATACCGTTTCTTCCGTGTTTTGGGGAAGTTCACAACAGGTTTGTAATTGCGTTGGTATAATTTTTGTGTGTTTTTCCTGATTATTTCAGAGTTTACAATGGCAATGAAGTCTTGATAAAATGGTATCAATGCAACTCAAAAATTTGATTTTCCTTGGTTGGCATGAAACACATTTAATCACATCAATGCCAATGCAATGTCAATGAACATGATGAATAAGGTTTTTTAAGCTTACCTACATGCAATTATATAGGTATCCCAGGCAAACCTTAGTTAACACATTTGCCAGTCAGCGAAATTCGCCGAGACCGGGGCCCAAACACAATGCATATTTACATAGAAATTTGAATTTTTTTTGAGAACAGGTCGGTGAAGGAAACCTACAAATATGTTTTCTATACTTCACTTGACCCAAATATATGATTTTTATGGTGATAATCAAGTCGCATTATGGAATTTTAGAGGATTTTGATAGCAGTTCCATTAAAAAAGCTGCTATCGCCATGAGACTAAGATCTAGAAAGGCTTTTGACTAACACACGCGTCAAGCGTCACGTCCACGTCACGTCGCGTCACACGTCAAGCGTCACGTCACGTCACGTTGATATCTTCATGAGCGAACGAACTTGCACCCGCTGGTAGACTAATTCCAATCAGCCGTCTACACTTCGCATGTACTGTGTATGCTTCGTAGTGACGACTGATTATCTTACAGCCAATATCATGACGGACTTCTGAAAACTATTCAATGCGACTTTGGTTTTGCGCGCGTGAAGCCGCGACTTGACTAGCGGCGCCCGTGTACCGCGTCGCTGTACCGCGCCGCTGTGACAAGATCGCGCTCTGAACTTCTAAAAACAACAAACTCGGTCAAAAGGTCAATTTGGACACAACTGCGCATGCTCTATGCCACAGGAATCCTGTTGCAAAATCCGTCACTTTTTTTCCATGTAGTTTTCTCAGTCGTCAATCCAGACGATTGACGACTGAGGGCAGCAGTCTAACCCGCTGGGCCTGTTGAAATCAAAACAAATCTTTGCCGGGGGGTCCACTCTTGCAGTAATGTTCATGTCAAATCCGACCTCATTTAATGGGTTCTCTGGGTTCAAAAATCCCACTCAATCAGGCCCAGGAAACTCCACAAATTACCCTCACGGAGGCTCCCAATACCGTCTAAAAAGAACCCCAAGTGCCCCATCTAGTGCAAGAGTGGACCCCCCGGCAAAGATTTGTTTTGATTTCAACAGGCCCAGCGGGTGCAAGTTCGTTCGCTGTCGATATCAGCATGTGTGTATCATATGCAATAGAGCAGGCCATGGAAAACATGTGTGCAACAACGTGACCAAGTAAAACAAACACAGCTGTATGGAATTTTCCATTGAAAACTCTGAGGTCGTATTCTTGAAGACGGGTCAACCTTAGGCCTGGGAGGCTCTTTGGCCATGTCAAGTGGGGTGGGCTGGGTCATGTTATTGCGCGGTTGTGTTGTTCATTTTTTCGTGGCGTCTGCAGGTTTTTCTGCGGGGCCGGGTGTGTCCTGGGACGGGTGTTAGCCCCTTTGCTTGAGAATACGGCCCGGGTATTTTCCACAGTTTAAAAATAGCCACGCCGTATCCCATGCATTCATATCGGGTCTTTTCAATGGAAGTTCCTAGTGCATGTTCATGGTATGTGCTAAGCGAAACATTGATTGGGGTGCAAACAAGGGTCATGTTGAGTTCTGGCTTGTTTTGGGTGATTGGATCGGGTTGTCAAAAAGGCAGTAAATACAGGTGGTTGTCAAGCATTCTCAATTGGCAAAAGAAATACAAACTAAGTGGCGAAGGGAAAAAAAAGTTTCCGGAAAGTTTTTATCAAATAAAAATAAAATAGGAAAATAGGAGTTGAAAACAGAGAATTGAGGGACCCAACGGTACCCAGTTAGTTAGGCGGGGTGTTATGTGGCCCACCTCGGGTGCATTCAGCTTGATAGAGGTCAAGGTCAAATTGGATCTCAACCGTATGACTTGTTTGTAACTTTTAAGAAGATATCAACGTGACGTGACGTGACGCGACGTGACGTGACGTGACGTGACGCGACGCGTGTGTTAGTCAAAAGCCTCTAGAAACACCCCTAAATGCCGTTTTGGGGAATTTTAGTAGCAGAATCTTTTTGATGAAAGTCAATTTTGACAAGATGTAACTTTGTTACGGAAAGTGCTAGTATGACAAAAATGTTTTCAGTTTTGGCTTTCTTTACTCAAGGGCTTTAATTTGATATGTAAAATGATGCAGTTTGATGGCAAATTTGAATTCACCTAGCATACCTAAATTATAACCTGCCATGCCTGCAGTGCACCAGTTCCAATAATTGAAACTCCCGGCTCCGAGTTCCAACAGGTGCTGTGTATGTTAATATATGGCCATGCGTTTTGAGTTGGGCCAGTAAATAGGTGGAGATGTTACATGCACGCGACATTTTAGGGTTCATCTTTTTAATTTTCTCAGTTAAGGCTAATGAAAGTTGACCCCCAGTTTCCCGTTACATAGTTTTTCATGACTGGGTAGGTGACTGTTTCATTATTCATTATTCATTATTTTCAAACTTTCATTATCGGTGCAAAGTTAATTACGGAATGCTATGTTTTGAGGCCCAAATAAAATAATAAAGTATAGTAATGACCATGCTTCACTCAAATATTTTACCAACTTAGTCTTCAAAACAAGTTTTAATTAAGCACATCTTCTTTGGAATCTTCAAATTAACCTATAGGTTGTGCAACATATGAAAGCACCAGAAGTCCATGATAGTCTTTGGAGAACCACTTTTCCATATAAATACACTGTGTCTGTGTGTTCTATTGCACACTACTTTTTACAAACCAAACTTACTCTCCACTAGCACATCTTTGGAAGCAATATTTATCACGGAAATTAGTTTGTCTACTTGCACAAACTGTTTTTGATCATTTAGGTTGCACAATAAAATATTGTAGCTGTTCTGTCAAAACTTTAATACTTGACACAGGTCCTAAAGCAGATCTTTGAAAGTAAACTTTTATACATGGAAATTGTATTGTTTTCCAATTTAGGTTGCACAACAAATGAAAGTTCGAACGTTCACATGGAGGTTGCTGGTAAAAATCATCACAGGGTACACGTGTTAATAATAAAACAACCATGCAAGAAATTGACAAATAAATCATTTTATTTATAAGTTTATTTTATTAAATACATATATTTGTAAGAAAAGCAGAATAAATTTGACTTCAAACTTTATTTATTTTATTTATTTTGATGTTGTCTATATATAGCGCTACATAGTGCCACGGTAGAAATGCTTTCATATTTGTTCATCGCTGGTTCCATAAACTTGGCTGCCTCTCTTTGTGTTCGGTCTATCCATTTAGTGGTAGGAGAAACTTAGATGCAGGGAATTTTAGTCTCCAGTAAATCGCCCTCGATATTGCCATTTTACCACGTAGTTTAACCCAGCGTTTACAAAGACTATTCGGGCAGGTGAGGGTCGGCGTAAAAGTGCTTAAAATACGTGTCGGACGTGAAAGATGACATTAAAACTATCCTTTTTTCTTAAAAACTTGAAAAATGTGAAATAATGGAAAATAATGAAATATTTGATCGGCATTTTTTTCTGACCGGAGTCGGGTAACGGGAAACTGGGAGTCAACTTTCATTAGCCTAATATGCAGCCTATGTAGTTAAATTTGGTGTCAAATTAAAGCTTGTGATGAGACCAATACAGTAAACCTTTAAAAAGTTGTAAAAAGTTATTAATATTTGAATAATTTGCATCTAATTAGCACAATGTGCGGGGTGGAGGAGGATCAGGAGGAGCAAATTTAATAAAAGTGACCCCCAGGGGGCCATATGATGCAAGAGGTCCATTTCTTTTTCACATTTTACAATTCACTTTAAACTGCATACTATAACACCATACAATCATATTCCAGGTAATTTAATTTGCTTTGAGAAGCAATTTTGCATATTTTATTTTCCGTTCGGGTTACACATTGAAGTCAATGGGAAAATATGCCTTGAAAGAGGCTGGCGCAATCATTTTAATTTTATTGAACCCTATGATGTTATATATGTATTTAAAGCTCTGACTGAGAGGAATTCAAATATGGAACTTTTAAATATGTGGGGTGAAGCTAACTTTTTTTTTAATTTGTCAAATTTTACATTTTTCCCTAAAATATTTGGTATTTTCAGTTTCATAACTCCTTAGTGTTACACCCTATGTCATTTTAAAGTGCATTTTTGGATTCCTTGGTTCATTTGCAGCCAGAAAATGTATACTTTTATATATGTTGGGTATAATATGTGAAAGATATTCATATCTAAATGAAAAACATGCAATTTTCATCTCGCGAAAACATGTAACGCATTACCGGCCCAACTCAAAACACATGGCCATATGTGTTTAATGTGCATTCAGATACACACTTTATAGCCGTCGTCGGTACGAAGAAATCGTTGCTCCAAAAATGATTACAAATTACACATTTGTATTGTAATCATTTTCCACCACAAAATATGATATGAAAACACAGCTGAGCAAGCCAATGTACAATGATGTATGAATATATGGAGAGGTCAAACAGATTGTTAATTATTGTTAATATTTTGCGACATTTATAATGAAAACAATTAACACAAGGCACCCTATGGCACCTTCTACAACTTGAGAACAAGTCCTCAAACCAAATGTTCAAAATTTGTAGTTACTACAACTGGCAGTGCACTACAGTTTCTGTCAGAAGAACGGCAGTTGTTTACATTTTGTGAGCATGCACAGCGTAAACAAGGAAGTGGGGTTCTGATTGGCTGATTCAATTGTCTGACAATGTCAATCATAACAACACACCGATAATCTGATTGGCTGATTAGGTCAGCGCAGATCGGCTCTTTAGTTTTGAAGGGAACACAAAATGAAAAAGCTCCACGACTCGTATGTCGCTCATTAACAAAGCGCTAGCGTCAATCTGAGCAAGAGACTGCCATCTGAGCAAGGGACTGCCATTCTTTTCTGAAACCCAGTGTACAAAACGTGACGTGCACAACGCATTGTTTCTTTCAAGAAATTGAGCTTTTCTCTGATATCTATTTAAGAACATAGTGATCAGAACATTCTCTGATATCTATTTAAGAGTACGAGTGGGGTCTGGAAACTGAATACAGTGAAATATGACAAAACGAAAAGGGGTTTTGGGAGACCCATAACTTTTAAAGTGGAAGCACTACACTGTTTTTAAGGCCAGATTCTGCTTATTTGGGTGAAAGTCACTCTAGGTAGCAATTTTCAGCTTAATATCTTTTTCCTAAAGTCAAAATATGAGTGTTCCAAAATGCGACAAATTCAACGACGCGACTCGCGAGAGCAAAAAGGGGGGTCTGGGTGAAATTTTGACAAGCCGTATCTCCGAAACCGCTTGGAGTTGAGCGTTATTTTTTTCCATGTGTTCATTATTGCCATAGAGGTATGCTAGAAATGATTTTCAGCAAAATCTGAAGGGGTGACCTGCCAAGATTTTCAGCAAATTGGTTGATTTGATATGGAATGACTCTATTGTTAGACATGCATCATAGATTATACCCAAAGATGCAAAGAATACCGACTCCGCAATGTTTGCTTGTCACTCATGGAGGACAAAATAGGGTACGGTTCTTAAATTTGTATTTCAGATTCCTTGCATGTATGGAAAGCATTTAAAGCCGTAATGTACGATCTTATAAAAAAGTTATAATATGAAATTGGTTAATTTTTTTCATACCTGATTTGTTTTTTGCATTTGTATTACACATGTCCCAACTTGCACATAAATGGAATCGGCCAAATTTGTTGTCTTTGTAGGTCAACAGAGCAAAGTTCGACATATTATCATAATTTAAGAATTATGATAATATGTCCTCCCATGTAGAACTGCATGTTAAATGGCCAAAATAACCAGTAGGGTTTCTTTCACTTTACCTTGTTATTTCAACTTAAAATGGACAGCAACCCTTCCCGGAAGTTATATTACTGATATTATTTCAACATTTTGAATAAAGAATAATAAAATTAACATTTAACGGAAATCATACATTAAGGCTAACTGTAGAGAGAATACTATATTGTTAGACATGCATATCATAGAGATTATATCAATGTTTGCTTGTCACTCATGGAGGAAAATAGTTTACGGTACCTCCAGATTATTTCACCATATGCTCGCTAAATATCGACCTACATGTAGTGTTAGTCCGAATAATCAGTCCCAGAACAAAATAATAATTTCTGACATGATCGTGTTCTGGGGCTGAACTGTTTCCATATGAAATCTTGATGGCAAACTGGACAAAAGAAGCACATGGTTCTACTTGACAGCTTTTTAATCCCTATTCAGGTTACGTGAATCACGCTATTGTGGACCATCCTTCTGATTACTTGAGTGTTTGGACAAGCGGAATGGTCTTTTGTCTACCTCTCTGTTTGTAAACAGACGAGGAGGTCAAAATTGTCATCCTCCCCAAATAGGAAAGTCAGCGTAATAGTACGGCACTATTATGTAGTGTGCAAGGTCTTAGCCAGCCATGCGTCTACCTGTCTTTAAGACGGGCTAAGCTAATTTTAGACGGGTGGATTTAATGGATTTTACAGATGTGATAGCTCTAAAACAGATGATTTTAAGGTTATATGAACTTGAGACTAATTCAGAGTGACATGTAATGGCCAAATCAGGACATATTTGACCCCAATGACCCTTCCATGGGTATAGACAAGTTGTTTTATATTTGAGGGTCAAATTTTGGTGTCTGTTTGGACGGGTGGTTTCTGATTTCTGGCTAAGACTCTGGTAGTGTGTGTTTATTTACATCTGGGTCTAATGCCAATAATGTGATTATTGTGGAAACTTTAAATTTGTAACACTCAAGCTCAAAGATCTATGCAGTTATCATTTGATTTGCCGATAAATGTTGGATGAGGTACACTATGTTGGTCCAAAACCAAAATGGCGGATTTACCATAACGGCATAGCCTTTATGCACACATTTAACCTTGAGGCGGTACTCTTTGGGTCCAATCGTTTGGATTGCATGCATGTATGGAAACCATACTAAATACTAAATTTAAAGGTAGCTTAAATCAGATTTTTTTTTGTATCCTATTTTGTTCCTCACATGAGGCCTGTACCAAAATAATCCAGTTCCCATGTTTTGAGGTAAATTGCACTAACCGTTTTGATGTTAGAAGTACAAATTTGTTTCGTGACGGCCCATCGAATGGTATGTGTGGTATACCATAATTGGGGATGAGGATGTCACTTTTTCATTCATAACATCTAAACGGAATATATTTTAGGCCTAAAATTTCACCGGGATTATGAGAAAAATATGAGCTTTCTTCGGATGCCAAAATCTCCATTTTGATAGGAAAAAGTATGGGGATGATGCTGTCGATCAGGTAACCCATCTTTAAACTAATTTTGTATTTTGAATTGTTAAGTTTGTATTTTAGATTCCTTGCATTTTTGCATGTATGGAAACCATACTACAATTTAAAATAGTTTTAACCAATTTTGTATTTTGATTCTTAATTGACGTATTTCAGATACACACAAAAAGTTGAACAGATGTCAGGTCAGAGATGTTAATATAATCAGGTCAATTTTGTGAGGATAAATACCAGTGAATATCGTTCTACAGTCAACAATGGAACGAAGTAGCTCCAAGCGTTCTGTCATCCGAGAAAGCGCCCCTTATGAGGATGTCAACCTTACTGACGACAAAAGTGGTTTCTTTGCCAAAGGTCGCGACTATGAGAGTAGATATGTGAACCATGCATATACAGCGCAGGAGAGAGAGATACTGGCTGGCTATGAGAGTTTGGACTACCTACCACCTCATAGCCATGTGTATAAGAACTGGCTCAGACAACAACCGGCAAGGTATGTGTGTGTATTGTTGTGTAGGCTATATGTTAACCATTCTTATACAGCACAGGAGAGAGAGAGAGAGTGTGTGTGTATGAAGTTATATGTTAACCATGCCCTTAGCTGTGATTCATTTGGCGGGAGGGGAGGGGTGCAGGGAGCTATAATGTGGACCTGTTGTGAATTTGTTTTCAAAAAATGGCTAATTTCAACATTTTCTTTTTTGATATGATGGAACTTGTAGGTTTTGTTATCTAACATAATCTTGCTTCTAGGCTTGACTGGGACAATTTTATGTTATGACAGGATCACAAGACTTGTAAGTTTTGTTATGTAACATATTCCTTTGAATCCTTTCTTACTAATAGGCTGGACTGGGACCGCTGGGTCATGATGGGACTTGTAGGTTTCACTACAGGATTTGTTGGTTTTCTACTTCACCAAATGATAGACTTAATATCAGACTTCAAATGGGACCAAACAGAAATGTATTTACAGGTAAGGGACTGGTCAGTATTTATGATTTTAGTAAGGACTTGTTCACAGTCTATTGTGATGAATGACATTAATTTTGTATGCTATTAGCATGTCTTCAAAACATAACCACCAGATGACACCTGTTGCCCTGGCAGAACAAGCGGTGTAACCTGATTACATTGTTCTATTCTTAAAAATGCAATGGAGAACTATACGGGATGATAATTCATAACCTTCGCGCATCACTCCTACTTGTGTGTCCCAATCAAATTTACTTGTTGAAATAAGCACACAGGTGCGGAGGTTATTGATATCCGTCAATGACTTGATGGATTTCGCAACACAATGACCTCGGTGCGTGCGCCTCCTATGCGCCGGAACAGTGCATACCTGAGCAACTACTGTTTTTGCACATAGCATGTGTTTAGCGGCAAGGCCTTTTTAGCCTGTTCAAGTTTCTGTAGGGCTATTGAAGCAAAACAATTCTGATATTTCATTTGGGTGTATTCCACTATTCTTAATACATTTGGGTGTATTCCTAACACATTTGGGTGTTTTCATAATGCAGTTGGGTGTATTCATGATATATTTGGGTGTATTCCTAATACATTTGGGTGTATTCCTGTTTCCTGATACATTTCGGTGTATTCCTGATACATTTGTGTGTATTCCTAATACATTTGGGTGTATTCGTTATACCTTTGGGTGTATTCCTGATACATTTGTGTGTATTCCTAATACATTTGGGTGTATTCCTCATAGCATTAGAGTAAATTGGGCTATTCCAGCTGAAATCCACCTTATGGAAGGCATGACCTTAATCTTGCACCCAGAGGTGTAGATTTCAAATGGAGACTGCCCATTCAGGTAACCCAATTTGAAATTCACTCTCTCTGTGGGGAAGATTAATGTCTTATCTTCTATAGGGGGTGTCTGGATTTCGATTTTCAACTGGAAAAGCCAATTGTTGCAGTGTGCTGATGTACACATAAGGTGCAATGCACTATTATAAAATAACAAATATTTTAGTACAGTCAGTGAATGCATATTATTTTTTTGTTTCTTTATAACAGGATAAAGGTTATGCTGTAGCATGGATTTGGGTGATGAGTTTTAGTCTTATACTTGTCTTAATAGGCAGTAGTATAGTTGTGGTAAGTAGGATATTCAATACGATGTCATTCATGACAGAGTCATCCTTGTTTTTCAAAATTTTGCCCTCCGTAAGGTACCACGGGTCAATGTGCATGATAATTCAATAAAACGGGTGATAGGTATGAATGGTTGTGGAATCGATCTAGAGACCTGTTCATCTGTCATCTTAGAATTGTCCTCCAACGTGGCTGCCATTTCAATTGTTATACCATTCCGGTTGGTGTATTGCATAGAGTCTAAACAGAAAGGTAATGCTGTAGCGTGGATTTGGATGATGGAAGATTTCTAAGCAGCTACTGAAAAATTCTATTACTGGTACTAGGCACTTTGAGAAGCCAAATTCCTGAAAATTAATCATGGAATGTTATTAAATTTTACCTTTGACCAAGATGCGCAAACAGACAGTGGCGGTGCCAGCAGGGTAGGGGGTATTTGTTTCCTCAAGTTTTTCTTCCCCCTCCCCATTTTTGCTCCCCAGTCAGGAAAAAAATGAAATAAGTTTCCATGTTTTGGACCAAAATTGCCATTATTTCGTATTTTTGATGAAAATCACCCTAGTTTGGGCAAAAGTCACCCATTTTGGGTGAAAATCACCTATTTTGGACGAAAATGTCAATTTTGGGTCAAATTGCCCATTTTAAGGAAAATTCACCAGATTTTTGTACCCCGAAAGATTTCTGGTGCCACCACTGTACGCAAACTTGAAGATTATGACTCCATTCTACTTTATTTTCAGTTTTATCGTCCATCAGCCAGTGGCTCTGGTATGCCTGAACTCATCTGTTTTCTCAATGGTACTTTAGTCAGACATATCTTCAACATTAGAACACTTATAGTCAAATTTTTCTCCTGTATATGTGCTGTTAGCAGTGGACTGCCTGTGGGACCAGAAGGACCTATGATACACATGGGGTAAGCTTTTCCTGTATTATGTACTGTTAGCAATGGACTGCTTGTGGGACCAGGGGGACCAATGATACACATTGGGTAAGCTTCTCCTCTGTTATGTGCTGATAGTAGGGGACTGCCTCTGGGACCAGTGGGACCTATATTGGGGTAAGCTCCTGTATATGTGCCGTTAGCAGTGGACTCCCTACCATAAATAATTACAATATGTGATGCGATCAAGCAAAATAAGTCGGAACTCAGAAATATTAAATTTTCAGTTTCTTTAAGGATAGTTAAAAGCATTTACAAAGCTGCATTTTGCAGAAAACCCCATTGAAATTGAACTGCCAGTTCCAAAGATATGATCAATAAAAGAGTTTCCAAAACAAAAGGAAATATTACATTTGTTTTGATGTATCCCAAAATAAATATTTCTGAGTTCCGACTGATTTTGCTTGATCGCATCACATATAATGACATGTTTAATAAGGAAAACCCCTGCAAGCATTGCTTTCCAGGACATGCCCTCAATTAACATGATTAACATGAGTAGGTTTTGTGAATCATAACACCATGTACTCTGTGTGTATTTACAGTTCTCTAATAGGTGCAGGTCTGAGTCAGTTTAAATCGGAGACCCTTGGTATCGCGCTTCCATTTTTTCAACGCTTCAGAAATCCAGAGGACAGGTAAGGAACATAAAGCAGCTATAGGCTGCAGTGGTTGAATTAAGGCAGCTATTCAGGCCAGTTGCACCAAAATACACAAACAAGCAGATTTGTATGGGCCCTCTGTGAAATTCTGATTTCAAAATCAAATGGGTGGATAGTCAAGGAATAAATTTTTGAAAGATCTGGATATTCTCTGTTCATTGAAGTACATTTTGTCACTATCCACCCATGTTGCACTAGATAGTAAATCAGCACAAAAAATTAAAATGGGAGAAATGCATTGTGGGAAGTGTAAGATATCTCAGGCATGAGAAATTTCCTGCTTTTGCAGGATTTCCTGCATTTTGTGATCCAAATTTCCGCACTTTCTTTTAATTTTGGGCCTTTTTAGCCTCATTTCACACACTTTTTCAGGCTTTTTCAAACTTTTCAGGTTTTTTCATGGATAATCATTCTCATGCCTGATATCTTCTCAGGTACATGGAAGAGGAGATACACTGCATTATTTTACCAGCCCTTGAAATTCATTTTTCAAGGGCATTCATTTCGAGGCCAATTAGCAAAGGCCACTATATATTGAAGAATACTTTCACATTTAGGTTACCAATGCCAAGTCTAAGGGCAACAGAGGTCATGGCTTTGATTGCCCTCTGAATTTCGGCATCTGTATATGCATCTGCCCTTGCAAGAGTGATATGCATTAAAAAATGTAGCTCAATTTCACCAATCTGTTAATGGGAAACATGCAAAAACCATAACTTGATCTAGCGTTCCAGACATGGCTTTTGGGAATGCAATTGTTCCTAGTCTATTTTTAATCCTTTGCTATTTCCCTGCACCTTAGACGTAACTTCATATCAGCAGGAGCAGCGGCAGGTGTAGCATCGGCATTTGGCGCCCCCGTTGGTGGGCTTCTCTTCGCAATGGAAGAGGTCTCATCATTTTGGAGCATGAAGCTATCATGGCAGGTTTTCTTTTGTTGTATGGTGTCCACGTTTACAACAGATTTATTCAACTCTGCATTTGATGGGTTCAAGTATCAGGGAAGCTTTGGGCTGTTTAAAGCCAACAAATATATTTTATTCCAGGTAAGGGTAAAAGATAAACAACTTTTACAGAATAAAGTTTTTGCCGAGTTGTTTTACGCCAAAAATAATGATGTCTCCTGTGTTATATGAGACGATAGATGCACGACAGCAGCTAAAAACAATACCTTTATTCTCATTCTTAAACACTTCAGTTCAAATAAAAATATCATACAATGTAAGAATTACAAATTTTAATCAAATTAAATCCTACATTTTAAAAGGAATTACCTAGGGCTTAAAATAGATCAGTCCTTGCTATATGCACCTCCGATTGGTCGATGAACACGTGCTGACTTGTGTTATATTGTGTCATATCACATGGGTAAGAGCCAATAAGGAACATTCTCAAGTGTTTAAGAATGTTTCCTATAAGTGGCTTTAAAACCAAAATGCAAAATATGGTTTTTAATGTTTTAGGTAGAATCACAAATATTTAATGCCAAATCAGTGCAATTAGTAGATTAGATATGACTATTAAGTCATTCCTTTTGGTTGAGTAAAAAAAGTGCAATAGGGAAAAGAATCAATATTTACGTAAGAACCAATTTGAATTTTCCCATTTTAGAAAGTTTCTAAAATTGCAACACTCAATAGTCACTTTTTGTTAAAACATGAAGTGAATCTCAACTACTGTTTAATTTTTATGAGCCTTTTTACTGTGATACCCAATTTAATATTTTGTCCATGTGGCACCATGTATTTTGAATGAAAGCACACAATGCACAATAAAAAAAAATGCATATTAAGTATGTTTTTGATACTGTTTTCCTAAGCCTTAATTTTATGGCATTTTATTTAGAAGGTGGGCTATAAATATGTGCCAAAAATCTCTTGCCCCTCTTTTGCCCTGCCATAAATTGTTCACCTCCTCCTTTTGCCCACCCAAGAAGGGGGGGCAGATAATTATTGCACAGCCCCACAACTCTCATTGTTTCTGACAGCCTTTGAAATTATTAATTTGCTGTGCAAAATTGTCTTCAACAAATGTACACAATGTAAAGTGGACATTTCTGAAACTTGCCTTCTTGATCTTAATTCTATGTGGTTTCTACATTATAAGGACCCGGTGCAAAATTTTGCCGACTAAGTCGATCAGCATGCCTAGAACCCAAGACGCTCACCCAAGATGATGCAACTATGCTGAGAAATAAATATACTGTTGCGATATGCAGTAACAAAATGTGTGTCTGCCCGATAAAAACCACGTTCAGTCACCAGTTCATCAGCTTCATTGGCCCAACTCCTGCATTTCACACAAGCGGCTTAAAACACTTGACAACAATACCTAAACAAATTGCTGTCCTTTGAGTGCATTGATGAATGAATCTGGATATCATCATGACCTTCGATATATCGACTGATCCACAAATTGCTCACAGTGATTAAACTCAAGTCAGTACTACAATAAACATTACTGTATAAAGGTTTTGGACAAGGAATGATAACCACAGAGCAAGATCATGGCAAGATGTTGCGAAGTTGATGTCCATAATTGCTTGCAAAGAGGCAACCAGTGATATGGCTAAACTACATTATGTCATCGGTGTGCTGCCTCTTGAAAATGCAAGATGCAGGAGATCGAGCCATCAAAAGGCTCTGAGACGATGTTGACTTAGTGGGCGAGATTCTGCACTGGGCCCTATAAAATACCTTGTAATAACGTGCTGCAATCTTGGCCTCTTTTGACATTAACATTATTGTGCTATACCATTAATGATTAATGAGTGTTTTATTGTTTCTTTCTGTGTGTAGGTCCGTGAAGGCCTTGATGTCAACATCATCATGTTTATACCAACCGTCATCATAGGGTGTATAGGAGGCATTCTTGGTGGCCTGTTCGTCTTTAGCACACTAAAAATGGCAAGATTAAGAAGAGGCCTTATGACTAAGTTAACTAATATATGGCATCAGAAGATAGCAAGAGTTACAGAGCCTTGTCTTATAGTTGTAAGTAGTAGATGATATTTTATAGAAGTAAAGTGTGCAACAGAATTAAGGTACCAGGTATGTTCACCCTTGTGTATCCTGAATAAAGACAAATATGTCAACATTAAAACAAGCAGCCAATACCTGTACTCTTTATTTGTTGAATTTGGTTGAGAATTAAAGAAACAGTGATCTAAAACCTAAGGAAGGAACGAAATCAGAAGTTGCACTTTATGTTCTAATCAATGAAAGCACAACGCTCGTTTTAATGTGGTAATGGAAAGCACAGCGCTAGTTCTCTTGTTCGAGAACGATTTGTGTATAAATCAATAGGGCATGCAAATAGAGCAAACTGCAACTTTTGCATCTTCCTTGGGTTAATTAAAATGTTTTTATCAAAACTAAAACAGAAAATATAACATATTTAAAATGTTTTGTGTTTGCTGTGTAACTATTGGTGGAGCAGCATTAATAAGTTACCTTCATGTCAGGAGGTTTATAGATAAGATATGTTAGTCTTGAGTTACAAAGATTCTTTTTTACTTCAGAAATTAACCAATTGTGCATATAATTTTGTCTATTACACTTTTTTTCTTCATGTTTTGTGATCGTCAGATATTGGTATCTACTGCCAGTGTTATGCTACCAGCAGCTTTCCCTTGTAGTCCGTTTTCATGCTACTATGACGGAGAAAAAGAACCGTGAGTACATGTATACAGAGTGGCCTGTAAATGCCAAACCCTGATTGAAACATATCTTTGTCACCTGTAACCTTGTGACTATAATAGTTGTAGCTACGGTGGGTGGTCGAGCCACCACTCACTTTTGGAGCCCACCACTAAAGGTTATTTTCAGCCTACCATTCAAACTCAAAGAACGTCATGTATATTACTGAATGCATCCCTGTAATACTACTAGACCATACAAAACCATACAGCAAAAAGCAACTGCAAGGCCATACATCCCACATGTTGTCTGTTTAATTTTAACACTTTGGGTGTGTATTGTATACCTCGACTGCTTACATTAGACCCAGTTTTAACCACCGTTTATCAGTGGGAGCTGGTAGCCTAATGGATAGAGTGTCCATCTAGAGAGCAGAAGGTTGTGGGGTCGATTCCCATGCTCGCACATTCCCTTGCTTTTTGTTCAAGTTGGTTTGTGTGCCAGTCTGGATTAGTGTTTATTTGTTGTCTTGTTTAATTGTAATACTCTGGGTTGGTGAAAAGGGGGAAAATGGAACCTAATTTCTCTTTTCATAATTCATTTCTATTAAGTTGAAATTTGACCCCTATGTATTAAATTTTACTACCCTTTTCTCATATTTTGCATGCGTTGACTTTTAGTATGTTTATACAGGGAGGGACCTAGAAAAAATGCATTGTGAATACAAAATAATAATTTAGGCTACATTTATTTTTACCTTTTCGGGTTTTTGAAACTAATTTTCCTAACTTGTATTGGGTGTATTCCAAAGACATTTGAGTGTATTCCCAATATACTTAGTGTATTCCCAAGATATTTGGGTGTAACAAGACATTTAGGTGTATTCCTAAGACATTTGGGTGTATTCCTAAGACATTTGGGTGTATTCCTAATACATTTGGGTGTATTCCTAATACATTTGGGTGTATTCCTAAGACATATGGGTGTATTCCTAATACATTTGGGTGTATTCCTAATACATTTGGGTGTATTCCTAATACATTTGGGTGTATTCCCAAGACATTTGGGTGTATTCCTAAGACATTTGGGTGTATTCCTAATACATTTGGGTGTATTCCTAAGACATATGGGTGTATTCCTAATACATTTGGGTGTATTCCTAATACATTTGGGTGTATTCCTAATACATTTGGGTGTATTCCCAAGACATTTGGGTGTATTCCTAAGACATTTGGGTGTATTCCTAATACATTTGGGTGTATTCCTAAGACATATGGGTGTATTCCTAATACATTTGGGTGTATTCCTAAGACATTTTGGTGTATTCCTAATACATTTGGGTGTATTCCCAAAACATTTGGGTGTATTCCTAAGACATTTGGGTGTATTCCTAATACATTTAGGTGTATTCCTAAGACATTTGGGTGTATTCCTAAGATACTTTGTTGTATTCCTGACACATTTGGGTGTATTTAGATATTTTTATGTTTATCTTGCAGTCCAAAAAATGGATGGAGTCCGAAGTGTTTGGAGAGCAGTGGGCAACGGAAGAAAACGTTACCATATATACGTGTAAACCAGGAATTACTACAAGATTTGATAATGGCAGTATCAAATTCACAAATCAAACATTTAACCAGGGTAAGATTGAATTCAAACCAAGTTAATTCACCAAATTCAACATTTAACCAAGGTCAGATTGAATTCAAACCAGATTAATAGTACCACAATCAAACTTTACCCAATTTTGTAAGATTGAATTCAAACCGAGTTAATTTACCAACCATACATTTAATGCCTGGTTGCATTTTTAAATGAGAACTACCTGCCGATCGACCAATAAGTTTTCATTATCAATTGTACCAATCAGCAACATTGTTAGAATAATTTCACCACAAAAAAAAAATTGGTGTGAATTATTTGCAAAGCTCCATTCTGATTGGTGATTAATGTAAACGTATCATGTAATTGACCAATCAGAGCTAGCAATGTTAGATCGGCATGTAGTGCTCAGGGAGTTAAACCTAATTATAGAGAATGACGTAAACCAAGCCGATTATTATTTGACATTTCTTAATCTCATTCAGCCCTGTAATCTCACCAACATTTGTTGTCCATTGAAATCCATACCTTTATCAGAAGAAAACCACAAGCTCACCGATATCTATCTTTTTTTTTCTTTCCAATACAGTGGCCACATTATTATTTGTGACTGGCGAGGAAGCAATTCACCACTTGTTCTCTAGAGAAACTCACTGGGAATTCACATACACAGCCCTTATCACAGTACTAGTATTCTATTACATCATGGCGTGTTGGTCATGTGGACCTGCTATATCCTCTGGTTTAGTTGTACCTATGTTGTAAGTATTATAAGTTTAATAAAAGTTTGTGAATGCAGTTTTAAAACATGAAAATTCTATCATACAAATATTTGATTGAAACATATATAGCTACTGGCTGCTGACATAATCCCCATGGAGAAGGTCATCAAGTAGCGAGTTCATTCATAAAGAGTCTTTTGTGTTTGAGTGTGACCAACAACCCACTTGGCAGAACTTTTGTTCTTGCACAAATGATACTGTCGAATTCAGAAACCATATTGAATATGAGCCGTCTGCTGGGAATAGCAATTAACCCTGACAAAACAAGTTAATTGCAACCATGTACTAAAGAGATACAGACAAACTCCAGTCAAAGTCTCAGCATCACCCAATAATGAGGGCCGATCGTTCCATGAAATGCGACAGGCAAAACTGATACGCACATACCGTGTATTTTTACGGTTTTGCAATGCTCTATCGCATGTACGTGAAGGCACGCAATGCTGGTGTGATTGTTAGACACAGCACTATCGAATGATCGGCTCTCATGAATATGCGAGAATTCACAGCATATAATGCAGAGGGACTTTGACTGTTGGAAAATAGTCTGTATTAGTATATGCTTGCAACGATTTATGAAATGAAATATCAAAATTGATGTACCATATTTATTCTAATAAGCGCCCATGCCCCAATAAGCGCCCATCCAGGGTATTTTCAATTTGCTACAGGGTACGTTGAAGTGACAGCGTCGATACAGTGAAATAGCTGGTTGCTTGGTGCTATGATTGGTGGAGCAATTAGACAAATCTCTGCTTGTTTCATTCATTTTGAAAGCATGATAGAAACATTGGATTCATGATGGTTTGCTCTCATTGCTGCAGCCTCAATATAATGTAACTTTGTTTTGTTTCCATAGGTATATTGGTGCCTTATATGGTCGTCTAATAGGCCTAACAATGGTGTCTATGTTTGGGGTAATGTCGCCTGATGGTAACCCATATTGGGCATGGATGGACCCAGGGGCGTTTGCTCTAATTGGTGCTGCATCATTCTTTGGAGGCGTATCAAGACTCACCATGTCCTTGACTGTGATTATGGTAAGTTGTACCCAAATGCTATGTTTTATTTAAACTTTTTCTTAGTATTCGCCAATCGCACGGTCATCTCCAAACGAGGTTCTACCTGCAAATTGTGTGCTGTGTGTGCATATGCCTGTCAAACACATGCTTTAATTACCGTGTCATCATCAGTCTGCTGCGGAGCAGGCGACTACAAGCTTTCTCCAACTATTGCGATCTTGGGCAAGCAAAACAATTTTGTTTGGCTGCAGCATCCCTTCAGTATCTCCCAGGAGGTGCTGTACATACTGTAAGTACAGTGTGCGCGGCCGTCCCGGTTTCCTCTTCCCATGTGGTGGAATATAAAGGGCATATTCTTTCACAGGCTTGTCGTCTTCAAGACACAGTATATGGTTGAGAAATTTGAGTTGATGAATCTTGACTCTGGCAACCAGTGGAGTGGTGTTGGTCAGATTGTAGATGGTTTCATTTGGACAGTCAAGTTAGCTCAATCTACAAGGCACTCCACTCGGGTATAAATATATTGATGTGTGGCGACGTGAATTTGAGCCCGGCGCAGTCCCTGAGTGAAATAATTGACCTCCTCCTCCCTATTCCCAAAAAATAAAGCACTAATTTTTTTAATTAAACAAATATTATCCTGTTTTACCAAATGAAACACAGCTAAATCCTAATCCTTATTTAGTTCTAACTGGCAATGAAAGTTAAATTTTAATGTTTGGTCAATTTTTGGAAATAAGGGCCAAAAACATGTGTGTTTTTCGTATATTGTGACATTCAAGCCCAAAGACTAAATTTTGATAAACACATTTTCTAATATTTTCCATAACCATTTATCAAAAATAACATAACATATTAAAATTTTGAGCTCATTCTTAGCCTATAATCAAGATTTTGAATGCTTAGACTTGTGGCAAGTCTTAGAATGTTGCGACTACAACATTGCATGTTTTTGGCTCATTTTCCTTCAAATATTAAAATTTGACTTTTATTGTCAGTTAGAACTAACTAAGGATTAGGATTTAGCTATATGTGACCCCTCGGCACAACTGAGCCCTGAAGTCGCCAATCATCATTTTTGAGATATTCAACCAAAATATTTTGCTTGAAATTAGCTTTAAAATGATGTATATCATGTCTATAGTACTTGACATTTAAGTAGTGAAAAATCAATAAAACAGTCAATAAATCCTTTGTTTCCCATTGTTTATTGTTAAGTTCGATGGAGCATATCTCAATAGTGGCACTGGCGACATCCGGGCTCAGTTGTGCCGAGGGGTCACATATTACATTTGGTAAAACAAGATAATTCCAAAATATTAAAAATGTATTTTTTTGGAATAGGGAGTAACTGAAAATTCCCTGGACAAGCTACTAACTTCTTATTGTCTTGGTTATCTGTACGAGAACCCAGGGAGCTGATCCTGGCTGCGATGGTTGGTTATTCTAGGTGTAGGCTGACTAGGGTATTGGGTCTAGATAAAGCTGTGTCCCTGAAATGCCGCTAAATGATATGGTGTGTCAATTGGGCCATAGTGGTCCGCGAATTCCAGTAGCCCTAAGCTTGTGCATATCAGTTGAAATCATTGATCTTAAACTAACCTTTAACCTTTTGACACAAATGGAGATCACCAATGACATACAGTTCTTGCTACCAACAATGGTATCCATCATGGTAGCAGAGTGGTTAGGAGATTTTATAACACACCCTATATACCATACATATTAGGGTGCATACGTAGCCCCCTAATTTTCAAAAATGTAAGCATTGAACTTCTACCTACCCCTATAGTGTTCCACTTCCTAAAAGAACCCCTCATGTGAAATTTGGTTGAAATCGATCATTGTCTAGGGGTCCCACGGGCCGTCAAAAGTATTTTGCTACTGTAGCACTAAATGCAAAAGGCAGCTATTTGGAATGCAATATATTTATGTAGAAAATGATAGCTGCTTTATGATTCATTCTGCATAACTACCTTGTCCATAGTTTCTGAGAGTTTTTCAGAGTCCTAATTCACAAAATTACATGCAGAGCAGCTTTGGGCAATATAAAGTACATAGTTACCAATAGCTGCCTTATGCTATATTTCACTGGAGCTTCATGTACACAGTAATGTTAATTCAATGCATTGAAATCGAATTGAATTGAAATGAATTTTGGGCGATTTTCATTTCAATGCATTGGAATTGAATTGGAATCGAAATGAGTGGACTTGGGCATGAATTGAATTGGATTGGAATTGAAATCATCGTGAGCAATGAAGAATTGAATTGGATTGGAATTGAAATCATGCTGAGTGATGACGAATGAAGTGGAATTGAAATGAAATTTAGCTTTGATTTCAATTCAGCATTTCAATTCACAAGCAGAGGTCTTTGATTGCAGATCATTCCACCTGTAAAAAGTGTCTTCTATATCTTCTATGATGCAAATTGATTCTTCGCATTTCTAATGTTTTAAATTGCTGGATATGATTGATAATGTGAGTATGAGACCCCCCCCCCCAACTTGCCAAAGATCTCAAACTTTTGGCACTAATCATAAAGCCCCTACTTTTCTCAAGCTCCTAATTTTTATGCTCAAAGGTCATTGTACATTTGAACAAATTGTGAAAAAACCATTAAAGAAAATGCTTTTTTCACACTTTTTCAAAAGTACAAGGATTTTAGGTGTAAAATCTTAGGAGCAGGAGACAAGTAGGGGCTGTCTAATAGTATCAAAACATTGATTTTTGATATCTTTGAGGTCAGTGTGGGTACAGGTACAGGGTCCCATTATCGATTGTACCACACACCTTAAGTTTAGATAATAATGAGCGTGGTGACAAGAGTAAAGACAAATACTAGGAAGTCAGTCATCTAAGAACTAAGAAGTTCCAAAGTTTCATAAAATAGGACTCAGAGGTCAAGGATCACTCGCATTTTTTGAATGTGAAAAGTGAGTTAACATAACAATAAAGTATCTTCTGTTGAAATGCTTTTGCGACAAGTAGTGCACTTGATTTTGACTTTGTGTTGCTGACTCAAAATTGGTAGTAAAATTTAAAACATGCACTGCAAAAACAGTGTCTAGATATTAAACACCATCCTAGACACCATCTTGTCCTCGATTTGTAAAAATGTCTAAATGCTAAACATGTTTAGTAATTTGATGCCTTGTGTTTAGATATTAAACACTTGATGTTTTGAAGTTTGACATTGGCATTTAGATTTTACATGTGTTTACAAATCGAGGACAAAAAAGTGTTCAATCTCTAGACACAATTTTTGCCGTGTGCCTTTGGCCAATTAACACAAACTGCAACTGTATTGGAATTGGAATTGAATTGGAATTGAAATGAATGCTCAGAATTGAATTGAAATTGATTAGCTGTTAATTTCACTGCATTGGATTGGAATTGAAATTAAATGATTTTGAAATTGACGAATTGAATTGGAATCGAATTGAATTAATTCTAAAGCAAGGTGGATTGAATTGGAATTGAATAGCAAGACTCCAGGTGTAGAAAGAATTGAATTGAAATAGAATTGAAATCAAGTTTCTGGAGTGAAATAACAATAGTACACAGTGATATATGGCAAAACGGCTACATGAATTTATGCTGAAGTCGCAGGACTTTACGCCCAAAGGCAGAACAATGTCAGAAATGGTACTAACTATGCTGCTGAACACTAACTTAAAAAAGAAGCTTTAAATACCTGGTTGACTGCTTGCTTTTGCATGTTTGATATTTTAATGTCATACATGTATTTCTCTTCAGATTTCCGCTTCCGAAGGTCTGACATAAGTCTTGTTTATCACATTCAAAGTATCAACATTATGAGCAGATGCTTGGTATGCAGTGAAAGTTAGGCCAGCTTTTAACATTCTCTGTGAGAAACTCATGGTCTATTTTGTAAAACTTGTAACCTTTTGTGAACCATGAATCTTAGTTGACTAGATCAGCAAGGGTAGTACACTGGTCTATGCATTTGGGAAATTTGGGCTTCCCAAACCCAGTACCATAATGATCACTTGGTGTATGCATTACTTCCTGAGGCCTAACAGCCAAGAGTCTGTCAGCTAGTGCTTGTTTCTCCTCTTCGGTACAACACTACTGAAGAGTGCACATGGTACCATCTCTGCATTGAGGTGCAGAGATGCCTTTGGAAAGCTCTGATTTCACTTCTTGAAACCACAGGATCTACGGCCTCATACATTAACAGACAGTGGTACAGTTTCAAGTCATTCCATGGTGCATTGACAGCAGACTTGCATGTAAACCACCACAAGCTGCTATAGATAAGGGTAGCAAATAAGTCCCTGACTCTTGGCAATTGTTGTCTTGTTGTAATTATTCCTTGGGGAAGTTGGAGATTCCAGCAGGCGGATCTTTATGGCATCATAGAAGCTTGGCCATCAAACATGCTTTGTGCAGTGCTCGGGGCGGGGCTCTGGGTTGCCTCAAGTTCACTTTGTCCTTGCCACCTAAAAATAGAAGACATATTCCACAAACTCTTGATGATCATCTTTTGAAGGCCTAATTTGGGGGTTAAGGTTTCCTGAGCACTAGCTCTCCAAAGTCTCCAAGCATGCCCAGCTTCTATCATCTTCCGAGTGCTTTCTGTATGGGGAAAGGTTCAACTAAGTAAAGACGCTGATCACTCTTTTATGGCAGTAATTCAAAGTACTTGCAAAATCGCAATAAAAGAGAAACATCAGGCAACTTTGAGACCTCAATCTTTAAGGGGTACTACACCCTGCCCAATTTGTGCCTATTTTTGCATTTTTCTCAAAAATTATAGCGCATTGGTGACAAGTAAGATATGCATATTATAGGGGCAAGGACTACAACTACTGCAATGGAAATTTTATTTCAGCACAGACAACAGTTGTGGAGTTACAGTCAAAATGAGGAAAACCAATATTTGATCAATAAATCAATAACTACTTGCCTTGAGTTGCTGAATTTTCAGTGCAGTAGTTGTAGTATTTGCCCCTATAATATACATATCTTACCTGTCACCAATGCGCTATAATTTTTGAGCAAAATGCAAAAATAGGGACAAAATTGGCCAGGGGTGTAGTATCCCCTTAAGTCATTGAACAGTATAATTTCACCAATGTGATGCCTGCACAACCTGACCACAGGAGTGCACGCCTATGTGTTGCTGAATGGTCACACAGGCTGCTGTCACATGCTAGACTCTGTTGCTTCCATCAAATACCATGCTAACTTTCAGAGAAATGAACAGGAAATCAAAACTCCATGAACAGCACTTACTGTGTGAAAAATACAAATTATAGGCCTAAAATCACACACTTTTCCCATGAAACATATTAAAATACATGTGGCAGCTATTATTTTGTACATATTAATAGCCCAAAAAGCTGCTTTATGTATTTTCCTTTTATTCTATTTCAACAAGTGATAACTAATGAACTCACAGCATCAATACAAATAACAGAGAAGGCAGCTATTGCATTTGCAATACATTAATGAAGCATTTACAAATAGCTGCCTTATGAACATAGGTAAGGAAGAAGATTCGAACTTTGGGCTCCTGTGGGACCCTAAACGACTTTCAATTTCGTTTAAATTTCATAGGGAGGATTTTTTTAACCAATGGAACATTTTAAGACTAGGTAGAAGTTAATTGGTAACTATGAGGGCTACGTATGCACCCTAATACATATCAATCTGAACTAATACCTTTGACCTTTAACCATTTAACACAGATGGAAATCACCAATGACATACAGTTTTTGTTACCCATTATGGTGTCCATCATGGTAGCTAAGTGGGTGGGAGATTTTATAACACATCCTATATACCATGCGTTACTGGAAGTCAAGTGCATACCTTTTCTAGATGAGGAACCTGTTATTATGCATGAGAAGAAAAAGTAAGTGAAATTAAAGCCATAGAAGGCGACGAAAAAATACCCTGTTTTACGGGCGGATGGGCTTTTTCCAAGTAAGGGCGGTCGGTGGGGATTTTTTTTCTTCTTGAGGCTAAAATTACCCTAAAATATCACTGACAGCTTGAAAATTTGATGATGTTTTTGACAAACATATTTTGAAAATGTTCTGATTTTTTTTTCAAACATCAAAATAAATAAATGTTGGCCCAAATGGCTGATTTTACATGATTTTGGCAAAAATGTAAAAAAAAACAAAAAAACGGTTGGGACCATAAAACTTTTCTTTGTGGCCTAATGTACAAAGAATTTGGTTAATTTTGTTCACACCTGTTTATTTTTTGTCATATTTGTAATGTTTATACTTGTCCATACTTATACCAAATTGGAATCAGCCAAATTTGTTGTGTTTGTGGAACAAATTTGAATTAATGTCTTAGTGAATCCCCCCATAGAGCTCCACAATTAAGTGGCTAAGGCCCAGGGCTAAGGTAGTACGTGGGTTTTATTTTATTTTACCTTAAAATGACCAGAAAATTTAAAACTTTAACAAGTTTAAATTTAAAATGTCAACAACTCTCCAAAACTGTCTCAAATCAATTGGCACTGGCAGAGCACAGCAACGATAACGGTCACCAGCCAGATACTGGCAAAGAGGACACACTTTTGCCACAGGCTATATTTGTCAAGAAAGAGGTCATTCCCACCTAGGGACTGTATGATTCCTCACTAGAAACCCCGGGGGGATCACTCACATAAATGGTCTGTACGCATGCGTGACCAAAAAAACAAGTAAAAGGGGTGTTTTTTTTTTAGGCAAGGCAAGTTACTGGCGTGTGCGTTTAGGGTCTAAAAGCAGTGATTTTTAAGAATAAGGGTAGTTTTTTGAAACTGGACAACTTGTTTAGGGTACCTTTTCAAATTTTTGGTAATTTATGAGTCCAAAAAGGGTACATTTGTTGCATTTTCACCAGCCAAAAACTCATTAGGGGGTAAATTCTACACTAAATTACCTTATTAAGGGGCTGTAGGGTAAAAGTCGTTTAGGGGGTGTTTGAAAAAAATTTGGTCACGCATGCGTACACTGTCATATTTGAGTGCCCCCCCCCCCCCCCCGGGCTAGAAACATCCTGAGGAAGAATAGGATTATCAATAAACCAATCAACAGCTTACTTTGTGAGCATAGTGGTTGTAGATCCAAAGTGGTACATGGCTGTAATGTTATGTTAACCATGATTACTCTTAATATTTCTCTCCTCAGTATAAATTTAGAATTATACCAGGCTAAAGATGCCATGGCATCACCGGTACACACTGTCCATCCGAGAGAACCGATCAGCAACCTAGCTCATCTGTTATTAGACACAACACACGGTGGTTTCCCGGTAATACGGTCAGGACCACCCAGTCAGGATAATCAGTTCTTTGGAATTATTTCAAGGTAGGTGACATTTGGCTATTCCAGATGAAATCCATACTCCCCCTATGGAAGATGTGACCTTAATCTTGCATACAGGGAGTGTGAATTTCGAATAGGATTACCTGAATAGGTGACTCCACTTGAAATTTACACCCCTGTGTGCGAGATCAAGGTCATGTCTTCCATACAGGGTATATAGATTTCAACTGGAATAGCCTGTGGTGTATGATTCAAGCATAATCATATTGATTCCTCATTTTTCCTTTGTGGCAACTTCACATCCTAACATTTGGTTGTATTCCTAGTACATTTAGGTGTATTCCTAGTACATTTGGGTGTATTCCTAGTATATTTGGGTGTATTCTTAGTACATATAGGTGTATTCCTAGTACATTTGGGTGTATTCTTAGTACATTTGGGTGTATTCCTAAAACATTTGGGTGCTTTTCTAATATAGTTGGGTATATTCCTTACACATTTGGGTGTATTCCTAACACATTTGGGCGTATTCCCTAACACATTTGGGTGTATTGATATTTCATTAATTCTGTCGGTCGGACATCCGGGCTATCTCTAGTCTCGGGCCCAAACTGCATGTGGCTCACGGTTTGTTATGAACAACAGAAACCGACTGTGAAGGAGGCTACATAGCGATGCTGTTGGAGTGATATTCAATTTCGGAAAAAACGACACTCGACCATGGAATTTAATTTTAAGTTTGTCAGTATATAAACGGTAAATCAAGTAAGTTTCTTCCACTCTGAAGACTTAGAAACGGCTGTGTGATTCCACTGACTATTTGCGGTCGAAATTTACATAACACCAATGACAGAAATCATCAACAAAAATCGAATCAGGGACTTGTTTTCACTCGAACATCATCAACCGGAAGTGACGTGACACGGACCGACAGAATAACAAGCATCGAAGGAGCTTCAATTCAGAGATCAAACAAATTTGGCTCTGGTGCCTTAGTACTCGCTCCATCACTATTTGGAATACGTATATTAGTGGTAGTTCAGCATCGCATTTGATTAGGGGCTATATGGAATAAAAATTGTGTGTCAGACAATTAGGAATACATCCAGATGTCTCAGAAATACACCCAAATGTATTAGGAATACACCCAAATGTATTAGGAATACACCCAAATGTATTAGGAATACACCCAAATGTATTAGAAATACCAGGGCCGTGACACTCGTATTCAATCCCTGTATAAAAAGTGAAGTCACTTTACGGCAGTTTGAGTGACAGTTGCTAAGGAGTTTGGTACACCTAGTAATGCCATAGTAACGCTTTTTTTTAAATAGCCTACATACATGTGCACGACAACGTTGTGCGTACTACTTCAATAGTGAAACAGACTTATCCGTAGTTTGATTGACAGTTGCTGGGGAGTTTGGTACACCAAATTTTTCCAAGATGGCGCTCATCGACTGCCAATTATTCGGACCCTTTCCAGCAAAAATACAGCTTATTTAGCCAGTCTCGTCATGGGGTCATCGGTTATAATATTTTCCTAGCATATTGAGCTAACTCCTCAGCTATTTGGTTTTTCACGATATGATAGTAATGGAAAGATTCAACCAAATGTTCGCCGTTTTTCGCCATTTAATTTTTTTTGAAACGATATGACGTAAACATACAATCTCTTCCACAGGTGATACACTCCTACACGTACAGGGGTACAGCAATGCCATCACATGCATGATCGCGTATTGGCTGTGTGACTGACTTCATTTGCGCAAACGAGTGGCTTATCCTATAGTATATTAGTACTCGAGAATCCTTGGGAATACATCCAAATGTATTAGGAATACACCCAAATGCATTAGAAACATACCCAAATGTCTCAGAAATACAGCCAAATGTATTAGAAATACACCAACATGTGTTAGGAATACACCAAAATGTATTAGGAATACACCCAAATGTATTAGGAATACACTCAAATGTACTAGGAATACACCAAAATGTATTAGGAATACACCCAAATGTATTAGGAATACACCCAAATATATTAGGAATACACCCACATGTATTAGGAATACACCCAAATGTACTAGGAATACACCCAAATGTATTAGGAATACACCCAAATGTATTAGGAATACACCCAAATGTATTAGAAATACACCCAAATGTATCAGGAATACACCCAAATGTACTAGGAATACACCCAAATATATTAGGAATACACCCAAATGTATTAGAAATACACCAAAATGTATTAGAAATACACCCAAATTCGAAGGTCTAGTGGAAGGAAATCAATTATTTGCGTGTAATTTGTGTTTATTGTTTGATCTTGTTCTTATTACAGAATAGAACTAAGTGTCCTTTTACTGGATGAGAATTTATTTGAATCGGACCAAAATATAAGCAGTGAAGAGCCAGAAATAAATGCATTAGATTATCAACAGGTGAGTTATTGGGACATTCCATTTGAAATATAAACTCCCCCTGTGGAACATTTTGTCAGTCTTCCACAGAGGGAGTATGGGTTTCATATAGAATAGACAATTGGATATCTTCCATTTGAATCTCTCTTGTGTAAGATATAGGTAAAGTCATATACAGGGGGAGTATGTGTTTCAAAATATTTATTCATAGCCAATTCCATTTGAAAAACATACTCCCTCTGTTGAAGAATTTTCTTAAGGGTAGACAAGGTATTGTTGGTCGAAGCAACCTAAAAATCGATTTTCATTATCTAGATCAATATATTATTGAAAATTAACACCTTGATGTTTTGCAAAAGTTCATTCTACAAATCGTATACTTTGCAAACTTGCTTAATTTATTGTTTTTAATGAGTTATGTACGTTTTACAAAAGTGTTGTTGTTTCAGCCCTCTTTACAACGTAACTCAAGAACCGCAGCACCTATAAAAGTATATCTGTGATATTTTAATTCTTCTACGCTAAGCTATGAATTGAGCAATGCAGTTTTTGCCAAAGCTCACTACCATTAAGTAAGATGCTGTGAACTACCAAATCACAGCAGTTTAAAATAATTAATAACCTTAAGGGAACCAAAATGAGCGTTTATTAACGCGTTTTGACAGTATTTTTTGTGGGACATGAGAGCACCTCAGACCTATCGAATTGCATTCTGAATCTGAAGCATGTCTTTCTGATATCAAATAATTTTCATTTTTTAAATCACAATATGTGACCGTACACCACGAATGAGCCGTAAATGTCCTCAATTGTATTCTGAGTTACAGTGTAAAATGGGCATGAAGGTCGTATTCATAGGTACCTCAATTTGGTGCTTTCGTGTACCTCATTTAATGAGATACGTAGCACCAAATTGAAATACTATGAATATGACCTTCATGCCCATTTTACTGTAACTCAGAATAAATTGAGGACATTTACGTGCTCATCGTACGGTCATCTATAATCTAAATTTTATGACAAATTATAAAAATTTGATATTTTTCAAATTTTTGATATATAACAGTCCTCGAAGTAAATTATATAAATCTAATGATATATTCTTAAAGTGTATGTAGCAGGGAGGAAAAGCCGACGGTCAATTGAAAATTTTGACGATTCATATTGAAGATATGGATTTTTTTCCCAAAAAGACCTAATTTTTTTTGGTGTTTTGGGGAAAAAAATCCATATCTTCAATACGAAACGTCAAAATTGTCAATTGATCGTCGGCTTTTCATCCCACCTACATACACTTTAAGTATAAATCATCAGATTTATAAAGTTTACTTCAAGTACTGTTAAATATAAAATATCAATTTTTAATGATTTGCCATAAAATGTGTATTAAATTGCGAATTTCAAAAAATCAAAATTATTTGATATCAGAATGACATTCTTCATATTCAGAATGCAATTCGATATGTCTGATGTGCTCTAATGTCCCAAAATAAATACTGTCCAAACGTTCATACCCCAGCCCTTAAGTCTTCCACAAGAGTATTACAGATAGTTTATTCAACAACTCTTCATATATGTGACACGATCTGGTCCATGGGGGCCAAAGGCGGCAAATTTGAAACTGAGATAAAGGTAAACATATGGAGTAAAAAAACCAATAAAATACATAAGAAAATAGACATCCAAAAACTTCATAACTTTGGAACCAAGTATGCTAGACACGTACTTGGTGTTTTCAGTAAATGATAGCCTATTGTATATTTAATGTACTAATAATACAGTAGCTCAATTTTCAAAAATGCCTCCTTTGGCCCCATGGACCAGATTGTGTCACATATATGCCTTTGTATAACTATAGGAGGCAACCGTTGTTAATCTGTGATGAATCCACACTTTTACCGAGTAACGTATAAGCTAACACAGTGCGCATATGCGTGAGCGAGTATAATTCGTCATGCCTGGAACCTGCGTGCGCATACACACTTACGTGTTGAATTCAGTATTTTGGAGGTAGCGACTAAACATTGCCGTTTTATTCTGTAGTTTTATTGCTGATATCAACAGAGAAATCACTGATCTTCTTGTAAGGTTAGTGTGTTTAAAAAGAAGTGTATGATTGCACACATACACAGGTGATGAGTGCAGCCTGTTTATAGTGCAGGGCAATATATGCAAAGAAAATTTAAACCGGTCGCTATGGTAATTAACCCTGTTATATCACTACTTTTACAGCGAACAGTTAGCAGTGGTTGCGACTTTTGACTATGACCTGTCGATGGTGATGTTGATCCATTGTGCTCGAAAAAAGCACAAATAAGTTAATTATTCACTGGAAATATGGCCAAAGAATAAACTTACATCTTTGTAAATGTAGTTAAAATTGTCTTTATAGTGCAACTGCTAAGCTTCCTATGGGAATCATTGTGCACTTTAGAAGCATGAGAGTTTCCACACATGAAGCCATTTTGAATTTGACCGCTAGAGGTCATGACGAAATGTCATACTTAAGTGATCAACCAACTTTGGATAAATGAGTCTAATTGTATTTTTATACAAAATAAAGTTAAAAACACATTTTGAATAAAATTATGTTTGTGTATTTGACAGGTTGCAGTCGACAAAATCCCAAAGAAACTCAGCGATGATGAAATCTTACATCATTTCTGTAATGATCCTCGCTACCAGAATATCTACTTAAATCTGGTAAGTATGGGAAATGGACTAAAAGATGCAAAGCATTCATATGACATCAAATGGAGATATGTCTTTGTGCTTCTAAGCCCTGTGTTATCTCGATGCAATCATTCATATAGCAGCAAATGGAGATGTGTCTTTGTGGCACTGAGCCCTGTGTTATCTAGATGCAATCATTCATATGACATCAAATGGAGATTTGTCTTTTTGCTGCTAAGCCTTGGGTTATCTAGATGTAATCATTCATATAGCATCTAATGGAGATGTGTCTTTGTGCCGCTGAGCCCTGGGTTATCTAGATGCAATCATTCATATAGCATCTAATGGAGATGTGTCTTTGTTGCACCGAGCCCTGAGTTATCTAGATGCAATCATTCATATAGCATCTAATGGAGATGTGTCTTTGTGGCACCGAGCCCTGGGTTATCTAGATGCAATCATTCATATAGCATCTAATGGAGATGTGTCTTTGTGCCACTGAGCCCTGGGTTATCTAGATGCAATCATTCATATAGCATCTAATGGAGATGTGTCTTTGTGCTGCTGAGCCCTGGGTTATCTAGATGCAATCATTCATATAGCATCTAATGGAGATGTGTCTTTGTGCTGCTGAGCCCTGGGTTATCTAGATGCAATCATTCATATAGCATCTAATGGAGATGTGTCTTTGTGCCGCTGAGCCCTGGGTTATCTAGATGCAATCATTCATATAGCAGCTAATGGACATACGTCTTTGTGCCGCTGAGCCCTGGGGTATCTAGATGCAATCATCCATATAGCAGCTAATGGACATACATCTTTGTGCCACTGAGCCCTGTGTTATCTAGATGCAATCATCCATATAGCAGCTAATGGACATACGTCTTTGTGCCACTGAGCCCTGGGTTATCTAGATGCAATCATCCATATAGCAGCTAATGGACATACGTCTTTGTGCCGCTGAGCCCTGGGTTATCTAGATGCAATCATTCATATAGCAGCTAATGGACATACGTCTTTGTGCCACTGAGCCCTGGGGTATCTAGATGCAATCATTCATATAGCAGCTAATGGACATACGTCTTTGTGCCACTGAGCCCTGGATTATCTAGATGCAATCATCCATATAGCAGCTAATGGACATACATCTTTGTGCCGCTGAGCCCTGGCTTATCTAGATGCAATCATCCATATAGCAGCTAATGGACATACGTCTTTGTGCTACTGAGCCCTGGGTTATCTAGATGCAATCATCCATATAGCAGCTAATGGACATACATCTTTGTGCCGTTGAGCCCTGGCTTATCTAGATGCAATCATCCATATAGCAGCTAATGGACATACGTCTTTGTGCTACTGGGCCCTGTGTTATCTAGATGCAATCATCCATATAGCAGCTAATGGACATACGTCTTTGTGCCACTGAGCCCTGGATTATCTAGATGCAATCATCCATATAGCAGCTAATGGACATACATCTTTGTGCCGCTGAGCCCTGGCTTATCTAGATGCAATCATCCATATAGCAGCTAATGGACATACGTCTTTGTGCTACTGAGCCCTGGGGTATCTAGATGCAATCATCCATATAGCAGCTAATGGACATACGTCTTTGTGCCGCTGAGCCCTGGCTTATCTAGATGCAATCATTCATATAGCAGCTAATGGACATACGTCTTTGTGCCACTGAGCCCTGGGGTATCTAGATGCAATCATCCATATAGCAGCTAATGGACATACGTCTTTGTGCCACTGAGCCCTGGGTTATCTAGATGCAATCATCCATATAGCAGCTAATGGACATACGTCTTTGTGCCGCTGAGCCCTGGATTATCTAGATGCAATCATCCATATGGCAGCTAATGGACATACGTCTTTGTGCCACTGAGCCCTGGGGTATCTAGATGCAATCATCCATATAGCAGCTAATGGACATACGTCTTTGTGCCACTGAGCCCTGGCTTATCTAGATGCAATCATCCATATAGCAGCTAATGGACATACGTCTTTGTGCCACTGAGCCCTGGGGGTATCTAGATGCAATCATCCATATAGCAGCTAATGGACATACGTCTTTGTGCCACTGAGCCCTGGGTTATCTAGATGCAATCATCCATATAGCAGCTAATGGACATACGTCTTTGTGCCGCTGAGCCCTGGATTATCTAGATGCAATCATCCATATGGCAGCTAATGGACATACGTCTTTGTGCCACTGAGCCCTGGGGTATCTAGATGCAATCATCCATATAGCAGCTAATGGACATACGTCTTTGTGCCACTGAGCCCTGGCTTATCTAGATGCAATCATCCATATAGCAGCTAATGGACATACGTCTTTGTGCCGCTGAGCCCTGGGTTATCTAGATGCAATCATTCATATAGCAGCTAATGGACATACATCTTTGTGCCACTGAGCCCTGGCTTATCTAGATGCAATTATTCATATAGCAGCTAATGGACATACGTCTTTGTGCTACTGAGCCCTGGGGTATCTAGATGCAATCATTCATATAGCAGCTAATGGACATACATCTTTGTGCCACTGAGCCCTGGCTTATCTAGATGCAATTATTCATATAGCAGCTAATGGACATACGTCTTTGTGCTACTGAGCCCTGGGGTATCTAGATGCAATCATTCATATAGCAGCTAATGGACATACGTCTTTGTGCCGCTGAGCCCTGGCTTATCTAGATACAACCATTTATGGACATACGTCTTAGTGCTGCTAAGCCCTAGGTTATCTAGATGCAATCAGTCATATGACATCAAATGGAAATATGTCTTTGTGCCACTGAGCCCCAGGTTATCTAGATGTTATCATTCATACAGCAGCTAATGGAGATATGTCTTTGTGCTGCTGAGCCCTGGGTAATGTAGATGTAATCATTCATACAGTAGCTAATGGAGGTGTGCCTTTGTGCTGCTGACCCCCAGGTATCTAGATGCAATCATTCATATACAGTCAGTCTACTACAAAGTACCGACGCGGATGCACGCATTGTGCCGACTTTGAAGCACACACATACCTGCAGCAGAGGCGCAGCACTACACACTGTTAACGCTGCTGTATACGCCATGCGTTGTCACTTTGTACTTCAGAGTGGACAAACTGTAGCATCTAATGGACAATGAGTCCCAGGTTTTCTACATGTAATCATTGATATGGCAGCTAATGGACATACCGGTACATCTTTCTAGGTGCAATAATTGGAGATATGTCTTTGTGCCACTGAGTAACCTATATGTTACAAGGACAGCCATGCTTATTCATGCTTCACAGTTTTAATTCCCCCCCCCCCCCCGGCTTTAGCCAAGAACTGAATGAGCAAGGATATTGCTATAGTACATGTATTCTTTGTTCCCTGCCAGGGCTCGAACCAGTGGTCCTATGATGATGAGTCATACGCATGCTGTGCTATGGTATAACATACTAATGTGCATGTCGTCTTTTCACTCTTTCTTACAGAGTCCATACGTTAACAGATCAGCACCATGCATACCAGAATACTTCTCACTCCACAGAACGTACATCATATTCCGAACCCTCGGCTTACGACATCTCACGGTCGTTGATGGAAATAACAACGTAGTAGGGGTCATCACACGGAAAGATTTAATGGGATATAGCTTAGAAGAAAAGATTGGTCCCGTCTTGAGGAGAACCGTTGAAGAGAGTAGACCACATGTTGAAATGGGAGAAGTAAGTATCTAACCCCTGTGCATAATTATTGATGTCAGGATCTTTCTCTTGGGGTTAATCATTGAGATGTATTCCCAACTGTTATACAAGGTATGTAGTTTAATAAAAGTTGAAAATTGTACAGCAAAATAATGTGTGGCCACTGATCCTTTTAGAGCAGGGCATTGACACAAGAAAAAGTCTGCTCTAACATGGGACCTAATATGAGATTGTCAGAAATAGGACTTAAACAAGCAGATTAGACTGGGAGAGGTCACACTCCATGTGGCCCAATATATAACACTATGGAAAACCCACAATATAGGATTGTCACACTTGGGACCTAAACAAGCAAATTAGACTGGGAGAGCTCACACTCTGTGTAGCCCAATACATAACGGAAAACCTGCAATATCGGATGTCACACATAGGACCTAAACAACCCAATTAGACTGGTAGAGCTCACACTCCATGTAGCCCAATATTTAACACTATGGAAACCCCACAAGATAGAATCATCACACATGATATGGGACCTAACTATATGTGTGTTTTTGGTGTCATTTTTTTTGCCAGCGCTAAATTCTTTTGATTGATTATTTTGTTAACCCCCTGAGCACTATACCTGCCAATCTAACATTGCCTCTGATTGGTCATTTACATGATATTTTCACTTTAATCACCAATCAGAATGGAGCTTTGCAAATAATTCACCCCAATTTTTGTGTGTAGTGAAATTATTCTAACAATGTTGCTGATTGGTCGTATTGATAATGAAAACTTCTTTTTGACCAATAGTCAGGTAGTTCTCATGGGGTTAAGTGACTAACTGTGTGACACCCAACTTTTGCACTATTTTCCTTATTTATGTGTGATCATGTTACACACACATGGCGGATGTCTACTGAATTGTGTATGTATGTGTAATTCTTGCAGCCTACTATGCAATATACTGAAGCCTGAAGAGTCCAATATATGCAAGCTGCACATTACAGAGAGTGGGAAAGGGTTGGACCATCCAAGGACAACATAACTTGTGTTGTAATCAGTGCACAAAATAACACAGGCGCCCTTGGCCCCAAACCTCATGAAAATCATTGTGTGGCCTGCTGATACGCTACCCTGCGGGGCTGTGTGAAAGGTTGCCTCCAAAGACAGACCCGATGCTGATTTCAACATCTACCCAGGACTTATCGGTTATTGTCTTAAAAAGTGGTACAACATAATGTGTACAATTAAAATTAAAACCAGTGTACAATTAAAATTGGGCCTATGAAATTAGATGAAAGCATGTAGATTTCAAACCCAACAGCCCAAATGGCCTTTAAAGATTTTTGGCTTATTTCAAGCACTGGTTGTAATGCTCTCTTGTAAATGAAAGTGTGTATCTTGTGGTTTTTTTTTGCACAGTAACAATTGGTAACAAATAACCTCCTTTTGGAGCTATTTCCCATATTACTTAAAATTAGATATATTCAACTATATCTACAAGAACAAGCAACACACCACCTGTGCAGGTGTATAGCCATGCTGTTCTTCTGAAGTATTGTAAAACCTTGTGTTCAATTTGGAGTCATTTGCACATTTGAATACTACAGTCGAGTTGGCTTCCTTGAGAGAGTGATGTCAGAGTGTGCTTTAGCGAGACGGTGATATTAAATCTTGCGCAGTGAATAAAAAAACTGGTGTGTGTACACTCGCGATCAAGGGCAGTACATCTGCGCAAGCGTGAAGTAACTCCAATAAAGTCTGATGACACTCTCGAGTAAGCCAAATGGACTATATAATATTATTATACAGCTTGAACAACCACTCAGTGGATTATACAAGAAGAGTAATGACACAATTCATAGTGTATTGTAGCTCAAAGAAAATCAAATTTCTGAGCTTTTACCATGCAGAACCAATACAAAAAGCTCAACTTTGATTAATAAGTTTGAGCCATTTGCCCATTCTACTACTATACAGCTTGAGCCATCACTCAATGATATTGGGATTATAAAGAGGCTTATTGACACAATACATTGTGTATTGTAGCTCAAAGAAAATCAAATTTCTGAGCTTTTACCATGCAGAACCAATACAAAAAGCTCAAGTTCAATTAATAAGTTTGAACCATTTGCCCATTCTACTACTATATTTCTTGAGTCATCATTCAATGATATAGAGGCCGTCAGCGTGGCGTCATATGCCGCCATCTTGTGGGTACACGCTGTGATGGTCGATTCGATCTCCATGCGTGAACAGCAAAATCACTGCGTTGATGCTTGCGATAACAGCTGCGTGGCAAGCTAAGCCCTCTTGGCGTATTGTCCGGCGCATGAACACACAGATCATTTATACCCACAAGATGGCGAAAGGCTGGCGGCCTCTATTGGGATTATAAAGAGGACTATTGACACAATACATTGTGTATTGTAGCTCAAAGTAAATATAATTTCTGAGCTTTTACCATGCAGAACCAATACAAAAAGCTCAAGTTCAATTAATAAGTTTGAGCCATTTGCCCATTCTACTACTCTACAGCTTGAGCCATCACTGAGTGATATAGAGATTATACAAGAAGACTAATGCCACATACAATAGATTGTAAAGGCTTACCATAGAGTGATTGACTGTCAATTATTTGAAGGTAATGCATGAACATATATGCATAGAGTCCATTTGGCTTCCTCGAGAGAGTGACTTCAGTACTTAATGGAGTTACTTTGAACATGTACAGATGTACCGCCTTTGATAGTGTGTAAACACGCCAATTCATTAGAGCACGCACTGATGTCACTTTCTTGAGGAAGCCAAATGGACTGTAGATGAGTTGTAACCTGTTTACATTTACCACGGAAATGGAAAACGGAAAAAACTGCCTGGCAAAAGACCCCAGAGTCTAGATGAAGGAAGTTGATTTTTTTTGGCATTAACTTTGGTTTAAAGAGGAAGTCCTGCCAAAGCAGTTCTTCTGGGGTAAACCAAACATGCCTGGTTATCAAATTAATCAGTGACAAGGTTATTTCTGAATTTGACAGGTGCTAATTGATGTTTAAATGTTGTTGCATCAATTAGCACCTGTCAAATTCATAAATAACCTTGTCACTGATTGATTTGATAACCAGGCAGGTTTGGTTCACCCCAAAAGAACTGCTCTGACAGGGCTTCCTCTTTAAAATCAAATAATACCACACAATCATGTTATCAAACTTGCTTACTTGCAAACTACATAATATCACAAAGGTTATGCAAGTTGGGGTTTGAAACATTTTAAGTGGTATACCATAGACATTGTTGTAATGTTTTGCATTGTGTGAAACAATAGAGGAGTCCTGAATGTAAACATGTGAGGTCATAGGTCAACTCATCTATAGTTAGCCTTGCTGTCTCTCTAGAATGCTCTTTAATTTTGTGATCACATTTCAAAAACAAGCACAGAAGTCACAAAAATAGAACAACACTAGCATGTATAACCAAAATTCAATCGGGCAAAATAAGTATGTATTTTCAAAAGGTATTTATTATCAAAGCAATTTTATGGGTGCGTTAATTTTGATTGAGAATATAACAAGGTATTGCTATATCATGCAAAGTAGTTGTTTCTCCTTTTCTTCACAAAATACAAATACATGTTATTAACACTACTCTGTACTAATAATGCTTACTGCTATCGCTAACTGATGTAATACTTTACTGCTGCATGCTGCATGTTTTATGTATGCATGTTGCATGTTTTATGTATGCATGTTGCATGTTTTATGTATGCATGTTGCATGTTTTATGTATGCATGTTGCATGTTTTATGTATGCATGTTGCATGTTTTATGTATGCATGTTGCATGTTTTATGTATGCATGTTGCATGTTTTATGTATGCATGTTTATGTATTCACAAACTTACTATACAGGGATAGATGGATAGATATGTGTAGTATTTTGCCCTGGGTCAATATTATAGTTCATTGTAGTAACACTATTCTAGCTCTGTACTAATGCTACTTATTGATATTGCTAACTGATGTAATAGTTTACTGCATGTTGCATGTTTTATGTATGTATACTAATTGCATGTATCACCAACTTACTGTACAGGGGTAGATAGATACATGTTGTATTTCACCCTAGGTCAGTATTGTAGTTCAATGATAGTAACCCCAGCAAACAGAAAACGTTTTCGACATCATTCGCAGAAGGTTAGAAAAGGTTGCCAGAAAACGTTTAAATGTCCGGTTATATAAAGGACATATAAAGTGTATAAAACATTTTCATAACATTCAAAAACATTTGTTGATAACCTACTGCATGTATTCTAACATAATGTTATTTAAGTGTTGACAAAATATTTGGCAAAAAATGTTTGCAAAAATTATTTTACAAAAACATTTTTAAAACATTTTACAAATATTGTTGTAGTGTGTTTTCATACAAAACGTTTTAAAACGTTTACATGACCTTTATATAACCCGACATTTTAATGTTATTAAAACATTTTTATCTAAACCAAAAACCAAAATATAACATGTTTAAAACATTTTAAAAACATTTTTGTGTTTGCTGGGACACTACTCTATCTCTGTACTAATGCTGTCACTAACTGGTGTATTACTTTCCTGCATGTTGCATGTTTTATGTATGCATACTAATTGCATGTATCACCAACTTACTGTACAGGGGCACGTAGATGCGTACTTCAGCATATGTAGTTTTCCAAGAGAGTGTTCATAAATACTTTGGTGGGAGGAATTGCAAAGTACCGTGGGGATCAAAACATTTTACATCCTAAAAAAAGATCAAAAATTAAAATTCACCTTGTGTAAACATTGGCAAATTTTGTGTGCTTCTGGTGCATTATTTGTCTATTAGGCAAAAAAAAAAAGGTTTGTCTCAAAGCTCACGAGTGGTTTGAAAACAAAATGCGAAATGCGATATTTTTTTCCCCGACTTGGTATTTTTATGGTATTTTGAGGGAAAAAATCTGATTTGTACAGAATTCTGCTGGAAAAACTTTAAAATAAAAAAATTATGCTCTTCTTTTTTTTTTAAGTCGCGCGATTTTACAAATGCGCACGCGAGCTTTGAGACAATTTTTTTTGCCTTATGGGAGATCAGTTATGGAACATGTTTAAAATGGCCAAATTATTGTTAAACTAAAAATTCAAACTTCATTTTCAGAGCAGGTGTTAGACCAAGCTTCACATTGATTATTTCCAAGTTAGTGTACATAATGGTGTGTTTTAATTTAAAACGCTACACGTACAAGGATTTTTGAACAGCAAGGGGAGTAGCCAGGAGCAATTAATTGAGGAAATCTAGAAGGTACCCCTCCACACAAGCAATTCTGTGCAAGTCACTTTCCGGAAGGGGTGGTATCAAAACAATTTCAGACCATACAAAGAGGGATTTTCTAAGACCATAAATGTGGTGGGGGTCAAGAAAGGCTCTAAGTTGTCCAACCTCCAACCAATGTATTTATGAAGACTCCCTTCACTATGAAATTTTTACACTGAAAATCACACTGATATCTGTAATGGACACTGAAAATTTAACACAATGAACAGCACCACTGAAAATAACACTGAAATAGTTCTTTTGTTATTCTGTATGCAAATAACCATTGTCCAACCACACTGAAAAATGGACTGAAACACCTCTGAAAATCATTGGCAAGTCAATAATCCCACTGAAATTTATTTAATCCCACTAAAATGGATTTAATCACACTGAAATGAGCTGGCCTGTTCTATTGTTATGGAAATTAGTGCCCTAGATCATTGCTCATTATAGCAGACAATAACCACTTGATATACCACTGAAAAATACACTGAAATACCACTGAAAACAATTTCAGTCTAACAATTTCTTTTGTTCTGATGATTTTCAGTGATACCCTGTCATTTTCAGTGTGATTTTCAGTGTAAAAATTTCATAGTGCTTGATATGTATGTAGCTTTGAACTGCATGTGTATTAGTGAACAAACCACAAGTTTATTGATGTCCTGTAAACAAAATTCCTTTTGTTAGTGGGGGATTACATTTGTAAAAAAAAACAACTAATTAAGATATCAATCAAAGTTGATATTTTAGGTAATGTTCAACATTTCACCTGTACGTTTCAGGGAGGGGGAGGAAGTCAGCCTCCTAAAGAAATCACTTTCATTTACAGGACGTCATCAAATTTTTGGTTTGTTCCCTTGGGGTTTCAGGGGTCCATTTCACTAAACTTTTAACCCTTCGTAACTCAGGTAACCGTTCGTAAAGTTACGAATACCCAATACTAGACGTAACTTTACTAAGGGTTCCTGTAGTAAATCCCTATTACTTACGAAGGGTACCATTTGTAAGTATGTTTAGTGAAATGGAACTTACGACTCCTCGTAAGTTACAAATGATTTTGAAACTTACGAAGCTTCGTAATGTTTAGTGAAATGGACCCCTGGTGACTATTGGTGGTAGTTTCTATTATTTCCTGTACAGAGCTGTATTAATCCTATTATATGTGCATCATAAACTTTTGCATGTTGCATATAAACTAATTGACTAATGCATGTTGTTTTACTTGTATGTAACATACCACTTGCATTTTGCATGACTTTTATATAATAAATTGAACCATACTTGCAATTCACTCTATAGCACCGTGGTCTTCTTGCACTTTTTCTTTTCCCTCTGTTAAATTTTACTCCAATTGCAATTTGCAATTCTTGCAATTAAAGCCATATTATAACATTTGCTGAGGAAGACGCCCTCACTGAATTTTTAAAATTCCTTTTTTACACAATTAAATTGTACTTTATTAAACCAATATACCCTGCAAAATTAAAACTCTAGGTGCTGTAGTTTTGTCAAAATCCGAGATTTTGAATAAAACGCCGGAACCGGCGCTTTATTATTACGATGGAATTATTAGTCAAACGCATACACGATGTTCATAACACACAGTACGTACACGACGTGCGGGACGGTGATATACACAACAAAGGGTCGTACCACAACATGACAGAAGGAGTGGTATGTATTGGCAACATGTGCGCTGGTAGTAAATTCCAATTTTCTTTGCTTTGCCGTAGTTGTTCGGCTCAAAAATAAAAGGGATATATCTGACAGTAAAGCTAACATTTTATGGCAAAGAAATGCTAATCTATTTTGTTTGAAAATGTTATAATATGGCTTTAACTCTATAGCAATGTGTTCTTTTCTTTTTTCTTTTCACTGTGTTAAGTTTTTATAATAAACTAAACCATTTTTGCATTTCACTCTATAGCATGGTGTTTTTCTTGAACTTTTTTCTTTTACCTGTGTTAAGTTTTACTACAATTGCATTTTAGCATGCACTCTAATTGTTAAAAATGACAGTCAACATTAGCTTCATCAGCAAGTTAACAGCAACAGCAATGACAACATGTTGTCCTCTGCAGTGAGAAGATTGTAAATTATACCTTAAATGGATGATATTTAGAAATATGGTTTATTATTTATTTCCAAAATACTGATGATATTTAGAAAAATGGTTTATTATTTATTTCCAAAATACTTTTGATATAAGTTAGTTGACCAATACTCATATCTGCTGATATCAGATTTATCAATGCCCACATCTCATGCTGATATCAGGTTATTGATCAATACCTACTGCCGATATAAATATCAGAGGCTTTATCAATCTTGAAATATACCTCTGATACCATGTCGTTTATCAATGCCCACTGCTGATATTAGCTATCTTCTCAATGACTACATCTACTGCTGATATCAGGTACATTAGCCATCCCTAATCTACCTCCGCTATCAGCTAGTTTATCAATATCCACATTTATTGTTGATATCAGGTAGTTTATCAATGCCAACATCTACTGCTGATATCAAATGTTGTTCAATAAATCTTTATTAACTCAGCAAGCAAAATATATACAAGCAGGTAAAACAACAAAAATTGTATACAAATGCAGATGCCCTGGTCATGTATATATTGCTGATATCAGGTAGTTATTGAATACCCACATCTTTGCTGATATCAGATTGTTTATCAATGGCAACCTCTACTGCTGATATCAGATATATTATTTATACGTACATCTGATGTTAGGTAGTTTATCAATGCGGCTATAAGGTAGTTTATCAAGACCCAAATCAACCTCTGATATCACACACTTTTTATCAATGCCCACAAAAGCAGGTAGTTTACCAATGCCCGTATCTGATACCAGGTAGTTTATCAATGCCAACATCTACTGCTGATATCAGGTAGTATATAAATGATCATACCTCCTGATATCAGGTAGTGTATCAATGTGTCCCACATGTGATATCGGGTAGTTTACCAATGCCCACATCTACTGCTGATATCAAATTGTTTATCAATGCCCACATCTACTGCTGATATCAGGTAGTTTATCAATGCCAACATCTACTGCTGATATCAGGTAGTATATAAATGATCATACCTCCTGATATCAGGTAGTGTATCAATGTGTCCCACATGTGATATCGGGTAGTTTACCAATGCCCACATCTACTGCTGATATTAGGTAGTTTATCAATGCCTACATCTACTGCTGATATCAGGTAGTTTATCAATGCCCACATCTACTGCTGATATCAGGTAGTTTATCAATGCCCACATCTACTGCTGATATTAGGTAGTTTATCAATGCCCACATCTACTGCTGATATTAGGTAGTTTATCAATGCCCACATCTGATATCAGGTAGTTTGTCAATGCCTACATCTACTGCTGATAGCAGGTAGTTTACCAATGCCACATCTACTTCTGATATCAGATAGTTATCAATGCCCACATTTACTGCCGGTATCAGATAGTTAATATCAATGACCACTGCTGATAGCAGGTAGTTTATCAATGCCCACATCTACTGCTGATATTAGGTAGTTTATCAATGCCCACATCCACTGCTTATATTAGGTAGCCTATCAATGCCCACATCTACTGCTGATATCAGGTAGTTTATCAATGCCCACATCTACTGCTGATAGCAGGTAGTTTATCAATGCCCACATCTACTGCTGATATTAGGTAGTTTATCAATGCCCACATCCACTGCTTATATTAGGTAGCCTATCAATGCCCACATCTACTGCTGATATCAGGTAGTTTATCAATGCCCACATCTACTGCTGATAGCAGGTAGTTTATCAATGCCCACATCTACTGCTGATAGCAGGTAGTTTATCAATGCCCACATCTACTGCTGATAGCAGGTAGTTTATCAATGCCCACATCCACTGCTGATATTAGGTGGTTTATCAATGCCCACATCTACTGCTGATACCAGGTAGTTTATCAATGCCCACATCTACTGCTGATAGCAGGTAGTTTATCAATGCCCACATCTACTGCTGATAGCAGGTAGTTTATCAAGGCCCACATCCACTGCTGATATTAGGTAGTTTATCAATGCCCACATCTACTGCTGATACCAGGTAGTTTATCAATGCCCACATCTACTGATGATAGCAGGTAGTTTATCAATGCCCACATCTACTGCTGATAGCAGGTAGTTTATCAATGCCCACATCTACTGCTGATAGCAGGTAGTTTATCAATGCCCACATCTACTGCTGATATTAGGTAATTTATCAATGCCCACATCTACTGCTGGCTGATATCAGGTAGTTTATCAATGCCCACAGCTACTGCTGATAGCAGGTAGTTTATCAATGCCCACATCTACTGCTGATATTAGGTAATTTATCAATGCCCACATCTGATATCAGGTAGTTTATCAATGCCCACAGCTACTGCTGATATTAGGTAGTTTATCAATGCCCACATCTACTGCTGATATTAGGTAATTTATCAATGCCCACATCTGATATCAGGTAGTTTGTCAATGCCCACATCTACTGCTGATAGCAGGTAGTTTACCAATGCCACATCTACTTCTGATATCAGATAATTATCAATGCCCACATTTACTGCCGGTATCAGATAGTTAATATCAATGACCACATCCACTGCTGATAGCAGGTAGTTTATCAATGACCACATCCACTGCTGTTAGCAGGTAGTTTATCAATGCCCACATCTACTGCTGATATTAGGTAGTTTATCAATGCCCACATCCACTGCTTATATTAGGTAGCCTATCAATGCCCACATCTACTGCTGATACCAGGTAGTTTTATCAATGCCCACATCTACTGCTGATAGCAGGTAGTTTATCAATGCCCACATCTACTGCTGATAGCAGGTAGTTTATCAATGCCCACATCCACTGCTGATATTAGGTAGTTTATCAATGCCCACATCCACTGCTGATATTAGGTGGTTTATCAATGCCCACATCTACTGCTGATACCAGGTAGTTTATCAATGCCCACATCTACTGCTGATACCAGGTAGTTTATCAATGCCCACATCTACTGCTGATAGCAGGTAGTTTATCAATGCCCACATCTGCTGCTGATAGCAGGTAGTTTATCAATGCCCACATCTACTGCTGATAGCAGGTAGTTTATCAATACCCACATCCACTGCTGATATCATGTAGTTTATCAATGCCCACATCTACTGCTGATATCAGGTAGTTTATCAATGCCCACATCTACTGGTTAACAAAGTTCTTTGTATCTGATCCAGAATGTTCACTTACTTGTGTACATTTCAACAACACCTGTTGTCATTATCAACACTTGATGGGTAAAGACTGCTATTGGCAACCGACGCTAGAAGTAGTTACACAGCAGTAAATGTGGGCATTGATTTTCTTTGCTTTACCTCAGTTGTTTGGCTCAAAATTAAAATTATCTGACAGAAAAAGCTAACATTATATGGAAAAGAAATACTACCAGGTACTCTATTTTATGGAAATGTTACAACATGGCTTTAATAAAGTTATTTTGACATAGTTTTTACACATTAATATTTGGTGAGGTGGGTCAACTGACATGACTAACATTTGTAAAATGTTTTTATTGTACATTTATAATTAAACATAAAAACAAACAAACGAAAGTAGCAGGCAGATTATCAATACATACATCTGATGTTAGGTAGTTTATAAATGCCAACACTGCTGATAACAGATGGTGTATTAAAGCCAAAATCTACTGCTAATATCAGGTAGTTTATCAATTCCCACATCTACTGCTGAGTGCTGATATCAGGTATTTTATCAATGCCCACATCTACTGCTGATATCAGGTAGTTTATCAATGCCCATATAATACTGCTGATCGTATGATTTATGGTAGTTTATTAATTTCCCATGTTTGTATAATTTTGCATCAGAAATCTTCCATTTTCTTTGGAGAAATAAAGACGTTTTTGTGTACACACAAATGTACCAACCCAAAGTGCATGGCTATGTTTTATGTAAGTTGCTTCAACACATACTAATCTGCATTTTATGTTTTTCATTCCTTTGTATTTTTCAGAATTTCTATGATGGCTCCAACCAGGAAATAGAAACATAAATATACAACTCAAGGAATTTACGAGTGTAGAAGAAATGCAAGGAATCTATTCTTTATTTACACTCTAATATGTGCAACTCAAGACTAAGGAAGTAACGAGTGTAGAAGAAATGCTAGGAATTTCTTCTTTATTTAAACTCTTAATGTGTACAACTCAAAAACTAAATAGCTGAATAGGGGTGTCTGTGGTGGCACCAGAATGTTTCTTGCCTGAAGGATGAAAATGTGGCATTTTGGCCCGACAAGTTGGATTTTCATTGATATTTAGTTCAGACTGAGGATGAAATCTCAAGTTGGGGGATGACTCTTGTGGTGCTGCCACTGTGGAAAGTTGAACAGAACCCATAGGTCTGTATGCACAAAAGAGTTAGACCGGGTCTAAAGTTAGACCTGGTCTAAGTGGAATTTAGTCCCAGGAGAAAGGACATTTTCCTTTACAAAGTTATTTTGTATTATTTTTGATCTTTGCATTAAAATCTTTAGAATTTGCTAGCTACTATTGGAAGGAGGTAATAGTAAAGGACCATTCCTGATGGAACTAAATTACACTTAGACCAGGTCTAACTTTAGACCTGGTCTAACTCTTTTGTGCATACGGACCATAGAGTTTACCCTTTATTTACTCTGTGATGTGTACAACTCAAAGACATTTTATGGGATGATTGTTTATGTCCAGTGGCATAGCTAGGGGGGCTGTCCTGCCATGAAATTTTGCCACATGCCAGTAAAATGTTCTCTGATTGATGGTCTGTTTGAAATCAAATTTACTTTTGCAATTTACAATTACAATTAATTTACAATTTTAAAGAGGAAGCCCCATCAGAGTAGTTCTGGGGTACGGTGAACCGAACCTGCCTGGTTATCAAATTAATCAGTGACAAGGTTTTCTCTGAATTTGCCAGGTGCTAAGTGATGTTTAATGTTATTACATTCATAAACACCTTCAAATTCAGAGATAACCTTGTCACCGATTGATTTGATAACCATGCAGGTTTGGTTTACCCCCAGAAGAACTGCTCTGACGGGCTTCCTCTTTCAAATTGCTCATGTAAATTTCTCAGTATAGTAATTCTAGAAGTGGGTCAGCAACAAAGCATGGACATTTTGGAGGACAGCCTTTTGCAAAGTGTCAACATCTTGAGGCTATCAGTATAAACAAAGACTATAATAATTTTGTTGCATATTGTTTTGGAAACACTTCAACTGTCCATATCTTTGGAGCTAAATGTTCAATTTTAACTTGGATGGGTGGCACCAAGAATGTTTCTTGCCAAGGGGCATGATTGTTTATGTCCGGTGACCCCCATGCCAGGAAAAGAATTCTCTGATTGATAGTCTATTTGAAATCAAATTTTCTTCAATTTGGCACACTTTAGCATTTAAAATTGCACATGCAAATTTCTCAGTATAGTAATTCCGGGTCAGCAACAAAGCGTGGACATTTTGGAGGACAGCCTTTCGAAAAAGTTTCAAAATCTTTAGGCCGTCAGTATAATTGCAATTCTGGGCCCTACTGGTCTTAAAAAGCTAGCTATGCCATGTGGCTGTTGAAGTAAATAGTGGCTATTCCACTGTATATGTCAACAGCCATATTAGAAGGTTCCCAGCAAACACAAAAACATTTTTAAAGAGTTTTAAACATGTTATATTTTGGGTTTGGGTTTTGGTAAAAACATTTTAATAACATTAAATGTTGGGTTATATTAAGGTTGTAAAAACTTTTTGTATGAATATTTTGCTTTAAGTGTTCAAAAAATGTTTTTGAATGTTATGAAAACGTTTTATACCCATTATATACACTTTATATAACCCAACATTTAAATGTTGTCTGACAACATTTTCTAACCTTTTACAAATGATGTAGAAATGTTCTGTGTTTGCTGGGGTTACTGTATCTTACAGAGGCTTATCTCACTGAAGAAAAATGGAGAGTCAAGTCAAATCTTATATCTGAACTGAAAAGAAAGAACTGAAGGAAATGTAAGAAGGGACAGGTTTATATAAATAAAATTTACTTTTTCAATGATTCTACCTTTTCAGTTATCCCTCCTGTTTTAGTGAACGCTTCCATTTACTCATTTAGCAGGGACCTGCGCTTCGCGCGGATGTCCTGCTTGTCACTAAAATTAGCGCAAAGGATGGATCTACGATTAGCTTAGGTCATTTGGATGTACAATGTGTGTTTTTTATGATGGATAAAAAATCTCAGGGCTTTGCTATAACCCCCACCCCCCTTGTAGTTCTAGGGTTAAATAATCAAAGATGTTGACAAGAGACACGTTTGTGTGGAATGCTTTGGCCTAAATTCTGACTGTTAAAAAAAGTGTGTGATTAAAGCCTTAATGTACGATCTTTTTAAATTTTTAGATTTTTCTTTTTTTCTTCTAAAATGATAATATGCAATCATTATGAAAGTTCCCAATACATTTGGACGCTTGAAAAACATTGGGAATTTGCAAAGAAACAACATCATAAACTTCACCTCTATCACTCGAAACATCTCGCACTATTTGGATTAGGACAGCGAGTGCGGCCTCAGAGTTAGTCTCCTGCGCGGCCAGTTTGTTTACGCTCCCTCCACATGTGGAGGGAGCGTAACCAAGCTAGTTTTGTACGAGACTACGGTTTGCGATCGTGGCCGACATAAAGTCATAATCTAAAAAATTATGACTTTATGTCGGACCAACAGAAAATCGTCCCGTTTACTACAAATAGGACGAATTTGACAGTTTGCTCATAGATTTCAGTTAGAACATGTGTAAGTATTACAAATATGCCAAAAAATCGGTTTTGAAAAAAATAAAGGTAAATTCTGAAAAAAGATCGTACATTATGACTTTAAGCCCAAGCTAATTGTAGATCCATCCTTTGCGCTCATTTTAGTGATAAAAGTTTTACCACAGCACCTTACCTGGGCCGGTGTAGGACCGGCCATCAAAAATGACCAGAGAGAGAGAGTGGGGGTGAGGCCTTCCATTGGTGTCTATAGACTGTCCACAGTCTTGGTTCGGTCCGGCCTGGATAATGGAACGATACATAATTACATAATAGCTTATCAAAATATGCCATAGTCCCTTCCCCCCCCCCCCCCGATTCTAAATACACAGCGCCCAAAACCAATTCCCAGCGCCCAAAACCAATTCCTCTAAATTTCAGTGACCACTCCCCACAGGTTGATTTTTAATGCTACATTTATGTAATCTACATTACCAGTCGTTCTCCATGGACCCGAGGGAGGGTCTACTTCTGAGCCAGCTTGGTGGTACCAAACATAAGACTTTGCTTGGTTGGATTCCTATTTCTTGATATTATAATTACCTTACATTTCGATGGCTCGAAGGTCACCTTCCATCTGTCTGTCCAGATCTTTTCTCCAGGTCTCTGTTCAGGCATGCAGTACCCAGGGCCGGATTTACCATAGGGCCAGATGGGCCTGGGCCCAAAATTGCAGTGTGCATCTTCCATTTTAGCCGAAAAACATCATGTTTTGGGCCAGGGGCTATTTTAGATGAAAAAAGTTACTGCACGTTGGCGATGTAAAAGTCTTGGTGATCAACCAGCGGCAACAGGAGGGGTGTTGGAGCATGGAAGAAAGAGATAAGAAGGAACCACAACGAACGCATTCACTTTGTCCACTCCCTTTACCGACATTTCATTGACATTGTTATTCATGAGGATTTACTTTGATCAATACTCCGCGTTAAATAGGTGATTGGTATTGTACTCCATGTATTTGCATGTCTTCTGGAGCGTGTCTGGAGGATGATTTGAACTAATGACCTTCCGTGCAAGCACCCTATAGGATTTTCTCTGGTGACGTGATCATCGGTCATTGTTGGCCTACATCTCTTTCTTCCATTTTGCCCAATTTTCCCGAACTTTGATGACTTTTTTCTCAGAGTTGGCAATCTTTGGCACTGAAACGAAAGTTAGCTAGTTACGATTATACACATATACGCTATTAAATTAAACAGGTTTCATGTACGGACTCAACCGAACATTGTGCATTATTTAAGAACATTTTACATCTATTTTTCATCGAAAAGGTCACCAAAATCTTACATTATTTGATAAAGATGAAACTCAGCAAGAAAACCGGCCGATTTTGATGACCTTTTCGATGTGTTAAAGGACATTTTCTACACAACACGATCAAGAAAACAGTTTGACTGTAGATCCTAAAACAAAGCTACTATACATGTTCAGAGCATCAGTGAAATTCCAGAATCTTACTCCCGGTAGCGTTTGTTTGTTCGTGGATGGGTTTGTTATAGTTTTTTCCAGTAATGATTTCGCCAAGCATCGATCGCGTAAATGGATCATACATGAAAGGAAGTACCATTGATAGCTTTTCTTTTCATGCGTCAATAGATAAGCGGATTAAAACTTGGCCGATCGAAGTCGTTGTGGTTCCTTCTTATCTCTTTCTTCCATGGTTGGAGGCAGGGGTGTATGCAGGGATAGCCCTCCCCCAAAAAAAAAGCACCAAAGGCCAAAAAGGGCCAATTTGCGGCGTGAAGCGATCAAAAAACATGTTTTTATGCTTTTTCTGTTAAACAACATCCAAATTTGCCCATTTGCGAGCATAGCGAGCGAAAAATTCAGGTTCTTTATACTTCCTTGGTCAAAAAAGTCCAAAATTTGAGAAAAAGTCCAAAAAGGTCCCATTTTTCAAAATCAGCCTCCAAAAATAAAACCTGGCTATACGCCCCTGGTTATAGGGGAGTTTCCTCCTTCGAGTTTTGGAGATTTTTACAACATCACTCATTTAAGCGACTCATTTTTGACCGTATTAGTTACCAGATTGGACACTTGACACTCTTGAATTATAAAGCAACGTTAAGCCTTATCTACAAACAAACCTACTCTTGTTTGCTCTTATTTTGTTACTTTTTGAAAACAGAACAGAACACCCACGAAATGAGTACAAAATACTCTTCCACTCAGGGGCGTAGCAAGAGCATCAGGGGCCCATGGACAAGGAGCAGTATTGGCCCTTTTAACCAGGGCGGGATTTACCTTATGAGCTCATGAGGGCCCTGACGTGCCGAGGAAGGCATGTGCACTCAAGTCAGTGGCCAAGTTTTGGTTTACGTAAAATACAGAGAGGGACTAACATACTTTGTTTGGATGTTACTATGACATTTACGCGCAAAAAAAAAAAAAAAAATTCAATTTCAGACTATTTTAGTCTCAGATCAACATGAATCTTGCTATTTGAATGCGCACGAAGCGCGGAAAATTTGACAAATTTGCCCTATTTTAGCCATAAAAATGCTGTTATTTGGGGTTAAAAGAAAGATGCATAGAAATTATGGGGGCCCTGGACCCGGGCTCATCTGGCCCAATGGTAAATCCAGCCCTGCTCTCAATTATCAGTCCTTAGGGACCGTTCACAAACACTTGTAAGGGGGGCCTGATGCAAAAAAAAATTCATCGCGAAAATTTTTCGGGCCCCCCTTTACAGACCTCAAAAATTTCAGGGCCCCTTTTTGACATGAAAATTTTCCCATAGAAAAACATAAACTCATTTTTTTCAGGACCCCCTTAGGAGGGTCAAAAATTTTCAGGCCCCCCCTTTTTGCATCAGCCCCCCTTACAAGTGTTTGTGAACGGTCTCGTATTTAATTTTAGCTTTTGTGCTCTGGGCCCCTGAACCCTCGAGGGCCCATGGACTTCGTCCACCCTGTCCCCCTGCTTGCTACGCCCCTGCTTCCACTTTCACAAAAAATTCGCTCTAACATTGAATTTTAAAAAAAGCAACTTGGCCGAAGGCCCAACAAAATGATTTTAGGGGGGAATTTCTGCAGTCCAACACTTTGCTCACTTGTAAGGATTATAGGACTATTTTTTTATTGGCAGGTTCTCAATGTTGCGAGCTCAAACAGGTTGGGTGGGTCCTTAGATCCCCTGGTGGAGTCGTGTATCAAAGCCTCTGGCGGGGGCCCAGGGTGTAGAGCCCCAAGCTCAAGGCATCGAGCCGTAGAGCTTCCCCAGCACTCATATTGATGATTTATATAATTTAGAAAGGATGGAACTATAATCTCTGATTTTTGAAGAAGTTCGAGATGAAAAAAATAAATTTTCAAAGGGATAAAAATTACAAAGCCCGGCCCGCTGACCTGCGCGAAGCGCAAAACAAATAGCACGCAAGTTAGCAAATGGAAAGCTGCCAGACCTTGTTTAGATCGTGAGCAAAGCGTGGGGGAGTTGATGATACTAAGTAGCGCGAGCGGTACACCAACTATGCATATAATAATATAATATTGTATATGGCCCTTTGAAAATTGGAGTTTTCAAGAAACACAAGGAAAGGGGTGATGAAGTGTTAAGTGCGCGCAGTGCGAAAATTTTGAAACTTTACCTGAAAGTGACCATACGGTAGGTGCTATATTTTAAACATCCCTATTGAGTTTGTCGAATTGCATCAAAATATTTTAAGCACAGATTTTTAATTCTCACTGCACGGAATTTTAATCTCACTGCACAAACGTGCCAGGAGGCACGTTAAAATAGCCCCTGTTTTGGGCCAAAATAGGGTACAAGAATTGCACTGCCCTGTTATATAGCAAAATTCAGCTTCATATCAATTTGGGCTAAAATAACCTAAAATTGAATTTTTTTGCGCGCAAATGTCCTAGTAATTAAGATCTAAAAACTTGGCCACTTGAGTGCACATGCGTTCCTCATGGTGCGTTTGGGGGCCTCCAAATTTTAAATCATAAAGGTAAATCCAGCCCTGGCAGTACCCTCAGGATTGTCTAATGTAATCTCACAAAACAAGGTGGAATCATCTGCGTAGCAGTAGCGTAGCCAGCGGGGAGGGGGGCAGAGTGTCCCCTGACAAAAAATGAAAGAAAAAGTGCCCCTCTGACAAAAAAATCAAAGAGAAAATCTGGAGGGAAAAGAAAAAGGGCAAGGAGGCCCTTTTCCACCAAAATTCACCCCAATCATGGGCCAAAATAGTGTAAAATACAAAAGCCTTTTGGGAAGCTTGAAGACATTTATCAAAAGCAAAACCGGCATATGTATTGTACAATGCAACTATATACTTTTTTTTTTGTCTGTGCCCCCGAAATTTTATTTTGCCACCCCTGACCAAGGAGACTGGCTACGCCCCTGCTGTGTAGAGGCAGAGTTGGTTTTCACACCCCTCCCCCAGGTCATCAATGAAGACAGAGAACAAAAGTGGGCCCAATATTGACACCTGGGGAACCGTGATGCATCGATGGAGGAAGCACTTGACATGCTTGATGACTGGCCAGATAAGACAACTTTGATGGAACGATCATTCAGGTAGCTTCTAATCCAGGTGAGCAGCTTGCCGGAGACTCCTTTTGCCATGAGTTTCGAGCAAAGGCCATTATGCCCGACCTTGTCAAATGCTCCTTTGATATCCAGGGCAATTAGACGCACAATTGTTGCCTCTGTCCAGGGAGTTGGACCACTCTTGGGTCAGAATGGTAAGGATGTCAGCTGTGGCTGTGCTGTGGTGTGGCCTAAAATAATCCAAACTATCTATCAGATATCATGTTTCTAAATTCTAAGGAGGTTCTTCTGAAGTTGGTTCCTGTACAACAGCCGGGACTACAGCCTCCATGACCTAATGGTGCAGAGCAGAGAGATGGGGCGGTACATGGATGGACTATAGACTTCGAATTCGAATCTCTCTTGTGAATGGGGGCGGGATGACAGACGAAAGTCTTCCACTGGCTTGGAGAAGCAAAGCTCAAACAACAGTCTGTCTGAGTGATCTTGCATATATGCCGGTGGCATCAAGATCAGTGATGACCAATTCAAGCAAGAATCTAGTCTTCCCGGGCAGGTTCTTTGACAAATTGCATTAGACTAAGGGCAATCCCTCCTAATTATTGGCAGTTGGATGTAGACCTGTCTCTACTGCAGCTGAGGTACGGTAGTATCCTGGTATAGCAATACAGTCAGCACCATCATTCATATTACCATCCACAAATACTTGTTAGGGGGGCCTGATGCAAAAAGGGGCCCTGAACAATTTGGACCCTCCTAAGGGGGGGGCCTGAAAAAATGACCACAAATTTTCCTGGGAAAATTGAGTTTATATGCTTTTCTATGGGGTTGACCCATAATTTTCATGTCAAAAGAGGGGGCCCTGAAATTGTTGAGGTCTGTAAAGGGGGGGGGGGGGCTCCGAAAAATGTTCGCGATGAAATTTTTTTTTTTGCATCAGGCCCCCCTTACAAGTTTTTGTGAACGGTCCCTTAGTTCATGGCATATATTGGACAGTTCACCTATGTTCGAACGTAGTCCTCTGATGTTCACTTCAAGTAAAGTCTAGTCCGGTCCGTTTCACGTTTCTTTCTTTCTTTTTTCTTTCTTTTTCTCTAAATCTTTCTTTTTCTTTCTTTTCGTTCTTTCTCTCGTTCTCTTTCTTTTTCTCTATCTGTTTTTCTTTGTTTTCGTTCTTTCTTTCGTTCTTTTTCTTTCTTTGTTTCTTTCGTTCTCTTGTTTCTTTCTTTGATTTCTTCTTTTTCTTTCTCTTTCTTTTTTTCTTTCATTCATTCAATCTTTCTTTCATCTTTCTTTCTTCCTTTCTTTTTTCTTTCTCTTTCTCTTTCTTTCTTTTCGTTCTTTTTTTCTTTCTTTCTTTTTCTTTTTCTTTCTTTTTCTCTCTATCTTTCTTTCTTTTTTCTTTCTTTGTTCTTTCTTCCTTTCTCTCTTCCTCTCCTTTTCCTTTTCTTTCTCTTTCTTTGTATTTCTTTGTCTTTCTTTTTCTTTCTTTCTTTCTTTCTTTTTCTTTCATTCTGTTTTTCTTTCTTTTCGTTTGTTCGTTCTAATATTTATTTCGTTTTCCTTTCTTTTTTCTTTCTTTCTTTTTTCTATTTCTTTCTTTCTTTTTCTCTTTCTTTCTTTCTTTCTTTCTTTCTTGCTTTCTTTTGTTCTTTCGTTCTTTCTTTCTTTCGTTCGTTCTTTCGTTCTTTCTTTCGTTTTTTTCTTTCTTTGCCCTGCTTAATAATCTGCTGCTTTGCTGCAGGGCCTGCTTTGCTGGAAGTTTTGAACCACTCCCTCATAATTACACCTGTCACGTCTCAAAAGTCTTTCACACATCCTTGTAACAGCGTGCATGGTTCTGTGCACATTCTAACAAGACTGTATTCAAGTCTACCAAATTTACAAACAACACGCACCGGTGAATGGTGCATGGCTGTGCTGTGTATTTATGCATCGACCCTGGGATTTTACTGCATGAATCATCTATTTTTGTAAACAACACGCACGTACACTAACTAAAGCACATTCGTGCTTTGGTGAGATCACAGCACTGACTGACACAGGCAGGAACTGGAGGACAACCATTTCATTTTTGTGGGAAAGTAAATACGAAGTAAATAGGTAAGCTTAAAAATTTGCTTTATCATTGTCAGGCTCAGTTCAGTTGTAGTAACTACAAATTTCGAACGTTTGAGGACTTGCTCTCAAGTTGTAGCAGGTGCCATAGGAGTACTCAAACTCAGTATGGGATCCCCATCAAAAAGAATACATAAATAAACTAGAAAAGATCCAAAAAAGGGCAGCAAGATTCACAACCAACACGTATGACAAAACAACAAGCATCACAAAACTCATAAAAGAACTGGAATGGGATACTCTCCAAAACAGGAGAACAGCGAACAGACTGGTCATCCTTCACAAAGCTAGGCAGGGCCTCCTAGCTCTGCCGGTGGTAAACTCACTTAAGCCAAACCTGCGTCAATCGCGGCATACCCACCCTGAAGCTTATCAAATTATAACCAGCAACAAGAACTGTCATAAATTTTCATATCTACCAAGAACTGTAACAGATTGGAACAAACTACCATATCCAATCACTCAAATCCAAGATTCAGCTAGCTTTAAAGCAGCAGTACTCCAACACCTACGGGAAGACTAAGAAGCATACCGCATGCGCACATACCCTATACGTTTGGCTCCAACTTGGGAGTGTTGTGTAGTATCTCTACAGAAACAGAAACAAACAGAAATAGGGTGTCTTCAGTGTTAATTATTTTCCTTATAAATGTCGCAAAATATTAATATTGACAATAATTAACAACCTGTTTCACCTCTCCATGATGGAGGTATTTTTTTATTTTTTTTTTTTATGTCAAGACATATCAAGGCATTAACAGCTGTTATCGTTGCAATAAAAGCTGACGGGTTGGCGCCTAGATAGCTATTAACCTCCTTTTTGAAGCTGTTCCTTTCGCAATTCCAGGAATGTGAGGCGGGAGTGCATTCCATGTGCGGGCTGTAGATGGAATGAAAGACCGCTCATGACTAACAAGGTTAGATCTTGGAATTTGAACTGCAAGGTCGTGAGATCTAACTGAGTGGCGAAGGCGAGGGTCAGTCTGGAGCTGGTCCGGAAGTAGTTGGCATAGTAATTCAGGGGCATTCCCGTAGAAAATTCGATGGAACATAGTGGTGGCACCTACTGTTCTACGGTGAGCCAAAGGCTGAATTTGAAGAGAGGAAAGTTCTTCTCCAGGGAGATCGATGATGCGAGCAGCACGCCTCTGGACTGCATCTAGTTTTGACATAATAATAATATGTTCATACATTGCCAACCAATGTCATGATTTCAAAATGCATTCAAATTCAATGCATTTTGAAATCATTAATAGACTATGACATGAATACAAATGATCAATTTTCATATTAAAAATACAAAATATCTTGAAATTTTTTTTTTTTTTTTTTTTTTTTAGGTCAACCATGAATGATCCTGGCATTTAGGTCTAGGTCCAGGGACACTACAAAACCGAAAAAATAAAAAACTTTTTTTTGAATTTCGGGTACCCGGGGAGGGTATTTCCTACCCGGGTAATGTAATCTCGGCGGGTACCCGTTTACCCGACCGAAAATGCCAGCCTTAGTACTAAGCGTGTACGCAGTGTAAGGCGCGTGTATACTTTCTTCTGTACCGCGCTATATTCACGCCACATGTGTATATCGCGGAGCCACTAGCGTTCACAGTGTTCCAGTTTGGCCAAGAATTACTTAATTTGATTATACAAATTTTGAATGTTTGAGTAGTGCATCTTTTAGGTGTCTCCAGTGTACAAACTATTTTCATTAGCATGTCGCAAAATATTAATATTGACAATAATTAATAGTACAGTAAAATTCAATATATGTTCGGGAAATATTTAAATTGTATGGGAGGGGTGTTGTACTACATTGTACTTGTAGTCCTGCCAGCAAGACTTCAGTCTTTATCATATTAAAACATAATGACATCAACGGACCTGAAGTCTACTGTACGTTTAAGAAATCCAAACTTCTAAATCATAAGCATCAAGAAATAATTTGTATTTGTCGGTTTTACCTCAGATGTTGTAGACCCTCTCTACACACTGAAGAAACATCACAAGGAGAATACTGCTCAATATGATAAATCCAAATCATGAAATTTAAGAAATTTTGCAGAGCAATATTTTAACCACTTTTGCACTATTAAGTAAATTACTCCCATGAAGATTGCAGTTTTTGCCAACTCAGGGAATGTTGAACCCACCTAAAAGATGAGATCAAAAATCAATGTATATCAATACCTCAACTTTGGTAAATTGTGAGTATTAGTACAATGGGATTAAAATCATCCATGTACACCCAAACCCTGGTACAATGGGATTAAAATCACCCATGCCTGCCCAAACTGTATGTGTAGAGAGTTCCTCAGCTACATCCTTGGAGCCCAAAATGAGCCCACATATTGTGATATTTCTTATTTTATAAGGCAAAAAAAAAAAAAGGTTGGTCTCAAAGCTCACAAGTGGTTTGAAATTCCCGACTTTTTTATTGTATTTTGAGAAAAAAAGTCTGATTTTCGCCCAATTTTTCTGGAAAAAACTATTAAAAAAAATTTTTGTTTGAAATAAAAAAAATTTCGCATTTCTTTTTTTCAAATCATGATTTTACAAATCATGTGTGAGCTTTGAGACAAACCTTTTTTTTTTTTGGCCTAAGGAGTGCCCTGCCCCTGTAAGTAACTCAGTATGCCGAGTTACAGTTACTGGAACTAGGTGTTGTACCAGAGAGCAAAGATCCAATTTATTTTTAGGATCTTTGCAGAGAGGATGTAGTGGGCAAAGGTCGAAGTAACAGCACAGGAGAAAGGGCCATGACATGGTGTATCAGATTCCTGTATATAAAATTTAAAAAATAAAAAAAAATCCGCCAACCTACCAACCCTTCCACTTGAAGAGGCCCTGTGGGCAAGCTAAAATTAATTGTTTTGGGCGTAATGGTAACTGTCAGGAAATGTGTACGCATGAATTGCGATGCACACAATCATGAACTTCCATGTGAAGGCCTATACTTTTTTAATCCTACTCAGTCCAATAAGGTCCAATACTGATTAAAATTAGCAGTTTTCTTAAATAAAATAACCAGATTATATATACCGAACTAACTTTATCACAGTACACATGTATCATCCAAAGAAACCGGGTGAAAACATAAATCAGGAATACCCCGATACATTTGGGTGTATTCCTAATACATTTGGGTGTATTCCTAATAATACATTAGGGTGTATTTCTGAGACATTTTAGTGTATTGCTAAATCATGCATTTGGGTGTATACACCTAAATACATTCAAGATTTGTAATTAAGTGTTTGTCTCTTTATTTTTAGATACAGGATTAAGACTGTAACCATAGCAACGCTATACGTCACCATGGAGCTAGTGGCTTTTCTACTCTGCTCATTGGTGATGCTTTCTGGATATGGGGTCAGAGGTCAAACTAAACCACCACCACCATCACAGGAGTACCCTGGGTATGATATTTTATGAATTCAATATCAATATATACATACATAAGAATTTATATGTAAAACACTCCCTACACTTATACATTTGTGTGCATTCCTGATACATTTTAGTGTAATTCCTAGAACTAGCCCCGTTCCACAAACCGCGACGCCTCTCGAATAGCGAGTGGAGCGAGCACCGCGGAAGCCCCGTTCCACAAACTGCGACGCCTCTCGAATAGCGAGCGGAGCGAGCACCGAGCGGAGCGAGCACCGAGCGGAGCGAGCACCGAGCGGAGCGAGCACCGAGCGTAGCGGCTACTATCCTACAGTTGGAAAATCATCATACAGGTATCAGAGTACAGCACAGAAGCCAGTGCTACATTGTATGTAATTCCTAATAGACAGGCCTCCAGAAAATTGTTGCTGTCTGGGAACTTGATGACAATTGCTGGAAATTTTCTGTGAAATAGACCTATGTGCGCATGGCGGACATCACAAGAGCGAAGCGCAAAGTTTTAAAGGCCTGGAAGCTCTCAGGGTTTAGATGCTCTCTCGTGCAATCTGAGCCTTATTTTGGAACAGTTTTCTATAAAAATTTACAGCCTTTTTCACAAAAAACACAACTTAAAATTTCAAAGTATTATTGTCAAAACTAACAAATTTCCAACAATGTTGTCAGTTTTTTGTCGTAAGTCATATAGTATATGATTGATATAATCACATCTAGGGCTCGACCGATTATTGGATCGGATATCTTATCGGCCCAATATTTGCGATATCAGTACTTTATAGGATCAAATGTCGGTAAAAAAAATTCAAAAAAACAATTTTATTTTTATTTTTTAACATTTTTTTAGAAGTTTTCTGCTACTTTGAAGAACTACTGGACCTATTCTGAAGGGCTAGGAATAGGATTATTCACAGTTAATTTGAAAAAAAAATTGGAAAAAAATTACGAAAAAATTACCAGTTTGTTATCCTTAAAGGTCCGTAACCCGATCGACAGCATCATCCCCGATTTTTTTTCATTGTTGATGAGGTTTTGGTATCACATAATAGATACTATTTTTCTCATTACTATCCTGAAATTTGGCGCTCCAAGTCGATGTATTTCGGAGAAATCATGAATCACAGCGGTTTTACAGGTTACCAGTTTGTAAACAATGGTAAATACTTTGGATTTCTGGGAGGGAATTATGAACTAAATATCAGTCACCGCAACAGCTACTTTGGTTTCAGCGTCATACACATTCTGTGAAAAAGCGAACCACACTAACTGCTGAGGAGACGGTGCGTACCAGATATAGTTATGAAAATGACAATTGTTATCGTAAGTGCTAAATAGCTCAATTGACTAGCGCGTTTGTTTTTACCGAGAGGTACCGGTTCAAAACCCGTATCGGAAGGTTTTTTCTCTCCATTTTACCCAAACTTTTTTTATATTCATTTGAAATGTACATATTGCAAGGGGGAATATATTTTGTTTCCTTTTTTTCTGAAACAGTACGAAAAAAAAAAATTTCCGTTCAATACGGGCCGGGCATTGTACAGCATGTCAGCATTCGTCATTGCCTGCCCAGAATGCAATTCACGTATACCAAGGTATTGGATTGCAAATTTGGCTATTTATTCACATTTACGCTGAAAATGCTCTCGTTTTTCACAAAGCAGCATAAAGGAGGCGATATTTGATATTATTATGTAATTTTAAAGACAATCCATATCCAAAACCAATAGGGTTACCCCCCTTTAATATGCAAACCATTAACTTGTGTTTACCTCTTCATCTGTCACATACTATAAATGCATGGAAAACCAATGCATGTATAATGTGATGAAGAGGTAAACATTAGTTAATGGTTTGCATAATACAGGATAACAAACTGTAATATTTGTTTCAAAACCAAAACACAAATGAAAATGAGAATAGGCATATGCATGGAAACATGGAAACAAAGTCTCAAAAATATCTTGGAAAAGTATAGGGCCTAAATTATTTTTTTAATGATTTATTTTGCAACAATTTAAACGTTATAAAAGGGAAAAAATAAACAAATAAAAACGCGACCCAAGATTTTCGTGATTTTTTGGTCGGTCGGAAAAGGGCAAACAAAACAATTTTTTCTTGGCCTAATCGTACATTGTATGCATATTTTGATAGTCTTTATGATATTTAACCTTAAGAACCAATTTGTATTAAGTCTTTTTCCAGTTAGGATTTTTTTTCAATAAAAATCACCTTGACTTATCTCTAGTGTTCACAGGATTTATTCATGAACAATATTTTGCATAAATTTGAGTGACAATTTGTTTGATTTTTATTTCATAACTGGAATTACCAACTCTTTGGCATTGTGTTGAGCCATCTTATCTAAATCAAAAATAAGAAAAAAAATTTAATTAAATTAAAATCAAACATCAATCAGCAACCCTGACCATCTGTGCTTTTGTTTGTAGCCTCGAGAGCAGAAGAGATATCTTACACTTCCCATAATGCATTTCTTCCATTTCAATTTTCCGTACTGAATTGCTCTCTAGGGCTAGGGGTCTCCCCGTAAGTACGAAACTCTGTCAGTCCGAATTATAGGGTTAGTTTTATGTTTAGGGTTAGGATTAGGAACCCTAACTCTAAAAATCCGGACTGACGGTGGTTCTGACTGACGGCGTTTCGGACTGAAGTCCGATGTATACTCTACTTCGCCACTTCGCGAGAAGCTGTGATTCATGTATACTTCATCAAAATATCGCCGAGTATCGCGAAGAATTGTTGCCTGCTCTGTGCTTTTATATAGAAACTTCGCTGGCCTACCCCCCAAAAGTTGAACCAAATCCAACTCTCCACGAAGCGAAGAAACCTGCTCCGCGAAGGAAATTCCTTCGCGGAAGTTGTAACATTTCAGCTCAAATTACTTCGTGGCCTGCGAAATCGCGGTCGCGAAGTGGAGTATACATCGGACTTGACTGGGTGTACCCCACATAGAGCAACATGGTTCGATAGTGACAAAAAGTACCTCAGCGCAGAGCACATCCAAATTTTGCAAAATATGTTTAATATATTTTTTACTGTCGACCCATGTTGAGCCAGTCTATTCTCAAAATGGAAACAAAGGGAAGCTATATACAAAGTAATGGGAGTGTCATTTGATGAAATGAGGTGATGCATCATTTTGCAAAGGATTCTGGGAAGGGTAAAATATCTTCTTTGCCTTGGATGCATAAGTAGTTCATGGTAAAGGTCCTTGACCTGATCAACAGCTTCATTCCCCATTTTTCTTTATCAAAACTGATATTTTGGTATTAGAAGAAAGCTCATATTTTTCCATGAATTTTCTCAGTATCCCAGTGAAATTTAATACCAGAGATATTTTTTGTTTAAAAATGTTGTGAACCAAAACGTGTTGAATTTCATACTTGGCAGTGGGGTTTGACCCCCACCCTTTTTATTTTACCCCCACCCTTTTATTGAGGCACCCTTTATATTGAAAATTTCTGACCCCCACCACTTTTGGCTTTTTCCCCCTATTTGTATACATTGATGAAGTCACAGGCAGTTTGGTTCGAAGTAAATCAAGTACGCCGAATTCTACACCTATCATCACACGATAGCCTAGTGGATGTAAACATGCATCAAATGGAATTTTATCTTGCGATATGGTTTGCTGGCAGTGATTTGGCACTTATTCTTGTGGTTTGGCACTTATTCTAGGATGATTTTATCATTCAATGAAAATATATTGTAAGCTGGCACTCCCACCCTTTTTATTTTACTCCCACCCTTTATATCAATCCACCCTTTTTACCAACAAAGTTTAAACCCCCACCCTTTTAAGGATTTTCCAAATTTCCAAGTGGCACCCTTTAAAAAGGGTGCCCTGCCAACAGTGATTTGGATAACCACACCAAAACGTGGTGAATTTGGATAACCACACTAAAACGTGGTGAATTTGGATAACCACACCAAAACGTGGTGAATTTGGATAACCACACCAAAACGTGGTGAATTTGGATAACCACACCAAAACGTGGTGAATTTGGATAACCACACCAAAACGTGGTGAATTTGGATAACCACACTAAAACGTGGTGAATTTGGATAACCACACCAAAACGTGGTGAATTTGGATAACCACACCAAAACGTGGTGAATTTGGATAACCACACCAAAACGTGGTGAATTTGGATAACCACACTAAAACATGGTGAATTTGGATAACCACACCAAAACGTGGTGAATTGAGATAACCACACCAAAATGTGGTGAATTGTGATAACCACACCAAAATGTGGTGAATTGTAATAACCACACCAAAACGTAGTGAATTGTGATAACCACACCAAATTGTGGTGAATTTGGATAACCACACCAAAACGTGGTGAATTTGGATAACCACACCAAAACGTGGTGAATTGTGGATAACCACACCAAAACGTGGTGAATTGTGATAACCACACCAAAACGATAACCACACCAAAACGTGGTGAATTGTGATAACCACACCAAAACGTGGTGAATTGTGATAACCACACCAAAACGTGGTGAATTGTGATAACCACACCAAAACGTGGTGAATTGTGATAACCACACCAAAACGTGTTGAATTTGGATAACCACACCAAAATGTGGTGAATTGTAATAACCACACCAAAATGTGGTGAATTGTAATAACCACACCAAAACGTGTTGAATTTGGATAACCACACCAAAACGTGGTGAATTGAGATAACCACACCAAAATGTGGTGAATTGTGATAACCACACCAAAATGTGGTGAATTGTAATAACCACACCAAAACGTGGTGAATTGTGATAACCACACCAAATTGTGGTGAATTCTGATAACCACACCAAAACGTGGTGAATTGTGATTTACATACCAAAATGTGGTAAATTGTAATAATCACACCGGAAGTTAGTGTATATATGCACTACTAATTATACAGGGTGTCCCAGAGTGATCTATGCCGTGTTTGAAAAAAATCTTAAAAATTTATAGTCAAGAGTGTATCTAATTTTGATAAGTGCAATACAATGGCACACATGTCATCTACTTATTCTGTGATTTTCATAGAAATAGCTTGATGCGTTTTGGCGTGACATTGATATTACTGAAAATGGACAAAAAGTACATTAATTTACAGCGCAAAGGCATCATAACACATTTATCACCATCGTCCAGTCGTTGGAGAAATCCTACATTCTTTTAGAGGAAATACATCTAATTTGGCACAGATGTAGCGCGTACAACACTGAACAATTCTTGATATGGAATTAAGTGAAACATTTCAATATGGCTTCAGATATTTAGGTTAAAACATACTTTTTATGTAATATTTTTACCACAATTTGTACCCAAAAATGTCATTATTTCATAGAATTTAACTTCCTCAAGGATCACCAGCAGTTAATTTTAATATTCTCCATTACGTAGCTGTCTGCTTGCCAATATACTGTGGACATAAATAAATTCTACGACACTAAGGACAAACATTCTCTATACTTTCATGACAAATCCATCTTCGCTGGCATTTAAAATTATGAAACTCCGTCGGACACCGCAGTAATTATCTTTCAAAACTGCCAACAAAGAAACAATCGTATAAGGTCACACAAGCGTAACAAATCCTTTATTCCATACAAGGATTACTTCATAACATCATAAATAATCGATATATATCGACTATTTAGGAAAGTAAGGACAAAAGTACATATAAAATGGTAATTTTACAGATTTTCAAAATAGATTGATTTGTGAAAACCCTAAATTCAACATTTTTACGCAATATCCTGTAACTTCTATTAGAAACATCCAATTTTTAAAATCTAAAATTTCTAAGAAAGCTAAATATATGTAGATCTTAGAATTTAAAACAATATCACTATTAATAATGCCCTTCATACCTAGAAAAATCAAACTTTCCCGGTATAGATCATTCTGGGACACCCTGTACATGTATTTGCTTCTAATATCAAAACAGGTGAATTAAGTCATACGTCAAAATTAAGAAACAGATGTTATGGTAGAAACAAAACAAAAAAATATTGGACCATGCCATGCCTCTTTAATATTCATATAATTATAATTACCACATAATTGGCAAGCAAAGATCATTAAAGATGATGTCTCACACTATTAAATCAACTAACTATGGACCACAATGGCCTCATCCCAATGGCTTAATTCAATAACCTCAATTAAACAATCATAGTGCAAAATTTGACCTCAAGTTGCAGAGCATGAGTTTTTGTACCCAACTTTTCAAAAGTCATTCAATGAATTTGTAAATGTATTGGGGTTAAAGAATTGTGCCCTGACAGATGAGCATGTCTTGCGCTAATCAACTGTATTGTCAGTATTCTCATTAATTAGTGATAATTATATTTTCTTGGCATCCAATGTCACATATTTATCTGCATGTACATGTATGTAATATTGGGCTATGCCAGTTGAAATCCATACACAGGGGGTGTAGATCTCAAATGGAGTCGTCCATTCAAGTTAACGACGAGTTAACCCATTCGAAATTCACACTCCCTCTGTTGAAGATTATACAGTCATGTGTTCCATATCCCCCCCCCTTTTTTAAAGATTTGTGTGCACCCTGGGCAAAAACAATTGAAGTGAACTGTCCAATTACTAGTAACAATTTTGGTCGGTAAAAACAAATATATTCTGTTGGTACTTTCTCAAAAGTGTGCCCCTCACCCTCGTTTCAAAAACATGGCTTCGCCACTGGGAAGGTGATACCGCAAATTTCACTCACAATGCAAAATGATTGGTTCACTGTTTGCAAGCTTGATTACATTGAGATATTCGACTGTGCCCAGAAAAATGGTGATTTCTCTATTTTGCAGTCATGCAATAATACTAGGGTTGTAAACATATTTAAAATAAATCGTTATTGATTCTTGATCATTTGATTTAAAAACACAAACCACATTCCTTTCAGGCATTTTTCATTCCAATCACATCAAAGCCAGTTTTGTGATAAAATCGTGAAAAGAAGAATTCCTTGAAAAAAGTGCATAATTGCTTCACAAAATGTGCTATTCTCATTGAGCTCAAATTAAAGCCTGACATTCTTAGCAATTTAAATTGTGAAACAAAATTGCCAAGGGACGCACCATTAGATTTCATCGGGGGGCTACAGAGTTTTTGAAGAAAAAAATTCGCCCACTTGCAGGATGATGAAAAAAACTTCGCCCACTGATGAGTAAAAAAAAACTTCCCCCACCAAACTCTGTATAGTATACAAATATATACTGCCATGAGAGGTTCTGGTTAAAACTATGGGCCCGAGGTGAGATCAATAGTATTAATTGATCTCAACGAGGGACCATAGTTTTAACCAGAACTTCGAATAAAGGCAGATTATATTTGTTTTATATACTTCATTAATATGTTCTTTGTTCATTGATTTGTTAAAAGAAAATTATTTGACGTCTTGACTCTCCCGCTTCTATCCTGAGTGAACAGCACAGCTAATTTAAGCACAACCTACCCTTCAAAAAATCAAATAGCCTAAAATCGGGCTAACCAATTACAGCAGCGCCAAATGACGCTATGGCAGTTTCAAGCGTGCGTGAACTGTTCCGTCAAGATCGAATGCGCGCACGCGAAGGCATGGTCAAAAGTACTATTTACGGCTTGGAGGTACTATTTACGGCTCATCCGGGACATTGAAAATACTATTTACGGCTTACAGGTACTATTTACGGATAGGAGTACTGATGGTAGAACTATTGTTGGTCATGTGATCCACTTTTAACCAATCAATGAACAAGAATATTTTAATGAAGTATATAATAATACATAAGGAATACATACAAGGGAAATAAAAAAATGTTGTCGCCAAAAAAAAATCCGCCTGACCCCAACTCTCTAGCCCCCCCAATGAAATCTAATGGTTCGTCCTCAAGAAATTCCAGCAACATGAATAAAAAAATTCACGAAAATTGAGAACAGCCGGAGAACAATCATTTTGAAACAGCTTGTAATTAGGGGTGTGATTTTCGGTAATTTTGTGCCCAGGTACCAGCGATTTTTCAAGCGGGTAACCGGCACCAAATTGCAAAATAAAATAAAAAATTGCAAAAAAAAAAAAATTTAAGTTATTATTTTCCCCGTTTTCCCCGGACCTAGACCTAAATGCTAGGATCATTCATGGTTGACCTAAATTTTGTTTTAATTTCAGGTACCCTGTAATAGGATTCTCGGGCGGGACTCGAATTCCTGGGACTCACTCACACCCTTACTTGTAATCCTGGATACAATGTACATGTAGTTGATTCATCAAATGTACTACATATCTTAACTGCGCTAAGCCAAGAATACATTTTGAAACTATCACTACTCTTTTGCTTTCATGCATGTAAACTTCGATCTGTTTTCAAAGTATAAAATTGTTTGTTGTTTAAAATGTTAATTGTTGCTCAGGGCCCCTTGGATATCAGCATAATCAGTACTATATACTGAAGGGGCTAGAAGGGCTACCCGCATGTCCATGCTTTAAAAAGAAAGATTTAAAAATAAATATTCAAAGCATGTAAATGAAATTTGTAGTACTTATTTATAGGAATATAATAATTAAAATGAAGGACAATGTTTATAAATATCAGGATATGATGTACATGGATCATACTGGATAATTTGACATTGATTTGTTGTTCATCCAATCTGCTACTTGTAACTCATATTTGGTTAAATTCCAAAAATAAATTTTGCCATTTAGATACATGCACTGGGACTAACTCACAGCAGCTGGAATGTCTATCCCATGATGCTGTACGGTACCATAATAGAACTGCATGTGCCATAGAAAATGTACACAAAATCCCTTGCTTCAACTTTCAATTACTTGCTTAAATCAGGGGAGCTTAGACTTTTGTTTGAAAAAAATATGACCTCTAAGTGTTATGAAACTACCTTATTTCTCAAATAAACGCCCCCAGGGCGCTGCATTTTCCAAACGGGGGGGGGGTATAAGTCATTTTCAGAACGATAATTCCATTAAAATCATCAGACATGCTGAAATGACAAACTATGAACTAGAAACACTGACTTCAGGTTCACGTCAGGGTTTCCGATCAGATGTTTCGCTAATTATTGACGCTGTTATTGACCATGTGGGCAATTTGGTAAGCTTTATACTACACAAGATAGCATGGAAATATCCGCATTTTTTTAAACATCGTCTTGCCACGGTCTTGGTTGAAAAAAGTGGTGGTGGGCGTTTATTTGAGGGGGGGCGTTTATTTGAGGGGAGCGACTATTCGAGGAAATACGGTTTTTCATGCCTCAATACTAAAAGCGACGCCTTATATATTTTTGTATGTATTTGCTATGGAGCAAATGCAAGCAGATAGACTGCAATGCATGATGGGATACTCCCTTCAGCTGCTGATACTCAGTGCTCAGAAAAGATATCTTACACTTCCCACAATGCATTTCACTGTTCTGAACTAATTTGCTATCTAGTGCAACATGGGTCGATAGTGACAAAAAGTACCTGAATGAACAGAGCAGATCTTGCATTGTTTATTTCTTGACTATCGGGACCCATGTTTATCCAGTCTATTTTCAATATAAAAACAAAGCGAACCTGTACAAAGTAATAGGAGTGGTGTCATTTGATAAATAAGTCTGCCCGTCTTATCTTCAGGCAACCGAGTCTTATTTTCAACCTCGGACCCACAAAACATCTTATGCGCTTCGATCTAACGCTGCTGTCACATTTGAAGTGCCTCGTTCCAAGAAACAAGCTGGCGATCGCACCTTTTCAACAGTGGGGCCGCGCCTTTGGAACGAGTTGCCCACCACTGTCCGAGGTCAAGAAAATATTAGCACGTTCAAGAATCTCCTTAAAACCCACCTCTTTCCCACTGATTAGCTCTTTTTCCTTTCTTGTCTTTTTCTCTTTTAGCGCTTTGCCTACTTTTGTAAAAGGCGCTTTATAAATCGCATTGTTTATGTTATGATGTAGTGAGGTGATGCATCATGTTGCAAAGGATTCTGGGAAGAGTAAGCACGGTTGTTTGATGCATATAGAATTGGCTTCATTATTAACTAAATGCAAACTATAGATGGCGCTATTTATCCTAAATTATATTTCTTTATTTGCTAGGGGTAAGTGATTAATACTGCCATTAAAACAGCTGGAATAGGTGAAACAAGCAACAAGCAAATTTTATAAACATATTTCATCAAACCATGAAAGGAATTATCTGTATTAAAAGCTTGAAAGAGTAATTTCCAGTAATTAAATAGCGCCACCAATTTTGTCATTAATAGATACATTTTATAACCGAAAAAGCTATAAAAATGCTATAAAAGTGAATATTTTTGTAAAAGAGGGGAATTCAAAGTAGAGAATGACTCAAAAGCATCTGTATACATTAGCAGGATATCACATTTAGCTGTTTAAGCCTAAAATTTGATTGTACATGATGTTTTGTTTGAAAAACTAATAAATGATCCCATCAAACAACCGTGTAAGATATCTTCTCTGCTAAGCACTTACTGTATAAGTGGTAATTTTCGCGAGGGTTTTATTTTCGCGAATTTTGCGATTAGAGCTCCAACCGCGAAAATAACACCTTGCGAATATAGGCTAAAATGTATTACAAGTATAGGGAAGGACTGGGCAATCGCGAAAATGTCTCTCTCACTCCAAATCGCGAAAATAACTGTACCGAAAATTACCACTTATACAGTATTTCTTTCATTCCATGTGTGCGAGTATTGGTATTGAATGGATTATGGATTGAATTTTATATTACATTTTAACTGAAAATAGTCGCTGGATGATTGACAAGTTCATATTCACGGTATGCTATTCCAGTTGAAATCAATACACCCCCTGTGGATGATATAATCGTAATCTTTTACACAACATGGGGTGTAGACTTAAAATGGAGTCATCCATTCAGGTAACCCATTACCCCATTATAAACCTCTGGAAGATTTAAGGTTGTGTCTTCCATAGGGGGTGTATGCGCAGTGGCGGTGCCAGGAATTTTTTTCAGGGGGGCATTGAGGGGGCAAAGTGAATTTCGCGCAAAATTGCCAATTTCCGTATTTTTGGGTTTTTACTGGGGGGCAAGAGTACTGACCGCTGCGGCAAGCGGCAGGGCGTTTCAACCAATGACAAGCCTTGATTGTGTCTGTTTGTCTACAATACGCATGCGCCACACCGCTCAGCGGCAAGCGGCAGGGTAGTATGAAACCAGCATTAAACTCTACTGTTACTAGTGAATTCTATCAATCAAGATTATATACACCCTCATCTATATTCCTTATTCTATTCATTACAGTGATTATATCATCTTAGCACCAAATACCATCCACCCCGGCCTTCCTCTTACTCTCAGCGTCAACATCTTAAACTCTGCTGTGGGTGTGGTACCTGTGACGGCAACCATCTTGAAAAATGGAAGGGAGACGATAGCATCAGCAAGTCAAAATTTTAACGGTGGAATGTCAGGTGTACTGACATTACAGGTGAGAATCAGACTATTCCATTTGAAATGCACACTCCCTCTGAGGAAGATTTAGCTAAAGTCTTCCACAGAGGGAGTATGGGTTTCAAATAGAATAGACAATTGGGTAACTTCCATTTGAAATACTCATTCCTGTTGCGGAAGATATGGGTAAAGCCATGATACAGAGGGAGTGTGGGTTTCAAAATAATTAACCCTAACCAATTCCATTTCAAACATATGCTCCCTTTGGAAGCAAAATCTTCCACACGGGGAGTGTATTCTAATGTCTAGATATTGAGTATGTTACGGTAGTACCTGTAGACATAGATGAGGCGTAATGTTCTTATTTGTAACTTTGCAATGTTGGCAGGTATGGGGCTGGTGCCTACAGCCTTAATATTTTCCATCTATTCTTATTTCATTTATTTATTAGATGCCATCCGTTGCTACTGCTGGTGCCTACAGCCTTAAGGTATCTGCAACAGGACAACAACTTGCTTTTGAAGAAACACAAGACTTAACCTTCAAGAGAGAGGGCTTTGCCATACTTGTGCAGAGTGATAAGGCCATCTATAAACCAGGACAAACAAGTAAGTGAAAAGGGCGTAATTGTTTAAGGGGAAAATGAAATGAGAAAATAAAAGTGAGGGAAGAGGGATGGTTTTGCCATCCTTGTACAGAGTGATAAAGCTATCTGTAAACCAGGACAAACAAGTATGTGAAAAGGGCGTAATTGTTTAAGGGGGAAAGAAGAAAGGAAGGAGGGAGTAAGTGAGAGAGGGAGGAAGAGAGAGGGCTTTGCCATACTTGTACAGAGTGATAAAGCCATCTGTAAACCAGGACAAACAAGTGAGTGAAAAGGGCGTAATTGTTTAAGGGGAAAGAAGAAAGGAAGTAGGGAGTAAGTGAGAGAGGGAGGAAGAGAGAGGGCTTTGCCATACTTGTACAGAGTGATACAGCCATCTGTAAACCAGGACAAACAAGTGAGCGAAAAGGGCATAATTGTTTAAGGGGGAAAGAAGAAAGGAAGGAGGGAGTAAGTGAGATAGGGAGGAAGAGAGAGATGGCTTTGCCATACTTGTGCAGAGTGATACAGCCATCTGTAAACCAGGACAAACAAGTGAGTGAAAAGGGCGCTTCCGATCTCCCAATCTAGAAGAAAGGAAGGAGGGAGTAAGTGAGAGAGGGAGGAAGAGAGAGATGGCTTTGCCATACTTGTACAGAGTGATACAGCCATCTGTAAACCAGGACAAACAAGTGAGTGAAAAGGGCGTAATTGTTTAAGGGGAAAGAAGAAAGGAAGGAGGGAGTAAGTGAGATAGGGAGGAAGAGAGAGATGGCTTTGCCATACTTGTACAGAGTGATACAGCCATCTGTAAACCAGGACAAACAAGTGAGTGAAAAGGGCGTAATTGTTTAAGGGGGAAAGAAGAAAGGAAGGAGGGAGTAAGTGAGAGAGGGAGGAAGAGAGAGATGGCTTTGCCATACTTGTACAGAGTGATACAGCCATCTGTAAACCAGGACAAACAAGTGAGTGAAAAGGGCGTAATTGTTTAAGGGGAAAGAAGAAAGGAAGGAGGGAGTAAGTGAGATAGGGAGGAAGAGAGAGATGGCTTTGCCATACTTGTACAGAGTGATACAGCCATCTGTAAACCAGGACAAACAAGTGAGTGAAAAGGGCGTAATTGTTTAAGGGGAAAGAAGAAAGGAAGGAGGGAGTAAGTGAGAGAGGGAGGAAGAGAGAGAGGGCTTTGCCATACTTGTACAGAGTGATACAGCCATCTGTAAACCAGGACAAACAAGTGAGTGAAAAGGGTGTAATTGTTTAAGGGGGAAAGAAGAAAGGAAGGAGGGAGTAAGTGAGAGAGGGAGGAAGAGAGAGATGGCTTTGCCATACTTGTACAGAGTGATACAGCCATCTGTAAACCAGGACAAACAAGTGAGTGAAAAGGGCGTAATTGTTTAAGGGGGAAAGAAGAAAGGAAGGAGGGAGTAAGTGAGATAGGGAGGAAGAGAGAGATGGCTTTGCCATACTTGTACAGAGTGATACAGCCATCTGTAAACCAGGACAAACAAGTGAGTGAAAAGGGCGTAATTGTTTAAGGGGAAAGAAGAAAGGAAGGAGGGAGTAAGTGAGAGAGGGAGGAAGAGAGAGATGGCTTTGCCATACTTGTACAGAGTGATACAGCCATCTGTAAACCAGGACAAACAAGTGAGTGAAAAGGGCGTAATTGTTTAAGGGGGAAAGAAGAAAGGAAGGAGGGAGTAAGTGAGAGAGGGAGGAAGAGAGAGAGGGCTTTGCCATACTTGTACAGAGTGATACAGCCATCTGTAAACCAGGACAAACAAGTAAGTGAAAAGGTCGTAATTGTTTAAGGGTGAAAGAAGAAAGGAAGGAGGGAGTAAGTGAGATAGGGAGGAAGAGAGAGATGGCTTTGCCATACTTGTACAGAGTGATACAGCCATCTGTAAACCAGGACAAACAAGTGAGTGAAAAGGGCGTAATTGTTTAAGGGGGAAAGAAGAAAGGAAGGAGGGAGTAAGTGAGAGAGGGAGGAAGAGAGAGATGGCTTTGCCATACTTGTGCAGAGTGATACAGCCATCTGTAAACCAGGACAAACAAGTAAGTGAAGAGGGCGTAATTGTTTAAGGGGGAAAGAAGAAAGGAAGTAGGGAGTAAGTGAGAGAGGGAGGAAGAGAGAGATGGCTTTGCCATACTTGTACAGAGTGATACAGCCATCTGTAAACCAGGACAAACAAGTGAGTGAAAAGGGCGTAATTGTTTAAGGGGGAAAGAAGAAAGGAAGGAGGGAGTAAGTGAGAGAGGGAGGAAGAGAGAGAGGGCTTTGCCATACTTGTACAGAGTGATAAAGCTATCTGTAAACCAGGACAAACAAGTATGTGAAAAGGGCGTAATTGTTTAAGGGGGAAAGAAGAAAGGAAGGAGGGAGTAAGTGAGAGAGGGAGGAAGAGAGAGATGGCTTTGCCATACTTGTACAGAGTGATACAGCCATCTGTAAACCAGGACAAACAAGTGAGTGAAAAGGGCGTAATTGTTTGAGGGGGCAAGAAGAAAGGAAGGAGGGAGTAAGTGAGAGAGGGAGGAAGAGAGAGGGCTTTGCCATACTTGTACAGAGTGATACAGCCATCTGTAAACCAGGACAAACAAGTGAGTGAAAAGGTCGTAATTGTTTAAGGGGAAAGAAGAAAGGAAGGAGGGAGTAAGTGAGAGAGGGAGGAAGAGAGGGCTTTGCCATACTTGTACAGAGTGATACAGCCATCTGTAAACCAGGACAAACAAGTAAGTGAAAAGGGCGTAATTGTTTAAGGGGGAAAGAAGAAAGGAAGGAGGGAGTAAGTGAGAAAGGGAGGAAGAGAGAGAGGGCTTTGCCATACTTGTACAGAGTGATACAGCCATCTGTAAACCAGGACAAACAAGTGAGTGAAAAGGTCGTAATTGTTTAAGGGGGAAAGAAGAAAGGAAGGAGGGAGTAAGTGAGAGAGGGAGGAAGAGAGAGAGGGCTTTGCCATACTTGTACAGAGTGATACAGCCATCTGTAAACCAGGACAAACAAGTGAGTGAAAAGGTCGTAATTGTTTAAGGGGGAAAGAAGAAAGGAAGGAGGGAGGAAGAGAGAGATGGCTTTGCCATACTTGTGCAGAGTTATAAAGCCATCTGTAAACCAGGACAAACAAGTGAGTATCACAGGGATGTAAATGTTCTGTTTGTTACGGATTTCCGGTGTTTTTTTACGGATCCGAATCCGGATTTATACTTTTTTTTACAGTTTTGGAAGTAAATGATGATATTTCATCATAAAAAGAACAAAAAAAATTTTTTTTTTAGGTGGGCGATACCCTCATAGCCTATTCCCTCCGATCCCTAGCATTCAATAAAAGCATAGTGCTCCGATAAAGCGGTTTTTTTTTTCAACAGCTGCTTACATCCCTGAAGTGAAAAGGATGTAATTGTTTAAGGGGAAAATGGATAGAAGGAGATAGTACAGAGTGCTAGTGATAAATCCATTTATAAACCAAGACAGATGAGTGAGTATAAAGGCCAAAAAAAGGGGGAAGATAAGGTTAGCGAGGTGGGAGGGAGGGAGAGAAGGAACGAAGGGAGGGAGATCAATGAACCCTATCTCTTTTTCTTCCCTGGTGGATGCACACCAGTAAATAGCCTCCATTGACTTTGTGTACAAACAGGGTCTGGGAAAACATCATTTTCTTGACTCCAGAGCGACTCAGTTCTTCAAAACTTACCCTTTCTGCAAGTTGAATGTCAGATGAAGACATCCATTGTAGAAATTATATATGGAGTCCAGCATATTTTTCCAGAAAAATGCCGACTAGATCACCCTATAGCCCATGCAGCCTACGCCACCTTATGAATAGCTTGGTGTTTCTGAAATGTAACACATTTTGAAAGTTTAGCCAAATCGTCATAAAAAGTCAGATCCTTCTCATTTTTCACAGACAATCTATTTCCCAGGCCTAAATGAGGATTAAATATGAATCAGGGCCTAATAGTTGGGTTTTAAGCCTTTTCTAATTTTAGCCGTATTGCACGTTTCCTCGTTTGAAACACATGATTTTTCCTCCCAGGGTGTAGGAGACTTGTATTTACTGGTGTGCACTCTGGTGACTTTCCACTCAATTTGTGAGAACAGGTCTCAAACAGTTGCCCTGAAATGATGATTGTATTTTTGTTCTCTTTCTACCATGTAGTTATGTTCCGTGCCATGGCTGTGTACCCGGATCTGAAACCGTACACAGGAGCATTTGATATCGAGATGAAGGTCAGTATGTAAACCCCATGAGAACTACCTGCCGATTGGCCAAAATGAATATTGTGTCCAATTTTGAACCAATCAAAGAGGGTGTTAATAAGATCATCTGCTAATGCAAGTTTGACCATAAATAGCTTTAAAGAGCCTAGTCATAATTGGCAATTGAAATGAGCATTTCAAGTTATCAACCAATCAGAAATGCTGTTGGATGACCAGTAGTGTCCAGGGGGTTAAGATAACAAATTCCCCACATAAATATAAGAGTCAGTGTGGTACCAGGGGGTTAAGGGTATTCCCAGTGGTGGCACCATGGGGGGAGTTGTAATGGGGGAAGTACACCCCAGTCAGAACACTTCCCTCGGGTACCCCCCCCCCCAGTGAAAGTCCAAAGTGAAGAATATGTCCACTTTTTGCAGCAATTTTGCATAAAATTTGTTGATTTTTCCCCCTGAAATTCACTTTGCCCCCACCTCAATATACCTGCCACTGTGTATTCCTCCAATCTCACACTCTCCTCTTCCACTGCCCCCCCCATCTTGCAGTCAAAATAATCAGGAAAATTCCCAATTTTGCCAGTTTAAGGCATTTTTTTTCATCCCATCTTGCCTGATGCTCACTATCCCCCTTGGTCTACAACCCCCAGTAAACTTGCAGTTGTGTCGATCTAACATTGCCTCTGATTGGTCAATTACATCTTTAATCACTTTAATCACCAATCAGAATGAAACTTTGCAAATAATTCACCCAATTTTTTTTGGTGTGGTGAAATTATTCTAACAATGTTGCTGTTTGGTGCAATTGATAATGAAAACTTCTTTTTGGCCTATCAGCAGGTAGTTCTCATGGGGTTAAAACAAATTCTGGTAACACAACACTGACATGAGTATACATGCAGTGACATTGGCATAAAATGTGTAATAAAAATAAATAACTGTAGATATTTATATAGCGCTTTATGCCGTAAACAGCCTCAAAGCGCTTTACATTTATTCCGCCGTCATTAGATTATGCCGGAACCATGTTTACAGCCTACAAATGGCGCGGGTTCATCAGTACAACGACTGTGACTAACCCTAACAGCTTCCCATTGCACCTGGGTGGGGTGAGGCAAGCGAGGTAAAGCGCCTTGCCCAAGGGCGCAACACGGTGGTGGGACAGGGACTCAAACCCACACACGTCGAGCAAGCTCTCAGATTATGAGTCCAAGGCCGTAACTACTGAGCCACCGTGTCCTCATGTTAATAATGATTCAGCTGATATTCAAGAGTACTTTGATGTTAAGGTCGCTAGAAGTCATCATTATGCTGTTTAATTGCAATCAAAATTGATATAGAATTGCTGTTGCTATGGAAACAGTCATATACTTGTTGATTCTGAAATTAATTGGCAATTTACCATTTGTGCTACTAAGAAAAGAAACCAAATGACTCAAATGAGCCAATATAATCCTGTTGAATGATGATTTCTGTGCGGTATTTTGCGTGCATCTGATTATATTGGCTCATGTCGTCGGCTGTATTCCATAGTGGCGTATAGTGATTTTTGGTCATTTTTTTGAAAATTGGCACATATGTTTTTAATGATGTTCTCTTTCATTTTTCTAAGTCTCATCAGTCATAATTAGCTAATTAATTAGTAATTAATTAATTAAATGTGGCGTATAGTTACAAAGTGACCTTTTTTGTATTCCATAGTGGCGTATCGACCATACGCCACTTTTTATACACATTTTATAATTATGAAATATCGGCAAAACTGAAAAACATCGTATGTCATAGTGGCGTGCTAGCGTGTCGGACCTATACGCCACTATGGAATACTTAACGACAAAAGTAATGCCATAGGGATTACACGGCGACCGAGGTGGCGTCACGGTTAACGTAAGGTTAGGGTATTGCGTTTTGTTCGTTTTCCATAGTGACGTATAGTTTTATTTTCAGTTTGCCAGCAATAGTATTTATTTATTTCTTTTGAAAAATATATAACAATAAAATCTATTTAGTTTACTACAGAAATTTCACATCATTTACAAAATATAATGAATGTCTGATTTACACAACTCGATTTTAAATTGGCATTTCTTCAAACCCGATTTTCTCGAAAAGTTGTTTATTCATGGCGCCCACTATACGCCACTATGGAATACTGGACGACGATGTGTCTTTTATTGTGGTCCTAATTACATTTGGGTGTATTCCTGATACATTTGGGTGTATTCCTGATATATTTGGGTGTATTCCTGATACATTTGGGTGTATTCCTGATACATTTGGGTGTATTCCTGATATATTTGAGTGTATTCTTAATACATTTGGGTGTATTCCTATACATTTTTGCATATTCCTAATACATTTATGTGTATTCCTACTACATTTGGATGTATTCCTAATACATTTTGGTGTATTCGTGATACATTTGTGAAAATACAAATATTAATATGGTACACGAAGTTGTGAACAAATGGAAAAACATGTAAAATTCAGATGAAAAGATAGCTTATTTACATAATTTGCTGTGAGGTCACCCTAATTATGAGCCGCATAATTCTAATTGTCTTGGGTAGTTACAAAAAACAAAAATAATTCTCGCTCATTACGAGCTAATCATAGTAATTAAGTACATTGCATGTGTATGATGAGTCTGATTCTGCATGAATAATCAATGTCAAAATCATGTGAGAAACTAGTTGATAATGGCCTCATTATCAGAGGGCATAGTCCTTAACCTTCATTCACTAATCATAGCACAAAATTTGACCTCGAATTGTAGAGTATGAGTTTTTGTACCCAACACAATAAAAGGTCGTTTGATGAATGTATGAACCTATTAAGATTAATGAACTGTGTACTGAGACATTGGAATGTTGTAGATCTTAGTGAATCTTGGCAAGATGACTTACATGAATTAATGATATTGATAAGAAGCCAAGTCAGGGTTGCCAGCAATTTTCAGCCCAAGTCGCATGTCAAATCATTGAAAAAGTCACGTAATTTTTCTCTTAACCACTGGTTTCTATGGAACAGAAAAGTACCGGGAGTCGTGAGCCCATGCTGAAAAAGTCACCCAATTATTTCCTTAACCATTGATTTCTATGGGACCGGAAATGTACCAAAGGTGTGTGGAAAAACTTCAAAATCACCCAATTGGGCTACTAAATCACACGTTTGGCAACCCTGAGCAATATTTCAACACAAGTTCACAATGGTGTATAGATCATGATGTCCTTTTTCATGTTAACTCCTGTATAGCAGGAAATTTTGCAAGGGTTTCGTTTTTGCACTTTTTCGCGATCCAACAGGCAGCCACAAATTTTTACCCCCCGAGAAATTATTAATTACACATAGCACTTAATGTGAATATAGGCCTATTTGGAAATGTGAATTAAACAGCCACTAAACTGTCCAGAATTGATAACATTGCAAAAAATTAACCCAGCGAAAAATATCCTACTATACAGTATTTCAAAAATATGTTCATAATTATTGTTGACATCATTTCTGTCTGACCTTGGATATTTATGTAGACTGTGTGAATCATACTAACTCCTGATTTTAAAAAAAAGCAGCACTATTTCTTATGATTTAACAAAATATAATCCTATTTATTTCATTTTGCCCAATCCTATTCCTGTAGTTAGCACTAAAACTGGCAATATCAAATTTTATTATTTGGCCAGTTTGAGGAACAAAGGGTCAGGATTTTTAGGTTTTTTGTTTTTTTTTATAGACGAATCCAAATACACGCATTCCTACACCTAACTAGCAGCCTTTAGTTGGGTCCCCGTCGGCTGCAATGCATCCAAAATGTGAAATGATTCGGCCTTGGCGGAAGTTTTAAACTGCATTCCATCACCCGTTTTACACCTTCCGCGAAAACACAGGTAGACAAAGGAATGATTTAAGTTTACAACACAATACAGTTCCAACAGTTGTGCAAATAAAAGCCGCCTTACACCTCGAGAAGGTTGAGGTGGGTTAATAGAATAATACAATAGAGATAATTCTGCAGGTAATCCCGTCGCATCTATTCATAGATATACAAATGGATGAACAAAAGGACTATGTATGAATAGATGCGACAGGATTACCTCTATTGTTTATATTATTCTATTAACCCTCCTCGTCTTTGCATCTTCTCCAGGTGTTAGGCGGCTTTTATTTGCACAATCAGCTCAAAACCCCAAGTTGGTGCTAGCGGGAAACCAAAGATGGCCGACCAAATCCTGACCATGACTTGGCTCGTTGGATTCGTCTATACTGTGACAAATAGGTCCAACGACTTTTCCCGGTTCAAACTGCGCAAATCCCATTTAGGGGATAAAAAACGCCTGTTTTCAAGAAAAATTGTTGTTTTTAAACCTCTAGTTGGTGCATTTAGGGGTCATTTTAATGATCCTTCTATTTACAAAGCTATCAAAAACCTGTAAGGGCGGGTACCTCTCAGATAAAATCCTGCTTAGGGGTATCTTTTAGGTACAATCCTATCCTGTTAGGGGTCATAATTGCCGAAACTTTGTTACGAAACCGCGCTAAATTCCTATTCAGGGTGTATTTTGCAGGGCAAATCCTGTTTAGGATATGTTTTGAAAATCTCTGGTCACGCATGTGTACACAGTGAAACTTGAGTGACCCCCCCTGGGCTAGGCGATGCATTATATTGCCAAGGATTCTGGGAAGTGTAAGATATATTTTCTGAGTAGGCCTATCATATGTATAAGGTGGGCATGTTTGAGATCCTACATTGTAGTGTGTGTAAAGGACATACTATGAGTGTTCAACCATATTGGGGTTAAATAACTGTGTACTGACCAGGGTTGTTTGATTTAAATCACGCCAATTTAAATCACTTGATTTTTTTTTAAATCACTGATTTAAATCAACTTTTTTCATTTTTTACCATTTTTGATAAATATAAGTTAATTTCTTTCTTAAATTGACTGTTTTACTTCATTCCTAATGTTTCTACAACTTTTGGATACAATTAAAATACCTCTATGATGTCACTTTATCTATTGCTAAAAATTAATTTTCAAGGTGCCGAATTCAACAGGGTTTTTTCCTCTTTAAAATACCTCTATGATGTCACTTTATCTATTGCTAAAAATTCATTTTCAAGGTGCCGAATTCAACAGGGTTTTTCCCCATGATTTCATCAAATTTTCTCTTTGAAATTTTCACAGTAAAAACATGTCTAGATTTTTTGTAAATACCTGGTAGGATTGTGCATATGACTAGCATTCCACTGGTACTATTTTGACATTATCATGGGGTATAGCAGTTCTTGGAATAAAAAAAATTTAAAAAATCGATTTAAATAAAAAAAATCTGATTTTTTTCATTTTTTTTTTTAATCAAAAAAATCAACAACCCTGGTACTGACAGATGAGCATGTTAAAAAATGTGTCACAAATTGTGAACCATTTTAACATTCAACTCAACTGTCCATGTATTGAGTTATTCCAGTTGAAATCCATACACCCCTTAATTATGGATGACATGACCTTAATCTTCTACACAGGGAGTGTGAATTTCAAATGGGGTTACTTAAATTGGTGATGTCATTTGAAATCTACGCCCTGTGGGTGGAAGATTACGGTCATGTCTTCTATAGGAGGTGTATGAATTTAAACTGGAATAGCCTGAGTAAAAATAAAATCATGTTTCTCATCTGGGTTTTCAAAAATAAGGAAGATAAGGGGCTTTTTTTCCCTTGATAAACTACCTGGTGCGAATCCCCAAATAGGCCCTATATTTTATTTTATGCTTCTGGTATCAAATGATCACAGAACCTTAAAGAAGTGTTTCTTTATTTTTTTAGCAAGGCTATTAGCAGTCAAGTTAGCTCAATCAATAAGGCGTTCGACTATGGATGCGGATTTGAACCCCGTTGGTGATCAGTATGCAATTCTCCTAGACAAGGAGCTTACTGCTAATTGTCTCATTGCAACCCGTATGAAACTCAGGGAGCTGATCCTGGCTATGATGGTCAATTGTGAAATGTCTAGGGTGTGCACTTCTAAGCTGCAAGTCCCTGTATGTTTTTACTGGTTTGTGGAATGATGTGGAGCCGAAGTGGTCAGCGACAACCTGTAAAATTTGCTGAGGCTTGTGGATCAACTATGAATCACTGTTCTCTTTTTTTAAGTATATCAACTTACTAAGCATCTTTTTTCAAAAGTTAACTGAATTAAATAAAAAGATTGAAGCAGCCTCAAAAAAGGAAGCAGGAAGGGACTAGAAACAGGGCTGTCAACTCTCACGCATTGGCCGTGAGTCTCACGCATTGGGTCATTTTCTCACGGTCTCACGCCAAGGTAGTATAATCTCACTCCTAGGTAGTAAATCTCACGCAAAATGCTGGAAAATGAGTAAAATCTCACGCATCGTCAAAATAATTTGTTGTCCCTACGCCCCCCCTCCCGCTTTTCAGATTGTCGAACGCCACGGCTCAAATAATCATGGGTCAAAATGAACATTGTAGTAAACAAATCCTGGTACATTTTTGTACGGCTCTGTCTCACGCCAAGCAATTCCAAAAAGTTGACAGCCCTGCTAGAAATATGTTTTAGTTTTTAGTTTTTACTCAGCTTTATGCATGTTTTAAATTTGAGTCAATTTTAAAAGTTTGTATCCATAACATGAGATTGGCGATGGAAAAAATATGGCTTATATCTAAACTGTATTTGAAATCGTTTAAAAATAGATGAAATTCAAGTATGCCTTTTTGTTACCGTGGCAATATATTACACCAACAGGGTGGTGTTATTTGTATATTGAAAATAGTAGATCTATTATGTCCATGATTAAACACAGAATAAAGCATTACCTGGCTGTAATTCAGTATATTCACTGAAGCATGATCCCTGCTCAAATATGGGTCTGGAAATACCATGAACCATAATGATACTCTCATTTTAATGCCACAGTTCTGACTTCCCATGTAACAGTCATACATCAACATTTGACCTCAAATTGTGGCGTATGAGTTGTTGTACCCAACACAGTCAGATATCAGTGTAAACCGACTGCAGACGACAAGTTACAATTTTTTTTTAAATAAAAAATTTCAGAATTGTAAATTTGCATGACCATATTTGGAATCTGCATTAAAATGAGTACCGTATTCATTCCAATAAGCGCCCATGCCCCAATAAGCGCCCACCCAGGGTATTTTCAATTTTCAATTGACAGATAGATGTTGATACAGTGAAATACATGTAGCTGGAGGACTGCACATCCTGTGTAAACTTGCAATGCATTTTCAACATCAGAAAAGCTACTAGAACGTGTCCGGACTCTTTTACAACATACGTAAATTTGTCTCTAATAAAAGCCCCTCACGAAAAATTAGGTAAACCAGGTAAAAAATAAGCACCCACCCAAAATGACTTTGTTAAGCGCCCTGGGCGCTTATTGGAATGAATACGGTACAAACAAGCCTTGTATTGGTCCAGTGGTTCCTAAAATAGCTTTTGAAATTTTGAGAAAATACCTCAAAACTTGAGACTTTTTATGTTGAAACCTTTGGCCAGCACGCAGAGCATTAATGTATTGGGGTTTTACAACTTTGTCCTTGTAGATGAGGATGCTTTGTAGTTGTATAACAAGCAAATATTGAAACTACCAGAAGAAAAGAAAGGAATGGGAATTGACAGGGTAGCAAACTCACGATTAGGCTATTGCAGTTGAAGTCCATACACCCCCTGTGGAAGACATGATTGTAATCAGCATGATCAGTGGCGTAACATGAGTCATTCTTATGGGGGGGGCTCCAACCATGATTGGGGAGCACCGGGCCTGATGGGGGGGGCACAAGACATTTTTTGGTAATTTCCTATTGGATTTTCTAAATTTTCAAATCGATTGGGGCTATTCCATTTGAAATATGTATACTCCTATCAGTGGTGCAGCACGAGCTATCCTATTGAGAAAGGGGCACCAACCATAATGGGGGGCACCAGGCCTTATGGGGTCATAAGCCATTTTGTGGTATTTTTCCTGTAGGATTTTCTAAATTTTCACATCGATTGGGACTATTTCAGTTGAAATCCATACACCCGCTATGGATGACTTGATTGTAATCAGTGGCATAGCATGAGCCATCCTATTGGGAGGGGGCACCAACCATGATGGGGGGGGGGGACACCAGCCCTAATGGGGGACACAAGTCATTTTTAGGGAATTTTCCTATGGGATTTTCTAAATTTTGGGAAAAAAAAGGAAGACTTGACTTTAATCAGTGGCTAATCCTATTGGGAGGGGGGCACCAACCATGATGGTGGGGGCACAAGCCATTTTTTTGGCAATTTTTCTATGGGATTTTCTAAATTTTTTAATCGAATAGGGGCCAAAAGCCCCCTGTCCCTTTTTGATGCTTTGTCACTGACTTAAATCTTCCAGGCAGTGAGCGTGAATTTCAAATGGGGTTTGCTAGCTGAATGAGAGACCCCATTTGAAATTCACACTCCCTGTGTAGTAGATTAAGGTCATGACTTCCATTGGGGGTGTATGGATTTCAACTAGAATGGCACATTCCGGAGGCCCATTATGAATGTCAGGAGTTAATTTTAAAATTGAGCTGAGCTCTGGAGCTGAGCATGTTTTGTTAAGCTTTGCTGTGACGCATATTCCAATAATAGAGCAAATATTGAAACTACTTTGAAAAGAAAAAAAATTGGACAGGGGTAGCAAAGTCATGATTGGGCCATTACAGTTGAAATCTGTACACCCCCCTGTGGAATACATGACTTTAAATCTTCCATACAGGGAGTGTGAATTTCAAATAGGGTTTGTTACCTGAATGGGAGACTCCATGTGAAATCTACACTCCCTGTGTAGTAGATTAAGGTCATGACTTCCATAGGGGGTGTATGGATTTTAACTGGAATAGCCCATCTTGTAGCCCAAATGGGTGAATTTTGAAGATATTCCCTGCAAAGTTTGACCATTTTTGTCCCATAGAAATCAATATTTAATAACAAAATTGGGCCACTTTTGGCTCCCACAACATTTGGTACTTACTACCAATTGCTAGAGTGGAAAGCAGGTGGTGGGCGCATTGCATTCTCTAAATTCAGTAAATTTTCATCGTCAACCGTGTAATTGAATGGGATTATTTTGAAATTTTAAAACGCTTGAATTATCACAAACAAATAGGCCTATGTTGATAAATAATATAAATACAAGCTAAAACCGTTGGGGTTCGATAATGAACCCCACAAAACTAACCGAGTGTATTGGAAAATGCCATACGGCCGGGCGGTTTCACAAGTTGCCGGCTCGATCATGTCATCCGCCGCCTGGTGGAAAGTAGAAATTAAAAAAAAAATGTTTTACACTTTCACACTTTCGCTGTGATCACTGAACAATTGTTCATTGTGTATAAATTGCTTAAAAGTGAAGGGTAAGTCAAAACAAAATTTCTTAAATGAAAAATGTGGCAACATGTGGAAGATAGTGCAGATAAAGTTGAAGCCCCATTCAAATACATGTAGCTAATTTCTGTACTTAAAGGCCCATATAAAATTAACAGATGTGGAAATAGGAGTATAAAGTGACCAGTAGATACCAGTTGTAGTCCTACTAATTCATGGCATATTGGATGGCCTAGGGGAAAGTTAGCCCATAGTAGCAAGACTATCCCTGCCTTCAAGGTGAAACAAACATACTCATGTTACCCTCTGGCCATGGGCTGGCCTGGTGTCAGATCTTACCCAGGGAAAGATGACATTCCAATATTGGCCTTTAAGTAAAGGTATTACAGTTGCACATAAAATGTACACTTTTGTCTTTTAATACACAGCTTTCGGCTTAACTTTATTTTGCAGGGTATGTTAGCACATGTGCAAAAACCTAAATTTTGATGATTTTATTGATTCGCCAAATGAGCAAATCACTGAATACTAAAAGTAGGCCTTTAACAATATGGTGATATTTTATGATAAGCATGTGTATACACCCAATAGGATTCGGTTTGCATGCGCACAATTCAAATCTGCCAGTGCAATTGAAATTCTCGAGTACGTACTCCGATGTTCGAGAATTCTATGCTATACTATGAGCGTCTGAACACATCTACTAAAACAGTAAAAGCTACAATAGATAATGGCTCCATATATAGCACCTAGTCAATCAAATTGCATATCAGGCTCTTAGTATATTGCCATTACCTGCGTATAAATGTATCTTTATTGAATTGATATTTTCTATTACCACAAAACAGATTAAGGTGACGCAGAAATTACACTGCAAATACACCCAAATGTGTTTTTTTGGCCAATTTTACAAATTCACAGGCTTTGAGTTTCAACTTAAATCGCCTACCTGGGTGCCAGGGTGCGAATTCGTTAAAAAAATTTGCGTAGCAGTTTTATTCATCATAATCAGGATACTTTCATATAATAAAGCACTATAAAAATTGCTATACAAATGCAAAATTGGGTAGCAGTTACTTCAAAATGTGGAGCAAACTGCTATGCGATACAGCCGAATTCGAACCCTGCTGGGTGCTCACCTTACAAATCTGCCAGAGCCTTAGCTTCTTCACAAGTGCAATTTATAGCACACCTGACAAGCTCGCCTTAACATTTCAAGGAGTGCGATTTGTAGCACACCTGGCATATTCAAAGCTCAAACCCTGTATTTACAGCTTTAAAAGCATATATGTGTTTAAAAATAAGCCTACCCTACCTACCCTAATTTTTTTCAGCCCATTACACCAACATATAAAACATATGTGACATGATCAAGGGGAATGAGTCACATGTCGGCCCTGGTCGAACATGAGTTTTACACATGTTTCTAAAGAGGACATTTAGGGCTTTCAGAAACTGAAAACCCCATGTTGATACAAATTTCTTTTGTGAAGTTACATCAATTTATCAATCGCTGAAAACAATATAAAACAAAAGAATTTTAACACTTTCTTTGCCAATATCTCAAAATCAATATTAGCGACATCCGACTCAATTCCCTTGATCGTGTCACATATTGTTTTGTGGATAACAACTACTGAAAATGTTCAATGAAATAACCAATGTTTTAAAACATCAATTTTGTCTTTTTGACTTGGTATTGGTAAATATGAAATATGATCTTCATATATGGTGTAGTCTTTTTTAAAGACAGTTCTTGTTTGGACAAAGGGAGGTCATCACACTATAGGCAAAGTAGGTCAATCCCGTGGAATATTAGGGTTGGACAGCCTCAGGAAGTTTATAAAATCCTTGCTTAACTTGAAAGTAATAAATATGATATTAGGTATTTATTTCCGGTAGTACTTAATTTCGCTAATTGCCAATGAGTACCATTTTCGTGGGTATTTAATTTCGCTAATCCAGCAATTCATGTTTAGAATTCAATGAAAGGCTGTTTAATTTACGGGTATTTACTTAGGCGAATTAAGGCTTCTAGCAAAATTAAGTGATTTTCAGTATACTTGTAAAGTGGGGGGGGGGTCACTCAAGTATAATGATTTACATGCGTGACCAAAATTCAGATGAAAAGGAGTGTTTTTTAGTGTTGTGCATGTTAAGTCCGATTCAGGCTCCACATTGCGCAATATGTAGACTGTCCCACAGTCTGGGTTCCATCTGTGGGTAAATAATTAGAGCTAAAACCACCTTCTCCTTCACACCAAAGATTAAAACAACACACCACTAAGCCCTAATTATAAATGACAACAAAGTTATAGTGCTCCTAGAGCACTGTGTATCGACGAAAACTCAATTAATCTACAGACCAACTTGTTTATTTTTTATAATAGCTCTCCTAAACCCAGACTGTTCCGCTTTGATAGTAAACTGACTTCCAAATAATTATCAAGCTATGTAACGTGACCGTGGCGTCAATTATGATAGCCCCGCCTCATTGTCAATTCAAATATGGTAGGCACATAACATGCATGACTCAGTTCTATTGTCATTTTGCGCGCGCGTTGGTTATGATCAATAGACTATCAATGAAAACCTATTTCAAATATCGCCTTGCTTGCTGAGATCAACATTGATTGGTCAGGCTAAGTAGCAGCTTACACAAACGCCTGCACAAACGGCAAGACAGTGAGACCACGGACGTGATATATAGAAAACTCGTCTGACCCAGGATCGGTAAAATTGAACTCCCACAAAATGCTGGGAGCTGGAAGGCAACTTGCCTACACATTGGAATGGTCCATGTATCGGGTTTATTTAATGTTGTATAATCTACATTACCAGTCGTTCTCCATGGACCCGAGGGAGGGTACGCAATATGCTGTGATACACCACACCATCGTGTGATTAAATTGAAATGAACTGCAACGATATATTGCGATATCGCAGTTACGATGTGGCGTCTGCATCAGGGATGATCAGGCATTAAGGTCATTCTACCTACTTTGATTTTCCAGCAGCCAATCACAAGAATACACCCAAATGTCTTAGAAATACACATTCACATGTATTAGAAAGGCACCCAAATGTCTTAAGAATACACCCAAAAGTATGAGGAATGCACCCAAATGTATTTGCAATACACCCAAACATCATTGCAGTAACTCACAAATATCTTGATTTGGAATATAAATCAACCTTCTTTTTTTTAAGTATCTTTAACATGTCAGCCAATGCTAACTGAAAGATTACAAGGAGGACAATTTTTCCAATTCAAGATACTGTGCGTTTGTATTAAATGATATATTAATAATCGGTTGGTGTGGTTTAGCTTGTAAATACTAAATGTGATTGGTTTACTTCCTGGGTGTCGTCCAGTGTTCGAAATTTTGGTTGTCCGTTCGCCCGGGACAACCAAAACATCCACCGGACAACCGAAAATATTGCTCTAGTTGCCAAAAGTCACTTTTTCAGCATTAGTTTGCTCAAACCTGACACAACAGATGAATTGTTAAATATTTAAGAGTAATTGTTCATAAATTGACTACACTTGGTCACATGTAGTTGTTTCAGATTGTGGCAGCTTACGGACAACCAAAAACTTTGGTGGACAACCAGAAATTACAACCTGGTTGTTCATGGGACAACCCCTTTTATTTTCTTAATTCGGACACTGGTGTCGTCTATGAGGCAATAAACAACAGTGGCCACAATGAACACGCATGTTGTGGCATGTGTATGTAGCACTTTGTAGGCGTAGGCCTAGTGCAGGTCCAATATTTTGTTTAATTTCTAAAATCCATGACTGCCCACACAAATAAAATGTAATTAATTACAAAACTGATTATATCTGTTTGATTCAGTCTGTCACCAGAATTGGTAAGGCAATTATTTGAGTCCATATAGGAGACAGAAGTATAATGGTTTATTTAACACCATGCTGTGGTACTCTATTTATATCACTAGGCTAGGTTAGGTAACCTTTCACGTGGGTGACGACTGCAGACGACAAGTTTCAATTTTTTTCTGAATTAAAAAATTTCAGAACTGTAAATTTTCATGACCATATTTGGAATCAGCATGAAAAATATATTTAAATGAGTACAAACAAGCCTAGTATTGGTTCAGGGATTCTTACGATAAAAGCTCATGATATTTTTTTGAGAAAATGTCTCAAAACTTGTACTTTTTATGCCGTGGTTGAAACCTATGGCTAGCATGCAGAGTATTAAGCGAAAACACAGATTATGAAATAAAACATAAATTGATGTCAACTTTTCTCACAACATTATTTGTATACATTTAACACCAAGTGATCATTTCTTTTTGTGGGTCCAACATAACAGGGAGGACCCCCAAGAAGATATCTTTAACCCCTTCCCAGAATCCTTTGCAACATGACGCATCACCTCATTTCATCAGTTGATACTCCCGTTACTTCGTGCAGGTTCCCTTAATTGTATTCATTCGGTTGATAGTCAAGAAATAAACGATTTTTTGCCCCGGGGGCACTTCCATAACAGATATGCATCATGTGCCTCGGGATAGACCCCTTTTTCAAACCGGCTTGTACCCATGACCCCCTTTTTGTGATATGGTCCTACCTATTACCCAATGACCCCCTTTAAAAAAAGTCATGTACTCAATGACCCCCTTTTTCTATTTCCTGCTACCCAATGTCCCCCCTTTTTAATTCCCAAATGTAGGTGGTATTTGTGTTCTCCTCCAGAAATAATGAGATTTCTCAAATTTCCAAGGTGGCCAAGTTGTTTTTTCGCAGTTTGGCACTTATTTATGTGTAATTAATGATACTCTTTTGGCAATCCTGTACCCAATGACTCCCATTTTACAATTTGTTACCCCAATGACCATCCTTTTTTCAAAGTTTCATACCGAATGACCCCATTTTTTTTAGGTTGTGTACTGAATGACCCCATATTTTTGTAATTGTACATTTGACCTGAATTCCCCTACTTTTAACATGGCATGGCACATCCCTGCCATTTCAGATAGGGAGTGCCTCCCGGTTTGCCAGATCTGGATGTGTTCTATTCAGTGAGTGTATATTTCAAGTCACTATCGACCCATGTTGCACTAGATAGCAAATCAGTTCAGAACAGTGAAATGCATTATGGGAAGTGTAAGATATCTTTTCTATAAACTGCATTGGTGTGCTATACAACAATAGAACACCTATGTTGACATCCATTGGGCTATTGCAGTTGAAATCCATACACCCTATGGAAGACATGACCTTAATCTCCAACACAGGGAGTGTGAATTTCAAATGGGGCTACCTGAATGGGTGGCTCCATTTGAATTCTACACCCCCTGCCTGTGGGAGAGATCATGTTCAAGTTCAAGTGTCTTCTATAGAGGTGCATGGAGTCCATCGGTTGTTCCAATAGGACTACCTGAATGGGTGGCTCCATTTGAATTCTACACCCCCTGTGGGAGAGATCATGTTCAAGTTCAAGTGTCTTCTATAGAGGTGCATGGAGTCCATCAGTTGTTCCAATAGGACTACCTGAATGGGTGGCTCCATTTGAATTCTACACCCCCTGTGGGAGAGATCATGTTCAAGTTCAAGTGTCTTCTATAGGGGTGCATGAAGCCCATCAGTTGTTCCAATAGGACTACCTGAATGGGTGGCTCCATTTGAAATCACACTGAAGGGTGGCTCTGTTTGAAATCTACACACTGTCTGGGAGCTGGAAGGCAACTTGCCTACACATTGGAATGGTCCATGTATCGGGTTTATTTAATGTTGTATAATCTACATTACCAGTCGTTCTCCATGGACCCGAGGGAGGGTACGCAATATGCTGTGATACACCACACCATCGTGTGATTAAATTGAAATGAACTGCAACGATATATTGCGATATCGCAGTTACGATGTGGCGTCTGCATCAGGGATGATCAGGCATTAAGGTCATTCTACCTACTTTGATTTTCCAGCAGCCAATCACAAGAATACACCCAAATGTCTTAGAAATACACATTCACATGTATTAGAAAGGCACCCAAATGTCTTAAGAATACACCCAAAAGTATGAGGAATGCACCCAAATGTATTTGCAATACACCCAAACATCATTGCAGTAACTCACAAATATCTTGATTTGGAATATAAATCAACCTTCTTTTTTTAAAGTATCTTTAACATGTCAGCCAATGCTAACTGAAAGATTACAAGGAGGACAATTTTTCCAATTCAAGATACTGTGCGTTGTATTAAATGATATATTAATAATCGGTTGGTGTGGTTTAGCTTGTAAATACTAAATGTGATTGGTTTACTTCCTGGGTGTCGTCCAGTGTTCGAAATTTTGGTTGTCCGTTAGCCGGGACAACCAAAACATCCACCGACAACCGAAAATATTGCTCTAGTTGCCAAAAGTCACTTTTTCAGCATTAGTTTGCTCAAACCTGACACAACAGATGAATTGTTAAATATTTAAGAGTAATTGTTCATAAATTGACTACACTTGGTCACATGTAGTTGTTTCAGATTGTGGCAGCTTACGGACAACCAAAAACTTTGGTGGACAACCAGAAATTACAACCTGGTTGTTCATGGGACAACCCTTTTATTTTCTTAATTCGGACACTGGTGTCGCTATGAGGCAATAAACAACAGTGGCCACAATGAACACGCATGTTGTGGCATGTGTATGTAGCACTTTGTAGGCGTAGGCCTAGTGCAGGTCCAATATTTTGTTTAATTTCTAAAATCCATGACTGCCCACACAAATAAAATGTAATTAATTACAAAACTGATTATATCTGTTTGATTCAGTCTGTCACCAGAATTAAATAAGGCAATTATTTGAGTCCATATAGGAGACAGAAGTATAATGGTTTATTTAACACCATGCTGTGGTACTCTATTTATATCACTAGGCTAGGTTAGGTAACCTTTCACGTGGGTGGCGACTGCAGGCGACAAGTTTCAATTTTTTCTGAATTAAAAATTTCAGAACTGTAAATTTTCATGACCATATTTGGAATCAGCATGAAAAATATATTTAAATGAGTACAAACAAGCCTAGTATTGGTTCAGGGATTCTTACGATAAAAGCTCATGATATTTTTTTGAGAAAATATCTCAAAACTTGTACTTTTTATGCCGTGGTTGAAACCTATGGCTAGCATGCAGAGTATTGCGAAAACACAGATTATGAAATAAAACATAAATTGATGTCAACTTTTCTCACAACATTATTTGTATACATTTAACACCAAGTGATCATTTCTTTTTGTGGGTCCAACATAACAGGGAGGACCCCCAAGAAGATATCTTTAACCCCTTCCCAGAATCCTTTGCAACATGACGCATCACCTCATTTCATCAGTTGATACTCCCGTTACTTCGTGCAGGTTCCCTTAATTGTATTCATTCGGTTGATAGTCAAGAAATAAACGTATTTTGCCCCCGGGGGGGGGGGCACTTCCATAACAGATATGCATCATGTGCCTCGGGATAGACCCCTTTTTCAAACCGGCTTGTACCCATGACCCCCTTTTTTGTGTTATGGTCCTACCTATTACCCAATGACCCCCTTTAAAAAAATTCATGTACTCAATGCCCCCCTTTTTTCTATTTCCTGCTACCCAATGACCCCCCCCCCTTTTTAATTCCCAAATGTAGGTGGTATTTGTGTTCTCCTCCAGAAATAATGAGATTTCTCAAATTTCCAAGGTGGCCAAGTTGTTTTTTCAGCAGTTTGGCACTTATTTATGTGTAATTAATGATACTCTTTTGGCAATCCTGTACCCAATGACTCCCAATTTTACAATTTGTTACCCCAATGACCATCCTTTTTTCAAAGTTTCATACCGAATGACCCCATTTTTTTTAGGTTGTGTACTGAATGACCCCATATTTTTGTAATTGTACATTTGACCTGAATTCCCCCTACTTTTAACATGGCCGCGGCACATCCCTGCCATTTCAGATAGGGAGTGCCTCCCCCGGTTTGCCAGATCTGGATGTGTTCTATTCAGTGAGTGTATATTTCGTCACTATCGACCCATGTTGCACTAGATAGCAAATCAGTTCAGAACAGTGAAATGCATTATGGGAAGTGTAAGATATCTTTTCTATAAACTGCATTGGTGTGCTATACAACAATAGAACACCTATGTTGACATCCATTGGGCTATTGCAGTTGAAATCCATACACCCTATGGAAGACATGACCTTAATCTCAACACAGGGAGTGTGAATTTCAAATGGGGCTACCTGAATGGGTGGCTCCATTTGAATTCTACACCCCCTGCCTGTGGGAGAGATCATGTTCAAGTTCAAGTGTCTTCTATAGAGGTGCATGGAGTCCATCAGTTGTTCCAATAGGACTACCTGAATGGGTGGCTCCATTTGAATTCTACACCCCCTGTGGGAGAGATCATGTTCAAGTTCAAGTGTCTTCTATAGAGGTGCATGGAGTCCATCAGTTGTTCCAATAGGACTACCTGAATGGGTGGCTCCATTTGAATTCTACACCCCCTGTGGGAGAGATCATGTTCAAGTTCAAGTGTCTTCTATAGGGGTGCATGAAGCCCATCAGTTGTTCCAATAGGACTACCTGAATGGGTGGCTCCATTTGAAATCACACTGAAGGGTGGCTCTGTTTGAAATCTACACACTGTCTGTGTGTGAGATTAAGGTCATGTCTTCCATAGGGGTGTATTAATTTGGGATTTCATCTGGAATAGACCATCCATTGTTCAAATAGGGCTACCTGAATGGGTGACTCCATTTAAAATCTACACCCCCTGTGTGAGAGACTAAGGTCATGTCTTCCATAGGGAGTGTATGGATTTCAACTGGAATACCCCATTCATTGTCTCCTCAATTAAAATCATACACAACTTTGCACAATTCAGTTCTTCTTTTCTTGTAAACAAATTAGTTGCAACATGCTTGGCAACCAAGCTGTGTGCTTGTATGATACCAAATCGGTGGTGTAGGGCAAGAAAGCACTTTCTGCAATATAGCTGCCAGATGCCATATTTTTTTGATTGTGTACAATATAGAATGCAGAAATTATTAAAATGTCTATAAAGCAGCTATTGCAGGTAGAACCATCTGGGCTTTAAATATATCAGAATAAAATTGTTTTGATATTTCTTTAAATACAAACAGTTGTTTTCCTTGCATGGTTACCCTCTGTGCATAGACTCTTCTTGTTCTTGACACATGAGCCATCAATTTTATTTGGCACATGAATTTACTGATTTAAATAACAACTACTTGATTTGTTGATGTTCTCAGAATTTGCCGTTGCATAATTTGGAAGTTATTGTCCTTTGAATGAAGACCTTTGGGTGAATATATTTAGGTGTACTCCTGATACACATTTGGGTGTATTCCTAATACATCTGGGTATATTCCTAATACATTTGGGTGTATTCCTAATACATCTGGGTGTATTCCTAATACATCTGGGTGTATTCCTAATACATCTGGGTGTATTCCTAATACATTTGGGTGTATTCCTAATACATCTGGGTGTATTCCTACTACATTTGGGTGTGTTCCTAATACATCTGGGTGTATTCCTAATACATTTGGGTGTATTCCTAATACATCTGGGTGTATTCCTAATACGTTTGGGTGTATTCCTAATACATCTGGGTGTATACCTAATACATCTGGGTGTATTCCGTTGCATTTTGAAGACATTGTCCTTTGAATGAAAGAAGCTGACCCTGTGCATACAAAATCTGTGCACTGTTTCTAAGATTTGTTCCTGAGTGCACAAGCCGTTTTTCAGCAATTTTCCTATGGGATTTTCTAAATTTTGCAATCGATTGGGGGTGTGTGGTGGCACATGCGCCCTGGTGTATTGTATTATGACTTGTTATACAATTAAAAGGGCATTTCGTGATCCACAGCCTCATCCCCCCACTTTTTTCAAAAAAAGTTGAGATTTTTATACCACTGGACATCTCTGGCTACAGAATATTTATGTACAAAAAATGTCTTGCAGATAAATTAGTTTAGCAAAAATATCGTCAAATTTGAATTTAGTTTTGGTATACCAGAACGAAATTACACACAGTGGCCTATGGAGCAGTGTAATAATCATGCATAACTCGCAAACGCAAAATAGGAATCAACTGAAATTTTGGGAATAACCTTTTTCGTGAATATCTACTGAAAAATGTCACAAAAAGAGGATGCTAGGATCACAGAATCCTCCTTTAATCTGTAAATTATTTGGATCTTATGTTGAATTTTGATGCATCAGACTCAGGGCTGGGGGGTGATGCACCCCATAAATCTTCAAAAGGGCTGCTTTGTCTTTTAAAAAATATCAATAGTTTTGATTTTGATCAATACCCCAAATCATGAACTTTCTGTGAAATTTGCTAACAAGTATGATCCGTGATAATCAAACGCATTCCTCTAATTTGGCAAGAATGACGATTTCTCTTGAAAAAGGTCTGCGTTTGGAAAATCTGCACCCCACAAAAGAATTGTAGCTACGGGCCTGGTCAGACTCATCCATTATCAATGAAACCTGATGGGTATACAAATCATTATGATACGTCCAGCTTGTACATGTTAGACTAATGAAAGTTGATTCCCAGTTTACTGTTACCCAACCCAGTCTCGGAAAATTTCTGGTCAAATAATGCAATATTTCCAAATATTTCAATATTTGATACTTTGACAAGTTTTAGAGAAACGAAAGCTATTCCTCATCAAGAAAAACATTTTAAAGCATCTTTTTATTATGGACATATATTGGGATATTAGCAAACTCAGCTGACATCATGACATCATTCATGGCTAGTGTGCACTTCTGCTATCCTTTACCACATCCTGGTGACCAGGATGGCCTCATCCAAATGGCATAGTCCAATAACCTCAATTATACAATCATAGTGCAAAATTTGACCTCAAGTTGCAGAGTATGAGTTTTTGTACCCAAATTTTCAAAGGTCATCCAGTGAATGTACAAATGTATTGGGGTTAAAGAACTGTGCCCTGATAGATGGGCATGTTGTGGATCCTAGTGACTATACATGCCACATGCACAGTCTTATAATGAGTAATGAAAAAGTCACCTACACAATCTTGGAAAAATTGTAATGTTCAGGAAGTTGGGAATTGACTTTTCATTAGCCTTATGAAATGAATTAAATTTGTCACAATATTATTTTAAATTGATAATTGTTGTTGTTTTGATATTTCTTTTCAATAAAAGTTTGTTTTACCTGCATGATATCCCTACATGTGTACACGCATGCTGGTCTACGTGTGTCATGCATGAGGGAAAAAAAATTGTTGTGTTGCCCTCAACCGTCCGACCCTAAATCCTGAAAAATCAGGGGTGCAATTTTTTTTTTTTTTTTTAATGATGATTTTTACAGATTTGTTCAAAAACTCAATGTTTTTCACTTAAAATTAATATTTTATTGAAAGACTAGTCTTTAATTGATGTCTAACAGGTATCCAGAAGTCAAAATTGACAAATGTCCCTAATTGAAGAAGCATTTAATATTTGAGGGGATTTTTAAAAACTGAAGGTTTTAAAAAAAAAAAAAAAAATCCGACCGTCCTACCCAAATTTCCCATTTTCCCACTTGAGGGCAACACAACAATATATTTTTTTTGGCCTGATTGGTGTACACAATAATGCTTCAGTAGAGGTTGCCTCACTTGCTAGGTTTATGCAACCTTTTACTTTGTCTCGATTTCCACACAGGTACCAGGCATGCTGGTCTACGCGTGAACAGTCATGCATCATCGGTGTACACAATACAGTATTAGCAAAGTATTTTAGCTAGAATACTTTGGTATAAGCAAAAGAACTATAAAGGTACCAGTTATGTTCACCCCTGTACAAAGACAGATATGTCATGATTGGAACCAGCAGGCAATGGCTGTATCTTTTGCTCGAATTCGGAATTTAAGACCTCATTCATTAAAATCCTTCAAGAAATAAAGACACAATGATCCAAAAACCCAAGGAAGATGCAAATTAAAAAGTTGGAGTTTGCTCCATTGCATGCCCTATTGATTTGTACACAAAGCATTCTCCAACAAGAGAACTACTCATTCTTCCATTGTTTATAGCATGTTAAAACTAGCATCTTGCTTTCATTGATTAGAGCACAAATGTGTAACTTTTAATTTGGTTGTTTCTCCCTTAGGTTTTAGATCATCATTTATATAATTCTCAACCAATATCAACAAATCCGAGGGTACTCAGTACAAATGACCATACGGGGACCCCGACGGGGCGACGTGCATAAATATGGGTAGCATTTTCAGCCTCTTGGTATATCAATGACCCCTTTTTCAAAGCCTATTTTGGTATATGAATGGGTCCTTTTTTCAAAATTTTTGAAAGTTTTCCGTAATCTAGCCAAAATTTTCAAAATTTTCCCAAAATTTGTAAAAACTAAGACAATTTGGGTTAAATTCGGCCGAAAATTTTGACTTTTGGTATATCAATGGGTCCAAATTTCTTTAAAAATTGGTATATTTATGGGTCCACTTTCAAATTCTCAGCGGCACGTCCCTACCAAAACCAAACTTGAGTACCCCCGGGCAACAAATAAGGTCTTAAATCAGAGCTATTGGCTGCTTGTTTTAATGTTGACATATTTGTGTTTGTTTAGGATAAACAGTGGTGAACACAACTGGTACCGGTACCTTAATTTTTTTGCGCACTATTGTAATACACACTAGGTTGTCTCGCCAGCTAGGTTTACACAACCTTTTATCAACTTTCTCCACGCCGGGGCAACTATCCAGTTAGTACCACACAGAATAAAGCAATTCTATCATGGTAACTGGATAGCTGTCCAAGATTCTGCTTTCTGCGGTACCAGTGTCAGTCAACTGCAGACAACAAGTTCCAAATTTTTTTTAAAAATTATTTTGATCGAAAGCGACAAAAAATGGCCCACCCCTACCCAACTTTTCACCCCTAATAATAATAATAATGATAAACAAGAACTGGTGGTAAACCCCAAAACCTAAGAGGGAGATACCATTCTGTGTTTACACTATTGACAACACTAACTCAGCAGACAGCGGTAGAACCTTGCCGAAAACTATAATAAAGCTGACGTTGTGAAATCGTACTAATTGTTTATTTCCTGTCTTTTTGTCTTCCTTTTTCATCGCAGGACCCTGATGGTAACATTGTGAAGCAATGGATGGGTCTTGAAAACACAAATTATGGAGTAGTGTCAGGAGAGATGTATATGAGTGAGGAAGCTAGATTAGGAGACTGGGTGATCAAAGTCACTGCTAATGTAAGTATCTGATGGTAACATTGTGTAGTAATGGATGAGTGTGTCATTCTCCTAGTGTTGAGCAACAGCTTATAGATATTAGCTCAATCCTCTTCAGCCCTACTACCATTCTAATCATGTTGTTGATTGGCTCAATAAGTCAATAGTTCTTTTGCAAGTAATCAGCAGGTAGCACTCATGAAGATTCATGCTTGTCCTCACAGATATTTCTCTGGGTGCTCCAGTTTTCTTGCAGCCACAGTTTTTGGCCCTCACAGACTTAGCGAGCGTGTTTGCGAGCAGCATGTAAGGTGCAACACCTTGCGCTTGTTGCTGATGCAACTTTTCTGGATAGTTTACTAAAGCAACAGAGCTAGACCCGGGAGCCAGAAAGTAGTGTTAGTTTTCTCCTGCATCTGAAATCAGACTTCTTCCCATATCCCCATCCCATCATATTCGGTTGGCATCCCTTGAATTTTGTAGCCCCTAAGCACCACTGGGCTTTGCATGGTTTCGGCTGAATGTTGTTATAAATAAATAAAAACATGTTGCTGATTGGCTCAGTAAATCACGATAGTCTTAAGGGATGGGGTATGAACGTTTGGACAGTATTTATTGTGGGACATTAGAGCACATCAGACATATCGAATTGCATTCTGAATACGAAGAATGTCCTTCTGATATCAAATAGTTTGGATTTTTTGAAATTCGTTTAATGTGATACACATTTTATGGCAAATGATTAAAAATTGATATTTTTGATATTTAACAGTACTCGAAGTAAACTTTATAAATCTGATGATTTATACTTAAAGTGTATGTAGGTGGGATGAAAAGCCAACGATCAATTGAAAATTTTGACCTTTTGTATTGCAGATATGGATTTTGTTCTTCAAAACACCAAAAAAAATTAGGTCTTTTTGGGAAAAAATCCATATCTTCAATATGAAAGGTCAAAATTTTCAATTGATCGTCGGCTTTTCCTCCCAGCTACATACACTTTAAGAATATATCATTAGATTTATAAAATTTACTTTGAGGACTGTTATATCAAAATGTGAAAAATATCAAATTTTAATAATTTGTCATAAAATTTGTATTATATCGTGAATTTCAAAAATGAAAATTATTTGATATCAGAAAGACATTCTTCGTATTCAGAATGCAATTCGATATGTCTGACGTGCTCTCATGTCCCACAAAAAATACTGTCGAAACACTCATTCCAGATCCCTTAATGTAACCAATAAGCTGGTAGTACTCATGGATTTAAATTGATTTTATGTTTCAGGGCCAGGATTATGAACATATGGTGGAAGTCAGTGAGTATGGTAAGTATCATACTTGGTTTATTGATGGGGAATTCTAAAATTGATTGATCGATTGATTGATTGATGGACTGACCAATTGATTGATTGACTGACCAATTGATTAATTGAATGATATGATTAATTGATTGGCTGATTGACTGACCAATTGATTGATTGACTGAGCAATTGATTGATTGGTTGATCATCATTGGGGGATTGATTGATTGATCGATTGATATAATTGATTTCAAATTGGTCCTCTTCTTAATCCGGTTCTTGTGGATTGCTGTGTTATATTCCAGTTGAAATCCATAATCTGCCCCTAGTGGAGACACACCTTCATCTTCCACACAGGGAGTGTGAATTTCAAATGGGATTATATGAATGGGTGACTCCATTTGAAAGCTAGGTACATTTTGTACATCCCTTGTGTGGGCTGTTATAAGATCATGTCTTGCTTGTATGGATTTCAACTGGAATAGCCCAATATAAAGCATCCCAAAGAAAGCAAAAATAGCTGCCCGATAGACATTTGACAAGAAGAATTAAAATGTTCTATTTTACCAGGTATTGGTATGTTTTTTGTTTTTTTTAATATAATTTCAGTTCTACCCAAATTTGAAGTGACGTTCATCTTGCCGCCATATGCTACTAATACAGACGCCGAGATTGCTGGTATGGTGGAAGCCAAGTAAGTTAACCCTCACCACACGGGTGTCGACTGCAGACGACAAGTTCAAAAATTTTCTTAAAAAAATGAGTACAAACAAGCCCAGCAGTGGTTCTTAAGATAGCTCTTAAGAAAATGTTCTCCAAACTTGGACTTTTTATTTTGAAGCTAAGTAAGTTAACATTGTGGATGTGGGGAGGGGGGGTATGCAGGTGTGTGCATGTGGCAGCAAAGTAAGTTAACATACATTTTGTATTGTGTGGGGGTGTATGTGGGGGTGACCAGGTAAAACCTTACAATTGGGGACTTTTTGGTGATTTTTTACGAAAATCCGGGGACTTCATTCCAAATGGGGACGTCCCCAATTGTAATAATAGCCGTATGGGGTCCCTCTATGGCTGAAAAGGCCAAAAATGGCATTATCACAACTGGAGACTTCCTTCAAGTAGGGGTAGGTCCCCGATTGTACACACATCAAAAGCCCCAGATGTGTGGAATTTTGCGCAAAAAAGTCCCCAATTGGAATTTTTTTTGAATGTGTGTCCCCAGTTGGTCACTCAAGCGGGAGGTGGATGTGTGTATGTGTGGGGGGTGTATACGTTTTTTCGTAAGTGTTTGCCAGGACACACAGATATTAATATGAAACTTGACATTCCAACCGTGGATGTTACTGCAACTAAGGACCATCTCCGTTTAGCTGGCTGAGATGTGCAATTGACTACATTCAGCCTTATAATGCATTTGAGAATGCATCCCTGGGTGATAGGTTGAAATCCAGAAAAATTGTGTATAATTTGTGTAAAATGGGTCAACGTCTTCGGTTTGACACAGAAAGTCATAAAAATATGTCTTTGCATCGGTCCAGTATGGAGTACCTAGTTTCTGGCATCAAGGTGGGTATGTGCTAGTCTCCACAGCAGCCAATTTGGTTCTGCTCCCTCTACACAAGCAGTCTGCCAATGATAACGAACAAGTTCTTTTTGATTGGCTATCACTTTTCCCATAACATCATCCAGCATGTGTTGCTCGCATATCTGATTATTCAGCCAGGAGTTCAACCCACTGGCAATTAAGTTCCCGGATGCATCGCTTCTGATCAGGTTCTAATAGACTTTGTATTGTTGCGCTCTTAGCTAATCAGAAACGGTGTATACGTGGTCATTGGCAGAGTGTTTGTGTGGAGTGAGCGTAACCAAACTGGCTGCGGAGGAGACTGTGTATGTGCATGTGTGGGTGGTGGGGTTTGTGTACTGTCATTGTTTGCACAGGGTGTCCACAAGATGGGGAGAGATATTGTACCCAAATTTGAAGTGAAATTCATCTTGCTGCTATCTAGATTTCAAATTCAGGTAGCCCATTTGATATTCACACTCCCTGTGTGGGAGATTAAGGTTATATCTTCCATAGCGGAGGTATGGAAGACATGACCAGAATCTCCCACATAGGGGGTGTAGATTTCAAATGGAGTTATCCATTCAAGTAGCCTATTTGACATTCACACTCCCTGTGTGGGAGATTAAGGTTATATCTTCCATAGCGGAGGTATGGAAGACATGACCAGAATCTCCCACATAGGGGGTGTGTAGATTTCAAATGGAGTTATCCATTCAAGTAGCCTATTTGACATTCACACTCCCTGTGTGGAAGATTAAGGTCATGTCTATCATAGGGGGTGTAAGGATTTCAACTGGAATAGCCCTTTGTGATGCTTGATAGCTCTTTGCGGAAAGATGGAAAAAATTCAAAAAGCTTTGTTATATAAGGCAAAATTTACCAAAAACTTAGACCAGCCCATTGTGCATCAGATTTTTATTTGTTTGTTTTATTTATACATTTGTATACTTTGTCTGTTTATTTATTAGGTATACCTATGGTCAGCCAGTAAAAGGCACAGCCACAGTCAAGGTGACTTACAATCCTGGATATGTTGCATGGAATGATTATGGACCCGGGAATCAGGAGGAGCCACCTAGTATTGTCAGAAGTAATGTAAAGGTAAGCCTGATTGGTTAATTGTATGATAATATCATCTGAATAACCAATCAAAATAGACATTTAGTGTTGTATGGAATGATTATGGGAATCAGAAGGAGCCATCTAGTATTGTCAGAAGTAATGTAAAGGTAAGCCTGATTGGTTAATTGTATGATAATATCATCTCAGTAACCAATCAAAATAGACCTTTCTGCTCTCTCAAATTTGGTTTATTTCAGTACTTTCATCTTGATATTGGGTACATTCTGGTGTTCTACAGGGTGTCCCCAAAAAAGAGGCCCCTCATTGCGCCCTCTTTTTCTCCTACTTCTGAAAGGTTGATCAAATATATTTTGGTATGTAAAAAAACCTTGAGTCGTTAGCTCTAATAAACCTAAACAATTATATCAATCAGCTCACAACTTTTGAAGATATGCTCTTTTAAAGAAATGTACCCGTTTTTCACTCTGTCCACAGATTCAAAGATTGAAAAGGAGTACATATACCATGCATGAATATTACACATTCCTCAACGATAACTTTATAAAATAACTTTATTTATGGAATGGGCTTTACCGGTGGGTGTATGGCAATGGATTTTGTTATTAGTGTCATTAATTTGTGGGTAAAATGGATGCCGAATGGGACTTCTTTTGCTTTACTTGCAATTACTTATTTTGTCATGGTTATTTATGCCTTTTTGTTTTATTATGTTTCTTACTTTCTTACTTTGTTTTTTCTTGCTTTCTTTTTTTACAACATAAGTCATTTCTCTTTTTAGGTTAAGGTAGTCCTAAAAGGCTGTTTGGTTTGTCTTTGGTTCTTCTGAAGTGAGTTCTCTGTGCTGCTCTGCCCTCTACCTGGTTGCCTCCTTGGCGAATACAGGTTTCAGCCCTGGTCCTCATTGCATCAATTGCGTTGCATACTATCCTTGTGCGCCAGATACTTGCGAATGCATTCAGTAATACATTTGCAAAGATCTTGGATTTTGCCACAAAGGAAAAAAATCAAGTGGTGTGAGGTCTGGTGATCATGCAGGCCACTCCACAGCATGAACCATCCCAACCGCTCTGTTTGCTATCCGTGGACAGAGTGAAAAACGGTACTTTTATTTAAAAGGGCATATCTTCAAAAGTTGTGAGCTGATTGAAATACTTGTTTTGGTTTATTAAAGCTAACAATTAAGGGTTTCTTTACATACCAAAATATATTTAACCAACCTTTCAGAAATAGGAGAAAAAGAGGGCGCAATGAGGGGCCTCTTTTTTTTTGGACACCCTGTATTCTACAAATTAGTTATATTTCAGCACATTTCTTGATTATTTCAACAGATTGATGGTACCGGTGACATCCGTTTCACAAAGTCAGAAATTGAGAGAGCCTTCAGTATCAATCTGAGCGAGATATATAACCAAGTGGTACTGGAATTCAATGCCGAGGTAACCGAGACACTCACTGGTATCAAGCAAGAAGGCGACGGCTCCATTCCTATCAGCAAATATCCCATTCAGGTCACCGAAGTTACGGGAAATCCTGAGAATTTCAAACCGGGACTGCCGTATACTGCATATGTAAGTTCTTCCTTAGACATTTGGGTGTATTTATACACATTTGGGTGTATTTCCAAGACTTTTGGGTGTATTCCCAAGACAATTGGGTGTGTTCCTATTAAGCCCTTTTGCAATTCCTTGCTTGGAAGATAAACATTGAGGACTCGCTAGTGATTCAATGTGTGTGCACTTGGCATTTTGTAAGAAACACTCATGCTTCCTACATGTGTTTTTTATATTTTTTCCTCTTTATCTCGACGGAACACTTGCATAAGACAAGGAAAGTATTGATGAGCTAGCTAGAAACCTGCTAGAGTGAAAAGAGGAATGTAAAATCATGAGGGAATCCCTTACAGGCGTGGTTCATCACACGCATCGTCAATGGAGGAGGTTCGGTTGTCATCTTGCAAACTGACCCGGATAAGATTTCCAAAATTGCGAAAGGGCTTACATATTTCCAAGACTTTTGGGTGTATTCCTAATCAATTTGGGTGTATTCCCAAGACTTTTGGATGTATTCCCGATATATTTGGGTGTATTCCAAGACATTTGGGTGTATTCCTGATATATTTGGGTGTATTTCCAAGACATTTGGGTGTATTCCTAATATACTTGGGTGTATTCCCAAGACTTATAGGTGTATTCCTAATATATTTGGGTGTATTCTCAAAACTTTTGGATGTATTCACACCCCATATGAGAATGACAAACACCACAAAGGTATCAGTGTCAGTCACGAAAGACTTTTTGACCAAACTAGTCAATTTTGCTGCATAATTTTCATGAACAAACACAGTTTAATGCACAGGTCTCTCAGTAACTCATATAGACAAAAGAACCCTCTGCACGGTCATCTCAAAATGAGGTTCTATCCGCAAAATGTGTGTTGTGTGTGCATACGCATGTCAAACGCATGCTTTAATTACCGCATACGTTCTGCAAAAGCCTTCTGGCACGTAAAAAGCGCAAGAAACAAAAATGCACTTTTTGCGCATGTATTTTCATGGAGGACCTCGTTTTGGTATTCTTTTTCGGATCTGTGCAAAGGGCGAATAAATGATAAATTCTGTATGTTACGAGTATGGGAGAGAATTGTTACCTCATTGTAAGGGTGTGATCCATATGGGTATTGTGATAAGTAATGGGCGTGTTCAGTGATGAGTGTGATGCAAAGTAGTTTGATTGTTGTGCAGTGGTGCAAGAAGGGTGCGTGCTGCTGTACACTGTAGGTTCTTGGTTTTAGTCAAAACAATAGTTTGGGACCACAACGAACAAATTTTTATTTATTGGCGTTTGTGACCGCACACACGCAATGTGTTTAACATTAAACAGAGTACATGTCATAATATTTCGTTGTCAAGCATGTGTATTTGTGTGTTGAGAGTAATTATGGTGTACTGAGACGAGATGACTAATTTGTGGGAAAAATACCCAATTGCTGACTTGCTCTCACATTTTTTTCTGTAATCAATTTCTAATACAGGTCTCTGTGACTCATATCGATGACAGCCCGTTAACGAAAAGTGAGCGACTTAAAGGTCTTGGCGTGCGCATCACAAAGGATTATGCAAATGAGCAGAGTACAGATAACGTACATAGTATCCCAGAAAGCGGGATTGTTAAAATTGGTATTATACCCGAGGAAGGCGCCACCAATTATGAAATTAAAGTAAGTAGTATACAGACAACCACTCCTCCCTATGCCAAAAATATAAAAAGCTAGCCCAAAAACAACTGTCCCGTAAAATGAACATTTGTGAGTGGACACTACAAATGACCCTTAAACTCGGCAAATTGTATTCTGAGTTACAGTGTAAAATGTGTGTGAGGTCATAATCATAGCTTTCTCAATTCGATGCAACAAGTATCTCATCAAACACTGTTTAAACCAATCAATAATCCTATTGCTGAAGAGGATAATAAGCTTCTACCTATTTCTATAGAATAGTTCTTGTCTTTGCTTGCTTTGGCTAAATCCTGTTCAAGTGGTGGATAACAAAGCATTGTATTTTGTTTAGGTATATATAATCAACAATTAACAATGAGAGGACATTCCTGAACCTTGTTGACTTGGGGATGATTTGAAATGACCACCAATTATGACTGTTTGATATTTATTACCAGAAATGTGGAAAAAGAGACACACATAGAACCGATAAAAGGTACAATTTTGTTGAAGGAACAGAGTTCAACAAACCATAACCCCGCTTCTGGATATCGTTTGAAGTCAAATGATATATCATTTTAAAGCTTATGATATATATTTTCTAAACACGAAATAAAACAAAATTGACCGGGGGCGGATTTATGGCTGATTCGTGGTGTCCAGTCACATTTATAGATCAATCAATACAAAGGAACAATATATCACAAGCCCTACACGATATAACAATGATCATCTCTCCTGGCACTCAAATCAATATTTAATTATGCGTTTACTTTATGTACAGTACAACTGACAAAATGATGCACTTGTCAGCTGCTGTTTTTTACATACAAAACATCAAGTTGATATAATTAAAATCTAGTCAACTGGACTTAAGGGGGTACTACACCCCTGGCCAATTTTGTGCCTATTTTTGCATTTTTATAGCGCATTGATGACAGGTAAGGTATGTTTATTATAGGGGCAAGGACTACACCTACTGTACTGAAAATTCAGCAAGTCAAAGCAAGTAGTTATTGATTTATTGATCAAATATTGGTTTTCCCTCATTTTTGACTGTAACTCCACAACTATTGTCTGTGCTGAAATAAAATTTCCATTGCAGTAGTTGTAGTCCTTGCCCCTATAATATACATATCTTACTTGTTCCCAATGCGCTATAATTTTTGAGAAAAATGCAAAAATAGGCACAAAATTGGGCAGGGGTGTAGTACCTCCTTAATATTTTTGACTGGCGACGTTTCACATCCTATCCTAGATGCTTCCTCAAGCCGTCTGTTTTTTCGGGCGACGATTGGTCAGTGACCCGTAACGGGGTCACAGAACTGAGACGTCGAGGGATCTTTTGGATAGCAGAACTGTAAGCCCCCGCCAAGTTGTGGCGCAGACCTCCTCCTCTGTTCAGAGATGGCTCTGTGACCCCGTTCACAGAGCCGTTCTAGATCGCCTGTGGCAGTCTGGTATTTCTGATACATTTGGGTGTATTCCTAATACATTTGGGTGTATTCTTAATACATTTGGGTGTTTTTGTTTTCAGGTCTATTATCTGGACTATGCACCTCCTAACAATAATTACTATTGTGGGAATTGTCTGTCTATTACCCTGCAAGATGCCGAGTCACCATCCAGTACGTTCTTACAGATAACAACAGAGAGTAGCGATCTTGCTGTAAGTATACCTAGCATTAGTTACTATTATCGCCTTTGGGTGTATTCCTAATACATTTGGGTGTATTCCTGAGACATTTGAGTGTATTTCCTGATACATTTGGGTGTATTCCTAATACATATGGGTGTATTCCTGAAACATTTGGGTGTATTCCTATAGATAGCCACAGAGAGTACCAATCTTGCTGTACGTATACCTAGCAATAGTTATTATTATGACCTTTGGGTGTATTCCTAATGCATTTGGGTGTATTCCTGAGACATTAGGGTGTATTCCTACAGATTACTACAGAGAGTAGCTATATTGCTGCAATAGTTACTATTATGACATTTGGGTGTATTCCTAATGCATTTGGGTGTATTCCTGAGACATTTGGGTGTATTCCTGATATATTTGGGTGTATTCCTGGTACAGTTGGGTGTACAAATGACAGCTGTCTTCGGAAACCTTCAATTTGACATGGTACAAGGTCGATCTTCAGCAATATTTGACTTCATTTGTAAATTTGTTCTCTTCATAGACATGTATCATTTTGGTGTATTCCTAATACACTTGGGTGGATTTCTAATACATTTGGGTGCTATTCCTATACATTTGGGTGTATTACTAATACGTTTGGGTGTATTCCTGATAAATCTGTGCACTATTTTGTTTTCTACAGACTGGTGATACAGCAACATTTAGCATTCTTACCACAGAGGTCCCTGGAACACTGCAGTATCAGGTAAGTAAAATGGTGCATGCTGTATAACTATTCATGAGGATTACCTAATGAATATTTATGAGGTGCTTGGGAGACTGCAGTATCAGCTAAGTGTATAATGAAAGACAGAGATAAAAAGAATTTATCGCATCTGATGTCACTGTCAATTACGATCCTTGATTGGTTTACACAGGTTAAATAGCGCATAAAAGGAAGGCCGATTTATCTGGTGCCGATCAGAGAAAAGGAATAGCAGAAAATGGCGAAAAATTACGTACTTTTACAAGGCAAAAAACAACTTTTCTAGCCATTGTTGACATGGTGCCTTCGCGAAAGAAAGTTTCCTACTATAAAGACTTTTGAGATGGTTTGTATGTTTGAAGGTGCAAAATTAACAATAAGGCACCCGGTTATAGACCACTTGGCATGTGACGTCATTGCCCGGCAGTATGCGCGTGCATTATGGCTATTTCCATTGTTCTTTGCCCTGCAGTGTGCGTACGCATCGTAGTCTGCTAAGGGCATGTGCATTTTAAATCGCCTCACATTTCATATAGTACAGGAAAGCCATTGAACAGTGTAGCGGCTCGTTCGAGCATATCGATAGACGAGTCCCTCGCCTTTGTTGATAAACAGTGATGTCAAGTGGTCTATACCGCCGCGTTCAGCAAGTCATCATCACGACACTTGTAAACAAACCATGCTCGAGTTTGATTGACAGATGACGTCATACGCGATAAATTCTTTTGATCTCTGTCTTTCATTATAATGATGCATGCTGTACATTGTATTACTATACCTCATAAATATTTATGAGATGCTTGGGTCAAAATTTTAATATTTTTGCAATTTGAGTGAAATATGCAATAAAAATGCAATTTGGCATGTTTTCATGCAATTGCAGCAGACACAAGTCTACTTCCTATATACCTGCTGTACCTCCATTTTGATTATTGTCGCAGGGGAAAATTTTACCTGTGCACGATACTGTAACCTAGGATTGATTGCAGATATCCGAACCAGGGATTGTCCCCCTTCTCTTTTCGAATAGCTATGACACTAAACATGCAAGGGTTTACCTCTTCCTGTACAATGTCTAAGCATTAAAAATTGTATTTTATTGAAATAGAAAAAAATTGAAAAAGAGTCAATATGTTTGTAATGAATTGGCTGAAATTGTTTATTCTTAGTTTGATACAAAGTTTATTTAAAAAATGCACATTGTACATGTAGCCAATGGCTGATTTTAAATACATTGCACAGATATAAAACAATTAAATGATGACACATAAATACAACTAGACAAGACTGACTGACTGACTCACTTATACTCATTATTTAAATGGTTATTACTACTGTTTAAAGGGGCACGGTAGTCATAGCCTCATCCCTGCAAGTTGCATGTTCTTAATGATTGAGATGTTTACACCATCGAAAATCTAGGACTTCATCATGATTGTGAGCATAAGCTTTAGTCGTTTGACAAAGATATCATCCAATTTGTATTTTGGGGCTATTAACAGCGCAAAGTTACAGCAGCATATGGAGCACTGTTATACATGTAGTGTATGTGTAACTCGCAACTTTAATGTCCGAATCAATGTAATCTAGCATCATCTTTTTATGTAGATATCCACGTAAAAAGCTTATTCCCAAAATTTTGATTGATTCCGATTTTGAGTTTGCGAGTTGTGCATGATTATGTTTATTACACTGCTCCATAGGCCACTGTGTTGTAATTTCATTCTGGTATACCAGAACGAAATTAAAATTTGACAATATTTTTGCTAAACAAATTAATCTGCAAGAAATACATGAACATTATATTATACAGGCAGAGGTTTCCAGTGAATATCAAAATCTTAACTTTTTTGTGAAAAGTGGGGAATGAGGCTGTTGATCACTTAAATGTCCCTTTAAAAGAGGATATTAAAATTATGAAATACATGTGTCCCTTTAATCAACTTAAAGCCATATTATAACATTTCTGTAAAAATAGATTAGGCTATTGAAACTTGATGTTGAGTTTAGCGTCCCATTTTTTTCAGCTCATAATGAGCCAACTATTTCATTATTCATTATTCATTATTTTCAAGATTTCATTATCAGCGGCCTTTTACCAATGCTTATGCGCTTTTGTTCATTCTATTGGGTATCGCCAGTCGCAATATAATGTCACAAACACACATAAACAAAATTTATAAAAGTATAATTATCTTGCTTTTTGTTTTTCAAGTTTTAAAACAAACTAAATGTATTCCAAGTATACCATGCCAGTCTTCTTCACTCCAATTTGTACTAACCTCTCCGTATTGAGGATAGGGGGTAATGGGGGGGGGGGTTGACTCATTAAATACAAAAATAACAATCATGCAGAACTAAATACATTTGTGGCACCAATTTATCAAAACTAGGTCTTTCCTAGTTAAATTATTTACAACATCAACAATCTGGTAAAAATATTTTGGCTAGGTTGATTTCTCTTCTAGTCTACCCTGGTATCCCAAAGGTATAATTGAAATAATTGGATAGAGCAAGGGTCAAAAACCTGTATATTTTTTAATGCTAAAATATTTAGATGGATTCATCTAATAGTTCTCAAGGCTTTCTATAGTTTTTGAAGGGTTCAAATACAAAAAAAAGAGGGTTTAAAAATTTTGCAGAACAAATTTTCTTTCTGGTTTAGTAGTAATTTGCAAAATAATGAATTATTTTCAGATTTTACATCTCAAACGCGGCACAAAATTCATAATGCGGGCGGTGGACGCTAAACTCAGAATCAAGTTTCAAGTGCCTTAGTATTTATTTTCCATAAAATGTTAGCTTTTACTGTCAGATATGTCCCCTTTTAATTTTGAGCCGAACAAGTGAGGTAAAGCATAGAAAATTGGAATTTACTACAAGCGCCCATGCATGTTCCTCCCGCGGTTATAATACGGTACGATCCTCGGGGGATGTGTGTATGTGTATCCCGCACGCCGTGTACGTACTGTGCATACGTGTTCGACTAATATTTCCATTGTATTAATAAAACGCCAGTTCCATCGTTTTATTCAAAATCTCGGATTTTGACAAAACTACAGCACCTAGTCTTGACTTTTGCAGAGTATCTTTATTGACTAAAGTACATTACAATCGTGTAAAAACCAGAATTAAAAAGGGGGGCGTTCTCCTCAGCAAATGTTATAATATGGCTTTAACATAACCACAATACAATCATTATTACTTTTATGTATTTTTGGCAGAATAAAAACATTGCAAAACCTTCAAAAGTATCTTTAAAGAAAGTCACATTGGCAAATCAGATTGAGCCATTCCAGTTGAAATCCATACACCCCCTATGGAAGTGTATGACCTTAATAGGCGATCGATAGGCAAAAGTGATGCATGCTGGGGCTCAAATTCGTGCTCTCAGGTGACAAATTTGATAGCTTTTGAGCCCTTTTCATTCCCAGCATGCATCACATTTGCCCATCAATTTCGATCAGCAATATACGAGCGTGTTTCTACAGGCGCACCGCTAAGTTACCGCTAAATGGATAACGCTATCTTACCGTTATCTTACCGTTTAACCTGCTGTTTCCACAGGCAGGTTTTTGCCGTTGTGTTCATACCGTTTAATCTGAATGACAAACATGTTTTAAAAGTGTATTTTGTCTTACCTTTTACGGTAGTATGGCCAAAATCTTGCATCGTAGGCCTAGAATTAATGCTAGAATGGATTGTTTAATGGTTGATTATTGCTAAATAATCACTTTTTTTGTTGTTATATTTTGCAAATCAACAGAAAAGTTTTACATTTTACACAGTTTTTCACTATTTTGTAGCATTTACAAATTTCCGTGAGCAAACCCCGAATTCCGTGAGTGTTTCTGTTTTTCCGTATCACGGAGAAATTGTGGCTTTACATAATAGTTTGGACTTGTTATGTTGCCCAGGCTGTTATTAACGCTTTTGTCATGTCGCCTGTCCAATTAACATGTTGATTAACAGCCATTTTGTTTGATTTTGCTCAATAATCGGCAAGTTAGCGCTTAGGTCTGTTTCCACAGAAAATCTACCCACTTCATCAACGGTAAAACCTACTCCAACGAGGTTTCCGCGATGGCGAAAAGGCGTTGCAAAAGGCGTTGGAGGCTGTTTCCACAGGAGTGCTTAACGGTTCCATACCGTTTCCAAAACGGTATTTGGCTCTGTAGAAACACGCTCTACCTTACCTCCCACACAGGGAGTGTGAATTTCAAATCGGGGTTACCCATTCAGTGAATTGTCTTTTCCAAAATGGGTTATTCCAGTTGAAATCCATGATACACTCCCTGTAGAAGATATGACCTTAAAGATGAAACCCCACTTTTGGTCTAAGTTCCTTAGGGAATTAGTCAAGGTTAAAATGTATCCACGTAAATTCTGTTCTGTCTATCATCAAAGTAACAGGTGTAAATCAGTTCTTCACAGAAGAACTGGCCAAGCAGTGCATCCTCTTTAAAATCCATACACCTGTATGGAAGATACATTGTTATATATGACCTGAATCTCCCACACAGGGAGTGTGAATATCAAATGGAGTCACCTGACTGGGGACTCTCCTTAAAATGTACACCCCCTGTGTGGCAGATTAAGGTCATGCCTTCCATAAGGGGTGTATGGATTTCAACTGGAATACCTTCAACAGTTCCTTTTTTTTAATTAAAATAATTTAGAATTGTAAATTTTCATGACCATATTTGAAATCAGCATAAAAATGCATTGAAAGAAGTACAAACAAGCCTAGTAATTGGTTCAGTGGTTCTTAAGATAGCTCTTGATATTTTGAGAAAATATCTCAGAACTCTTGAAGCCTAAGGCTAGTATGCAGAGCATTAAAATCAAGTTACATTATTGTATAAACCCCTCTGTCAATTATAATAAGCATTATTTATTAAGCGCCTTTTCATACACAAAGCGCTTTACAATACAATCATAAAATCAACAAAAATAGCGTTACATATGGCAAGAAAAAAATAAACCCAACAATTTAGCAAGAAATACACTAAAAAGTTAAAATACTTAGCGAGACCAGCTCATTATTTAAAAGAGCAGGAAATTATGCAATTTTAAAACAGCTCAATATGGAACTCCTGCTATGTGGCTGGAGGGCCTAACATGTTATATGAAAGCCTCAGAGGCAGCACGATATACATAACAATTACATAAAATACATAGCGAGACCAGCTCAATTTTGAAGAACATTAGCAATCGACATGCAAAATTGTTTTACAAAAACATAACAAATTTAAATGTACGCAAGCAAAATACATCAATTACTAATTGTAGCCAATTTTTATAAGCAATAGAAAAAAAGTTTATCTCTTTAAAAAAAATTCCAATCTGCTATATACATGTATGTGATACACAGGATTTTGTATTTTTTGTTTCACCGTATATCCTCGAATGGTCACCCCAGGGGCGTTTCATTTTCCAAAGGGGGGCATTTATTAGAGGTCATTTTTAGAACGGTAATTCCCATTAAAATCATATAGGTAAGCTCAGTTAAAATTGTCTTTCGGTTCACTTCCGGGTCTTATGATCAGACTTTCGCCAAATACCCATACCATATTAGCGATCGTGTGTGCACCTTGGTACGCTTACCACGTGTACACAAGATAGCATGGAAATATCAGCATTTTTGAAACATCTTGGTTGAAAAAAATGGTGCCAGGGCGTTTAACTGAAGGGGACAACTATTCGAGGAAATACTCTATGTGTTTTAGCCCACTTTTTCTTGTTTTCTGCTGCTATGCTCCTGTTCTTTGTTGTTAGCAAAAAAAGCCTATAAATGAGGCCCAGCACCAGTGTTGCCAAAACTTTTCAGCTTCAAGGCGCGGCGCATTGACTCGCCAGGCCGCGGTAAAGGATTCTCAAGTAGCCCAATTTTCTAAGCTTCCAAAAAAGCGCCCAATACCGGATATTTGGGCAGATTTACCCGAATTTAGAAAGCAAAACACCCAATTGGGCGGAAAAACAGTTGACTTTGAAACTTCCGGTACTTACTGGGAAGTTACTGACCGATCAATAAATGGTCACAAAACCCATTGTAATTTCAATGTGGCGCTTCAAAGACTCAAAACCTTTATAAATCGGCTAAATTGAAAGGAAAATAAATCAAATTAGTGCCGCGGCCGGAGACTGTCAAAAGTAGCCCAATTTTAGACAAGTAGCGCATGCTTTTTTGAGTAGCGGCAAGTGATCGCCAAGTAGCCCAATTGTGCGCCTAAGGCGCGGCGTTGGCATCACTGCCCAGCACATTGGGCTACATTTTGTATGTACTAAGATGGCTTTCACATACTTAAACAATTGAATTTGAGAGACACTTTCTTTTCCTTTTACACAGACAGCATTTATAGGGCTTAAGCAGTAGGGTACCCAGCAGGGGGCTCCTTTGTTTCCAATGGACATTTGATTGTGAAATGTCATTGTACAAGGAATACATAAAAAAAAAATCCACATAGCCCCCAAATGAAAAGTATTTAATTATCTTTGTAATCGCTCAAAAAGTATTTTGTGTCACAGTTTTACATCCGAACTACATGTAGGTGCTATTAAATTTTTATGAGCCTTTTGCATGTAAAGTCTATGGTTATGACGATTAGAAATGGATGGCAATATTGAAAAACCCTCATTTTGGGCCATTTTAGACACTAAAATGCCCATAAAAAAAGAATAGCACTTAGTTCGGATGTAAAATTCACACACAATGCTACCTGAGTGAGTACAAACATAATTAAATACATTTCATTCGGGGGCTATAGCAAAAACAAAAAATGTCCTATACCTTAATGGTTATGAAACAAAGGTGGGCAGATGGGGCAGAGAGTCCCCTTGACAAAAAAGGAAAGAAAAAAGTGCCCCCCCCCTGACAATAATGACAGAAAATCGGAGAAGGAAAGGAAAAAAAAAAGGGGGAATAAGCCTGTTTTTCACCAAAATTCACACAAATCATTGGCCAAAAAAGGATAAAATACCATGCATGTTACGCACACTCATTGTCCCGATAATAAAGCCTTATTTTATGCTCGAAGAATTTACATAACGGTATATACATGTATGTGTATATCCCACCGATAATACCGGGTCAAAATGATGCAACAGGAAAATGTTTTTTTTGCTTTTCCCAGATTTTTAATTTTGCCTGCTCTGACCAAGAAGTTGGCTATGTGCATTGTATAGGCACCCCCGGGCTTCAGTCTACTGTGAACCAAATCATGCTGTTTCTGGTATGGCCCCACTCAATTTAACCCCATGAGAACTACCTGCCAATTGGCCAAAATGAATATTGTGTCCAATTTCGAACCAATCTTACTCCATATTTGCGTGCACTGTTTGTTCATGTCGCTGTCTATTGTGCATTTGAGCGAATCCTTTGTTACAAAGACGGCATTTATATGGCTTCAGTCCGCTGTGTACCAACTCGTGCTGTTTCTGATATCCCTTCGGAAACGATTTATCACAAATGTCACAATGGTAGACGTTTTCGCCTTTATGCACAGTTTTCTCATGTGATGTTCGATAATCTTTATTCGTAAAAACCTTTGTGCAATAGCTACAGGGGAACTTCACACCTTCGTGATTTTGTTCGTGATTTCGCTTATGCTCCATTCGTGGGAAGCACTTACCGCAGTACTTGCATTGATACTTTCTCTCACCTGTGTGAACTCTCTCATGATCCTTTCTGTGAGAAGTCGTTCGGAAACCCTTCTCGCAAAATCTGCACTTGAACGGTTGATCACCTGTGTGGATCATTTCGTGAGTTCGTTTTTCAATCAATCGTTTAAACGATTTCTCACAAAATCCACACTTGTGAGGTCGATCGTCACTGTGAGAAATCATATGATCTTTCAACTGGGCGGGAGTGTTAAATTTATTCTCACACAGCTCACATTGGTAGTCTTTACTTATGTGACTTCTCTCATGTCGATTTTTGTCGCCGCCTCGAACAAACGTCTTCTCACAAAATTGACATTTGTGAGGTTTTGAACCGGTGTGTAGCATCTCATGCATCTTTCTACTATCCGACCGTGAGAACGTTTTATCGCAGTAATTACATCCGAACGGCTTGATTCCCGAATGCGTCTTCTCATGTTTTACCATAGTGAATTTGTTGATAAAACGTTTCTCACAAACGCCACATTTGTGACGTTTTTCTCCCGTGTGAATCAATTCATGTCGTTTTTGACTTGATTTTTCGCTGAATCCTTTACCGCATATTTTACACTTGAACTGACCTTTGACCTTATTCGCATGTGCTAATTCGTGACTTCTTAAACTGCCTTTGCTTTTAAACTGCTTCTCACAATACATGCATTTGTATATTTCTTTGCTGTCGGAGTGTGTTTTCTCGTGAACGGTCAACGCGTTCTTAATATTAAAACTTTTCTCACACAATTGACATTTGTGAGGTTTTTCTCCTGTGTGAATCACTTCATGTCTGGTTTTAGCACCTTTTGTGAGAAACCCTTTGTTACAATACTTGCATTTATGTGATGATTTGTCATGCGTGTGAGACATTTCATGGTACGCTTTCTTATGCAGAGACTCAAACCCTTTATTACAAAACTTGCATTTGAATTGGACCATTTCATTCCCTGTTTTTCTTTTATGGTTCAGTTTTGTTTTATTTCCTGGGCCATTTTTCATTCTCTTATCACGCATCAATTTCTGATTCACATTATTTTCTTTTTCATCGTCAACTCCATTAGACTGCATTTGTTCATCTCTCTCCGTGTTCTTTTCGTTTACATCATTCTTCTCCTGCTGCTTGCCTTTCATATTCTTCAAGCGTTTTCTTACATCATTCAACTTCGTTTGAGCACCACTCATTTCCATCTCTTTAACGACTTTGGTTTTCAGTGTTTGTGGGGCGTTTTCACCATTCAGTTTCTTTGACAAAAGTTTCTTTTCATCATTCAGTTTCTTTGACAAAAGTTTCTTTTCACCATTGACTTTCTTTGACACAAGTTTCTTTTCACCATTGACTTTCTTTGAGAAAGGTTTCTTTTCACCATTCAGTTTCTTTGAGAAAGGTTTCTTTTCACCATTCAGTTTCTTTGGCAAAAGTTTCTTTTCACCATTCAGTTTCTTTGACAAAAGTTTCTTTTCACCATTCAGTTTCTTTGCACAAAGCTTCTTTTCACCATTCAGTTTCTTTGACAAAGGTTTCTTTTCACCATTCAGTTTCTTTGACAAAAGTTTCTTTTCACCATTGACTTTCTTTGACAAAAGTTTCTTTTCACCATTCAGTTTCTTTGACAAAAGTTTCTTTTCACCATTCAGTTTCTTTGACACAAGTTTCTTTTCACCATTGACTTTCTTTGAGAAAGGTTTCTTTTCACCATTGACTTTCTTTGAGAAAGGTTTCTTTTCACCATTCAGTTTCTTTGACAAAAGTTTCTTTTCACCATTCAGTTTCTTTGACAAAAGTTTCTTTTCACCATTCAGTTTCTTTGACAAAAGTGTCTTTTCACCATTGACTTTCTTCAAGAAAGGTTTCTTTTCACTGTTCAGTTTCTTTGTAAAAATCTGTTTTTGTTTAACATTATCATGGCTTGTTGCTGTGGGGTGTTTTGAAGTCTTCTGTCCTGATGTGTCTCTTTTTTCACATTTATTAAAATGACTACTTCTCCTATCAGTTTTTGTACAACTTCTCTTTCGTTTCAGGCCTTTCTTTTTCTGATTCAGATGTCTTACTGCATCAGATATTGTTCCTTGTTTACTTTGCTGATCAAGACATTGTGTCTCTTCAGCTTCTTGCCCTGTAGGCCTTATTGTAGCTGCTTCATCTACATGTATGGCAATAGAAGTTCTTCTGTCACCTCTTTGTTCCTCCACAAGAGCATGAGATGTGTTCCCGGTGCATTTGGGTGTATTCCTCACACATTTGGGTGTATTCACCAGAGCTTGAGAAGTGTTTATTTCAAGACTGTCTCGCTGTGCTTCAAAGGAACTTGGATTTACTGTACATGTACTCTGCTTTGTCTGCACGTTCATTGAGAGGTCAGAATCAAGTGTTGTATTATGCTCTTTCACCAGCTGGCCTTCGGGTCTTTGATCCTCCATCTGGACATGAGAGTAGCTCGTCATGTCTGTCTGTACTTTAAAAGAGCATGGCGATATTGTGCTGTGATGTGTCTGCGCTTCCGTCGAGGTCATAGAATCAACTGGCATGTCGTGATCTTCCACATGATGGTTTTCAGGTGTCTGTGTTTTCATATGGACTTTGACAGCAGACGTCTTTTCAACATGTTCTTGCAGATCATCACATCTCTGTGTGACATCAGATGTCTTTTCATCACATTCAGGCAGAACATGGTCCATCTGGACAGAAACAGCAGATGTCTTTTCATCATATTCTGGCAGAACATTCTCCATCTGGACGCAACCAGCAGGTGTCTTTTCATCATATTCTGGCAGAACATTCTCCATCTGGACGGAAACAGCAGATGTCCTTTGATCACACTCTGGTGAATCATCACATTGTGGACTCGGCACCTGGACAATACCATTTGGGTGTATTCCTAATACCTTTGGGTGTATTCCCAATACATTTGGGTGTATTCCTAATACATTTGGGTGTATTGTTGCCTTCCCATTTTGTTCGAGCAGCTTGAAATATTTCCATCGTTCCATCTGGACGCTTTTAGACTTTGGTGCTAGTGTTGGATTGTCATACCAGTATGGGTTAATGTTCTTCTTATGGTTCTCAGTGTGGGATAAGTATCTTGGTATATTCTGGAAGAATCTCTGTGTGCAGTATCTGCATTTAATAGGACCAAGGAGGTTCCATTGTCTTGGTTTTTTTGGGTTCATTGCTGAAAAAAAAGGAGATGAAATATATAGAAAAGTGATATTATAGGTCTAGACTAAATCAAAGAGCAATCAAGGACACCGAGGGGAGGGGGCACTTGACTTTGGAATTGACGGGGATGTGCGGACAGCAGTTCGAAACTAGGGGTCTTTTGGTGAGACCCTAGACACCGAAAAAGGGGGTATTTCAGTAAGGCACGGTTTCGCTGGCCAGCAAAGCCCAGGACCCATGGCAAAGTGTCCTTCTTTCCCTTCCCGTCACCAAAAAGCCCCTGGCGGGTGAGGGTTAGGGGACCACTAACGAAACTCAATATAGGCTCACTTAACCCTAACACGCCCGAGTACTACAAAATACTACTTGATAATTGCGGGTGAGGGTTAGGGGACCACTAACGAAACTCAATATAGGCTCACTTAACCCTAACACGCCCGAGTACTACAAAATACTACTTGATATATGCGCTGTTCGTGGTGTGATGACGCAATTGCCCTAAGTGATACTTAGGAACAGTTTCGCTGGCCAGCGAAGCCCAAGACCCGTGGCAATGTGTTGTGGACCCAGTGCTTGACATGCGATGGGTCTCGGGTTCGAATCCCATCCAGATCAAACAACTTCCCAAGATGTCTAATTTCTTTGGTCGGTCGCGGATGACAACCAGACATACATTTTGGCCTCAATTGCCCAAACGAAGACATATCCTCTGCACAAACATACCCCCATCCTAACAAACATGCATTGTATTGGCTTCATTTCATTCAGCTGCGAAGCCGGCGACTACAAAGTTTCTCCATGTACTACGATTTGAAGCCAAGGTGGTAATGGCATCTGACAGTTAAAAGTTGTCGAAGTCCACCTTATATATAAAGGCAAATTACACGCTTTTTTACATTTCCACTGATTCTGACAACTGTGGACATCCTCAGTTGGAGGTGGGTCCCCATTGTAGGCGTTAAAAATCAGATCATTTGCTGGTCTTTAAAAACATGATTGATATAACACGAGTGGATATTCATACGTAGTGGTAGATAAAATAATAGAAGAGTTTAAGTTCAACATGACACTATTTTTCGCTCACCTAGTCACAAGTTTGACTAGCGTCTTAAAGAAAGCGCTAGAAATATACCCTATCTTGCATAACCTACTGATGCCCGGGGCGGCACTACATCGTAACATCCTATGATATCATTCTGTCAATCATTTGATGTCATGTGAGGTTAAACTCTTCTATTATATATGATATGATTGATATATTTATTTAAATGAGAATAAAAGCATTGTTTTTAGCCGCTGTCATGCATCTATCGTCTCATATAACATGCGACAACATTATTTTTGGTGTAAAACAACTCGGCGAATAAAATAATAATAACGCCAGTGTTATATGAGACGATAGATGCACCCCAGCGGCTAAAAACAATACCTTAATTCTCTAAAATATCACACACCTACTGTATTGTCAGATGAAAATGATCCTTGGTTTGATCCGGGGGTTTGATATCAGGAGCTATCAAGAACACAGCGTTGTTGTATTGCTGACATGTGTGAATTCTCAAATCAAAATCAATGTAATATATAAATCCAAATCAGAGGAGCCTAGCACACAGGTCCAGCTCACAAAAGCAAGTGAATGTGCATACAGAGTTCAATCTTCTCAGATACTGATAAAACTATGGAGTAGATCTAATCTTTATACAGTATATGAACACAGTGAAAGCTAATCTGTTATATCTATAGGTAATTTGATAAGTGGACAGGGTTGCCAAAAAGTTTCAGCCCAAATCACAGCTCAAATAACCGAAAAGTCACCCAATTTTTCCTCTTAACCATTGCCTGGTACCATTGCTTTCTTTAGGATTTGAAATTGCCAAAAGTCACAGGTATAATCTTCATAAGTCACACAATTGAGCTACCAAATTTGCAGGTTTGGCAATCCTGATCCATTTGTATTTGTGATCAGTTTTATTGAGGTCCCAACTCATGAGGAAAATCTTCAAAAGTCACCCAATTGGGCTACCAAATTGCAGGTTTGGCAACCCTGATCTATTTGTAATTGTGATCAGTGACTTCCCTTCTATTTTATTTGTATTAATGGGACAGGAAATGGTCACAACTCATGAGGAAAATCTTCAAATGTCACCCAATTGGGCTACATTGTTGATGGTCTGGCAACTCTGAGTGGTTATTGATAACATTAGTGTGTGAAGTGATGGGGTACATCCTGTGTGGGGTTTCTTATTTGATTCATTCTAATGTATTGATTTATTGGTTAATTGATTTTGCTCAGGATATAGGTCTATTTTATTTTATGTGTCTTTATTTGAAATACTTGCAGTTGCAAAATACAAAACTATAAACAGTACTTAGACACTTTACATTTCTTACACATGATCCTCTCCTCTCCTCTCCTCTCCTCTCCTCTCCTCTCCCCTCCTCCCCTCCCTCCCTCCCTTCCTTCCCTTCCCTTCCCTCTTCTCTCTTCTCTCTTCTCTCTTCTCTCTTCTCTCTTCTTCTCTCTTCTCTCTTCTCTCTCTCCTCTCCTCTCCCCTCCTCTCCTTTTTTTTAATACAAATTTACGCACCACAAAAGCTGGATTACAACTTGATTTTATTCATGACTTTTATCTTCTTTTTTTTTTACTTTTTTCTAAAATCATGTAAAATCGGCCATTTTAGGGCCAACATTTTTATTTTGACTGAAATTTTTTTGTATAAAATTCAGAACAGTTTCAAGTTTGTTTGCAAAAAAAATCATCAAATTTTAGCCAAATTTGTAAGCTTTCTGTGGTATTTTAGTGTCATTTTAAGCTCCAGAAAAAACAAACCGACCATCTGATCCCTATTTGAAAAGTCCATCCACCCATAAAACTGGTTGTGTTTTTGTTTTTTTCATCAGCTACTTTAGCGGGAATTTTAGCTACGCTTTCATGACGCATACACAAATGGAATGTAGTGTTAGGGACGTACCATTAGGCTTCAAGGGGGGTTAGGAAGTTGGGGCTGGCAAAGTTTGTTTCTTTTTTAGCCGCCAAAGATTTTTTTGCACTAGATATTGTCCAGGAGTTATTTTTTTTAATTTTCACGCATTACACAGTTTGTGGGAAAAGGTTTTTTTTAGTGTTGGTGGGGTTTTTTTCATCATGTAGTGGGGAAACGATTAAGCATCAGTAATGATCTCCTTCACTTGTGTGATTTCGTAATATTTGTTTGTGTGTATTGTATACCTCGACTGCTTTACATTAGACCCAGTTTTAACCACCATTTATTAGTGGGAGCTGGTAGCCTAATGGATAAGGCGTCCGTCTAGAGATCGGAAGGTCGTGGGTTTGATTCCCATGCCGCATTTTCCTTGGTTTTTTTTTAAGTTGGGTTGTGTGCGTTGGGATTTGTATTTATTTGTTGTCTTGTTTAATTGTAACACTTTGGGTTGGTAAACAGTTCATTCTTTCGTAGTGGGGGAAGTTTTTTTTCAACCCCCCCCTTGAAGTCTAATGGTGTGTCCATTATTGTTTCCTGCTTGGAATGCGAAAAACACAAAAATAAATGTAACTAAAAATTCCACTTTCAAAGTAGAATTTTGTTTGAAGCTACATTAAAATTCATAATCATGAATGTTCTGTATATCATCGTCTGCATCACATACTGTCGTATCACAAAAGGCTGCCTTGTGTGATTTTGATTTTTATTGTTTCATTTTATCTTGTATAATATTTGCTATTTGAGCATGCTTCTTTATAATATTTATTTGAATTACTTGCAAAATACAAAATGTGACAAAATATCAATACATTAAAACACTTTACATTTCTTACACATGACAAAAGCAAGTAATTCAGGATGAGTGAATGGGCTAAAGTCCAAACACAGAAGTGCCCACTCATCCTGCATATGCATACATAGTTAAGTACATAAAATAGTGAGACGCTACATTAAGTAAAATAAAACCATTATGAAATCTTAAAACAATATACAAAAAAAATCAGGAATTTGAAAATACATAAGTCAAAGCATATGTAATACCACAAAATCATTTGCATATTCAAGTAAAAAGATTTACATTCAGACTTAAATACAACAAATATTAACTTGATGCAATTCAGAGGGAATTCAATTCCAATGATGTGGAATGGAAACAAACCATAGAATTAAAGAAAGATGAAGATCTGGCAGTTTGGTGCAATAGCCTAGAATTATCCAAAATACTTTGTTGAACCAAAAGAAGCAGGCCCAATCCCATTGATTATTTTTAATTCAAAGACTAATCTTTGACACTACAAGCCTCTCAGATTAATGGAGGATGATCTTCAAAAACAAACTTCAGGAAAATCTTTGTAGAACAAAGTATGTGTGATTTTCCTCTGGATTTTTTCTAACCTATCAATATGGTTCCTTTGGAATGGAGACCAGACACAAGCACAATAAACAATATGAGGCAAAATGAGAGGATTGTAAAGATAGGAGGGGAGCGTGGCCTAGCGGTTAAGGCGTTGGACTGTGAATCCAAAGGTCAAGGGTTCGAATCCCAGGTCCGCCTGAGCTTGGCTGGGTATTTGTGTCCTTGAGCAAGGCACTTCACTCTACTTAGTGCTTCGGAGGGCACTTTAAGCTGTCGGTCCCGTGTACCTGCATATTTTCTCACATTAAAGTCATAATGTACGATCTTTTTTCAGAATTTACCTTTATTTTTTTCAAAACCGATTTTTTGGCATATTTGTAATACTTACACATGTTCTAACTTAAATTTATGAGCAAGCTGTCAAATTCGTCCTATTTGTAGTAAAACGGGATCGATTTTCTGTTGGTCCGACATAAAGTCATAATTTTTTAGATTATGACTTTATGTCGGCCACGATCGCAAACCGTAGTCTCAGTACAAAACTTAAGTTATTACGCCCCTCCACATGTGGAGGGAGCGTAACCAAACTGGCCGCGTAGGAGACTAACTCTGAAGCCGCACTCGCTGTCCTGATCCAAATAGTGCGAGATGTTTCGAGTGATAGAGGTGAAGATTATGATGTTGTTTCTTTGCAAATTCCCAATGTTTTTCGCGTCCAAATGTATTGGGAACTTTCATAATGATTGTATATTATCATTTTAGAAGAAAAAAAGAAAAATCTAAAAATTTAAAAAGATCGTACATTAAGGCTTTAATGTAGTGTGCACGTTAAAGAACGTACTCTACTTCAAAAATACACTCATCTATCCTAGGTTCCAGGATCGTGCATAGGTAAAAAAAATGTGCACGTAAAGCCTGTGCATTGATACTCAAACTGTTGAGGTAAGCATGTACATGGAAGGAATGAAAGGAAGGAAGATTGAGTTATAGCAACAGAAGTCATTCTTCTGGAAACCTGAGAGCTTAAAAATCTTATTACCAACATTACTAATAGGAGAGTCAAAGGAAAGGTCCTTACTGAAAGTAACTCCAAGCAGCTTGAATTCATCAACTTCTTTAAGTTCATCACTGCCCATAATATAAGAACTACAGAATTTATCTAGCCATGTGCATGGCAGAACACTTTGAGAGATTCAAAGGAACTTTGTTACAAACTGACCACTGGAAAATATTTTCAATGTCCTGCTGAAACACCATAGATAGGATGGACAATTGAATTATCATCAGCAAATTCTTTCAAATTAAACCCAAAAAAATTTCCCACTAGACAGTATATGAAAACTGTATTTTTGTGTGATGTTATTCCTAATACATTTGGGTGTATTCCTAGTACATTTGGGTGTATTCCTAATACATTTGGGTGTATTCCTAGTACATTTGGGTGTATTCCTAATAGATTTTGGGTGTATTGCTAATACATTTGGGTGTATTCCTAATACATTTGGGTGTATTCCTAGTACATTTGGGTGTATTCCTAATAGATTTTGGGTGTATTGCTAATAGATTTTGGGTGTATTCTTAATACATTTGGGTGTATTCCCCTAATACATTTGCGTGTATTCCTAATACATTTGGATGTATTCCTAATACATTTTGGGTGTATTCCTAATACATTTGGGTGTATTCCTAGTACATTTGGGTGTATTCCTAGTACATTTGGGTGTATTCCTAATACATTTGGGTGTATTCCTAATACATTTGGGTGTATTCCTAGTACATTTGGGTGTATTCCTAATAGATTTTGGGTGTATTGCTAATAGATTTTGGGTGTATTCTTAATACATTTGGGTGTATTCCCCCCTAATACATTTGTGTGTATTCCTAATACATTTGGATGTATTCCTAATACATTTTGGGTGTATTCCTAATACATTTTGGGTGTATTCCTAATACATTTTGGGTGTATTCCTGTCTTTTTTTTCCAGATCGTATCACGTGGTGACATAGTGCACACAGAGAGCATCACAGCCGGTACTACAGACACGTTACTTGAATTTGTTGTGACCGCTGAAATGGCGCCCTCACCCAGGCTAGTTGTGTTTTACATACGAGAAGCAGATGGTGAATTGATCTTGGCCAGTATCAATTTCAAAGTATCTGGTGTGTTTGAAAACGATGTAAGTGTTGAAATTTTGTGTGTATTCCTAATACTTTTGGGTGTATTCCTAGTACATTTGGGTATATTCCTAATACATTTGGGTGTACTCCTAATACATTTGGGTGTATTCCTGATACACCTGGGTGTATTGCTAAAACATTTGGATATATTGCTGATGCATATGAATGTATTCCTAAGACATTTGGGTTTTTATAATACATATGGGTGTATTCGTAATACATGTGGATGTATTCCTAATACATTTGGGTATATTGCTAATACAATAGAGTGTATTGCTAATACACTAGGGTGTATTGCTAATACACTTAGGTGTATTCCTCATACACTTGGGTGCATTTCTAATATATTTGGGCGTATTCCTTATACATTTGGGTGTATTCCTAATACATTTGGGTGTATTCTCTGCTTTCGTTTCCGGTAACCATCTCGGCCAGCATGGACAAAGTCGAGCCAGGACATGATGTCAGCTTGGATATCACTGCAGCAGCCAATTCATTCATCGGCATACTAGCTATAGATCAGAGTGTTAGGCTATTGAAAACTGGCAACGACATCACACAAGATCAGGTGTGTATGTAGGGGTTTGTGTAGGGGTGTGTGTGGGGGGGTGTGGCAGGCAGGACATGATGTCAACTTGGATATCACTGCAGCAGCCAATTCATTCATCGGCATACTAGCTATAGATCAGAGTGTTCGGCTACTGAAAACTGGCAACGACATCACACAAGATCAGGTGTGTATGTAGGGGTTTGTGTAGGGGGGGTGTGGGGGGGGGGTGGCAGGCAGGACATGATGTCAACTTGGATATCACTGCAGCAGCCAATTCATTCATCGGCATACTAGCTATAGATCAGAGTGTGAGGCTACTGAAAACTGGCAACGATATCACACAAGATCAGGTGTGTATGTAGGGGGGTGTGTGGGGTGTATGTGTGGGGGTGTGGCAAGCAGGACATGATGTCAATTTGGAAATCACTGCAGCTGCCAATTCATTCATTGGTATACTAGCTATAGATCAGAGTGTGAGGCTATTGAAAACGGGTAATGATATCACACATGATCAGGTGTGTATGTGGGGGTGTGTGGAGGGGAGGTGTGGGTGTGGCAGCCAGGACATGACATCCACTAATACATTTGGGCGTACTAATAGTATTCCTAATGACATTTACCCTTGATGCAAATGATCTTTGAGAGGCTGGACACCTTCTCAAGGTACCTACATGTATATGTGATGTGATCAAGCAAAATCAGTCGGAACTCGGAAATATTGATTTTGAGATATAGCCAAACAAAGGAAACATTTCCTTTTGTTTTGGAAACTCTTTAATTGCTCATATCTTTGGAACTGGTTGTTCAATTTCAATGGGGTTTTCTGTAAAATACAGCTTTGTAAATGCTTTTTAATATCCTATAAGAAACTGAAAATTAAATATTTCCTAGTTCCGACTGATTATGCTTGATCGTATCACATATGTGTTTGTAATTTAACCCCTAATTCCTATTACATTTGGGCGTATTCCTATTACATTTAGGCATATTCCTAATACATTTGGGCGTATTCCTAATACATTTGGGTGTATTCCTATTACATTTAGGCTTATTCCTCATACATTGGGTGTATTCTTCAACCACTACACCAGCCCATCCTCCCAATAGGTAAAGCTGTACCACACATTATTTATGTGCCTCAGACATGACCAATCAGCCTCTCTTACAGAGCCTGTGATTGGTCAATTCTGCAATATAATGATCTGAATAACCAATCAGTAGAGCTTTTTAATCATTCATTTATCCTACAGGTTATTCAAGCTGTGGAAGAGTTTGACACAACATCTGGTGACAATAACGAAGGACCTTTCTTTAGAGGAAGACGTCGCCGCGAGGCGCCCTCAAGAAGCAAGCGTAGCATTTGGTGTCCGTGGTGTTGGAACCCTATTGGCGGGACTACAGTCAGAGAGGTTATAGATGTAAGTTTACCATTTGGGTGTAATCCTGATACATTTGGGTGTATTCCTAATACATTTGGGTGTATTCCTAATACATTTGGGTGTATTCCTAATACATTTGTGTGTATTCCTAATACATTTGGGTGTATTCCTAATACATTTGGGTGTATTCCTAATACATTTGGGTGTATTCCTAATACATTTGGGTGTATTCCTAATACATTAGGGTGTATTCCTAATACATTTGGGTGTATTCCTAATACATTTGGGTGTTTTGCTTTCAGAATGCCGGTATGTTGGTGTTCACCAATGGTCTCATTCATGGAAATGATAACAGTAAGTACAATTTCAAGCACTGCATACGCCATTGTTTTTGTATCAGACTTTTAATTTGGGTGTATTCCTAATACATTTGGGTGTATTTCTAATACATTTGGATGTATCAAATACATCTGGGTGCATTCCTTATACATTTGAGTGTATTCCTAATACATTTGGGTGTATTATCACTGCAATGTTATCTGTAAATGCAAATCAAACACAATATATAGTCTGAATGCAAAAGCAGTGACTTATGCAGGTTAGCTTTGGATGTATTCTTAATACATTTGAGTTTATCCAGGACTATCATTTGTGTGTTTTCCTAATACATTTGGGTGTATTCCAAATACATTTGCATGTATTCCTAATACATTTGGGTGTATTCCTGATACATTTGTGTGTATTATGAATGCATTCAGGTGTAGTTTTGTGTTTATGGAATGTAGGGATGACTTCAACAATGCAAACACAGAACAAATACCGTAAAACCCCGTCTACAAGCATATATAGTGTTTTTTATGAAAGCTAAATTAATTTGAAGCAAGGGTTAATATACCAATACAAAAGATTGGTCTTAAAGTAATACTTGTTTGTTCCGTAATTTATTTGATCAAACTCCATAATGGCGCCTGATTTAATGTAGCTTTAATCAGAAGCACTCTATATGCTTGTAGACGGGGTTTTACGGTATGTGCCGAGCAGTTGAAACCATGTTCTGTGAGGATGCCTGTCAACAGTGAAGGTTTGAATCCAAGTAGAAATTATATATGTGTATATAATATGTAGGAAGGTACCAAGTAGAATTTCAGTGACATGCTGCAAACTGAGGCCATAGGCCTTGAAATATATTGCTGTGTCGGATATAATCCTTGAGTACGTCAAAAGTTCATAGTCAGCAAAAACATCTGCATCCAGTATTCCAGTAATGCCGAGGTCTTCATCAGTACTCGGGGCCTAGTTCTATGAAGAAGAAATATTCAGAGATTTGTTTTTGACAAGAAAACAAACATTTGTAATACATTTGGGTGTTTTCCTAACTATATTTGGGTGTTTTTCTTTGACTTCTGGGTGTATTCCTGATACATATGTGTATGTGTGTGATAAGATTATGTGATGCAATAAATGAAACATTGTCACGTTGATAGGGCAAAACGTTTATACATTTGGGTGTACTTCTAATACATTTGGGTGTATTTCTAATACATTTGGTTGTATTTCTAATACATTTGGTTGTATTCCTGAGACATTTGGGTGTATTCCTGATATGGTTGAGTGTATTAAATATGCATTTGGGTGTATTTCTAATACATTTGGGTGTATTTCTAATACATTTGGGTGTATTTCTAATACATTTGGGTGTATTCCTAATACGTTTGGGTGTATTATATACATTTGGGTGTATTTCTAATACATTTAGGTGTATTTCTAATACAATTAGGTGTATTTCTAATACATTTTTCGTGTATTTCTAATACATTTGGGTGTATTCCTAATACGTTTGGGTGTGTTAAATACATTTGGGTATTTTTCTAATACATTTGGGTGTATTTCTAATACATCTGGTGTATTTCTAATACATTTGGGTGTATTCCTAATATATTTTGGTGTATTCCTATACATTTGGGTGTATTCCTAATACATATGGGTGTATTATTAGACATCTCTCATCAACCTGTTGGCTCATCTGGCACTGTCGGACGTGTGCATTTATCTGCTTCCTTGGATAACGCACATGCGGAGGAGACACGTGCGGAGGGGACTACTGAAAGAAACGTCCCAGCAGAATCACCAACAACTTCAGAAAAGACTCGTTTAAGAATGCGATTCCCTGAAACATGGTTATGGATTGAAAATTTTACCAAGTAAGCTTGAGGGCGCTCTGTTTTACTGAGAATTGTTGTTAAAATGCAAGAATGTCACAAGTTCCCATTGTTTTTCGTTGTCACAACATTCTCATTTAGAATGTGTATATTTGGGTGTATTCCTAATACATTTGGGTGTATTCTTAATACATTTGGGTGTATTGCAAATGCATTTGGATGTATTCCTAATGCATTTGGGATGTGCCCAATGTACAATGGAATTTTCATATCATAGCACTACTGCACTCATTGGTGCATACCATTATTTTGGAGTTTGTATTTATTTAAAGTTGTTGCAAGTTTTGGAGTTGCTTGCTGTCATTCCTGATTCATGTTGATGTGTTTTAGGTATTTTGGGTGGGATGTGTGGGGTGCATTGGTTTTTGCCTTCAATCGGGGATATATTCCAATTTTTAAACCTGTAATTGGGGATATACCGCCAACCGGGGATATCCCCGATTTTTAAAAGGACTCTATACAGGGTAACAGGGGCTATAGAGCGTGTTAAGACACTCTACAGGGCAATAGGGGGCGATGTCTCCATTTGCCCTGTAGAAAATCAGGAATGTTTGACAATTTCCTAGTCAACTGGGGAAGATCAGGCTCTATATTATGTGCCAACTGGGTGTCCCCATTTTCATGGTTACGCAACCTGTGTAAAATGTGTGTATCCCTGATTGAAGGGAAAACCAGTGGGGTGGGGGTGTGTGTATGTCGAGGATGCCAGATAAACACACACCTGATTTTCTCAACATGTTGGGGGGGGGGTCTTCATAAATTTCTGTTCCCCCTTTCCCATGTGCTATATCCAGTGTTTGGGTGCATTCCAAACACATTTGGGTGTTGTTGTTTTTTTACATTTGGGTGTATTCCTGATACATTTTAGTGTACAAGTTATACATTTGGGTGTGTTGGTAATTCATTTGGCATGTTTGGGCGTATTCCTAAATATGTTTTAGTGTATGCCTAATGCACACACCTTCTATGGAAGATATGACCTTACCCCCCTATGCACTACCTGCCGATATATTATTGCGTCCAATTGATAATGAAATCTTCTTTTTGACCAATAGGCAGGTAGTTCTCATAGGGTTAATCTCCCACACAAGGGGCGTATATTAATGGAGTCACCTATTCAGGTAACCCTTTTTGAAATTCACACTCCCTCTGTCAGAGATTAAGGGGGCTAGAATTTTCTTCGGAAGGGGGCGAGGGGTCCCAAATATACGGGGCGGTCATTTTGGAAAGAGGGAGTCACAAGATGGCCACAGATAGTGTGTTTATTTTATTCAAAAAGGCCGATTTCAATACAATTTTAGCCTGTTTAGGAGGTTAGGTGTATCGGTGGTGGGGGTCATAAAATTTTTGTTGCCAAAATGAGGGGTTTGCAATTTTATTGACACCGACTTTTTGTAAATTGGGGAACCCCCCTTTCGAAGAAAATGATAGCCCCTAAGGTCATGTCTTCGGGGATGGGGGTGTATGGATTTCAACTGAATAACCCATTGTAATTGACAACATTAAAACACTATGTAGCAGGGGACGGTAGCTATTGGAACTACTTTGGAGGGGTAGCAGGAGGAGGGGTGGCAGGAGGGCGCCCTCCTATTGCGTATGGACGATTCCCCGAAGTAGCTGGAGGAGGAGAAGATGAAGATGGTGACTACGACGAAAATAATCTTGATGCAGATGATTCCACGACAGATACTGTGGCAGAAAAAAAGAGCCGGATTAGAACAGAATTTCCTGAGACTTGGTTGTGGACAGAGGAGGTCACGGAGTAAGGACTTGTATAGAGGGCGCCATTTTTGTTGTCATGCCACATGCTGCATTTTTGTATGTTCGGTGCTGTGATCGTCTGCTCACTTGATTAGGTGTGAGAGCACAAACATTTGGGTGTATTCCTAATACATTTGGGTGTACTCCTAATAGATTTGGGTGTACTCCTGATAGATTTGGGTGTACTCCTAATACATTTGGGTGTATTCCTATAATACATTTGGGTCTATTCCTAATACATTTGGGTGTATTCCTGATACAATTGGTTGTATACCTAATACATTTGGGTGTATTCCTATAATACATTTGGGTCTATTCCTAATACATTTGGATGTATTCCTGATACATTTGGTTGTATTCCTAATACATTTGGGTGTATTCCTAATACTTTTGGGTGTATTCCTGATACATTTAGGTGTATTTCCAACACATTTGGGTGTGTTTCTGAGACAAGAATCAGGTTGGTTTGTGCTCTCAATCCATATCTTTGTTATGGGGCTTTGTTCTTGACATTTGTGACCCAACACCAGTACATTTTGCACATTAATTGCAGCAAATACCATTTTGATTTCTGAATACAAATGTCAAATTAAGAAGTAAAAAAGGTACAATCTCTAATTATGCACTTAGAAGATTAACTTGGAAGTAGAAAATCTAATTTAATCAAAGCTATGGATTTGTAAGGTTTTAAGCCTTAGATTTCTTAATGAATCTTTGAGATTTTTAAAATGTGTCTTGATAACTTATCTTTAATTTTTTTTTGTGGATGGATTCCTAATACATTTGGGTGTATTCTGAATACATTTGGGTGTATTCCTAATACATTTAGATGTATTCCTAATATGAAGTTGGTGTCTATTAAAGGAGGATTTTGTGATCCTAGCATCCTCTTTTTATGACATTTTTCAGTAGATATCCATGAAAAAAGCTTATTCCCAAAATTTTAGTTGATTCAGATTTTGCGTTTGCGAGTTATGCATGATTATTTGTATTACACTGCTCCTTAGGCCACGGTTGTAATTTCGTTCTGGTACATGTATACCAGAACGAAATTCAAAATTGTGGACATTTTTGCTAAACGAATTAATCTGCAAGAAATTGTTGGTACATAAACATTATGTAGCCAGAGGTTTCCATTGGTATAACTTTTTTTGAGAAAAGTGGGGGGGGGGATGAGGTTGTAGATCACGAAATGCCCTTTTAATTTACCCGGATTACAATAATATCTCAATGTGCCTCATTTACTCAAAAGTTGGGTCACATTTTGTCATTGTGGCACATACGTATGGCAGTGGTAAATTACTGCAACAAAATCACTGGCGTTTGTCGCAAGGGTCGCTATATGTTGAAAAATATGTTCCTAATAAGAAGCTGTATGTGATATATATTTAACTGACATAGTATTGTTGATAAGATTTTTGTAAAATGTATTGTATTGTATAATATTTTGTCATGGTTTTGTTTTTCCATATTTTTGGTTTGTTACCAATCATTGTGTGGATATCCTTTTAATAGGGCATGTTGATAAGGTCATATATTATTAAAAGCTTATATTACGTTTCAGGGTGCTTGCAGAATTGTTTTGGCAGGAAAATGTTCGACATTATTCTTATCAAAATTGATGATTAATAAAATAAAGTCAACTGGACTTGCTATTACTGACTGGCCACGTTTCACATCCTATCCTGGATGCTTCCTCAAGCCGTCTGATTTCTCGGCGGTAAGTCCAGTTGACTAGATTTTAATTATCAATTTTGATATTTTATATACCTGGATGACTGATAATATACACATATAGACATTATTCTTGATTTTTCTTGGTATATTCCAAATGATATATGGGTGGAATACATTGAGGTGTATTCCTAATACATTTATATTCTTAATACATTTGGATGTATACTTAATTTATTTATTTTGTTTATTTATTTATTTATTATACTCTATACACTGGTGATTGCACAATATCATGAGAACAGTTATATATATAATAGCAAATTTCATTCAGAAAAGATGACAATAATATACATATCATAAATAGGTATAAAAACAAATTGATCCCAATGCAGAGAATAGGATGTACAGGTGCGTATCACCTCTAAGACCATCCCACTTTGAGACCAAAAAATAAGCTGCCCTTGCCTCCCCCCCCCCCCCAGTAGACCTGCATATAATGCAGTTACATGAAAAGAACCACATTTGGGTGTATTCCCAATTCATTAGGGTTTATTCCTAATATATTTGGGTGTATTCCCAATACATGTAGGTGTGTTCCCAATCGTATGTATTAAGGTCACATATGATATGCTTTTGTTATGTTTCAGGGTGCTTGCAGAATTGTTTTGGCAGAAAAATGTTCAACTTTATTCTTAATTCATCTTGGTGTATTCCAAATAACATATATGGATGGGATACATTGAGGTGTATTCCTAATACCTTTGGGTGTATTCTTAATACATTTGGTGTATTCCTAATGCATTTGGGTTTATCCCCAATACATTAGTGTGTATTCCTGATACATTTGGGTGTATTCCCTATACAGTTTGTTCCCAATATATTTGGGTGTATTCCTTATATATTTGGGTGTATTCCAAATACATTTGGGTATATCCCCAATACATGTAATGTGTATTCCTGATACATTAGGGTGTATTCCCAATACATTTGGGCATATTTTCAGTACATTTGGGTGTATTCCCAATACATTTATAGGCAATTACTATGGAGATGCATTTTTCGGACCTCGGCCTGCTGGTGGGGCAGAGCCAGAGGCAGAGAGAGGACTAGAAGAGAAAGGAGCCGTAAATAAAGGGACAGACGAATCGGATGATGAAGACGCCGTGGATCAGACGCAGGAAAAGTCGCGTATAAGAACAGAATTCCCGGAAACGTGGTTATGGACAGAACGCTATACAGAGTAATGACTGAATTAATCACTACAGAGAATTGGGCTATTCCATTTGAAATTCATACACCTTATGAAAGACATGAGCTGAATCTCCCACACAGGGAGTGTGAATTTCAAATGGAGTCACCCATTCAGGTAGTCCCATTTGAAATTCACACTCCCTCTGTGGGAGATTAGTCTTCCATAGGGGGTGTATGGATCTCAAGTGGAATAGCCTAATTCCAGAAAAGTACAGCACTAGTTATGTAGATAAGATTTCTTCACATATTGAGGGTGATGTAGCATGGCTGCCAAATTTCCAATACATTTGGGTGTATTACTAATACATTTGGGTGTATTCCTAATACATTTGGGTGTATTCTTAATACATTTGGGTGTATTCTTAATACATTTGGGTGTATTCCTAATACATTTGGGTGTATTCCTAATACATTTGGGTGTATTCCTAATACATTTGGGTGTATTTTTAATACATTTGGGTGTATCCTTAATACATTTGGATGTATTCCTAATACATTTGGGTGTATTCCTAATACATTTGGTGTATTCCTAATACATTTGGTGTATTCCCAATACATCATTGTGTATTCCTGATACATTTGGGTGTATCCCTTATACATTTGGGTATATCCCTAATACATTTGGGTGTATTCCTAATATATAAACATATAGGTAATTACTACGAGTTTGGAGGAGGTCTACCCCTCCTCCCCGGTGTAGCAGTACCGGATAGAGGTGGAGAAGAACTAGGAGCGGGAAACGAAAACACAGATTTTCAGGATGAATCGGATGGTGAAGATGGCGCGGATCAGACACAGGAAAAGACACAAAAAAAAACAGAATTTCCAGAAACTTGGTTATGGACAGAACGCTATACAGAGTAATGATGGGAAATTTTTTACTCCCAAGGGGCTATTCCAGTTGAAATCCATACACCCTATGGAAGACATGACCTTAATCTCCCACACAGGGGATGTAGATATCAAATGGAGTTACCCATTCAGATACACCCATTTGAAATTCACATGACCTTAATCTCTCACACAGGGGGGTGTAGATTTTAAATGGAGTTACCCATTCAGATACACCCATTTAAAATTCACACCCCCTGTGTGGGAGATTAAGGTCATGTCTTCCATTGGGTGTATGGATTACAACTGGAATAGCCCAATTCCAGAAAAAATACAGCGCTAATTTTCTAGGCAAGATATGTCTTCACATATTGAGGGTGTTATCATCAGGGAATAAAAGGAATTGGGAAGTGACTCTATCTACCATACCGTGTGCAAGTCTGGTCTGCGTTTCACAGTCAGAGCCTTGATATCATCAGGCACATCAGCCAAATTTGTTCAATGTTAATGGAATCATCCACCGATGCTGCATTGATACAATAAACTATCAGCGCTGCTATGTCTCAAATCCCTGATTGAAATGTCAAGGGTGACTTGGATATAATTGGGTGTATTCCTAATACATTTGGGCATATTCCTAATATATTTGGGTGTATTCCTGATACATTTGGTTGTATTCCTAATATATTTGGATGTATCCTGAAGGGGGTACTACACCCCTGGCCGAATTTATGCCTATTTTTGCATTTTTCTCAAAAATTATAGCACATTGGTGACAAGTAAGATATGTATATTATAGGGGCAAGGACTACAACTACTGTACTGAAAATTCAGCAACTCAAGGCAAGTAGTTATTGATTTATTGATCAAATATTGGTTTTCCCTCATTATTGACTGTAACCCCACAATTGTTGTCTGCGCTGAAATAAAATTTACAGTGCAGTAGTTGTAGTCCTTGCCCCTATAATATACATATTATCTATGCCCGTGGAACGGTGGCATAGATATTGTATTTGTTGTGTTTAGTCTTCGGCTTCTCCTCCTTCTCCTCCTTCTTAAGACCACTTCTTTGCACTCCTCTAGCTCAAAAACCAAAGAAGCCTCGGGCCCATATACTTGGTACAATGATGGCCCATGACCCCTAGATACATCCTAGGGTATCCCCGACCCCAGAGGTCAAAGGTCATGGGCTACAGGGGGCAATATGTGTGTACCATCCGTCCAGAAATTATGTAACATAAAATGCATTAACATAAATTTATGTTGAAGTGAAGTCGCCGTAGCATTGTAACATAATTTAAAAATAAAAATAATATACACACCGCCAGCGTATAAATTGCACAGATTGCGATATTGTCTAGAATCACTGATGAGTTATTGCAGTACTGAATGACGACACATGTGAGTTGGTAATTTCTAATTCTAGGGCCAAGGGATCGGTAGGAAATGCTTCAAGGGTGGTGTGTAGAGATATGCCATCGGTGAAATATGAGGCCGTGAGACGAAAAATTTGCGTGGGGATAGGCTTACGTCCATGAAGCGTGCCTCTCGTCGCACTTTGCCAGGGGTGGTCTTGAGTCGTCGGCGCCAACTGAAGGCAATTAGTGGACACTTATTACACTGTGATTGAAAACTATGTTCCATAATATGAAGGCCCAATTGAAGCACTTTGTAGTCCATTTCTCATAGTAGCGTAGGCTACCTTGACTTTTTGACGAGGGGGGGGGGGGGAGTGAGAGGCAAAGAAAATTGCCTCATAGGCGCGGGTTTATTTCGCGTGAAGCGCCGCATAGAAATTTGCAATTTACACTATTTTTTACCCAAGCTGTTTATCGTGGCCTATTTAAACAAAACATGACTAAAGAATTCCCTTTCTGTTGGGATCATAGGCCTACTGATAATATTTTTCTTCTTTGTTGTGTGTAGGCCTATCTGCGTCTTGTTCACTTCCATCAATCTTTATACTCAGGCTAGGCCTATCCCGGATAGTAGGCCTAGGCCTATCACAGTCTGAAAGTTGGACGTCCTCCTCCGCGCGATCGGTCCTCAGCAATAATTACAATATTTATGCAGATGCTACTGTTTTTACACAAATAATCTTTGATTGAAACCCCAATAGGCCTAGGTAGGCCTACCCTAAAATTTATATCGTAGTAAGTGATGCACAAAATTAAAATCTTTTAATTTTGTGTAATATTGTAAGAATATAAAAAACCCAGACCTACTATCCGGGATAGGCCTAGCCTGAGTATGTGTTTTAGAGAGAGAGTGATGGTCTGATGGGGTATAAGAGAGAATGAAGGCTTGGTAAGGTATTAGAGAGAGTGTGGGCCATTCCGGTGGTGTTTTAGAGCGAGTGAGTGTCTGGTGGAGTATAAGAGAGAGTGAGGGCCTGGTAGGGTATTAGAGAGAGTCTGGGCGAGTCTGGTGGCGTTTTAGAGAGAGTGAGTGTATAGTGAAGTATAAGAGAGAGTGAAGGCTTGGTGGGGTATTAGAGAGAGTATGGGTCAGCCTAGTGGTGGTTTAGAGCGAGTGAGTGTCTGGTGGAGTATAAGAGAGAGTGAGGGTCCGGAGGGTTATTAGAGAAAGTGTGGGCCAGTCTGGTGGTGTTTTCTACACACTGTCAATATGAGAAGAATTCTTGTTTGTAGTATAGCAGTATTCAGGACTGGATATACCACAGGACTACATTGGGCCGAGCTCAAGGTCCACAAGGGCCCAAATTTTGAAGAATAAAAATAAATTTAAAAAGAAAGTGGGAAAATCAGTGAAGTACTGGTATGGAATGAGAAGGATGTGGCGTGGTGTGGTGTAACACATGGAACTGGATAGTATTTTTAGCTTGGCCCAGCAGCCTGAAAATGGTAAATCTGGTCCTGGCAATAAACTGGTGTGTAGAAAGTGGCTAGCTCAGTGTTGATATAATAGAAATATTGGCTCACATTAGATTTGCACAGTATATTGTCTATATCAATGATTCTGTTTTGCAGTTTGGTAAACACTGGGGTATTCCAGTTGAAATCCATACCCTGCCTTTGGAAGACATGACCTTAATCTCCTACGCAGGAAATGTGGATTTTAAATGGGCTACCTGAATGGATGACTCCTTTTCTACACCCCTGTGTTGGAGATTAAGGTCATGTTATCCATTTCAAATGGAATAGCATATTAGGATCATCACCCATACATGTTTACTCTTCTCCAAACCACTAGAACATTTGACCTTAAATCTTGGGATTAAATACTACTGAAAGGAATGTTAAAGCCATATTATAACATTTGCTGAGGAGAACGCCCTCTTATTTTTACACGATTGTAATGTACTAATGCAAAAATCAAGACTTTAGGTGCTGTAGTTTTGTCAAAATCCGAGATTTTGAATAAAACGATGGAACCGGCGTTTTATTATTACGATGGAAATATTAGTCGAACACGTACGCACAGTACGTACACGGCGTGCGGGATACACAGACACACACACCCCGAGGATCGTTCCGTATTACAACGGCGGGAGTAACATGCATGAGCGCTAGTAGTAAATTTCAATTTTCTATGCTTTACCTCACTTGTTCAACTCAAAATTAAAAGGGGACATATCTGACAGTAAAAGCTATAAACATTTTATGGAAAATAAATACTAATCTATTTTTACAGAAATGTTATAATATGGCTTTAACTGGAATAGCCCAATCTGTCATCCCACTGAAGGTATTTTGTACCAGAAAATATTGTCTTATATTATTCTTAATACATTGGTGAATCCTTAATGCATTGGGTGTATTCCTAAGACATTTGGGTGTATTCCTAATACATTTGGGTGTATTCCTAATACATTTGGGTGTATTCCTTATACATTTGGGTGTATTCCTAATACATTTGGGTGTATTCCTAATACATTTGGATGTATTCCTAATATTACATACATGTACATTTTAAATTGGCTACAAATCCCCGGGGGTGCCACTCATATACCATTGCATGTTGTCATCACTGACCAGACACTTTTATTTTTCACCCAAAACACTGACATGCCCAAGGGCTGAAAGGTAACCCTTACCACTGACCTGCTATGAAAAAAAGGATACCCAAATCACTGACCACAGCCATGGTGCAAACAAAGGTACCCATATCACTGACCTTACATGTCCCAATGACCCTTTTCACTGACGAAGGTAGAAAGCAATATTTACCTAGTGAATTTCCAATCCCTTTACATACAATTTCTGTTATAATATGAAATAGCCTGGAATATCATCCTTAACACAAAATTGTGGTCATACACAACAAACAAGCTGAATGGTACACAACCCATGGCACACAATCGGAAGTAGAAACCGGGAGTAGAAAGCAAGAAACATCAGCAAAAGCGATGAAAAACGTGATTGCATTTTCTTAATAAGCGTAGCTATTTACCTTTGATTTCAGTGCTGAATCCCGGGCCGAATCTAAGCTCTGAAATCTGAAATATAAAGCACTTTTTTTCCCCGTTTAACTTTAACTTCTGTTTTGCGCGGGTGACAAACAGCGATGGCAAATGTCACTTCAAGATTTCCAAAAGGCATGGTTCCTGTCATATCTGGTTCAGCAGTCAAACGTATGTCGTAATCCATTCCGATTACACAGTATCTGTACCTTGTACAAAATTCATAGTCTCTACGCCTGTCTCTACGCAGCCGCTTGGCAGCATGCACAAACATCACCAAGTTTTAATCATGGTACAAGACCGGGCACAAGACTAATATATTACACTTACAGACCCGGAAGTAAGAAGTTGTTTACAATCAGGAACGAAAACAGCGGCTGACGTCAAATGCTGGACTTTGATTTTTCATGAACCCAAAACGCCGACATATCTATTGTAAAAAAGGTACCTTTTTTCCAGAAAACACCAAAATTGAGACCCTTTTAGCGTCCCCGCTGGACGTAACCTATGCTTAAAAAGATACCCTTTTACCGCGAAATTTTGGTCGGTGATGACTTCATTGACGGTTCAACTGGCACCCCCGGGTACAAATCAAACAATATCAAACTGTAGGTAGCCAAAGTCTTTGCAGATTATATATACAATGTTAAGGATTTTGTTCTTTTTGTTCCGCGTTTAGTTTAGTCATTTGGTATTTATTCTATTTTACTCTCTATCAGTCAAATAATATGTGTTATAGAGTAAAGAAAGCAAAACCATGTCAAGATATATGCAATATGCTACATTTGGGTGTATTTCTAATACATTTGGGTGTATTCCTAATACATTTGGGTGTATTCCTAATACATCTGGGTGTATTCCTGATACATCTGGGTGTATTCCTTATATTGCTGTAGATAGGTATTTATGGATGGTCTGGGTGTTTATCACTTTCACAAAATGTGTGCAATATATGTGTTATATTTGTGAATGTTGTGATGCACATAAGATGTGCACACCGCTCACACATGTGATGTGCACATAGGATGTACACTTGTATATCATAACTTGTGCCTTTTATGTGCTTTGCATAGGATAATGCACATATCAGTTGTACATGCTGTGTACTAGTTTAAAACATCACATACATATATGTGCTTTGTATTATACCTATGTATATATATTATGTTAATTATTGTTGTAATGCACATAGCATGTGTATTTATGTCACATAACATTGATTGTACTTGTGCCTTAATGTGTGTTACTTTGACTAATGCCCATATAAGGCATGCATGCTTCACATGTTATGTACTGTATAGGCCTAATATGCAGCAAGCATAATCTGGGCCAACTATCCAGTTACCACGGAATAAAGCAAAAGATTCTATCAGGGTCTGTCATGGTAACTGGATAGTTGTCCAACATTCTGCTTTGTGCGTATAATATGTCTTATATTTTGTTAATTATGTTTTGATGCACATTTGATGTAAACTTGTATATCACATCATGTGTACTTGTGTTGCATCACATAACATGTGCCTTATATGGATGTTATATAGACTAATGCCCATATAAGGCATACCTTGAGATTTTTTTACAGGGCCCAAAATAAGGCATGTCTAAGGGCCCATGGCCCTCAAAAATGTGTAAGGGCTCCAAATTTTTTTAAAGAGCAAGGGCCCAAATGGTGCTCAGAAAGTCTGGCTTATTTCAAGGGCTGATTATGCACATTGAATGTGCACTTGAATAAGATCTCCATACAAGTCTACTGTGCTTTATATGAGCAGTTGAGATAGACTGGAACTAAATCTTGGATCTGTCATCCTCATCACATGTCATATCTCAAAGGCTTCAATTGGTGATATTTATTATCACTCATGTATTTCATATTATTATTTTATATTTCAGCCTGCTGTTTTCTTTTATTAATGGACATGAGATTGTAATAGTACCTCAGGAGTAATAATTTTTATATACATTTGGGTGTATTCCTAATACATTTGGATGTATTCCTAATACTTGTGGGGTAGGTGTATTCCTAATACTTGTGGGGTGGGTGTATTCCTAATACTTGTGGGGTGGGTGTATTCCTAATACATTGGGATGTATTCCTAATATAATTGATTTGGGTGTGTTCCTAATACATTTGGGTGTATTCGTAATACATTGGGTGTATTATTAATACATTGGGTGTATTATTAATACATTCAGGTGTATTCCTAATACATTTGGGTGTGTATTTGTTGTTTCTTGTGATTCTCATGATGTGCATTTATGCACAATAGAATTAGCACATATATTATTATTTTATATTTCAGCCTGCTGTTTTCTTTTATTAATGGACATGAGATTGTAATAGTACCTCAAGAGTAATAATTTTTATATACATTTGGGTGTATTCCTAATACATTTGGGTGTATTCCTAATACATTTGGGTGTATTATTAATATATTCAGGTGTATTCCTAATACATTTGGGTGTATTATTAATACATTCAGGTGTATTCCTAATACATTTGGGTGTGTATTTCTTGCACAATAGAATTAGCACTTATTCTTAGCACTTATACTTTTCTATAATAGAAATTCCCAAATGTGCTGCTAAATGGTTATAATTAAAACTATGAAATCTGTTGCAGGGAGACCCTTTAGACCTGAATTTCGACCTATGGCTGGTCCGGGGGTACCCGACGGTGCTTTCGATTCCCCGGTATTTGCGGCAGGTTCACCACGACTAGTACCTCGACCTAACTCACCTCAATCGCCTCAACCACCAAAAAGGAATGATCCTGTGAAACCCGTAAAAACCCGAATTCGAACTCAGTTTCCCGAAACGTGGCTCTGGGTGGATAATAGGACGGAGTAAGAAATGGGCTATTCCAGTTGAAATCCATATACCCCCTATGGAAGACATTACCTTAATCTCACACACAGGGGGTGTAGATATCAAATAGAGCCACCCATTACGGGTCGTCTGCTCTTTGTATGATCTATTCCAGTTGAAATCCACACACCCCCTGTGGAAGACATAAACTTAATCTCCCACACAGGGGGTATATATTTCAAATGGTATCACTCATTTAGGTAACCCCATTCACACTAGTACTCCCTGTGTTGAAGATCAAGGCCATGTTTTCCATAGGAGGTGTATGAATTTCAACACAAATTGCCCAATGTGAAAGATCATCATCAGTCCTATATATTAATATAAAGTAGATTTTATAAAACCAACAGCTCAGAGACATGGCTTCTGCCACTGTGGCATGTAACCTCATCAGTGGGTGGTCTTTTGGGTGTATTCCTAATACACTTGGGTGTATTCCTAATACATTTGGGTGTATTCCTAATACATTTGGGTGTATTCCTAATACATTTGGGTGTATTCCTAATACATTTGGGTGTATTCAGTAATGCGTTGGGTGTATTACTTATGCATTTGGGTATATTCCTAATACATTTGGGTGTATTCCTAATACATTTGGGTGTATTCCTAATACATTTGGGTGTATTCCTAATACATTTGGGTGTATTCCTAATACATTTGAGTGTATTCCTAATACATTTGGGTGTATTCCTAATACATTTGGGTGTATTCTTAATGCATCGGGTGTATTATACATTTGGGTATATTCCTAATACATTTGGGTGTATTCCTAATACATTTGGGTGTATTCCTAATACATTAGGGTGTATTCCTAATACACTTGGGTGTATTCCTAATACATTTGGGTGTATTCCTAATACACTTGGGTGTATTCCTAATACATTTGGGTGTATTCCTAATACATTTGGGTGTATTCCTAATATATTTGGGTGTATTCCAAATACATTTGGGTGTATTCCTAATACATTTGGGTGTATTCCTAATACATTTGGGTGTATTCCTAATACATTTGTATTCCTAATACATTTGGGTGTATTCCTAATACATTTGGGTGTATTCCTAATACATTTGGGTGTATTCCTAATACATTTGGGTGTATTCCTAATACATTTGGGTGTATTCCTAATACATTCGGGTGTATTCCTAATACATTTGGGTGTATTCCTAATACATTTGGGTGTATTCCTAATACATTCGGGTGTATTCCTAATACATTTTGGTGTATTCCTAATACATTTGGGTGAATTCAATAATAGAAATTCCCAATTATGCTGCTAAATGGTTATAATTAAAATTATGAAATCTGTTGCAGAGAGACCCTTTAGACCTGTATTTCGACCTATGGGTGGTCCGGGGCTACCCGGAGCTCGTTTCCCCGCATTGGCGGGCGGTTCACCACGACTACCACCTCAGAACTCACCTCAATTACCTCAACCACCGAAAAGGAATGATCCTGTGAAACCCGTTAAAACCCGAATTCGAACTCAGTTTCCCGAAACGTGGCTCTGGGTGGATAATAGGACAGAGTAAGAAATGGGTTATTCCAGTTGAAATCCATACACCCTCTATGTAAGACATGACCTTAATCTTCCACACAGGGGGGGTGTAGATTTCAAATAGAGCCACCCATTCAGAGTCGTCTGCTCTATATTGTTTATGATCTGTTTCAGTGGGAATCCACACATACACCCCCTGTGGAAGACATAAACTTAATCTCCCACACAGGGGGTATATATTTCAAATGGAGTCACTCATTTAGGTAACCCTATTCACACTAGTACTCCCTGTGTTGAAGATCAAGGCCATGTTTTCCATAGGAGGTGTATGAATTTCAACACAAATAGCCCAATGTGAAAGATCATCATCAGTCCTATATTAATATAAAGTAGATTTTATAAAATCAACAGCTCAGAGACATGGCTTCTGCCACTGTGGCATGTAACCTCATCAGTGGGTGGTCTTTTGGGTGTATTCCTAATACATTTGGGTGTATTCCTAATACATTTGGGTGTATTCCTAATACATTTGGGTGTATTCCTAATACATTTGAGTGTATTCCTAATACATTTTGGTGTATTCCTAATATATTTGGGTGTATTCTATAATAGAAATTATGAAATCTGTTGCAGAGAGACCCTTTAGACCTGTATTTCGACCTATGGCTGGTCCGGGGCTACCCGGAGCTGGAGCTGGTTTCCCCGCATTGGCGGGCGGCTCACCACGACTACCACCTCCTAACTCACCTCAATCGCCTCAACCACCAAAAAGGAATGATCCTGTCAAACCTGTTAAAACCCAAATACGATCTCAGTTTCCCGAAACGTGGCTCTGGGTGGATAATTGGACGGAGTAAGAAATGGGCTATTCCAGTTGAAATCCATATACCCCCTATGGAAGACATGACCTTAATCTCAACACAGGGGGTGTAGATTTCAAATAGAGCCACCCATTATTGGTTGTCTGCTCTATATTTATGATCTATTCCAGTGGGGATCCACACATGCACCCCCTGTGGAAGACATTACCTTAATCTCACACACAAGAGGGGGTGTAGAATCCAAATGGCATATGTAAAAGTTTTCCTATGAAAGTCTCTTTAAATAAATTATACTCGACTCCGGTGTGTGCACGCTGTGTGTACAGAGGCGTTCAAGGTCAATGCATAATGCATTCATTACCACACAACACACTAAGCAGGGCTGTACGGAAGAGGGTATGGTTTTTCCTACGGTACGACGACATTTTGTAACCAATCAGATTCCTTTTTAGAGAGTAGAAACTGGCAAAGTATTTCTAGGAAATACCGTTTGAGCCAAGTTAATCTGACTTTCTATTATCAAGTGAGGGCCGTCTATAGCACACTACTTTAATGACACAGGGTGCATGTCAGTGTATTTCGCCGTAAATCGAGTGAGATTATGGGAATACCTCGCGGTGTTTAGTGCTCCTGTACGGCGAGGTCTTTCATCAGATTTCCTAGAAAATCAGGGAAAGTAAAGTTTAATATATACATGAGACAATTAAGAGTGAGCCAAAAAATAAAAGACTTTCCCTTTATATTAATTGAAGTTGAAAGTGGAAAAAGACAATTTTCTCCCATTGCTTAACTGGGGTACCCCTTTTATTTGAGCAAAAGAGACTACTTTTCCATATGATCACCCATGTTGGTAACCCCATTTGCACTAGTACTCCCTGTGTTGATGATCAAGGTCATGTTTTCCATAGGAGGTGTATGGAATTCAACACGAATAGCCCAATGTGAAAGATCATCATCAGTCCTATATTAAAAGTAGAGTAGTAAAGTAGATTTAATAAAATTGACAGCTTGGAGACATGACTTCTGCCACTGTGGCATGTAACCTCATCAGTGGGTGGTCTTTTGGGTGTATTTCTAATACTCTTGGGTGTATTCCTTATGCATTTGGGTATATTCCAAATACATTCGGGTGTATTCCTAATACATTTGTGTGTATTCCAATATATTTGGGTGTATTCCTAATACATTTGGGTGTATTTCTAATACATTTGGGTGTATTCCTAATACATTAAGGGGGTATTCGTAATACATTTGGGTGTATTCCCAATACATTTGGGTGTTATGGTCTGCTGATCAATGAGATAGAATCAAAGAGTACCAACTCACCCAAGAGTGTATCTCTAGATTATTTTATTATGCACACTCCTATACTTGTGGGTTTAGCGAAAAATCTGCCAGGCATCTATCTGCCAATGGATGGTCTTATAATGGCTGTTCCCATGATCTGTACTCGAATTTATAAAATCCACTTTATAATATCCATGTATAGGACTGATTATGGTAGAATGGAAACTGATGTGTGTTTGGCAAGTTTGAATGTGCATTATGTGTTATGGGATATGGCCAATCAGGGACTAGAATTTGCATCATGTGATATGGGATATGACCAATCAATGACTAGAATTTGCATCATTTCATATGGGATATGGTCAATTACAGAGAGTAGAATTTGCAACATGTGATTGTGGAATGTGCATGACAAGTCAGCAATTGTGACAAAGCACATTTCTAACATCTCATCCAGAGGAGGACAGAAGCTGGGCTTTCTGAAGAGAGTTGCAAGAAACTTGATGTCAGAGGCAGAGCAACCATTTACAAGGCTCAAGTTTGCAGTGTGGTGGAATTGTCTTGGATGAGTACCAGCTCCACCACTCGAGGATTACTAGACTATCCAGAGGAAGGCCCTTTGAATCATAGGCATCTACATTTGGGTGTATTCCTAATGCATTTGGGTGTATTCCTGATAAATATGGGTGTGTTCCTAATACGTTTGGGTGTATCCCTAAGACATTTGGGTGTATTAATAATGCATTTTGGGTGTATTCCTAATATATACATTTGGGTGTATTCCTCTCTCTGTTATGTAGGTATCACAGACATTTATTATTCGTCAGCGTTTCTTTCTGCAAGTAGTGATACAGTTATTATGGATGCTGAGATGGATGCTGCTTATTTACCTGCATTAGAAGCAGAAAATGGTGATAACAAAAATGTGTCCCAAACCACACAAATGCGGACACAATTCCCTGAAACTTGGTTATGGTGTGACTGAGTAAGACGCTACAGTAGGATTTATTACAAGCGCATGAAAATATTTTGCTGTCATTTGATTGGCAGATACTAAATCCTGTGCTGTCAAATATGCTATTGGGTAATAGTGCCTTAAACACTATGCCACATTTTACCGCCCAAATTGACAAGACTGTGCATGGCATGATTGAGTCTTGTACTAATAAACTTGGTTTTGATTGGTTACCCAGATGATTATATGAGGTTATTAACCAATCAGGGCATATGTACTGTATTATAGATATTTACTATTGGTTCAGAGGTCCATGTCGTGCACCAGCTCCTGGAATACCATATGACTACTTAACTTGATTTTGATTGGTTACCCAGATGATTATATGATGTTATTAACCAATCAGAGCATATGTACTATATTATAGATAATTATTATTGGTTCAGAGGTCCATGTCGTGCACCAGCTCCTGGAATACCACATGACTACTTAACTCGATTTTGATTGGTTACCCATATGATTATATGATGTTATTAACCAATCAGAGCATATGTACTATATTATAAATAATTATTATTGGTTCAGAGGTAGCACTGGTTACGTGCTCATGATATTAATGACAATCCAACTCCCTAAACCACCGCTCGCGCTTCCCGCTCGCAATTGGGGCAACGCAGTCAGAGGAACGGAGCCAGTTCTAGTTCAGAGGTCCATATCGTGCACCAGCTCCTGGAATACCATATGACTGCTTAACTTGATTTTGATTGGTTACCCAGATGATTATATGATGTTATTAACCAATCAGGGCATATGTACTATATTATAAATAATTATTATTGGTTCAGAGGTCCATGTCGTGCACCAGCTCCTGGAATACCATATGACTACTTAACTTGATTTTGATTGGTTACCCAGATGATTATATGATGTTATAAAACCAATCAGAGCATATGTACTATATTATAGATAATTACTATTGGTTCGGAGGCCCAGTTCCTGCATTTCCTGCACCAGCACCTGGAATACCAGTAGCCAGAGGTGATGGAGGTGCCCCAGAACTTGACGAAGAAACAAATAACGGCGATATTGCACCAGATAATAACCCTGTAAAAACACGGATCAGGACGGAGTTTCCTGAGACTTGGCTATGGAGTGATTATGTTGCAGAGTAAGAAGATAGCCTCATAGACAGTGACACAGTTCTTTGAACTCCATGATAATTTTGTACTCATTAATTATATTTATAAGTCATGAGTATACAGCAGTCGTAGTGGGGGTTAAAGAACTGTGACCATACCGATGGGGTTCTTACATTACATGCCCCTTACACAATGTGTTAAATCTCACCGCATATTGGACTAAAAAAGGTGTTTTCACTGGAAACTGCTGACAGTATGCTTGGCGAATCATTTTGGTGGAGAGTGTTAACACATTGTGCTATGCAAGATGATATCCCTACACCTGTGGAAGACATGACTGTAATCTTTCCACACAGGGAGTGTGAATTTCAAATGGGGTTATCTGAATGGGTGACTCCATTTGAAATATACACCCCCAGTGTGGGAGATTAAGGTCATGTCTTCCATAAGAGTTGTATGGATTTTATCTGACATAGCCCATAATGTCCTATCTCTGACATTACTACTAATTTGCATACACTTCTCTCGCCAATAATTCTACAAATGCAGTCACTTTTGTTTTCTTTGGTCATTGGTTTGCAACTTTTGCAAAATGGTCATGATGTATGACCTATTTTTTTCTTGCTTGTCATTGGTTTATAGCTTAATCTTAATCTCACGTTCATGACCTATGACCTCCTTTTCTTTCTTGCAGGTCATTGGCCTTCTGGGCTTGCCCTTTATCTCATTTGTATATTATTATCACTAGTATTTGAATCTGGTATTTTGCAAGTAAGACAGTAGTATGTCAACTATGTATATACTACACCATATTATAAGGCAGTAGTATGTCAACCATGTAGTAAAACATTCTGGTATATATACAACATTATAAGGCAGTATAGTATGTCAATTCAAACTCCCCTTTTGTGGCGTATTAATGTATTATATTTGTAAAATTGTACTTTTGTATAGAAATTCCTTTGTAACTAGTAGCATATTATCATGCAAGGGGGACAGGAGATGCCCAGGGCAAGGGATAGTTGCAGATTTGATTGATTGATTGATGGATTAATCAACACCAAGAAGACATTTGGGTGTATTCCTAATACATTTGGGTGTATTCCCAAGACTTTGGGGAATATTCTTATTACATTTGGGTGTATTTCTAATACATTAGGGTGTATTCCTAATGCATTTGGGTTTATTTCTAATACATTCGGGTGTATTTCTAATACATTCGGGTGCATTTCTAATACATTCGGGTGCATTTCTAATACATTAGGGTGTATTTCTAATACATTTGGGTGTATGCCTAATACATTTGGATGTATTCCTAATACATTTGTGACTATATAAACTACGCAAAAAAAGTTTCTTTATGGTTAGCAAATTTACCCACTATTAAAATCTAGCAACCAATTTTGTACGTTTGCTCAATAATCGCATGTGGGTGATTGTCCTGCGCATTTTGACACCTCAATCACTACTCTACGACACTCCTGAGAAAAGATATGAATGTTTAAGTAACACGAGGTCGAAAATGAAAATTGCAAAGAGGTATATTCAGCGATTTTAGAGCTGATTCACTGATCCAAGACAGTTTCATTATTCCTGCCTTTTAAATTTTAATTTAAAGCGTTTTCCTTGATGCATGTTGGATAATCCTTTGCTTATTATGCAGATGAATGATCAAAGACAAAGGTGAGTGGGTACTAAGACATTTACGTTTTGAGAGATGGATTTGGAAAAGGGATTCAAAACAGGTCATGGTCTGGAAGCAGAAGGAATTGAGACACTAGAACATAACATAACATAGAGTGGCCCTCCAGAAGCCTGATCTTAATCCCTTGGAGAACCTTTGGGATCAGCACAAGAAACGAGTCAAAAGAAGATAAAGGCAGATAACGCTGGTGGGATTGCGTCGCATCGTTATCAACTAGTGGAACGGGGTTGAGCAAGGTAACATTCGACGCCTCATTAGGAGTATGAGACGCCGCGTGGCTGCTGTAAGGGAAGCCAACGGTGGACACACAAAGTATTGAAAGACGGGTAAAGAAAGAGATTAATCTCAAGTGAAGTTGGAAGCGGCAGTATGATGCCTGAAATGTACTCAGCAATTAAACAAAAAATGTTATCTGCATGTTTGTTGTTTTTGTGTTCTTTTATGCTGAAAACTTGAATAGGCCTCTTTGCAATTTTCATTTTTCGACCTCGTGTTACTTAAATATTCATATCTTTTCTCAGGAGTGTCGTAGGGTAGTGATTGAGGTGTCAAAGTGTGCAGGACAATCACCTGCATGCGATTATTGAGCAAACGTACAACATTATTCGCTAGATTTTAATAGTGGGTAAATTTCCTAACCATAAAGAAACTTTTTTTGCGTAGTGTAGCTGAGTAAGACCCTACAGTAGCATTAATTACAAGGGCATGAAAATACATCCCTGTCATTTGATGGGCAGATACTAAATCTCCTGCTGTCAACTATGCTATTGGGTAATAGTGCCTTAAACACTATGCCACATTTTACCGCCATATTGACAAGTCTGTGCATGGCATGATTGAGTCTTGTACTATTTAACTTGATTTTGATTGGTTACCCAGATGATTATATGATGTTATTAACCAATCAGAGCATATGTACTATATTATAGACAATTACTATTGGTTCAGAGGTCCATATCCTGCACCAGCTGCTGAAATACCACATGACTACTTAACTTGATTTTGATTGGTTATTTAGATGATTATATGATGTTATTAACCAATCAGAGCATATGTACTATATTATAGATTATTACTATGATGATGACTATCGTTGGCTCGGAGGCCCACTTCCTGGTGTCCCATATCCTGCACCAGCGGCTGGAATGCCATATGACTACTTAGCCAAAGGTGATGCTGCTGGAGGTGCCCCAGAACTTGACGAAGAAACAAATAACGGTGATATTGCACCAGATAATAATAACCTTGTAAAAACACGGATCAGGACGGAGTTTCCTGAGACTTGGCTATGGAGTGATTATGTTGCAGAGTAAGAAGATAGCCTCATAGACAGTGACACAGTTCTTTGAACTCCATGATAATTGTGTACTATATTTATAGGTCATGAGTATACAGCAGTCGTAGTGGGGGTTAAAGAACTGTGACCTTACCATTGGGGTTCTTACATTACATGCCCCTTACACAATGTGTGCAATCTCACCGCATATTGGACTAAAAAAGGTGTGTTCACTGGAAAATGCTGACAGTATGCTTGGCGAATCATTTTGGTGGAGAGTGTTAACACATTGTGCTATGCAAGATATCCCTACACCTTCTCTGGAAGACATGACTAATCTTTCCACACAGGGAGTGTGAATTTCAAATGGGGTTATCTGAATGGGTAACTCCATTTGAAATATACGCTCCCAGTGTGGGAGATTAAGGTCATGTCTTCCATAAGAGTTGTATGGATTGTATCTGACATAGCTCATAATGTCCTATCTCTGACATTACTACTAATTTGCATACACTTCTCTCGCCAATAATTCTACTTATGCAGTCACTTTTTTTTCTTTGGTCATTGGTTTGCAACTTTTGCAAAATGGTCATGATGTATGACCTTATTTTTTTCTTGCTTGTCATTGGTTTACAGCTTAATCTTAATCTCATGTTCATATATTTATTATTAATCAGGACAATAGGTCATGACCTATGACCTTGTTTTCTTTCTTGCAGGTCATTGGCCTTCTGGGCTTGCCCTTTATCTCATTTGTATATTATTATCACTAGTATTTGAATCTGGTATTTTGCAAGAAAGACAGTAGTATGTCAACCATGTAGTAAAACCTTTGGTGTATACACCATATAAGTAGGGATGACCAATGAACCATCAACTTGATTAGAACACTCCCATAGACATGCAGGGAGCTCAACTGTGCACTGCTTGCACAGACATTTCTAAATTAAACCGGCTGTATTCCATAGTGGCGTATAGTGATTTTTGGTCATTTTTTTGAAAATTGGCACATATGTTTTTAATGATGTTCTCTTTCATTTTTTCTAAGTCTTATCAGTCATAATTAGCTAATTAATTAGTAATTAATTAATTAAATGTGGCGTATAGTTACAAAGTGACATTTTTTAGTATTCCATAGTGGCGTATCGAATTATATACGCCACTTTTTATACACATTTTATAATTATGAAATATTGGCAAAAATGAAAAACATTGTATGTCATAGTGGCGTGCATATCGTATCGGACCTATACGCCACTATGGAATACTGAACGACTTAAAAGTAACGCCATAGGGATTACACGGCGACCGAGGTGGCGTCACAGTTAACGTTAGGTTAGGGTATTGCGTTTTGTTTGTTTTCCATAGTGACGTATAGTTTTATTTTCAGTTTGCCAGCAATAGTATGTATTTATTTCTTTTGAAAAATATATAACAATAAATCTATTTAGTTTACTACAGAAATTTCACATCATTTACAAAATATAATGAATGTGTGATTTACACAACTCGATTTTAAATTGGCATTTCTTCAAACCCGATTTTCTCGAAAAGTTGATTATTCGCGGCGCCCCACTATACGCCACTATGGAATACGGACGATTGAGCTCATTCTTTTATTTTTCATAATTTTTCTGTAAAAATTGGAGATGTTAATGCCAATTATGTTTTGTAACTACTGTATAAGTGGTAATTTTCACGAGGGTTTTATTTTCGCGAATTTCGCGATTAGAGCTCAACCGCGAAAATAACACCTCGCGAATGTATGCAATAATGTATTACAAGTATATAGAAGGACTGGGCAATCGCGAAAATAACTTTCGCGAAAATGTGTCTCTTACTCCAAATCGCGAAAATAACTGTACGCGAAAATTACCACTTATACAGTATCCTGCAAATTACAGCATCATAACTTATTTGGTTTTTCTGTAAATGTGAGTCAAAATTGGTCCATCGCCACAGTGCGCGTAATTGCCAGTGGCCCAGTGCAGCACTGCTCAGAATGGCACAAAATATTCAGATGAATAAGATCAGGTGAACACCTTGACCTACTGAGCTGTAATTTGGCAGAGTTGTCGTTATTACCTCTATCATACCCTCTGTAAAAGGTTAAAAAAATGGACAAGTAGATCTCGAGTTAAAAATTAAATACCATCTTCCCTTTGGAATTTCCAAACACCTTTCGAATCATGTTAAATAGACACCTTTCTGAACATAAATGTGAAGTTTCGTGCTCATTTGTTGTATTATTCACCTGATCTCAACCCTAAACATTTTCTTATATTTATACCATCTGCACTGACTTGCTGCTATACACGCACAGGAGCCGTACTTTTAAAATACGCGCCAAATCAATAATGAGTCTTTCACTCCATTGTTAAAGTACTGTGCTCCCTGTAGCATATGGAGTGACCAGGCCCTGGAGTGTGATGGTTTTGTAGCACATGACAGTATTCATTCAAGCCTATCAAGGTCAGTTATTAGCCACTTGCTGAATGGCTGGGCATTATCAGCTATCAACAGTTTACATTAATGGGTATATTTTCACGGGAAAATTTTCTGGACACGTGACCAATGGGTATCAATGTAAGCGTGACCTCGAGCCGGATCTCTGACCCCCGGCGGTGACCTCGCTATTCAAGTCTTAGTAATTTTGAGTTGGAATAGTATTTTTGGCTGCAATTTCGATAGAAATTCGTGTCTTGCAAATTTATTAAATATCATGCAATCTTAATTTCTTCACAATATCATCAAAACGTAATTTCAGAAATATCTACCTACGGAAAAAAATATTTATCTACGGAAACTCTTACCATAATATTATTAACTTGCGACAAGTTACTTATTTTGCATCAAAGGAGAAATTCTTCCTATTCAAATACATTGGAAGACCACCCGCTGTGCTCGGGGTCACATTCCATAATGCTAATATGTCTGCGCCCAGGGGTGTCACGTGTCCAGAAAATTTTCCCGTGAAAATTTACCTATTAATTCTAACTGATCAAAGAGATACCTTATGCTGCTGCCAATCACAATAGAGGTTAAACATTTTGTTAAAACCCCAGAAGTGATATCAGGACAAAGCTGTGCATGTTGGTACTTGATTATTTGGATTCCTATGTTGAAAATCCCTTGTAGTACATTAGTATTTTTCTTATGTGTAGTGTATATTGTTGTGGAAAAAAAGTTCACCTGGACTTTTGATTTTGTGCCACTTTGGCCATTATGGATGATTTTTGGCAAATGTTTTCTAAAAGCATGATTTCAGTGCCTCGGTTTGAAGAAATACTTAATGCTATTGACTAGTAAAGTGCCATTTCATAAGAAACCCCTTTGATACTTTCACAATATGCTTGTTTCATGTTTTTATATATATTAAAATAAAGAAATATTAAAAGGTAAATATATGCTTATACCAATTTTGCTCACATTGCTATATTTAGTTTTTGTCAATTTATTTCGTTCCAATGACCGGTCAGAATGGGAAACTTTGAAACTTCATAATTCGAAAAGTTTTTGACCGATTTTGACCATTTAACCACCAAAATACTTCTGTTGATGAGTTCTTTCCAGAAAACAATCTTTTGTAGCAATAGGGGCAACATGAAATTATGATGGTCATCCCTAATATAAGGCAGTAGTGTGTCAACCATGTCAAACATTCTGCATGGTACACACCATATAAGGCAGTAGTATGTCAACCATGTAGTAAAACCTTCTGGTATATAGGCCTATACAACAAATAAGGCAGTAGTATGTCAATCTTGTAATAAAACCTTCATCGTACACACCATATAAGGTAGACTATGCCATAGTCGATTTTTGATAAATAAAAATGTTATTAATCATGATGAACGCATTCAGTTGAACTCGAAATTATACTGATATTTAGTAGGCCTACATCAAAATACTAGTATAAAATGGTTATGAAAAAGCTTAGGCTATATAATTATATTTGTAACAGTAAAAGTAAAGTATAGGCCCTACGTAGGCTTATATTATTGAATGCAACATATCATAATGGCATAATTATAATGACACTTCAATACTGAACAATTCTAATTTTAGAATCTGCCAGTCTATTATCCGAAAAACCGACTATGGACTTTCACTTTTAAGCAAAACTTTACCCCGGGACTCACACACTGTCAATCATACTTGTTTATCAATAAAATCTAACCACAAGACTAAGCATGGTGGTACAATACGCGCTAGATGCATACGTTCATCCACCAGCACAAAAGCGCCGCATTCCCTAGATAGTTGTGTACCATGTATAGTTATAATGGTACCAGTACGCTACCGGGAGGATTTAAACAATAACGAGATCTGGGCGACCAATCACAAGCCAGATTCATTTTTAAAGATGCATTACATCATCACCAATTTTAGTTAGGCCAGAAATTGGCCTAACTCTCAAGGCAAAGTCAGTAGTCCACTTGGGAAGCTAACAAACAGAGGGCGACGGTGACTGAAAAGATCAGTTGTGAAAATCTATCAATTGTGCACTCATTAATTAAATCAGAGTTTTAAGCTTAAATGTAATAGCCAGAGTAGTGCACAATTGGCAAGTGGACTACGGAGAAGTCTACATATAAGGCAGTATAGTATGTCAACCATGTAGTAAAACCTTCATGGTACATGACATATAAGGCAGTAGTATGTCAACCATGTAGTAAAACCTTCATGGTACATGCCATATAAGGCAGTAGTATGTCAACCATTTAGTAAAACCCTCATGGTACATGTCATATAAGGCAGTAGTAAGTCAACCATGCAGTAAAACCTTCATGGTACATACCATATAAGGCAGTAGTATGTCAACCATGTAGTAAAACCCTCATGGTACATGTCATATAGACCACTTTACATCATTGCTTATCAACAAAGGCGAGGGATTGGTCTGTCGATATGCCCGAACGAACCACTTCACTGTTCAATGGCTTTCTTGTACTATATGAAAGGAGATTTAAAATACACATGCCCTGAGCAGACTACGATGCGCACGCATACTGCAGGGCAAAGGACAATGGAAAGTACCATAATGCGTGCGCATACTGCCGGGCAATGACGTCACATGTCAAGTGGTCTATAAGGTAGTAATATGTCAACCATGTAGTAAAACCTTAATGGTTCATGCCATATAAGGTTATAGTATGTCAACTATGTAGTAAAACCATTATGGTACACACCATATAAGGCAGTAGCTTGACCACTCAAACTCCCCCTTTTGTGGGGTATTTTTAAAATTGTATTTTATAGAAATTCCTTTGTAACTAGAAGTGATGTATTATCATGCAAGGGGGACAGGAGATGCCCAGGGCCAGGGATAGTTGCAGATTTGATTGATTGATGGATTAATCAACACCAAGAAGACATTTCGGTGTATTCCTAATACATTTGAGTGTATTCCCAAGACATTGGGGAGTATTCTTATTACATTTGGGTGTATTACCAAGACATTTGGGTGTATTCCTAATACATTTGGGTGTATTCCTAATAATACATTCGGGTGTATTCCTAATGCATTCGGTGTATTCCTAATGCATTTGGGTGTATTCCTAATACATTTGGGTGTATTTCTAATACATTCGGGTGTATTTCTAATACATTCGGGTGCATTTCTAATACATTTGGGTGTATTTCTAATACATTCGAGTGTATTTCTAATACATTCGGGTATATTCCTAATACATTCGGTGTATTCCTAATGCATTTGGGTGTATTCCTAATGCATTTGGGTGTATTCCTAATACATTTGGGTGTATTCCTAATACATTTAATAATACACAGTAAGAGCTCAGATGGAAAATATGACTTCAGGCCAATTTCAATCAAAAATTAAAGAAATTTAGGCCTGTCTTTATATATATTTTATTCATTTACTTGCTTGATTTTTGTATATAAATATAATTATTGTATTTCTGTATTTTGAATCATGGTATTTATAATTATCTTGTAGTTGATGATACCATTATACTTATTTGTAATATATTGTAAATACTGTATGATATTTTGTAAATATTGTTTATCGTAATATATTTTGTTGATAACATGTATCAATGAGGGCCTGCTTGAAAAGCAGTGCTTGTCACTGAAGCAGTATAACCCTCAATAAAGAAAGAATAAATAATAATAATAATAATTTGGGTGTATTCATAATACATCTGGGTGTATTCCTAATACATTTGGGTGTATTTCTAATACATTCGGGTATATTCCTAATACATTTGGGTGTATTCCTAATGCATATGGGTGTATTTCTAATACATTTGGGTGTATTCCTAATACATTTGAGGATGTTGCTGCATGCATAACAAGCAGACATGTTATTTTGTTTTTGGTGTAGGGCTTTTTTTTATATTACAAGTTTGACTGGGATAGGAAAAAGCAATACCATGACAACAAAATATGCAGAATCCACCAAGAGTGACAGGACGCGTATTCGACAGTCTTTCCCAGAAACCTGGTTATGGTTGGAGCGTGAAGTTGAGTAAGCTGACATACACCCTCATAGTTGTGACAATAGGCGCTTAACCAGCATAGGTGTTGGGGGTAATGGTCACTCAGTGGAATAGCAAGAGGGGGAGGAGGGAGCAAGAGGGGAAGCTGCCTCCCATGTGGGACATCTTGTCCCCCCCCCAAGTGTGATGCTGCCAGCCAGATTTTGGTAGATTTTGACATTTTTCATTGGGTGTATTCCTGATACATTTGGGTATATTTCTGATACATTTGGGTGTATTTCTAATACATTGTGGGTGTATTTCTAATACATTTGGGTGTGTTCCTAATACATTTGGGTGTATTCCTGATACATTTGGGTGTATTTCTAATACATTTGGGTGTATTCCTAATACATTTGGGTGTATTCCTGATACATTTGGGTGTATTTCTAATACATTTAGGTGTATTCCTAATACATTTGGGTGTATTTCTAATACATTTGGGTGTATTCCTGATACATTTGGGTGTATTCCTGATACATTTGGGTGTATTCCTGATACATGTGGGTGTATTCCTGATACGCCACTGCAGTGACTGAGAATAAATTGGGGACAGAGGAATGACCAGCCAAAATTTGCTGATTTGACAGTTATCATTTTTCTGTCCTACTTTTCCGAGGAGACAATCTGCTCACTGGTTACGCCTTTTTGTGACACATTGACAAGTGTTCTCCATGAAATATTCCTTGCTTTGTTGGTTGGTTCCATGATGTATATACAGCTTCTCTCTGTTATATTCCTTGCTTGTTTGGTTGATTCCATGATGTATATATACAGCTTATCCCTGTTATATTCCTTGCTTGTTTGGTTGGTTCCATGATGTATATATACAGCTTCTCCCTGTTATATTCCTTGCTTGTTTGGTTGGTTCCATGATGTATATATTAATACAGCTTCTCCCTGTTATATTCCTTGCTTGTTTGGTTGGTTCCATGATGTATTAATACAGCTTCTCCTGTTATATTCCTTGCTTGTTTGGTTCCATGATGTTTCTTACAGACAAATCCAATTTCACACATTCCTACACCTCAGTGGCAGCCATGGCTGGGTCCCGCTGAGTATATCTCACCTGAAATGTGAAATTATGCGTCCTTGGCGGAAATTTTAAACTGCATTCCATCACCTGTGTTACACATAGACAAAAGAATGATGAAAGCTGACAACACAATATAATATAACATCGATTTTTTAAGCGGCTTTAATCCACCCAATTGGGCAGTCACAACACCAGCGTGGTGCGCCGGGGACCCAATAATGGCCGACCAAATCCTGACCATGACTGGCTCGTTGGATTCGTCTGTAGCCAGAGAATGTTTTTTCCATTGTATTCCTGTATCTGCATAGATCTACATTAATTGCTTTGCATGCTGGCCATGTGTAGGCTTTAACATTATAAGTCCAAGTTTTGAGATATTGTCTCAAAATATCAAGAGGTATTTCAAGAATCGCTGAACTAATACAGGGCTTGTTTGTACTCATTTTAATGCATGTTTTGAATGTTATTTCGTTCTGTCTAGGTTACCCTGATTACTACCGGTATTTTGAGTTTGCTCCTATAGCAGGCGCGGCAGGACCTGATTATGCGGATGATGCTGCAGATGGTGCCGCTCCTCCTCCAGCTCCAGGAAAAAATCTCGATAATGAGGGCGCTTCTGCATCTAGCAGTAGTACAACACGCATTCGTACAGAGTTTCCAGAAACGTGGCTGTGGGCAGATTATGTGGCTGAGTAAGCTTACTTTATTACAGGATGGTGGCTTGGTGGCATTTATTGTCTGGTCATGGGAAAGTTTGCCAATTTTGGGGTGTAAACATGGTCTTTTTTTTTATATATACATGTACCATTCTCTCCTTCCCAGCTATCTCTTAAGGCTAGTTACAGTAGTTGTTCTGAATGTTCAAGCAGGTTTGACGAAGAATTCAAATATCAGTTTAATACAGTTTTGTTGGTTTTGTAAAGAGTGAGAACTACTTGCTTTTCATTATCAGTTGGCCCAATCAGCAACATTGTTAGAATAATTTCACCACGTAAAAAAATTGGGGTGAATTATTTGCAAAGCTCCATTCTGATTGGTGATGAAAGTGAAGATATCATGTAATTGACCAATCAGAGGTAATGTTAGATCAGCAGATAGTGCTCAAGGGGTTAAAATGAAACATCTTCATAAAACAAACATATCTCAAGAAGTAGTGCATGTTTTGCATTCTGTACCCATTCAAATTTTCACGGTGTAACTTTTCATTAATCCCCTAATCTAGATACTGAAAATTGATTTTTTTTTTTTTTTGGAACTGAATGATCATGACTACTCCAACATGCCTTAAGAGCTATTTTTCTCTCCCCTTGTCTCTCTATCTAGAGCCACAGCAGCTGATAGGTGTATCCCATCATGCTCTGCAGTACCATAGTAGAACTGCACATGCCATAGAAAGTGTACACAAAATCCCTCCCTCCAACTTTCAATTACTCGCTTTTATCAGGGAGCTTAGACTTTTGTATGAAAAAATATAATCTCTAAAGTATTGTGCAACTATCCATAGCTCTCAATATCTAAACGGCTCTTGTTTATATTTTGTATACATTTGCTATGGGACAAGCAGATAGACTGCAATGCATGATGGGATACTCCCTTTAGCTGCTGTGATCTAGAGTTATAATAATAGCTGCCCTATTAATAGACACTTCAAATTTCTGCATTATATATTGTACACTTATACACCTGGCAGCTATCATGGTTTTCATGGTCAATCTTGCATCTTTTATGGATTCGCTCACTCTCTTTGCTGGCATTTAATCATGACGTACTTATGAGTGGTTGATTTTCTGAGGAAATTCCTGTTAAAATCCATACATCTCCTGTGGATGGACCATAATCATAGATTTCAAATGGACTATTCAGATAACACCATTTGAAGATTCACACTCCAGTGTGGAAGATTAAAGCCTTAATGTATGATTTCCGTCAAATTTTGATTTTATTATTCTTTATTCAAAATGTTGAAATAATATTAGTTATAACTTACGAGAAGGGTTTTTGTTCATTTTGAGCTGAAATGGCAAGGTAAAGTGAAAGAAACCCCACTGGTTATTTTGGACAGTTAACACGCAGTTCTATGGGAGGACATATTATCATAATTTTTAAATTATGCTAATATGTCGAACTTTGCTCTGTTGACATACAAAGATAACAAATTTGGCCGATTCCATTTAGGTGCAAGTTGGGTCATGTGTAAACATTACGAATATGCAAAAAAATCAGGTTTGAAAAAAAATGAACCAATTTCATATTATAAGATCGTACATTATGGCTTTAAGATCATGTCTTCTGTATGTCTTCCATAGGAGGTGTATTGATTTCAACTGGAATAGCCTAGAATAATTAACTTATTATTAATTATATTATTATTAGGCAAAAAAAAAAAAAGGTTTGTATCAATGCTCGTGTGTGCATTTGTAAAATTGCGCGATTTGAAAAAAAAGAAATGCAGATTTTTTTTTTCTGGAAAAATTTGGGGAAAATCACGATTTTTTTCTCAAAATACCCCCGGGGGCCACTTGTATTTCAAGGTGGACACCATGCTCGTTTAAAAAATCAAGTAAAAAGGGTTGTTTTTCAGCATTGGGCAAGTACAGCGCTGTACCTGTTTAGGGTGTCAAAACGCCAAAAATCAGGAAAAGGGTATACTTTTCCAAGCAAAATACTTGCTTAGGCCTTTTAGGGTACCAAAGTTTAATGGCAAAATAAAAAAGGGTGAAATAGGCTTTGTTTGGCTTCTATCAGAACAAATCGTAGGGTAAAACATTAAGAAACATCAAACTACTTATATTAAACAAAAGCCTGAACATGATTTTTTACTTTCTTAGTGTTAAAAAATGGCAAAATACTTGTTCAGGGTATGTTTTGCACGCGCTGAGTAATACTCGTTTAGGGTGCGTTTCGAGAGTCCATACATGAGCACGGTGTCCATCACGTAATGTAAGTGCCCCCCCCCCTGAGAAAATACCATAAAAATACCAAGTCGGGAATTGCATTTCGCATTTGTTTTTTACTCATGAGCTTTGAGACAAACCCTTTTTTTGGCCTTATAAGAAAGTCTACAACCAGTGTGTCCTCCCAGCCATGCCATATGGCTCAGAAACTTGGTCCATGACACAGAGAATGGAGCAGTAGTTAAGAGTAGCTCAACACAGTATGGAAAGAAGCATGCTATGGGGATCACAGAAAGAGACAGAAAAACAATGGAGTTGATCAGAAGTATGACACAGGTTGCCGATGTCATCCAGACTGTGAAATAAAAGAAGTGGTCTTGGGCTGGTCACCTAGCTAGAACATCAGATGGACGATGGACCAAACTGGTTACAGAATGGATACCTAGGAATTGTACTAGGCACCCAAGAAGACAGAAAGTTAGATGGAGATATGAAATTACAAAATTTCTTGATGTAACCTGGATATGAAAGACATGGAATAAATCAGAGTGGCGTCACCTTGGAGAGGCCTTCACCCTGCAGTGGGTTGACGATTGCTTAGGATGATGATGATGATGATGATGATATTATTAGGGTAATTAGGGTTAAGATTTGTGGATGAGTATGACACTATTATTACTGTATAATTATTGTATTTTGTAAATATGTAGATCAATGTATTATGTTTTTCTTCCTGTAACAATAAGAGAGAAGAAGATGAACAAAGAAGTTACTTCACAACCCCCGGATTCGAACCTTGGACCCCTCGTGTGCCAAGCATGAGATCACAAACCGAAACCGGTAGCCGCAGGTCTTTCGCTGGTCCGGCCAACAAAAGCATGTATGGCTTACAATGATTATGTCATGGCATCACATGGGACGCATGTGTGCGCAGTGGTTTTGCAATTTTGTAAAATTTTAATAGAGTTAGGGTAAGGATAGACCCTGTTCCCTGAGAGTACTAAATTAAGAGAGGCGCTACTTCGATCGCTAAAGTGAGGACAGTGTGAGCTCGGTAGCTGTGTAAGAGTCTGTTCGTCACGCCGCAAATGCCGAAAGGTGATTGTGAATATGTAATGATATGAATGAGCTATAATGTGACGTAGCTACGAAAAGGCGGTGTTATTGGATGTATGGTTCATTGGGCGGAGCCATTTTATTTATATTACTTATTTATTTATTTGAACGGATGCTTTTGAATCGGCGGCACGCGCCTAAATTGGCGGTGCGTTCATATAAAAGACAAAAAAATACATTTAGAACAACAACAATAACTCATAGGAAACAATATAAATATAAAATAATGTACAATGCCTATATTAGGCTGTTGTTGTGCAGACGTCACACTCTGCGAACGGTACAAAAAGGCGACTGATAGATCTATTACGGATTGGCAGCAGACAGATTGCGCTGTCCTCTGACCCTGACTGTTTGTTACGTAGACAGACCGTGACCTGGGGAAACACGTACAAAGCAGGGGATGCGACTGTGCCACAGGTTTTGTCTTCGGAATCGGTATAGGCAATTTGTACAGAGTGCCGCTAGCCTGATGTTCCTGGAGTTACTCAGTACAAATGACCATACGGGACGTGCTGCAAACATGGGTAGCATTTTTGGCCTTTTGGTATATCTAGTACCGAGTATTCATGACCTTATTGATGAAGTTTCTCCACTGAAGTTTATCCATCTCTGATGTGCAGCATTGATTACCCATGTTTTACATACATATGTTGTGATCAGTAAATTCATAGTAGAACAAGTCTAATCTTTGACTTGCTGATGCTTCTGTCCTTCCATAACTTGTGCATTGTACACATTGATATTTTGCCATTGGGTGTATTCCTAATACATTTGGGTGTATTCCTAACACATCTGGGTGTATTCTTAACACATCTGGGTGTATTCCTGATACATTTGGGTGTATTCCTGATACATTTGGGTGTATTCCTGATACATTTGGATGGGTGTATTCCTGATACATTTGGGTGTATTCCTGATACATTTGGGTGTATTCCTGATACATTTGGGTGTATTCCTGATACATTTGGGTGCATTCCTGATACATTTACTCATGACCTGATACATTTGGGTGCATTCCTGATACATTTGGGTGCATTCCTGATACATTTGGGTGTATTCCTGATATATTTGGGTGTATTCCTAATAAATTTGGGTGTATTCCTGATATATTTGGGTGTATTCCTGGTACAGTTGGGTGTACAAATGACAGCTGTCTTCGGAAACCTTCAATTTGACATGGTACAAGGTCGATCTTCAGCAATATTTGACTTCATTTGTAAATTTGTTCTCTTCATAGACATGTATCACAGCTACCTGGAATTCATGCCAGTTGCTGCGCAGCCATTTTACGAAGACGACTTTGCCGCCGATAGAGCTGGTCCCGGTTTAGCCAACGAAGAAAGCATCGCTCTTGATTCTTCTACAGAGGGCACCACAACACGAATCCGTACGGAGTTCCCTGAAACTTGGCTATGGGCAGATTATGTCACAGAGTAAGCTTGGCGTCACCGGTACACGGCTTCGTTGCAATGTTCCTAACTTCTTCCTATATGGCTCTAATACATCATGAGACTGTTATCCCTTTCTTACATTTTGTTGCACAAAACCACATTAATACTCTACAATCCCTGCACAATATATTACCAGTAAACAACCAACAACGAAGAAGGGGCGACAAACGAAGGGGCGGCAGAAGAAGGGGCGGCAAAAAGAATTAGTAAAGAAAAAAGGGGCGGAAAAATGTGAAAAGTATTTGTACTAAACGTCAAATTGTGTTGCTTTTAGGGCGCTAGCGCTTTAAAATCCTTTTTCTTTTTTTTTTTACTTCAATTTTTCAAACGGCCGAAAAAAAATTGGGTCAACCTTTTTGGGCTGTTGAGGAAGGGGCGGCAAAATTGAATTTTCTTCAGCCCCCCGGGGTAGGAGCGACCACACGGTACGCCACTGACCAAAGTAGTAACTCATTGGTAGATAACTCCTTGGCGTGATGTGAAAGTTCCTTCATGTGCAATGCTTATTCCCCTTGAGATTTTCTTACTCTTAAATAAAGATTTACTTATGTGGGCAGATCACTCCTTGGCATGATGTGATGGTTCCTTCATGTGCAATGTAATCTTGAAAAACAACAACTAACCTCGCCTCTTACTGTTGAGATCTGGAAAATTTACTGGTTCGCACTGGCTGAAGGCAAATGTGAAAGTGACGCCACTTTGCATCCTAATGGTACGCCTGAATAACCGATCAATCAATGCAATATTGTCATACAATCGCTCAACTTCTTCTTTGTTCACCAGCTAATAACTTCATATGGAAAAACATTTCATAATTTTCTGCTACTTCTTTTCTTCTAATACCCTCCTGTATCCTTTACACATTCACTTAAGATTTTCTTACACTTAAAATTTCTTACCCTGGCAGATCACCCCCTCAGAGTGTTGTGATATTTTCTTCTTCATTTCTTATCATGCTTATCTTAGACATATGTTCACTTACGGTTTTCTTTCACTTAAGATTTTCTTACAATTTGAATTAATGTGCACTTCAGATTTTCTTATCCTGGCAGATCACCACTATTGGAGTGTTGCGACATTTCCTTCATAATGTACTGCTGTTTCTTTGCTTCCAATACCCTCCTTCCTTACACCTAAGATTTACTTGCACTTAAGATTACTTACCGTGGCAGGTTCCTCCTTGCACTGTTGTGGAGTGAGTATGATGATAAACTGCTTCTTCTTACCAATACCTTCCCATCTGATGAAACATTGTCTTACACTGAAGGTGTGCTTACACTTAAGATAATCTTACATTTAAGGTTATCTTGTGATCTTTGCTTTATGATATTTGACGCTTACATTTCAGATAATCTTGCACTGAAGATGCCGTTTTAATAGGACTAGAACTATGAAATCTGTCTTTATTTTACTTAAGATTTACTTATACTTAAGATTTACTTGTCCTTAAGATTCTCTTAATCCTTACACTAGCAGATCACTCATTCCATTCATGATCTGCTGCTTCCTCTTTCTTAGTGTATATCTTACAGTTAAAGTGCGCAGCGTGAGGCGTTCAACCGAGCGTGAGGCAACCTCCAATAACAACAGAGCCTAAAAGTAGTGCTACCCTTGGGGTTTTGTAATGTTTCCTTATGATTGATATACCTCTTCTTTTATTACAAACCATTCTTTATTTCAGTTTTACATTTACAATTAAGATCATTTTGCACTCAAGACTGTCCTAAAGGTTGTCTTACACCTAAGATTATCTTACATTTAAGATTTATTTACCCAGGCAGATCACCACTTGGAGTGTTGTGAATACACCATACTAACCTTCGATTTCACAGGCAGGTATAGCCTTGGCTATCATTAAAGCCATAATATAACATTTCTTTAAAAATAGATTAGTATTCATTTTCAATAAAATGTTAGCATTTACTGTCAGATATGTCCCTTTAATTTTGAGCCAAACAAGTGAGGTAAAGCAAAGAAAATTGGAATTTACTACTAGCGCCAATGCATGTTACTCCGGCGGTTGTAATATGGTACAATCCTCTGGCATATGTGCGTGTGTCCCACACGCTGTGTACATAGTACTGTGTTGACATCGAATACGCGTTCGACTAATATTTCCATCGTAATAATCGGCGGTTTATTTAAAATCTCGGAATTTGACAAAACTACAGCACCTGAAGTCTTGATTTTTGCAGAGAATCTTTGTTTACTAAAGTACATTACAATCGTGCAAAAACCTGAATTAAATTTTTTTTGAGGGCGTTCTCCTCAGCAAATGTTATAGTAATGGCTTTAAGTATTGGGAATGGGCTATATACCCCCCTATGGAAGACCTTTATCTCCCAAAGGAGTGTAGATTTCAAATTGAGTCACCCATTCAGGGAACTCCATTTAAAATTCACACTCCCTCGGTGTAAGATCAAGATCATGTCTTCCATAATATGGGGTGTATGGGCCCAGGTGTATGGGTTTCAACCGGAATAGCCCCACATGTCAGGGTGGGGTGGGGTTAATCTACTCAATTCAGATTTGTGCACATGTGTCACAAGTACCAGTGTAGTACCAGCATTGGTACTGTGTGTACTAGTTGGGTACCTTGGTAACGGTGACTGTGCAGGTTGCCACAATAGGAATCTTTTAGTGTAAGTTGACTTGTCGGTATATTCCTAATACAGTTAGGTGTATTCTTAAGACAATTGAGTTTATTCCTAATACATTTGGGTGCATTCCTAATACATTTGGGTGTATTCCTAAGACATGGGTTAATTCCTAATACATTTGGGTGTATCCCCAATACATTTGGGTGTATTCCTAATACATTTGGGTGTATTCCTAATACATTTGGGTGTATTCCTAATACATTTGGGTGTATTCCTAATACATTTGGGTGTATTCCTAATGTATCTGGGTGTATTTAGTAGGGTATTTAGGGACATATGAAACCATTCACATTAAGATATTCACATGTTTACATGTATGTTTTAGACCTGTCCTGTCCAGTAAATTGTAACAATTATGTGCATACACCTGGTCTGTTCTAACACAAGTTGTGTAAAGTTTGCTGTTGGGCACATTGGCCTGTTCCAGTTAAAATCCACACACCCTCTTATGGAAGACATGACCTTAATCTCCCACACAGAGAGTGTAGATATCAAATGGAGTCACCAATTCAGGTTTACTCCAATTGAAATTCATACTCCCTGTGTGGGAGATTTAGGTCACATCCTCCATAAGGGGTGTATGGTTTTCACCTAGAATAGCCCATTAAGGAATATGTTATAGTTATATTAGTATGTTATTGTTTGCTAAGTCAAATTACATATGGAATAATCACAAGTGTTGAGTATGTCAACATGTATTTGTTGTTAAGTTTCATTTTAAGTCTTACATGCATATTCATTAGTCTTGTATGCATATTCATACCTGCCATGTATAAATGTTAGCCTTGTGTGTATACTCATATCTTGCATATTCATTAGTCTTGCATGCATATTCATTAACACTTAGCATAATCTGCCTGTCATCTGCTAGTACTAACCTTTTGCTCTATATTAATCCTGTGCATGGGTTCTTTGTATGCATATTCATACCTGTTATGCATATTCATTAGTCTTGTATGCATATTCATTGGCACTTTGCATAATATGCCTGTCGTCTGCTAGCACTAACCATGTGGTCTACATATCCTGTGCACGGTTTGCTTTCTTGTCCATTACCATGGGAACACATTTTCTGCATACAGATAAATTGGGTGTATTCCTAATACATTTGGGTATATTCCTAATACATTTGGGTGTATTCCTAATACATTTGGGTGTATGCCATTGAATAAATATTACGCTTTGTTGATCAATCGACTCTGATACAAAGTGTAGTATCTTTGAATTTTAGATTCAATTTACAAAGCATTTAAAAAAAACACAAATTTTTTGTCCATTTGCAGAAAATACAGTAATGTATCCCAACTTTGTTTTATATATGCCAGTAATTTTCTTTCTTTCTTTTTTCCTTTCTTTCTTTCTTTCTTTCTTTTTATTTCCTTCATTCTTTCCTTCCTTTTCTTCCTTCATATTTTTCCTTCTTTCTCTTTCCATCTGTCATTAATTATTATTGAATACTTAATTTGTCCTGTTGCCACATTTGTTTACAGTGCTAATGGTAATTTACAAGTGTCCAGTAAGGCTCCTGATACTATAACTTCCTGGGTTGCCAGTGCATTTGGTATGTCCAAGACAGCTGGCATAGGTGTTGCTGATCCTACTGCTACGGTAAGTTATAATTGGGTGTATTTGTAATACATTGGGTGTATTATTAATACATTTGAGTGTATTCCTAATCAGTGTTTACTCTCTCTGGAATTTGGGTGCGCCAAATGAAGCATTTTCCACAAAAATTGGCCCACTTTTGGCTCAGTAATTCCTCAAATTGACAAATTGTAATACAGCATTGCAAATTTGTGTGCGCCAAATATAATTTTCACTGGCCCAAAATTGCGCTATACAGCCTCTGAGTAAACACTGTTCCTAATACATTTGGGTATATTCCTGATACATTTGGGTGTATTCCTAAGATATTTAGGTGTAATCCTAACACACTTGGGTCTATACCTAATACATTTGGGTGTATTCCTAATACATTTGGATGTCTTCCTAAGACATTTGGGTGCATTTACACATCTTTACGATAATTATGCATTTTCTGACAATGGTATAAAAAAATTTGGCCTTAAGGAGGTGTTTGCACTCAAATATTGACACAAATAAAGCTGACACACAAGAGGAATGGTATGGGTTCTATATATAAAGGAGATCCCAAGGCTTGATTGATATAAGGGGTGTAATTTCTGCCTCATGTGCATGATTTTTCTCGGGAGGGGGAAATCGCCCCATTTTTGTTTCGCAAGAACCGCATGGAAGTTAGACTATGCCAGAGTCGATTTTTGATAAATAAAAGCATGTTATTAATCATGATGAAAGCTTTCAGTTGAACTCGAAATTATACTGATATTTATTACATCAAAATACTAGTATAAAATTATGAAGAAAAAGTTTATATAATTATATTAGTGACAGTAAAAGTAAAGTGTACGTAGGCTTTAATTATTGAATGCAACATATCATAATGTCATAATTATATTGGCACTTCAATACTGAACAATTCTGATTTTAGAATCTACGAGTTAAAAATCGACTATGGACATTGCATTTTAAAACGGGACTTTGAACGGGCAAAGTCCCTAACACATGCACTGTCAATCATACTTGTTTATCAATCCAATTTAACCGCAAGCAAATACAAGATGAGCTCATGTACTTACTGAGAGTTCAATGTTCCCGTCAACACAAAAGCTGCATAGTTGTGAACCATGTAGTTATTAATGGTAATGGCAGGTGCCCGGAGGATTTAAACCATAACAAGATCTGGGCGACCAATCATAAGCCAGGTCCAATTAAAGATGCATTACATCATGGCCAATTTTAGTTCGGCCAGAAATTGGCCTAACTCTCCATAGAGTCCCGTGTTAAAAATGTTAACCGCAAGTCAAAGTCAGTAGTCCACTTGGGAAGCTAACAAACAGACGGGGTACGGTAACTGAAAAGATCAGTTGTGAAAACCTATCAATTGTGCACACATTAATTAAATCAGAGTTTTAAGCTTAAATACAATATCCAGAGTATGCACAATGGGCAAGTGGACTACGGAGTAGTCTACATGGAAGTATAAATGCCATTATTCGCTTCTTAAATCATTTCCCTCAGATCAGATATTTGGGTGTATTGCTAATACATTTGGGTGTATTCCTAATACATTTGGGTGTATTCCTAATACCTTTGGATGTATTCCTAATACATTTGGCTGTATTCCTAATACATTTGGATGTATTCCTAATACATTTGGGTGTATTCCTAAGACAATTGGGTGTATTCCTAATACATTTGGGTGTATTCCTAATACATTTGGGTGTATTCCTAATACATTTGGATGTACTCCTAATACATTTGGGTGTATTCCTAATACATTTGGATGTATTCCTAATACCTTTGGATGTATTCCTAATACATTTGGGTGTATTCCTAATACATTTGGATGTATTCCTATTACATTTGGGTGTATTCCTAATACATTTGGCTGTATTCCTAATACATTTGGATGTATTCCTAATACATTTGGGTGTATTCCTAATACATTTGGGTGTATTCCTAATACATTTGGGTGTATTCCTAATACATTTGGGTGTATTCCTAATACAGTTTGGATGTATTCCTATTACATTTGGGTGTATTCCTAAGACAATTGGGTGTATTCCTATTACATTTGGGTGTATTCCTAATACATTTGGATGTATTCCTAATACATTTGGGTGTATTCCTAATACATTTGGGTGTATTCCTATTACAGTTGGGTGTATTCCTAATACATTTGGATGTATTCCTAATACCTTTGGATGTATTCCTAATACATTTGGGTGTATTCCTAATACATTTGGATGTATTCCTATTACATTTGGGTGTATTCCTAATACATTTGGCTGTATTCCTAATACATTTGGATGTATTCCTAATACATTTGGGTGTATTCCTAATACATTTGGGTGTATTCCTAATACCTTTGGATGTATTCCTAATACATTTGGCTGTATTCCTAATACATTTGGGTGTATTCCTAATACATTTGGGTGTATTCCTATTACAGTTGGGTGTATTCCTAAGACATTTGTGTGTATTCTAATATATTTGTGTGTATTCCTAATATTTTATGAGTATTTTGGTATATTTGGGAGTATTCCAATCACATCATTGGATAATATTAAGAAGTACCCTGCAGCTTTTTAGTTATATGGTCGAAACATTTTTTAACTTCTCAAACATATTGTTTTTTATTTGTCAGATCAAAGTATTCAAGAATTTCTTCATCTCTTTAAATCTACCATACTCTGTTGTGAGAGGAGAGCTTTTGGCACTTCAAGTCACCGTCTTCAACTACATGTCTACTGAAGTCACGGTATGTATTGGGCAGAAATTGCAGAATGAGGGCGCCAAATGAAATCAAGGACACTGTTAATTAACCCCCTGGACACTACTGGTCATCTAACAGCATTTCTGATTGGTTGATAACTTGAAATGCTCATTTCAATTGCCAATTATGACTAGGCTTAAAACTATTTTATGGTCAAATTTGCATCGGGGAACGCCCTCGGGGAAAGTCCGCCCACCCCGTGTTTCTGATCTTGTGACTGCTGGAAAAGTACAATGATGATGTTTTTAGCTGGCACACGTCATAGCTAAGCACCTAAGAAAACAAGACAGTCCGACACATCTCGCAACAGAAATTATCGTCAAAAAACGTTTCTGAGTCAAGGAAGTTTACTTTTTTAGAATTAGTAATATTGTAATAATCTCAAGACGTTGCAGAGACGGGTTTCGTTCTTATATTTATTTGGAAGGTGAATGTTTTGCCCAAAATTTTATGCAATTTAAAGATCAACATTTTGTGTTTAGTAGGCATAACACAAGGTAAAGTAAAAAAATTACTGTTGGGGTAAGTCCGCCCTGTATGTGAAGGGGCAAGTCCGCCCTATGTTTTCTCCAGGCAGACTCCCAGGGCGGGTTCGCTCCATCGGCGTATTATGCAAAATATTGATAATAATACCTTTAAACGGTAAAACTACATGCAAGCATATTTTTTAAAGTTAAGCGGTATCAGTATTACTCATACCACTGTTTATGCCTTAAAACCATAATTGCTGAAGTTGTATTATACCCATCTAATAAATTTAGTATACTCTTTGGAAGAGAATGGGTGCCCAATATACCCTTTACTAAACATTTACATTAAATTTATCACTGTTATGGAATATTATAACCTTTTCTTTTAATCAGGGCGAACTTACCCTACCATAGGGACGGAGCGGACTTGCCCCAGCACGGGGAATCCGCCCTTGCATCATGATTTTTATTTTCCCTTTTCAATGTTCTTACAAATGTGGTTTTATTTAGCTACAGCATACAGCTTTAAAGTGTAAAAGTTATAGCCTTCTATCATGAGAATTGCCCTCTCTAGGCGAGATTGAAGCGCAATGATTTATAGTGCGCTACACACAGACACAACACCAAAGTTGATCCACAAGCCTCAGCACACTTTACAGGTTGTCGCTGACCACTATGGCCAAATCATTCCATAAACCATTTAACAACAAATCAGGGATTTTACTGCTTAGAAGCGCACACCCTAGACATTTCACAATTGACCTTCGCAGCCAGGATCAGCTCTCTGAGGTTCGTATGGGTTACAACGAGACAATTAGTAGTAAGTCCCTTGTCCAGGCAAATTGTAAGCTAACTCAACTTTTCCAAGAAAGCGTACTAAACCACCGCCATTGTTCGAACTCGCAACCTCTCACACCATAGTCGAACGCCTTATCAATTGAACTGAATGCTTTCATTCATTTGACATTTGGTAAAATTTGGGTTTTTCAGTATACCAGGGTGGAGGTCAATATTTGGTATAATTTGGGGTTTTCAATATTGTGTGTTTTTCGTGGTGATATTAAATCCATTTTGTTTGATCTACCACAGGCTGATATAACTTTGGTGCGCTCAGATGGATTTGATAACGTGAAAGTAGAGAAGAAAAATGCGGTAGATGGGACGTCTAAAGACAAAAACACTTATACCTACGTATCCAAGGATCAGGTGAGGAATTGATTGATTGATAGATTGATTCGTACTCCGCCGCAATTGCATTGCTGTGCGGTGCCGATATATTGATTACTTTTTGCAGCAACTCAATGCTACTTGTGACATTTCCAAGTTAAAATGTATTCATTAAACTTTATTGCGATACCACAATGCAGTATTTTACAGTACGATGCAGTGCTGCACAGCAAAGCATTTGTGGCGTAGTATGTGAAAGGACCTTAAGTGAATGAGTGATTAAGTGGGTGATGTCACATGAGTAAATTATATTGGCTTTGATAACCTGACAATATAAGAATATGATAGAGGTACTTACTCATATACATGACCATAGATCGGGTAAGGAATTGATTGATTAAGTGTTTGATTGCTTGATAGAGTGAGCGAGTGAGTAAGTGAGTGACATCACATGAGTAATGTGGTGGTTTTGATAAACAAAAAGTACAATACAATAGATGGGAAGTCTAAAGAAAAAAACTCATACTCATGTGTACCATGTGTCCCTAGATCCAAGTAAGAAATTTATTGATTTATTGTTCATTCATTCATTCATTCATTCCTTGAGAGAGTATACATGTACATTGAAGTAAAATTGATTGATTGATTGATTGAGAGAGTAAGTGATATTATATTAGTAAAATCTGAAATCTTCAATAACAACAAAGTAGAATAATGTAGATAGGAAGTCTAGTCTTAATTCCTCAATAGTTTGTATTATAAAATTTCAGCAAGTTATTTCTGTCAAGATCTCGGCTAATGTTGGTATTACATTGTCGTTCCTGATTAAATAGATAGATCACACTAAAATAGTTCACATGTAAATTAGGGAGTCCTGCTTCCTGTCTTAATTCCTCCATGATTTTATTTTGAATATGCAGGTCATTTCTGCTAAGATTCCAGCCAATGATGGTGTGACAGTGTCGTTCCCAATTAAACCTAAGAAACTTGGTATGGTGGACTTGACGGTTAAGGCTGAGAGTAAAATTGCAGCTGATGCCATCACACAACCATTGTTAGTCAAGGTAGGTCCTCTACAACCATCTTATAATGTATACATAGGTCCTTTGACAACCTTAAACGTTTGTGTGTACGATGTACGATCTTATAATATGAAATTGGTTAATTTTTTTCAAACCCTATTTATTTGGCATATTTGTAATGTGTACACTTGTCCCAACTTGCACCTAAATGGAATCAGCCAAATTTGTTGTGTTTGTAGGTCAACAGAGCAAAAGTTCGACATAAAGGCATAACTTTATGATTTTTGACTTATTTATATCCTCCTAAAGAACTATGTTACCGGCCAAAATAACCAGTAGGGGTTCTTTCACTTTACCTGACTTTACCTGACTTATGTCAGCTCAAAATGGACAGAAACCCTTCGCAACAAATATTACTAGTATTATTTCAGCATTTTGAGTATAGAATAACAAATTTAAAATTTGAAGGAAATTGTGCATTCAGGCTTTAATGCAGCACTATACAGTGAATATATGCTATTCCATTTAAAATCCAACAGATTAAGCTCAATACCCTTATCAGCCTACATGCACACTAACCATCACAACCAGGATGGACCAGTAACTAGTGCTTTGTATCTCTGTTAGCCTGAAAGAGTGCAGCCTAACAAAATTGTTTCGCTTACCCAAGATAGCAATAGTTGGAGAAAGCTTCCGCAGCCGACTGATGATAATGATGATGTGGATCTGAGTTACAGTGAGCCTGTGTTTGTTAACTTATTGGTGGATTAAACCCATACATTGTACCAAGGTTTTTAGACAAGACATTTAGCATCATTCAGCTTTGTACAGGGTTAGCACCCTAACCGGCCTATTGGTGCATTAACCATCACAACCAGGATCAGTAACAAGTACAGTGAGCCTGTGTTTGTTAACCTATCTGTGGATGGCCGTGCTCAGCAGGGCAGCATCATAATCAGCCTTTATGTACATGAACCATCGCAACCAGGATCAGTAACAAATTGTTTTGTATCTCTTTTAGCCTGAAAGAGTAGATCTGAGCTACAGTAAGCCTGTGTTTGTTAACTTATCGGTGGATAACCCATACATTGTACCAAGGTTTTTTGGTATTTGGAACATTGTCCCCTTTGTCCCCTTTGCACATGTGCGCGCATAGCAACCAGCTCGAGAAAGGGGTACTGCACATGCGCACACTAGTTTTACGAGGCTATTACCGCTTTGTGACGTCAGCCCGACCAAGAGAATGTCATATAGCATAATTCAAGGATGAAACTCTGTACAGGGTCAGCACCCTAATCGGCCTACTTATGCATTAACTATCACAACCAGGATCAGTAACAAATTTTGTGTATCTCTTTTAGCCTGAAGGAGTACCACTGAGTTCTAGTGAGGCAGTGTTTGTTGATCTATCAGTGGAGGCCCCATACACCAAAGTATTCAGCTATAACTTGCCTTCTGTGGAGAATGGACTAGTAGATGGATCTGTCAGAGGTGTCATCACTGCTACAGGTAAGACAGACATTTGGGTGTATTCCTAATGCATTTGGGTGTATTCCTAGTACATTTGGGTGTATGTGTAATACATTTGGGTGTATTCCCCTAATACATTTGAGTGTATTCCCTAATACATTTTGGTGTATTCCTTAATACATTTGGGTGTATGTGTGATATATTTGGGTGTATTCCTAATACATTTGGGTGTATTCTTAATACTTATAGGTGTATTCCTAATACATTTGCGTGTATTCCTAATACATTTGGGTGTATTCCTAATACATTTGGGTGTATTCCTAATACATCTGGGTGTATTTCTAATATATTTGGGTGTATTCCTAATGCATTTGGGTGCACATTTTCTACTCTTAGGTGACATAATGGGTCCAACCATCGCTGGTCTTGATAAGCTTTTACAAATGCCAACAGGCTGTGGGGAGCAGAACATGATTTACTTTGCACCTGACGTGTTCATATACAAGTATCTAGAATCCACCAATCAGGAGAATGGAGAGATTAAAGACAAGGCTATCAAATTCATGGAAATTGGTAAGTGTTTTCATTAGACATTTAGGTGTATTCCTACGCCATTTGGGTGTATTCCTAATACATTTGGGTGGATTCTTAGTACATTTGGGTGTATTTCAGCAAATTTGGGTGTCTTCCCAATACATTTGGGTGTATTTGTAAGACATATCGTCGGCCGTGTCACATAGTGGCATAGTTGCAAAATGTGTATTTCAAGAAAAACGGCATTGAAGTTTTTGAGAAATTTATTGTTTCAGTACTCTTAAAATATACCATCTAGTTGAACGAAAACCATTCCAGTCTAAAGAATTCATCAAGTTAATATAAATGCTAATTTAGTCATAGATGCTTCACTTTATTCTAGTATTCGTCAAAGATACAAATACGTCAGTATGCGAAACGGCAAAAATTACACATTGTGAAATACGATGCAAATAACACCGTTGTGCGACAAAATACGTCAGGATGTGAAACGGCAAAAACATTAATTTTTACGCAAAAATACAAATATGTCGCTACGTGAAACTGCAATTTTTATGAACAGCCCGGCGATTGGCAAGATATGCCACTATGAAATATGTGTAAAATAGCAAATACGCCGCTATGTGAAACGGACAATTTCAAATAAAGCATATACGACCCGGTTAATTAATTATCTCACTAATGAAACAGCATTCATAGTCAGGACTTGGTAATATTGAAGAGTGTTGTTTACTTATTTCCTCTGCCAAAATTCATGAAAATGTCACACAGTTGTTTGATGGGATCATTTATTAGTTTTTCAAATAAAACATCATGTATAACCAAATTTTAGACTTAAACAGCTAAAAGTGATATCATGCTAATGTATACAGATGCTTTTGAGTCGTTCTTAAATTTATTTTCCCCTCTTTTACTAAATTATTCACTTTTATAGTATTTTTTAAAGCTTTTTCAAAATGTATCTGTTACTGACAAAATTGGTGGCGCTATTTAGTTACTGGAAATTACCCTTTCAAGCTTTTAATACAAATAATTCCTTTTATTGTTTGATAAAATATGTTTATAAAATTTCCTTGTTGCTTGTTTCACCTATTCCAGCTATTTTAATTTGCGGTATTAATTACCTAACCATTGCAAATAAAGAAATATGATTTAGGATAAATAGCGCCATCTATAGTTTGCATTTAGTTAATAATGAAGCCAATTCTATATACATCAAAACAGCCGTGGTCAAAAATGATTACTGATAATGTACCTACATTACCTTTCTTGATTTAGGTCACAGCCGAGAATTGGAATACCAACATAAGACGAACGATGTCGGAGCCTTCAGCGCATTCGGTGATAGTGATGAGTCAGGTAGTACGTGGCTTACCGCATTCGTGATCAAGTCCTTCGTGCAGGCATCACCGTATATCTACATCAACATCCCTAAGGTTGAGCAGGCGTTGGCATGGATGTTAAGACAACAGAAAGGGGGAGTATTTAATGAGCCTGGCCGTGTCATACACACTGATATGCAGGTATGATGGGTGGGGTGTGTGGGGGGAGGGGGGTGTTAGCAAGCATTGGCATGGGTGTTAGGACAACAGAAAGGGGAAGTGTTTAATGAGCCTGGCCTTGTCATACACACTGATATGCAGGTATGATGGGTGGGGTGTGTGGGGGTAGGGGTGTGTTAGCAGGCGTTGACATGGGTGTTAGGACAACAGAAATGGGGAGTGTTTAACGAGCCTGGCCGTGTCATACACACTGATATGCAGGTATAATGGGTGGGGTGTATGTGGGGGGAGGGATGTGTTAGCAGACATTGTCATGGGTGTTAAGACCGTAACAGAAAGAGGGAGTGTTTAACGAGCCTGGCCGTGTCATACACATTGATATGCAGGTATGGGGTGTGTTTGTGGGGGGTGTGTGCATGCGAGTGTTAACAGGTATGGGGTGTGGGTGGTTGGGGTGTGGGTGTGAGTCGTTGTTATGAATGTTATTGCAACAGAAAGATGGGGTGTTTAATGGGCCGGAATTATGAGTTGGCTGTTCCGCTTGGCCGCCCCAATTGCATAGTTAGACCCTTTTATACACAAAGTTTGGACAAAGTTTAATACTAAGCAAACCAACCATCTGAATCCGCATTCAAACAACATACTGAGGACGTTTTCCGCCATTTTGTTTGTGTATGTATATAAGATGAAATTTTACCCAGCAACTAGAGATTTTGATAGTTTCATTTTCTTGTGTTATTTATTTCAGGGCAACGTGAACTCTGACCTTACAATGACTGCCTATGTGTTGATAGCACTACAAGAAGTCATCAGATCTGCTAACATTTCACAGGTAAGATATTATTTGGCTATTCCATTTAAAATACATACACCCCATATGGAAGACATGACGTTAATCTTTCACACAGGGAGTGTGAATTTCAAATGGAGTCACCCATTCAGTATCGTCTGCTCCAAAATGGGCTATTCCAGTTGAAATACATACACCCCCTATGGAAGACATGACTTTAAATCTCCCACACAGGGAGGGTGAATTTCAAATGGGGTTACCTGAATGGGTGACTCCATTTAAAATTCACACACCCTGTGTGGGACATTAAGATCATGTGGTCCATAGGGGGTGTATGGATTTCAACTTTAGTAGCCCATTATCTAGAGGTCCATGATTCATGTGCAGAAGCAAAACTCAGATATCGTGGGTGGCCTACTTTCTTGGGGGGGGAGGGGGAGAACAGTTCCCCCAGGCAAAAAGCTCACATACCATGGGTTGCCCCATTTTCTTAATGAGAGCAGGTATCAGTGGTGTCCTCACATTCTAGGTGGGGGAAGCAGTTCCCCGGACACAAAACTTGGGTACCAAGGGTGGTCTCACTTTCATGGTGGGATCAATAATTTGAATTATTCCTCCAGACTCAAAATTCTGGCAGTAGCCCTAGTCTTGGGGAGCCAGTTCCCACAGACACAAAGCTCAAGCACCATGGGGTGCTCCCCTGTCAGAGACAGAATATTTTGCAAAAAAGAGGTAGTATAAAGTGTGATCAAATTTTTCTTTCTTTGGTTCTGACCTTAATTAAATCAATAAGAAACAGCATGTGCACAAATCTGCAAGGTATAAGGTTTCTTACAGTGCCCCTGATTGTTTAATTACATTTACATTATAATCATTGGAGTAACCAATCAAAATATAGTTGATACATCAAGTTTAAGCTAAATCCCCTCATGTCTGTCTATTTGTTTGTTTGTCAACAGAGTTCCAGGACCCAAGTTCAAAGTTCTGCCAACATGGCAGTGGTACATCTTGAAGCTCAGAAAGCAACAGTTAAATTCAATACCTACCTCCTTGCATTGGTTAGGTTTCTCTTTAGTATGAATCCTTTCATGTCTAAATATTCCTTATGTCTGTATATTTGTTTTTCAACAGAGTGCCAGGACCCAAGCCCAGAGTGCTGCGAATATGGCAGTGGCACATCTTGAGGCTCAGAAAGAAACAATTAAATCCGATACCTACCTACTTGCGTTGGCTACGTACGCACTGACTATGGCAAATAGCATGATTAAAGATGAGCTCAAGATGGCGCTAGACAGCAAAGCAAAGGGAGAAGGTATGTAATGATGCAATCTGAAAATAATGTTTCAAACTGATCTCAAAATATAACCCTTGTAGGTGGTAATTGGGCTATTCCATGTGTTTGTGGCCCCTAAACATGTTTAAAACACAACTGCCAACTGGTTACATTGATTTAAACATGTTCAGGGCCAATAACACATGGGTTTTTCCTGCCCAACGACTGCACTCACCAGTGGGTATTGGTCTACACTGTGCATGTATTTGTGTTATGCTTGTAGTGACGACTGTACAACTTATCGCTCGAATCGTGGTGGACTCATGAAAATATTCTTGTGTAACTTTGATTGTGCGCCATAACGCAACTACCTATTGCCACCCGTGTACAGTGCCGTTGTACTGCGCCGTTGTGACAAGATTGCGCCCTGAAGTTCTAAAACTATGTGTTCAATAACAAACACAGCCAAAAGGTAAATTTGGACACAACTGCGCAGTCTCAGATCACCAGATTTTGGTTAAAAAGTCCAATACTTGGGTTATTCCTAATACATTTGGGAATATTCCTACTACATTTGGGTGCATTCCTAATACATTTGGGTGTATTCCTAATACATTTGAGTGTATTCCTAATACATTTGGGTGTATTCCTAATACATGTGGGTGTATTCCTAATACATCTGGGTGTGTTCCTAATACATTTGGGTGTATTCTTAATACATTTGGGTGTATTCCTAATACATTTGGGTGTATTCCTAATACATGTGGGTGTATTCCTAATACATCTGGGTGTGTTCCTAATACATTTGGGTGTATTCCTAATACATTTGGGTGTATTCCTAATACATCTGGGTGTGTTCCTAATACATCTGGGTGTGTTCCTAATACATTTGGGTGTATTCCTAATACATTTGGGTGTATTCCTAATACATTTGGGTGTATTCCTAATACATTTGGGTGTATTCTTAATACATTTGGGTGTATTCATAATACATTTGGGTATATTTATTTAAAGGTGGTGTCAAGTACTGGAGTAACAGTGATGCAACAACCACCCCTGCCAATGATGCAGATGCACGCCGTGTTCCATACTACAATCATAGACCACCATCGGCAGACGTTGAAATGACTGGTTATGCGCTGTTGGCATACTTGGAACGAGGAACTCAGAACGACTTCGCTGATGCTGCTGGGATAGCGAAATGGTTGACACAGCAGAGGAATTCCTATGGAGGCTATTCATCAACCCAGGTGAGTTAACCTCATCATGATTGGTTACAAGCAGTCTATTATGTTTTATTGAGCCAATCAGCAGCATGGTTAGAATGGTGGTAGGAGTGAAGAAACTTAACCCCATGAGTACTACCTGCTGATTGGTTACAAGAAGACTATTATGATTTATTGAGCCAATCAGCAGCATGGTTAGAATGGTGGTAGGGCTGAAGAGGCTTAACCATATGAGTACTACCTGCTGATTGGTTACAAGCAGTCTATTATGTTTTATTGAGCCAATCAGCCATTACGAAAAGTTTAGCGTGCTGGGTTGAATTCTGGCTTGCACTAACCCTGTGCAAGACTGCAATCAATAATTCAAATTTTGACAGGCCTTGGGGACTCTTGTTGATCAGAAATCTTGTAGTGGGTGAAATCAGTAATTGGATAGGTCATGGAGGTCAAGTGTATTGTTTATCAAGTTTCATTCATAACACATCTGTTGGTCCAATTACAACCTGAACTTGAACTTGAACAGGTCAGAGACACTGAAATTTAATACCAAACTGATACATGCACTATGGACCACAGTGGCCTCATCCCAATGGCATAGTTCAATAACCTCAATTAAACACTCATATTGCAAAATAACCTCTAATTGCAGAGTATGAGTTTGTGTACTCAAATTTTCAAAGGTCATTCAATGAATGTACAAATGTATTGGGGTTAAAGAACTGTGCCCTGATAGATGAACATGTTGTGGATCCTAGTGATGTATGTTGAGGACTGCTTGAGTTCTGTCAGATGCTTTAAGTTTTTGTTCGGACTAGCACAGCAGCACTGCACTAGCTATGTCAGGCTAAACATGATATAATGTGTTTAAGGTTGGGAATAGCTATAGACCACATTGGCAGATGAGAACCTTACTGCACCATCCACACTGATGATGAAAATCAATATGAAGTAAAGTTTCTTGGATTGGATTCGATCATCATTTAATCTTCGGTAGTATAAACAGAGAGTGCGTACAAAAACATGCTCGTCGAGATATGGTGAGTACATAATTTCAGTATATTATTTTTTTAATGTTCAATATGTGAATAATTGTTATCCATGTGTAAAGTAAGAAAAATTGCCATAGTATTGTAAAGGGTAAAACAAAATCATAATATGAGAGAGATTAAAAAGACCTTTACTGACTTCAAACTTTAACTGCATGTTACTGTCACATAATAAAATTGCAAACAATGCAACTGCCCAAATTCAGAAAAATAACCCAAAATCATTTTTGTTTTGACTATACTAGATAGGTTTTAAGTAATAGCTGTAGACAGAAAATTTTACATTAGAAATGACCTAGATTAGCACATGTTTTGTTGATATTTTCAACCTAAAATATTTGTTTCACACCTTTGTCAGTCAAATGGGAGCAAGTTCTTGAACCTTTAATTGTCATATAAAACCTCACACAATGCAAATAATTGTAACTGCCAAAATTCAGAATATTAGGATATCTAGGCCTATTCGATCTTTTACCATTTACAGTGCATAACCCTTATTTTTGCTTGTGATGTACTTTGCAATGCTTCAGGAATTCAAATGTGATACCATTGGTGGTGTTGGCGCAATATTAACCTGATGTAAATGAAAACTATCGGGATTAATATTAGGCCTACAAATATTTGAAATCATCATGAACATTTATTTCAATACTTATGTTAAACTACTTTAATTAATAGAATGTAAGACAAATTTTGCATGTAATATGAATGTGAACCAAATCAGGGAAAATATTCACCTTAAAGTAGGCCTATAGCAATGGTTGCAATGGAAACTGCAAGTTCAAAATATCCTCTACAATAGTGTAGCCAGCAGTGGGCAGGAATCAGAGTGCCCCCCACCTGACAAAAAACAATTAAAGAGAAAAGTATTTCCCTGACAAAAAATGAAAGAAATTTGGGAAGTCAAAGGAAAAGAAATTTTTTCTATCCTTGACCAAGAAAACTGGCTATATGCCCCTGACTTTCACCATTACAAACTTATAACAGGCAAATATGCTTGTGAACTTGACACACATAAACCATATTAACAGAGCAAGAGTGCTGGGAGTTTGCATATGGCCCATTCCATGTCAACTCCAGGGATGTGCACCGCAGCACCTCTTCAATTTTTTTTTTTTTCTGTGTGGTGGTAGATATTGATGAGAAAGTAAATTCCCGAAAATTTGAGCTTCATACTCCATTTACGTTTTTCCGTGGCATCAATTTGAAATTTAGAGGGTCAGCGTAAAAATGTGTATATAGCCATGTTTGCCATGAATGTATAAAAGGCCATTTATGTTGGAGGTCCATGAATGTACATAAAGGGAATATGCATTTACAACTTTGAAAAATATGTATCCTGGAGTACTTTATTGTGTAGAATTCAAATCTGGCATCAGACAACTTTTTACTCCTTTACTTTAAAAGATATAGAGCCCTCAAAGCCAATATCTCTCAGAAATGCATATCTTCAACTCAAAATGTGTACAACTCTATGGAGAGCAAACCTTGATGGTTGGGGTCAAAATGTTGACATTGGGACATTTTCAGGGGGTTGATGGTCAAAATGTCTGACATTGGTTTTCAAAAAAAAATGTACAATTGGGGTTTTGCATGGGTAATATCTCAGCTAAAAGTATTCTAATAGGCTCAATATTGGATAAGAGTAATGTCCTACCAAAGGGCTCTGACTGGCAAAAAATGGACAATAAAATTATTTTTACTTTTTTAGAGTTTTGACCCCAAAGTTGGTCCTGATGGACGAAGTTGCATTTTGTGTGCCCTATATCTTTTAAAGTAAAGGAGTTACAAGTTTTCTGATGCCAGATTTGAATTCTACACAAATAAGTACCCCAGGATACATACTTTTCAAAGTTGTAATGGTTCCCTTTATACATTTATGGACCTCCAAACGTTGTCTTCAAGCTATGGACACATTTTTACGCTGACCCCCTAAATTTCAAATTGATGCCACGGGAAAACGAAATGGAGTATGAAGCTCAAATTTTCGAATTTTACTTTCTCATCAATATCTACCACCACACAGAAAAAAATGAAAAAATTGAAGAGGTGCTGCGTGCACATCCCTGAGTTGACATGGAATGGGTCATATGGGTAGATTATTAATGATATGCATGACTGAACTGACCTCATTTAGGCCTACTGGTTTTAATAGGCATGTTTGTTTTAAAATGGGATTGACTCTTATGTTTTTTTAATTATATTTTGCAGGTTTTCAAAGAAGAGGAAGATAGAATGTTTGTGAAAAAAACCTACTCATCAACCTTTGACTTGGATTCAACAATGTGCAATAATCAACATAATTATCTCATCATCCACTTCCATTCACTGTGGAATATATTTTTAAAAAAAGCGCAGTGATTTATAGTGCGCTACCCACAGGCACAACGCCTAGACGTTGATCCACAAGCCTCCACACACTTTACAGAACAATTTGAAATATAGAAACGAAGGAAAGGCCTTTGTGTCACATCAAACAGTCTAGTGACGTTGTCATCAAACTTGATTGTACATGCACCAGAATTATTTTCAGAATTGTGTAACTGCAAAGCTGACACTATCACTCCATCCATCTTGTAATACAGATCTGCATGCCATAAACCAAATGGAATAGGCAAATTATCAATGGATATGTGCTATGGAAGTGTAGAGGTACATAACATTAAAGAACCATCCAGGTTATTTTAAGGAATACATCGAAGACGACAATTATATCGTGGAACAGTGGCGTGAGAGAGTGCCTCTTATATTTTTCACTTGTTCGTAAACTGCATCATCTGGATTAGCCTGTTTAAAAGCCATCAAAATGCAAGGATTATATTGCATGTGACGATATGAATAGGGCCTATGAGATGTATTTTTAGAATTTTAGAATTTTCAATATGGATCTCCCCAGGGTGTAATTAAGCATCTTTATTTAAATTATCAGTGTGGTATTACTGAAATCGTCTGTTTGGTTAAAATTATTCTAAAATTAAGATTATTTGTGATGTGGTATATCGAAAGCAGACACTCTTGGGCAGGATCATAAATAGAGGAATAGCCAAAAATCTGCCTGGGGTGATTTGTTTCACAATTTGGGTTTGTTGCGAATTTGTGATGTTATTAATGTTTCAAATATTGTCTGATAGTTTCAGACCGGAAGATAACTGGCATCCTGTATTTTTGAGAAATTTTTCAAGGTTATTCCTACTCTCAACATTGTCAATGATATTTTTAAAGGCTGATATCTCAATTTCTAATTTTATAATACCATAACTTACAAACTCAATATCTTTGCTAAGGAATGTCTGATTTCATTAGGGAAAATGGCGTTGTGGAGCAAAATATCTCTAAATTTAAGATAGGCCTATGTAAAAACCTCAAAATTGGTAACCTGCCCAAAAGTGTCTGTTTTTGAAATGACATGTCACACTTTGTGGATGGATCTTTATTAGACAAAATTTAAAAGACATGTCTCTTTGTTGTGTATAAGAAGTCTATGTTTAACAAGTGTACATAATGTGTAACAAGTCTTGAAATTGGCCATGCGTCGCATTGGTAAATTATTCACAAACCTTAATACAGCAGTATTTGTGCATTAGAGCTATATGAATAAAGATAAATGAAAATATTTGAATTATGTCAGTACTAGAATCATAAATATATAGCACTTAATTGTTTTGTGTAGTCCATCAGTTACAACTTTTTCAGTTGGCTTGTCTTCTCTTTCATCATAGTTCAACAAGTTCATCATCATTATGATGGCTTTTTTTAGAATGAGAATTTGAATGTTTCCCAAATGTTTTTGTACTAATGTCTTTATGATATGAACAAGTTACTGTTATGTAAAGATGACATATATGTACAATCTGTGACTGTGAGCATGTGTTTGAGGCCATTTGCCAAAGTCAGGACGTCAGTCAACATTTTCAAAGTATACAGAGCACATTAAAATGCTAATTCAAACCAAGTTGTGCACATCACCCAATTTACGAAAACTGGCAAAAGAACGAATGCAAAGAACTAAGAAGAATCAATTAAAACTTTAACATGGCCTTTAAAACTCCTTGTAGTGAATGTGATGCTCATGCATGAAAAAGCAAGCGGCAACATTGTAAAATGAATGTCAGACACTCTGTTATAAAACGCAGCTCTGTTATAAATACGCCTATAGCTTCAGAACTAATAATTGTTTTCACAATATTGCAACATAGATAGTTCTACAAGGATGATTCATTTTGATACCACATTCATCCAATTTCGTTCAATATTAAAAACACAGCAGTGTTTTTAAAGAAAAATCCCCAAATTTAAAAGTTGCAGCTAGATTTGTATTAATTTGAATTCAGCACAAAGATAGTGGAAGGTTTTACGTGTCCCAATGCTGCATAATAACCATTGATCGTTGTGAACGGCAACTTTTAAATTCAGGTATTTTTCTTTAAAAGCTCTACTGTGTTCCTAATATTGAACGAAATTTGACAAATGGGGTATCAAAATGCATGCAAATAAATCACCCTTCTTTCTGTGTTGAAATATTGTGAAAACAATTATTAGTTCTATAAGCTATAGGCGTATTTATAACAGCTGTGTTACTTTTTGTGCAGATTTTATGTAATCAAAATAGCATTTAACTCCCAGGATTTAACTTTAAGAATTGACCATACATCATGTGGTTGGGAGAGGAGTGATGTTTCACAAGTGTTACAACTTTTTGTAGCAGATGTGTTCTTAAAAGTTACAATGAAAATAAAATGGACAATGTGTGATTTCTTTATGATACATGGATGATCAAAAGACGCCATGCATGCATATGTATATATCCTCAGTATGTTGTAGACAAATAATATTTGTAAAAAAATATTTAAGTAATATAAACAAGTATAAAATGTATGCTGTATTATCCATACAACCCAGATATAATTAAAGCATTTAAAATGTGGAACAATATACAATAATTGCCTTTGTCTCATATCTCTGGTGCAACTTTATAAGTTTAAATTATTTGTTCAAATGAAGATTTTTGAAACAAATTTCTTTCTTTGGAAACTTCACTATTTAATAAAAGACCTGCGAACTGCAAGTTGAATAACCCAATTCACAATTCACAAATGGAATGTATAAACTGCAGCTGACCTGGGAGCTGACCTTCACCCTGAATTCAAGTCTGGGAGTACTACAAAGTCCCTGCTATTTACCCATGGTAGTAATTCTACTTAATTGAGTGTGACAGTAGGGGCAACCTGCTTTGACCCACCAGTGATTGTTCAAGTCCCATGTGAATCTGACTGGTGGGCTCAAAAAAGCACGCTACAATTTTTCGTAATGGCAGCATGGTTAGAATGGTGGTAGGAGTGAAGAAACTTAACCCCATGAGTACTACCTGCTGATTGGTTACAAGAAGGCTATTATGATTTTTTGAGCCAATCAGCAACATGGTAAGAATGGTGGTAGGGCTGAAGAGGCTTAACCATATGAGTACTACCTGCTGATTGGTTACAAGCAGTCTATTATGTTTTATTGAGCCAATCAGCAGCATGGTTAGAATGGTGGTAGGACTGAAGAGGCTTAACCCCATGAGTACTACCTGCTGATTGGTTCCAAGTAATAATAATAATAATAATATGAGAGACTTAATATAGCGCCCAACGCTGATAGCCTCTGGGCGCTGAACAAATAAAATACCTTAAGCTACAAATACAGATTTACTTAACTTAAACATGATTATAACACGCATATATCTGACACAAGCAAAAACATTATAAAAGATCAAAGCACATAGTTTCAAATTACAAAATCATAGATACAAAGAGAGCGTGACCAGCATGTGAGTTGATTCAATTAACAAATAAAATAATTTAAGCAATATATTAAACACCTTAAGATAAGCAAGATAATACAAAACCAATTTACATTTACGAGTATATTGAGTCAAATATTACTTCAACAATATAAATTAGGATATACACAAACAAAGTACATATTTAAAAGTATCATATTTACAGAAATAGCACAAATTAAAATAACTTTGGGAATGTGAAGACGTGTGACCAGCACAATAACAGGAAGACATGATAACAAGTAGACATGATTTACTGAGCCAATCAGCAACTGGAATAGCAGAATGGGGAATATTCCATTCATGACACACTTTGTCCATGATGGAATTGGTGATCAAATATGAACTTGAATTACAGGATCTGACCTGTAAAATGAGCTATTCCAGTTGAAATCCATACAACCGATATGAAAGACATGAACATAATCTCCCACAGGGGGGTGCAGATTTCAAATGGAGTCAGCCATTCAGGTAACCCCATTTGAAATTCACCCCCCTGTGTGAAAGCTTAAGGTCACATCTTCCTTGGGGTGTATGGATTTCAACTGGAACAGCCCAATAGATCTGTGGAAAACAGTGTATTCAAAACATTCAAGAATCTCCTGAAAACACCCACATCTCTTCAGGAGACATATGACCTTTTTAAACTCTAGTGACTTGGTGCATGTCTTATGATTTTGGCGCTTAATAAATTGATTGATCAGTTTGGCAACAAGTAGTGTACAGTGAAAGTATCCTTCTTTCTGTAATCTTCTCTAAGTGTTTTGTAAGGTGTCCATACACACCGGCATGTCCAGGATCTTTTCCTGCGGGGGGCTCAGAGGGACTTTCAGAGTTATACAGAGGGCTTAGTGGCTAAAATCTCCAAAAACCGGCTGATTTTACATGATTTTCAACAAAGTGCAGGGGGGGGGGTCAGCACCCAAAGCCCCCCCCCCCCCTGCACATGCCACTGATACAGCTCTTTGTCATCTGCATCACATACTGTCATATCTCAAAAGTCACAAGTTGGTAGGTTCAAGGTCACTGGCTGCTGAATTGATGTACTTTGGTTGATGCGCACCTGTACATGCTAGCAGTATGTCCTTTGTGAATGGGCACACCATGCACAATATGGCATTCACAAAGGACACTGGCTTGTACATGTGTGCATCAAACATCGACTCAACAGCCAGGAGGTCTCGAAACTACCAATTTGCAACTTTATGCTCATTTTATGATAGGTCACAATTTGTTGCCTTTGTGGGGCACCACAAATTTGAGAAAATCCGGTTTAGTTTGAAGAAATGCCAATATAAATTTGAGTTGTGTACATCAGTCAATAGATTTTTTTCTTTATGTAACTTTCAAAAGAAATATGACAAATTATTACTGGCAAATTGAAAACAAGTACAAAACGATACCTCAGTATGGAAAGCACACAAAACGCAATACACTGACATTATGGCATTTCTATGGGGTTACTCTTCGTTGGCTTCATGGAATATAGCGAGGTGATACGCCAGTGTGAGGTGCAAAGTTTTTCATTTTGCCGATATTTCTTTGTAGTTTGTTTACTATTATGAGATGTGTATAAAAAGTTGCGTACGGTTGATACGCCAATGCGGAAAACACAAAATTTCTTTTTGTATACATGTAAATACGCCAAATTTAAGTAATTAATTAGCTAATTTTAACTGCTGAGACTTAGCAAAATGAAAGAGAACATCATTAAAATCATATGTGCCATTGTGTATATGCGCAGTGATTTTCATCACTTGTTCTAGTGCACTTTTGTATTCCCATTGATTCATGTTGTTTCTGCAGGTTTAGAACTTCTGTGGGCCTTGGAACTGGTAAATTTTGGCTATTGAACTTTACCTACTTCTAATGCCTACATTTTCTGTTTTTGTTCCCCCTCTGCACACTGTATAGTCTGTATTTTACTTGTTTCCCCACGTCAAGTTAGTGTACCTAGCTCTTTTTCTTCCCGACTAAATATCACCTTACGCCATTATAGAATGAAGTCGATGAATTGGCAAAGGCGCGAAAAATTAATCACACAACCAGTGAACTGCCTGTCTGATATAATTTTGTTTTTTATTTCTTCCCCATAGGATACAGTGATTGGTCTGCAAGCTTTGTCTGAATATGCCTCACAACTGAATGAGGGCACTAGAAATATTAATATTGCAATCTCTTCATCCAGCCCCGATGACACACAAGAACTCGTTATCAATGATGCTAATAGCATAGTGTACCAACAAGTAGAGGTAAGAGACTGTTTGGATGTATTCATTACACATTTGGGTGTATTCCTAATACATTTGGGTGTATTCCTAATACATTTGGGTGTATTCCTAATACATTTGGGTGTATTCCTAATACATTTGGGTGTATTCCTAATACATTTGGGTGTATTCCTAATACATTTGGGTGTATACCTAATACATTTGGGTGTATTCCTAATACAGTTGGGTGGCACTCACTAAAAATGGGTGATGGGGATGTGCTGCCACATTGACCCCCATTTTTCAACTCCTTCCCACCCAATAACCCCCTTTTTTGTTTTACTGAATTCCCTCTCACCCAATGTCCCCCTTTTTTGTTTTTCTGTCCTAATACATGCCCCCAGTTTGTTCATTATTTTTCTTCAAATTTTTCAACAAATTTCAAATTTTGATGACATTTTTCATAAATATCAAATTTTATATTATGACCCCTAAATATTTATCAGTCTCACGAAAAGGCCCCCTTTTTTGTAAGAATTTTGCCAGTTTTATCAAAAGCCCCCCATTTTTAGAGCCTTCTCACTGAATGACCCCCTTTTTTGGTGTCTAGACTCTCACCGAAAGAACCATGGTTTCGAACTGCTGTCCACACACCCCGTCACTTCCAAAGTTGAGTTCTCCCCCTAACTGCAACCAGTTTTTCAGTAACAGTTGTAGTCTCCAGCACAGACAACTTATGCAATTCAACATTGACTATCTTTTTTTATACAGTTGACTGCAACCAGTGGTTCAGTAACAGTTGTAGTCTCCGGCACAGGCAACTGCCTCATCCAATTCAATGTAGACTATAACCTGAACAAAGAGAATACACAAAACAATTATATCTTCAATGTGGTGGTCACAGATACGGATAGAAATCGTGTGGATGTAGAGCTGTGTGGAAGGTTAGTCACCAGAGTAACATTGCCGGGATTTGGCTGTTCCATCTTGCGCCCTCTGACACAAAGGGGACACTTGCTGTTGCACTCAGTGGGGGAAATCACAAAACATGTTATAAAACAATTCCAAAATTTCAATTTTTTTTAATTGAGGAAATCAATTTCCAATAATTACACAAATTAAGGCAAATTAGTATTTTCTGTGCTGAGAAAATGACTAGAGCACTGAAAAAGCCCTGTACAAACCAATAGCGATTACTCAAGGGTGTCCCCTTCCTTTGACAGACGTGAGAAATGGGTAAGTGCAATAGATGGAACAGCTCTTACTGAGTGAATTGTGTCAAAGCTAGGTCAAGTTTAGTAATTTACAGAAAGTAAGAAAGAAATTGGACGAAAACGAAAGACAGTTTGGGTGTATTACTTATACGTCTGGGTGTATTCCAAATAGATTTGGGTATATTCCTAATACATTTGGATGGGATTCCTATAATAAATTTAGGTGTATTCCTAATAGATTTTGGTGTATTCCTAATATATTTGGGTGTTTAATTTATTTGTTATCCTCCTATAGGTACAAAGGGGAAGAGACTCAACCAGGTATGGGCATTATGTTTGGTGGTATTTTCTCAGGATTTGAAGCGATCGGAGAAGATTTGAACACGATGGTGCAGAATGAAGTCAACATTGCTAGATATGAGACTGATGCACAGGGGGTGACGTTTTACCTGAATGATGTAAGTAATGGTGGGGTGTGTGGGGGTGTGAGGGAGGGGTGTGTGTTTGTGCATCATTCTGTCAGTAAAGTCAACATAGCTAGATATGAGACTGATACACAGGGTGACATTTTACCTGAATGGTGTAATTATTGTGGGTAAGGTTGTGTGGAATTGAGTGTGGGGTGGGGGTGAGTGTGTGGATGGGGGTGTTGTGGGTGTGTGTATTTATGCATCATGCTGGCAGTTATGTCAACATAGCTAGATATGAGACTGATACACAGGGAGTGACGCTTTATCTGAATGACATAAGTAATGATGGGGTGGGGTGTGTGGGGGTGTCACAGAGTGTGTGGATGGGGGTGTGGTGGTGTGTGTATTTATGCATCATGCTGGCAGTTATGTCAACATAGCTAGATATGAGACTGATACATAGGGGTGGCACTTTACCTGAATGATGTAATGGGGTGGGGTGTGAGTGTGTGGATGGGGTGTGGTGTAGAAGGTGTGTGTATTTATGCATCATGCATAATGGTAATGGTTTTTGTTTTCTGTCACAGGTTGGGCAACATACATGCGCCACTGTTCCACTGCAGAGAACCAAGCCTGTAGCTAACACCCAGCCTGTCCAGGCCTCTCTCTATCGTTATTATGCACCAGGTAAGATTCCTTCCATTACAGAGAACAAAGCCTGTAGCTATAATTGAAGACTAAATTGAAGATTATACTATAATTGAAGATTAAAAAGACTAGTTTGCGTCTGACGTCAGGGTAAAGCCGCAACGTGATTGGTTGCTGACCTGCGCAGTACAGCATTTTTGGTCTGGTTGACAGGACGTCATACGCAAACAAGTCTTTTTAATTCGGTCTTCTATTCAACTTAATTCAAATTTCATTTATACATCATCCATTCACTCATATCCTACAAGACATCAATGTAGTGCAACTCTCGTTATTCCTGAATTTCATTCATCTTCGGGTTTACGAACATTTCATTACCGTTCTGTACAGCTGTGGACTAGACTCCCAGCTTTGCAAATGCTGCTTAAAATCCTGTAATACTAAAATATCAATAAGTCTGACTTCAGACTGATTTTGCTTGATCACATCACATATAATGATGATTTTTCTTTTCTTTTCTTCAAAGATGACCAAGATGTCCAAATCGTCACATCAGAAATTCTTGCTAGAACTGACGTCTGCGAAGTGTGTGGCAGCAATTGCAACAACTGTGATGATACTGATCCGGGTAGTGCCGTCAAGAACATAGTCAACACCGCCCTCGTCATGCTGCTTAGCGCCCTCACTCTTATTATTCACAAATTTATGTAAAATAAATCTGTGGTGTGTCTAAACTAGTTTAACCCTGGATTAACCCAATCTATACTACATGCTGATTGGCTACAAGAAGGCTATTATGATTTATTGAGCCAATCAGTAGGATGGTAAGAATGATGGTAGGGTTGAATAGGGTTAAGCTTTAATATTTAGAAGCTGTATTTTAATTGGTCAGTCAGATGAATATATCATCTAAATATCCAATCAGGCACTGTAAGAAATGCAGTAGTACCCACAAAATTAACTATAATCATGATACTAAAGCATGTTGAAAAACATTTTTTTAAATTTTTTTTTATACTGATTAACACAAGTATATAATTTTTTTTTAAACTTGAAGCGGGTGGCAGAACTAAACCTAAGGAGTCTTTCATTGATTAATTTGTGAAAATATAATGAAATATGCTTATTTTTGTATTCCCCCCATATTTTAGAAGAACCAAAAACGGAAACATTGACCCAAAGCTTTTATTTAGATCCAACCATTAATTAGCCTGTAAGAACTATTTTGATTGGTTATAAAGAAAGATATATCATGTATTGAGCCAATCAGAGATATTGTAATAAACAGTAGTGCTAAAATGATGACCCCATTTGTACTAGCAGCCAAATTATTGGCCTGTAAATTATTAGCCTCTAAGAACTATTTTGATTGGCTACAAGGAGAGATATATCATGTATTAAGCCAATCAGAGATATTGTAATAATCAGGTAAAGGGTATTAATTAATTAATTAATTTTTGGAAAATAATAGACAAATAACCCAATTTGCACTAGCAGCCAAATTATTGGCCTGTAAAGTATTAGCCTCTAAGAACTATTTTGATTGGCTACAAAGAGGGATAAATCATGTATTGAGCCAATCAGAGATATTGTAAGAATAATCAGTAGTGATAAAGGGTATTAATTAAAAGCTAGCATTATAAGGCAGACGGTGATGACCTGATATGCAAAAATTTGAAAATGGCGTTGATCGGCTTTTGCAGCTAGCTGAGCTCTTAATTAATATGCGAGTGTAAAGTCACAAGTTGGTGGTTTCGAGACCTTGTTGACCAATTGTCCTTTGTGAAAGTTGTCCTTTATTTTGTTGAAAATACCATCACAATTGGACTTATGGTTCCAGAGGTATAGTCATATAATATTAGTGTCGCTCAGAACAAAGAAGCACAAAGTTGAATACTATTATTGGCTGTATCTCAAAAGCAATATTAGCGACAACTGACTAGCTTGATCACATAAAAGCTGTACTCGATATTACATTCTGTCCCCATTCACAAAGGACATACCACTGCCAATACAAACAAAGAACATCCAACTCAACAGTTGGGACATCTTAAAACTCCCACTTGCGACTTTACATGTATTTTGTGTAAGCGGGACAAATTTATAGTGTGATGATTCGCGTGCGTTTTCCTGTCAGAGGATATGTCATGCTACTGGACCAGGCCAGGCACAAGTGACCTGGTGAGGGGGGGTCGCCATAGATAGCTGACCAGGGCATTTTTACAGGACAGGCAAGTGTAGCCGACAATCGGGCTTATTATGTGTTATCATGTGTTATGCATGCACAAAACGCACACAAATCAAGCTTGCGAAAACAGAGAGATGGTAGATTAAAATTATGTGTGACCTGATCAGGGAATAGGAATCAATTTGGGTGCATTTTAAAGACATTTGGGTGTATTCCTGATACATTTGGGTGTATTCCTGATATATTTGGGTGTATTCCTGATATATTTGGGTGTATTCCTGATATATTTGGGTGTATTCCTGATACATTTGGGTGTATTCCTGATACATTTGGGTGTATTCTTATGTGTTTGGGTGTATTCCTGATGTGCTCCCTCCACCCTCCCGATCAAAATTGCGGTGATAAAACCAACAATACTTGAAATATTTTGCCAAATTATGTCCCTTTTTTTGGCTGGTCAGGTCACATGTGTGGTGCCTTATTGAGAAAAGCTGGTTCTTTTCTCTATATTTTTGAACTTGGAAAAGAAGAGGTTATTTTTGGCAGATGTAAATAAATTAAGTAGATCTTGGGAGAGCTTATTATTGTATATGAAACATTTGAGTGTACTCCTAATACATTTGGGTGTATTCCTGATACATTTGGGTGTATTCCCATAGAATGTATGAGATAATGTTTATATAATGGCACTATAAAATGATTATATAATTATATATTCAAGTTGTATGTCTTGTTTTATTTTAAAAAAAGTAAAGTTCATTAATCATGTATTATAAACTATTGTGTTGACAACATGGATCATCAGTGTTGGTAATGTGTTTGGGTGTACTCAAGACTTTTCGGTGTATTCCAATTCCAAATAACATTTGGGTATATTACTATTACATTTGGGTGTATTCCAAATACATTTAGGTGTATTCCTAATACATTTTGGTGTAGTCCTAAAACATTTGGGTGTATTCCTAATACGTTTGGGTGTATTCCCAATACATTTGGGTGTATTCATAATAATTTGGGTGTATTCATAAAAAAAAAAAATTTGATCCAGATTCCTCTCCCTTCCCATCATTCCCGGGCATCCATCACAGTGTAGGCACAGAAGGTTTTGAGTGATTACTTCAAACACAATAAAATATGCATTGTATAGTATCAAATTACTAACTTGTCTTTCATTTTAAGCAGTTAACCAAAGTACACATAGTATTATTTTGCATTGATTTGATATTTAGAAAACATTGTATTTCTATATCTTTTACATCATATCAAGGTAACATTTGGGTGTATTCTTCAGACATTTGGGTGTATTCTGAATACATTTGGGTGTATGCCTAATACATTTAAGTGTATTCCTAATGCATTTGGGTGTATTCCTAATACATTGGGGTGTATTCCTAATACATTTGGGTGTGTTCCTAATACATTGGGGTGTATTCCTAATACATTTGGGTGTATTCCTAATACATTTGGGTGTATTCCTAATACATTTGGGTGTATTCTGAATACATTTGGGTGTATGCCTAATACATTTAAGTGTGTTACTAATACATTTGGGTGTATTCCTAATACATTTGGGTGTATTACTAATACAATTGGGTGTATTACTAATACATTGGGGTATATTACTAATACATTGGGGTGTATTCCTAATACATTTGGGTGTATTCCTAATACATTTGGGTGTATTCCTAATACATTTGGGTGTATTCCTAATACATTTGGGTGTATTCCTAATACATTTGGGTGTATTCCTAATACATTTGGGTGTATTCCTAATACATTTGGGTGTATTCTGAATACATTGGGGTGTGTTCCTAATACATTGGGGTGTGTTCCTAATACATTTGGGTGTATACATCTGTGGCTGTGCTGCGTTAAAGTTATTTTTTGTAAGAAATATTTAAACTTTTAGTGAAGTGGAAACAACTGTATAAAGTAAATAAAAGGTGATTATGGTCTCTATGTGAAATAGTTGTATGATGTGTTTTTATTGTAATACTTGCAGAAGAGGGCTCCTTTGATAATTTCAAAATTCTGATTTGTACATTACAGAGTGGTCCAAAAACAAGTTAACCCAATTTCAGCGGATGATCTCTCAAATTCATATTCTTGAAGAACATCAAATAAACTAGACATATAATAATGAAAGACGGAGATAAAAAAGACTAAATTGCATCTTACAGTAGGGCAAAGGCACGGTATGATTGGTTGCCGACCTGCGCAGTACAGCATTTTCTGTTGTCAGACGCGAAGTAGTCTTTTTATCTCGGTCTTTCATTATAGCTGTGGCCTAAGACCATGAACACAGCCATGATGACCCCTGACCTTTGACCCCAAATTTCTGACCCCCACACACCTATTTGGGTGTATTCCTAATACATTTGGGTGTATTCTTAATACATTTGGGTGTATTCCTAATATATTTGGTGTATTCCTATTTCCTAATGCATTTGGGTGTATTTCTAATGCATTTGGGTGTATTTCCTAATGCAGTTGGGTGTATTCCCAATGCATTTGGGTGTATTCCCCATGCATTTGGGTGTATTCCTAATGCATTTGGGTGTATTCCTAATACATTTGGGTGTATTCCCAATACATTTGGGTGTATTCCCAATACATTTGGATGTATTCCCAATACATTTGGGTGTATTCCCAATACATTTGGATGTATTCCCAATACATTGGGTCAGGGGTGTATAGCCAGCTTTCCTGTTCCCGGGAGAGGCAAAATAAAAATTTCAGGAGTAAAGACAAAAAAATCCTGGGGCATCATTTTGACCCGGCAATATCGGTGGGATATATAATATTTATAGCGGTTTTTTAGAGAAACTCAGAAAATCAACTCCGACATATTGAGAAAGCGTGGAACAAGAATGGATATCCCTCAAACACAGGACAGTCAAGAAACACAGAAAAAGAATCGTGACAGAAACATACGTTACCATTAATTTTAACACCTTATTAAAATTTACTAAAACCGCGCCCAATTACCCTTGTATTGTATTCTTATAACGGCACCATGCATTATAAGTACGTAGGAAAGGGGATATTAGAAAAAATAGGCTCAATGAAAAGTATCCTAATTGTAAGTTTCATCTATCAATTATTTTTCAACTCTTCTTTAAGGGATCTAAAATGAGCGTTTATTGCGTTTCGATAGTATTTTTTGAGGGACATGAGAGCACCTCAGACCTATCGAATTGTATTCTGAATACGAAGCATGTCTTTCTGATATCAAATAATTTTCATTTTTTGAAAATCACAATATAATACAAATTTTATGACAAATTATAAAAAATGATATTTTTCACATTTTTGATATATAACAGTCCTCGAAGTAAATTATATAAATCTAATGATATATTCTTAAAGTGTATGTAGCAGGGAGGAAAAGCCGACGGTCAATTGGAAATTTTGACCTTTCATATTGAAGATATGGATTTTTTTCCCAAAAAGACCTAATTTTTTTTTGGTGTTTTGGGAAAAAAATCCATATCTTCAATACGAAAGGTCAAAATTTTCAATTGATCTTCGGCTTTTCATCCCACCTACATACACTTTAAATAAATCATCAGATTTATAAAGTTTACTTCAAGTACTGTTAAATATCAAAAATATCAATTTTAATGATTTGCCATAAAATGTGTATTAAATTGCGAATTTCAAAAATCAAAATTATTTGATATCAGAATGACATTCTTCGTATTCAGAATGCAATTCGATATGTCTGATGTGCTCTCATGTCCCACAATAAATACTGTCCAAACGTTCATACCCCAGCCCTTAAGGTCATCAATTCCCCTTGAACAAAAGTTTCTTTTTGAACTATTAAAAAGGCAACATTGCATTGGATTAATTTAGCTTTCATCAAAAGCACTCTATATGCTTGTATAGACGAGGTTTTACTGTATGCCAAAGGTGTATCGCCCAAAACCAGCCGGTGCAGGGGTCGGCCAAATTAAGAGACACCCTAAGGCTGCGGTATACGGTATTAACTATACGATTAACGCTCATTCGATCAGGCTGAGTTCACATATGAGCATACTATTGAACTCAGCCTGATCGAATGAGCGTTAATCGTATAGCGAATACCGTATAGGGCCTACTTCTATGTGATCGGATTTTGGCGGCCATTTTGAAAAAAGCGCCCTCACGGAAAAATTCTCAGGTTACGGGCTTTTTACCCAACAAATTCTTGTTCCCCATGCAAAACTGGTCCAGATAAACCATATGTGAATTTCTTGTTCTCCAAGTGGTACTTAGCTCAGTTTTAACCTGGTCTACTATATCTAATGAGAATTAAATTAAAATTTCAAATGTTGCGACATTTTGTTTTGGTTTAATTTGGGACTATAGGCGTTAATTTGGGACTATATGAGATTCTAAATGCTAGGCCTATCTTCAGTAGATATAGCGAAAAAATCCTAAAACGCGCACGGTTACTCTGCGCGATTGAAAGAAATCGGCATTCGGCCGATATGCCGCGCTATTTTAAAAAAAAAAAGGGGGGGAAGAGGTAAAAATAGAGAGACAGGCAGATCCGGAAAGTGATGAGTCTGTAATATCGCTTTAAACTTTCTGATCAGGGCTGATGTATTAGAAAGAAAAAACTCGCCGCTACATGATGAAGTAAATATTTAGAAAATAATGTAAAACAATACTTCTAGAGTAGAAAAAATGCAATGAATCGGGATGAGATTCTAAATGCTATCTTCAGTAGATATAGCGAAAAAAAGTCCTAAAATGCGCACGGTTACTCTGCGCAAATTACAAAATCGGCATTCGGCCTATATGCCGTATTATTTTTAAAAAATGGGGGAGGAGGGGTTAAGGTAAAAATAGAGATTTATACACATTTTAGGTCCGACTAATTTTTGAGAAAATTATAGAGAAACAGGCTGATGCGGAAAGTGATGAGTCTGTAATATCGCTTTAAAATTTCTGATCGGGACTGATGTATTAGAAAGAAAAAACTCGCCGCTACATGACGAAGTAAAAATTTAGAGTAAATAATGTAAAACATTACATCTAAAAAAGAAAGATGCAATGAATCGGGATGAGATTCTAAATGCTATCTTCAGTAGATATAGCGACTCTGCCCGAATTAAAAAATCGGCATTCGGCGGCCTATATAACTCGCTATTTAAAAAAAAAAAAAAAAGGGAAGGTAAAAATAAAGAAACAGGCAGATGATAATCTCTGCTTTATAAGTGCCGTTTTAAATTTTGGTCAGCTTCGTCATTTACATTTCTTTAAAGCTCTGTGCAGTCGGCCTAATGCCGATTTTTCTCTGAGCGCGCAAACCCGTTCAATGCAGTTTTGCCATTTCGCGCCGTACTGAATCATCATCCACAACGCGTGCTAGGCAAGGGTTTTTTTTTTTTTAAATATTATTATTATTATTTTTTGCTTGTTATCTTCTGAAGATAGCAATTTTGGTCAGCTTCGTCATTTTAAGATTTCTTTATAGCTTTGCATTCGGCCTAGTGCCGATTTTTATACTAAAAGAAAATGTGACGAGACATGCCGTAATTTGCTCGATTCTGGTGCCGGTGTCTATTGAGCTCCTGCATTGATTGACATGGGTAATATTAAAATTGAAATATCTCAAGAACCGAATACCGTATGACGCTGGAACAAACTTTGAAATAAAGCTTTTACATTTCTCTATTTTTTTTATGTCATTTTGGTGTTTGTCGGATTCGTGTGATTTTGCTATCAACTGCAGATAGCTCACATTTTAATGTCCGTTGGTTGTCGTTTTTGTCTGCTGAACGAGATAAAGGGTAGGCCTACATGCCACAAAAAAGCTTTCCAGCGACTTTACGTGCTAAATAGGGGTTGCGTTTTGGCCATAAGTCGAGTTACGTCCAACTTTGAAATATATATTTGATACCATCTTAACTAGAACAAAATTCTGCATAACATTTCTGAAAATGACTACACATTTTAGGTCCGACTAATTTTGAGAAAATTATAGAGAAACAGGCTGATGCGGAAAGTGATGAGTCTGTAATATCGCTTTAAAATTTCTGATCGGGACTGATGTATTAGAAAGAAAAAACTCGCCGCTACATGACGAGGTAAAAATTTAGAGTAAATAATGTAAAACATTACATCTAAAAAAGAAAGATGCAATGAATCGGGATGAGATTCTAAATGCTATCTTCAGTAGATATAGCGACAAAATCCTAAAACGCGCACGGTTACACTGCCCGAATTAAAAAATCGGCATTCGGCCTATATAACTCGCTATTAAAAAAAAAGGGGAAGGTAAAAATAAAGAAACAGGCAGATGATAATCTCTGCTTTATAAGTGCCGTTTTAAATTTTGGTCAGCTTCGTCATTTTCACATATTTTATAAAGCTCTGTGCAGTCGGCCTAATGCCGATTTTTCTCTGAGCGCGCAAACCCGTTCAATTCAGTTTTGCCATTTCGCGCCGTACTGAATCATCATCCACAACGCGTGCTAGGCAAGGTTTTTTTTTTTTTTTTTTGAATATTATTATTATTATTATTATTATTTGCTTGTTATCTTCTGAAGATAGCAATTTTGGTCAGCTTCGTCATTTTAAGATTTCTTTATAGCTTTGCATTCGGCCTAGTGCCGATTTTTATACTAAAAGAAAATGTGACGAGACATGCCGTAATTTGCTCGATTCTGGTGCCGGTGTCTATAGAGCTCCTGCATTGATTGACATGGGTAATATTAAAATTGAAATATCTCAAGAACCGAATACCGTATGACGCTGGAACAAACTTTGAAATAAAGCTTTTACATTTCTCTATCTGTTTTATGTCATTTTGGTGTTTGTCGGATTCGTGTGATTTTGCTATCAACTGCAGATAGCTCACATTTTAATGTCCGTTGGTTGTCGTTTTTGTCTGCTGAACGAGATAAAGGGTAGGCCTACAGGCCACAAAAAAGCTTTCCAGCGACTTTACGTGCTAAATAGGGGTTGCGTTTTGGCCATAAGTCGAGTTACGTCCAACTTTGAAATATATATTTGATACCATCTTAACTAGAACAAAATTCTGCATAACATTTCTGAAAATGACTACACATTTTAGGTCCGACTAATTTTTGAGAAAATTATAGAGAAACAGGCTGATGCGGAAAGTGATGAGTCTGTAATATCGCTTTAAAATTTCTGATCGGGACTGATGTATTAGAAAGAAAAAACTCGCCGCTAAAAAAAAAAAAAAAAATTTAGAGTAAATAATGTAAAACATTACATCTAAAAAAGAAAGATGCAATGAATCGGGATGAGATTCTAAATGCTATCTTCAGTAGATATAGCGACAAAATCCTAAAACGCGCACGGTTACACTGCCCGAATTAAAAAAAATCGGCATTCGGCCTATATAACTCGCTATTAAAAAAAAAAAGGGGAAGGTAAAAATAAAGAAACAGGCAGATGATAATCTCTGCTTTATAAGTGCCGTTTTAAATTTTGGTCAGCTTCGTCATTTTTACATTTCTATAAAGCTCTGTGCAGTCGGCCTAATGCCGATTTTTCTCTGAGCGCGCAAACCCGTTCAATGCAGTTTGGCATTTCGCGCCGTACTGAATCATCATCCACAACGCGTGCTAGGCAAGGTTTTTTTTTTTGGTTTTTTAATATTATTATTATTTTTTTTTTTGCTTGTTTTCTTCTGAAGATAGCAATTTTGGTCAGCTTCGTCATTTTAAGATTTCTTTATAGCTTTGCATTCGGCCTAGTGCCGATTTTTATACTAAAAGAAAATGTGACGAGACATGCCGTAATTTGCTCGATTCTGGTGCCGGTGTCTATAGAGCTCCTGCATTGATTGACATGGGTAATATTAAAATTGAAATATCTCAAGAACCGAATACCGTATGACGCTGAAACAAACTTTGAAATAAAGCTTTTACATTTCTCTATCTGTTTTATGTCATTTTGGTGCTTGTCGGATTCGTGGGATTTTGCTATCAACTGCAGATAGCTCACATTTTAATGTCCGTTGGTTGTCGTTTTTGTCTGCTGAACGAGATAAAGGGTAGGCCTACATGCCACAAAAAAGCTTTCCAGAGACTTTACGTGCTAAATAGGGGTTGCGTTTTGGCCATAAGTCGAGTTACGTCCAACTTTGAAATATATATTTGATACCATCTTAACTAGAACAAAATTCTGCATAACATTTCTGAAAATGACTACACATTTTAGGTCCGACTAAAATTTTGCGAAAATTATAGAGAAACAGGCTGATGCGGAAAGTGATGAGTCTGTAATATCTCTTTAAAATTTCTGATCGGGACTGATGTATTAGAAAGAAAAAACTCGCCGCTACATGACGAAGTAAAAATTTAGAGTAAATAATGTAAAACATTACATCTAAAAAAGAAAGATGCAATGAATCGGGATGAGATTCTAAATGCTATCTTCAGTAGATATAGCGACAAAATCCTAAAACGCGCACGGTTACACTGCCCGAATTAAAAATCGGCATTCGGCCTATATAACTCGCTATTAAAAAAAAAAAAAGAGGAGGTAAAAATAAAGAAACAGGCAGATGATAATCTCTGCTTTATAAGTGCCGTTTTAAATTTTGGTCAGCTTCGTCATTTACATTTCTTTAAAGCTCTGTGCAGTCGGCCTAATGCCGATTTTTCTCTGAGCGCGCAAACCCGTTCAATGCAGTTTTGCCATTTCGCGCCGTACTGAATCATCATCCACAACGCGTGCTAGGCAAGGGGTTTTTTGTTGTTGTTTTAATATTATTATTATTATTATTATTATTTGCTTGTTATCTTCTGAAAATAGCAATTTTAGTCAGCTTCGTCATTTTAAGATTTCTTTATAGCTTTGCATTCGGCCTAGTGCCGATTTTTATACTAAAAGAAAATGTGACGAGACATGCCGTAATTTGCTCGATTCTGGTGCCGGTGTCTATAGAGCTCCTGCATTGATTGACATGGGTAATATTAAAATTGAAATATCTCAAGAACCGAATACCGTATGACGCTGGAACAAACTTTGAAATAAAGCTTTTACATTTCTCTATCTGTTTTATGTCATTTTGGTGTTTGTCGGATTCGTGTGATTTTGCTATCAACTGCAGATAGCTCACATTTTAATGTCCGTTGGTTGTCGTTTTGTCTGCTGAACGAGATAAAGGGTAGGCCTACATGCCACAAAAAAGCTTTCCAAAGACTTTACGTGCTAAATAGGGGTTGCGTTTTGGACATAAGTCGAGTTACGTCCAACTTTGAAATATATATTTGATACCATCTTAACTAGAACAAAATTCTGCATAACATTTCTGAAAATGACTACACATTTTAGGTCCGACTAATTTTGAGAAAATTATAGAGAAACAGGCTGATGCGGAAAGTGATGAGTCTGTAATATCGCTTTAAAATTTCTGATGGGGACTGATGTATTAAAAAGAAAAAACTCGCCGCTACATGACGAAGTAAAATTTAGAGTAAATAATGTAAAACATTACATCTAAAAAAGAAAGATGCAATGAATCGGGATGAGATTCTAAATGCTATCTTCAGTAGATATAGCGACAAAATCCTAAAACGCGCACGGTTACACTGCCCGAATTGAACAATCGGCATTCGGCCTATATAACTCGCTATTAAAAAAAAAGGGGGAAGGTAAAAATAAAGAAACAGGCAGATGATAATCTCTGCTTTATAAGTGCCGTTTTAAATTTTGGTCAGCTTCGTCATTTTTACATTTCTATAAAGCTCTGTGCAGTCGGCCTAATGCCGATTTTTCTCTGAGCGCGCAAACCCGTTCAATGCAGTTTTGCCATTTCGCGCCGTACTGAATCATCATCCACAACGCGTGCTAGGCAAGGTTGTTTTTTGTTTGTTTTTTTTAATATTATTATTATTATTATTATTTTTTTTTTTTGCTTGTTATCTTCTGAAGATAGCAATTTTGGTCAGCTTCGTCATTTTAAGATTTCTTTATAGCTTTGCATTCGGGCTAGTGCCGATTTTTATACTAAAAGAAAATGTGACGAGACATGCCGTAATTTGCTCGATTCTGGTGCCGGTGTCTATAGAGCTCCTGCATTGATTGACATGGGTAATATTAAAATTGAAATATCTCAAGAACCGAATACCGTATGACGCTGAAACAAACTTTGAAATAAAGCTTTTACATTTCTCTATCTGTTTTATGTCATTTTGGTGCTTGTCGGATTCGTGTGATTTTGCTATCAACTGCAGATAGCTCACATTTTAATGTCCGTTGGTTGTCGTTTTGTCTGCTGAACGAGATAAAGGGTAGGCCTACATGCCACAAAAAGCTTTCCAGAGACTTTAAGTGCTAAATAGGGGTTGCGTTTTGGCCATAAGTCGAGTTACGTCCAACTTTGAAATATATATTTGATACCATCTTAACTAGAACAAAATTCTGCATAACATTTCTGAAAATGACTACACATTTTAGGTCCGACTAATTTTGAGAAAATTATAGAGAAACAGGCTGATGCGGAAAGTGATGAGTCTGTAATATCGCTTTAAAATTTCTGATCGGGACTGATGTATTAGAAAGAAAAAACTCGCCGCTACATGACGAAGTAAAAATTTAGAGTAAATAATGTAAAACATTACATCTAAAAAAGAAAGATGCAATGAATCGGGATGGAATCTAAATGCTATCTTCAGTAGATATAGCGACAAAATCCTAAAACGCGCACGGTTACACTGCCCGAATTAAAAAATCGGCATTCGGCCTATATAACTCGCTATTAAAAAAAAAAGGGAGGTAAAATAAAGAAACAGGCAGATGATAATCTCTGCTTTATAAGTGCCGTTTTAAATTTTGGTCAGCTTCGTCATTTACATTTCTTTAAAGCTCTGTGCAGTCGGCCTAATGCCGATTTTTCTCTGAGCGCGCAAACCCGTTCAATGCAGTTTTGCCATTTCGCGCCGTACTGAATCATCATCCACAACGCGTGCTAGGCAAGGGGTTTTTTGTTGTTGTTTTAATATTATTATTATTATTATTATTATTTGCTTGTTATCTTCTGAAAATAGCAATTTTAGTCAGCTTCGTCATTTTAAGATTTCTTTATAGCTTTGCATTCGGCCTAGTGCCGATTTTTATACTAAAAGAAAATGTGACGAGACATGCCGTAATTTGCTCGATTCTGGCGCCGGTGTCTATAGAGCTCCTGCATTGATTGACATGGGTAATATTAAAATTGAAATATCTCAAGAACCGTATACCGTATGACGCTGGAACAAACTTTGAAATAAAGCTTTTACATTTCTCTATCTGTTTTATGTCATTTTGGTGTTTGTCGGATTCGTGTGATTTTGCTATCAACTGCAGATAGCTCACATTTTAATGTCCGTTGGTTGTCGTTTTGTCTGCTGAACGAGATAAAGGGTAGGCCTACATGCCACAAAAAAGCTTTCCAAAGACTTTACGTGCTAAATAGGGGTTGCGTTTTGGACATAAGTCGAGTTACGTCCAACTTTGAAATATATATTTGATACCATCTTAACTAGAACAAAATTCTGCATAACATTTCTGAAAATGACTACACATTTTAGGTCCGACTAATTTTTGAGAAAATTATAGAGAAACAGGCTGATGCGGAAAGTGATGAGTCTGTAATATCGCTTTAAAATTTCTGATCGGGACTGATGTATTAAAAAGAAAAAACTCGCCGCTACATGACGAAGTAAAAATTTAGAGTAAATAATGTAAAACATTACATCTAAAAAGAAAGATGCAATGAATCGGATGAGATTCTAAATGCTATTTTCAGTAGATATAGCGACAAAATCCTAAAACGCGCACGGTTACACTGCCCGAATTAAAAATCGGCATTCGGCCTATATAACTCGCTATTAAAAAAAGGGGAAGGTAAAAATAAAGAAACAGGCGGATGATAATCTCTGCTTTATAAGTGCCGTTTTAAATTTTGGTCAGCTTCGTCATTTTTACATTTCTATAAAGCTCTGTGCAGTCGGCCTAATGCCGATTTTTCTCTGAGCGCGCAAACCCGTTCAATGCAGTTTTGCCATTTCGCGCCGTACTGAATCATCATCCACAACGCGTGCTAGGCAAGGTTTTGTTTTTGTTTTTTTTAATATTATTATTATTATTATTATTTTTTTTGCTTGTTATCTTCTGAAGATAGCAATTTTGGTCAGCTTCGTCATTTTAAGATTTCTTTATAGCTTTGCATTCGGGCTAGTGCCGATTTTTATACTAAAAGAAAATGTGACGAGACATGCCGTAATTTGCTCGATTCTGGTGCCGGTGTCTATAGAGCTCCTGCATTGATTGACATGGGTAATATTAAAATTGAAATATCTCAAGAACCGAATACCGTATGACGCTGAAACAAACTTTGAAATAAAGCTTTTACATTTCTCTATCTGTTTTATGTCATTTTGGTGCTTGTCGGATTCGTGTGATTTTGCTATCAACTGCAGATAGCTCACATTTTAATGTCCGTTGGTTGTCGTTTTTGTCTGCTGAACGAGATAAAGGGTAGGCCTACATGCCACAAAAAAGCTTTCCAAAGACTTTACGTGCTAAATAGGGGTTGCGTTTTGGACATAAGTCGAGTTACGTCCAACTTTGAAATATATATTTGATACCATCTTAACTAGAACAAAATTCTGCATAACATTTCTGAAAATGACTACACATTTTAGGTCCGACTAATTTTGAGAAAATTATAGAGAAACAGGCTGATGCGGAAAGTGATGAGTCTGTAATATCGCTTTAAAATTTCTGATCGGGACTGATGTATTAGAAAGAAAAAACTCGCCGCTACATGACGAAGTAAAAATTTAGAGTAAATAATGTAAAACATTACATCTAAAAAAGAAAGATGCAATGAATCGGGATGAGATTCTAAATGCTATCTTCAGTAGATATAGCGACAAAATCCTAAAACGCGCACGGTTACACTGCCCGAATTAAAAAATCGGCATTCGGCCTATATAACTCGCTATTAAAAAAAAAAGGGGGAAGGTAAAAATAAAGAAACAGGCAGATGATAATCTCTGCTTTATAAGTGCCGTTTTAAATTTTGGTCAGCTTCGTCATTTTTACATTTCTATAAAGCTCTGTGCAGTCGGCCTAATGCCGATTTTTCTCTGAGCGCGCAAACCCGTTCAATGCAGTTTGGCATTTCGCGCCGTACTGAATCATCATCCACAACGCGTGCTAGGCAAGGTTTTTTTTGGTTTTTAATATTATTATTATTTTTTTTTTTTTGCTTGTTATCTTCTGAAGATAGCAATTTTGGTCAGCTTCGTCATTTTAAGATTTCTTTATAGCTTTGCATTCGGCCTAGTGCCGATTTTTATACTAAAAGAAAATGTGACGAGACATGCCGTAATTTGCTCGATTCTGGTGCCGGTGTCTATAGAGCTCCTGCATTGATTGACATGGGTAATATTAAAATTGAAATATCTCAAGAACCGAATACCGTATGACGCTGAAACAAACTTTGAAATAAAGCTTTTACATTTCTCTATCTGTTTTATGTCATTTTGGTGCTTGTCGGATTCGTGGGATTTTGCTATCAACTGCAGATAGCTCACATTTTAATGTCCGTTGGTTGTCGTTTTTGTCTGCTGAACGAGATAAAGGGTAGGCCTACATGCCACAAACAAGCTTTCCAGAGACTTTACGTGCTAAATAGGGGTTGCGTTTTGGCCATAAGTCGAGTTACGTCCAACTTTGAAATATATATTTGATACCATCTTAACTAGAACAAAATTCTGCATAACATTTCTGAAAATGACTACACATTTTAGGTCCGACTAATTTTTGAGAAAATTATAGAGAAACAGGCTGATGCGGAAAGTGATGAGTCTGTAATATCTCTTTAAAATTTCTGATCGGGACTGATGTATTAGAAAGAAAAAACTCGCCGCTACATGACGAAGTAAAAATTTAGAGTAAATAATGTAAAACATTACATCTAAAAAAGAAAGATGCAATGAATCGGGATGGAATCTAAATGCTATCTTCAGTAGATATAGCGACAAAATCCTAAAACGCGCACGGTTACACTGCCCGAATTAAAAATCGGCATTCGGCCTATATAACTCGCTATTAAAAAAAAAAAAAGGGAGGTAAAAATAAAGAAACAGGCAGATGATAATCTCTGCTTTATAAGTGCCGTTTTAAATTTTGGTCAGCTTCGTCATTTACATTTCTTTAAAGCTCTGTGCAGTCGGCCTAATGCCGATTTTTCTCTGAGCGCGCAAACCCGTTCAATGCAGTTTTGCCATTTCGCGCCGTACTGAATCATCATCCACAACGCGTGCTAGGCAAGGGGTTTTTTTGTTGTTGTTTTTAATATTATTATTATTATTATTATTATTTGCTTGTTATCTTCTGAAAATAGCAATTTTAGTCAGCTTCGTCATTTTAAGATTTCTTTATAGCTTTGCATTCGGCCTAGTGCCGATTTTTATACTAAAAGAAAATGTGACGAGACATGCCGTAATTTGCTCGATTCTGGTGCCGGTGTCTATAGAGCTCCTGCATTGATTGACATGGGTAATATTAAAATTGAAATATCTCAAGAACCGAATACCGTATGACGCTGGAACAAACTTTGAAATAAAGCTTTTACATTTCTCTATCTGTTTTATGTCATTTTGGTGTTTGTCGGATTCGTGTGATTTTGCTATCAACTGCAGATAGCTCACATTTTAATGTCCGTTGGTTGTCGTTTTGTCTGCTGAACGAGATAAAGGGTAGGCCTACATGCCACAAAAAAGCTTTCCAAAGACTTTACGTGCTAAATAGGGGTTGCGTTTTGGACATAAGTCGAGTTACGTCCAACTTTGAAATATATATTTGATACCATCTTAACTAGAACAAAATTCTGCATAACATTTCTGAAAATGACTACACATTTTAGGTCCGACTAATTTTGAGAAAATTATAGAGAAACAGGCTGATGCGGAAAGTGATGAGTCTGTAATATCGCTTTAAAATTTCTGATCGGGACTGATGTATTAAAAGAAAAAAACTCGCCGCTACATGACGAAGTAAAAATTTAGAGTAAATAATGTAAAACATTACATCTAAAAAGAAAGATGCAATGAATCGGGATGAGATTCTAAATGCTATCTTCAGTAGATATAGCGACAAAATCCTAAAACGCGCACGGTTACACTGCCCGAATTGAACAATCGGCATTCGGCCTATATAACTCGCTATTAAAAAAAAAGGGGGAAGGTAAAAATAAAGAAACAGGCAGATGATAATCTCTGCTTTATAAGTGCCGTTTTAAATTTTGGTCAGCTTCGTCATTTTACATTTCTATAAAGCTCTGTGCAGTCGGCCTAATGCCGATTTTTCTCTGAGCGCGCAAACCCGTTCAATGCAGTTTTGCCATTTCGCGCCGTACTGAATCATCACCTACAACGCGTGCTAGACAATGTTTTTTTTTTTGTTTTTTTAATATTATTATTATTATTATTTTTTTTTTTGCTTGTTATCTTCTGAAGATAGCAATTTTGGTCAGCTTCGTCATTTTAAGATTTCTTTATAGCTTTGCATTCGGGCTAGTGCCGATTTTTATACTAAAAGAAAATGTGACGAGACATGCCGTAATTTGCTCGATTCTGGTGCCGGTGTCTATAGAGCTCCTGCATTGATTGACATGGGTAATATTAAAATTGAAATATCTCAAGAACCGAATACCGTATGACGCTGAAACAAACTTTGAAATAAAGCTTTTACATTTCTCTATCTGTTTTATGTCATTTTGGTGCTTGTCGGATTCGTGTGATTTTGCTATCAACTGCAGATAGCTCACATTTTAATGTCCGTTGGTTGTCGTTTTTGTCTGCTGAACGAGATAAAGGGTAGGCCTACATGCCACAAAAAAGCTTTCCAGAGACTTTAAGTGCTAAATAGGGGTTGCGTTTTGGCCATAAGTCGAGTTACGTCCAACTTTGAAATATATATTTGATACCATCTTAACTAGAACAAAATTCTGCATAACATTTCTGAAAATGACTACACATTTTAGGTCCGACTAATTTTTGAGAAAATTATAGAGAAACAGGCTGATGCGGAAAGTGATGAGTCTGTAATATCGCTTTAAAATTTCTGATCGGGACTGATGTATTAGAAAGAAAAAACTCGCCGCTACATGACGAAGTAAAAATTTAGAGTAAATAATGTAAAACATTACATCTAAAAAGAAAGATGCAATGAATCGGGATGGAATCTAAATGCTATCTTCAGTAGATATAGCGACAAAATCCTAAAACGCGCACGGTTACACTGCCCGAATTAAAAAAATCGGCATTCGGCCTATATAACTCGCTATTAAAAAAAAAAAAGGGAGGTAAAATAAAGAAACAGGCAGATGATAATCTCTGCTTTATAAGTGCCGTTTTAAATTTTGGTCAGCTTCGTCATTTACATTTCTTTAAAGCTCTGTGCAGTCGGCCTAATGCCGATTTTTCTCTGAGCGCGCAAACCCGTTCAATGCAGTTTTGCCATTTCGCGCCGTACTGAATCATCATCCACAACGCGTGCTAGGCAAGGGTTTTTTGTTGTTGTTTTAATATTATTATTATTATTATTATTATTTGCTTGTTATCTTCTGAAAATAGCAATTTTAGTCAGCTTCGTCATTTTAAGATTTCTTTATAGCTTTGCATTCGGCCTAGTGCCGATTTTTATACTAAAAGAAAATGTGACGAGACATGCCGTAATTTGCTCGATTCTGGCGCCGGTGTCTATAGAGCTCCTGCATTGATTGACATGGGTAATATTAAAATTGAAATATCTCAAGAACCGTATACCGTATGACGCTGGAACAAACTTTGAAATAAAGCTTTTACATTTCTCTATCTGTTTTATGTCATTTTGGTGTTTGTCGGATTCGTGTGATTTTGCTATCAACTGCAGATAGCTCACATTTTAATGTCCGTTGGTTGTCGTTTTTGTCTGCTGAACGAGATAAAGGGTAGGCCTACATGCCACAAAAAAGCTTTCCAAAGACTTTACGTGCTAAATAGGGGTTGCGTTTTGGACATAAGTCGAGTTACGTCCAACTTTGAAATATATATTTGATACCATCTTAACTAGAACAAAATTCTGCATAACATTTCTGAAAATGACTACACATTTTAGGTCCGACTAATTTTTGAGAAAATTATAGAGAAACAGGCTGATGCGGAAAGTGATGAGTCTGTAATATCGCTTTAAAATTTCTGATCGGGACTGATGTATTAAAAAGAAAAAACTCGCCGCTACATGACGAAGTAAAAATTTAGAGTAAATAATGTAAAACATTACATCTAAAAAGAAAGATGCAATGAATCGGGATGAGATTCTAAATGCTATTTTCAGTAGATATAGCGACAAAATCCTAAAACGCGCACGGTTACACTGCCCGAATTAAAAATCGGCATTCGGCCTATATAACTCGCTATTAAAAAAAAAGGGGAAGGTAAAATAAAGAAACAGGCGGATGATAATCTCTGCTTTATAAGTGCCGTTTTAAATTTTGGTCAGCTTCGTCATTTTACATTTCTATAAAGCTCTGTGCAGTCGGCCTAATGCCGATTTTTCTCTGAGCGCGCAAACCCGTTCAATGCAGTTTTGCCATTTCGCGCCGTACTGAATCATCATCCACAACGCGTGCTAAGCAAGGTTTTGTTTTTGTTTTTTTTAATATTATTATTATTATTATTTTTTTTTTTGCTTGTTATCTTCTGAAGATAGCAATTTTGGTCAGCTTCGTCATTTTAAGATTTCTTTATAGCTTTGCATTCGGGCTAGTGCCGATTTTTATACTAAAAGAAAATGTGACGAGACATGCCGTAATTTGCTCGATTCTGGTGCCGGTGTCTATAGAGCTCCTGCATTGATTGACATGGGTAATATTAAAATTGAAATATCTCAAGAACCGAATACCGTATGACGCTGAAACAAACTTTGAAATAAAGCTTTTACATTTCTCTATCTGTTTTATGTCATTTTGGTGCTTGTCGGATTCGTGTGATTTTGCTATCAACTGCAGATAGCTCACATTTTAATGTCCGTTGGTTGTCGTTTTTGTCTGCTGAACGAGATAAAGGGTAGGCCTACATGCCACAAAAAAGCTTTCCAAAGACTTTACGTGCTAAATAGGGGTTGCGTTTTGGACATAAGTCGAGTTACGTCCAACTTTGAAATATATATTTGATACCATCTTAACTAGAACAAAATTCTGCATAACATTTCTGAAAATGACTACACATTTTAGGTCCGACTAATTTTGAGAAAATTATAGAGAAACAGGCTGATGCGGAAAGTGATGAGTCTGTAATATCGCTTTAAAATTTCTGATCGGGACTGATGTATTAAAAAGAAAAAACTCGCCGCTACATGACGAAGTAAAAATTTAGAGTAAATAATGTAAAACATTACATCTAAAAAAGAAAGATGCAATGAATCGGGATGAGATTCTAAATGCTATTTTCAGTAGATATAGCGACAAAATCCTAAAACGCGCACGGTTACACTGCCCGAATTAAAAAATCGGCATTCGGCCTATATAACTCGCTATTAAAAAAAAGAGGGAAGGAAAAAATAAAGAAACAGGCGGATGATAATCTCTGCTTTATAAGTGCCGTTTTAAATTTTGGTCAGCTTCGTCATTTTTACATTTCTATAAAGCTCTGTGCAGTCGGCCTAATGCCGATTTTTCTCTGAGCGCGCAAACCCGTTCAATGCAGTTTTGCCATTTCGCGCCGTACTGAATCATCATCCACAACGCGTGCTAGGCAAGGTTTTTTTTGTTTTTTTAATATTATTATTATTATTTTTTTTTTTTGCTTGTTATCTTCTGAAGATAGCAATTTTGGTCAGCTTCGTCATTTTAAGATTTCTTTATAGCTTTGCATTCGGGCTAGTGCCGATTTTTATACTAAAAGAAAATGTGACGAGACATGCCGTAATTTGCTCGATTCTGGTGCCGGTGTCTATAGAGCTCCTGCATTGATTGACATGGGTAATATTAAAATTGAAATATCTCAAGAACCGAATACCGTATGACGCTGAAACAAACTTTGAAATAAAGCTTTTACATTTCTCTATCTGTTTTATGTCATTTTGGTGCTTGTCGGATTCGTGTGATTTTGCTATCAACTGCAGATAGCTCACATTTTAATGTCCGTTGGTTGTCGTTTTTGTCTGCTGAACGAGATAAAGGGTAGGCCTACATGCCACAAAAAAAGCTTTCCAGAGACTTTACGTGCTAAATAGGGGTTGCGTTTTGGCCATAAGTCGAGTTACGTCCAACTTTGAAATATATATTTGATACCATCTTAACTAGAACAAAATTCTGCATAACATTTCTGAAAATGACTACACATTTTAGGTCCGACTAATTTTGAGAAAATTATAGAGAAACAGGCTGATGCGGAAAGTGATGAGTCTGTAATATCGCTTTAAAATTTCTGATCGGGACTGATGTATTAGAAAGAAAAAACTCGCCGCTACATGACGAAGTAAAAATTTAGAGTAAATAATGTAAAACATTACATCTAAAAAAAAAGATGCAATGAATCGGGATGGAATCTAAATGCTATCTTCAGTAGATATAGCGACAAAATCCTAAAACGCGCACGGTTACACTGCCCGAATTAAAAAATCGGCATTCGGCCTATATAACTCGCTATTAAAAAAAAAGGGGAGGTAAAATAAAGAAACAGGCAGATGATAATCTCTGCTTTATAAGTGCCGTTTTAAATTTTGGTCAGCTTCGTCATTTACATTTCTTTAAAGCTCTGTGCAGTCGGCCTAATGCCGATTTTTCTCTGAGCGCAAACCCGTTCAATGCAGTTTTGCCATTTCGCGCCGTACTGAATCATCATCCACAACGCGTGCTAGGCAAGGGGTTTTTTTGTTGTTGTTTTAATATTATTATTATTATTATTATTATTTGCTTGTTATCTTCTGAAGATAGCAATTTTGGTCAGCTTCGTCATTTTAAGATTTCTTTATAGCTTTGCATTTGGCCTAGTGCCGATTTTTATACTAAAAGAAAATGTGACGAGACATGCCGTAATTTGCTCGATTCTGGTGCCGGTGTCTATAGAGCTCCTGCATTGATTGACATGGGTAATATTAAAATTGAAATATCTCAAGAACCGAATACCGTATGACGCTGAAACAAACTTTGAAATAAAGCTTTTACATTTCTCTATCTGTTTTATGTCATTTTGGTGCTTGTCGGATTCGTGTGATTTTGCTATCAACTGCAGATAGCTCACATTTTAATGTCCGTTGGTTGTCGTTTTTGTCTGCTGAACGAGATAAAGGGTAGGCCTACATGCCACAAAAAAAGCTTTCCAGAGACTTTACGTGCTAAATAGGGGTTGCGTTTTGGCCATAAGTCGAGTTACGTCCAACTTTGAAATATATATTTGATACCATCTTAACTAGAACAAAATTCTGCATAACATTTCTGAAAATGACTACACATTTTAGGTCCGACTAATTTTTGAGAAAATTATAGAGAAACAGGCTGATGCGGAAAGTGATGAGTCTGTAATATCGCTTTAAAATTTCTGATCGGGACTGATGTATTAGAAAGAAAAAACTCGCCGCTACATGACGAAGTAAAAATTTAGAGTAAATAATGTAAAACATTACATCTAAAAAGAAAGATGCAATGAATCGGGATGGAATCTAAATGCTATCTTCAGTAGATATAGCGACAAAATCCTAAAACGCGCACGGTTACACTGCCCGAATTAAAAAATCGGCATTCGGCCTATATAACTCGCTATTAAAAAAAAAAAGGGGAGGTAAAAATAAAGAAACAGGCAGATGATAATCTCTGCTTTATAAGTGCCGTTTTAAATTTTGGTCAGCTTCGTCATTTACATTTCTTTAAAGCTCTGTGCAGTCGGCCTAATGCCGATTTTTCTCTGAGCGCGCAAACCCGTTCAATGCAGTTTTGCCATTTCGCGCCGTACTGAATCATCATCCACAACGCGTGCTAGGCAAGGGTTTTTTTTTGTTGTTGTTTTTAATATTATTATTATTATTATTATTATTTGCTTGTTATCTTCTGAAGATAGCAATTTTGGTCAGCTTCGTCATTTTAAGATTTCTTTATAGCTTTGCATTCGGCCTAGTGCCGATTTTTATACTAAAAGAAAATGTGACGAGACATGCCGTAATTTGCTCGATTCTGGTGCCGGTGTCTATAGAGCTCCTGCATTGATTGACATGGGTAATATTAAAATTGAAATATCTCAAGAACCGAATACCGTATGACGCTGGAACAAACTTTGAAATAAAGCTTTTACATTTCTCTATCTGTTTTATGTCATTTTGGTGTTTGTCGGATTCGTGTGATTTTGCTATCAACTGCAGATAGCTCACATTTTAATGCCCGTTGGTTGTCGTTTTTGTCTGCTGAACGAGATAAAGGGTAGGCCTACATGCCACAAAAAAGCTTTCCAAAGACTTTACGTGCTAAATAGGGGTTGCGTTTTGGACATAAGTCGAGTTACGTCCAACTTTGAAATATATATTTGATACCATCTTAACTAGAACAAAATTCTGCATAACATTTCTGAAAATGACTACACATTTTAGGTCCGACTAATTTTGAGAAAATTATAGAGAAACAGGCTGATGCGGAAAGTGATGAGTCTGTAATATCGCTTTAAAATTTCTGATCGGGACTGATGTATTAAAAAGAAAAAACTCGCCGCTACATGACGAAGTAAAAATTTAGAGTAAATAATGTAAAACATTACATATAAAAAAGAAAGATGCAATGAATCGGGATGAGATTCTAAATGCTATTTTCAGTAGATATAGCGACAAAATCCTAAAACGCGCACGGTTACACTGCCCGAATTAAAAAATCGGCATTCGGCCTATATAACTCGCTATTAAAAAAAAGGGGGAAGGTAAAAATAAAGAAACAGGCGGATGATAATCTCTGCTTTATAAGTGCCGTTTTAAATTTTGGTCAGCTTCGTCATTTTTACATTTCTATAAAGATCTGTGCAGTCGGCCTAATGCCGATTTTTCTCTGAGCGCGCAAACCCGTTCAATGCAGTTTTGCCATTTCGCGCCGTACTGAATCATCATCCACAACGCGTGCTAGGCAAGGTTTTTTGTTTGTTTTTTTTAATATTATTATTATTATTTTTTTTTTTTTTGCTTGTTATCTTCTGAAGATAGCAATTTTGGTCAGCTTCGTCATTTTAAGATTTCTTTATAGCTTTGCATTCGGGCTAGTGCCGATTTTTATACTAAAAGAAAATGTGACGAGACATGCCGTAATTTGCTCGATTCTGGTGCCGGTGTCTATAGAGCTCCTGCATTGATTGACATGGGTAATATTAAAATTGAAATATCTCAAGAACCGAATACCGTATGACGCTGAAACAAACTTTGAAATAAAGCTTTTACATTTCTCTATCTGTTTTATGTCATTTTGGTGCTTGTCGGATTCGTGTGATTTTGCTATCAACTGCAGATAGCTCACATTTTAATGTCCGTTGGTTGTCGTTTTTGTCTGCTGAACGAGATAAAGGGTAGGCCTACATGCCACAAAAAAGCTTTCCAGAGACTTTACGTGCTAAATAGGGGTTGCGTTTTGGCCATAAGTCGAGTTACGTCCAACTTTGAAATATATATTTGATACCATCTTAACTAGAACAAAATTCTGCATAACATTTCTGAAAATGACTACACATTTTAGGTCCGACTAATTTTGAGAAAATTATAGAGAAACAGGCTGATGCGGAAAGTGATGAGTCTGTAATATCGCTTTAAAATTTCTGATCGGGACTGATGTATTAGAAAGAAAAAACTCGCCGCTACATGACGAAGTAAAATTTAGAGTAAATAATGTAAAACATTACATCTAAAAAGAAAGATGCAATGAATCGGGATGGAATCTAAATGCTATCTTCAGTAGATATAGCGACAAAATCCTAAAACGCGCACGGTTACACTGCCCGAATTAAAAATCGGCATTCGGCCTATATAACTCGCTATTAAAAAAAAAAAAAGGGGAGGTAAAATAAAGAAACAGGCAGATGATAATCTCTGCTTTATAAGTGCCGTTTTAAATTTTGGTCAGCTTCGTCATTTACATTTCTTTAAAGCTCTGTGCAGTCGGCCTAATGCCGATTTTTTTTCTGTGCGCGCAAACCCGTTCAATGCAGTTTTGTCATTTCGCGCCGTACTGAATCATCATCCACAACGCGTGCTAGGCAAGGGTTTTTTTTTGTTGTTGTTTTTAATATTATTATTATTATTATTATTATTTGCTTGTTATCTTCTGAAGATAGCAATTTTGGTCAGCTTCGTCATTTTAAGATTTCTTTATAGCTTTGCATTCGGCCTAGTGCCGATTTTTATACTAAAAGAAAATGTGACGAGACATGCCGTAATTTGCTCGATTCTGGTGCCGGTGTCTATAGAGCTCCTGCATTGATTGACATGGGTAATATTAAAATTGAAATATCTCAAGAACCGAATACCGTATGACGCTGGAACAAACTTTGAAATAAAGCTTTTACATTTCTCTATCTGTTTTATGTCATTTTGGTGTTTGTCGGATTCGTGTGATTTTGCTATCAACTGCAGATAGCTCACATTTTAATGTCCGTTGGTTGTCGTTTTTGTCTGCTGAACGAGATAAAGGGTAGGCCTACATGCCACAAAAAAGCTTTCCAAAGACTTTACGTGCTAAATAGGGGTTGCGTTTTGGACATAAGTCGAGTTACGTCCAACTTTGAAATATATATTTGATACCATCTTAACTAGAACAAAATTCTGCATAACATTTCTGAAAATGACTACACATTTTAGGTCCGACTAATTTTTGAGAAAATTATAGAGAAACAGGCTGATGCGGAAAGTGATGAGTCTGTAATATCGCTTTAAAATTTCTGATCGGGACTGATGTATTAAAAAGAAAAAACTCGCCGCTACATGACGAAGTAAAAATTTAGAGTAAATAATGTAAAACATTACATCGAAAAAAGAAAGATGCAATGAATCGGGATGAGATTCTAAATGCTATTTTCAGTAGATATAGCGACAAAATCCTAAAACGCGCACGGTTACACTGCCCGAATTAAAAAATCGGCATTCGGCCTATATAACTCGCTATTAAAAAAAAAGGGGGTGGTAAAAATAAAGAAACAGGCGGATGATAATCTCTGCTTTATAAGTGCCGTTGTAAATTTTGGTCAGCTTCGTCATTTTTACATTTCTATAAAGATCTGTGCAGTCGGCCTAATGCCGATTTTTCTCTGAGCGCGCAAACCCGTTCAATGCAGTTTTGCCATTTCGCGCCGTACTGAATCATCATCCACAACGCGTGCTAGGCAAGGTTGTTTTTTGTTTGTTTTTTTATATTATTATTATTATTATTTTTTTTTTTGCTTGTTATCTTCTGAAGATAGCAATTTTGGTCAGCTTCGTCATTTTAAGATTTCTTTATAGCTTTGCATTCGGGCTAGTGCCGATTTTTATACTAAAAGAAAATGTGACGAGACATGCCGTAATTTGCTCGATTCTGGTGCCGGTGTCTATAGAGCTCCTGCATTGATTGACATGGGTAATATTAAAATTGAAATATCTCAAGAACCGAATACCGTATGACGCTGAAACAAACTTTGAAATAAAGCTTTTACATTTCTCTATCTGTTTTATGTCATTTTGGTGCTTGTCGGATTCGTGTGATTTTGCTATCAACTGCAGATAGCTCACATTTTAATGTCCGTTGGTTGTCGTTTTTGTCTGCTGAACGAGATAAAGGGTAGGCCTACATGCCACAAAAAAGCTTTCCAGAGACTTTACGTGCTAAATAGGGGTTGCGTTTTGGCCATAAGTCGAGTTACGTCCAACTTTGAAATATATATTTGATACCATCTTAACTAGAACAAAATTCTGCATAACATTTCTGAAAATGACTACACATTTTAGGTCCGACTAATTTTTGAGAAAATTATAGAGAAACAGGCTGATGCGGAAAGTGATGAGTCTGTAATATCGCTTTAAAATTTCTGATCGGGACTGATGTATTAGAAAGAAAAAACTCGCCGCTACATGACGAAGTAAAATTTAGAGTAAATAATGTAAAACATTACATCTAAAAAAGAAAGATGCAATGAATCGGGATGGAATCTAAATGCTATCTTCAGTAGATATAGCGACAAAATCCTAAAACGCGCACGGTTACACTGCCCGAATTAAAAAATCGGCATTCGGCCTATATAACTCGCTATTAAAAAAAAAGGGGAGGTAAAAATAAAGAAACAGGCAGATGATAATCTCTGCTTTATAAGTGCCGTTTTAAATTTTGGTCAGCTTCGTCATTTACATTTCTTTAAAGCTCTGTGCAGTCGGCCTAATGCCGATTTTTCTCTGAGCGCCACCCGCGTTCAATGCAGTTTTGCCATTTCGCGCCGTACTGAATCATCATCCACAACGCGTGCTAGGCAAGGGGTTTTTTTGTTGTTGTTTTTAATATTATTATTATTATTATTATTATTTGCTTGTTATCTTCTGAAGATAGCAATTTTGGTCAGCTTCGTCATTTTAAGATTTCTTTATAGCTTTGCATTTGGCCTAGTGCCGATTTTTATACTAAAAGAAAATGTGACGAGACATGCCGTAATTTGCTCGATTCTGGTGCCGGTGTCTATAGAGCTCCTGCATTGATTGACATGGGTAATATTAAAATTGAAATATCTCAAGAACCGAATACCGTATGACGCTGAAACAAACTTTGAAATAAAGCTTTTACATTTCTCTATCTGTTTTATGTCATTTTGGTGCTTGTCGGATTCGTGTGATTTTGCTATCAACTGCAGATAGCTCACATTTTAATGTCCGTTGGTTGTCGTTTTTGTCTGCTCAACGAGATAAAGGGTAGGCCTACATGCCACAAAAAAGCTTTCCAGAGACTTTACGTGCTAAATAGGGGTTGCGTTTTGGCCATAAGTCGAGTTACGTCCAACTTTGAAATATATATTTGATACCATCTTAACTAGAACAAAATTCTGCATAACATTTCTGAAAATGACTACACATTTTAGGTCCGACTAATTTTTGAGAAAATTATAGAGAAACAGGCTGATGCGGAAAGTGATGAGTCTGTAATATCGCTTTAAAATTTCTGATCGGGACTGATGTATTAGAAAGAAAAAACTCGCCGCTACATGACGAAGTAAAAATTTAGAGTAAATAATGTAAAACATTACATCTAAAAAAAGAAAGATGCAATGAATCGGGATGGAATCTAAATGCTATCTTCAGTAGATATAGCGACAAAATCCTAAAACGCGCACGGTTACACTGCCCGAATTAAAAAATCGGCATTCGGCCTATATAACTCGCTATTAAAAAAAAAAAAGGGAGGTAAAAATAAAGAAACAGGCAGATGATAATCTCTGCTTTATAAGTGCCGTTTTAAATTTTGGTCAGCTTCGTCATTTACATTTCTTTAAAGCTCTGTGCAGTCGGCCTAATGCCGATTTTTCTCTGAGCGCGCAAACCCGTTCAATGCAGTTTTGCCATTTCGCGCCGTACTGAATCATCATCCACAACGCGTGCTAGGCAAGGGGGTTTTTTGTTGTTGTTTTTAATATTATTATTATTATTATTATTATTTGCTTGTTATCTTCTGAAGATAGCAATTTTGGTCAGCTTCGTCATTTTAAGATTTCTTTATAGCTTTGCATTCGGCCTAGTGCCGATTTTTTATACTAAAAGAAAATGTGACGAGACATGCCGTAATTTGCTCGATTCTGGTGCCGGTGTCTATAGAGCTCCTGCATTGATTGACATGGGTAATATTAAAATTGAAATATCTCAAGAACCGAATACCGTATGACGCTGGAACAAACTTTGAAATAAAGCTTTTACATTTCTCTATCTGTTTTATGTCATTTTGGTGTTTGTCGGATTCGTGTGATTTTGCTATCAACTGCAGATAGCTCACATTTTAATGTCCGTTGGTTGTCGTTTTGTCTGCTGAACGAGATAAAGGGTAGGCCTACATGCCACAAAAAGCTTTCCAAAGACTTTACGTGCTAAATAGGGGTTGCGTTTTGGACATAAGTCGAGTTACGTCCAACTTTGAAATATATATTTGATACCATCTTAACTAGAACAAAATTCTGCATAACATTTCTGAAAATGACTACACATTTTAGGTCCGACTAATTTTTGAGAAAATTATAGAGAAACAGGCTGATGCGGAAAGTGATGAGTCTGTAATATCGCTTTAAAATTTCTGATCGGGACTGATGTATTAAAAAGAAAAAACTCGCCGCTACATGACGAAGTAAAAATTTAGAGTAAATAATGTAAAACATTACATCTAAAAAAGAAAGATGCAATGAATCGGGATGAGATTCTAAATGCTATCTTCAGTAGATATAGCGACAAAATCCTAAAACGCGCACGGTTACACTGCCCGAATTAAAAAATCGGCATTCGGCCTATATAACTCGCTATTAAAAAAAAAAAGGGAAGGTAAAAATAAAGAAACAGGCAGATGATAATCTCTGCTTTGTAAGTGCCGTTTTAAATTTTGGTCAGCTTCGTCATTTTTACATTTCTATAAAGCTCTGTGCAGTCGGCCTAATGCCGATTTTTCTCTGAGCGCGCAAACCCGTTCAATGCAGTTTTGCCATTTCGCGCCGTACTGAATCATCATCCACAACGCGTGCTAGGCAAGGTTTTTTTTTTGTTTTTTTTAATATTATTATTATTATTTTTTTTTTTTTTGCTTGTTATCTTCTGAAGATAGCAATTTTGGTCAGCTTCGTCATTTTCAGATTTCTTTATAGCTTTGCATTCGGGCTAGTGCCGATTTTTATACTAAAAGAAAATGCGACGAGACATGCCGTAATTTGCTCGATTCTGGTGCCGGTGTCTATAGAGCTCCTGCATTGATTGACATGGGTAATATTAAAATTGAAATATCTCAAGAACCGAATACCGTATGACGCTGAAACAAACTTTGAAATAAAGCTTTTACATTTCTCTATCTGTTTTATGTCATTTTGGTGTTTGTCGGATTCGTGTGATTTTGCTATCAACTGCAGATTGCTCACATTTTAATGTCCGTTGGTTGTCGTTTTTGTCTGCTGAACGAGATAAAGGGTAGGCCTACATGCCACAAAAAAGCTTTCCAGGGACTTTACGTGCTAAATTGTGTTTGCAGTTTGGATGCTACTGAGGAGTGCTAGTGGGGTCGACAATGACGACCATTGTATTGGTTCTGGTCTACCTCCAACCAAGACATCAAGAACCAAGGCACAGTTGACACACATGAGATTTCAGTTCTATCCTGATTTTCAGTACAAAGGTTACCCATCATGTATGCACATGTATAAGAGACAGGTAGTTAGATCCTTCTTACACAACCAATCTTCAATGAAAATGTCGTTGTTGTACATGAGTCTATTAATATCACAGGCAGGCGACTGTCAGCCTAACCCAGGTCCTGCTTCAGAACCACGTTTTCCCTGTCAAATTTGTAATGCTGCATGTTTATGGCGCGAGCGCGCAATTTGCTGTGACCAATGTGACTGTTGGATACATGTGGATTGTATGGGTCTGAATACAACAGTTTACGAAGTTCTTGAACAAAATAGTAAAATGTCCTGGATCTGTTGTCAATGTGGCATGCCAAACTTTGCCACGAGCCTTTTTTCATCAGGCTCAATTAACACCCAGAATAGATTTAGTAGTTTGGCCTCAGTGGATTCTGAAGATAACCTGCTATCATCCCCACTTGCAACATCATCCCCTCAATATAGGGGAAACAAGTACAATAGAACTAATCATAAACCCATAAATACTTCAGGTAAGACAGAACACACACAGGAGAAAGAACAAGAAGAAAGTTCCAAAACGTACTAAAAATAGTACACACATCACCCCACCCATTTAAGGTCATGGTCATCAATTTTCAGGGCTTGAGAGGTAAGACAGCCGAGCTAAACGCAAGCCTGGAAATTGATGACCCTGACCTTATCATGGGTACAGAGACATGGACAGATAGCTCGGTTAATAGCAGCGAGATTTTTCCCAACTCATACTCGGTTTTCAGGAAAGATAGGCCGGCGCCAAGCGCCAATGGTGTTTTTCACGGTGGGGTCCTAATAGCCATTAAAAGGGAGATTATCTGCGCACGCAGACATGACCTGGATACCCAAAGTGAAATAGTATGGATTCAAGTGGAAATTGCTGGATCAAAACCAATATTAATTGGTTGTTTTTATAGGCCCCCAAAGACTGACCGAGACTATCTCGGCAAGCTTAGGGAATCTTTGGACAAAATCAAAAACCCCTCCTCATACCACATTTGGCTTGGTGGTGATTATAACTTAGGGGATATAGTTTGGGAAAGTCAAGCTGTGAAACCCGGTAGTCCAAAACCTACCCTTTGTAGAGACTTGATTGAAATTGCTAATGACTACGGTCTGGTCCAGTGTGTTGAAGAACCCACACGGGGGAAGAACATTTTAGACCTGTTCTTTACTACAAACCCCACTCTTGTGACAAAAAAGTCACACTACCAGGTATAAGTGACCATGACGGTATACCCAAAATTGAAATTAATGCAAAACCAACATCAACCAAACAAAAACCAAGGAAAGTGTATCTCTATGCCAAAACAAATCTAGAGGGTCTAAAAGCGGGCACAAAGGCAATTAGCGATACGTTTACGGCAAAAGATTTGTCTTGTGAGTCCGCCCCGGACCTTTGGGATGAGTTTAAGCAAGAATTACATGAAGTGGTGGAGGCTAACATACCCTCCAAAATGGTGAGGAAACGCAACAGTACACCGTGGTTAAACCACAATATAAAACGTCTGCACAGACGCAAACAGAGGGCTTTCAATAGAAACAAAAAACTTAACACAGAAACAGCATGGGACTCATACAAGGAGTTAAGGAAAAAAGTGAAAAAAGAAACAAGAAAGGCACACAGAAATTACATTAAAGACAAATGTCTTGAATCGCCCAAGCAATTTTGGAGTTTCATAAAGACACTGAAGAAGGACTCCACTGGTATCCCGGCGCTTAAAGACAAGGGAGAATTGATAACAGACAGTGCCATGAAGGCAGAATTGCTTAACTTGCAGTACCAGTCTCAATTTACCCAGGAAAGGTTAACTGACCTTCCATATGAGCCACATAGCACAATACCATCAATGCCAGACATTATTGTCCATGAAGATGGAGTGATTAAACTTCTCCAACAACTTAGCCCTTTCAAGGCAGCAGGTCCAGACAACATCTCACCCTATGTCTTGAAAATGACAGCTGATGAAATTGCCCCAGCTCTGACAGTAATCTTTCAGAAATCGCTGGACACAGGACTCATACCAGGTGATTGGCTGTGTGCAAACATTACCCCAATATACAAAAAAGGTGACAGAACATCACCTTCAAACTATAGATCTGTCAACCTGACATCTGTATGCAGCAAAATACTTGAGCATATAATACACTCAAATATAATGTCCCACCTTGACTCATACAATATTTTATGTCATCAACAACATGGCTTCCGCAGGAACCACTCCTGCGAAACCCAACTAATTTCCACAATACAGGACATAGCTCATGACTTGGACAATAAACTTCAAACAGATGTCGTTATCATGGACTTTACCAAAGCCTTCGATAAAGTTCCGCACCAAAGACTCCTGATCAAGCTGCAGCGATATGGTATTAGAAACAGAACACATAACTGGATCAACTCATTTCTTACAAACAGGAAACAACGGGTCGTTGTAGATGGCGAATGCTCATCGTGGGTGGATGTAGACTCCAGTGTCCCCCAAGGCACTGTAACAGGGCCATTGGACTTTCTCATGTTCATAAACGACTTACCAGAAGGCCTCGAGTGTAGCGTACGTCTCTTTGCAGATGATTGTATTCTGTATACGTTACCAACGAGGAAGACGCAAACAGACTGCAAAGAGACCTAGATAAACTCACACAGTGGCAAAATAAGTGGCAGATGATGTTTAATGCGGAAAAGTGTTACGTGCTAAAAATAACCCACGCCAGATCACCATCTGAATACACATACAAATCAAACAACACAACTCTGACAGAAACCAAAAGCCAAACCTATCTGGGTGTGAATATTACAAGTGATTTAACATGGAACTCACACGTGGGGAACATAACAGCGAAAGCCAACAAATCGCTGGGATTCCTGAGAAGGAATCTGTATGCATGTACCAAAGAGATCAAAAACATGGCATACAAAACATTGGTCCGCCCAATCTTGGAATACAGTTCCTCGGTTTGGGACCCACACACGCAAACCTTAGTGAAGCAAATTGAAGCTGTCCAAAACAGGGCAGCCAGGTTTGTTTCCGGGAAATACAGTAGACACATGAGTGTAACAGCTATGAAAAAGGACTTAAACTGGGAGGAACTTGAAACTAGAAGGAAGGTGGCCCGCCTAATAACATTCCATCAAGCACTAGCGGGTCAACTCGCCATTCCGGCACGAAAAATCCTGCGCCCAGTCCAACGGACTACAAGACAGACAGCACCAAAAGCAAACAACTTTACTCCTATTGCAGCCAACAAGAACTGTTATAAGCAGTCATTTATTCCACGTACATTGGTACAGTGGAACAGCCTACCTAGTCACATTACAACCATCGAAAAGAAAGAAGAATTCAAAACAGCAGTCAGAAACTATTACAACTTTTACTAATCTCCTCAATGCGCACACCCGAACCCCTGCTCGTCTGACCCTCAACAGAGGGTGTTGGGCAGTATACGCAAGAAGAAATAGGGGTTGCGTTTTGGCCATAAGTCGAGTTACGTCCAACTTTGAAATATATATTTGATACCATCTTAACTAGAACAAAATTCTGCATAACATTTCTGAAAATGACTACACATTTCAGGTCCGACTAATTTTTGAGAAAATTATAGAGAAACAGGCTGATGCGGAAAGTGATGAGTCTGTAATATCACTTTAAAAGTTCTGATCGGGACTGATGTATTAGAAAGAAAAAACTCGCCGCTACATGACGAAGTAAAAATTTAGAGTAAATAATGTAAGACATTACATCTAAACAAGAAAGATGCAATGAATCGGGATGAGATTCTAAATGCTATCTTCAGTAGATATAGCGACAAAATCCTAAAACGCGCACGGTTACACTGCCCGAATTAAAAAATCGGCGTTCGGCCTATATAACTCGCTATTAAAAAAAAAGGGGAAGGTAAAAATAAAGAAACAGGCAGATGATAATCTCTGCTTTATAAGTGCCGTTTTATGTCATTTTGGTGTTTGTCGGATTCTTGTGATTTTGCTATCAACTGCAGATAGCTCAAATTTTAATGTCCGTTGGTTGTCGTTTTTGTCTGCTGAACGAGATAAAGGGTAGGCCTACATGCCACAAAAAAGCTTTCCAGAGACTTTACGTGCTAAATAGGGGTTGCGTTTTGGCCATAAGTCGAGTTACGTCCACCTTTGAAATATATATTTGATACCATCTTAACTAGAACAAAATTCTGCATAACATTTCTAAAAATGACTACACATTTTAGGTCCGACTAATTTTTGAGAAAATTATAGAGAAACAGGCTGATGCGGAAAGTGATGAGTCTGTAATATCACTTTAAAATTTCTGATCGGGACTGATGTATTAGAAAGAAAAAACTCGCCGCTACATGACGAAGTAAAAATTTAGACTAAATAATGTAAAACATTACATCTAAAAAAGAAAGATGCAATGAATCGGGATGGAATCTAAATGCTATCTTCAGTAGATATAGCGACAAAATCCTAAAATGCGCACGGTTACACTGCCCGAATTAAAAAAATCGGCATTCGGCCTATATAACTCGCTATTAAAAAAAAAAGGGGGAAGGTAAAATAAAGAAACAGGCAGATGATAATCTCTGCTTTATAAGTGCCGTTTTAAATTTTGGTCAGCTTCGTCATTTTTACATTTCTATAAAGCTCTGTGCAGTCGGCCTAATGCCGATTTTTCTCTGAGCGCGCAAACCCGTCAATGCAGTTTTGCTATTTCGCGCTGTACTTAATCATCATCCACAACGCGTGCTAGGCAAGGGTGTTTTTTTGGGTTTTTTTAAATATTATTATTATTTTTTTGCTTGTTATCTTCTGAAGATAGCAATTTTGGTCAGCTTCGTCATTTTAAGATTTCTTTATAGCTTTGCATTCGGCCTAGTGCCGATTTTTATACTAAAAGAAAATGTGACGAGACATGCCGTAATTTGCTCGATTCTGGTGCCGGTGTCTATAGAGCTCCTGCATTGATTGACATGGGTAATATTAAAATTGAAATATCTCAAGAACCGAATACCGTATGACGCTGAAACAAACTTTGAAATAAAGCTTTTACATTTCTGTATCTGTTTTATGTCATTTTGGTGTTTGTCGGATTCGTGTGATTTTGCTATCAACTGCAGATAGCTCACATTTTAATGTCCGTTGGTTGTCGTTTTGTCTGCTGAACGAGATAAAGGGTAGGCCTACATGCCACAAAAAAGCTTTCCAGAGACTTTACGTGCTAAATAGGGGTTGCGTTTTGGCCATAAGTCGAGTTACGTCCAACTTTGAAATATATATTTGATACCATCTTAACTAGAACAAAATTCTGCATAACATTTCTGAAAATGACTACACATTTTAGGTCCGACTAATTTTGAGAAAATTATAGAGAAACAGGCTGATGCGGAAAGTGATGAGTCTGTAATATCACTTTAAAATTTCTGATCGGGACTGATGTATTAGAAAGAAAAAACTCGCCGCTACATGACGAAGTAAAAATTTAGAGTAAATAATGTAAAACATTACATCTAAAAAAGAAAGATGCAATGAATCGGGATGAGATTCTAAATGCTATCTTCAGTAGATATAGCGACAAAATCCTAAAACGCGCACGGTTACACTGCCCGAATTAAAAAAATCGGCATTCGGCCTATATAACTCGCTATTAAAAAAAAGGGGGGGAAGGTAAAAATAAAGAAACAGGCAGATGATAATCTCTGCTTTATAAGTGCCGTTTTAAATTTTGGTCAGCTTCGTCATTTTTACATTTCTATAAAGCTCTGTGCAGTCAATGCCGATTATTCTCTGAGCGCGCAAACCCGTTCAATGCAGTTTTGCCGGAATCATCATCCACAACGCGTGCTAGGCAAGGGTGTTTTTTTGTTTTGTTTTTTAATATTATTATTATTTTTTGCTTGTTATCTTCTGAAGATAGCAATTTTGGTCAGCTTCGTCATTTTAAGATTTCTTTATAGCTTTGCATTCGGCCTAGTGCCGATTTTTATACTAAAAGAAAATGTGACGAGACATGCCGTAATTTGCTCGATTCTGGTGCCGGTGTCTATAGAGCTCCTGCATTGATTGACATGGGTAATATTAAGATTGAATTAAAAAAATCGGCATTCGGCCTATATAACTCGCTATTAAAAAAAAAAGGGGGGTAGGTAAAAATAAAGAAACAGGCAGATAATAATCTCTGCTTTATAAGTGCCGTTTTAAATTTTGGTCAGCTTCGTCATTTTTACATTTCTATAAAGCTCTGTGCAGTCGGCCTAATGCCGATTTTTCTCTGAGCGCGCAAACCCGTTCAATCCAGTTTTGCCATTTCGCGCCGTACTGAATCATCATCCACAACGCGTGCTAGGCAAGGTTTTTTTTTTCTTTTTCTTTTTTTAAATATTATTATTATTATTATTATTTTTTGCTTGTTATCTTCTGAAGATAGCAATTTTGGTCAGCTTCGTCATTTTAAGATTTCTTTATAGCTTTGCATTCGGCCTAGTGCCGATTTTTATACTAAAAGAAAATGTGACGAGACATGCCGTAATTTGCTCGATTCTGGTGCCGGTGTCTATAGAGCTCCTGCATTGATTGACATGGGTAATATTAAAATTGAAATATCTCAAGAACCGAATACCGTATAACGCTGAAACAAACTTTGAAATAAAGCTTTTACATTTCTCTATCTGTTTTATGTCATTTTGGTGTTTGTCGGATTCGTGTGATTTGGCTATCAACTGCAGATAGCTCACATTTTAATGTCCGTTGGTTGTCGTTTTTGTCTGCTGAACGAGATAAAGGGTAGGCCTACATGCCACAAAAAAGCTTTCCAGAGACTTTACGTGCCAAATAGGGGTTGCGTTTTGGCCATAAGTCGAGTTACGTCCAACTTTGAAATATATATTTGATACCATCTTAGCTAGAACAAAATTCTGCATAACATTTCTGAAAATGACTACACATTTTAGGTCCGACTAATTTTTGAGAAAATTATAGAGAAACAGGCTGATGCGGAAAGTGATGAGTCTGTAATATCGCTTTAAAATTTCTGATCGGGACTGATGTATTAGAAAGAAAAAACTCGCCGCTACATGACGAAGTAAAAATTTAGAGTAAATAATGTAAAACATTACATCTAAAAAAGAAAGATGCAATGAATCGGGATGAGATTCTAAATGCTATCTTCAGTAGATATAGCGACAAAATCCTAAAACGCGCACGGTTACTCTGCCCGAATTAAAAAAATCGGCATTCGGCCTATATAACTCGTTTTTAAAAAAAAAGGGAGGAAGGTAAAAATAAAGAAACAGGCAGATGATAATCTCTGCTTTATAAGTGCCGTTTTAAATTTTGGTCAGCTTCGTCACATTTTTACATTTCTATAAAGCTCTGTGCAGTCGGCCTAATGCCGATTTTTCTCTGAGCGCGCAAACCCGTTCAATGCAGTTTTGCCATTTCGCGCCGTACTGAATCAACATCCACAACGCGTGCTAGGCAAGGGTTTTTGTTTGTTTTTTTGTTGTTGTTTTTTAAATATTATTATTATTATTATTATTATTATTATTATTATTATTTGCTTGCTATCTTCTGAAGATAGCAATTTTGGTCAGCTTCGTCATTTTAAGATTTCTTTATAGCTTTGCATTCGGCCTAGTGCCGATTTTTATACTAAAAGAAAATGTGGCGAGACATGCCGTAATTTGCTCGATTCTGGTGCCGGTGTCTATAGAGCTCCTGCATTGATTGACATGGGTAATATTAAAATTGAAATATCTCAAGAACCGAATACCGTATGACGCTGAAACAAACTTTGAAATAAAGCTTTTACATTTCTCTATCTGTTTTATGTCATTTTGGTGTTTGTCGGATTCGTGTGATTTTGCTATCAACTGCAGATAGCTCAAATTTTAATGTCCGTTGGTTGTCGTTTTTGTCTGCTGAACGAGATAAAGGGTAGGCCTAACAAAAAAAAGCTTTCCAGAGACTTTACGTGCTAAATAGGGGTTGCGTTTTGGCCATAAGTCGAGTTACGTCCAACTTTGAAATATATATTTGATACCATCTTAACTAGAACAAAATTCTGCATAACATTTCTGAAAATGACTACACATTTTAGGTCCGACTAATTTTTGAGAAAATTATAGAGAAACAGGCTGATGCGGAAAGTGATGAGTCTGTAATATCGCTTTAAAATTTCTGATCGGGACTGATGTATTAGAAAGAAAAAACTCTCGCCGCTACATGACGAAGTAAAAAATTTAGAGTAAATAATGTAAAAAAAAAAAAAAAAAAAAGAAAGATGCAATGAATCGGGATGAGATTCTAAATGCTATCTTCAGTAGATATAGCGACAAAATCCTAAAACGCGCACGGTTACTCTGCCCGAATTTTAAAAAAATCGGCATTCGGCCTATATAACTCGCTATTAAAAAAAAAGGAGGAAGGTAAAAATAAAGAAACAGGCAGATGATAATCTCTGCTTTATAAGTGCCGTTTTAAATTTTGGTCAGCTTCGTCATTTTTACATTTCTATAAAGCTCTGTGCAGTCGGCCTAATGCCGATTTTTCTCTGAGCGCGCAAACCCGTTCAATGCAGTCTTGTTATCTTCTGAAGATAGCAATTTTGGTCAGCTTCGTCATTTTAAGATTTCTTTATAGCTTTGCATTCGGCCTAGTGCCGATTTTTATACTAAAAGAAAATGTGACGAGACATGCCGTAATTTGCTCGATTCTGGTGCCGGTGTCTATAGAGCTCCTGCATTGATTGACATGGGTAATATTAAAATTGAAATATCTCAAGAACCGAATACCGTATGACGCTGAAACAAACTTTGAAATAAAGCTTTTACATTTCTCTATCTGTTTTATGTCATTTTGGTGTTTGTCGGATTCGTGTGATTTTGCTATCAACTGCAGATAGCTCACATTTTAATGTCCGTTGGTTGTCGTTTTGTCTGCTGAACGAGATAAAGGGTAGGCCTACATGCCACAAAAAAGCTTTCCAGAGACTTTACGTGCTAAATAGGGGTTGCGTTTTGGCCATAAGTCGAGTTGCGTCCAACTTTTAAATATATATTTGATACCATCTTAACTAGAACAAAATTCTGCATAACATTTCTGAAAATGACTACACATTTTAGGTCCGACTAATTTTTGAGAAAATTATAGAGAAACAGGCTGATGCGGAAAGTGATGAGTCTGTAATATCGCTTTAAAATTTCTGATCGGGACTGATGTATTAGAAAGAAAAAACTCGCCGCTACATGACGAAGTAAAAATTTAGAGTAAATAATGTAAAACATTACATCTAAAAAAGAAAGATGCAATGAATCGGGATGAGATTCTAAATGCTATCTTCAGTAGATATAGCGACAAAATCCTAAAACGCGCACGGTTACTCTGCCCGAATTAAAAAAAATCGGCATTCGGTCTATATAACTCGCTATTAAAAAAAAAGGGGAAGGTAAAAATAAAGAAACAGGCAGATGATAATCTCTGCTTTGTAAGTGCCGTTTTAAATTTTGGTCAGCTTCGTCATTTTTACATTTCTATAAAGCTCTGTGCAGTCGGCCTAATGCCGATTTGTCTCTGAGCGCGCAAACCCGTTCAATGCAGTTTTGCCATTTCGCGCCGTACTGAATCATCATCCACAACGCGTGCTAGGCAAGGTTTTTTTTTTTTTTTTTTTTTTTTTATATTATTATTATTATTTGCTTGCTATCTTCTGAAGATAGCAATTTTGAATCAACTTCGTCATTTTAAGATTTCTTTATAGCTTTGCATTCGGCCTAGTGCCGATTTTTATACTAAAAGAAAATGTGGCGAGACATGCCGTAATTTGCTCGATTCTGGTGCCGGTGTCTATAGAGCTCCTGCATTGATTGACATGGGTAATATTAAAATTAAAATATCTCAAGAACCGAATACCGTATGACGCTGAAACAAACTTTGAAATAAAGCTTTTACATTTCTCTATCTGTTTTATGTCATTTTGGTGTTTGTCGGATTCGTGTGATTTTGCTATCAACTGCAGATAGCTCAAATTTTAATGCCCGTTGGTTGTCGTTTTTGTCTGCTGAACGAGATAAAGGGTAGGCCTACATGCCACAAAAAAGCTTTCCAGAGACTTTACGTGCTAAATAGGGGTTGCGTTTTGGCCATAAGTCGAGTTACGTCCAACTTTGAAATATATATTTGATACCATCTTAACTAGAACAAAATTCTGCATAACATTTCTGAAAATGACTACACATTTTAGGTCCGACTAATTTTTGAGAAAATTATAGAGAAACAGGCTGATGCGGAAAGTGATGAGTCTGTAATATCGCTTTAAAATTTCTGATCGGGACTGATGTATTAGAAAGAAAAAACTCGCCGCTACATGACGAAGTAAAATTTAGAGTAAATAATGTAAAACATTACATCTAAAAAGAAAGATGCAATGAATCGGGATGAGATTCTAAATGCTATCTTCAGTAGATATAGCGACAAAATCCTAAAACGCGCACGGTTACTCTGCCCGAATTAAAAAAATCGGCATTCGGCCTATATAACTCGCTATTAAAAAAAAAAGGGAGGAAGGTAAAAATAAAGAAACAGGCAGATGATAATCTCTGCTTTATAAGTGCCGTTTTAAATTTTGGTCAGCTTCGTCATTTTTACATTTCTATAAAGCTCTGTGCAGTCGGCCTAATGCCGATTTTTCTCTGAGCGCGCAAACCCGTTCAATGCAGTCTTGTTATCTTCTGAAGATAGCAATTTTGGTCAGCTTCGTCATTTTAAGATTTCTTTATAGCTTTGCATTCGGCCTAGTGCCGATTTTTATACTAAAAGAAAATGTGGCGAGACATGCCGTAATTTGCTCGATTCTGGTACCGGTGTCTATAGAGCTCCTGCATTGATTGACATGGGTAATATTAAAATTGAAATATCTCAAGAACCGAATACCGTATGACGCTGAAACAAACTTTGAAATAAATCTTTTACATTTCTCTATCTGTTTTATGTCATTTTGGTGTTTGTCGGATTCGTGTGATTTTGCTATCAACTGCAGATAGCTCAAATTTTAATGTCCGTTGGTTGTCGTTTTTGTCTGCTGAACGAGATAAAGGGTAGGCCTACATGCCACAAAAAAGCTTTCCAGAGACTTTACGTGCTAAATAGGGGTTGCGTTTTGGCCATAAGTCGAGTTACGTCCAACTTTGAAATATATATTTGATACCATCTTAACTAGAACAAAATTCTGCATAACATTTCTGAAAATGACTACACATTTTAGGTCCGACTAATTTTTGAGAAAATTATAGAGAAACAGGCTGATGCGGAAAGTGATGAGTCTGTAATATCGCTTTAAAATTTCTGATCGGGACTGATGTATTAGAAAGAAAAAACTCGCCGCTACATGACAAAGTAAAAATTTAGAGTAAATAATGTAAAACATTACATCTAAAAAAGAAAGATGCAATGAATCGGGATGAGATTCTAAATGCTATCTTCAGTAGATATAGCGACAAAATCCTAAAACGCGCACGGTTACTCTGCCCGAATTTTTAAAAAAATCGGCATTCGGCCTATATAACTCGCTATTAAAAAAAAAAAAGAAAAAACAGGTAAAAATAAAGAAACAGGCAGATGATAATCTCTGCTTTATAAGTGCCGTTTTAAATTTTGGTCAGCTTCGTCATTTTACATTTCTATAAAGCTCTGTGCAGTCGGCCTAATGCCGATTTTTCTCTGAGCGCGCAAACCCGTTCAATGCAGTTTTGCCATTTCGCGCCGTACTGAATCATCATCCACAACGCGTGCTAGGCAAGGGTGTTTTTTTTTATATTTTTTTTTTAAATATTATTATTATTATTATTTTTTTTTTTTGCTTGTTATCTTCTGAAGATAGCAATTTTGGTCAGCTTCGTCATTTTAAGATTTCTTTATAGCTTTGCATTCGGCCTAGTGCCGATTTTTATACTAAAAGAAAATGTGACGAGACATGCCGTAATTTGCTCGATTCTGGTGCCGGTGTCTATAGAGCTCCTGCATTGATTGACATGGGTAATATTAAAATTGAAATATCTCAAGAACCGAATACCGTATGACGCTGAAACAAACTTTGAAATAAAGCTTTTACATTTCTCTATCTGTTTTATGTCATTTTGGTGTTTGTCGGATTCGTGTGATTTTGCTATCAACTGCAGATAGCTCAAATTTTAATGTCCGTTGGTTGTCGTTTTTGTCTGCTGAACGAGATAAAGGGTAGGCCTACATGCCACAAAAAAGCTTTCCAGAGACTTTACTTGCTAAATAGGGGTTGCGTTTTGGCCATAAGTCGAGTTACGTCCAACTTTGAAATATATATTTGATACCATCTTAACTAGAACAAAATTCTGCATAACATTTCTGAAAATGACTACACATTTTAGGTCCGACTAATTTGTGAGAAAATTATAGAGAAACAGGCTGATGCGGAAAGTGATGAGTATGTAATATCGCTTTAAAATTTCTGATCGGGACTGATGTATTAAAAAGAAAAAACTCGCCGCTACATGACGAAGTAAAAATTTAGAGTAAATAATGTAAAACATTACATCTAAAAAAGAAAGATGCAATGAATCGGGATGAGATTCTAAATGCTATCTTCAGTAGATATAGCGACTCTGCCCGAATTAAAAAATCGGCATTCGGCCTATATAACTCGCTATTAAAAAAAAAAGGGGGGGAGGTAAAAATAAAGAAACAGGCAGATGATAATCTCTGCTTTATAAGTGCCGTTTTAAATTTTGGTCAGCTTCGTCATTTTACATTTCTATAAAGCTCTGTGCAGTCGGCCTAATGCCGATTTTTCTCTGAGCGCGCAAACCCGTTCAATGCAGTTTTGCCATTTCGCGCCGTACTGAATCATCATCCACAACGCGTGCTAGGCAAGGGTGTTTTTTTTTTTTTTTTATT